>NC_084466.1:111391650-112641650 GCF_027409185.1 Cynocephalus volans | reverse complement strand
TGAACAAGAGCAGAACTTCAGGATTTTATTTAATTCAATATTGCATAAATATTAAATGCAGGCAGGGAATTGTAAATGGCAAAAGGAGACTCTGCTGAATCTAAATTGTGATGAAAATACCATGGGGAAATTGTGGTCCCAATTTGCTACTTAGAAAGAAAATTTATGTGAATAACAGCATCAGACTTTTGGAAAATCTCCATTTATTGGTTATGTACAATGTTCTGTTGTTAAAGAGGTCTTGTTGTTCAATGTCTTTGGTTTTTTGAAGATGCTTCACATTGATGTTGCTCCTAATCCGAGTCCTTATTCTGTCCCAAAATGAAAACTACACATCCAGTCAGTAGGAACTGGTGCTTTTAAAGCCATAGTCTGTTCTATGATGAGCACAATGCCAGGACTCAATAAAAATTAAAACAGGTAACTATCTGACAGCATTCCAGCTTTAAGAGGTTCCCTCAAACACAGGCTCTGTCTAAAGCAAGTTCTCAGTGTTTCATTTATTTCAAAATTCCAAACAGTTTTCACTTGGGCTTGAAGTACCTTCCTGAATGGATTTTTTAGTTCAGAAGAAATCATCTGTAACACGCTGTCTCTCTGAAAACTAAATGTTAATGTTTCTTCTTAGTTAGCCTGTTATTTAACTCAAAAATAATGTAAATTCAGGTTATAAGGGCTGCTTTTATAACTTTGTAGTCTTGGACCTTAAAAACACATTAATCATTATGTGTTATTTTCAAAAGATTGTTCATGACAATTATATATGTCAAAAATTAGAATTTTCTGATAACTTGTCTTCAGTTATCTTTAGAGAATTTTGAACCACATTGATATAGACCAAGATGGAATTTGTTGCATAATATCATAGAGATAGTATAACACTAAAATAGAATGCTACTTTCCATTCTCTTGTCAAAGTAGCTTCTGCATCTCTTACTGTATTACATTGGATTTTTTTTCTTTTTTGCTTGCCTTTCTCTTAAGCTCATTCTTGGATTCATTTTTTTTTTGGTAGAGTGAATACTTTGCTGCCCTCTTCAGTGTTAAGAAAAATAAGCTTGTATATTAACATGCGCAGTCCTCTAAAAATAATAGTTCTCTAACAGTAATAAAACAAAACAATTTCCCTCCTGACTGGACAAATACTTCGTAAAATATGTTCTATACATTATTGGGATACTGGCTAAACATGAAGATGGAAAGGAAAATATGCAGTCTTCTAAGTTTTCTAGGATATTATATGTGCAACAATTGGAAACACACACACACACACACACACACACACACACACCAAATTTTACTGTCATCGGCTAGAGTGTTCTATCTTCTCACCCTCTGATATTCTTGGAAGCAATTGAGATTAATGCGTTGAAATTAATCTTGATCTTGCAATGGAATTCACTACCGTGAGAAACATTAATGTCAGAATAAGGGAAACCATTAATTTCTAATGGAGAAATAATTTTAAAGAGTTTAGGATGTGCAGAAATGTAGCCATTAATATAAGACAGGCAGCCACTTCAATGAAAAAGTCTAAAAGAAATGCAATCATTTAAGAGAATATGGTAAATTGAATCTCTGCTTTGGATCAATGTTCTTCCTAATCATGACCTTATTAGTTTTCACCATTGTTGGTCCTTTAAATAAATGACACAAATGTTCTTCGCGTCTTCTACTCTGCAGGTTCCCCTTTCTTTGAAGTGTTGCGCCCTTTGAAATCATACCAGTTTCGGCAAGTCATTCATGCAAGAGGTAAAAATCGAAGTGGTCTTGCATGAGTTTAAAGCACAAAGCTGGCTGTCAAAAAAAATCAGTCACTCTCTAGAGGGTATCATGATGTGTAAAACTTAACAGTAGAAGTTATTGCTTCAGCTCTATTCTCTAGTAGCAGAAAACAGGAGTTTAAGGATAAATTTTCTTCATTTGTCTCCACCTAGAAACATATGCTGTCATGTTTTGAAACTTAAGATCCTCAGCACAGTTATTAGAGAACTATCAATATAAATTTGAGGGAGGTATGTATGGAAAATACAAAACAAAATAAAAATAACTCAAAAGAAGCTAAAAAAAGAGAACATCAAATCATTGCATATTACTCGGGTACTGTGTTCTTAATTGCAGTTAAGCTGTTTAAATTACATTTGAAAGTTATTTCCAGATTTTGATTCTCACTCTAACCTGGGGAAAATTCAGTGTTTCTCAACTAGATTAAAAATCCAGAATAGCAGGCAATTCAGAGAGTATAATTTCTTTTATCTTAATTTAAAAATAGCTTCTGCTTTTTTAAAAATCCCTCAATGTTGAAGTATTTCTGAATGCTCAAAGAGAGAAGGTGACTCTGGTAATTACTTCATTATTTCAGAACGAATGATTATCCTGTCAATATGATCAACACTACAATCATCCAATGCCTGGCTCAGCTATAGTACATTTCCTTGGCAGTCTATGATAGATAACATAAAAGAAGTTTATAAAGATTAGTTTCCACTTCTCAGAGATATTGTTTTTAATCATAGCAAATGGCAAATTTCTACTGAAGCCTCAGGAAACAAAACCAGAATGTGTTCTAGGCCGGCAACCATGCTTAAAAGGCTGACAGTGGGCAGGTGTGCAGTTGGAAATCGGTGCTCTGCAAAATCACTCAGTTCCTGGCACCATGATAATGTCCCTATACAGAGCAGCATCTGGAAAAAATCAATAAGGCAATCTGAAGTTTGCCTCAATGACTGAGAAATAATTGCTTTATCTGTATTTTGCTGTTTCAGCAGAAAGTTATCCATGGCGCCTTTTTTCAATTAAGAGATAAGAGTCAGGACAAGTGCACGTTTAGAAGTCTCGTAGTATCAGCCTATGGATACTTTTCAAACTAATTAAAGCTTTATTTGCATGTAGTTTCCTTTCCACATCTGAGTTCTAGGTCTGCTTCCACAGTACACGCAATGATATCCAGTCAAGTATCTAGGGATACATTGAGTATTGCTACTCTGGGAATGAGAGACAATATTGAAAATAAGTATGAATTATCTGTATTGGGCAATGTGTGTGAGTAGGAGTCTGAATTACTGTAACTTTCTCAGCTAATTTTTCAGTGTCCAACTAGATTAAAAGTCTCCAATTACAGAAAAATAATGAATAACAAAAAAAGGCACTCTAATTCAAATTAAAAGGTTCTTAGCTATAAGAATTATTGGATATATTACCTAAAGGATAATATAATCCAATTTAGAAAACTTTTATTTTTAATCTAACTGCTTTTGGTAAGAAAAGAAAATATTGTTTCAAGGCAAAGAAATGGGGGAGCCTTGGTACCTGCTAACTTATATGTGCTCCTATTATGGTGGTTAGAGATTATTTTGCAAAGAACATTTATTTCAGATTAACTTATTGGAGAAACCAATAAATTTTGCAGGCTATGAAGTCCTAGCACAGTTCTTTTTTTTTTTTTTAGTTTTGATTATTTTTCAAATTTAGACTAATATTATATATTCCTTGTGAAATATTAAACCTCAAATAGGAATATAAAATACCAAGTGTTCCCTTTGGTTAAAATTTCAATTCTATTTTTCTGAACAGAGTGAATTATTTTTATTTGGTTAATGTGTAATCCTCTGGTTCTTTTTCTATACATTAACAAAAGCATATGAATGGAAGTTTAAGCACAAATATGTATAAACTTACATGTTCAAATATAGATTCACACCTACCCCACAGATGTATATGTATATGTTTCACACAAATAAAATTATTTTTTGAGCTATTGTTCTCCACCATGTTGCATCAATTGACACTATGTCTTGGAGTTTATTCATGTCACTTAAGGAGAGTCTATCTTATTCCTTTAAATTGCCATAATGTATTTGTTAGTGTGTATTTTAATACTTTATTTAAACACTTTCTTATTGGTTAGCCTATAGGCAGTTTCTATTTTCATGATAGCTAAATAACACTGGTGTAGAAATCTTGCATATAGATTCCTACATATAAGTAAGACTGTCTTTAAGGTGAATTCATAAAAGAAAATGGCCCACTCAAAGAGGGCATGCTCATTTCCAATTTTGAAAATACAGAACAATACCCATTTTACAAAGCTTAAAGTCAGGGAAAACAAGCAAGATTTTGTTTCCTTAAACATGTATATGTGATATTTTTAAAAAGCAAGGATAATGATTACCTTTGGCACCTGTAGGAGAATCATACAGTAAAAAAAGAATATAGGGAAGTGTGAGCTATAGATAACGCTCCAGTTTTGGGGTCGAAGAGTGATTTCATGGGTGCTCATCATATTATTTTAAATGGTGAAGTAAAAAAAGAAATAAAATAAAATAGAAGCAACCTATGTATGATCAATGATAATGTGTTCCATGAGTCTAATATTATGATTGATTTGATTTTTCTCTTGTAAAGTCCAATGAATAAAAAATAAACCTATTTATGTGGTTATTTTTCTAAAAAGCAAAATAAAAGCAATTTTCAAACAATATGTACTGAATATTCTATTTAGCAGTAATTTTAGTGTAACTGCAGTATTCTAATTGTTGTATTATCAGTGTGCCACACATAACACTTCGATATGTAGTAGTGATATTGTGTTTAATATTTCCATGTAAAATTGACCCTAAATATATTCTATCTTTGGGTAAAATTATGGAGATATTATTATATAATTATATATGGATTATATATATAAATAACAAGCTAATAAAGGAGTTATATCTGAATCATGGTTTTGATATATCTTGTTTTTCTACTTTAATCATAATTTCAGAGAAAGTGCAGATTTTAGACAGAAGGAAATTCTAGTTTATATTTGAATCTCCATATAATGATTAAAACAAAATATTCTGAGCATGATGTCAATAAATCCTTTTCTTATGAATTAGTTCCAAGAATCCACTGGTGCATGGATATGTAGATAGTTTGCTGTGATAGCTCTAGAGTCTAAAAAAGTGAATGAGGATTCTTAAAAAAGTCACTTTTCTTTTCCTATTTTGCTGAGACTAAACACAATAATCTTTTTAACAGATCAATTAGAGCCTTGTAAAGAAAAAAAATAGTAAACACCAAAAAATGACCTAAGAAATTTAAGTAAATTCTTATCAGTAATATTTCATTACTCACATGATCTGTTTGTTTTCTGTGTATATCAGAATTATTAAATTATTGATATTACAAGCAAATATTGCTCACTAGTCAATCTTTATAATTCATAGGCTTGAAATTATCTTACTTTTATTGAATTTTATTGAGACAATTGAAGATTCACATGCTGTTGTAAGAAATAATACGGAAAGATCCTCCGGACCTTTTTCTCAGTTTCCTCCAATGGTATAAACTTGTAAAAATTATGGTATAATATCCAGGAGATTGTATCAGGATACTGACATTGATATAATCCACAGATCTTATTCAGATTTCCCCAGTTCTACTTGTACTCACTTGTGCATGTGTACAGTATGTACAGATGGGTGAGTTTTATAGATTTATGTCATATGTGTAGGTTTATGTGTTCACCTGTACTATATGACTGTGGTGAGTCAAGATAGGGTTGTTCCATCAGTACAAGAATCTCTTGTATTGTCCTTTTGTCACTACATTCATCTCCCTAAAGCTGCCCTTCCCACTCCCTGACTCTAACTCCTGGCAAACATTCATTTTTTTCTTTTCTCCATTTCTATGATTTGGTCATTTCAAGAATGCTATGTAGGGCTGGCCGGTTAGCTCAGTTGGTTAGAGTGTGGTGTTTTAACACCAAGGTCAAGGGTTTGGGCTGGTGGTGTTCACTCAACATAATTACATATATCAATATTTTGTTCCTTTTTATTGCTAAGTGTCCCATTGTATAGATGTTCCACAGTTTGTTTAACCATTCACCTGCTGAAGAACACCAGGGATATTTTCTGTTTGTGGTTATTACAAACGAAGATGCTACGAATGCTCGTGAACAGGTTTTTATGTGAACATATTTTCCTATCTCTGGGATAAATGCCCACAGGTACAATTGCTGAGTCATATCCTACTCATTATTAAATTGAACTGATTAATAAAAAAAAATATGTGTCATCTATATTCTTCAGGATAGACTAGTTGTGATGCAGTGATAAACAACCCCTACATCTGGCTTAACAAAATAAAGATTAATTTTTCTTACACAATATTACATCCAAGGCCAGTGAGTGGGACAATCTGTTAATTAAGATCACTCAAGAACCCAGGTGAATGGAGGTTCTATCTACAAGGCTTACTTTCCAAGATAGAGGAAAGTTGACTATTGGTTCCTAAAATTTTCACCCAGAAGGAATTTGAAACATTTCTTTTGGCATACTTTGATAAAGCAGCATAAAGGGCATGCGGGAGTGCTCCAACAATATTTTTGAATAACAATAATAATTACCACTCGTAGGCAACCGATCTTCAAGAAAATTAGTAGGCCATATTTTTATTTTTCATATTTCTTCCATTGTATCTTTCTGAAATCATCTAAACGATGTTTGTTCCACAAAGAAAATGTAAATACTGGGTAGAATTTTCTCTTCTTTGATTGGTGAGATTTTTACACAGATATCAGTAAAATCCCCAACACATTTAGATTCTGTCAGAGATGTGTTTTGTTGGACAGTAGATTACAACTTAAAAAAATTAAAAAATTATCAGAGGCCATCGTTCTGGATTAAGTTTCTGCACTAGGCCCCAGCAGACCAGACTAAAAACCAAAATGAAGTAACCCCTGCTAAGGTTCATGTCACTTAGGTTGTGGTCTGACTTTCTGAGAGAGAAAGCACAAGAAAGAGGTAACAGCCAATTTCCCCCGAACAGGCCAGTTTAAATCTTTAGTAGGTATGATAATGAAGTTCCCTCTGCTTTAATCCTTATGCAAAGAGATAGTCTAAAGTAACCTGATATTAATTAATCAGTTATTTTTCTATGGTTCTGTTTTCCTGTCCCCACCTTACAAGGAAAGTTACTTTTAAATGACCAATCTGCTCTTGCTCTTTGTTCTTTGTTTCTGTTTTCTTCAGCCTTTTTTTGTCTATAAAGACTTTGTTATTTGTAAAACAACTTTGGAGAATGTCTCTGACTCTATCAGTTGGTGTTTCCAGGGTCGACAGTCACATTTTGCTCCCCCAAAACTTTACAAAATTATTTCTGCTTCAACAGCCTTAACTTTGCTTGACACACCTTACCCAAAAAGGGGTGTAAGTAAAAATCATTAGCATGTTCAAACATTCTTCAGTTCAATAAATCAACACCTGCTACATCTCCATGACCTAGATGGAATGCTGACTTAGGAAAAAAAAAAAGAATGAGTAAGTAAAAAGAGAATATTCACCTAATTCTTCCTTTCTTTTAAAAGATGTAATTCTTATTTACATTAATTTTCCAAATTGTAAAATATTGGAACTAACAGCAGGGCTTATATAGTTCTATAAATTTTTTCCTTCAGTAGAAATCTAATCAAAAGATTTTTTTCCTGAAGCTAAGCATTAACAAATATAATTAAACAATCAAGTCAGAAAAGTAGAAATTAATTGACTAACAAAAATAACATGGAGGAGTCTAAAATATCACTGGATCAAGAGTAAAATCATGGGCCATGGGAGTAAGTGGTGAGAACCTAGGGCAAGTTAGCATTAAAATTTGAGGGAAAATGTTTCACTATATTCCCAGAAAAAGTAAAAGTCACCAAAAAGGAATAGCTTAAACTCCAAGGAATGAATATATATATATATTTCACACATATACATATATTTAAATTAGAATACTACTGCAGTTCAGTCATTAAAGAAATCTCTAAAATACATTGTTAAAACTGTTTTAAATGAATCTATTGAGAAATCAAAATTTAAACTATAATAGTCATAAGATTTACTGACATGTTCATAATTTTCAATACATAATTTCACCATTCAATGAAAGAGGAAAAAAGCTTACCTAAACACAAATGGATTTTTGCCAAATCATACTTAGAATAAAAGATCTGGGGGAGTTGTGATGACATTTTATTTAATAAGGGAAGATTTAAGTATAAAATTGGGGATTATGATAGCAGTTTAATTTTTAACCATCATGTAATTTCAATAATTTATAGACTCAAAGGCTGCATCTAAATGGATTCTAAACAATTCAATTGAAGAGAGAGATAAAGACAGGAACAGACAGATTGAGAAGACAACAGGGTATGGGGAATGAGAGAGAGGAAGCACACTAGAAAGAGAGAGTGAAATTTAACCAAAATTTGACCAAAATAATTATTTTAGTAAAAATATATGTATTTTTCCCAAACAGCTGACTGGAAAATACCTAACCCATCTTTGTCATTTCTCTTAGCTATATAGCTTGGCCCTTATATCTTCTAAATTTCACCACCTAAGTCTTAATATTCATTCATTCCTATAATTTAATTTGTTTTGAATTACTAATTGTTACCATAGCTTACCAGAGTTTCAGCAAATGCAGGAAATGCTGACATTTATTGAGAATGTAACTTTACCAGTAATGCATGAGATGACAAAGAGGTATTGTGCATCTTAAGTGAACCACAATGAGGTATCTCCTTTGTCTAGGAAAATTTGCAGCTAAATTCCAGAAACATGTGAAGCAATTCTTGTAAAGTATATGGCTCATTCAGCAATACGCATAAAATTGAAACACTAAAGTATGCTGATTGATCAATAAAGTTTGTAGCTCCATTTGTAAAATGTGCACAAATCTAACCATTTTACTATTTGGTTCAGTGAGTTAAGTACATAATGGTTTGAACGGTATTTTATACATTTGAAGTCAAGCACACTGCATGCACATTACAATGTAGTCAGCCATGAAAGCATGCTATTTTGGTGATTAGGTAAGTATGAAATTTGAAACAAAATTAGTAATTTGGACAGAGAATACCACAAAATGCTAGTCACTAAATTTATTTTATCTTTCTTCATCTTTTAAAAATTTTTAGTATCTCAGCATCTATTTTATACATAGCTCCCCTTTGAAAGCAATATGTTTGTTACTGAGAGCTGGCATAAAACGGAATTTATTACATTTTTAAAATTTATAACATATATTACAGAAATGCATGAGTTTGATACATAAGGATGCTTTACTTAAATAACTAAAATCTTGCTTTAATTATTTGGTTTTTTATACAGTGTCCAAGACTAGTAGTTGTTTCTAACACCAAAGAATGACAATATGGTAGATTATAAGGTAGGAGTTTCAAAGAAGTTTCAACTCTTTGAGTTGGTTTTCTATGTAGTGATAGTTATAAAATGAATGTCTCTTTTAGGTAAATGTTTTGGAAGATGCTATTTTCTAGGGAATATAGCTCAGAGAGTTCAGAGCTCTGATTACAGCAGCATCTGGAAGCTTTGATCCACAGCTCCAGCCAGAAATATAGGTAATAATGGCAAGATGTCTCTCGTACTAGCAAGCTCTTTGTCAGTGGAATAGTAGGTAACAGATTTAAGGAAAACAAGATTCAGTGCAATTGAACAAAGGCTTATAATCCTCTGCTCTTTGGTCAACATTGGTGATAGAAGAGAAGTATAAATCGATACCTCTATTTTCATGGGGCCTACCGTCTTTTGGAGAAACTTAATCTTATACATAGAAAATAAAACAATATGAGGAAATATGTGTAATGCCATAATATATGTAAAAGCAAAAGGTTCTGTGGCTTTTCATGAATGGGAATGTTTATGAAGTTGTTATGACTTGAAATGTGGATAGGATTGTGTAAATGTAAATGGGCATGGCATCTCGAGGTCTTAGCCTTTCTACAGCAGGAAGACAGAGAATAGAAGTTTCAAATTCAAGTTGGTTTAGAAACAGTTTAGCCCACCCCACATCTCATGTCATGAGCACTGGCTAGAGTAATTCAGCTTGAATCGTTATGCAAACTAGTCATGTTGCCTGCAATATATTATAAAAGATTAGCAGTTGAGGTTGCATCGGCAAAAAATTCCCATATTTTAGAGTAACTTGAGAATAGAATAGCTTGGATTTAATCTTCTTAAAGTTGGAATTTGTTATAGTCTTCTGGAAAGAACAAGGACATGAGAATTGCAATATTTTAGGAAAACTAGAATTGTTTCTAAAAAGAGTTTAAGATGAATGGCCATTACTGATAGGTGATGAATTTGTTCTTGAATGATTCAGGCATGAGCTTATGCAGAACTAGAACTAGGTAAGTATTAATAGAAAGAAGATAGCTGAGTTTGAATTTGAAGTGACTACTTGACAGGACTTGATGGCAAATAAAGAATGGAATAGTGTGAAGATTTTAACATAATTCTCAGAACTTAATTTTGGAATGCCTAATTTTTGAGATGTGTTCAGAGCAGAAAAGAAATGTTTTGAGAATTCAGGATCGGGGTCGGAGGAAACAGAGAGAGGATACATGCTAGAGATATCTGCAGAGAGGCAAAGAGTAGGGCCTTTTTAATAAGTGTGAAAGCAAGGGGAAGTAGACAGGACTGAAATCCAGGGTATGACCAGTTTGGGAATGAGTGCAGGAAAGGAACACAGTTAATAAAACTGCAAGATGACGGACGTAGAGGAAAAGAAAGAGGAAAGTGAGATGTCATGAACACCAGTGTAAATTATTTTTCTTAAAAAAACAATAATTTTAAAATTCACTAAGGAATCAAAAGATAGAGTTGGGAAAATGAGGCTACAGGACTTAGTGCGAAAAATCATTGTCACCTTAAAATGCCATGTCAGAATTCAAAAAATTTTATATTTTCCCACCTCTATAATTTTTTCTTTATGTAAATATGTGTGTGTGTATAAAAGAATTTAAGGTGCATGAAAGATAAGAAAAATGAGATAGCAAATATATTATAACTCTATCAGTAACATTTGCCATAAAAATGTGAGTAGAAATAAATCAATAAGGCCAGTATAGAGTTTTTACAGTGATCGAGGAATCTAAGAATGTTTAAAAATGAGATGAAAGAGCCAGTAATAAAATTATGGACACATATTGATTTAAGGACTATTACGTGTCTTGAATAATTATAGTTGAGGAGGAGCGTAGCAGTGAATAAGGCAGGCAGGGTTATTGCTCATGGAGCTTACATTCCACTTGAGATAAGCAATAAATAATTGCACAAATAATTCCACCTAAAAGTAAGAACATGGAAATGTATCATTGGATGAGAGTGGTATCTTAGATTATATAGACATAAAAAGTCTCTTGGAGGAAGTGACATTTGAACAGAAATTTGAACGCTGAGAAGGAGTCCTTATGTTTTGAGGAGGGCAAATAGCAAACAAAAGCCCTCAGTCAGAAACTACAAGTTTGGTGCACAGTGAATGAGGGTAAAAGTTTTACAAAATGAGGACAAAGTGAGAGGGCAGAGTCGTGGAACTTTGTAAGAAATCTGCTATAAATGTTACTGCCTCTTCAGCAAGTGGTGCTGGGATAACTGGATATCGATATGCAGGAGAATGAAACTAGATCCATACCTCTCACCGTATACTAAAATCAACCCAAAATGGATTAAGGATTTAAATATACACCCTGAGACAATAAAACTTCTTAAAGAAAACTTAGGGGAAACACTTCAGGAAATAGGACTGGGCACAGACTTCATGAATACGACCCCAAAAGCACGGGCAACCAAAGGAAAAATAAACAAATGGGATTATATCAAACTAAAAAGCTTCTGCACAGCAAAAGAAACAATTAAAAGAGTTAAAAGACAACCAACAGAGTGGGAGAAAATATTTGCAAAATATACATCTGACAAAGGATTAATATCCAGAATATATAAGGAACTCAAACAACTTTACAAGAAGAAAACAAGCAACCCAATTAAAAAATGGGCAAAAGAGCTAAGTAGGCATTTCTCTAAGGAAGATATCCAAATGGCCAGCAGACATATGAAAAAATGCTCAACATCACTCAGCATCCGGGAAATGCAAATCAAAACCACATTGAGATACCATCTAACCCCAGTTAGGATGGCTAAAATCCAAAAGACTATGAACGATAAATGCTGGCGAGGCTGCGGAGAAAAAGGAACTCTCATACATTGTTGGTGGGACTGCAAAATGGTGCAGCCTCTATGGAAAATGGTATGGAGGTTCCTTAAACAATTGCAGATAGATCTACCATACGACCCAGCCATCCCACTGTTGGGAATATACCCAGAGGAATGGAAATCATCAAGTCGAAGGTATACCTGTTCCCCAATGTTTATCGCAGCACTCTTTACAATAGCCAAGAGTTGGAACCAGCCCAAATGCCCATCATCAGATGAGTGGATACGGAAAATGTGGTACATCTACACAATGGAATACTACTCAGCTATAAAAACGAATGAAATACTGCCATTTGCAACAACATGGATGGACCTCGAGAGAATTATATTAAGTGAAACAAGTCAGGCACAGAAAGAGAAATACCACATGTTCTCACTTATTGGTGGGAGCTAAAAATTAATATATAAATTCACACACACACATACACACATACACACACAAACCGGGGGGGGGGGGGAAGAAGATATAACAACCACAATTATTTGAAGTTGATACAACAAACAAACAGAAAGGACATGGTTGGGGGGGAGGGGGGGAGGGAGAAGGGAGGGAGGTTTTGGTGATGGGGAGCATTAATCAGCTACAATGTATATCGACAAAATAAAATTAAAAAATAAAAATAAAAATAAAAAAAAAAAATGTTACAGGCAGCTATCTTTGGTTTAGTACATGGCAATCATACGACCTGTTTCTTTTATTTGTTTTATTTTGTTTGTAATATCTCACCTTTGCTATTTTACAGATAAAGGGCTGATGAGGGTGGGAATGGAAATAGGGACACCAGTTAGAAATTTATTACAGAATTATTACAGTAGTCCATGTGAACGACGCTGGTAGCTTGAAATCAAGGCTGCCACCTGCAACCTGCACAGTAGAACGCAATGGACCTGATGAAACTTCTATGGCTTAGAAGAGAAAAGAGAAAAAAAAAAATAGCCGCAATTAAGATCTGGGAGTTGAAATAAAAAGAAGAATCAAAGACAATTTCTAAATTCTTGGTTTCTGGTATAAAAAATTGGGTGGCCATACGAGCCAGCCACCAAAAATAAATACACATATAAATAAATAAATAGATAGATAGATAAATAGATAGATAAATAAATAAATAGACAAACAAACAAGGAAACAAACAAATAAATAAATTGGGGTGAATGATGTAGCCATTAATTGAGATGGGGAAGATTTGGTGAGGTGAGGTTCACTTTGTGCAGGAAAAAGGAAGCTTAGCAAAATAGTAGAAGTTAAATTTGATATGACTGCTGAATATTCAAGAGCAGATATAAGCTACAGAATACAGCATATGAGGCCGCTCCTCAGGAGATCCATCCGTATTTAAAATGTGAACACAAAAGTAATAAACATATGGAAGCTATTTTATGCATAGGACTGAATAGATCTCACAGCAAAAAAAAAAAAAAAAAAAAAAAAAAAAATTATGAATAGAAAAGAGGAAGGTTACAGAATGATCCTGGGGCCTGGAAGGGGAAAGGAAAGGAAAGAAAATTGCAAAGGTGTTATCAGAATTTACATGCAGAAAGTATAGTATTTCAGAGGACAGGGAGCTGTCATCTTGTCAGCTATGCCTAAATATGGCCAGGCAGCTGTGTAAGATGATGACTGAGAGGCTATCATCTGATTTGGATAAATTAAGGACTTAATGCATCAGTCAGGTAATAGAAGACTGATTGGAGTGCATTAGAAATCGGAGACCTGAGGACAGGAAGTCAGCAAATATATCCTTCTTTTTTTTTTTTTTTTTTTGCATTAAGTTTTGCTAAGAGGAGGAAAGGAGAAACATAAGAGCTAGAGGGGGGTGTAATAAACCAGATTTTAAAAAGATGGTTAAAAGTATAACTTCCTTTTAGGCTAATACAAAACATCCAGTAGAGAGTGAAAGTGAATGGTGCTGGAGAGCTAAGTCTTGTTAGGTGAATAGTTATTTGCATAGGACACTATAGGATCCAATGCACGAATGGAGTGGTGTCAGCCCTTACAGGTATGAGTAAGGATTGTTCATTCACTGTTATCTGAAGAGAAGCCAGAGAATACTGATAGTACAGAATAGTACAGAAACTAGGGGAGTCACTGTTTCCATGGTGGTAAAATAAAGTAGTTTTAATCTGATTAATACCATTTTCTTACTAAGTGTGCAAAGCCAATTGAGAAGGGCACAAATGTGGAAGAAAGGAGCCAGAAAAGGGAGATAGAGGTGCTGGTAAGCAAAAACAAGATTGCCCATTAAACACAGAAATGATTTACACATTACTCTTTGGAAAATAAATAAAATTGAACAAAATTTATCAAAATTAAACAGAACTTTAAATGCTAATAAATTGGTTAGACATAAAAATTCCACTTCTCTTTTTTTTATATCAGTGACACAAAAATTCCACTTTTCTTTTTTATATATCAATATTCATGGAATTAAATGCATAAAGCCAAGAAGAAGATTACTTTTACTTGTAGCTGACTTCATTAAAATATTTTTCATAGCCATTTGGAAGGCAAACCTCCAGGTGATATTGCAGGATGTTAAAGTCATTTAAAGATAAATGACATATGCCATATTTGCATTTAACAAGTTAACTCAGGTCTGTCCTACCTGTAGGGCTTCTAAAATGTTACTGAAAGGACAGATAAGCAAAATCTTTTTAAATATTGGGCTTCAATTCTCAAAATGTAAAGTGAAATGTGGAAAACTGAATGCCTCTTCTTTGATCTCTGTAGGAATTTGGGGCTGAAATCCACATTTGCAGTTAATCTGTGAACTGTGTCTTATCTATTGAACAAATTCATGGTAAAATCCTTGGGTTTGTAGCTTTTCTCCTATTGAATAGGGGTGCTGCTGGGGTAACTTGATGGTCCACAACCACTAATGCTAAAAATGAAATCTTTAGATGGCTAAGAAACAAGAAGAAGAAGAATGAAGTAGTATACCTGGCTAGGCTATGGAATTAATCGAAATTACTCAGGCTTTATTTAAGCTGCAAGAGGCAGCCTAATTAATTCAACATATACCCTAACAAACCTTGCCAATCTCATAGTTGTGACACATGAAATGCAATTGGTATGACTTGACATATCCTGTCTTCTTTCAATCTTTCATAATAACCTTTTCTCATAATGGCATCCTACTGAGGGGTGAAGTTGTGGATGTGAGGATAAAGGGACACAAAAAGTCTGGGCATAATTATCACTGTCATCATGTGTGGCCATCCTTGCACTGTTGTTTGAGGGATGTTAAAGGGCCTATCTGTCATGAAAACACTCAGTGTCTTAGCTGGATTCCTGATACTGATACTCCCAGAATCATTATGTTACAAGTATACATTTGTTCATGGCATCTCCAGAAAGCCTCCATTGAAATGCTATCTTAGTATGTTCATCAGTAACACTATTGTACAAATACACCACAGCTAAACTTGGAGGAAATGGGACAACAAAGATCCACTGTGATCGTAACAGATAATCATTCTTGAAAGACTCCTGAAATGGCTGTTCATAACTTCAAAGTTTTGAATAAGTTTAGAAACCACTGCTCTTGAAAGAACAAATGTGAGATGAGTTATAAGTTATTGTAAATCATATTTAAAAAAATAAATTCTAGATTGATATTCAGAAAGGTTGTGTGTTTTATCTCACTACTTGCTAGATTCTTTCCGTTGTCTGCTTGGAGTCACTAATTAAAGGTCAATTTTTGATGCATTAGCAACTTAACAACAACGGAAAATTTGATCCTCAGAATGTCAAAAACAAATAAAGACTGCCACTAGTGTCTGTGCAGCATCACCTACAAATGCTGAACCTCTGAAGATGAATTCTTAAATGTATCATTAAAACACTTTTAAATGATCTGACAGAGGCAAACAAGGTTTATAAAAAATTCAAACTTCAAAAGTAAACAATCTATTGCCAACATGGAAAGAAGGAATCTCCATGACTTGGCTAAGATACTAGGAAAAAAAATTATATTTTCACATTGATAAACCTAAATATGAATCACCTTATGTTATTCCCTGACTCCATTGGTCATTCCTAAACATTTCATGCTATCTAGGCCTGATACATCAAAATGAAACAGAAAAAAGGAGAAAACATTTATAAAAACTGAATGACTCCCCACTGTAAATTTCATAAGCACATGACCATGTCTTTTTTGTTTGTTTGTTTATTTTTATACTCCCAGCATGTAAGACAGTAACTATCACATCGTATTTTGTATGTAATACATAGTTATTGAAAAAATATATGAATGAATGACTCTCATTTTGTACTTAATCCTCACAATAAAAATTTTCTCAGAAATAGAATGAAAATTTTTATAATTATATCACTGTAAAAATTTAGGTTCAAAAAAGTTAAAAGCCATGCTCAAAATTATACAATTAGTAATTGACAGAGGCTTAATTCTGATCCCAAGTCCAGCGTTCTTTGCACCATGTTACAGCTTCTTGCGGTTCCTAGGTGACAAGATTCCTAAATTTTTACATTGATTGAACTTCTCTACTCCAAGAAGTCCCCTAAGGACTTTCAATGTGGTAATTCATTTACTTATTATTAAAAGCCAGATGTTGACATTATTCTTACCACATTTTATAAATACTCAGACTAAATTATAAAGAAAATACATAACTTGCCAAAACCAACAAATTAGTAAGTGGCTTTTCCAGCATTCAAGCCTGGGCCACATGACGTCAGTTATTGCCATTACATTATATACCTACATGTCTAGTTCCTACATAGATTTATTCTATAAATATTTATTGAATCAGACAGTGAGGAATCAGAGTTGAAACACACCATATCTACTCTCAAAAATCTAACAGAGGAGTTTCTTTTAGCTTAACCAAGCAGAGGAATGGACAAGAAGGCATTTTAAAAATATGTTCCTATTAATCTAGAATGCTATTTCCATGAGAGTCAGTATTTTGGTTTTGTACACAGCCCTAACACTAACACCTAGATCTGTATTTGATTTGTTATGAACACACAAAGTTTAATTAAGTAATCTATTGCTCCTAAATGTTCTTCCATCCAGTTTCAGAAAGTATTTGTCAGACTGCTGCCAACTGGAAACAGATATATGGGAACCAAGATAGCAGTGGGTGGGAGCACAGACTTTGGAATCAGAAGCCTGGGTTAAAATGAAGCCTCTCTTACTTCCTACTCATGTGAATTGGGCAACTAATACTTATAAGAAGGTAAAATGAGAATCAAATGAGGTAGTATAAGTAACATTCTCAAATGAATGACTGTCACCCAATAATTTGATGAATAACTGAATGGTTGGATGGATGAACGGTAGGAGAAATATGCCCTAGCATGAAAGGGTTTTGTTCATAGATTTATTCAAGAGCATTACATATCAGTCAAAATAACAAAATTCACTGCAGTAGTGATCTCTGCTACAAAGGTACCAAAGAAAACTCACAGCATGAGATTTGTGAGTTCAGTTATTTTCTGCTGTACCTAATACAAGCATTTACCTTAATGAACAGTACTGCAATTTCAGTTAATTGTATTGCAAATGTTAATTACTGTGCTAACTAAATTAAGAATTTATTTAATTCCAGCATTTAACAGAAGGGAATATTAATCAAAAGAAGAACAGTCACCTTTTTTCTCAACTAGGATATCATAAAAATCAGTTTGTTCTTTTTATCAGCTCTTTTCACATTACTCAAAATTTATGTTAGCAAACTTTGTGGAGATGTTTTCCAAATAAGGTGATGGAGAAGAAGGGACTGTCTTAGGTTTCCTACAATAAAATAGTCTCTAACACTGTCCCTTTGCATTTTTATTAAGAAAAAATGTTTTTCTTATACAAAAAGTGTTGAACAATGTGAATTGCAAAAAATGGTTATAACTTTCTTCCTTCTTATTTAGGCAAATACAAATAATATAACATCTAAATCCAGTGAGTAGGATTGTGACATTTAAGACAAGTTGGAAGATACAGATATTTTTGTTTGTTTTGTAGAGGTTTATTATTTGTTCTGTTTTTTAAGTTCAGGTAGAGAGAGAGTTTGAGACATATTACCACACAGATCGATGATTAAAAGTATGTGTTACTCCAGGATACAGTTGAAATTTAGCCATACAATTGTCACATGCTACTCATCCTATTTGAACATTTTTTTTAAAGCAAACTTGAATTCTGATCCTTTTCCTTGTGTTTGAAATTGATTATGGAACAACCAAATAACTATGTGTCTAACTGCTATATTGTTGTCATGCATTTTATTTTTATTCTCTCACCTTAAAATATCAATTAAGCATCACAAAAGTAATAAAGTAATTACTACTCTAATGCAGAGGGAGAGAGAAACAGAAGCCATGATATTGTATTAATTACAATTATTAGTATTGCTTTAATCACTTGCATTCTCACATTTAATCACTTGCATTCTCACAAATACTTGTGGAATTATATACCATTATTTTATTGACAAGTTTGGAAATATTCAATGATTTGCTCAAGTTCTGACACTCAAGTTCAGTAGTGAAAATTGAATTCAAACTCAATAATGTCTGACTCCAAACTTCTCACTCCTGCCAACCCCACACATGCACACACACACACACGTGCGCGCACACACACACACACACAAACACACACACACACACACAATCACATGCCACAATAATTTTAAAAACAGTTTGATATAATATGGATCTGTTCTCAGAGTCTCCAAAGTGTTTTCAGTAAATTAACATTCTTTTAACATATATTGAAAATCACCTTATTATATTCTAATATATAGTGCTGGTGGGTATTTTTTGGACAAAGACGCTCTCATACACTGGGGGGAAACAGAGTAAGGCTAGTCCTGTGAACCAAACTGACTCCATTTTCTCTGCAGAGGATACTTTGTTATTTTTCCACTCCTCAGTCATAAGACTCACTCTGTGCGTGATTACCCCATGGCCTGCCCTGATAAAATAAACTGAAATAAGAGGGGAACAGATATTCACTGAATTGCAAGCCCCAAGGCTTGTTGAAATATAACTGTTATCTTTATTTAAAATGTATTATTATCTACCCATTTTTTCTTTTCCTGTAATTATAAAAATTAAGTTACATATTAACCTTAAAACTTCCATAGGAATTCTCACGTGTGCACAAGGCTTCAAGGTGTCCACTACGATGACCCTCCTGGGGTGACAATGATGAACACCATAGCCATCTTGGACCTACTGAGCCGGCACAAGGACCAAAGCTTTAACTGAGCATGCACCCATGATTCAACCAGGAAGAACAAAATGGACCACCTCCAGTGAGTCTGGCCCGTACTCCTTAACTCCTGTCTGTATAAAAGACCCTGAACAGATCGCCTCAGGGGGCTACCTTTATTGAAGCTACCCCCTTATGCATAAGTCTATCCCCTCTTTTAATAAAATGCTGCTTGCTTTTACTGCTGGGTGCAAATTCATCTCGATGACCCAAGAGCCTAATTCAGTACAAGCCAGGAAGTAAGGGGACTCTGGGTACTGTGAATGGCCCTGGGATTTTCCTCATGCAGCATACATGCTGCTCTAATATCTGCACCAGCAAAAATTGGAAAGCCTTGGGCACCAGAGGAGAGACTCTAGCTGCTAGAGGCAAGTGGCCACTGGGACTATTTTGCTACCACATCTCTGCTACTGCTAAGTCTCTCCTGGAGTCCCTGGCCTACATCCTGACAAGACAATGCTTTATTCTCTTTTACTCTCCCTTTTTCCTTCCTTTTTCTTCTTTGCCTTTCTCTGATTTTCTGAGCCCTCTTTTGCTGTTCTGTATAGGTGCACCCCGGAGGGGTCCTGGGTGTGCTTTGTTTCTCTGATTAAATTTAGTCAGAGCTTTTCTTCTTTGTGCTGACAACAGTAGGGAGAACTGCTTTTATCAATGACTATGTCAGTGGAATAGGTTGGCCCTGCTGATTGGAGCTAGGAGAAAGTAAACCTGATCCACTGTTCCTCTTCTCTCTTTGGTTGCTTGGATCGACATTTAATTGAGTACGGGTAATCTGAATAAACCTTCCAATCCTTGCACCAACTTTTGGACTTTTGAGTCATTTGTTTAGTGTGAGAGGGCAAGCTGGTCTATCTGTTACGGGTGGGGGGAGATATAACTTCATTTCAAACACAAGGACATAAAAAAGCCTCTTCTCCATATTCTTAAAAAAAGTTGTTACTATTTCTCAAGACAAAAAATATGTAAAATGCTTCTACTTTCTGGTGACAATTTTGAAGTATGTTCAAGGATATTAATTACAGCATTATTTTTAGCTAAGGAATTACAAGCAAAAATTTTCTTCAATCAATAAGTAGTAAAATAAATTATAGTATATAAACAACATGGAATATTACAGTTATTTTAAAAAATGGGTTGATCTTCCAATTCACAATTGGAAAATCACCATCACTTATTGCCAATTTTAAATAACGCATGAAAAATGCATGTTCACAGAAAATGCTTTCCATAATTATTCCATATAAATAAAAAAGTGGAGATTTAAAATGTTCAGATTATTACATATTAAGTTGTTAATAATGATTACTTCCAGTGAAATTAGTATATATATGTGGGACTGGTGATAAAAAGTATGTTCACCTTTTATTCTATATCCTTCTACATTTCTTGAACATTTTACAGGAAAAATGTATTTTTGCATTACTGGTGTAAAATAAATGTAGTATAAAAATTTTTTAAAAAACACTAATCGTAAGAAGTTTTGATCTAGCAATGACCTTATGATTTTTAATTTATAAATCACTGAGATAGAAGCTAATACACAGTTAGCACAGGGCTTTAAAATTGAAACCTTGCCATCTCTTGAAATAGACCCATACTCATTGCTATCATAAAAAAAAAATTGTAATGACTAGTTTCTTCTAGTGTGGGAAGAAAGAAGAGTAGAGCAGATAATAGAAAAATCTAAGAAAATATTTTAAAGATAACTTCCCCAATCAAATTTTCAGGTAACTTCATGAATTAAGTCACTGCTTTTTGCCATGGAGGAGAGTCAAAAGATAATTCTCTGGTGGTTAAAAAAAGGCAGAGGCATTTCCTCTCTAAGCAGAGGAATATGGTCTTTTATTGAAAAGAGGAAGGGCTATGAACAATGACCAAGAATAAACATTGCAAAGGTGCTTTAGTATCATTTTTGCCATTTTGCTGTCAGGTAATTTAATGTTTAATTAGTAGGAAGACTAATGGTTCACACAATTTGCATTTTCTAGCTCCACTCATTTTCAAAATACTTTGGAGACAGGGTAGGAAATGGTTCAATTTGATTGTCAGGATCAGACGAGTTGAAGCAGTGATCACCTGTACTCAGCATGTGCCTCTTCCTCGCTAGCCACCACACTGGATATAGGTCTGTATACTTTGGTCCCTGGCCTCTAACTTCAACTGTGTGGGATTTACATAAAGCTCAGACTTCCCTTTCTCTATACAGCTTCCCAAGACTGATCTTCCAGACTTTCTTTCTGAGTTATGAGACATCTAATAACACTAATTTTGCAAATGTGAACTAAGAATAAGTATTTCTAATAAAAATTTTCTAAGATAAAAGACCAATATAACCTACTATCCACAAAGATGCTTGGACAGAAGTGATGGGTGGAATTGATTCTACTCTATATAACTCATGAAACCTTGCAGGTAGTGCCATTAAGAGGGTTGCATCTAGCCCTGTTATGGGGTTATTGCACCCCTATCTGAAAACAGAGAACAAAAATAAGTCCCGAGTTTGAGGAAATAAATAGTATGCCTTCTACAAGCAGAGTATGTAAGAGTAGCGGGGAAACGCGTAATTATCCAGAAGCTTATGCCAGTTAGAGGACTAATAAAATAATTTTTTGGATCTCTCGATATATGAGTGAAAAAAAAAAAAATAAAGAAAAAGAAAAGAAAAACCAACCAGGGGTGAAAGCAAAACCATTCAGGGATCATTTTCTATGAATACGGTTAAGTCGAAATGAGCGTATTTAACATTTTTACTTTGCTTTTCATGTTAACTCACTCTGTAGATAAGAAGTTGAATATTTTTATTATGTTTTATTTTAAAATAAGAATTCAAGGTAGGATGAGGTTGAGTGGACAAGGATATTAGGAGAAAAAGGAAGTTTCATGCTTCTTTATGTTCTTTTACTTGAAGGGACTTGCCTACTCCCAATTCTTCCTCCCCACAATCTGTCTAACGCATTATATACTGTAAGATTTATCTCAGTTTTTATTTCCCCAGCTCCCAAAGTACACCAAACAGACTTTTACTGTGATACTTGACAACACTCTATTAAAGTGATCTGCTGAGTGTCTCTGTCACCCTCTGAGACTGTGAAACCGTGAACAATGAACACAGAAATCTTGTTTATTCGCCTTTATAGGCCCAAGTAGAGTGTCGCACAATGCCTAGTGATACCATTTTCAACATGGGATGAAAAACTGTAAGACGATGTCCCAAACACTGTGTATATATAATATGTTGTATAAGTTCATTTCAACCTACAGTTAGGCAGTTTTTATTTCCCTCTTTTTGCAGTTAGGAAAATAATACTAAAAGGAGTCAATAAGCTGGTTTTTTTTTTTTTTTTTTTACACAGCTAGTAAGTGGTTGATTAAAGATTCAAATTCCAAGCTATATCATTCCAAACGAGTGCCATTTCTAATTCAATATAGTAGTGTGTGTGCTGTAAAGGAAAATGAATAAATAACAAGCCTGTGAACTAAGGTTTTGGTCAGGCGATGGCCTTTTATTATTAATGTTGTTTCCACTTGATTTGTCAAGAGTCCTACCACAGGAGGCAATTAAAAAGCTATCCTCAATCTAACTGTAAAGGTGGGAGCATGGATGACTGATAGAATTACGATGAAATTTGCAAACTAGAAGGGTGTATGTACATGGTGTGTGTGTGTGTATGTGTTTTGTATATTTCTGCTGTAGGTTAACATTTACATATATAGACCTGTACATAAGTAACAAAACAAATTATTTAAAGCCGCTAAGATACTAGCACAGATACAGGCTTTCTGTTAAAATTTTCCTTGTATTCCAGTAGCCCAATTATTATTTACAGAGAGATGTAGAGAAGATAACTTACTGGAGAAAAAATAAAATAAAAAAAATTTATATTGCCGAATAACCATATAACCTACTATATATTTAGAAAATTCACATACAATTTGAAGCAGAAATTTCTAAGTATAGGAATCTAGGCTCAATAAGGAATTAGTTAACTGCAAAATTAGCACACCTCTGCACATATATACAAAGCTATCCATGTAAGGTTAATACACAGTGTGTACAGATGTGTGTGCATGTGCATGTGGATATCCAGACAGCCTTTCTGAGTTATATGAAACTCATTACTTAAGAATTTCCTGTCAAAACACTCCCAAGAACATCTACCTGTTCTAGTTGGTATGTCTACTGAGCCAAAACTTGCATTAACACCAGGCATGATAGGTGGTGGAATCCAAATTCTTCTAACACTCTGAAATAGAGCCTCCTCCCCCAGCAATATTGATTTAATAGACCTGAGAGGGTCCAAAAAATACACCACAGGTGATTGTGATGCATGAAATTGGCAGAATACCTGAGGATACTGCCTAAACAGTTTCTGTCATTAAAATTAGGTAAAAAGAAGACCTGTTGTTTATACTCTTCCCATATATTTAACCTGAGAGGAAATAATATATTTTCTCTCTAGCACACCTGCCTACTGATTTATCTAAATATCCTTCTCAGTGGGACCTAAGCTCAAGAGAAAGTGTAAGGGTCTCCCATTCTCCTAAATTTCTGTTATCATCCGGTGACTCCAACAATTCATTCATTCACCAACCAGACAGGAAGCTGTTAACTTCCTCTCTTCTTCTGTCCAGAGGCTTAGTAATCAATGAAACTAAGAGAGTGCCAAGTACTTTTTTTCTGACTATGCTTTGCTTATACCATATGCAAATATTAAAGTTCAATTTATTAAAAAATATAGTCCCATTTTCTTCTGTTTTCCATTTTTTAATCTTATTTTTACAACGTTTTTAATAAAGTATTGATGTTTTTCAAATTGATCTTTAAACATTCTAATGTGTTCTGGGTTCTTTCATGAAGTGCCTTATAATGTATTTTTTTCCCAATTTTTCTGTTCAATTATTGCTCTTTTTCAAATTGATTCATTCATAGCAGTTATTTAAATATTCTGGATGTTACTTTCATTGATTATACCTTTTTCTATCTTCTTTCTGTTTATGACATATTGTTATTCTCCTTTTAGTATCTCGATAATTAGAAGTTCTTAAATACTGTTGAATTTATTAATTATTCCATGTGACGTTTGTACTCTCCTTTCACATTTATGAGAATTTTTTTCCAATATTTATGTTACAAATATATCATCATATTCTCCAATAGTGTCTTCTAGGTGCGCAATAGTTTTGTCTTTGTTATTAACATCTCTAATCTGCGTAAAATGATTTTTCTTGTTTTTTGTTTTTGTTTTTGTCCCAGCACTATTATTCTCCTCTGATCTATACCTGAGTTCTATCATTCATCAATTTTTGTAAGATTTTGGGTTGATATCTGTGCATTCTATTTTTTTGTGTTGAACTTGTTATTTATCTATACAACAATTGAACTTAGATGTAATTACTATATCTTTATAATATGTCTTCAAATCTGGTAGGGTATGTCCCTCTTTCTTATTCCTTTTTAGCAGAGTGTTTGTTTTACTTAGCTCTCTGATTTTCTTTAAATATTTTTTAATTATCTTGTCAAAATTCATTAAAAGTCTTTTAGGATTTAACAGACTGGAATTCTATGGAATCTATTAATAATTTAAGTAGAGTTGAAAGCTGTATAATATTGATTTTTAATTTTAAACCAATGATGAGGCATATAGTTAAAAATACTTAGCTCTTCCTTAGTGTTTTTAATGAAGTTTTATAATTTTTTTCATAAAGAATATTTATTTCTAGGTACTTCACAGTAGTTTTGTTATGTTAAGAGGTTTCTGTTTACTTCAGTACAAATTCTTACTGTAGCTGGTTAAAAAAATGGTTTTTTGGGGGTTTTTTTATGAGCTGATTTTGCATCTTAGTATACCTAACAAAATATTCACATTTATTCTAAAAACTTGTTTGTGTATTCTTCTGAGTTTTCTGCATTAGATGAAAATAATGAGAGTGTAATTTCTTGCTTTATAAAAACTACAGTTTTTTTATTCTTATAAATGCTTAAGATTCTCCATTATAATGTGAAATAGAAGTACTGATGACAGGCATCTTGATTTGTTCTGTATCAAAAAGAAATGTTTTTAATATTTTACAATCATACATAGTACTTACTGAAAAGATCTTTGCGTGTGGGAATACATGGACTTTATAAAGTTATGAAATTTTCATAGTATTCCTAGTTTGCTAATTTTTTTTTCAAAATCATGAACAAGTATTTAAATTAATCAAAAACATTTGAAAATGTATTGGATTTATCATATTTTCTTCCTTTTTAAAATGCAGTTAATTACTTTAACCAATTTTCTAATAATAGAATGATCTTGCATTCTGAGAATAAATCAAACAAGTATACCTTTTTAATAGCTTCTAGTTAAATATGTTTATATTTTCATTAGGAATTTCGACAATGGGTCTGTAATTTTAATTTTTTGCACTGCATTTGTTTAATAGTTTATGAAATTTATATTTGTCCAATAAAATTATTTGTGAAAATTGTATTATTTCCTATTCTCAGGATCATTTGGTGTCAGATTAGATTAGTTATTTTCCTAAATGTATAATAGAATTTGTCTATAAACATTACTGGTCCCGGTAAAATCCTTTTAGAAAGATTCGCCTACTGTTTTAATTTCCTTAGTTGTTACAGAATATAGGTTTCTTCTTCTTCAGTCAACTGAATTGCATTTTTCTATGAGTTTATATTTTCCATTATACTGACATAACAGTTTTTGTAATAATCTCTCATCCCCTTAATTGTTTTTAGGATTTTTGGCTATATTCTCATTTTATTTCTGTTATCATTTGTGTGTGCTTTCTCTCATATTAATTCATATTTCTAGATGTTACACTCATTTTTAATCACTTGGAACAATTGTCTTTTGACCTCTTTAATTATCTCTACTGTAACTTCAAGTTCAATTTCTATTATTTCAGTAATTATTTATGCATTCACTTTTGGGGGGTTAGTGTGCTAATCTTTTTTTAATATTTAAAGCTAAAGTTTAGCTTATTAATTTTCGAATATTGTATTCATTTCTAGTCAAAGCTTTAAAGATTGTAAAATATCCTCTTAGTTCTACCTCCAAGTCAAAAAAAAATTATATTGGGTATTTTTATTATTGAAGTTCCAAACACATTTTATTTTGCCATATGATTTTTTGAACCACATTATTTAAAGTTATATTCTTAAATAACCAATTCTTTATTATCTTTTTATTATATTTCAATGTAATTCATGTAGTCAGAGTGTAAAGTCAGTGTGATACTAATCTTTGGATATGATTGAATCCAAAGGGGATTCAGATTTAGATTTTTTTTAGCAAAGGGACAGATTTCCTAAATGTTGCATGATCCCTTGAATAATTTCAGAAAATAGTTAAGTGATATCACTTAAAAAAGCATCTTGTGGGTCGACCCCGTGGCGCACTCGGGAGAGTGTGGCGCTGGGAGTGCAGCGGTGCTCCCGCCGCGGGATCGGATGGCCGGTGCGCTCACTGGCTGAGCACGGTGCAGCTGGTCACAAAAAGACAAAAAATAAATAAATAAATAAATAATAAATAAAAGCATCTTGTACTTCTGTAAATTTTTGCTTCATATTTCTGAGGCTATGTACTATAGTTTGAGTGTATCTTCCCCAAAATTTAGGTGTTGAAACTTAATGGCCAATGTGATGGTATTAAAATGTGTAGCCTTCAAAAGTAATTAGGACATGAGAGGTTCTCCCCCCATGACTGGGATGACGCCCTCGTAAAAGAAGCTTCATGCAGTGTGTGGTTAGATGCTTTTATGCCTTCCTCCATGTGTGTTTCTCCCCTCCAGAGAATGGAGCAACAAGGCGCCAACTTGGAAACACCAAGCATTCCTCACCAGACAAACACCTGCCAGTGCCTTGGTCTTGAAATTCCCAGCCTCCAGAAGGAAATAAATTTGTGAGAAATAAATTTCTGTTCTGTGTAAATTACACAGTCTTTGGGCTTCTATTATGACAGCATAATCAAACTGACACTATGTTAATAATTTATTAGAATCAGACAAATTTAAATCTGTTATATAAATTTTATAAAACTGAATGATTTGTAGGTAAGATCTAAATAAGTCTTTCAACTTTTTTAACTCTTCTGGGAAAATTATTTGATATTTTAATATTGACTAATCCCCAATTTCTCTGTTTCCAAAAGAAACTTTTTGGGGGCAAAATAACTTTCTTGATCTCTTTTCTATATATCTTATATGAAGATATAAGATGTCTTATATTTTCCATAAACTAAACTGGTCTTTGGCTCTGTCGTCTTCTTCAACTATGCCTAATTTGCTGTTTGAAGTATGCACTGAATTTAGTGGTTTTAGTTGTTATATTTGCAATTTTAAGAATGTATTTTTTACTTGCTTTGTCATTATACTGTCTTATGCTCTGTCAATATTTACAAGCTTTTCATTCATATTTATAAATATCTTACTATTATTTTATGTTTTATTCTGTGTTTTCTGTCTTCATTTTCTAATATATTAGCCCTGTGGAGCTTTTTTGTAATATTTATTACTTCATTCACAGTCCTTTATTTTCTTGTTAATTTTGTGCAGTTTAACTGTAAGTTGCTTAGTTTCAATAGTACTTCATCTATGGAAATATTTGAATCTTGGATTAAAGTTGTATTCATGCAGAAGCAATTTTAATTTGCTTCTGTCATACTAATGAAGGCATCATCAACTAAGTAGACATGTGAAGTTGGATTTATACTGGGAACTGTTTTTTGTTTTTTTTTTCTTTTTTTTTTCTTTCAGACCATATGGGCAGTCTTTTTGATGGCTGCCTTGTGGTTGTGAATTTTTAGGAAAAATTTATTTTCCCTCCACTAAGCCACATAGTCAAGACCAGCATTGGACTTGTCTATTTGTGTACAGACAGAAACTTTTCTTTTTTACTCTTACAACAATACTATAACCTTTTGATTCTCCAATATAATGCATGTGATTCCAATTAGCTACCCATATTTGGAAGGTTTTAGCTCATTTCTTACTACCAATACCCCAGCAGCTCTCAAAACAGAAGACAAAGATCTCCAGGGTTTGAAATAATTCTTCAATGTAATTGTTGGCTTTAAATCTCCATTACTTGAATGTTCCTGCTTTCACTTTATTTGGAGGATCTGTAGGTTTCTTCATTTTATTTTAACCCCTTAGATTTGCTTAAAATATATGTTTTTAGAATATTTTACCCAGATTTCCCCCCTTTGTTTGGAGGGTAATTCGGACTATCTAATCTGCCATATTTTCCCTGACATTATTACTTGATTTTTTTTCCATTTCAACTGACAGACACTGTCTTGTTTGCAGGTTGACCACCAATGTGCAAAAGATCCAAAAATGTAAATAAAACTTTCTTTGCAACCCATTCAGTCTTTTTTATGGGTAGTTTATGTATTTTTTAGTATAAGATATTAACTGTGTATAAAGGTATAACTCTTTTTAAAAGTGGCCTTGTATTAGCTATTGAAAAAGAGAAACTCATTTTGAAATGTGAATCTCTCTCTCCCTACATTTTTCAGTTTGGGCAAGTTAGGGATGTTATATAGTAGGCATACCTATATTCTACTAAATATGTGTATTTCTTTCTTCTTAGATACCCATTGATTTTGAAATATCTCACAGGGGGGATCCAAGAAACGAAAAAAGAACCTGTACACTACTGTGATAATTTGACCTGCTTTGCTGGATGCATAAAATGCTAGTATGATGACAGACTATTAAAAACAGCTAAGGAGCCTTTTTTGTTGTTATTTTTGTTTGTTTTTGTCTAAGATGTGCTATAATGTAGAGTTTGTCACAGGGTAGTTCTGAGATGACTTTTTTCACTTTACTCAAGAACCAGAGTAATTATCTCCTGACTTTGCCTGTGCATATATAAGCAGCATCTGCATTATGCTGCTATCATTAACACAATAATTAGGAAGGCTATCATGGTCTCAAACTCTGGTAAGTGATGAGACTCCACCTCATAAAATGTTAATTAGAGGAAAAATTACCATATTTTAAATAGAGAAACCATCTTCTCAAAATATATCTCTTCTGAATCTCTTTGCCAACCTCTCAAGTTTGTTTACTACTGCTACTCATTATTACAGCCATTAGGACTGGTTAAGCTTGGAAGTGAATGTGTACTGATTATGATTTTGGGGACATTAACTCAAAATTTTAAAAAATGCCTTTGTGGTATTTGTTTGAATGGACAGGAAAGTATGTACTGTAAACTACATGCCAATGCAGTTAAAGGTTATGAGGAGAAGTATTAACATGCTATTGAGATTGCACTTAACAAGCATAGTTATCTATTTCTAAGTATAGTTTTGCTACTTAACTGGAATAGAACAGAATACATTATTTTTTGTCTTTTTTTGTCGGGGAGAAGCATGCATCTTTTCATGACTGCAAAAACAAACAAACAATCAAAAAGTATTAAAAAAACTAAAGAAGCTTAAGTCGAAGGTAGAAAACTTATATATAATAATTTAAAATTACGTATATTTGACACATTAATAATTACCCTATTTTCCCATATTTCAAATCTGATTTTTATTTACCCATTTTAATGAGCCTGATTGTTCAGACAATGATCTTGTTTATCCATATCAATAAAAGAATTAACTTCAAAAAATGAAGAGCTGAATATCAACTGAGATAATTAGTTTAGCTGGAATAAAAGATAATTTTTAATTTTAAATATTTCTCATTTGAAATATATATTTGTGAATGTTTAAAGAATGTTTATTAATACATTGACAAGACAAATTAAAAATACTATTGAATCAGAGGACTTGAATATCTTGAGGGTTTCTTAGTCTCACTTTCTCTCTCTTTCATTTAAAATTTCTCAGACAGGACTCTACAATTCCTGTCAACCTGAAAAAGTACCCAGACTCTGAGCTGCCCTGATAGTGCACAAAGCCTGAGGCAAGCCCACACTCTAAAACAGGCTGTTTCAATTTTATAGTCCATTTAACACTTCATTTTTTTGCCCAAAGTTCATTTTAGTCTGCAGTGTTAAAATTCCAGCATTTATCTAATTTGAGGAATGGGTTTAGATTAAATGCTCATGAAAGGTAGTTTGGGAAAATCTAGGCTTCAGTGCATAACAGGGGTGAGAGTCATTCTGTCTATAACTGTGAAAAATGTACTTGATTTTTAAAACCTACACAAAAGGAAGTCTTACTTCAAAAGAGCTACAAAATATACTCTGAAAATAGTGGGAGCTCCACTAACATATGGTGCATAGATCATCTAGTTGATATGCAATGTCAAGGGGAGCTGTTGGGGAAAAAATGTGTGTAGTAGATGTGCATGGACATTATACAGACATTTAAGTTTAGAAAAGTATAGGAAAAATAAGAATTTTTGACTTCCTTTTGCATAAAGCACGGCTTCTAAGAGATAAATATGGAAGTCGTGTTAGATTTCTTTTGGGATGAAAATTCCGATTCTGACTTAGTTTTCTCAGGATTCTGTAGATAGCCACGATCAGGATGACTTCATAAGCAATGTGTGCAGCTGCATAGGACCCACACTCAGTAGGGCCCTATGCTTGTTTGCTCTGCTGTTACCATCTTGGAATTCTTTAAAATTTTTTAACAAGAGGCCCTACATTGTAGTTTTGTATTGGGTCCTAGAAATTATGTCTTTCTTCTTCTATATAGTATAAATTGAATTTTTTTCTTAAGAAAGCAATCTGAAAAACATCAGTTAGAAGAGGCATCATTTCTCCTAAGTCGTGGATTGACAGAAACGGGAAGAGAACAAGGAAAGATCCAAAAGTAACCATGCTGAGATTCTCAGACTTTTTAGGCTTATCAAAACAAAATGGCCTGCAGAGACTGTTCTTCCTATTCAAAACAATAGCTTTTGAGTTTCTGCTGTAAACATACAGTTTGGTTGGTGAGGGATAGCATTATTTGAAGTTAGGTGCTTTTGAAGCTCTGTTTTCTAAAAATTAAGCACAATAATTATACACCGACATATCATGACTCTACACAAAATAAGCAAGATAATTTGTTGCTAGGCATTTATTTGCCAAAAGTAGGGAATTCAAGAACAATATCTTTGCTATAAAAGACAGGCAAGGTGAATGGAGCTAATAGAAGTAGCCCACTGAGAATACTAAGATTTCATAACGTAGATAGAGTAGGTCAATCCTTTTTGGAAGAAATGTGAATTCAGACAAATGTATCAGTATCTCTCAATTGTATTGATAAAGACAGGGACTGCAGTATGTACAGAATGGATAGAATAGAGTTGATTCTTCACAGGCCATATTTGTTGAATAACATTAAGTAGGAAGATGTCGATTATGTTGGCACAGCGATGAAGATGCTCTACTATTAATTAAATATGCTTTCTAAGTACATAGAGACTAGTAAGCCACCTTCAGCTAGAAGAACTAAAAGTAAGATTTATTTTATTATTCTCTGGTTAAATTTACATTTATAAATTGTCCTTTTTCATGACCACCTCAGGGTTCTGCTTCAATTCAATACTAAACCATGTACCATCAAATATTAATGAGAAAAGTCAGATCCATTTATATTTTATGCTGAAATGTAGCCAATTCTTCCATGGTGATAACGCAGTTACTGACTAATTTTGAAGTGCGTAATGGATTAACTTATCTATAATGGGCTGCAGCCAGATGTTATGTAAGACAGTGAAGGGGAAAAAAAGATCTTAACATTATAGCATAGTAACGATCTAGTACAGGAATGCTTGAGTTGGTACAATGCTATGTGACTGATACATTTATGGTAAATATCAATTACCCCCCGCCCCCCCGGTATTTTTGTTTTCTCCAACATCTGCAATGTAGTCTCCTCCTTATCTTATGTAACTAAGTCATTCAGAAACTCAGGGGCCGTACTTAGTGAGGAGCACGGGAATGTGAAACAGCAGCATCACAAGGGAAGAACTGAATATACCATCTATTTCTATTTCCTTGTTGCCCGCTTGCTCCATTCTATTGCCTCCCCAATTATTCCATCAAAGCAGTGATTTCTGAGCTCTTTAACAACGTCCATACTACTAAATTGAATGATCACCTTTTTCCATCTATCCTTCATTAGCACTACTCTGCTGAAAACACACTTTTTTTCATGAAACTCTTGCCTTCTCAGATACTAGGATTTCTTTTTTTCCTTCCTATATCTCTGGCTATTCCTATTTCTTTTCCTTGGCAGATTTAGCCTACTCTTTTTTATTAATTCAGGTCTTATTCCTCGTCCTTCAATTTTTCTTCACAGAAAATCTCACCCATGCCCAACACTTCAGTTACCACTGATATGACAACGACTCACACATGTATGCCTACACCAGTCATTATCTCTTTGGATCAAATCTATTTATTTCACTGGCTTACTGGAACTTAGACAGTGAAAACATAAATGAAACCGAACCTCCCACTCTACCAAAAAAATAGTCCTGCTCCGGAAATGCCTTATCAATATATCCAGTTACACAAGCCTGAAATTTGAGACTCATTTCTCACACTTTTCTGTTCTGTACTTTCCCTTTCTAAAACTTTACCAAGTTCTATAGTTTAGCCTCCTTAATATATATAAAATTATTCACTTCTCTCCATCTCAACAGCAAACACTTTAATCCAAACAGCTGTCATTTCTTACCTGGACTAATGAAATAGCTTCATAAGTATTATGAGTGTTTATATTGACTTTGCTAAACCTGTTCTCCAGTTCTCAGAAAGAGCAATGTTTTAATGGCTATCAGTGCCATTTAGATACCAGACTCCTACGCTCTGAGCCTTTGCACATGCTGTTTCTCTCTCAGCAGCAGTACCTGTCCTGCTTTCTCATCTCTGTTTTTCATGTGCCTAACCCTGTTACTTTCCAGATCTCAGTTCAAATATCACTTCTTTATGAAAGACATTCCAATCACTCTACTCCAGACTCGATCAAGTCCATCTTATTTGATTCTGTTGTTACATGGCATCCTCAAGTTGATAGCACTGTTCAGAGATGAAATTTCACATTGATCTCTAATGATTCTGTAAATATGTATAAAAAATCATTTTACATAGGTCAGACTCCTTGAGAGTAAATTCAATTTTAACCTACTTTAAGAAGATTTTACTCAACAGTTGTTGAATAAATCAATGATTATTTGGAAGAATAAATTAATTAACTGATAAATATATGAAAGCCAATTTACCCAAAAAACTGTTTAGGACATTTCAATAAGATAAAGCAAGAGCTTTGGACAGTTTCAACAGAAGATACAGCTTCTTTCCTTTGTTACTGTATCCCTAAATATTATTATTTTCTTTCTTCCTTCCTCCATTTTGCCTGCTTGCCTGCATTTTTTTCCAGTCACAATTGAATATTTACATTTAGCTACACACATCTTAGATGCTCAATAAACTTTGTTAAATGAATTAATGGATGAGAATATTCACTTCTCATTCAGCTTTTAACACTTCCTGGTTATAGAATTTTTGACAAGGTTATTCATTTTCTATGGTTCTCAGTCAATGGTCAAACATAATAACAAATAAGATGTTTACTAAAAGAGCTATTTTGAAAACTAAGTAGAAAAAAACTCATTGAAGTATTTTGTAAACTCAAAAATTGATACATATATAATTGTCAACATCGTTTTTGAATGTCTATTACTATTTTATTTGTTCCATAAACTATGCCAATCAAAATTACGTCCTATACAAAAAAATGGCATCGTATTTTAGTACTAAACTACAATCTTTATTCTTACCATATTTCCGTGGAGTTCCTTTGTGAAACCCAGGGAGATTGCAGTGGGTGTTCTGGTCATCACAAGATTTTACACAAAGCCCACCCAATACAGACTACTGTCCATGGTTTTCTAATCAAAACATTTGGTTCTTTTATGAGTTGGTGTACTTCAGAGAGCTACTCAGGCCTATGCTATTGAGGTTAAAGGTCTTAAGAGAATGCTTCTGAGCCTTCCTAGCGGGCAGTTAGGGCAGCTATCCCAGTAAATCCAGATGGACTGTAAACTGACAGTACACTCACTCCACTTCCTGTTGAGAGAAACTACACTGAGAGTAAATTCCCAACAGGAAATAAAGACAAATTTCATTATGAGTAGAGGCCATTCTCCAGATTTTTCAAAGGGATTTAAAAAAAAAAAAATGAGGGAGTATATCACTCAGAATTTGTGCTGTTTTCCCTCAAAAGAATGAGTTAGACATAAAGGTAAGGTTTAGGCAGAAACTCTGACATAAAAATGATTCTATGACTCCGACCTCTACACTTGTCTCCCATATATTTTTTCTATTTCTCATTGTTATATACGAGTAAGTGATTCTAAACAGTCATCTAATATGTTTTCGCCACAGTGATGTTTTTAGGGCATCTCTCCTGTACTATCTCGCCATTTTAATTCACAACCAATCTTTTGTTTTTTAACTCCAATACTTCTATTTTAGTTTTCGTGTCACATGTGAACTGAATGCTATTTGGCCAGGAAAGCAAGACAGACAATTATCATGGGACAGTTACGACAGCATCAAGAATCAATGGCCAAAAGTCTCAGTGTATAACTTTAGGGGCACTATATGGTTTGTGCAATGCTAATTTTTGGCTTCTGCTGAATATTTATTGAGAATCAGATTTTAAATAAAGAGAAAAAATGGTCAACAGATGGCATAAACAGTAAGGATATATTAAGTTTGGAGAGCGAATTAAGGGAAATGTGATTTTTTTTCAGGTTCTAATACAGAGTAAATTAAATATTAACTAGAATTGAATAGTTTTCTTAATCTCCCTAAAGATATTGAGCTTTCAATGTATATTTTCTATAATTCTATTATACTGTACATATAGATTTTAGTGAGTTATAGTCTCTGCAGACATGAAATAGGTTAAAAATAAATAAAATGATCCTACGACATGACCAACCAATCATAAAAACTGTTAATTCTTTGATATACACTTAAACAGTACTTTTACATACATATGTAGACACATTATTATGATCGTACGATATGTTTGTTAGCATTCATTTTTATTTAAGAAGACCCCATGAGCATATTTTATATTAATGAACATTATCATACAATGTCATTTTCAAGGCATGATGATACTTGAAATATACCAGTACATTTAGTTAATTGTCCTTTGTTAAAACTGTAGGGTGTTTGGCTTCTTTCTTTTTTCTTTTACAAATTATATAGACTCCTTGGATTTAATTTTTGTTTCTACTCACTATTGTTTTCTCAGGATAAATTCCTATAGCTGACGTTCGTGGGTAGTGAAATAGAATACGAAGCATATAAGCACTCAATGAATGTTTGTTGAGTGAGAAATTTTGAATAAACAAACAAATGTTTGTAAGAGCTGATTCCGCCTTGGATATCATCTTCTCCCCAAAGAATGAAAAGAAATAAGAAGGAGACATGATGTTGTGATCATTCCAGAATGGCAGGCTAAAGAATGGCATGCTATCATTTTATTTTTTTATACAACATTTGAAAACGCCAAGCTGTGCCAAACAGCTTCGTTTATTAAAATTGTTTTTGTAAAGTATATACTGGTATTTAACCTAAGGTTGAGTAGAGATACATTTGGGAGAAGAGATGTTCTTTCATTTATTTTCTTTTTTTCATGCAATATTCAAATATTTAAATAATAACAACTGTGAAAATAAATTCTGAAATATTATAAAAATGAAACTTTCATTTTAAGATTCATGTGACAATTACTGAATAATGCTCGTGTAATATCTACTCTTGTTTCCTTTTTTCTCATGAAATGTTTCCAAACTATAAAGGAAAATCTGTCTTTTGAAACTTCACTTATGGGCTGGCTAATCTTGTGTTATAATCACTTTCTTCATAGGAAATGACTGCACTATTATTATTTATTTATTTACTTATCTATCTATCTATCTATTTATTTATTTATTTATAAATTTTATTTTATTTTGTCAATATACAATGTGGTTGATTATCTTAGCCCATTACCGAAACCTCCCTCTTTCCTCCCTTTCCCCACTCCCTCCCAACAACCTCATAACTGTTTGCTTGGGAAATGACTGCACTAAAGCAATATTACACAATAATTATGGCTTTCGAAACTGAATGCTTTCCAGATTGTTTTAGCCAATTGCTAAGTTACATAACTCTTATTTTCAGTTCTCTTACAAAATATTTGAATATAAGTAACTTTAAAATTATGTATCTGTATCTATATTTGTAATTTTCTATTTTCTTCGTAATACAGAATTTAACTTTATAATGAAAAAATTCCATTAGATTTGGTTATACCTGTAGCAATAACCTATGCACTTCTTTTCCTGCATAATATTTTCATTCATTCAACAAATATACATCGAATACCACCTACATAGGCAATGCTCTAGGCATAAAGAATACAACAATGTAGAAAGCTGGCAAGCAAACTTTTTATTTGCAAAGTAGTATTTTAAAATTTGGCCTAGATTGAGGCCAAAATGAGCTTTCCATTTGTTCTCTGCTGAATTGAGTTTATCTAATCAGTCACAGTCTTAGCCTATATATTGGATAATCATTTTTTCATATTGTAAAGTCAGACATCCCATTTCCAGTACTCATGATGAAGGATATTTCCCTTTGCATCCTCACACTTTATTAAGTTTTCTAACTTATTTCTTTCCATCCATTTGTATGAACCAAGTACTGATTTAATGGACTTGCTATCTTAGGACCCATTTATTAAATTTTCAATCTTCTTTTAAAGTCTCAAACTAGTTCTATGATTTAAAACTAGCAGATCATTACTCCCTTATTTCTTGCCTAAAATAGTGCATAAATTTATTTTATATTTAGAACTCAAAAGTGTTATTTTACATTAATACAGATGCTTGGTGCTGATACGTAAAAGCTATTGATTAGAATATGTTAAACATTCACAATAAGACAAAAGAACAGCAATTTGGAGTTGTCACAGCATGAAATGAGTCTTATATTGTGAAGGTTCTTCTCAAAATCTATTCCTGTAGCCCACAAATATATTTAATTAATTATGTTTCAATAAAAAAAAAAAGTCTGTTCCAAGTTGAAGATTCAATGAGTCTGTGATCATTTGCTTAAAGGTCAATTTGAAATGCATATGCAAATTTTATAGTAGGATGGTGTTATGTCCAGTTTCATAGCCCTTGCACCTATAATATTATGCCTAGCATTTAATAAACATTGAATAGTAATTAATACATCAATAAATAAAGTATACCTACACAAGTTGGTAACCTCCCCAATACTACCATGAAATGACCCTAAATCAGTAATTTGAAAAGTGTTGTCCTTCGGAAACTATCTCAGTAATGTTACACTTTTCTCTTTAACATTAGCAAAAGGAAAAAAGGGGTCATTCTGGCAGGTGGGTAGACTGTCGGTAATCCTTGAGTTGACTTCAGAGTAAGCCAAGGCAGCGACAGTGAGCACTGAGCATTATGCTAGGTGCTACTCTGTTACTCAATCAGATGGCCAGTATAGTCTGACAACATGAAATAAAGTGTTTGTGTATATGAGTGTTCTTTTTTTTTTTTTTTTGTCCTTTTTTGTAGGTCAAAGAGAAATAACGTACACATTAGAGGCAGAAATTAATTATAAATCACCAGTCTCTAAACAATCCTCATTAGAAACAGCATCATGTTTAGGAGCCTGGAAAATAGAACTAGACTGTTTGAATTCACTCTATTATGTCATTTATTAATTGGAGAATTGAGAAAATTTACTGAATATATACATATATTAATTGATATATATATTTAAGTTTTGAGTATTGAGAAAGGATACTTAATATACATACACACACACATAAATAAGTTTTGTCTGTTTAGAAATAATATTCTGTTTTTCACACTTTAAAATGCTACCGATACTATCATTTCTGATTTTCTATGCCAATGTGCAAATACCTGGGATATATAGACTGATTTGAAGGAAAAAAAAGTGATTTGGGGCAAAAATGATGTTCAAACACATAAATTTTCCTAACATCAAGAGGAAATGTTTATGTTCAAAATTTATAGTATCATAAATAAGCCACCAGGTTTGACAATATAACAACCTCAACTAAGCAAAGGAAGTGAAGTAAACCCACATCGAAGCCCATCTGAACAAAACTCAAGAAACACGGTTCAAAAGAAAAGGTACAAGTACACATTAGAAACTTTTGTACCCTTTGACTTATACCTCCCTCTGTCAACCGCTATTCTGTCTGCTTCTATGAATTAGAAACACTTCATATAAGTGGAATCATGCAGTACTTGTCCTTCTGTAACTGGCTTATTTCACTCAGCATAATGTCCTCCATGTTCATCCATGTTGTCATAATAGCAAAATTTCCTTCTTTTTAACCACTGAATAATATTCCATTGTTTGTACATACCACATTTTTCTTTATCCATTCATCTGTCAACAGATACTGTTTTCCATTTAAATTAAATATCTCCTAGAATTCTTGATTGACAGAAGATGTTTTTGCTAATTTCAGGATAAATGAAGAAATGAAGAAAATTGATGAAGAAATGAAGAAATGAAGAAAATTTACCAAGCTCTTAGCTGAAGATTGGCTTCTTTCGAGTCACAAAATGGCAAAAGGCCACAAGCTTGTTAACACTCTGGATCACTCGTGGTCAGTATGAGTTATTAACAATCAGATCTTGAGATAAAAAAGCCAAAGACATCGGTTAATTTTTATAGCTTTGAACAGCTGCCACTGTGCATGTTCATACTGAATTACTGATCCTAGAATCCTAGTAAGTTGTTTTGAAAGTGAATGCCCTTGATGAGAAGTGAAGATGAATCAGGGGAAATAATTCACCATTCTTGGAAAACATGGAAAACATTTTACAGTTCACAAGTAAATAATATATTTTTTATATGTTTCTGACAGTTTATTACTATATGTTCTGGTCATTAAATGCCCCGTTCATATCAATCTGTTACTAAATCTCTGTTATGTCGCTTTGCATTTAAGAGCAAGAGTGTTTACAGTTCGCAATAAGCCTATGAACGTATTGAAGTCAGTTATGTAAGCACTTGAACTCAGGAATAGCTCACTCTAGCATATAATGTATATATTCTGGGCCATTGTTAATGAATCTTATATTACTCAAGACTATATCTGAATATTTTCCAAATTAAAAAAAAATAGCTTAGAACTTTAAGTCACAGACAACACATCAACATTAATTATTTTTTCTTGTGCATTACATAGAGTGTTTTTTCTGGTCTTGTTAAAAAGTAAAATGGCACTTTTCTTGAACTATTTTTATTAAATATTAAGTATTACATGTGTTACCTCTTCTTAAAAATGTTTTCTCTTAAAATAGAGATTCTATATCAGCTACTGTTTTAAAGGCTGAAGACTATTGAACTTATTTCTCTGGTAACATTCATAAAATAGACAGGAATAAGACTTTGTGTCAATATGATTTAAATAAAAATATTGTACCTAATTTCCAAGGTGCCACTCCTATGTACATATGTAGAAATCTAGTCTCAATTATACTTTCACCTTTTTAATTTCTACTTACTGCTTCCCTTCAAGCTCTAAAAGTATTTTAAGTTGAAAAATACATCAAAAGCAAAACTGGTTTGAAGCTAGTTTCAGCATTAACCTTCACATAACGCAGTGAGTTCCTCTTTTTTATGTTTTCCGCTTTGCACATTTCCACAAACCCATGCACATAACGTGAGACTTAGACCCAGAATTTCTTTCAATCTGCTAAGAGAAACCAGTAACATGATCAATAAGAATTATTTAAGAAATATAGCAAGGCAAGGTATCCAAAAATGCTATGACACAAAACTTCCAATGCTCTCACCTCCTTCAGAGAAAAGAAAGGACATCTTTTTGATCAAGTAATGAAAAATGCTTTGCCCGAACATAATCTTGGATGTACAAATTCTCTCATTTTGTGGAAGTGGCAGGAAAATACATGCATCCATTCTTCCCTTTGTCTTATCTTCATAGAATATTATTTGAGGTAAAAGGAAAAACTTTTTTTTTTAACTTCCATGATACTTCTGACACCCAATGTGTGGGTTTGATTTCCCACACTGACCAGTTCTCCAACTCTTTGCACACCATTTGGGTATCCTACAATTCAATTCTGATGCCAACTATGCAGTTAGCACAGATGCCACAAGTTAAGGGCCCAGTCTCTCAAGACTGCTCCCCACTTCAGACACCAGTCACAAGTCCTAGGTTGTCACCTGCATTTCTGACCATCCAGCTGCAAATCAGGGGTTTCCACAAGCCCCTCCTCAGGTTTTACAATTTGTTCACAGAACACAAGGAATCATTTTACTATGACTGGTTCATTATAAAGGATACAGCTCAGGAACAGCCAAAGGAAAGAGATGCATAGGGCAAGATGTGAGTGAGGAATGTGGAATTTCCATGTCTTCTCCAGGGGAACCCTCATCCCAGCACTTTCGTTGTTCACCAACCCAGAAGCTCTCTGAACCTCATCCTTTAGGAGTTTTATGGTGATTTCATTAACTAGGCATGATTGAGTAAATCATTGTCCACTGGTGATTGAACTCAATTCCAGCCCCCTCCCCTCCCTGAAGATCAAGGGGTAGGGCTGAAAGTTACAACCCTCTAACTGGTTGGTTCCAATGTCAACCAGCCCCCAGTCTCCAAAAGCCATCTAATTTGCATAAACACATGTGTAGTTGAGGGAGGCTTATTATAAATAAAAGATGTTCCTACACTCCTATCACTTGGGAAGTTACAAAGGTTTTAGAAGCCCAGTTCCGGGAACTGGAGACAGAGACCAAATACATATTTTTTATTACATCAGAGAGGCATTTACACATTGATTGGCAAGCTGATTTTTCTAAAGATGGACCTGCTGTTTAACTTATTTTTCAAAAATTTACATACAGTAAAATTTACTTTTTGAGTGTGTACAGTCCCATGAGTTTTGACAAACACATAGTCATCTGTCATCATAGTCCAGATACAGAATAATTTCATCACCACCAAAGAAATCACCTCATGCTGTTTCTTTGTAACTCTTTGGATTACAAAAGCAAATGTTTTTCAGGACAACTTCTATTATTTTTATTTTATAATTGTTGGAATTTCTTGTGATGTACTTGATGGTTAAAAGAGATTTACAGAAACAGTCTATTTATTTTACTCAATGAATATGAAGTAACTACTAGATACCAGGCATATCAGGCATTTGGGATATATCGTTAAATAGAAAAGCCTTATAGTATTTATGTATTTTAACTGTGTGTGGGGGGGTGAGTAGTAAAAATAAGCATAGTAAATAAGAATATTACATAGTATATTAGAAAAAATACCCTACAGAAAAAAATAGAGATAGATTGGACATGTTGGCAATAGATGATTACAAATTAAATAGGATGATCGTTAAGAAACTCATTCCAGTGTTATGAATATTATTCAAAATTCCTGTTTGATAGATAAACTAGAATTTTTATCTATTTTTACTGAATTTACTTAAAACTGTATTCAAATCAAAGTTCTGAGTTTATAGAATCATATTTTTGATTCTTCTTTCTCTATATACTATTGTTTTTATTTCTAATTAAGCTCATCTCTTCCATATATTTGACATACGGAAGGAAATAAGACTTAATATCAATTTGTAAAATTAAAATAGCATTTTTAAACAGATAAATGAAATAAATAAAATAAAATAGCGGATTTTAAAACTTAGGCATATGTATTAATTTGATATCAGTTTAAGCACATGGAACTTCATCTTCATCCTCCCATCCCTGGTGATGTCAACACATTTCTCACGTCTGGGAAATTGAATACTATGGTGTGTGTCCAAGTGAAACCAGCTAATCAGATTAAAGACTTTAGATGTGGAGGTACTAAATCCCATTAAATAAACAAAATAAGCAATCTGAAATGGAAAATCTTAAAGTCATAAGGAGCAAAACACACACACATGCACACACACACACACATATGTGCACAGTTCTACAGGTCTTTTATAATGTAAAAAAATTAGGGAACTCTTCTACACTGTTGATGGGACTGTAAATTAGTACAGCCTTTATGGAAAACAGTGTGGAGATTTCTCCAACAACTACAGATAGAACTACTATAAGATCCAGCAATCCCACTTCTGGGTATACACCCAAAGCAATAGAAGTCATCAGGTCAAAGGGATATCTGAATTCCCATGTTCATCACAGTTGTATTTATGATAGCCAAGACACAGAACCAACCTAAATATCTACTGACAAATGACTGGATAAGGAAAATGTGTGTACAATTGAATGTTACTCAGCCACAGAAAAAGAATGAAATTCTGCCATTTTCAGCAACATGGATGAGCTTGGAGAAGATTATGTTAGATGAAATAAACCAGGCACAGAAAGAGAAATACCACATGTCCTCACTCATAACTGGAAAGGAAGGAAGGAAGGAAGGAAGGAAGGAAGGAAGGAAGGAAGGAAGGAAGGAAGGAAGGAAGGAAGGAAGGAAGGAAGGAAGGAAGGAAGGAAGGGAGGGAAAGAAAGAAAGAGAGAGAGAAAAAAAAGCCACAATGAAACATTGAACTTTTAGAAGGAGAGAACAGCCTTTAGTTAGTAGAGGAGGGAAAGGGGGAAGAGGAAAGGGATTAGGAAGTAACTGGGTAAGGGACACAAAGAATAATTATGGTTTGTAATGATGAACATGTTAATAATACTAGTTTGATCATGATGTACTGTGCACAAATAATGATAGTCAACTCTGTACCATATTAATGTGTGCAATCAATTATGTTTCAATTCAAAACAAATTTTTTAAAAGAATAATTAGATAAGAGAGATTAGATAAAATTAGATAAGAGACTCAGGGACACCCAGAACAGACAAGTTTGGGATTGAGTAAGCAGGTGAGGTAAGAATTATAAACCTTCAAACTAAATAGCTGCTCATATAAAATGATGAGATTCTTTTCCAACTTCCTTTGGTAACTCCCCACCCATTAGCAGCCACAGATATTTAATCTCCAAGAAAGAGACTGGAGGATTTTTCCTAGATGAAACTGACCAGACTAGAAGTAAAGGTCTTCAGAATACTAACATTTGAGGCGGGTGGGGGCAGAGCAGCAACTGAAGAAAATGAACAAGCTTGCTGTTGGTGTTCTAAGTGAAACTCATCAGTCAACAAGCCCTGGTCATCCATACGAAGCTTCCAAACAGATTTTAACACTTCATTCTTACATGAGAAGTGATGGCCAGGAATCACCAGAGTTGAGAGAAGCTTTTAATATTAAAGAAAGAATTCAAAACATACACATAAAGGGAAGAAGAAATAGGAAAAAGTAGATTTTAGTCCTTTATATTACTGACTGGGGATCAAAAAAAAAATTTTTTTCTACTTTATTTCCAGAAATTTTACATAATGTTTAATACATAGTATTTGCTCAGTAAACTGTTATGAATACTTATAATAAAATTGAGTGTACACATTAAATACATGTGTATATATATATATATATATATATACATGTACATATATATACTCATACATACATGTATGCATCTGCTTTAAAACCAATATGAAAAATATTATATATACCCATATAAAAATTCACATGTGCATTACGCTTTTTATATAATAATAATCTGAATTAGAAAAAAATGCTTTTGAGAAAAATGTATATGTATGCTGAAGAAGAAAAAATAACTAATAATTATTGAGGTTCACAATGTGCGGAACAAAGTTCCACATTCTTTACATAAATTAAATGATATAATTATCACAGCAAATCATTTTCAAGCTGAGGTGGAAATATTTATTCAAGTTACAGAGAGTGGGATATAATGGATCCAATATTTAAACCCAAGCTTTCTAATAAAGCAAAAAACCTTAAAGAAAGAAAATAATAAGAAAATATATTCTGACCAGTCTATGGAATTATTTTTAAACAATTATAAATTTATGATCATTTAATCACATTTGATTCCTAGGATCCCCAGGTTTGGAATACTTACAAGAATAAATATACTAAAGGGATACTTTGTGTAAATACTAGTTAAGATTTCTCAGATTCTGGGCATGGAGGTGAACAGATCAGGTTTGGTGACAACTGAGTTCTGAAAATGAAAAAAAATACACTTTTCAAGTTTGGGTATAATTAATGGGGGGAGAAAATAGCTTTCAAGTACCTTGTAGGATATGATTGGTAGTGTAAATTTGTATTTTAAATTTAGGTCCAATGTCCTGAGTAGCTTTTATAATCTGCTCATAAGTGTTAGATTCAATGTCATGTTTTCAGAAAGTCCCCCCCCCCAAAATCTCCTTGTGGTAGTAATGAGATGGCCATTTATGGGATAATATGTGTTGGGGGGCATGGCTGAGGCCTTTGGTCCCCCACTGCAACCAGCTCAGGAGAGACCAGAGCGCTTCCTGCAGCGGCTTGGTGGTCATTGCTGTGCTGGTTGTATGTGTCAGGGGAGCATGGCCCCCACCCTCTGGACTGTTTGCGGGTGTCAGGGGACATGGCTGAGGTCCCCAGCCCTCCCCCCTTTCTGGCTTGGTAGCCCAGGGGACTTCTGGTCCTGCTAGGTGTTATAGGTGTTCTTTGGTGAAATGAGACCTATGCTAGTTAATATCAAACTTTGTCTCTGGTTGTGGGTACTTTATTTTTCCTTTCAGTTCCTGTTGGATTATTTGCTGTTCCCACCACTTAAACTCTGTGCTGGAACTAATTTTTCATTCTTTGCTTATTTCTAAAATGGGAGAATTTCCTGTGGGGACCAGTACTTGAGCTCTGTGGTTGAGCTAAATTGCTGCTTTGCTGCTAGTTCCCTAGGGAAGTCTTTTATGCAGCTCAGGTTTCAATGGTTGACTTTATAGGTACTTCTGGCTCTCATGAGATCTGGTCTACACACCTGGGTTGTGTAGAAACTCCGGTCTGGGCCTGAGTCTTTTCATCAAACTGCACCCCATGCAATTCCATATTCCTGCCCAGTCTCCTCTGAGTGGTCCTACACTGACAGGAAAGCAGATCAGCTGTCCTTGCTGTGCCCCAGTGTTCCCCCAGTTGGCCCATCTCCCCGACTGCTGGCACTCCAAACACTTGCTATGGGGCAAGCCGTGCACCAGTCCCTTGCAATGACTCACTGGCCTCTGAGTAGCTTCTCATTCCTATTTGTGTCCTTGATGGCCTGGGGACCACCAAGACCCTCTTCCCTGCTTCTGCCTCTAAGCAACTTCATCTGAAGGGCACAATGGCTTTTGCCAGCTCCTGCTCCATGCTTCCAGCCTGGAAGCAGCCAGGATTCAACAGTCGGAGTGTTTTTATTTTTATTTTTTATTTTTTTTCTTTCTCTCATCGTGACTTCTCCACCTTCATGCACTCCATAGGTCTCTCCTCCTCTTCCCCTGAGCTCTAGTGGCTGCAGCTTGGCTGTCATTGCTTTTTTATAGTTGTAAATTTGTTGGTTTGTGAGAGAGAGTGATGCCAGGGAACATCTATTCCACCATCTTGACCAGAAGTCCATAAGTCTCTCGTCCCTGATATTGGCAAATTGTTTCTGTCTTTTTTTTTTTTTAGTCTCTCTAGAGCCTTGTCAATTTTATTGATTTTTCAAAGTAGAAACTTTGTATTTTCTTTTTTTACACAATTTTTCTTTTATTCTTTATTTCTTTGGTTTCTGGTCTTATATTTATTGTTTCTTTCTTTCTGCTTCCTTTGGATTTATTTTGCACTACATTTTCTAGTTTGTTGAGATAGGAGCTTACATTATTGATTCAAGAGTTTTCATCTTTTCTGATGTGTGTATTTATTGCTATAAATTTCCCTTTCAGCACTTCTTTATCAGTCTCACAAATTTTTATATGTTTAGGGTACAGTGTGATGAGAGGTTCCCCATTTGGCCTTTGCTGGCTTGGGTGGGATGGGGCCACAGGTTTTTCTGTGATGTTTGACTACAGCAGAACAATTAGAATCTAAGTTTTCTGCCATGCTAGGCTGCCTCTTTTCTGTTATATTGACTAGAGAGAGTAGGCTTTTATGGAAGGCTATTTTATTATCTCAATCAGTGAGGTGTTTACAAGGTGTCATCTTCTTTAGCACACTATTAGAATATACAAAGCAAAAAGAAAACCCAAGGCCATCACCTCAGTGTCATTGTTTGGGTTCCAATTTCTCTAGCCGGATTCTTCTTATAATAGATATACATATAAACATATTCCATGGTTTTTAGTTGTAATTAGTAGGGGAAATAAAAAAAAAAAAAAAAAAAAAAAGGAAATCTGCTCCATTTTCCTTCCAAGCTTTTTTTGTTTGATTCCAAACTGCTTACATAAATCTTTCAGACAGAAGAAAAAAAAAAAGCATTGCTTTTAACCTTATGTACATTAAAATGGCATAAGGATTCTAAACTAATTGACAAAAAAGCAGAATTCTTATCTGCACTCAGCTACTGAGCTGTTTGAACTAGTTTCAATTATTTTATGTGTCCTGGCTTCAGTTTTCTCTTAGAAAAGAGAGTTAATTACAGGTTATCAGCTATAACCCAGAGTACCAACCTGCTTGGCAATATCTAAAGATTATTTGTATTTGTATGTTGTAAGGCTCTCATATTTTACTTGGTGATTACAGAATAGTAATATTAAGTTCTAACATACAATGTAATATGCATATTGGATTGAACTATTTCCCTCAAATAGACAATATTTTTGCAATATATCAAATACAGATTGTTTTAAAGACTCATAAAACCAAAAAGCTTGAGCCCATTGTATTCCAGAATAAAGTCAAGCTATCTGCAAAAAAGAAGCCACTGCTTCAATATTCTACACAGAACAAAAAAAGTAATTATTAAATTGGCTCCTCTCTCAAGCAGCCACTCAGACATCCCTTCGCTCATTCAATGAGTGCAATTGTATAAAAGGCATTGTGTTAGATGCTGCCAGAAATAGAAGGAAGAGCCAAAACTTGTGGCTAGATGACGAGCTCATGACCCATCAGCTGAATTAGCTCTTGTTAGCTTAATAATTTAACTTTAATTGCAACCTTTTGGCTCATGAATTTGAGAGGGATATCACTCAGAGGCAGAGATGTAATGTTTCAGAATCACTTTCCACCAACTAATATATTCCTGCCAGGCAGGGGTGTCTGCTGGGACAGGGGCAGAGAGAGGCGGAGTGGCATTGCTCTGATGCCAGTCTGAAGACCTGCATCAGCTGGGCCTCCAGTCACTATAGTCCCTCATGGCACAGAGCTGCCCTTGCCAGTACAGGAGAAAGAGACACAAAGATGAAGTCAAAGGACTCCATGTGATTTATTTCTGTTTCCTCAGGACCTCACATAATGCCAGTACAAATAGGTACTGCAAAATTATTCAGTGGGAATGGTTTACCTGATTTCCAGTTCCTTCCCTCACTGTCCAACACTGAGTAAGGCACTGCATCACTCAGAATGTCAATTTTCCCATTTGTGAAGTGGGAATGAAAATACTGAGGGGTCTTTCAAACATTCATGGAAATAATTATATTATCTTTTCATTACATCTTCCACCAATTTTTGAAGTACTCTTGTACATATAAAGTTGTTTCAAAGATTGAATTTGACAATGCTAATAAATGCACTTTGTGAATTTTAAAGTTCTATAAAAATTTAAGGGGAATAAAATTTATCAACTGTGTCCACATTCTTCCTTCTAGATGTGAACATTACCAGTGACAAAAAAATTACATCCATTATTCTATTCAATAAATAATATAAGTTGCAATAATCCCCATAAAAGGCATAATATAGTAACATTTACTTTAAAATTTAAAACCAATGTTAGCCTGTAATTATTTTTTTTCTGAATTTCCACTGAATTTACCAAAAAATTTGCAAACGTATATAACTTAAATTGTGAATTGTATACCTACCCAAACTATCATTAAAATAGTGAAAATAGAGATAATCTATCAATTTCCAAAATCTGTTATGAATTTCCCATAAGTAAGCCATTGAATTCACCCCCAAAAGGATCAACCCTAGTCTACCATGATTCCATTATTATTGAGCTTGTCCACCTGAAAGTCTAAATAAAAAAACATTAATTCTATAAGTTTTTTAAAAAAATTTCCTAGAATAGAAAGAGAATTTTTGTACCAACCAATACATTTTATACTTGGGTTTCAAGATAAACTGTTTTTCCCTCTACACAGTTACTATCAGTATTTCACTTCCCACATTTATTCTGAATCTAAAACTGCCAGGTCAGGAGGGGATGTGTTGGTAAGGACACAAATCATGGCATGTTCCCTCTTGGAGAGTATAGTCCATGGAGAATATGTTCAGAAAATAGAGACAGTGGTGGCAAAAACTATGATAGTAGAGCATTTTCAGGATTGCAGAGTTTTGGGTATTCTATAAAATCAAAGTATCAAGAACCTGGGAGAGGGGTATGAGAAGGTACCATTTACTTTAATAGAGGCATTGTAGATTTAATAAAATCTTAAGATACTCAGAATTAGAATTCTTATAGATGATCTTATTGATTGCCACAGTGAAAGGAGTAACATAAGATTTTTACACTATGTATGCTGGAAATCTTGGAATGGAATGTTCAGAAAAATTCTGGTATGGACATGTTCATAGTCACATTAACATTCAAAGATATGGGAGAAAAAAAATGGCAAAAGCCCAGTGGAGAAAACTCATGTGGCAAAATGAAGGAAAATACGCCTTCTTGAAGATGTAGAGAAAGTACAGATCTTTGACACCTGCTAGAGAAACCAAAAGATTAACATAAAAAAGTTTTGCCAACTATGTTTACGAATATGTGTGTACATAAATATATATATATATTTAAACTTCCTAAAGAAAAAAATTGTAAGAATGTTATCATTGTGTTTTCTCAATTCAGTAAGATGAGAACATTTTACTCCTATTAGAAAAAAAAGCAGTTATTCTGTAATGTATAAAGAATATATAACAGATCTATATGTATATATAAAATATATAAAACACATCTTAAAATACTTTTCTGGTATGTAATGCATATTTTATAGTTTTTTCATTCTTATTTGAAATATCAGATATTTAAAAAAAATACATAAGGGCTTGTTTCAAATCCCTTGCTCCCTTTTAAAGATTCATATTTTCTTTGATTTTCACAAAATCAAAGTTAATCTCAATCTTATAAAATTATACATTCTATCTCTTTCTTCTCTTCTTTCTAAATTATATACTTCCTTCCTCTCTTTCTCCCTCTCTCTCTCTCACTCTTGCTGTTCTGATTCTCTCTCCTTTTTCTCCATTCTTATATCACTAAGAGATTTTCAACATCTTCTACCTATCCTCTCATATTCCTCTTGACCCAACTTGTCCCCAACTAAATATTAAATTAAAATCATTTGTTTGTTTATTCCTCCTCAGAGACTACAAAAATCATACTTCCTAGTAATAATTCTAAATGTTCATCCTACTAATCATTTTTGATTCTTTTTGAATATAGGAATGTATAAGGAATTGTAGAAAAATAGCAATATTGTACATTTAATGTTTAAAATTTTCTGATTAGAAAGAACTAAAATTATGTATGTAATTTGCTCATGTTGGATAAAATTACAATAATTTTCTATAAAAATTTAGAATTTTTTAATTTTACAATTGCATCACTATTAAAGATTAATGACAATCTGTTTCTGTTTGATGAGTGCATTATTAAAAATAATTTTAAAAAACTAAGATTATTTTAATAATCAGCATGAACTGTATAGAAAACATTTTATATTAAATGAGTTTCACTAAGTAAGACACACAGTTAAGCAGATTAGGAGACCTAATTAATCTGATTAATTTTTTAAAAAAATAAGCAATTAGATTCTCTTCTTGGGCCCTTGGTGTTGAGATGTGAGTTCTTATAACAAGTGACCAGTTACTGGGCTCCGCTCTACCAGACAGGACTCATAACTGGGAACAGTAAATTAAAGAGTGTGACAGATGGATGTACTGTGGTAGGCATTAAACTCCATTCTTTTTAGACAATAGCCTGGAAACATTGCAATCTATTCCTTCTGGATTGGAGACTGGCAAGAATATAATACATCCATTGGATGGGGAAAATGGTCCATGAAGAGCCATTGAATAATACACCTGCTGGATCCAGAATATGGTCTATGAAGAGCCACTGAACATAGTATCTGCTGTGAACCTCACGATTGTGAGTAGGAAAGTGCCATACATGTAAACATATTCTGCTGGGGGCATTTCCCTATATGGAAAGCAGAGTGTTAATTTCTAAATGCAAAGAAAAGGATCTGTTAAAAATATGAAGCAAATAGAAAATTAGATACTTACTACTTTTATCTTAGGCTCCACATTGTTTCTTCCCTACCCCCCACCCCAACACAGACTTAAACTTACCTATTCCTATTTCCCTTAGTGATAAAAGGAAACAACTATTCTCAGAAGACTAAACTATAATTCTATCTCATTTTCTATTAAACAGCAACCCTCCATTTCAGAGAGTTTTAACAAAGCAAAAGAGCATTGTTAAAGACTTCTGTGGATATTTATATAGGATTATAATGCAGTTACCAAGGTAAGCAAAATATGAAAAGATGTGTTCCAGCTATTGTGAACTTGTGGCTATGCTCCATTTGGAAGTCAGTTTAAAATGAAAGCAATATATTACTCTTTTTTATCTCAGCAACTTGAATGTGAGTCACAAAGCAATACAGATGGGACCATAAACAATAGTCTAAGGACAAAACTGCTTAGTTTTAAGAAAAAAGCTAAAAGCTCCCATATAATTTCTTGTTATAGGAATACTATAACTCAGACATATTTTAACTTTGGGGTAAAATCCAGTCGTCATAATTTAAACGTTCCCTTAAAATGTCTGCTCTTTAAGCTACTTCTTTGCAAATCTCATTTTAATATATTCAAGTTACGTAATATTCTCTATCCAAGACAATAAACAAAGTTAAAAGATATTCCATTTGACATGGTGCTTGTACTAAACACCATGGTATTTTTCAAGAGCCAGAAAAATCACTAAACTAGGATTAAGATATAACATATAATCAAAGGATAATTACAATAGAAAAAATATCAAAGTTTGTGATCAAACATTTAGTAGGAAATCTACGGAGTAAAAAAATCTCAGACCACTCCATTAGTTTTCCAACAAGTCTGTGTGCTCCTTTTCCTCCATAGTCTCTTTTCTTCATAATAACCCGATCTTACAAAAGAGTTACATTGGACCACGTCTGAAATTAGGTTATAATCCTTTAATTCTTTCCCTTACTTGACAGGAATCCTAACCCATCAGGACTAGAAAGGCTCTAACTGATCTTTGTGTTGCTTAACTTCAGCCCATTTTGATACTCTTTCTCCATGTCTATTTTTACTTCCACTTTCTTTTTTTCCTCTTTTCTACCTCAAGTTTTTCTCACGTTTCTTTGCGTGCTCGAAATGCATTTTCTCACATTATTATTTTTTTTTCCCCTATGGCTACTTCTGTCTTCTCTTTTAGGGCTCAGCTTAAGTATCTTCTATGAGAAGTTAAGCTTGTGTAAAGTTTGCACCTCAATATTTACTTTAAAACACCTATTAGTTTGTTTAATCATATTAACAATATATAATTATTCCATTTATTTATTTATTTATTTTATAAGTAGGCTTTCTCCACTAGCATGTAAATACTCCAGAAGCAGGAAACATACCTATTGTTCACTGTTATGTCCCCGGCATATGTATGGCACATAATAAATTCCTAATAATTTTTTGTAATTATTCCATTCATTTAGGAGCATTTTTGTATCAGTAAAGATTATAAAATATAGTAAAAAGTGAATAAACTTGATTACCTACAAAATATAATATCATCTTAACCCTTTTTTCCTTTTATAAACTGTTGTTAATTTCAACCTATTTGTTATTCAACCCAGGCTAGCTGTGTTTTTAGAAATTTTCATCCTGGACTGGCTATTACTGAAGGATGTGTATTTGTTTACATTGCATATTAATAAGGAAATTAAAAACATATATGTACAGCCATGTAAACACACACACACACACACACACACACACACACACACACACACACACACACACTATTGCCCCTGGTCTTTACAGCATGTATTAGACAGTTGGAAATTAACCAGTGCTGAAATGGGTAGACCATTAATCTACATAATTTCACTTTAAAAATGCCAGTGGTACCAATTTACATTCCTACCAACAATGTGGGAGGGTTCCCTTTTCTCCACATCTTCACCAGCATTTGTTATTTTCAGTCTTGTTGGTAATAGCCATTCTAGCTGGAATGAGATATCTTATTGAGGTTTTGATTTGCATTTCCCTGATGATTAGTGATTTTGAACATTTTTTAAATGTGCCTGTTGGCCATTTGTATGTCTTATTTTTAGGTCCTTTCAGGTCCTTTGCCCATTTTTTTTTAATTAAGCTTTTTTTTGTTGTTGAGTGCCTTACGTATTCTGGATATTAGCCCCTTGTCTGATGTGGTACAGCCACTGTGGAAAACAGTATGAGGGTTCCCCAGAGAACTGAAAATAGATCTACCTTACGACCCAGATTTCCCACTCTTGGGTATATACCCAAAGGAAATGGGTATACACAATGGAATACTATTCAGCTATAAAAAATGATATCCTATCATCTGCAGCAACATGGATGGAACATGTCACATGTTACTCACATCACGTTAAGTCAGTCAAACATTATCTCACTCATATGTGGATTCTAAAACAAAGAAACAAAAACACCCAAAAGTGGTTCTTAGAGAACTTATAGAAGTAGAGAAGTAGAGAAGCAGGGGAATGGGGCAGAGAGGAAAAGTGGTGGCCTAACAGGTATGAAACTATGCTGTTTACCCTAAGGAAATCATTGTGTAGTATATGCATGTATTTAAACAACACACTGTACCCCACAAATGTACAACTAAATATTAAAATTTTAAAAATGCCTGTGGTTCATGATTTGTGCAAATCAAATAAAATACAACATTGCAAAAGTATCATTTTAGGGTGTGTTATAAAGATTGCTTTCCAGAGAAGTTGGCTTTAGGAGATTATTAGCACACTATTGAATAAGAATCAGTTCTGGAAGTTTTCACAATATGCCCCTCAGAAACAAAATTTGGTAATCCATGCTGAAGTCTATTTTGCTTTTAAAATTTTCTGGTGGGACAGCTTCCCCCAATTTTTACCTTATGAGGATGGAAGAGTGTCAAAGTGAGCTCTTCACTTTCAATCTATCATCTTGGTAATAAGGGATGCCCTTAAAACAGGGAGTTATATAGCTCTTCATTTGGTAAGAATAAGTTCTCGATCGTCATGAGTATAGTAATTGTATCTTATTTAGTTTTCTATCCTTCCTGTCTAACATAATGCTTCATAACTGTTTACTGAAGGCATCTAAACAAATACATTAGCCATAGTTTATTCAGCATTCTTGAAAAATTATGAAAACAACCACAACCACATCTTACTAGAATGCTTATAAAATAAAACTTCCTGGAAAAATGGGGGCACTGAGTAGATTTTTGAAGATTAGTTATTAGGTAGCCTGGTAAATTCTGGGGTCACAAAGGAAGGCTCAGCAGAATGTGTTCTGAATTATGATCAGGTATCCCCACTTCCCCCTAGTAGCTAAAAAATGCTGGAGAACACAATCAAAAGGTAGGCTCTAGCCCTAATCCCAGCTTCTTCACTGTGAGCTCATGAAATTAGAAATGTCAACTAGATGTTTGCTGATATTGTTCCAACAGCAAAAAAAGTTATGCTTCTGAAATTTTCAATCCTATATATGAGTCTAAGTTTTCAATATTTATGTACTCAATATATTAGGTGTCATTTGATGATAAACCTATGAATCATTCAAGTCTACAAAAGCAGGTCTCTGCACAATTGCAAAGGGCTTTTGATTTTTACATGCTGTGAACTAAGTGAGCAATACTCTATTGAAAGAGATCGTAATTTGGGGATTGTGAATTTCATCTGCTGTGAGCCACTATTATGGTAAACTTTTGTATTAATTGTGTTTTCATGTTGCTTTAGGGCAAGCTGCTGAAAAGAGATTATTGTAAATAAGCCATTAGTATAAAAATCCATTTGTGCCATATCAAAAAACAAAATCAGAGGAAGCTATTAACTTTGCTTTGCAAGCTAGCTATTTAAATCACACATCCTAGTGTTTCTCTGTTCCAGTTAAGGGCAAGAAATGCCTTATAAATCCAATGTTAAAGGGGACCATTTATAAAAACAAGCAAAAACATTTTATTAAAATAAGAACAAAAACACTTTGCATTGCTTAAGAGATCCCAAAGCCTTAAGAAATGTGAACAGCCAGGGATCTATCTGTTATTATGAAAATAATGAGACAATTTCTCATTACATAAATAATAACCCACATGATGGCATGCACTGCATAATAGGGGCAACCTGCTGTGTGCCTCATTTTTTTTAAAGGCAAAATGTGAGTTTCCCAGGATGCTTTTATTGAATATATAATAGGAACATGAGTGTGGCTTCTTTATCAAAAATATAGAGTGGAGATATTTAAAGGTCTTTATTATGGTATGTCATTGTTATATTTAATACAGAACAGTAGTCCAACATCTAGGAACTAGATTTTTAAAATTTGTTGTCACTATTTGTGGTCTAAAAGTAATGGTGGAATAATACAAAGAAGGACGTAACTGGGTCCATAAAATAGGAAAAGACTTAAAAGTTATTTATACAAATAACCATAAAATATTTCAACAGATATTCACTGAGTACTGACTGTTATAGGTACTGTTCTAAAGGTGGGAGCTACATCAGAGAACTGAACAGATAAGAATTTCTGTCTTCATAGAACTTATTTTTAAATAAGAAGCCATACTGCTCCAAATATTGTTTCTCAGTCCTCCCATATACGTATACATGTATCTTCCAAATGTCTCTTTTAAGCAGAAGACATTGAGAAAAATAACATAGTTTGAAACCTCAAGCCATTAAATCAGTACCAAATAACCAGACCATCTTCATGACAGAGGTTTCTCTACTGCAGCTCTGGGATGACAAGCTTGAGAAATGGGGAAATGACAAAAAAGGAGGTTCTTAGATTTCTTTTAGAAATCCAAAATTTCAGTTACATCCCTGCTTAGAAGACTATGTAAAACTAAAACTATGGAGAAGTGACATCCTAGTATATTATTCTGTGGGAAGGCTTCCCGTTGGGCTGGTACAACAGATGCTTAAGACAAAGAAACGATGAAAATAACATTAAAAGTTTTGAAGTCGACTCCATCGCTTTCTAGTATGTACAGAAATTAGTTGTTGAATTATTAGGTGGATACAAATCTCCATAATGGTTTTTGACTAAGTTGTTAGTGTATTTCTCTCCAGGTATTTCTTTAGGTTATATACTATGAGTTGACTGATTACGTTGCACATTTTGTTATAAAATGTGGTGTGCCAGACTATTATGTTTCTATAGGAAAGTGAAATGGAATAATTTGCAGTGGCTAATTAAATTGAACGAATCTGGAAAAAAAAATTGCTGGACCAATTAGGTTGAAAAAAATATATCATGTAATTGAACAAGAATAAAATAAAATACATACACCATGGTATTCTGTGTAGATAGAAATGGCTTTCGATGTGAGAGGCAGACAGTGCAGGGGATCAGGGAGAAAGGATATCAGAATCACTCGTGGAAATGTTTTAAATAACATAGGAACATAATCTTCCTTTTAGAGTAAATTGAGGATTATTAAATTTAAATTACTGAATAAATGATGCATAACCAGGTACTGGCAGGTATTGATTTGAACCCAGGTTTGTTCTATCTCCAAATTCTGTGTTCTTATCTGCTTGGCTGTACGTCGGCATCATTTTTTTTTTTTTTTTTTTTTTTTGATATTGTAAAGACAGCATGTCAATGTCCGCCCATATACTGTGAAACTCCTCTTTCTGCAGTATTATATATTATAGCTACCTTTCCCTATTTACATATTTCTCCAATGTAGACCTAACTCAGTATGTGTTGGTGGGAAAGATGACATTAAACTGTTGGGAAAAAAGAAAATATTAATTATCAAGAAGTGATAAATGAGACAGAGGCAGAGTTCTACTGAAACCCTGGCACTCATCATAATGGGAGAAAAATTATGTCACTAATTCTTGAGTTAGCAGAGTTTGCATCTGTTTCTTCTTATCCCACATTTCCTGGCTTTGTCAACATGATTTCTATCATTGTACATATTACAGAGCTCTCTAAGGAAGGAAAGCATATCAACTATCTGTAAGTCTTCCCCTTCACTTTAGTTTAGATGTTAACTATCAAGAAATTAAAAACTCAATGTTATATTTCTTAAAATCCAAACCAAAGACATCAAATATAATATAATTATTCCCTTATGAATTCTTCTTTTCTTAAATAGCTCAGTTATGCTTTTCCACATGCAAGAACATTGAGTTTTCATAATGTAATTCTTGAAAATAATTTACAGAAAATATAGAAGAAAAGCTCTATGTTAAAGTATGCACTTTTTAATTCATTGACCTGTGGAATTTTCATATGTGTACTTTTCAGTCTGTATGTTATACTTCAATTAAAAAGTTGCCTAAAAAAATACACTTCTTCATATTTTGCTCAATAATTACATTCAGAATAAGATCACTGTAATGTCAAAAACTGTTTTCCCAATGAACTACAATAATTGGCTATAATATCATCAAGAATCACAGAAACTTCTACTACAAAAACCTTGTTATTCATGATAAGATGCACCAGAGGTCTTCAAAAAGTTTGTGGAAGGATTTGTATTATCTTTTAATTCAATTTTTCCATAAACTTTTTGAATTACCCTTGTATATATAATAATTATGCATCTATATATATTGTTCACTTATAACCACAGAAGATTTAATTTGTCTTCTATTTAAAGATCAGGAAGAAATCTAGGCTATCTAACTCTTAGACTAATCATCCATCTTGTTAACATATACAGGTACACAGTTATTTGTCATATGTGTGTTGCAATTTTTTTCTGTACTAGTTGATAATAATATTTGACAATATATAAAATTATACTTGAATTTCAAAGGATTTCTCAGCCACAATTAGGAATTGCTATTTTCATAGACTATATTATAAAAACTTATTTTTTCTTTTAGAATTGCAAGAGTTTTCCTAAAATCACAACAAATGAAATGTATAAAATGAAATGGGAAAAATTTATTAGGTGAAATTTATCAGATGAAATTTATTAGGTATGATTTTAAAAGCTATTAAAGTTTAATTTAAATGCTGTAGGAAAGAAAATCTTACTGAAAAATATTTTCAAAGATATAAGTGATAGGCCAAAGTTACACAGTTGATTAATATTCTATCCTGTGCTCTCCAGTCTCTGGTCCCTTAAATTAGTCCTGCTGATCTCCTAACTACAACTGTTTTAGATTGCTTTTGTTACTTGGTCTTATTTTCCATTCTGCTCTCACTCTTGTGTCCACATACATATCTACTCATTAATGTTGCTTTTTTTTAATATTGATTTATGCAAAAGACAAATATCTGCATTTGTATATTCAATACTTCTCAGTATAATACACACTGCAAAATATCTATAGAAATAAAAAAATGTTTCTAAGCAACAGGAGTCACACAGAACTTTGTTATAAAAATGTATGTTGTAAATTAGCATATGCTCAAAATTTTTTACTTTCTATGTATTTGAAATTACTTAATACATAGAACATGTACAGAAATGAATATGTAACTGTAAATGGATAGTTTTTTCATGGATGACTAACATAATCTCAAAACTAAATAGCTACTATAGCATTTATTCTCAAACTCATTGAGATTACTTGTCAGGGAAATTTACAGCTTGGCATGACATGACTAAGAAATTAATAACCTCGGTTAGCTGATTATTTGAAATCAAGAATTACAAAGAAGTAATTCTAGAAGTAATAGAAGCACAAATCTTAACATTCATAAATAAAACTTCTAGAATTGCCAGATACTTATATCAGTTCATAAATGATTCTGTAAGAGGGCATATTAAATTTTAATATTAATTGCAGAATATTAAGAACATTATTAAAATTGTTGATAAGTTCCTATTAAGTCTTTAGAAAATCTATTATTTATTAAACCCACTAGCTTTTACATTTCAATGTTTCTAAGCAGAATTAATCATCTTTACTCATATAAAGCAGCTCTTCCTGAAAACTGGCCATGTTTTGCTCGTGATACGAATATCCACTCGCAGTTATATTCATCAGGATCTTAATCAAATACTAGCTCCACTGCACACTGGGTGTGAACCTCAGGCAGATATGGAGGGAAATGAGCCTTAATTCTATCATCTTCAAAGTGGGAACATCTTTAAGATTTGCCTTAGTGTTGAGGTAAGAGGTGTTCAATTTCCCTGGGTTCAGGTTTCAGAAAACCCCTGGGATCCTAGCTACTCATCAATGTCTCAGACTCCTCCTCTCGGCCCTCCCCCAGAAGAGAGTTACTGTTACTAGTTGGACCTGTTTTCAGCACCAGCAAGGAGAAACTGAGACCAGAAGGGACTGGATTATGCAAATACAGTGGCTGGGCATGCTCAGTAGAGAAGGGTTATACAATCCTGGTAGTCCAGCATGCTCAGTAAAGTGGAGTTTGTCACTTGGATGACCTTTCCCTAGAGGTACTAAAGAGCACAGAATATTCTTGAATACATCTAGTACGTGTAATAGAATTTGACCAGTGAACATGCCCTAAAATAAAAAACCAGCTGAGTATGTGCAAGACTATGTTACGTAACAGGGAACCAGCCCCTTAATTGAATATTCATTAGGTAGTATGAATATGTGTTAGATAACAAAACTATAAGAGCTGAATCCTGGTAGGAGGCAGGGATTTTGCTCACTTTCCTGGGGCTGACCTCCACCCTGCCACCTGAGGTGTGTATGCTTTATGTTTTAGTTAAGCTTACTTTTAGCAGGTGGCTGTGCACTCTCTTGAGACAGCCCATACTCTGTACTAAACTTGAAGTGTGCATTTCTTACTTTTGTAAGAAACTTTACTTACTAACTGCTCAGTCTCTGGAGCTAGGCTGCACTATCTCTGTGAAGTCTGTGTTTCTTATTTGTTACCTTAAACCTGTTTTCATCTTCTACTGTGACTCTGTTCTTGAATTCTTTCCTGTGGTAGAGTCAAGAACCTGGTAAGAGGATGTGGTGGATTGAGGCTGGCTATTGGGCCTCCCCAGACCCCTTCTCCAGCATCAATGTGTTTTTGTAATTAAATGTTAATATATGTAAAGTGCTTAACCTCGCCATCCACAAAGCAATGATGCAATAAAAGCTAAGAGATGTTGGTTATATTATTACATTATGATTATCTTCTTGTAATCCTTCTTCTCTTCTCTTCCCCATTCAGTCATTCTCCAAACTGACGCTGTTCTCCCTCAGACTATTCTACTCCACAAACCCAGTCCTGTAATCATAACCGAACCCACTGGAAATATGGATTTGTATAATTCTTTTGGTATAAGATAATCTAATTTTCAAATAACTCTTTAGAATAGAAACATGTCACAGTAACTTTACATTTTTGTTTAACTCCCTTTTCCCTTTAATCACAAATGGTTTTCCTAAATCAAAGAAATTAAGAGGTCTTATAGGGTATTAAATGCATTTTTTCACTATACATATACTTTTATTTCTTATGTGTATTAAAACCTTACCCACTTAATTGATTTTATCAGCTCTAGGATATGGAAGAGAGACTTAATAGTGTTTGTTTCTCTATTCTCCTTAAAATTATTTTTATTAATAGGGCTATAATTACTAATGCACTTTTTAAAAGTTTTCAATCATTTCAGCTTGAAGCTCTTTAAAATTTGTCAATGGAGAACTCCAACATGAAAAGCTGAGCAAGATGTTTGGACAGACTACATACCATAGTCAACAGAAATGATTGTTAAAATATAGCAATAAGAATTATTATTTTGTTCAAAGCCCAGCTTAAAAGACAAAAAAACACACAAGAGAATAGAAAATCTTCAGGTGATACAAGTGGAAAGGGTAATTAAAGTCAGATGGGATAAGTAGGAGGACCTATGTACTTGAGTTAATGCCAAGGGGTTGGTCCCCAGCACCAAGGCAGAAATTGGAGAGATGAATTCTAGATCATAAAAAACAAGGTCACTATGGCTTAGGGATGCTACAAATTACTCCTTTAGTTAAAATAAAGGAGATGGGGTGGGGTCCTGACTCCCTAATTGTGAGCAACAGCTAGAAAGACTATCATCTATATTAGGTCTTGAGAGAAGAATCAGAAGTAGTATGTACAGATGTGGGATAGTTACAGAAGTTTCAAGTCGACAGCATAAATAATCAGACAAGGACAATTGAATTCCCCTGGCACTGGTGGAACTAAACAGAAATTGCTCTGATGGAAAATTTTTATAATGTAATCATTGGTCTAGCATAGGAAAAATGTGCTCTTAGAAGAAAGGCAAGTTCACAATTAAAACACATATGTAAGAGAGAGCTCAAGGGTATGTTTGGATGGGGGGTTAGATACCTGCTCAAACTGCAGGTGAAGTAAAATCCTAATAACTGAAAATAATAAAATAATCCAAAGGAGACAATATATTAAATATATTCAAAAGTAAAGAAATAATAGTAGCCAGAAAACCTTAATGAAAACATAGCTCACTTTGAAAACAACAACAAAAAAAGTCACATAAAAAAAAAAAGAAAAAGAATACATAGAAATTTAAAACAATGACAAGGATTGAAACCTCAGTGGATTAATTAAAGAGTAGATTAGAGAAATCTGAAGAGAAAAAATTGAGCTGGCAGATAGAAATGAAATTACTCAGAATTCAATGCAGAAAGAAAAAAATATGTAAAATACGAAAAAGAAGCACAGCAAAAAAAAAAAAAAGGAAAAATTAAAAGATTTAAATTATGCTTAATAAAAAACCCTGAAATAGAAGATAAAATAATATGAGGAAATATTAGAAAGTGTAATATCCAAAAGTTGCTTAAGTAAATATGTGAGCTTCCAGACTAAAGACAGAGTCCTTGTCAAGAAAAACAAAAGCAGATCTATAACTAGATACATTTTAGTACAACTACAGAACAACAAGAACACTTGAATTTGCTTTCCTCAAACTGAGAGCATGTGAGAGGAGAAAAAGATTTTGCCTGGGAAATTATAACCATATCTGAATATCACTTAGATTTTGAAGTTGTTTCTCACTTTCAGTATGATTTGAAATTTTTTAAGAATAGCATCTAATATGCAGTATTTAGGAGTCATTATGTCATATGCACCTTGCGAAAATAATCATGATTTCTCTGGAAAGGTATAATTTTAATTCTTCCAACAAAGAATTCCTGTAAGTACAATTTTAAGAAAAATGAGCAGTTCACAGTAAATGGTCTCAAAGGACAAAGGACTAAAGGCACTATGAGTAAGATCAAGAAGAAAAACACACAGAAAAATCAGATCTGAAAAGAATTTGGATACTATAATTATAAAACATATAATTTAAAAATGTTTGATAGTTAAATGCATATGTATATATAGAACCTTGATAATGTGAACAGAAGAAAGTAAGAGACCAAAAGGAGTTCCATTTGAAGATTAAACAAACTTGTGAAAGTAAAAAAATATATATAAAAATTTAAATTTAATGCATAGTTTAAAAATAGCAAATTATAATTGAAGAAATAATTAGTGAAGTAGAGAATAACTCTAAAAAATTATTTAGAATGCAACAAAGAGAAAGAAAAGATGTAAAATTCCAAAGACAAATTTAAAGGCATTACCAAAAAAATGACAAAACTTAACATGTACCTAACAGAAAACCAGAAATGTATACAGTAAAAAGTGGGTAAAATGAATTTAAAAAAGGCAATGGAAAATAAATTACAGATGTTTTCAAAGACAGACAAACTCAGATTTATGTAGTCCAATAAAACTCAAGCATGGTTGATTAAAAGATATTTCCTCAGCACATTGCTGGAACAAGTGGAAATTTACATTTTTAAAAAAGTATCTAGACATAGATTTTACACCTTTCACACATAAAAAAAAAGAAAACTCAAAATGGATCATAAACCTTGCTATGGCCTATATGTTTATGTCTGCACAAAATTCTTATGTTGAAATCCCAAGGTAATGGTATTGGTAGATGGAGACTTTGTGAGGTGATTAGAATATCAAGGCAGATCCCCCATGAAGAGAACTAGTGCCTTCATAAAAGAGACTCCCCCAAAGCCCCTTGGTCTGTTCTGCCATGTGAAGTTGTAGTGAAAAGATGGCCATTTATGAATCAGGATGTGAGCTCTTACTAGACACAGATTCTGCTGTTGCGTTATGTTGGACTTCCTGGCCTCCGGAACTGTGAGAAATGAATTTCTATTTATAAGTCAACCAGTCTACAGTATTTTGTTATAGCAGCTCAAATAGACTAAGACAGACCTTTTATAAAATGAAAAACAAAAAGAAAGAAGGAATAAAGGGAGGGAAAATTCGGAGAAGTTTGTTGACAGCAGAATCACACTAAGCAAAGGTGAATGTATAAAAGACAATGATTAAGACCCACTTTGACCAGGTATGCACAGACAGGAAAAGAGCCCTGGGAAGCCCTGCCACTGCCTGCAATCAAGGCAGGACCCCGTGTTGCCTGCACAATACAACTGAGAGGCCCAGCACTGCTTCCCAGCACAACAGCCACCTCCACAGCTTCTACCACTACAGGAACAGCTAGTTGCCACAGTAGCAGGCACATCCACCACGCAGGTAGACTGTCACATATTCAACTGCACTGATACAAGGAGAGTCACCAGAGGGGTCTGGAAAAAGAGGAGGGAGTCTTTCTCCTCAAAGTCCATACCAGAGTAGTAGAAAAGGCCAGTGATCTACCAGATGACCAGAAACCAACATAGAGGTAATAAAAATATGCAAAAAAAGAAAGAAAAAAAAATGAAAGTACAATACCATCAAAAGAATATAGCAATTCTTAAGTACCAGATCCTATAGAACAGGAAACCCTTGAAATGATTGAAAAGGATTTCCAAGTAACTATTTTAAGGAAACTCATCGACATAAGTGAATACTCAGACAACACAATGAAACAAGAAAAAATATCCAGGATATGAAGGAGGAAATTACAAAGAGATTTATACCTTAAAGAACAATGTAGCAGAACTCCTGGAACTGAAGGACTCATTCAGTGAAATAAAAAACAAAACTGAGAGTTTGAGCAGCAGATTAGAACAAGCAGAAGAAGAATCTCTGATCTCGAAGATGGAATTTATGAAATAACCCAAGCAGACAAAAAAAAAAAAAAAAAAAAAGAGTCTAAGAGAGCTAGAAGAGCACCTTAAAGCACACCAATATCTGAATCATGAGTGTTACGGAAGGGGAGGAGAAAGGTAAAGGCATTGAAAATCTATCCAATGAAATAATAACAGAAAACTTCCCAGATATAGGGAGAGAAACCTTCAGATCCAGGAAGCTCAAGGATCCCCAAACAGATTCAATCCAAAAAGATCTTCTCCAAGGCACATTATACTGAAAATGGCAAAACTCGAAGACAAAGAAAGAATCCTAAAAGCAGCAAGAGAAAATTGTCAAGTCAACTATAAGGGCGCCCACATGAGATTTTCAGTGGACTTCTCAACTAAAACTCCACAGGCAAGAAGCAAATGGGATGACATGTTCAAAATACCAAAAGAAAACCTGCCAACCAATAATATTATCCAGCAAGGCTATCCTTAAGAATTAGGGAGAAATAGGCTATTTCCCAGACAAACAAAAGATGCAAGAGTTCATCCATGCATGGCCAGCCCTGCAAGAAATTTTCAAGGGAGTTCTGCATCTGGAATCTGAAAAGCAATAATCACTACCACAAACACAAAAGAAAGAATGAAACCCACTGTTGAAATACAAATGCAAACAAGAAAGAAAGAGAAACACAATCTTATGACCTCAAGAAACCAAGAAACTTTGAAGATGAATGATAAAAGAGGAAGAAAGGAACAAAAGACATTTAAATCTTCTAAACAAAAAGCACTAAAATGTTAGGATAAGAAAATACCTCTCAATAACAGCCCTAAATGTAAATGGATTAAACTCCCCACTCAAAAGACACAGACAGACTGATTAGATTAAAAAGCTAGACACAATTATGTGCTCTCTGCAAGAGACCCACCTTACCTGTAAAGATGCACACAGACTAATAGTGAAAGGATGGAAAAAGATATACCATGAAAATGAAAACCAAAAATGAACAAGAGTAGTTATTCTTATATTGGATAAAATAGACTTTAAACTAAAATCCATAAAAGGAGACAAAGAAGGCTACCATATAATGATAAAGGGATCTATCCATCAAGAAGACATTACAATCAAATTTATATGCACCCAACCCTGGAGCACCCAGATATATAAAGCAACACTGTTAGACCTAAGGAAAAAGATAGACCCCAATATGACAATACTGGTGGACCTGAACATTCCTCTCTCAGCACTGGACAGATTCCAGGCAACAAATCAACTAATCTACAATTTAGACCGATTAGACATGGCAGATATCTACAGAACTTTTCATCCAACAACTACAGAATATACGTTCATCTCATCAGCACATGGAACATTCTCCAGGTTACACCACGTTAGGTCAAAAATCAAGCCTCAACAAATATAAAAAAATTGAAATCACCCCAAGTATCTTTTCAGACCACAGTGGATTAAAACTAGAAATTAATAACAAGCAAAACTCAGGACATTATACAAATATTTGGAAATTATACAACAAAATCCTGAATAACCTATGGGTCCAAGAATAGATTAAACGGGAAATCAAAAAATTTCTGAAACCAATGAAAATAATGACACTTCATATCAAAACCTGTGGGATACTGCAAAAAAACAGTAATAAGAGGAAAGTTTAATGCAATAAATGCTCACATCAAAAGAATAGAAAGATTTCAAATACACAACCTAACACTATACCTCAAAGACTAGAGAAACAAGAACAATCCATTCTAGAGTTAGTAGATGGAAAGAAAAAATTAAGGTCAGAGAAGAACTAAACAAAATAGAGACCCTAAAAGTGACACATAAGATCAATGAAAGAAAAAGTTGCTTTTCTGAGTTGATAAGCAAAATAGACAAACCATTACATAGGTTAATAAAAACAACAAAGAGAAGACCCAAATAACAAAAATCAGAAATGGAAAAGGCAACATTACAACTGATACAGTAGAAATACAAAGAATCATTACAGACTCTTACAAACAACTATATGCCAATAAATTTGAAAACCTGGAGAAAATGTATAAATTTCTGGACAAATGCAAACTACCAAGACTGAACCAAGAAGAAATAGGAAACCTGAACAGACCAGGAACAAATAATGAAATTGAAGCAGTAATCAGCAGCATCCCAACAAAGAAAAGCCCAGAACTGGATGGCTTTACTGCTGAATTCTACAAGAACTTTAAAGAATAAATGTCAATTCTCTTATAACTATTTCAAAAAACTGAAACAGAGGCAACTCTCACAAACTCATTCTATGAGGCCAGCATCACCATTATATCAAACCAAACAAAGATACAAAAATAGCAACAAAAAGTACAGGCCAATAAATCTGATGAACATAGGTGCAAAAATCCTCAACAAAACACAAGCAATCAGAACACAGAAACACATCAAAAAAATTACACACCATGGTCAAGTGGGATTCATCCCAGGGAGAAAAGGATGGTTCAATAAATGCAAGTCAATAAATGTGACATACCACATTAACCAAATCAAAGACAAAAACTATATGTTTAACTCACTAGACACAGAAAAAAACATTTGTCAGAATTCAACATATCTTCATGAAAAAGGCTTTCAGAAAATTAGATAAAGAAAGAAATTATCTCAACCCAATAAAAGCCATATACAACAAACCCACTGCAAGAATCATCTTGAATAGGAAAAAGCTGACAGCTTTTCCTTTAAGAGCAGGAGGAACACAAGGATGCCGACTATCACTATTCTTATTTAACACAGTGTTAGAAGTGTTAGCAAGAACAACCAGGCAAGAGAAAGAAATAAAGGGCATCTAGACTGAAAAATATGAAGTCAAATTTTCCCTGTTTGAAGACAGCATGATCTTATACATAGAAAAACCTAAAGACTCCACCAAAAGACTCTTACAGCTGATTAATAATTTCATTAATATTGCAGGACACAAAATCAACACCCAAAGCTCAGTAGCATTTTTATTCTCCAATAACAAACTAGCAGAAAAAAATCAAGTAAGCACATTTATAATAGTCACCAAATAAATAAAATACCAAAGACTTAATTTAACCAAGGAGGTAAAAGATCGTATGATGAGAACTACAGATATCTACTGAAAGAAATTAAAGAAGACACAAAAAGGCAGAAAGACATTCCATGTTCTTGTATTGGAAGAGTCTACATTGTGAAAATTTCCATACTACCCAAAGTGATCTACAGATTCAATGCAATCCCCATCAAACTACCAATGAAATTCTTCACAGAAATAGAAAACACAATCCTAACACTCATATGGAACAACAAAAGACCCCAAATAGCCAAAGCAATCCTGAGAAAATAAGAATACTAATTATAATAAAGCTGGAGGCATAACACTACCTGACTTGAAATTATACTACAAAGCTGTATTAACCAAAACAGCATGGTACTGGCATAAAAATAGACACTCAGACCAGCACAACAGAATAGAGAACCCTGAAATCAACCCACAGACCTACAACCAACATATCTTTGGCAAAGTCAATAAGAACATACATTGAGGAAAAGATTGACTCTTCAGTAAATGGTGCTGGGAAAATTGGACATCAATAGGCAGAAGGCTGAAACTAGACCTGCACCTTTTACTATATACCATAATAAGCTCAAAATTGGATTAAAGACTTAAATATAAGATCCAAAACTATAAAACTCCTCAAAAAATATAGAGGACTCATTTCAGGAAATAGGACTGGGCAAAGACTTTAAAAATAAGACCCCAAAAGCACAAACAACAAAATAAAAAATAAATAAATGGGATTATGTCAAACTAAAAACCTCTGCACAGCAAAGGAAACAATCAGAGGAATGAAAGACAACCTTCAGAATGGGAGAAAACATTTCCAAACTATATATCTGAGAAGGGATTAATATCCAGAATATACAAGGAACTCAAACAACTACACATGAAAAAATGGGCAAAGGAGCTGAATAGACATTTTTCAAATGAAGACATACAAATGGCCAACAGGTACATGAAAAAATGCTCAAAATCAGTAGTCATCAGGGCAATGCAAGTTAAAACTACATTGAGATACCAACTTACCCCAGTTACACTGCCTATAATCAAAAAGATGGAGAATAACAAATGCTGGGAAATATGTGGAGAGAAGGGAACACACCTACACTGTTAGTAAATTAGTACAACCACTATGGAAAACAGTATGGAGTTTTCTCAAACAACTACAGATATATCTTCCACTACAGATCCAGTATTCCCACTTCTGGGTATATACCCAAGGGAATGGAAATCATCATGTTGAAGGATTACCTGCACTCCCATGTTCATCCCAGCTCTGTTCACAATAGCCAAGATATGGAACCAACCTAAATGTCCACTGATGGATGATCGGATAAGGAAAATGTGGTATATATACACCATAAAATACTACTCTGCCATAAAAGAGAATGAAATTCTCCCATTTGTGACAACATGGATAAGTTGGAAAAATTTATGTTGAGTGAAATAAGCAAAGCATAGAGGAAAGAATCCTACTTGTCCTCACTCATAAGTCGGAGCTAAGAGAGAAAGAAGGAAGGAAAGAAAGACCACAGTCATGCATTGGATTTGTAGAAGGAGAGAGCATACCTAGGGATACAAAGTGGAGTGGGGGAAAGTAGGATGGGGAGGGAGGTTGGGGATAATTGGGTGGGAGACATGGGATACAATCACTATAGGTAGTAAAGGGCATGCTGCCAGTATGGATCTGGCCATCACATCTTGGGCACAAGTTGTGAAAATCAGCTTTGTACCCCATGAATATTCATAACCAATAAAAAATACAAAAAACAGAATAACAAATGCTGGTTTTCCTCCCTGTTGGTGGTACTTTAAGTTAGTACAACCATTATGGAAAACCATATAGAGGTTTCTAAAACAACTACAGATAGAACTACCATAAGATCCAACCATTCAATTTCTGGGTATATACCTAAAGGAGTGGAAATCATCATACGGAAGGGATACCTGAACTCCCATGTTCATTGCAGTACTTTTTCCAATAGCCAAGGTATGGAATCAACTTAAATGTCTATCTACAGATGACTGGATAAGGAAAATGTGGTATATATACACCATAGAATACTACTCCACCATAAAAATAATGAAATTCTGCCATTTGCAGAAACATGGATGAGCTTGGACAAAATTATGTTAAGTGAAATAAGCTTGGCACAGAGTGAAAAATCCCACATATCCTCACTCATTAGTGGGAGATAAAAGAGAAAAAAGGAGGGAAAGAAAGAGCACAGTGGCACGTTGAATTTGTAGAGGGAGGAAGCATAACTAGGGTTGCTGGGAATGTGGTGGCAGAGGGCCAAACAGGGGCATTGGGGAGAAGTTGGATGGGAGACATGGGGAATAATTGTAATTTGAGGTGATGGGCATGCTGATAGCATTTATTTTCTCACCACAACTTGGGCACAGGTGTTGACAGTCAGTTCTTGCCCCACGAATATGTATAATCAAGAAAAATAAAAAAAATTAAAAAATTACAATTTTAAAAAACACAATGATTAATTTGTTTACATGTTATTTCTTTGCAAACACATTATATTCAGAACCAAAATCATTTGCTATATTTAAAATATGATTTCATTAGTCAAAAGTCAATTTAACTAACTTTTAAATGCAAAAAAATTAATATATAACCATACACTTAAATACCCATTTTCATTTAAAAATTAATTGGCTAAAGCATTTGTTTCTAATTTTGAACGCATAAAAATTTTGAATTTCACATCTGTATGATAATAGCTGACACCAAGATTACCTAGAAACCATAGCCATGATTTGCATACTACAATGGAAAAAATAAAAGTGTCTGTCCTTCAGTAACTAATTCTTCCTTGTTACATTTTGTGTGTAACAAGATGGTAGGTCTCCTAAAGACTTTATCTATCTTTATTGACTCTCAGTCATTTTGTCAGGATACAAAACATAGCATCTTTTTCAATATTTTTATTATTATTTTTGTTTATGTTTTGTTATGCAGAAATAATTAATGCAATAACATACTGAAAATTATGTATTAAATACATTGCACAAGGAAAGGGTTTCTAGTAAAACTACATATTAATTGGACATATGTGTGCACCTTTACTTGCTACTAATACTTATAATATCAATTATAATTTGGATGCTACACAAAACTATATATACATATCTATTACACATACATACACATACAAAACTATAGATATATAGTATACAGTACATATAGGACAAAACTATAGATATATATCTTTCCATATATATGTGCACATACATACATATATATATGAAAAAATATATATCTATATATACACATACAGGAAATACATATACACATATATGGGAATATGAGGGTGCTTCAAAAAGTTCATGGAAAGATTCATACTATGAATAACTTTCAATTCTGTTTTTCCGTGAAATTTTTGAAGCACCCTCATATAGTTTTATCCCATATATACTATGCAGTATATTTATAGATTTGTGTGTGTGTGCGTGTGTATAGTTTGTAGTGATAAGGGAAAGGTAGATATATCTGTATAACTAACAGCATACACAAAAATATATATTTACATATATTTGTGTACACATATATATATGATATGAAGAAAGTTTAGATAACTGTATAATGATTACAAGGTATAATTTGTGAAATTATTTTGTGATACACTAACACTGATAATTTATTTATTCATCTAATGATATTGACCAAGTATTTGTCATGAAGACATTATTTTAGTGTGTTCTGGAAACATATGTAAGAAGTCCTCAATGGAAAAAAGAGTCATTGTACAGAGGAGAGATGTAAAACAGTGATCGCACAGAACAGTTTTTAAAGCATGGTATGAATATCCTTCGGGTCCCCAAGAACTTTTTATAAGATCTAGAAACTCATATCTATTTTATATAATACAAGGCATCTTCAAAAATTTCACGAAATATGTATACTAGGAAAAAACTAAGCATGGATGGCAAAATTTTTTTAACTAAAATAAACTAGTATTAACTTTTTATAACATGTCTCAGTTTGAGGCACTGAGCAAGATAAGACATAAGTTTGAAAAGAGCCCCTATCAGAGCAACATGAATTCTGCTAAAATTGAAGCAAGAACAAACATCAAATGGATGGTGAAGCATGGGTGAAAGAATGGTGAAATCGCTGATGCTTTAAGAAAAGTTTATGGAGATAATGCCCCCAAGAAATCAACAATTTACAAATGGATAATTCATTTTAAGAAGGGATGAGATCAGTTGAAGCTGAAGCCTGAAGTGGCAGATGACCGATATCGGTTTGCAAAGAAAAATTAATTTTGTTCCTGCTCTAATTGAAGAGCATACACGATTAACAGCAGAAACAAAGGCCAACACCATAGACTTTTCAGTTGGTTCAGCTTACACTATTCTGACTGAAAAATTAAAGCTGAGCAAACTTTCCACTTGACGGATGCCATAAACTGCTGTTTTGATGAATCATATTATTTTCTTTTTCTGTAAATGAGATATCTCAAATATCCTAAACTAGAATTCGAAACTCTGGATAATATTAAATTTCCTAAAAATTAATATATTGCCTTACTATTTTAGTGATCAAACTTTTTTTGACAGTTGAATTTCAAATATGTTTAATATCTACCTATATGAAGATTTAATATGTGATATTAGCATTCAAGGTTCTTGAGCGCTCCAAAAGATTAAAACTGAGCTTTTATTTGCAGAATAAACAATATGTGTCTACCCCACATTTGACATTATTATAAAAGACAGCACTGATGAAACCTACATATACATATGAAGCCACTTTAACAAATGAAAAGAACGTAAATAAAAACTACTAACATGGGGTATTGTATTTTATCAGGTATTTTAGATACTGTGTAAGTGGTAATTGTTTTTTTCTTTTACTAAGGAATAAAATGATCTTTTAAATTGTCGTCTATATTTTTTACATTTCCATTAAAGAGTAAAAATATTCAGGGTTGTCGAATTCTAATACATTATTTGGAAATTATAGCTATTATTTTAAACACAAATTAAGCAATCCCATGTATTTTACATGAAAGGTTTATAATTGTTCACTGAAAATAGTGACATAGGGACTTTACATAAACCATCCATGTATGACTCATCACATTACAGTGTTCACATCAGAGGAACACCAGAAAAGCTTAGCTTTTTATACCTGGTGACAAATAATTCCATATTACAAAAACAAATGAGGCTGGTTAATTTTTCTCTATATACAATATGAATGAATATTCTCAGCTTCAGTCTAGATTACATGTTAATTTTATCAAAAAGGCTGTGTGGACTCAAGAAATTTGGAAGAATGAAACATCTCCACTGTCCTATCCAATGTCATATAGTGTAATTATGCCTGACATTTTGCCCATCATACTTAAGATACTTAGTTTTTCTTAAGAAATCCTCTTCTCAAAAGGAAATTGATGCTAACAACAACAGTGACAAGTCATTTCTCCTTTCATCTCTTAATTTTTCCTATAGATATTTTAATTTTTTTTCTTGTCAGAAACAATTGGTGTTACCATCTGACTATATTCTGCCAAAATAGAGATTACAGTTTAGATTTGTCATTTTTGGATATTTCCTATTGATATTTTCAAGAACAATTTGCAACACTGTAGGTGACATGAGCCATATGGGATCATTTTCTCAATCATACCTTTATATACACTTTAATCAACTTTTATCCTGCTAGAATCATTATTATCAAATGTTAGTATAATATTTAGTTTGAAAATAATAAATAAAATTATTTAAAGGAAGGAAAGCAATATGTATCTATCTAAGAACATAAATACCTTCCACTGAGAGCCTCTTGAAACCTAAGGAAAGTAGCTTTGGAAATCCTTCTGAAAGTGTACACAAAGTGGTTGGAGAGGTGAATCTACAAAGGTGTAGTGGCTGTGCACAAGGATATCCTTCGATATGAAACACAGCCATGCAGCTCTCATTGTAGGTCTCTAGAAAGAAACTGGGGCTGTCTGTTTACCTTTGCTCACCTCCTCACATAAGGTCTGAAAGAATGGCCTCTATCAAGAGCAAGGTAACCTCTTAATAAACATCTTGAAACTCTTGATTTGAAAACTTGAAAAACAGTGCTAACAGGAAGTAGGATTTAATAGACAGTAAAACACACATTCTATAGAGGCAATAGCACTTTACACAGTGAAATTTACAAACTAGATATAAGAGCATTCCATGATAATTGGAGGGAAATGCAAGAAAAAAGTGATGATGATATGCAAATAAACAATAGTGAGCATTCATGACATAGAAGGTTTGAATCAAAACTGGTGGTCATTTACAGGCACTATAAGGGAACTCAACTTTTAAGTTTGACATATAGGAGTAAGTAGAATCAGGCAACAAGATATATCTTTCACCACATGATTGTCAATTATTGAAGATAATTGGTGAAGAACCATATGGTTTATAGATTATTTAGTAGACTTTTTTTTAATTCCCTGGTTACCTAGTTAAACATTGAGATTTTGCACCCTTCCCTACCCCTTAGCCCCAGAGGGGAGCACCAGCCTATGCTGCCTGACCTGCAGAGGTGAACCTTGAAGAACTGTGTGGCAGAGGGAACCCCTCCCACTCCTTGGACCCAGAGGGGAGCACCAGCCCACATGGCCTGACCTGCTAAGGTGAGTCCAGCAGAACCACGTGGCAGAGGTGACCCCTCCCCACCACTTGGACCCAGAGGGTAGTGCCAGCCCATGCAGCCCGTGCAGCCCAAGCAGCCAAGGTGACCCCAGTGCAACTGCATGGCATTCGGGGCTCATTCTATGACCACAGATTCTGGAACAGGACCTAAGGTGGTTTAACATAACTACCACCACACCTACTGTCTAGCAAAGACAATTCACCACCACAGTAACAACCAGGGCAAGTCCACCACCAAAATCAGTGTAATAGAAGAAGAAAACCCTTTACCAAATAACCAAACATAAACAAAAACATACTAGAACTACAGAAAAACAAGAAGAAATGACACCACCAATAGAATATAGTAATGCTCCAAAGTCAGATTCCATGGAACAGGGAATCCTTGAAATGTCTGAAAAGAATTCCAAGCAATAATCTTAAGAAAACTTGAAGAAATAAAGGAAGACTTGATTAGAAAACACAATGGAACAAGAAAAAATATACAGAATTTGAAAGAGGAAATCTACAAAGAGATTAATAACATAAAAACGAGTTAAGCAGAACTTCTAGAAATGAAAGATTCACTCAATGAAATAAAAAAACACAACAGAGAGCTTGAACAGCAGGGTAGAGCAAGCAGAAGAAAGAATTTCAGAGCTTGAAGATGGTCTTTTTGAAATCACTCAGGCAGACAAAAAAAAAAAAAAGGAAGAAAATAATTAAAAATAATGAGGAAAGCATAAGAGAGAGAGAAGACAACCTCAAGAACTCTAACATCTGACTTGTGGGTATTCCAGAAGGGGAGGAGAAAGGAAAAGGTAGTGAAAACCTACTCAAGTAAATAGTAACAGAAAACTTCCCAGGTGTAGGGCAAGATACAGTCCTTCAGATCCAGGAAACTCAAAGGTCCTGGAAACCAAAAAGATCCTCCCTGAGACATATTATAGCTAAGTTTGCAAAGCTCAAAGACAAAGAGAGAATTTTACAAGCATCAAGAGAAAAGTGTCAGGTCCCTTATAGGGGAACCCCAGTCAAACTAACAGCAGAGTTCTCAACTGAAACCCTACAGGCCAGAAGAGAGTGGAATGATATATTCAAAATACAAAAGAAAAAAAAAATTACCAGGCAAGAATTCTTTACCCAGCAAGGCTCTCCTTCAGATATGATGGAAAAATTGTGTATTTCTGAGACAAACAAAAATTGTGGGAGTTTGCCACAACATGACCAGCCCTGCAAGGAATTCTCAAGGGAGTCATTCATCTGGAATCTAAATAGTGGTGACCACTATCACCAATACACAAGAAATGGCAAAACCCACTGTTAAAACAAAAATGCCATCAAGAAAGAAAAAGAAGCTAAATCATCCCACCTTAAATTTCTAACTAATATTGAAGAAGAGAAATAAAAGGGGAAATATTGATCAAAAGATATATAAACCTTCTAAACAAGAAGCAATTAAATGACAGGAATTAAGAAGCACTTGTCAATAACAATGCTAATTTTGAATGAACTCAACTCCCTATTCAAAGGTACAGATTGACTGATTGAATTAAAAAGCTAGACCAGAGTATATGCTGTCTCCAAGAGACCCACCTTACCTCTAGAGACACACATAGACTAAAAATGAAGGGATGGAAAAAGATATACCATGTAAATGAAAACCAAAAACTAGCAGGAGTAACTATTCTTAAACCGGACAAAATAGACTTTAAACCAAAAAAAAAAAAAAAACATAAAAAGAGAAAAAATCATTATTATATAATGATAAAGGGGTCTATCCAGCTAAAGACATAACAATAATAAACATGTGTGCACCTAATACTGGAGCACCTGGATATATAAAGCAATCATGCTTAGACCTAAAGAAAGAAACAGGACCTAATACATTAATAAAGCGTGATCTGAACACCCCTCTCTCAGTATGGGACAGATCTTCCAGGCAGCAAGTCAGCAAAAAGACACAGGATTTAATCTACAACTTAGACCAACTGGACCTGGCAGATATACACAGAACATTTCACCCAACAACTAAAGAATACACTTTCTTCTCCTCATCTCATGGAACATTCTCCAGGACAGACCACATATTATATCACAAATCTAGTCTCAGCAAATTTTTAAAAAATTGAAATCATTCCAAGTATCTTTTCAGACCACAATGCACTAAAATTGGAAATTAATAATAAGCAAAATTCTGGAAACTATAAAAGTACATGGAAACTAAACAATAGGCACCTAAATAACCTACGCTCTCAAAAGAAATTAAACAGGAATTCAAAAGAATTCTAGAAACTAATGAAAATAAAGATAGGTCATACCAAAACCTGTGGGATACTGCAAAAGCAGTACTAAGAGGCAAATTTATTGTAATAAATACTTACATCAAAAGAACAGAAAGACTTCAAATAAACGACCTAACACTATGCCTCAAAGAACTTGAAAAGTTACAACAATCCAAACCTAAAAGTAGTAGATGGAAAGAAATAATTAAGATCCAAGCAGAACTAAATGAAATAGAGACCGAAAAAACAGTAGAAAAGGCTAGAGACTATTATAAACAACTGTATGACAACAAATATCAAAATCTGGAATATATGGATAAGTTTCTAGACAGATACAAACTACCAAGACTGAACCAAGAAGAGATAGAAGACCTGACAGACCAATAACAAGCAAAGAGATTGAAGCAGTAATTAGCAGTCTTCCAACAAAGAAAAGTCCAGGTCCTGATGGTTTTACAGCTGAATTCTATCAAACTTTTAAGGAGAAGTTAATACCAATTTTCCTCAAACTATTCCAGACAATTGAAACAGAAGCTACTCTCTCAAACTCATTCTATGAGGCCAACATAATTCTGATACCAAAACCAGATAAGGAAACAATAAAAAAAGAAATTACAGACCAATATCCTTGATGAAACTAGACGCAAAAATCCTCAACAAAATATTAGCAATCAGAATACAGCAACATATTAAAAAAATTATACACTTCTATCAAGTGGGATTCATCCCAGGGATGCAAGGATTGTTCAACATACAAAGGTCAATAAATGTGATACATCACATCAACAAACTTAGGGACAAAGACCATATAATTATCTCAATAGATGCTGAAAAAGCATTTGACAAAATTCAGCATCTCATCTTGATAAAGACTCTCAATAAATTAGGTATAGAAAGAAAGTACCTCAACACAATAAAAGCCATCTATGACAAGCTCACTGCTGGTATCATTCTGAATGAGGAAAAATTAAGAGGGTCTTTATTTAAGAACAGCAACAAGACAAGGATGCCTACTCTCACCACTTCTATTTAATGCAGTTCTGGAGGATCTACCCAGAGCAATTAGGCAAGAGAAAGAGATAAAGGGAATCTAGATCAGAAAAGAAGTCAAACTTTCTCTATTTGCAGATGGCATGATACTATATATAGAAAAAAAACTAAAGACTCTATCAAAAAATTTCCTAGAGCTGATTAATATTTTCAGTAACATTGCAGGATACAAATTAAATGCCCCCAAATCAGTTGCATTTATATACACAATGAATTAACAGAAAGAGAAATAAATAATGTAAGCCCATTTACAATTGTCAGATAAAAAATAAAATACCTAGTGATCAATTTAATGAAGTAGGTGAAAGAACTGTACAATGAGAACTACAAAACACTTCTGAAAGAAATTAAAGAAGACACAAAAAGCTGGAAAGATATTCCAAAGAAGACACAAAAAGATGGAAAGATATTCCATGCCTTAGGATTGGAAGAATTAACATTGTGAAAATGTATGTCCATACTATCCAACGCGATCTACAGATTCAATGCAATCCCTATCAAAATACCAATGACTTTCTTCACCAAAAGGGAAAAAAAAGTCAACTTTCATAAGGAACAACAAAAGACCCCGACTAGCCAAAGCAATCCTGGGCACAAAATAAAAACAATAAATAAAAAAATAAAGCCAGACGCATATCACTGCCTGACTTTAAATTATACTACAAAGCTATTGTAAACAAAACAACATGGTACTGGTATAAAAATAGATATTCAGACTTGTGGAGTAGAATTGAGAAGCCAGAAATCACCCCTCAGCCATCAGATATTGGACAAAGGCAATAAAAATCTACATTGGAGAAAGACTGTCTCTTCAACAAGTGGTGCTGGGAAAACTGGATATTCATATGCAAGAGAAGGAATATGTGCCTCTCACCATACACTAAAATCAATTCAAAATAGATTAAATATTTAAGTATAAGACCTATAACTGTAAATTTACTAAGGGAAAATATAGGTGAAACACTCCAGCAACTAGGTCTGGGCACAGACTTCATGAACAGGAGCCTGAAAGCACAAGCAGCAAAGGAAAAAATAAACAAATTGGACTATATCAAACTAAAAAGCTTCTGCACATCAAAGTAAACAATCAACATAGTGAACAACAACCAACAGAGTTGGAGAAATTTTTTGCTAACTATGAGTCTGACAAGGGATTAATATCCAGAATATACAAGGAACTCAAGAAATTATACAGTGGGGGAAAAAAAGCAAATAATCTAATTACAAAATGGACAAAGGAAAACATACAAAAGACCAACAGGTACATGAAAAAATGCTCAACATCACTAGTCATCAGGGAAAGGCAAATTAATATGACATTGAGATAGCACCTCACCCCAGTTAGATTGGCTATAATCAAACAGACGGTGAATAACAAATGCTGGTGAGGGTGTGGAGAGAAGGGAACAGCCCCACATTGTTGATTGGGTGGCAAATTAGTACAACCACTATGGAAAACAGTATGGAGGTTTCCCAAACAACTACATACAGATAGATCTTCCATATGACCCAGCAATCCCACTTCTGGGTATATACCTAGAGGAAAGGAAATCATCATGTTGAAAGGATATCTGCACTCCCATGTTCATTACAGCTCTGTTTACAATAGCCAAGACATGGAACCAACCTAAATGTCCATTGATGAATGATTGGATAAGAAAACTGTGGTATATGTACACCATGGAATACTAGTCTGCCATAAAAAAGAATGAAATACTCCCATTTGCAACAACATGGATGAGCCTGGAAAAACTTATGTTGAGTGAAATAAGCAAAGCCCAGAGGGATAAATACCACATGTACTCATTCATATGTGGGAGCTAAGAGAAAAAGAAAGAAAGAAAGAAAGACCACAGTAGTGGGTTGGTCTTGCAGAGGGAGAGAACATTCCTTGGGCTTCAAAGTGCAGCAGGGGGGAAAAGGGTGGGGTCATGGGGTACAAATGCAATTTGTGGTAATGGGTATGCTTCCAATATAAATCTGGCCTTCACATCATGGGCACAAGCAGTAACAATCAGCTTTATATCTCATGAATATTTATAATTAAAATAAATAAAAATAAAAATAGAATAAAAAAACCATTGAGGTTTTTGACAATAAGAATGGCAAAAAGTGATGGAGATTTATGTCTTTCATTTCAAAACTAAATATTGTTGTTCACTAAATAATGTTTTATAGATTTCATATCTTATGACAGATAATTGACAGTTGGAACTATTTAAGAATCATACCAAAAGCCAGATATCAATGAAAATTACTTGATTCAAGTGTGAACTGAAAGAGGCCCCCATCGTCCAAGGATGGGGCAATTTGTATCAATAAAAATAACAGTTGCAATGGATTGAAGCAGATGAAGCAAGTCTGTGACTTCAACCTGATGGTAAAAACATATCTTACTGATCACATTTGGAGGATACTAGGGAAACAAATCACTAATCATAAAAGTAATGAATATTGGTAAAGAATAAAACATTTATCCTGTTTTTCCTGTATAAAAAGTGCCTTGGGATAACAGTGGATGAGGGAAATTCATTTCTTAAAAAAACTTACTGTCAGTTATAACTGGGTGCTAAGGAAGGAAGGAAGGAAGGAAGGAAGGAAGGAAGGAAGGAAGGAAGGAAGGAAGGAAGGAAGGAAGGAAGGAAGGAAGGAAGGAAGGAAGGAAGGAAGGAAGGAAGGAAGGAAGGAAGGAACCACAACAATTCATTGAACTTTAAGAAGGAAAGAACAAACCTAAGGTTACTGTAGATGGGGGGAGGAAAGAAGGGGGATTGGGGAGGGACAGGTCGGGTAAAGGGCATAAAGAAAAATCATGATTTGTAACAATGAATATGCTAATAATAATTTAAAAATTAAAATAAAAATGTACTCACTAATTAATAAAAAAGAATAACAGAATATCAACAATTTTTTTAAATTTTAATTTATTAATATACTATGTAGTTAATTTTTGTGTCCTTTTACCAATTCCTTTTTCCCACTTCCCCCTCACTCATTCCCCCATTGACATCATATCTGTGCACTTGACCTAAAAAGTTCAAGGAATTGTAATTGTTGTATCTTCTCCCCCACCATTTATTTGTTTGCATATTTATTTGTTTGTTTGTTTGTTTTTAGCTCCCACAAATGAGTGAGAACATGTGGTATTTCTTTCTGTGCCTGGATTATTTCACATAACATAATATTCTCTAAGTCCATCAATGTTGCTGCAAATGGTAGTATTTCATTCTTTTTTTTTTTTTTTATAGCAGAGTAGTATTCCATTGTGTAGATATGTCACAATTTCCTTATCTGCTCCTCTGATGATGGACATTTGGGCTGGTTCCAACTCTTGGCTATTTTAAATAGTGCAGCAATAAACGTGGGAGTGCAGGTAGCCCACTGACATAATGATTTCCATTCCTCTGGGTATATACCCAACAGTGGAATAGCTGGATCCATATGGTAGATCTCTCTGTAATTGTTGGAGGAACCTCCATACCATTTTCCATAAAGGCTGCACCATTTTGCAGCCCCATCAGCAGTGTATGAGGGTTCCTTTTTCTCTGAAACCTCACCAGCATTTATCATTCTTAGTCTTTTGGACATTAGCCATCCTAACTGGAGAGAGATGGTATCTCAAAGTGGTTTTGATTTGCAATTCTCAAACACTGAGTGATCTTGGGCATTTTTTTCATGTTGTTGCAGTGTGTTAGAGCAAACTCACAAGGAGAAGAAGGGCACTGAAGCTTGTGGCAGGAAGCAGAGTTTATTGATGTTGGCACCAGCTCAGTGGATTTGTGTCACAAAGTCTGAGCCCCAAACACAGCAGGGCTGTATTTTTTTATATACTTCTATTTTCTGATTTGGAGAGATAGTGATTGTCTCCTTATTAGGGCAAGTGTGAGGTGTTCAGTAAGTAGGGGTTGGGAGAAATGCTTTTCTTTCCCCAGGTGTGGATAGTCTCTAATCAGCAATGTCCACAGCAGAGTGGGGCACAACTGGGCAAGCACAGGTGCCCAGTGGTCATAACTGGGTGGGACACAGCCGGGTAAGTATAGGTGCCTCAAGGTGTCTGACAGCCATTCATACATCTTCCTTTGAGAAATGCCTATTCAGCAACTTTGCCCATTTTTAAATTGGGTTACTTTTTTTTTTTCTTTTGTTGTAATGCTGACTTCCTTGTACATTCTGGATATTAATCCTTTGTCAGATGTACATTTTGTAAATGTTTTCTCCCACTCTGATGGTGGTCTTTTCACTCTGTTAATTGTTTCTTTTGCTGTGCAGAAGCTTTTTAGTTTGATATAATCCCATTTGTTTATTTTTCTTTTGGTTGCTTGTGCTTTTGGGGTCATATTCATGAAGTCTGTACTCAATCCTCCTTCCTGGCATGTTTTTCCTATGTTTTCATTGAGGTGTTTCATTGTTTCTGGATGCATATTTAATTCTTTAATCCATTTTCAGTTGATTTTGATATATGGTGAGAGGTACAAGTCTAGTTTCAATCTCCTATATATGAATACCCAGTTTTCAGAGCACCAGTTGCTGATGAGGCACTCTCTTCCCCAGTGTGTAGACTTCATGCCATTATCAAAGATCAGATGGCTGCAGATGTATGGGTTGATTTCTAGATTCTCTACTCCATTCCATTGATCTGTTTTTATGCCAGTACTATGCTGTTTGGTTATTATAGCTTTGTAGTATAGTTTAAAGTCAGGTAGGGTTATGCCTCCAGCTTTATTTATTTTTTGCTCAGAACTGCTTTTGCTATTCATGGTCTTTTGTTATTCCATATAAATGTCAGGATAATTTTTTTTCCATTTCTGAAAAAAAATGTCATTGGAATTTTGATAGGGATTGCATTGAATCTGTAGATCACTTTGGGTAGTATGGACATTTTCACAATGTTAATTCTTCCAATCTGAGAGCATGGGATATCTTTCCATCTTCTTGTGTCTTCTTTAATTTATCTCAATAGTGGTTTGTAGTTCTCGTCACAGAGATTTTTCACATCCTTGGTTAACTCTGTTCCTAAGTATTTTATTTTTTTGGTGGCTATTGTGAATGGGCTAGCTTTCTTGATTTCTTTTTCTGCATATTCACTGTTGAAATGTAGAAATGCTACTGATTTTTGTGTGTTGATTTTGTATGCTGCAACTTTGCTGAAATCATTTATCAACTCTAAGAGTTTTTTCGTAGTGTCTTTAGGCTGTTCTATATATAGAATCATATCATCCATAAAAGGGACAGTTTGACTTCATCTTTTCCAATCTGGATGCCCTGTATTTCCTTCTCCTCTCTGATCACTCAGTGGTGAGAGTGGGCATCCTTGTCTAGTTCCTGTTTTTAAGGGAAAAGCTTTCAACTTTCATTGAGGATGATATTGGCAATGGGCTTGTCATATATGGCTTTAATTGTGTTGAGTTACTTTCCATCTATACCCAACTTGTAGAAAGTCTTTATCATGTTGAATTTTGTCAAATGTTTTTTTCAGTATCTATAGAGATGATCATATGGTTTTTGTCTTTGTTTTATTGATGTGGTGTATCACATTTATTGATTTGTGTATGTTGAACCAACCTTGCATCCCTGGGATGAATTCCACTTGATCATAGTTTATAACTCTGTGTATGTGTTTCTGTGTTCTGTTAGCTAGTATTTTATTGAGGATTTTTGCATTGATGTGCATCAAGAATATTGGCCTGTAGTTTTATTTTTTTGTTGTTTCTTTGTCTTGTTTTGGTATCAGGGTGAGGTTTGCCTCATAGAATGAGTTTTGGAGAATGGCCTCTGTTTCAGTTTGTTGGAATAGTTTGTAGAGAATTGGTATCAATTCTTCTCTGAGGGTTTGGTAGAATTCTGCAGTGAACCCATTCAGTCCTGGGCTTTTCTTTGTTAGGAGACTTCTGCTAACAGTTTTAATCTCTTTTACTATTATTGCTCTGTTCAGATTTTCTATATGTTCTTGGCTCAGTCTTGGTAGTTTGTGTGTGTCCACAAATTTATCTATTTCCTCCAGATTTTCAAATTTGTTGGCATATAGTTGTTTATATTAATCTCTAATAATTTCTTGTATTTCTGAGGTATCAGTCATAATGTCACGTTTTTCATTTTTATTTTTTGTTATTTGAGTCTTCTCTCTTCTATTTTTAGTTAACCTTGCTAATGGCTTGTCAATTTTATTTATCTTTTCAACAAACCAACATTTTGGGGACTGGCTGGTTAACTCAGATGGTTAGAGCAAGCCTTGTAACATGAAGGTCAAGGGTTTGGATCCCCATACTGGTCAGTCACAAAAAAAAAAAAAAGGAAGTTAGTCTAATAGTCTAAGAAACCAACTTTTTGTTTCATTGATCTTTTGTATCAATTTCATTTTTGTTTCTATTTCATTTAGTTCTGCTCTGATCTTAATTATTTATTTCCATCTACTAACTTTGGTTTTGGTTTGTTCTTGTTTTTCTAGTTCTTTAAGATGAAGTGTTAGGTTGTTTACTTGCCATTTTTCCATTCTTCTGAAGTAAGCATTTAATGTGATAAATTTCCCCCTTAGTACTGCTTTTGCAGTACTCCACAGATTTTGGTATGATGTGTCATTAACTTCATTAGCAAAAAAAAAGAAAAAAGAATTTAAAAAATTGAAGAAAATCTAAGAGAGATAACAGACAACCTTAAGCCATCAAATATCCAAATCATGGGCATTCCAGGAGAGGAAAAAGGAAATGGCATTGAAAACATATTCAATGAAACATTAGCAGAAAACTTCCCAGGTATGGGGAAAGACACAGATCTTCAGATTCAGAGGCCCAAAGATCTTCAAATATATTCAACTCAAAAAGTCCACTCCAAGACATGTTATCAAGTTGGCAAAACTCAAAGACAAAGAGAATCTGAAAAGTTGCAAAAGAGAAGCATCAAGTCACTTATAAGGGAGGGCTAATCAGACTGACATCAGACTTCTAATTGAAAACCCTAAAAGCCAGAAAAGAATGGGATGATATATTCAAAATACTAAAAGATAAAAATTGCCAACCAAGAATATTTACCCCGCAAATCTATCCTTCCTAAATAAAGGACAAATAGAATATTTCTCACACAACAAAAACTACAGTAGTTCACTACCACACGACCAGACTTACAAGAAATTCTCAAGGGAGTACTTGGTTTGGTACCGGAAAACCAACCATCACTGCCATGAATACTCAAGAAAGAAGAAATGTCACCAGTAAAATTAAAAAGCTAACAATAAAGAGAAAAGAATTTTATCTACCATTTCAAGAAAACAACAAACACAGAAGACACAGTAAATCAGAAAGAAAGGAACAAAAGTTATTTAAGACATCCAAACAAAAATCAATAAAATACCAGGAAGAAATCTGCACCCTTCCACTAAAACTCTTAATATAAAAGGATTAAATTCTTCATTCAAAAGACACAGACTGACTGATTGGATTAAAAAGATGGACCCAGCAATATGCTGCCTTCAAGAAACTCACCTCACCTGTAAAGACACACATAGACAAAAAGTGAAAGGATGGAAAAAGATATACCATGCAAATAGAAATGAAAAAGAAGCTGGTGTGGCTATTCTTATATCAAATAAAATAGACTTTAGGTCAAAATCCATAAAAAGAGCTAAAGAAGGCCACTACAAAATGATAAAAGGATCTATCCATCAAGAAGACATAACAATCATAAATTATATGTACACCCAACATAGGAGCATCCAGACTTATAAAGCAAATGTTATTAGAGCTGAAAAATGAGATGGACACTAATACCATAACAGCAGGGGACCTGAATACCACTCTTAACATTGGACAGATCATCTAGGAAAGAAATCAACAGAGAAATACAAGATCTAAACAACACTTTAGCCCAAATGGGCTTGGCAGATTTCTACAGAACATTCCATCCAACAACCACAGAGTATTCATTCTTCTCATTAGCACATGGAACATTCTCCAGGACAGATCACATGTTAGGTCACAAAGCCTCAACAGATTAAAAAAAAATGGAATTATTCCATGCATTTTTTCAAATCACAATGGATTCAAATTAGAAATAAATAACAAATAAAACTCTGGAAACTATACAAACATATGGAAATTAAACAATATTCTACTTAAGGAAATATGGTTCCAAGAAGAAATCAAACAGGATATCAACGAATTTAACTGATCAATACTTTACTAATTTAGAGAAAATGTAGGGAAAAGAGAAAATTTTAGAGAAAATGTAGGGAAAATGTAACAGAAAAACTCAGAATAAGGGAAACTGTACAGTACAACTTAACTGGCTTTTGTTTCAACAAATAAATTTTGGGGAAAAGGGGGGTATATATTAAGTGACAGAAAAGAAACAACCAATTAAAATATGTTAAATTTCTCTAAGCAAACTAACCAGCAAATTAAGGTAAATCAGGAGGCAATTGGGGGAGCTGAGAACTGGTTATTTTGGTTGATATTTGATGTTGCTATTTTTTTTAAATGTGATGTTACCATCATTTTTCTTTAAGGAGTTATCTTTTAGATACTTATAGAAGTTATTATATGATGTTTGGAATATACTTAAAAATAATATAATTGGGTTAACAAGCACAAAACAAGATTTGCCATGAGCTGGTAATTGTTGAATTGTTGGGGTTGGGGACAAGTACCTTGGGGTTTCTCATACTACATTATTTCTATGCATGTTACATAATTTTTCATAAAAATTGCAAGACACAAAACTAAAGAAAACCTAACAGAAAACTTGGTGGCAATATTTCTCTAGCTTTTTAACTGAAGCATTCTTAAATGGAAAGGAATGTAAACCTTGGGAATCCTTGGCAGTGAAGGGGATTACAAAGCAGTTCATGAAAACTGGAAAATTTACTGTTTGTTTATTCTAAAATAAATTATATTTTTTATGTTTCTTTCATTTTCCTTTAAAATAATAAAATAATGATTTTATTTTCCAGGATAAATTGTCATTTAAATTTTGGACTTATACTTCCACCACACTACTTCAAGTCCCTGGGTGCAGGTATGAGGAAACTTTTTAAGTTCATGGAAAAATAGAATTAAAAGATAAAACAAATCTTTCAATGAACTTTTTGAAGACCCCTCATATACTCAGTGTCCATATCTGTAGTAATTAAATTACTAGCCTTGTAACTTTGTGAAATGCATTTAGTTTCTCATTTCCCTGATGTTCATAATTAAGGTTCTCCATATTCATGATTTTTCTTTCAGTATTATATTTTGCCATTCCAATTTTTGTATGGGGTATGTTTCTGAACCTGGGGTTCTGAATGTCTAGTTTTCCCAAGATATTTTAAAAATCTGACACTCCATTACCAAAAAGAATATAAATTATTTATTTATTTGCAATAATTTTAATTTTTTAAAACATGACTCTATGAAGAGAATTACATATTTGGTGCTAAAAATATAGAGGACACTTTATCTACAGAATGCCAAATGCTTTAAAATATAAATATTATGAGATTACACACCATCATATGTGGTCATTGTATCATAATATTGTCAGCATTTGTCTTTACTTTCATTAATACAAACCTGAAATAGATGACTGAAATAAAATTAATTTCTACTTAGGCCATCTAAATCCTCAAGCAGTGGATTGCAATCCACTATGCGGTCTCAAATGTAGTTGCTCTTGCTCCTAAAAATCTCTAGCCTCTTTTTTGCTCTTTGCTCTGATTTCCAAGAAAAAGGACAAATCCCATAAGTACTGCTCTCTTAATTTCTTTCTTCTTTCAACTTATGGATATTATGTTCCCATTAGATCTTATAGAAAGTAGGTCTTATAGATATTATAGATCTTATAAATATTAGCACCCCATTAGATCTGCCCTCTTGAGTTTTGGTACTACTGTCTTACTAAAAGTTAGAGACATGGAAAGAGTGAAAAGGGGAAGAAGAAAATGAGAGAAAAACTGTGTAAAATGTGTATATGACAGCACCAGGGACTGAAAGGGCAAAAGTGGCTTTAAAGCTAAAAAAAAAAAAAAAAAAAAACTTGGTCAAATGTTTACTGATTAGGAGATCAGCAGTGGATAAAAACAAACAAACAAAACCAAGAAAATCATGTCGTATCTTAAAAATCTTTGAAAGTATTTCTCTTCCCTTGGTGATTCATACACTGATGGCTATGAGAGGTTGGCATTACATAGTGACAATTGATATTAATTAGCTTGTGGTAATCAAGCAGTTTAAAAGAGATATTTCTAGATAAATCAAGAGCAAAGCATTAATAATGGGTTGGCAATACTGAAGAAATCAGAGCCAAACAGGAAATACACAGTTTGTTATTATAGTTGTTTGGGACAATGACCAAAGGAAATGAAGACATGTGAATATTTTTTTTCCCCTCTAAATCTTAAGGAGAGTTTAGAAGATGGGTTGTGCTTCAAATGCGACCATTTTCATATCTTAGAAAGAGGGTAGATCATAATACTTCACAGTAGTTATAATTTTAAAACTTCAGTGTGGTTCAGAATCACCTGAGAAGCTTGTTTAAAAAGCAGATTCTCAGGTCTCTACCCATGCCAATTTAATAATTCAGTGACTTTGGGTGGGGCCCATTTTTGTTGATCTGCATACCACAAACTTAGAAATACATTTATAATCTCTATAGCAGGGTTTCTAAATCTCAGCACTATTGATATTTTGGCCCAGATAATTCTTTGCTTAGGGGAACTGATTTACATATTGTAGGATGTGATGAGGTTCAGCACTTGATACCCCAAAATAAGGCACCCTGGCATTTGAGGAAACAGCAGAAGCAGGAAGATCTCTCTGACTTTCTCCCACAATTTTTCCCTGAAGCAGGTCATAGAAGAATTCTCTGACCTTCCTCTATAGTAGTTCATCATACCTTCATTCCAGACGTGTTCACCCTATTCCCGGAAGAAAGGAATGTCCTTATCTCTGAAGACGCAGAGACAGAGAGAAGAATCTGAACAAACAGATCTTGCTAAATTCCCCACCCCCATTTTTATTACCAGTTTATAACCATTAGATTATATCCTTTTTCTCTCCAATCATACTTCTGCACAACTGTCCATAAAAAAATAAAAAAATAATAAATAAAACAGGTTTTCTTGTTTCTTCTGGTCTTTATTTTGAAGGATCCACATGTCATGTAAAACTTATATTAAACTTGTATGCTTTTCTCTAGTTAAGCTATCTTTTGCTATAGGCATCTATTACAGGTTAAATGAGTCCCTCAAAGGCTCATGTATTGGAAACTTAATCCCAACTGTTTAACAGTGTTAATTTTATTTATGCTGGTGGGAAATTTTATTACAGTAATTGAAGGTGAGTCCTTGAAGAGTTGATTAGATTGTGAAGACCATGCCCTTGTGAATGGATTAATTCATTGATGGTCTAATGGGTGGTAAAGAGCATGGTTCTGATGGTTTTAAAAGGAGAGCAAGTGAGGTTAGCTCTCTCTTGCTCAGCTCATTGGCCATGTGAGATACCCTGTGCCACTGTGGAGAGTCACCGCCAAGAAAAAGGCCCTCACCAGATGTGCCTCTAGACTGTGGGCTTCCCAGCCTCTGAACTGAAAGAAATAAATTCTAATCTTTGTAAGTTACCTTGTTTCAGGTATTCTGTTATAAGCAACAGAAATGGACTAATACAGGGTTTCAGCCATGAATCTGGTGATTGGTAAGGAAAAAAAAAAAAAATCCTTTCTCCCCTACAGGTGTTTAGCAACATCATGGGCTTCTACCCACTATACGCTAACAGCAGTCGCCCACACCAATTTCTACCAGTTGTAACAGCTAAAACTCTCTAAACACTGTGCCAAACATCTCACAGGGCATAACTACTTCCTGCTGAGAATCTCAAAAAATTCAGAAGTTTTAAAACAGAATGTGTATTACAGAAAATTAAAATAAAGAATACAGAGTCTCAAAGATGAAAAATTAAAATCTCAGGAGATAAAACGAAAAATAAAATAGCCAAAATAATTGGGTGTATTGAGAAAGAAAAATATGATTCTACTGGAGCCATATGGTAAATATGAACGTTTTCACCTCAAAACTTATCTAGACATGAAGATTTGTTTGTTACCCTACAGAACAGCAGTAAGCTCAGAGGAATCAGACACACGGTCAAGAATATAAAACTGTGTCTTTGATCTCAAATTTTGTCAGTATGCTTGTTGTGTTCTCCCTTGTCTCTGCTCCCAAAGCCCAGTTAGTCGATTAAACTAGTATAATAACCTTACCCATAGCAGACCAATGAGACTTTTTAAATTTTCTTTTTTAATTTCTCTTTCTTTTTTCTTTTTCTTTCTTTCTTTCTCTTTCTTTCTTTTCTTTCTTTCTTTCTTTCTTTCTTTCTTTCTTTCTTTCTTTCTTTCTTTCTTTCTTTCTTTCTTTCTTTCTTTCTTTCTCTCTCTCTCTCTCTCTCTCTCCTACCTTCTTTCCTTCCTTCTTTCCTTCCTTCCTTCTTATTATTTCCTTCTTTCCTCCCTTCTTTCTTCCCTTCCTCCTTTCATTCTTTCCTTCCTTTCTTCTTTCTTTTTATATTTTTTATTTTTTTGCTTTGTTTTAATAGGTAGAAAAGAATGAAACGTAGACCCTCTCCTATAGTTGAAATCGTAGGATATAAAATCAACAGCTAGGAGTGGTAGGTAGACACATTCCTCACTGTGTGGAAAATGCATTCTCCAGTGAAAGAAAGAGTGAGGCCCGCAGGAGCATAAAGAAAACCGATGAGGCATTTAGAGAGGTAGAGAGCTAGTGTATCATCAAAATCTCAGCACCAGTTGATTCTGAGGCTAAGTTGTATGCCTACTCATCCTGAGGTATTGCTCTTTCACACCACCTCACAGTCTATAATCCTGATTAATCCATTTTGCCTATGTTAGTTTAAGATGCAATGATACCAATAAAGAAAAGATAAAACACAGCACTTTTGAAGACAAATAGCAAGTGTTATACAAAGTTCCTGTTTTAACAGATAATTCATGTTTGAAATTATAGCAGATGCCATAACTTATTGCAGAAGAAAACAAGAGAGTCCCTATAAAATAGAATCTGCTACTCAGTAAGAAGGGAGGGTTTTGATATTTAGTAACTGATTGTTTAGTGATACAAAGACATTGGTATGTAAATAGTGAAATCTTGAGCACAGAATTGAAGAACATTGGAGTATCTGTGATTCATCTATTCCTTCTTCCAAGTTATAATTGCAATGTGGGAAAGGATGATGTCAGAGGAATCGGATATTAATTACAGGAACATATTTGAATGATTGGTCCTTGGCAAGATGTGCATTTATATGTTTTCTGTGAGGCTACCTAATCCAACAGAGTATACTTTAAATTGGGTGAAAATACATCCAAAAGCGTTTATTAGTAGTTTGACATTGGCCCAGGTATAGGTCTCTAGCGATAAATTAGAAGGCTCTGTTGCAAGTCTTGAACTTTTTAGCATTAATCAGTGAGATTGATTAAGGTGTAGAAGGTACATTTATCACATTTTTTCAGGGACATGAAACTGAAGGAATAGTAATCATAGAGTAAAAATACCGTAAGTTGGTAGAAGGAAAAATTTAATGAGGAAATGAGTATCCTGCATTTGGGCCAATGATCCAGGCAAAAGACAGCAGCGTAGTGAATTCTAGTGCTATATATGGGAACATCTATAAACAAATTTTAAAGATTTGATTAAACTGGCAGTGTATTTCAGCAGCATAATGGTAACACCAAAATTTTAATGTAATTTTTAGTGGCATTAATCAATGTTTAAAGGAGGTGAAAGTTCTTTCTATGCTACACAGGTTAGATCACGAAAGTTTTATGAATAGTTCCATGTCATATATGAAAAATAACATTGGTAAACTAAACATAACCAGACCACTATAAATAAAATAACAAACTGTCTAGAACCCGTTTTATAGAAGGAATGGTTGACAGTCTGAACTGGAAAATAGAAAATTGGGACTTGCCACTTTCTACTTAATGGAATGACTTACCATGTAGGCCTGATTTTACCTATGAGTATATAAATATTATGAGGACAGTATTAAGCCAAGTATAAACAACTTTATTTATTTATTTATTTTTCCAGTTTGGCTATACAAGCGCTTTCTCAAAAAGGAATCTTATCCAGAAAATAAAGATACTCGTTTTTTTTGTTTGTTTGTTTGTTTTGTTTTTAAAGAAAGGTAAATGAACTGCCTCACTTACCGGTTCTATAGAACACTGAGCAAAAACAACTCTAATTGCTTGAATTGTACGTTATAATGTTTTTCCTTCCATTTAAATGATTAATCCCTAGCTAATATTTATATAGTAAATAAAAGTACAGATTATATAAATCAGATATATGAATGGTTTTCAAAAAGTTCATGGAAAGACTCGTATGATCTTTCAATTCTATTTTTCCACAAACTTTTTGAAGTGCCCTTGTAGAAAGACATAGCTATAAAGATAAATACAGACGCATACACACACATACATACATACATACTATACATATACTTTATGTACTGTATATTAACATACACTACATACTAAATCCATATGTACCAGTGTGTGTGTGTGTATATATATATACATAATATATATATTAACATAGCATAACATATATTTTGTATATTTTATAAATAGTATTTTTGCATTTATGGGGAGGTTGACCATAAGACCACATAATCTGGTTTATATGGGACAATACTGGCTTATAACTACAGCAATAGTGTAATTGTTGCACATATTCTATACTTTCAAAATTATAATGGTTTAAATGATAAAGTATGAGTATATGGTCTCCTTATGAAGGGAAGCTAATCATCTCATACCAGACGTTACTCAGTTTTCATTCTTTATCTTTCAGAGTACATGTCATAATCATATAAAACTATCCACATGTATCCACATGGCATTAATGCCTTAAAGGCTAACTTGTAAAAATAAAAATAAATCATGAAAAGCAGCAGCATAATATATTTGAAAACTATACATTTCACATTTTTATTACTTTTCTCAAGATGCAAGAATATTATTTAATTAATAAATAATAATTAAAACAAACCAGACAATTGAGAATCTTATTTTCCCAAGTATGCAAATAAAAATGGGAAGATTTTACAGTTTATTGATGATAACGTGAAGTGCTATGACAGATACTCGAGATTTTGTTATATTTCAGCCAAATGAGTTTTATGTGTTAACAAACTTCTCAGGATTAAAAAAAAAAAAAAAAAAAATTAGAGGATTTTCTGTGTCTAATAATAAGGGACTGATTTGATAAGTTCGTTTACTCAATCATTTCAAGTACATCTTCTGTTACACATTCTTGTAAACTATAATTTGCCAAAATACTCCAATATTTCAAAATTTATGCAACTGGCAATCTCATTTTCTTCTTGTTTTGTTCTATTTTTCTCTGTGGGAGGGACTTTATGGCTTTTCTTTCATTTACTTTCAATTTTGTCAGTCACACCAAAGCTTTTAACAGTAAATTTAATTAGCAAAATAGTGGATACTTATTACTTAAATAGTACACGTCAACTTATCATATACTTGGTACAAAATAAAGTTCTTATATTTATATTTAAAGGCCTTATGTTTCATGTTTAAAGGCTACTATAGTTCTCTACTGTCCCTATCATAAATAGTATCTATATAATATATGAATTTATCCTATGCAAAATTAATTTTAAAAACCCAAAAGCAATTAGAAATAGTATTGTCTATGAAAAAATAGGCCACTCCTCTAATATTTATAAAAGTAAGTCACTGTTAAACTCAATGACAAATTGCAAAGATATGAAAAGGTGAATTTAATGACAATGTGTTTATCTAATAATAATAATAGAAGCATTTGTTGAAAATTTGTCATTTATTAAAGCACTATTCTAAATGCTTTGCATGCATCAACTTGTATAATTTTCACAACCATCTTATGAGGCGGATACTATTATTTTTCACATTTTCTAGCTGAGGAACCTGTTTTTTATTGATAAAAATAAAGTGTAGATTACCAATTAGATTTGAATAGAATTAGAAAATTAGCAGGGTAGATATTAACACCAGCCAGGTCAGAAAATACATATTGTCAAGAAAGTCAATCTTGCCAAAGACAAAATATCTTTTCTGAATCAGTTTTTCTTATATTTCTTGTCAGTGGCATTGTTACCACCAATTTTTCTTTCGTTTTGTGTAAAACCTTTAAGATTATATTCATCTTTTCAAATTTGTTCAGAGTATTTGTAAGATTAATAAAATTGGAATTTAATTATTTAATTTATATAACTAAACCATTCATTATATAGGAGCACATAAAATAGTTTAAAGCATTTAGTTTAAAAGTAGTTTATGTCTTTCGTTTGTTTCTTTCAATATTCTAAGAATTGGGGAACTTATGTTAGGCCATAGAATTCTACTGAAAATACCTCACTCTGACAAAGCCCATGGACTCCATAAATCAGACTTACTTGCATAGTCGTATTAATTTGTGTTGGTTTTAAGCAGATAGCTAGGCTTTGTGATTTCTTGCCACACTGATTTCGGGAGGACTGAATGCAGAAAGAGTCTCTCTCCTGGTCTTGTAACATAATAGACCCAGTGAAGAGATTATCCCAGTGTTCAACAGACTCTACTTTCAGGAACATAAAAAAGGACTTTGAGCAGAAATAGGATGAAGAGGAAAAATTTCTAGAGATCAAAGAGAGGATATGTGGCTTATAAAGCAGTAGTGACTTGGGTTCTGTCTCTTTTTTAGGGATGTGGTAGTGTCTTAGAGTGTAAGGGCTGTGAGCTGTTTCTAGGAAGTCTGAGTCCTTGCAGCATGCTGAATCTCACACTCAATTTTCTATGCTCTGAATTTGGACTGGGAAGACCAAATCCATGGGAATATAAGGGATCATGCAGGACAGAACGAAGTGCTTTCAACAGTAGCCAGTCTGAACAAAAGGAGCCTGCCAAAAATATTTTTCTGAATCTTTGCATAATCTAAGCAGACGAAGTTGGGTGGGAGCAAGTAAAAACAATGAACAATTAAATTTGAGTTTACAGACAGTTTGAAGGGAGAAATACTTGAAGGCAGATGAAGGTAATTTCCTAAAATAAGGACTAAAAGATGCTTCCAGATAATATAGACCGAAATTCATGCCCTCTACAATTGTGAGAAATAGATATATTTATGTTATCTCAAAGATAAGCTTTTACTTTAAAGTTAATTGAACATACATCATGAATTGAAAAGGCAACATCTTTAGAGACTAGTTTTATCTCTTGTGATTTTCTCCATATATTCCATTCTCCTGCTCATACCCAATAACTTTCTGTCTTTATTCAAGGCTCCTTATTCCCTATGATCCATGATCTCTTCCCATGTACCTCTTCTTCCTTGTTTTACATAATGATCTTCCTGGCAAGATTCCTGTAGTTATGGGTTCAAATCACTGAAAAAGAGGCTCTGCTTGATTCAGCTCATCTTTTAGAGAAAAATCACGTGCCTAAGGCCTTGGTCACTAAACAATATGTGAATTGGCTGGTGTTGAGGCAGGAACTCAACCGTGATCAATTCGCATTGGTGGAAGATGGGAGTAAAGGATTTACATGGTTCAAACATTTATTTATTCATTCAAACAAGCAAGCAAATAATCGTTAGACACATATTATGTTCTAGGCATGTTCTAGGCACAGTCAATAAAATAGTTAGCAAAACAGAAAAAAACTCAATGTCCTCACAATGCTTACATGGGAGATAAAAATACCACATGTAATAAGTTAAATTTATGGAATGTTATACGGTGGGTATTACAGAGAAAAATAAAGCACATACAGATGATAAAAAGGAGGTGTTATGATTTTAAATAGGGTGGTTAGAGAGATTTTTACTGGAGAGGTAATGTTTGAATAAACACTTGAGAGAAGTGAGCAAGTAAGCTATAGAGATACCAGGCAGAAAAGGCTTCCAGGAAGAGGAAAGTAATGTGTACAGGTGTGAAAGTGTGACTGGCAATGCTCAAAGAACAGCTAGACGTCAACCATGGCTTGAAGGAGGTGAGTCTGGGCAAGATGGTACGAGGTAAGAGTTTTGTAAACCATTGTGATTATTATGTCTTTTATTCAGAATGATATAATAGCAATTGGAGGATTTACATCACAGGAGTCCCACAATTTGATTTTTGTTTTAACAGGTTTTCATGCTAGATATTATGCTATGAATAAAATCCACAGGTCAGGGGAAAGCAAAAAGATGAATTATGAGTTAATTGCAATAATTTAGGTGAGAGATGATGATGACTAGGACAAGAGCAATGAGAAGGCATCAAACATATTTTGAAGGTAGAATTAATATGTTTTGATGATGGATTGTATGTGATGTGTGGAAGAAAGAAGACAGTCAATGATTCCCATAAGGAAGTTGTCAGTTCGTGTGACTGTAGGAGAGGATTGTTATTCACTGGGGTGGGAAAGAATTGAGAGAAGCAGCTTTAGAAGGAAAACCATCAGAAGCTCACTTGTGATCACATTATGTTTGACAGATCCAACCAGAGATGTCTAGCAGGCACTTGAACATATATTTCAAGAAATAGGGCCACGCTAGAAAAATAAATTTAGGAGTAGCTACTATATGAATTGACTTTAAGGTTATATCACTGAAAGAGATCATCAAGAGAATACATATACACTAAAGAGGAAAGGTCCAAGGACTGCACTCTGGGTTTGTATAAACCAAGGGGATACAACTTTGAAGTTGTATTAGAAGGCGATGAGGGCAGGGGACACATGATGATATCACATAGGTGACATAATGCATGGTATTAGAGTAGTATTCTATTGCCTTTCTCTGTGTTTTGAAGAATTTTGCATAAATGCTTTCTGCATCTTCATTTAGCTCAGGCAAAAATCATCATTTAGCTCAAGTAACTTCATTTAAGAATTTTCTTAATACTTCTGTCCAATGTCTTATTGCTCGATTTTTTTTACACAATTGACTCATTTCCAGCAATCATTTACCCATTCTTATTAATATGTATTAAAATTTCATCTAGCTGTTCTCGTTTGTCCTGTCTATTCTCCCTGAAAGATGGTTGAGAAGTCATCTCTCTCCTTCAGAGTCATCCCTAATTACTCATCATTACTACCATATCCTTTCTAACTATTCACAATAATTTTGTAGTCAGGACTCACTGATTTGTCCTTATCTTCATGGCTGGCGATCCCTTCAAAATCACTTCACTTCTCTTCTTCCTTCTTATATGACCACTGTCTGTTCTTTTTTTCCTTTTTTGATTCTCAATAAATGAAAAAGTGGTCATAAAATGCTTTCTTTCTCAGATTCCTTCTATTTCCCCATTTTCATAGCAGGTGCTTCTACTCTATCTTCTCACATTTTCACATCTGTTGATTTTCACATCTGCACTTGATAGTTACTTGCGGAAAATGTTGAAGAAGCTGTTCTCCTGCAGGTTACTGTGGTGCACCATGCTGCTTTTATTCTATTTCAGTCTCTAATCCCTCTGAAAGTGGAAAGCGGTCCCTTCGGTGGCTGCATTTGCCACAATTCCTTCAGGCTATAACTCCTGTTAACTCGCAATGGTACATACAACTCGACTTCTATACATGAATTCCCCAAACATTATTTTAACTTATTTTTGAAGTATTTTAAATATTTTCAAAGATGGATAAAGAAATATCTTACAAAACTGAGACTGAAAAATGCATATCCTAAATCATTTTCTCATAAAAGAGCTTGAATTTTCATGTTTTTAGATTATGTTATGATTCCACCTAATTGCTTAACATTTTCATTGTACAGTAGAGAGACTATCAATAGAAACAATTGCTGAATATTTTCCTGGTAGCAAGTGCTATTATATTTTAGAATACTGATATTAACATTTGTGATAATGGCTTAAATATTATACTAAACAAGTTAAATTATGATTTTTTCCCACAGAAAGAAAGGTTTTTTGTCGCTGTTGTTTTTTAATCTGTTTAGTTAAATATTAAATTATAGATGGAAATTTCAAAGCAGCATTTTCCAGGTTCTGATTCTGAGATACAAGTTAACTAAACCATTTTTCAAAATGTGGCTAGGTAACATGGTCAAATAAGCTTAGGATACACATCTTGCTTTTGGAAAATCAAATGGTTCATTACATATTAGCAATATAAGAACTGTGAAAGCTTCTGATCAAAGAAACCTATTTAACATGGTTTAGCCCATGTTCCAAGCCTATGTAACTACAGAACTTCTTTTTTAAAAATTAATACCTATTGTCATCCTCAGAGACCTGCAAAACCATATCCAACACTTACTAATTAAAGTAAGGTAGCAAATATCTGTTTAAGTTGGTTTGCTAGTATGATTTTTGTGAATTTTAAAGTATGATAGTATCACATGGGTTATACACTATGTACTCATTATAGTTTAGTTAGTATCACGAACAACTTCTCTCTTCCAGGTAAAAATGCTTTTCAGCATATATGAAATGAGGAAATCACATAAACGGTAAAGGGCCTCAATTCCAATTTTATTTATCTATTTAAATGATGTTTCACTTATTATATAATTTATTTGTGAGGCTAACAGGACATACACAATCAATTGTCCCAGTATTTTTGACAAACAAATGAATATTATGAATATACACTGCATCATCTTAATCTTTGCAGATGAGGATTTAATTTTGAATTCAGACATTTAAATTTCACTGTTTTTTATTAAAAGTGGCACATATGAGTATACAATGGAGGCACAGCACTGAGGCTATCAGCGGTGGGAAAGCAGAAGGGGGTGGGGCGCTTGTGAGAAATTGGTAAGGGGCCACAAAAAATGATTACATTTTGTGATGTTGAATATATTAACTATACTGATTTGAGCATCACATATTGCACACAGGTATTGGTATTAAACGTGGTACCCCACAGATATGTACAGTCAATTATATTTCAGCAACAGAAAAAGAGTCACAACATTCTAATTGCCAATTTCTTTAGTAAATATGTTTTAATAGATTCCAATAACTTTTTTTTTCAATTAATGTCTTTGTCTGTGTGCATCAGGATGACCCATCCAGGCCTTCAAAAAGCTTGCAAATGAGTGGGGGAGCGTCAGGTATCTAACTAGATTATCGTCGAGTTTTGGATATGCAAGAATAGATGCATGATCTCCCGTAGGATAAATTACACGAGAAAGCATGTTAAAGATGACTACAGATTAATTAGGTGACCAAGAAAAGAGACATTTTAGACATAGGAAACAGCATGTGCAAAGCCACTGAGACGTGAAACTAAATGGTATGTTCGGGGAACTAAATTTAATTTTCTAGTGCTGCTATGGGGGTATCATCATATCTGCTCCATTTTCAGGTCCTAAGTTGATATTTGGAGACAGTCAGATGCCAGATGAGGAAAGTACCCGGGCCATGTTAAGGATCTCACTGTGTTGCAGGTGTTCTTTGGCAAAAGATTAAAATTGGGTAAGGGTATGCAGGTTTGTTTGTGTTTAATATCTAGCAATCTACCTTTCATGTGGTGGTCAGGAGGTAAGAGGACAAGACAGAAGCTAATATCCCTGGAGTTTAAATTAAGGCTGTGATAAAAAGAACGAAATACTGCTATTCTCAGCAACATGGATGAACTTAGATAAAATTATATTAAGTGAAGTAAGCCAGGCACAGAAAGAGAAGTACTGCATGTCCTCGCTAATAATTTGAAGCTAAACAACTACAACAACAAAAAAAGACAAATAAATTAAAAAAAGAAAAACACAACAATCACAATAATAGTTGAACTTTCAAAAGGAAAGATCAAAACTGAGGTTATCAGAGATGGGAAGGAGGGAGTGGGAGGGGGGGAAAGGATGAATCAATAAAGGGCCATGAAAAATGATAACATTGTATAATGTTCAATATGCTAATTATCCTGATTTGAGCATCACATATTGCATATAGATATGCAACTCTGTGCTCCACAGACATGTACAATCAATTATGCTTCAATTAAAACAAAAAAAAAAGGCAATTCTAAGGTGAGATGCAGTCGTCACCCTGGAACAACCTCCTTCTGTTTTGAGCTAATAATGCTTCTGGTATGTGCAGTGCTTTTATACCTACTATCTGTCTGCCCTCGAAAAGCACTGAAATCTCTGAAGAAAGGCTTCATCTTGCTCTCCAACCTTATCATTTTTTTCTCCTTACTAGACACTCTGTCTTTGAATTTATCAATCTCTTTCAGCCTAGGAGACTTTGCACATTCTGTTCCCTCTGCCTAGAATGTTCTTCCATTTCTGCTCTTTGTGTGGCTGGTCCCTCTTACTTTCAGAGTGGACTTAAATATCATTTTCCCATAGAAGCCTTCCTGATTACCTTATCTTCAAATTCCATTTATGTCCTTCATAGCACTTACCACAGGCTGCAGTTATGCATGTATTTATTACTTTTCTCTTTTTACTGTCTGTCCCTTACACTGAAATGCAAACTTCATATGATTAGAGATCTTGTTTATCTCCTCAATTTTGTGTGTGCACTATCATGAATAGTGCCTGACACATGATAAATACTGATTTAATTAATGAATTAACATTCTATATATATACATTTTTTTCGCTTGTGTACCTGTTTAACACTGTTCAGCAGACACCTTTCAGGGCATCTGCTCAAATTACTTCTTTACAAATTCATCGTAATAATCTGGTGCTTCTTGGTAATGTAGCAGGAGTTATATTTAATGAATTCATATTTCAAGTGCCTAGCCTGGGGTCCACACATAGTAGGTTTTCAAAAAATATTTGTTGAAAATAACTAAACCATTACACAAGAAACCAAATTATTATTATTATTTTAGGACCTTGAGACATTCAGGTTTGTAAAACAAAAAGTTCCAAAGCACAGAGAAAACTGAGATGTTTAAGCAAAAAGGCAACGAGTAGTGCTAAATTAATGACCTGCAGAATTGTAAATTCATCACTTACAATCACCGGGGTTGTTTTGTTGTTTGTTTTATCACCAAAAGTGTAATATGAACATATGAAGCTACAAAATACTTTCCAATCTGATTTGCCAGTTCTCAATTAATCTTACCATTTAATTGGACAAAGCTGCCCATTCTGTGACCAGGATGGATAACAGTTATTTCTAGAGATGGAAACCAACACATGTGTGCACACATGCACGCACACACATACACACACACACACACACAGAGCCATCATGCTCCTGGTAAATTAATAACAAAATGGAACACACAAAGGACTGGATTCAAAAGGATTGTATCTTCACAGTTCATGGTGCTACTGCAGATCCACCCCAAAGCAGTTTCAAGGAGTAAAGGGGAATTGAACAGGGGGATACTAAGTAATCCTGAATACTGTAGAACTTTCTATCAGTCCCATGAATACCAAAGGTTTTTGTAGCAAGAAATCCTACTGGGCAGTTTCAGAGAGCTGTTGTTCATAAAGACAAAGACTGGGCATGAAGTAATTGCTTTCCTTGCTTAGCATCTACTGTCCTCTCCCACCTCTCTTGAGCTGAGCCATACCTCCTCCATTCTTAGATCAGATGGCTCTAGAGGAGATCAAAGCTCTAGTCACCATGGGTAGTCATGTGACCCAGTCCTGGCCAATCACCATTTACTCCTGCCAAACCAATGTGATCGGTCAGAGAATGGGCATATATTCTAATCTGAACCAATAAGAGGCAGTCCTAGGACTATTGCTTAGACTTCAAGTCTTTGGGAGGCAGAGGTTCTCTCTTTCAGCTAGAGGTCCTAAGCTAGCAGAACATAAGCTTGGAGCTTCTGGTGGCCACCAACAAGTGGGGCTTGTCAGTGATGAATCCACTTCAAAGAAAGCAGAGCTGAGAGAAGGAAAGACAGGCAGACATGCACACACACACACAGAGATTTCTGAGAATATTATCTGAATCTGGGTGTGGCTATGCCTGAGATTTACCCTCTTGGACTTTTCTGTTTTGAACTTTAGTGAATTCTCCATTTATGAATGTATTTTGCCTAAACCTGATTGTGATGGTTAATTTCGCCACTTACAACAGAAAAGAGGTACAGCAATGATCAATAAAAAAAACATGTGGTTGAGAGGAAGTGAAAAAATAAATTAAGGCTGTGTATGTAGCCATAGAAGAGATAGAGTAAATTATAAATGTATAAAGTAGATAGAATAGAAGGATGTAGTTGTTGCTTGGATTTCAGATGTTATAAATAAAAGCATTAAACAAGATTCCCAGGTTTCCTTAGGTTTGGTGTGTTCTTTCCCTAGATGGTAGTTTTGCAAAGAGTAGTGTTGGTTACACCAAAGTAGAAGGGACATAAATAATTTCAGCTGTAGATCCATAGTAGATCGTTCTAAAGCTTGAATTGAAATTGGTGATAGAAAACCATATTGAAATCTAAATCAATGGAAGTGAATGTAATCACGTATGAGAAGGAAAAATTAGCAAGTTAATTGAAGAGGCTAAAAGGTAGAAACTTATAGAAAACTAGCATTTAAAAATTAGATAACTTGAAAAGTGAACAGGAGAAAAACTAGGAAAGGATACTGGAATAGAATCAATAAAAGTGATTTTGCACATATAATCTCATTTGTGTTTAATATAAAACATATGATGACAAAAAGAGCAGATATTTTTGTCTACATTATAGAAAAAATTTAATTAGGTCTCAGAGAGGTTAATGTCACTCTTTTTCACAATCCTGCAACATCCCTTTTTCTTTTTTTTAATTAAAAAAAGTCCACTATTCTATGCAACAATATTACAAATATGGTTATATATTGATAGATAAGTTTATTTTTGATAAAAAGTTAGCTAATTAATTTTTTCAGGAAAATTTCATTTGCTTGCCCTGATATAATTGAAATACATCAAAAGCCAGCATATTCATCCGTGGTGATGAGTGTTGAATAGCTGTGTTCACACTGGAAGTATGTCTTAGTGTTTGGGGCTGCTACATATCACTTCAAGGCTCTCAAAGTGCAATCCATCATCATGCTCTATAAAATCAAAGGTGAACCATTTTACTGTGAGAATAACTACATAACACCACTTCAAAGCCCTAAGCCAGAGTTGAACTATGGCAATTCCTACACCGTCTTGTCAGTCCTGCACTCTATAAATCAGACTTATATCATTGCAGAAAACACCAAGCTATAATTTACACTACCTTCAAAACTTATGGGTAGAAAGATCAAATTTTTCCAATTTCCATTTTATTTGCAGTGGTAAATTGTGCATGATACTCCTGTTTTTTTATGTTGCATGATACTCTTTTGTGTATATGTTGAAGGTACTAATGTTTTCTATAGTAGCTTATTTGCCTTTATAGATGTTTTATTATTTATAATTATACAATGGGTGGAGAAACATTTAGAGAAGACGTTTTGTTATTTTTCAACTTGTACATAAATTCAAGTAAAAATAATTGTATTTTTGTTACATTATTAGCAGTTGTATTAATTTAATAAGTCGTTTATAATGGTGCTTATACTGTTTATTGTGGACGATATTAATAGGCATTAGAGGATACACAATGATTAACCTATGAATATATGTTGATAAGTAAACAGGGTAGTATAAAAACAGACCTGAGATGATTTCAGAAATAATCCCTATCAACGCAAAGAATTGAACTGTGATGCCAGATAAATAAACCTTGGATAAAATAACAAACAGCCTGCTGTTTTTTGCCACTTAACACTACACTTTCGATCATATTTCATTTCTAACCCACTCAAATGGAACATATGAATACTTATGTGGAAGAGGTAAAAAATGGTCTTGATCAAAGAGCTAAACAGTTGTAAACATAAGAAAAGTATCAAAGACAAATGAACAAATGTGGTGGTTTCAAATACAGAAGTGCTGTGCTTCTGTGCATTACAACGAAGAGTAAATTCTCTTTTTACTCAAAATTATGTCTGAATCTTTCTCTTACAGTAGAGGATTCTGTTGTGGTCAGTGGCATAGGAGGTAGAAATCCAATTCTGTAGGTGTTGATACTTTTTTTTTCCCCTAGGATCGGCTTTCTCTTAATCCTTTCTAACAGACTCCAGTTTTAATTTGAGGTCTATGTGGATTTAGAAAAAAAAAAAAAAATCATTGGAACCTGCTTTAGCCACTTAAATCCCACCACATGATTCGGTGTTGAGCATGTTGTCAAACTAAGAGGTTTGAATCTGAGGACCTTTGCAGTGAAAGCAAAAAGAAAACGAGCAAGCAGAAAACCCCACACATTTCTGAATCACATAATATGAATTAAACCAAGTACAAGTTATTTCTATCTCTGTACTTAAAAAAAAAAAAAAAATTAGCATAAATAGAGCATTATCTCTCTTGCAGACAAGAGCATCTTGATTGATGTAGGTCCACCCTGGCTGTTTGCTGTTCTTCTGAGCTGAAAGTGCAGGAGACAGATAGTGGAGACTCCAGAAAAAGTTGATACATTAGAGAAATAATTAGATTAGGTTATTAGAGTACAGGAAGAAAATGAAAAGAGTATAGTGGAAGTTTTACATGGGGGAGGGAGGCTTACTTGTGAAAATGCAAAGCTGTATGATATGCTGAAGTAATCCTTAGGAGGTCAAGAACTAATTAAGCTGTTAGTTTTGACTTCAAACAGATGTAACCTCAGCTAGTATAGTGTAGTTAGTAACATTATAGCTTCCTAAAACACATAAATTAATAAAATATAACTAATTATTAATAATTTAAACATACACATTGATTTGTACACACACAAATACATACACACAATATTTTTTATTATATATTATACTCTTTATAGGACAAAATAATTGGTTTAGTTCCACTTATGTACTTAAAGAATAAGATGTAATACATTTATACTTCATGTAAATCCATTAGCCTAGGATATTGAGAATATTTTCCGCTTTGCATTGTTGTAAATAATAGCTTCATTAAAAGCTCTTGCACACAAAACACATTTAATCTGTACCTGATTGCATCATTGACAAATTCCTATACGTAAAATTGAATGGACAAAGCTTTTATTTTAAATTAACCTAACCTACACTAGAAATAAATTTTTATTAAGTGTTTTATAATTTGAAAATCAAAAAGTTATTTTCTTTTATTTTTATTTGATTCTCAACAGTTAAAAGAATATGAGCCTTTTTATTTATAAGATTACATTTTCCAAAATCACATAACTGAATTGTAACCCTAAGTCAGAATTGATATCTTTGGGGTCTACTTGAAATGTTTTCTAATGTTAGTAGCACCATGGCACTCATTTCAAATAATAGAAACATTTCAACAAGGATTTTTTATATTTCAATCACACAAGGAATATTTGGGTCAGTATTCTATGCTGTGCTTTCTAACATCATTGTCATGTAGCTATTTGAATTTAATTCAATTAAAGAAAACAAAAAACACAAATCCTCAATTGCACTAGCCACATTTCAAGTGCTGAATACATTCATTTGGCTAGTGGTCACTTTATGAACACTCATAAAGAATATTTCCATAATTGAAGAAATATTTACTGGAGAACACTGGTCTGGCTTTTGTGTTTGAAATAACACAAATACCATCTTTTACTTTCCCATTCATTCATTCAAAAAAATTGATTGAGGCCCTCATCAATCAATCAGTGTCCTTGCTGGACACTGGAATTTGGTAATAAATAAATAAATAAATATATATATATATAAACATATAAATATATATATAAATGAATGAATGAATGAATAAATAAATAATAAATAAACAACTCTGCCTTCATGAAGCTTACATCTAAAAGATGTGAAGGAATTAAGTAAACATACATATAAAGTTTTACAGCAAGAAATGTATTGAAGAAACTAAAACAAGTAAAGTGATAGTAAGTGACTTAGACAGGCGTATTAGAATGGCTGGGCCATGAAATTTGAGAAGATTATCTTGGGTAGAGACTTGAACAAAAGGAGGAAAAAAAACTCTTGGAAAATACCCAGAAATGGAACATTCCCTGTGGAAGACAGTGCAAGTGTGCAGAGACAGGGTATTTCTCACTGTGGGTAAAGAAGAACCATAATTTCAGTGTAACTGAAAGAAAAGAGTAATATCAGGTTCAAGATCATGTCCATGTTGTGTTTTGAAAGTTCCAGTCAGAATTTTGGATTATACATTGAAATGTGATAGAAAGCCAGTGGAGAGTTTTGAGTCTGGGGAGAGTGATATAATATGATTTACTTATTAATGGCATAACTCTGACCATCATGTGAACAGAATGTGGTGGGCATAGGCAGGAATGGAAACAGGGAAACTAGAGTGCTTTCTACTCAGGAGTCTAGGTAAGAGAGGGCGATGAGCTGGATCAACACAGTAGCAATGAAAGTGAAGATAAATACTTGATTTTTGGCAAATGATGTATGTTTTTACTGTATTGATTATGTTTCCTATGTGTCTTCTTGCACCACCAAGACAAAGTCCAGTTATGATAGACCATTATTTCTGTTGAGCTGTGAAGTCCCAATGTCTTCTATTCTGACTAATGAATGGCCAGTACTAGAAATTCTGCCAGTTCTCAAAGGTAGTGGGTTATTTGAAAGTAATTCCAAAGCCTATGTTCACAGCTTAACAAACATTAAGTGTTTCAAGAAAAAAAGAAGAAAGGTTTTTATGTGTTTCCTCATGAGAATATTTTCCTAGTCACATTGATAAATACATTTATTCACACCCTTTATCTTAATGACCATTTTTCTTTTGCCAATTACAAAATGACTGCTTTCTGGTGCACCTGTTTTTCTGATATGTAATGTTTGCCTTGGATTCATCAGCAGGTATTGTGTATTTTATTCTTTAGTTTTCACCTAATTTCCTTCTCTCACAGTGCACCACATATTGTTTGATAACAATGATTTAACAAGAAATCAAACAATAATAACTAAAAGAAAGACACTATGAAATATTTCATTAACAGAACATCTGAGTAAATATGCAGATTCAAATGCTCAAAGAATCTTAAAACAAAATAAATATTAGCATTTCACATTTTAATCATTTTATCAGAAGATAAAGAGGAGGATAGCAGGGAAAGAGAATGTAGCTGAATCTCTCCTTTGGAGCTTTCTCTTAGCATGCCTGCTAAAGATACCTATAAATAAATTGAACAGTTTAATTCATAGCAGAAAGATTCCAATAACCATTTTGTTATCAGCTCTTTGCTTCCTTTCTACACTATGTACAAATGGTTTGTTTCGTGGTATATATACATATAGTTTGGTACCACTCAACTAACTGTTCACTCAACTTTAAGCCACTCCCTCCTTCTATGGAAGTTACACTCAACCCCTTTGGCCATCTTTCCATTTTATATCTTAAAGTAATGGTTCCAGAGCTATTTTGGATACAATAATAAATATGTCCAAAAAATTTAAGTAACTTAGGGAAGGAATTTATCATGAAGCCTGCACATATGGGCATATATACGTATGTGTGGTGTGTGTGTGTATGTACCATATATATATATATATATATATATATATATACACACACACACACACACACAAACACACACACAAATACATTTGTATCTTTAAACAATCTGAGCAGTAGGAAGGCTTCAGGGAACCAAGGATGTTGTAATGGGCCTTGGGTACTTTGAAATGATGACTCATTTTTAACGTGCTTATTCTAAAATAGAGAGAAGACAATTGATAGAAAAGGAAGAGAAAGAAATAGAAAAATTATTGACTTTATTGAGGGAAAAATAGTAGAGACAGTAAAAATGAAGTGATGAAGAAATAGAGTAGGGTTGAGATTCTAGAATTTCTAATTCTAGAAGTATTCAACTGGAATTTTTTGTTTATAGAAGGTAGAGAATGAAATTTGACAGATAAGCAAGTAGTGACTTTTACTAGAAAGTATCAGATCATACAAAGGGCTTTCATTGATAGCCTGCTTTTTCATGTTATTAAATCTAAATAGTAAAATTCCCTGAAAGGTTCAGTTAAGAGTTAAGTTGAATTGAATTTCTATCTCCACATTTTTACTGGTTTTTGTTTGTTTGTTTTCCGTATTGTCTAGTAACATGGGAAATTATCCTCACTTGAGTAGTTGGATTTCACCATTTGGCTACTTATTTATCAGTTGTTTAAAAACAGATCATAACATGCTTGATGTAATCACATATTTTTAAGTGTATGTGTTGTATATAGCTTTTTTGGTTTTTTTTACTTATTTTTCTATCATGTGTCAGACAAATTTAAGCCTACCTACACAATGACTTTTCTTATTGAGATTTCTCTTAATGATGTTTCTGTACACTTCCAAACTATCCCCACATTTGAAATAACTCCCATTTTTGTATTCACATCCTCTTTCTTTATGGGTGACTCATTTTCAATGTTAATTTTCTTATTGAGAATGGCTTCAGAGGAAGCAAAAAATAAAAATAAAAGAAAAAATAAAAGAAATAAGTGCCTTATTACCTTCTATATCTCAAGTGTATTCAGAGCTATACTGTTGCCTTTTTATCTGTAAATTCTATTGCTACAAATCTTGTAAGTGGGACATAAGTGGTATTTTATGCAAGGCCCATTATATTATTGTTCCTCAAGTGATCCAGAACATAAAACGACAATAAATAAACCTTCTCTAGGGATTCAACATTAATCCTCTTTTTTCATTGTTAAAAATTTAGTCTTTAAAATCCACCTTTCGTGTCAAATTCAAACTAAGCCACTTCAGCTCTCTCTATTGGCACCACTGACTTTCTTCATTAAACACAAACTGCTTATCACGTTGTCTGAGAAACTTACATATTCTCTTGCTTTCTGTGGGTTCTTTTCATACTGACTATACCACTATAGACTTCTCCCAGATTTTTGCTACTTATGTTTGCCTTTTCAAGGGATGTTTTCACTTTCAAATAATGTTAAACCTGCTTTCTTACGTAATTTAATCTTCCCCTAATAAGTTCTACTCCTTCCGAACATCTCTGCACATTCCCGAATGTTGTCTCAACATTGCTTCCTCTTCAAAATTCCCCATTATTTTACAAATACGGCCATTATTACTAGCAAATATAAATTTTTGAGAGGCTTCTACCTGCCAACCATGGTGCTAAGTATTTTACTTATAGTAATTCTGATCATTCTTTCCAAAACTTTGCATGGCTCTTCCTCTCTCTATTGCTTATAAGAGAAAATTGAGGCTTAAAATTTTAATTGCTAACTTTCAAAGTGGTAGAGCTAGTATTTAAAGTTTACTAGTGAATGTTATTGCAAAGAGCAAGTTTTGGTTATTTAATAAAAAATATCCTGGTTCTAGGCCAGACCTTTGGACCTACAGATTTTATAACTACTTAATCTGATATTTCTAAATTATAGGTCGGGTGTGAAAGAGCGATTAGTGTATCAGGTATGTTTTTGGCAACTTTAGATCCACCTGGTTTCACATGTTTCTTGTTCCAGCCTTTGTTAATATGGCACCCAGTCCTGCATGGGCTCTAATCAAGTTCAGGTAGGGGCAACCTGAGTCTTGTCATAACTTCACTACTCATGCATCACCTACCTTGCTCTTCCTGCCTCAAAGGCTTCCCTGCTGCTCACAAAGCACAAAACACTGCAAAAGCCTACTTGGTGCCCAAGTATCTAGAAACACAAGAATTACTCTCCTGTGGGTTAAATTTTTGATCAATGGAACGTGAAAATCAGTGGATAAATTCTTCCCCTTCTCTCTTGTAAAAATAATTTTTTAACACAGTTATATGACTAACCATATTGAAGGACTATCCTGAAAAACTGAGGCATTGCCTGGATTCAGCAACTGACAGCTTAATGTTGTCTCTTTATATTTGATCTGCATATTTCCTTGTCCAACACCTCTTCTCCCACCCTCCTGATACCTAAGATTCCTAATACAACCTTTGCCCTAGACACTGGTTTTTGGAGCAACCAAGAGTACAGTAGGAGGTGCACAGTAATAGTTTATTACAGAATAACACTAAGTAATGCAAAACAAAAAGACATACAAAGATAGTTATATTTTACACTAAGCTAAAAATCACTTCCAGATTTTTACCTCATTATTTTTACTTTCATAGCAGTCATTGTCCTACCAATTTTGATACCTGTAACCAGACCCTACATTTATCACCCTACTACTCTGATCCCTAAAAACAACCACTTCATAAATACTGAGTGAAGGCCAAGTGTTTAGTTTGTACCACACACTGAGCTCAATGATGAAGATTCAGAATAGAATAGGGCATAGTCTCTGACAAAGCAGCTTAGGGTGTAACAGAAAAACAGAGACGTTGAAGAATAAGTAGCATTACAACATAATAGGTATAAAAGTGTGGATCACTATTGACTTCATAATTTCTCAAATTAATATTTTCCTAATACTCATCTCCTACAACTCTTCCAGTTGGACTTCAATGAGATAATTCTCCTTTTCGTCACAAAAGTCATAAAACAGTTCTTGGGAATATGCATTAAAAATATAAAATTCTGGACTTTGTCCCTGACTCACTGAATTAGAATTATCAGAAAAATTGGGACAATTCAAGGTGTTGATTCCAAATCCCAGCTATGCTTCAAAAACACCTAAGGGGCTTTTTGGTTGATAATCTTGTTTAATTTTAATTTTTAAATTAACATGAAATAAAATATATATTTTTAGAATGTATAATTCAATAAATTTTAACACATATATAAATTTGTGAATCCACCACCAAATTCAAACTTCAGAGCAATACTCTCAGCAAAAATTCCCTCATCCTTTGTAATCACGACTTTCTGTCACCCTTAAACTCTGGTACTCACTGGTCTATTCTCTCTGACAATAATTTTATAACTTTGATAATGGCAAATACATGGAATTATATAGTAGCTAACTTGCTGAGGCTGCCTTCCTTCATTTAGCATAATGCCTTTGAGATTTATCCAAGATTTTGTATTTATAAATAATCCATTCACTTTTATTTCTGGGTAGTATTCCAATGCATGGATGTATCACATTTTATCTATTCACTCACTGCAGAACATATGGGTTGTTTTCAGTTTTTGATGATTCTAAATAGAGGTGCTATAAATATCTGCATGTAAATTTTTGTGTGAACATCAGTGTTTATTTCTCTTGGTAAGGTAAATGCCAAGGATTGAATTGCTGGGACATATGGAAAGTATATGTTTAACATTATAAGAAAGTGACAAAATGGTTTTTAGAGACTCACCAGCAATGTATGAATTGCTCCACATTGTCACCAGTATTTGGTACAGTCTTTGTTTTTGTTTTTTGTTGCTGTTTCTTCGTTTGTTTGTTTGTTTGTTTCCTTTTTTTAATGTTTAATTGAAATGTTTTGATTGTACATATTTATGGGGTACAGAAGCATATCTCAATCCATGTATACAATGTATAGTGATCAAGTCAGGGTAGTTAGCAAATTCATCATTTTGAAAATTTATCATTTCTTTCTGATGCAAACATTTAAGTTTCTCTCTTCCAGCCATTTAAGAACATACAATAAATTATTGTTAATTATAGATGTGTAGCACTACTGTACACCAATAGAACTTATTTTTTCTAGCTAGCTGTAATTTTGTGTCAATTTACTAACTTCTCATTATCCCTCTATCCCCCTACCCTTTCCCACCTCTAATAACCACAGTTCTACTCTCTACTTCTAAAAGTTAACTTTATTTTGCTATTATTTAATTCCCACATATGAATGAGGACATGCAGTATTTCCCCTTCTGTATCTGGCTTATTTCATTTAACCATTTTCCCTAAGATTACCGCTGCTGCTACAAATGACAGAATTCCACTTGTTTTATGGCTGAGTACTATTTCATTGTGTATCATACCACATTTTCTTTCTCCAGTCATACATCAATGGACATGTATGTTGGCTCCAAGTCTTGGCTATTGTGAAGAGAACTGTGATAAACATGGGAGTGCAGGTATCATTCTGACATGTTTATTTCCTTTCCTTTGGACATATACCGAGTAGTGGGATTGCTGGATCACATGGTATGTAATTCTACCTGTAGTTGTTTGAGAAATCTCTATACTTTTTGCAAATGGCTATGTACTAATTTACAACCCCACAAACAATGTATGAGTTCCCCTTTCTCCACATCTTCACCAGCATTTGTTATTTTCTGTTATTTTGATAATAGACAGTTTAGCTAGGTGAGATGATATCTCAGTGGGATTTTGATTTACACTTCTCTGATGATTAGTAATGTTGAGCATTTTTTCATATAATTGTTAGTCATTTGTATGTTTTCTTTTGAGAAATTTCTATTCAGCTTCTTTTTTTTTTTTTTTTTAATCCAATGATTCATTTTTTCCACTATTGGCTTGGCGGAGTTCCTTGTATATTCTAGATATTTATTCTTTGCCAGATGCATAGTTGCAAATATTTTCTTCCATTCTGCAGATTGTCTCTTCACTCTGTTGATTGTTTCCTTTTCTTTTAGTTTGTTGTAAGTCTACATGTTTATTTTTGCTTTTGTAGGTGTTACTTATAAAACCTTTACCCAGCCCTTTATCCTGAAGTGTTTCTCCTGTGTTTTCTTCTAGAAGTTTTACAGTTTTGAGTTTTATATTTAAGTCATTAATCCATTTTGAGTTGATTTTGGTAAATGGTCAGAGATAAGGGTCTACTTTCATTTTTCTGCATGTGGACATACAGTTTTCCCAACACTATTTATTGAAAAGGCTGTTCTTTCCCCAATGTATGTTCTCAGTGCCTTTGCTAAAGATTCATGCACCTACAGTTAGCTGTAGGTGCATTTCTTTATTTAATAAATTAATTAATTTATTTATTTCTGTGCCTTCAATTATGTTCCATTGGTTTATGTGTCTATTTTTTTGCCAATATCATGTGATTTTGGTTAGTATAGATTTGTAGTATATTTTGAGGTCAAGTGGTGTAACGTCTTATAATTTTTGCTCAGGATTGCTTTGGCTATTTGGGTCTTTTGTAGTTCAATATGAGTGTTGACATTGCTTTTTCTATTTCTGTAAGCAATGTAATTGGTATTGTGATAGAAATTGCATTGAATCTGTAGATTACTTTGGATAGTATAGTAATTTTGACAATATTAATTCTTGCAATCCACAATCGTGGAATGTCTTTCTGGTTTTTTTGTATCTAATTTAATTTCTTTCATCAGTGTTTTGTAGTTTTCATTGTAGAAATCTTTCACCTACTTGGTTAAATTTATTCCTAGATATTTTATATTTTTGGTAGCTATTGTAAATTGGACTAATTTATTTATTTCTTTTTCTGCTGGTTCATTGTTGGTGTATAAGAATGCTACTGATTTTTGTATTTTGATTTTGTGTCCTGAAACTTTACTGAAATTGTTTTCCAGTTCTAAGAGTTTTTTGGTGGAGTCTGTAGGTTTTTCTCTACATAAGATCATGTCATCTGCAAACAGGAAAAATTTGACTTCTTCTTTTTCAATTTGGATGCCCTTTATTTCTTTCTCTTGCCTAGTTGCTCTGGTTAGAATTTCCAGTACTATGTTAAATACGAGTGGTAAGAGTGGGCATCCTTGCCTTGTTCCTCTTCTTAGAAGAAAAGCTTTCAGCTTTTTCCCATTCAGTGTGATGTTAGCTGTGAGACTGCTATATACGGCCTTTATTGTGTTGAGATACTTTTATTCCATACCTAATATGTAGAGAGATTTTATCTTGAAGGTATGTTGAATTTTACCGTGTGCTTTTTTTATTATATCTATTGAGATGATCATATGTTTTTGTCCTATGTCTTAAATGGGGTGTATCACATTCACTGATTTGCATATGTTCAAACATCCTTGCATCCCTGGGATGAATCCCACTTTATCATGGTGTATAATCTCTATGATGTGCTCTTTAATTCTGTTTGCTAGTATTTGTTGAGAATTTTTGCATCTATATTCATCAAGTATGTTGGCTTGTAGCTTTTTTGTTTTGTTTTGTTTTGTTTTGTTTTTGTCTTTGTCTGATTTTGATATCCAGGTTATGCTGGCCTTGTAGAATCAGTTTGGAAGAATACCCTGTGCTTTGATATTTTGGAATAGTTTGAGAAGAATTGGTCTTAATTCTTCATTAAAAATTTGGTGAAATTTAGCCCTCAAGCACCTGCTCTTGCTTACCTGTCCTCTGCAGGCAGAAATTCCTCCTGGGTTTCTGCTGCTCCTGGCTGGGGGATGGGGTGGTAGAGGCTGGGAATTTTCTTCTATTCTCTATGTGCTTATCCTGAGTATCTGTGCTCACTAGCATTTCTGTTCCTCCTTTGAAATACTTCAGCATTCCCTTTAGTTATTTTTGTCTAAGTGTATTTGTGTATCCATTGTTTTGTCTATTTTTGTGGGCGAGAGGAGCAGTAGAGTCCTTTAGTCAGTCATCTTGATCCCTCTGTTTTTGTTTTTGATGACAGTTTCATAAGTATGTGGTGGTATCTAAACATTGTTTTAATATGCATTTTTCTAATAACTAATGACATTGAACCTCTTTTTCATGGGCTTATTTGCCATCTTTATATCCTCTTGGGCAAATGTCTAAGGTTTTTGCTCATTTTTAAAAATTAGATTTTTATTCTTTTTCTGTTTATTTGTTACTATCGAGTATTGGGAATTCTTTATGGTGTTGCATACACTTCCTTTCTTGATATGTGGTTTGAAAATATTTTCTTCCAATTTGTACCTTATTTATTCATTCTCTTAACAGTGTGGAGCAATTCATGAAGCAAAAGTTTTATTTAAATTTTTTAAAATTCTGATTACCTGGGAACATTTAAATTATGCAATTTCTGGCCTCTACTCCAATTTGAGCTACTAAATCCTAATTTCTTGATGTGACACCTAAGAATCATTATTTAAAAAAAAATAAAACTCTCCATGTGATTCTCAACTTCGTTTAACCTGCTTTATTCTACAATAAAGTTAGCAAACAGTGTGCCAAGAAATATTATTCTACAGACCTTGGATATCTTACCAACTACTGCAGATTTAACAATCAGCTTTTGCTTATAACTCCTAAATACTCGTTACTCTTAATATCTCTTAAACGAATTACATGTGCATCTGTAGTTCCAACTACAATCTACTAATTATGACACAGATAATTCAGTGTTCAACAAAGTAAACTCATTATTACCTTCCAAACTCTTGGTCCTTCTTTATGCTTCATTTTTGTTAATTTCTCAAAACTACTATTATGAGGAAAGATAAAAAAGAAAGAGAGAGAGATGGAATAAAGGAAAAAGAGAGATGAAAGAAAGGAATGAGAGAGAGAAAGAAGGAAGAAGAGAAAGAAAAAAGGATGAAAGAGTAAAAAGGAAAGGAAAAGACAAGGAAAGGAAAATATATTTTAGCATTCACTTTGATACTTCCTTGTGTTTATATCTCATACAGTAGTTAAAGTTTGGCAATGAGAAACTAAAATCAAGAGTAGAATGGACATTAAAAATATGGCTTCATCCATTTTTTGCTAATTTAATTATCCTGAATCACATGGATAATAAAAATCTTGGTATTCTATTTATAAAACAAGGCTATGATGAGCAAAGAGACATGAAATTCATTCATTTATTCATTCATTCACTCATTTTTTAAAAAAAAGTTAGCCCTATTAAACTGTATTTTATAATAATAGCTAACACTGTCTTTTACTGTATATTTTGCATTTTACTAAATACTTTTTATACATTAACTAATTTAGCTTTTACAATTACTCTTCAAGCTATCAACATTACTATATTTATTTTTCAGGTAGGTAAACTAAGACACAGAAATAAGTAACTTCCTAAGATCACATCATTAGTACCAGAAGACTCAAAATTGGATTCAGTGTTATGCTCATTTAAAAGGCACTGTGTTTAACTACACTTTCTTACCTTTTTTATGATTTGCTTTGCATTTAGAGTAAAAGCACACCTCTGTTTCTTATACTCTGGAACTTCAAGCAAGGATCTGCAGGCAGTTTGGAAATGAGAAAACACATAGTGCCCTTTAACACAAATATGTTAAAGATAAGAGAAAAGATGTGAAGAGAAAATCAGTTAAATGGTTTGCTATGTCAGAAGGAGTGGATAGTAACCATTAAATGCAGGGACACACATCTAAATTTGAAACTCTGTTGATGAGAAATTTAATAGAACAATCATGGAAGCACAGAACAACAACGAAAATAATGGCATTCATAATTCTCCTATCAGTACACTGGATGGATAGATACTAACTAAACAGAATAGGGTCTTTTTTTTTTTTTCCTTCCTTCCTTTCTCTCTTAGGAAAATTCACAGGAAAATACTGTTAACTGTGAACTAAAGAATGCATATATACGTGTGTGTGTGTATGTGTAGTTATTTTCAAAATAAGTTGCTCAGTTCTGAAGAAAGTTATTTTACTTGCAAGATACTTAATCTATTAAAGAGTAACTGGTGTATCATTGCAATGTTTAACATTGTGCCAGCCAATGACTTGGCTAAATCCTACATGGTATCACTATTTAATGGTATCAAAAGGAAACACCTTTAACTTATATGAGCATTTCCTAATACAAATTTTTTTTAAAAAGCAGGTAAACATTATGGAAGTTGTCTTAAAATGTGAATTTTCACTAGAAAAATAGAAACACTATTTTGATAATTTACACAAAAATTCATTTTGCACCCCAAAATGCCTGAATTTCTTCATTACAGAGTAAAGATTAATTTAACAGATGAAGAGGAAATACGAAATGCATTAGTTTAATTTGTTTACTTTTGGTGGAGGAAGCATGAGGCAGACCAGCAGGAGTACAAGGTATTTTAACTTTCTGATATGGGGTTAAGAGCTCTCAAATCCAGTGCATTTAGCTTTGTTAACAATTGATAGCTCTGGCCCTGCAATTGTACATTATGCAAACACAAAATACATCTGTAGCCTAAACGTTTCTTCCATTCCTTACAGGGCACTTAGAAGATAATGTGAAGCAGTGAAACTTAGAGAAAAATTTTGCACATCAGACATGATTTGCATGACTCACCATAGCAGGGATGGTGAAATGTTAGTTATGCAAGGCTAATTAGACAAAGAAGAAATAAAATTTGAGTAAGTCAAGAATAGAAACGACCTTGAGATAGTCTTCTTTCAGCGAATAATCTGCCAGTCCATCCTATTTATCATTCCTGTAAATGATACTACATATCTTTCTTGCTATCAGATGGTACTATATTCAAAAGACTTTGTTATATGTAATCCTGTCCTACTGTACTGAGTTTTGAGAACACATGTTGTATCTCCCACAGAGGGTACTGGTGGTAATAACAGCTAGCACTTAAACTGAAAGCAATCTACTTGCCACATTCCAACCATTACTTTGACTAATTCTAGCAATATTATAAATATTCCTGATTTGCAGTAGAAGAAACTGTGGTTCAAAGAAGTTTAATGACTGGCTAATCTTTTCATATTTGCAGTAGTTAACCCACTGAAACTGCAACTACATTCTGAATGCTGAAACAAGAGGGGCTTACGGTTAAGTAAAGACAAGTTGGTTTTTGTTTGTTTTTTATAATACTTTTGATTTCCTTTTTATGATTTCTAAGGGAAAAAAAAGTAAGTCAAGAAGAGAGCACATAGTAACTAAAAATATTTTAGAAAAAAAGTAATAAAATCCTACCCAACTCCCCTCATGGGTATTTAATGTATTTATTACATATTTGAATTTGTATAGATTTAAAAATGTGTCATCCTTGTGCTTCATGTTTATCTTATCGTCACACCATCTCCTAGAGGCAGTTTAGCCTAAATTCATCATAAAATAGTTACATTTCTGAAAATCACAACGCTTTTTAGTATATGTGCTGCCAAAACTAGCACACTGGTGAAGATATGGAAAAAGGAGAACCCATGTACACTGTTGGTGTTTATGTAGAATAGTACAGCCAGTATGGAGATTCCTCAAAAAATGAAAATAGAACTACCATATGATGCAAGAAGTCCACTTCTGGTTCTTAAGTCCAAAGGAAATAAAATCAGTATGTCATACAAATATTTGCACTCCCATTTTCATTCAGCATTATTCATAATAGCCAAGGTATAGAATGAAGCTAATTTTCCATCAGTGTATGAATGAATAAAGAAAATGTGGTATATATATATACACACAATGATATACGATTCAGCTTTAAAAATAAAAAAGAAGAAAATTCTGTCATCATTTACAACATGGATGAAAATGGAGAACATTATGCTAAGTGAAATACGCCAGGCACAAAATGATACTACATGATGTTACTTATATGTGGAATTTTAAAAAGTTGAACTCATACAAACAGAGAGGAGAATGGTGGTTACTAGAGGCTGGGTATGTTTGTGTGGGCGTGGGGAGGGGGCAGCAAATGGGGACATATTGGCCAAAGGGTTTGCAGTTTCAGTTAGAGGGGAGGAATAAGTTCTAGAGATCTATTGCATAGTATAGTTAATAACAATGCATTGTTCACTTGAAATTGCCAAGAGAGTGGATGTTAAATATCTTCACCACTAAAAGATAAGTATGTGAGAGGATGGATATATTTATTAACTTTATTTAATAATTTCACAATGTATTCATTTATCAAAACATCATGTTTTACACCATAAATATATATTAAAAATAAATACACACGTATAAAAATAAAATTACAACAAAACATAATGTCCAATTTATTCTTTTTATAAACCACGGCATGTCAAAAAACAATCATTTTACCTTTTACCCTTAACATTTTATATTAACTCTATTTTGCTGTTCTTATTTACTTTGCACCAAATTATTCTAATTGTTCAAGGAAAATGCAACTGTTCCTATGATTTTGGAAGTAAATTTGAATCAATGTTGTAATTGAAGTAGTAAATTACACCTTCGCTGCAACGTACCAGTGTATCTACAGATCATTCCAATCAATGCAGTTCTGAGAAGAGAACTCCTACATAGCATTTCTAAAATTTTCCCCAGTTAGAAGTCTGTTTTAATAAGATTTACTCTCACTGATAGGTGAAATCTGAAAGACAGGTTCTTCCTGCTAATCTCAGCAAAACTAGTGAATCAAGGAATGCTAAAATCAATAATTTTATATCAGTAGTAATTGCCAAGAAGGATTATTTTTTGCAGAGACAAAGGACAATTCTTCAATAAGTAAAACATTGTCTTTTAAATCTTAGAGACTTTGCAATTATTTTATTTCCACTGGTGCATACTAGTTTAACCATTTTAATTGCCTCAGATGTCCCTAGTACAAAACCAAACAAAACAACCAGTAATAAATAAACACAAACATTAGGCAAAGCTAAATTCAAATAAATAGCACAAATAAAATTTTAAACCCATGAACCTCATTGGTTAGTAAGGTTTCAGAGTAATACCAACAGCCTGTGTCAATGGGCAGGTCATCCCTCTTTTTATCTATAGATAATCAGTAATAAACAAATTTAAAAATCTATTTAGAAATAGCATGAAACATATAATATTAAGGAATACATTTAACAAAAATATGTAAGACTTGTACAGTGGCAACCACTGCACATTGCTGAGATAAATTAGAGAAGTAAATAAAAAGAGAAATAATTTATCAAGTTTATGAATTATAAAACTTAATATAGAAATAGAAATTTTACCCCAATTGATCTAAAGAGTCAATATAATCCCAATCATAATTGGAGCAGAATCGTTTCTTAGAAATTGATAGGTAAGTTCTAAAATTTATATGCAAATGTAAAAGACCTAGAATAGACAAGACGGCATTTCAAACAAACAAACAAACAAAAAAATAGCTGGAGGATACATATGGCTAATTATTTTTTTTAACAATGGTACTCAGGACAGTCTTTCCAATAAATAGTACTGAAAATGGGAGTGGGCCACAGGGATGAACCTTGGTATCTACTTCACAACAAATACAAAATTAAACTCAAAACGTCTCTTTGAGGTGAACATAAAAGATAAATATTTTTAGTTTCAAAAAAAAAAAACTGGGGTTAGGCAGAAAATTCTGAAAGAGGACATAAAAAGCACTGAACATAAAGGAATAAAGTGCATTTTTAGGATGAACAGCCATCCAAGTTTTCCCAGGACTGTCCTGATTAGCTTTGAAATTCTGTTCCAGGAAGCCTCTTAGCCCTGTGGAAAACCTAGTCTGCCCATCAAAAAACAACATTGAAAATTGAAAACTTAATTTGGAAAGAAAGGACTTGTATCCAAAGTATGCAAATAAATTGCATAAATAAATAATAACCATTTAAGTAGTTCAATTAAAAATGGGAAATATATTTGGAAAGACACTCAAGAAATAGGTACACAGGTAGCCTTTAAGCACATGAATATGTGCTCAATGGCATTCATGATCAGGAAAATACTAATTAAACTCACAATGAGATACCACTACATACTATTACAATGGCTGAAATTATAATGTAAGAAATACTAAATTTTGGTGAGGATGCGAAGTAACAGCTAGTCTTAAAATTGTTAGTGGGAGTATAAAATGCTGCAAACACTTTGGAAAACGGTTATTCAGTTTCTCATAAAATTAAACCTGCTCTGTGACAAAGCAATTTTACTACTAGATATATAAAAGTTTAAAAAAATATATATCCTTGCACAAAAGAACGTGACAAAAATATAAAACACGATGCATAATAGCCAAGAACTCAAAATAATGCAAGTAATTGGAAAATGAGTACAAAATCATAGAATGTTTACATGATGAAGTATTCTTCAGCAATAAGAAAGAGTGAATTATGGATGGATGAATTTCAAAAACTCAAAGTCAGATGAAAGAATTCATATACAAAGAGTATGCATTTTATCATTTGGTTTATATGAAATTCAATAAATGTCATATCTATGTTGATAGATATCAGAGCCGTGTTACTTATTGTTAGGGGGAAGGATGACCTGAAAGAGATAGGAGATAATTTTCTGAGGTGATGACAATGTTCTATATCTTAATTGTTGTGGCAGTAACATTGGTGTATAAATAAAAACTTCTTAATTATGCACAACAAATCTGTGCATTCCCCAGTACATTAATTTTACATAATAAAAATATCACAACTATTATTTCATTCACTTAAAACAACCAACCTTTCTACTATTTAGAATTGTCTTGGAAATAACTATTGCTGTAGTTAGGCCATAACTCTAATAATAATTAAAACAAATTAGCATGATATTACTGAACAGATATCATCAGAGAACATAAATATTTCCTACCTACAATAAAATGCATTGCAAGTTGAAGGAGGAGGAAGTGAGAATCAAAATGCATCCTTTAATCTTAGCATTTTTTTTGTGGCATATTTTTGTAATAGTATGATTTTGTGGGTTTCTGTTTGTTAATTTATCTTTGTTTATTTACCAAAAACAGTTCAACTTCGAAAAAGCTGCAGGAAATCAGTTTCAGATTCCAAAGAACATCTTGCTTTCCATTCACTTTTGCAACATTGGTGGCTAATCTGTGCTAGATTTAAGTAAATCCTTTCATTAATAATGAGTATTTCTTCTAAAGCTCTATTCAAATAAGATGAAAGCATCTAATTCTACTTTCAAAATATTCTTCAATCAAAACTTTTATTGTAAAAAATAAAAGAACAGATTAGAATGAAATTCTGCCAGTACTCAGTGCTATAAAGATAAACTTAAGCTTATGATAATCTCTGTACATCTTTATATCTGACTATCAGATGTAACTATAACAGATTCAATTTAATTTTTATCTTTAAAGAATTAAAAAATATTATATACACATACAAATGTTTCAATTTTGTTACACACTATCTCAGTTTGTTTCTTTAACTACTTAAGTAAGTCATAAACATTAGTAAAATTCTAACATCAATGTCTCCATTTAAAGTAAAGAAAACAACTCAAATTTTGGCTTTATTGGCTTTATTTATTTATATCTGTTTGATTTTGTACATTTCAATTTTAATGACATTTTTAGTGAATTCCATAGTCTGATGTACAAGGAACTTTGAATTTTGACATTTCTTCTATTTAAATGCAAAGCATACGTTTGAATGGAATGATTTGATATCCTGTCATTTTCTTCTTGATTTGTGTATTTGTTTGAAGATAATTACATGGCCCTATGTCCATTTCAGCTAATCAGGCTGTAGCTTTCCAATCTAAGTCTATATATAGCAAATTAAATAACTGCTTATAGAGCTATTCATACCTACATCTGTTTTTATAATACTTGATGCAAAGACAGCACCATGGTTAAGTCAGGATAAATCTGAGTACGCAGATATTTTTGTTTCCTGTTATTTAGCTTTCAATCATATGAAATGAAAACTAAAAAGTGAATAAGATATAATTTCAAAGCTAGTAATTTAGATTTTTATCACTTGTCTCTTCAATGTTCTTGTCTCTCAATCAAAAGACAAATACTAGAAAAATTTACTTCTCTCACAGAGAGTACTCATTACTTAAAGCAAATAAAAACAAAAAGTTGCACTAAATTTAATAACATAGCATGTTCAATTAAAAATAAACACAAAAATAAAAATAAACAAAATACCTCAAAAGCTATGCACCACAACTTAGGAAAATTTCCATTAAAAAAAAAAACACACAAATTTTCTAAAACTTCAGTATCAACTATATATAAGAGTTCACAATAAAATAGACTTTGGCACTCATGTATAAAAATGTTGAGTGAAAATAAATTTATGGTAGAGCAATGTGACTAAAAACTGGATTTTTTAAAAAAGCCTCAAACATCCTCATTATAATATTTCTTTGATTTCAGAATTTTCAGAAATTTTCTTTCATATTACTTGCTGATTATTTTTAATTCCTAGCATTCATTAAATATTTTAAAAATTAAATTGAAAAATGCTTATCTTTGTAGCAATTGTACCAGTAATTTAATTAAAATGTAGAAGAGTTTGAGCATAATAACTTTAAAACGTTAATTGTCGATAAAAATCATTATGTTTGTCTACTCTTCTTCGTTCTACCAAACACACTCAGGATCTGAAATATCTTATTGTTAATCCCTGATTTCAGTCTCTGTATTTTTCAAAATGCAGTGAATTTTTATTTGCATAACTAATACTGTAGATACTGTTAAGTTACTTCCAGCTTTCCTGAATTGTTACCATGATTTTGAAGTGCAATATATAGTAAAATGACAATCAGCTTTACATATTTCACACTCACATCAGTCTTACTTGATAAGCAACTGGCTTCTCTTGAATACTTTCAATTTTAAATCTCTTTTTATCTGACTTTTGTTCGTTTGTTTTCATTGTCCAAATAACATATGAAAACATTCTCTTCAACAATTTTAAACAATTCAAAGATATGTGTAATAACAATTGGAAGTCTCTTCTTATCACAGTTAATGTTAATAATTTGTTGTACATCTTTCTAGACACTTTTATTTTCTCTTTATTTACATGAATATATGTTAACATGAGACATTCTTTTTACATAAATGGAATCTAATTGTATGTATCTTTATGAAGTTCCTGTATGATTATTTTAATAACCACACCAAATTCTATGCATGAATATAAATAAATTTATTCAAATTGGATATAAATGATAGATATAGTGATAATTTTTAGGTCTTTGGTAACAAAATCTGTAATTCTATATGGGTCTATTTTGGTGCAAATGTAAGCAGTTTTGTGGACTAGACTTCTTGAACTGTTGTTTGATAAATGCCTGAATTTGTGGCTAAAATTCCCCCAAGCAGAGGAGTGCTTTGACTTTTAGTTTTTATCATCACATTGTAAATGTTACATTAGTAGTTAAAATAAACAATATAGTTTAAAAAACAAAATTAAATCATTTCGAGCAGTTAAGACTGTGGCATAAAATTATAAATCCTTACTCTTTGACCCCTCTCTTTTGCTCTCTGTCTCTCTCCTACCACTCCCAATAATTAGGTACTTTCCCAACCAGTTATGTAAGTGGACTTTATTTTGAACTGGAAAAATGTCATCATTTTAGACCTAATGTATCATGACTTTTGAATAATAAGAGTGTCCTGAATGCTGGTGGTAAATGTTCTAATTTTCTATTAATCTCTATAAAACACATGTGGCTTTTAAGCTGCCTAAAGCATTGTGAGTGATGGCTCAGCAGAGGGGTTAAGAGTGTGCTCATGGAAACCAATATTATCTCAATTTGAATCCCATTTCCAGGACAAAGTAATGCTGGGCAAGTTAGTTATCTTATCATGTTGCTCAGTTATGTCAAATATAAAATATAAAATAAGGAGAATTCAGTGTAATATGTGAGACAGATAGAACTCAATAAATACATGCATAATAATAGTACAAATTTTCTTACAATCCGTCATACCTAATTCATTCTCTTTCCACATGCATGATGACAGAACTCAATAAAAATTGATTATTTAAAATACATTTTATTTAAAAACTAACAGGTGGTTTGCTCATTTTACCAAGAGTTGATTCAAGCAGGTAATGCACAGTAAACCCTGAAAGGATGAAGTATATTTCAGATGTTCTTCCCTCGGCTCACCCATCTATGCTGGCACATGCCTCCTCAATTGATGAAGGCCTCTTTTAATGGCCTCCCAACAAATTGTGTCTTCACTCTCATCATCTTATATGCTGGACTTTTCCTTCTCATCTAACTCTACCATACTGAGAATTACTTGTCTTGCTCTCTTACAGTCTGTCAAATTGAAAATCTATTAAAATCAGACAAAATGTTCAGAAGCTTTCTTCACAAAAACTTAGTTATGAACACACATGCAAAGTTATACATATAGCATCCAAGGAATGATGGATCTTCATAAGAATTAAGGTACCTGAAATTAAGGATCACTATGTAAGCTAATCTATATATGGTAGTAGTTATTAAAAAGTACTTTTTTTTTTTTTTACAAATCATGTACGTTCTTTAATAATATTCTTATTCTATTATTATGGCCAATACTGCCTGTTTTGTATAGTTTCTTGACAAGTGGGAGAACTTTTGAGAAGGGTTAGCTATAATTTGGTGAAAATACTACATGCCGTGATTTGATTGTCTCCCAAAGTTTGTATATTGGAACTTTAATTCCTCAGTGTGGCAGTGTTGAGAGGTGGGGCCTGGTGGGAGTTGTTTGAGTCACGGCTGCTCTGCCCTCATGAAGAAATTAATGCAGTTCTGGAAAAACCAGGCTAGTTCGGTGACAGTGAGTTTTTATAAAGCATTTGGCCAGCTTCATCTCTCTCCACACATGCTTGCTGCTGCTTCTGCTTTTCAGCCCTGCTGTGAAGCAGCATGAGGCCCTACCAGATGTGGCTGCCCAATCTTGGACTTCCCAGCCTCCAGAACCATAAGCTAGATAAACTCTATTTTATAATTTATCCAGCCTCAGGTTTTCTGTTATAGCAATAGAAAATGGACTAAGACACTACTAAACTGGGATTAAGGTTTTGAAATATTCTTCTTCACTTAACCATCATGGATCCAAGTTTTGTCAAATGTAAATAAACTGGTTTCCTTAATTACCAAGCCATATTTCAACATATTTTTTTATGATGTTATTGTGATATTCACAATTCTAAGTAGACTTACAACAAGGCTATTACGGGTAATTTGTCATTTTTTTTCTCTTTGAAATGTCCTTCTCCTTGGAACAAGAGGACTAGGGTTCCAGTAAAGTGTCCCTTATCAGTATGCTTTTTATATTGGACAAGTTTATTGCCCTCAGTAGACTTAAGCTTGCCATTTTGGAGTGCTGTTGAGACAGTTACGTGAAGTTCTTAAAAGCACTATGTAAAGATTAGAACATTAACAATAGCAAAGTAATTATATCCCCAATTACATTATGTGTTTTATGTTTTATGCACTCAGCTATGTATTTTACATACTTTTTCTCATTTGATTTGCAGAAACACCTTATTAGACTAGTGTGACCATTTGCATTTCATAAAGACTTCAGAAATTTCATAAGTCTCTTCTACACTATGTTTCATTACATAGTCTTATATTGTTTACTCTGCTCCATTCCAAAAGTTTCAAAATAACTTAAGAAAAAGGGATATTTGATAGCTGCTAATAATAGAAAATAGTCTCAGATATATGAACAATAATTATGTCTCTGGAAATGAAGAATATAGGAAATATGTGCACCTCATCAATATGAAAATATCTGAATTATTGAAGGTGAAGAAGTTTTTGAATGTTATTTATTCATTTTACCTTTTAACTTTTAAGACAGTACTAGAGTAATGCGAGCTGGATGCTGTGATATTTTATCACAAGTATACAATTATACTAAATGCATGCTTGCATTTACTATTCTTAAAGTGAATACTCAAGATTGTGAAATACAATTTACTTTGAAAGGAGAGTGGTCTTCATAATTAATAAAAAATATTACCAGGGGCTTCCTCTAGTCTGGCTCAGGAAGAAAAACTCCTCTCTTGGGTGAGAAATTACATTGGAAATTTATAAACAGCAGCATAGCAACAGCCATGTGTCTGATATCCTCTGCTCTCCTTAATAGAAATTAGATGGTTGTGTTGTCTGTGGCAAAGACATGGTATTAAGCATTTTCACTTTGGGCATGCTTCCTTTTATGACAGAGAAATAGACTCACTTAACATAATAAAAAAGAAAAAAAAAACATATTGCCTGAGATTCTAACCCATAAAATTTAGTACTTCTCTTTATAATAATTTGTTTCAATAAATCTAAGTATCTATAGGCCTAAAACCTTCTCAGAGTAATTTTTTTTAATTTAGCATAATTTTATCTTTTTATTTATTCATTCTTTGAAGAAATATTCATGGATCAACTACTCTGTGTCAGGCTAAGTTCTCGGAATAGAATGCTATGCTTTGGGAATACAAAGATGAGTAGGACTTTTTCTCAAGAGGCTCACAATTTAGTGGGAAATATAGACTTATAAGCAATACCATTTATTCAGTAATAGACTGGGAGGTTGTACCAGCTATTAGAGAAAATTAATTTGGTCTCCTCTTTCCAGGATCTAAGCAAGCCTGAATGGTGAAAATGATGCTTGAGCTGATTGAAATGTGCTTCCACCCACTTTTCCCAAAGGTAATATCTTGCATAAATATAGGACAATATCACAACCAGGAAATTGACATAGACACAATCCTTTTACCTTATTCAGAATTCACCATTTTCACATGCACTTGTGTGTGTGTGTGTGTGTGTGTGTGTGTGTGTGTGTGTGTGTGTGTGTGTGTGTTTAGGTCTATGAATTTTCTCATATGTGTAGATTTTTGTGATCATTACCACAGTCAAGATACAGAAGAGTTCTATCACAAGAATTTCTCATGATAAATTTTGATAGCCACAGCTACTTCCCTGCTTCCATCCCTCCCCTTTTTAATCCCTGAGAAACATTAAATTGTTCTTTATCTCCGTAATTTGGTCATTTCAGGAATGATATATAATTGGAATCACTTAGTATGCAATCATTCGAGATGCACTGTCTTTTCGCTCAGAATAATTCCCCAGAGGTCCATCCAAGGTCTTGCGTATATCAGTGTATCAATGAAGATCCATCCACATCCATACGCGTATCAATATTTCATACCTTTACATGGTTAAGTAGTATTCCATGGTATTCCACAGTTTAACCATTCACCTACTGAAAGACATGGGTTGTTTCCATTTTTTACTGATATGAGTAAAACTACAATTAATAGTCATGTAAGGTTTTTGCATGAATATGAGTTTTTATTTCTCTGTTAAAAATGCTCAAGAGTGCAGATGCTAGGTCCTATGGCAAGTAAACGTTTAGTTTCATCAGAAATTGACATATTTCTTCTAGAGTCATTATGCCATTTTACTTTCTACCAGCAATGTAAGAATGATTTAATTTCTACTCATCTTCACCATATCTGGTGTTATCATTTTATATATGTACATTTATGTTTATATATCATCATACATTATTAAATATATGTATGTAAATATAGAGAGAGCCATTTTGGCAAGTGTGTTGCAGCTGGAAACAACAGTCTTACTGTTTGTGGCTTTAATGTGTCTCTCTCTAACAGTACATATCCAATCTTACAATCGCTTTTAACTGGTGTGTTTAAGTCATTTACATTTAATGTTATTACTGATTTGGGATTTGAGTGCATTATTTTATAATTTTGTTTTGGCTTGGCCTTTTTTCTTTTTTTCTGTTTTCCATTTTCTGCCTTTATTAGGAATATTTAATTTTTTTAGTATTCTATTTCAATGTATTTATAGTCTATCACTTTGTATGGTTTTATTGTGATTGCTTAGAAATCATGTTATACATACTTAACATTTAACAGTCAATTTAGAGTTAATATTTTACCACATCAGGTAAAGTTAGAAATGTAAAAACTTTACCAACATACAGGTGTCATTACCATTCCTCTTTTTTATTATAGTTTTCATCTAAAAGTATATTATACCTATATACAGTAAAAATTTTACCCGGACTACATTATATATTTTTTGTATTCCACTATCACACATATGTTTAGAAATATAGGATATAAATAGTTTATTGAATATGCCTACACATTTACAATTTATATTGCTCTTTATTTCTGATGGTCCACTTTCACCTGTGGTACATGTATTTTTTTTTCCTTAGGAATTTGTATTGCATTTATTTATAGCAGGAATGCTGACAACAAGTTATTTTAGTTTGTGTTCATCTGAGGATATCTTTATTTCACTTCCATTTCTAAAGAATATTTTTCCTAGATATAGGATTCTGGCTTCATTGTTCTTTTCTGTCAGCACTTAAAAATGCCTTCTACTTTTTATGGTTTCTGATGAGAAATATTCAGTCATTTGAAAATTGTTCTTCCCTATACAATGCATCATTTTTCTCTGGAAAAAATAAAATATGTTTATTTTTACATCGTTGGTTTTTAGCAAATTTATTCTGATACATTGGGCCCACATTTTTTTGAATTTATTTTGTTTGGGTTTCACTGAACCACTTGATTATGTCAGTGCATGGCTTCCACCTAATTTGAAACTTTTCAGTCTCATATCCTCATTTTTTTCTGCACCATGCTCTTTTTCCTTTTTTTCTAAGATTCTTATGAAGTGATTCTTAGACTTTTCAATATTGTCGCCACAGATCCCGGAGCTCTGTTAATTTTTCATTGAGTGATTTCCCCCAGTCTTACAGGTTGGAAGATTTCTATTGATTTATTTTCAACTTTATTCTTTCCACTCTTATGTTTATTCTGCTATTGAGCCCTTCCTGTGAATGCTTTTAATTTTAATCATTTATTTCAATTCTAAATTTTCTAATTGTTCTTTTTTATTTCTCCTATTTGTCTGCCAAAACTTTCTATCTTTCCATGTGTTTCAACAGGTTCTATTATTTCTTCTTGAAGCACAGTTATTAGTGACTGCTTTAAGGTTTTGGTCCAATAATTTCAGCACCTAGTTCTCAGGTTTGACATCTGTTGATTGGCCTTTCCTTTTGGAAATTTTCAGACTTCTCTGATTCTTCGTAGGTTGTATTAGCCAGGATACAAGATGACCTACCGTGTAATCCCTGTTTAATCAACATACTGTTTAGTTTCTTCCCATATTAGAGGCAATCTGCTTAACCTACAGATTAAAGAAAAATAAATGTATGCCATTTCTAAAGTTAGATTATAGACTCTGTGGTTTCTGTGCTGGACACTCTCTCCCTTCCCCTTGGATCATTCATTTTGGGGAATATATCAGTCACATCATGAGCAGCTCTACAGTGAGGACCAGGAGCTTGCTGCAAACAGCCTTGTGAGTAAGCATAGGAACAGATCTTGTATCCCAAATCAGTTCTTCAGATAACGGCAACCTGGCTAATTGCTTCATGGTGAACTTATGAGAGAATTCCCATTCTCTCTATCCTGTAGGTGGCGTCCTTTCTACTCCTTAGATCAGAAAGAAAAACTTTATTTGGAGTTCATGTCTGTGTCCAGTGAGTAGCACTGGGATTTATGCTGCCTTTGAATCAAACAACATTAGGAGATATGGGGCTGGCTGCGGGGGCAGGGTGCTGATACTAAGAAACACCATCAGATCATTTAAGCACTGGTTTCTTACCTAATCTGCCCACTGCCATTTACTTTTCAAAGTACTCAAATAGGTACTCCATGCATCTGTCCATGAATTATATTTGAAATCAGTGACAATAGTAGAGTAGAATGTGTTGTTTTTTTCATCTTATACACAGTGGAAATGTATAAAACATTTTGTTTGGTTGCTTGGTGGGTTTTTTGTTGTTGTTGTTTGTTTGTTTGTTTTCTTTTCTTTTTTTTTATTTATCAATATACAATGTAGTTGATTTCCGTGTCCCTTTACCAATTCTTCTTCTTCCCTCCTCCTTCTTCCCCCTCCCTCCCATCAACATCATACCTATTCACTTCTTTGTTTGGTTTGATTTATTTGTTTGATGCTTTGTTTTTCATAATGAAGTGATAACTTTAGTAATAGATTACTAAAATACAAGTCATTCTACTACTACTGACTCATTTTTGTTTATTCGTATGAAAGTTATGAATATTATAAATAGTTGCTGCCAAATCAGAGTAAATTTAGATAATGAAACCGTTAACATTTCTATGTACCTCAGATAATAAAGTGTTTCTTTTTTTTCCTTTCTAGATTATGATACAGCATGATGTTCGTATAGTCATCAGATATCTCGTAGGGACCCAAGAAAAACTTTTCTTAGTAAACTTCAATAGATTTTAGCACACTTGTAAGCTAACTACAGTTGGCTGAAAGCAAGTGCTTTAAAACAGAAATAAATCAATCACTTTTTATGCTGCATAGGCACTGTTAACACAAGATTCTCACTCATATTCTCACAAATATACTTAATAATAATAATGATTTAACAAGTTCCATATGGCATCTTTTTTTAACATATGTTTCAGTTTGCTTAAATCACTGGAGCCATCTCAGCCAAATGGCCTCCCAATTAAATTTATTTAACATCAACTATCTACTTATTTTTCCAAATATATGGTTTCCCAAAAAGTAATTCAAGTGTAAAAGTATTTTCCATCCTGTTAACATATACCTTTTTGTCATGACAGATAAACATTAAATCTACTAAAGACTTTAGTTTCTGTTTTTCTCTCTCTCTCTATAAAAGTTATAACTTATGGAATATTCTCAATAACCTTATTTGGTAGAGTGCAAAATACCTTATGAGTTATATCACGAAGCAATAAGTAAGAGAATATAAAAAGCATTCTTTCTCATTCTCTCTCACTCTTTATCTTTTTTTTAGTGACTACAAATCATTCTTGTCACTGGTTTTATGTAATCAACAATGGCAAGGAATAAGTTTTAAGGGTTTAAATAGTATTATTTTGTGTAACTTTTAGAAAAAATAATTTCCATAGAATTGTCCTAACATAGGCATGCGTGCATACACACGTACACCACAAAAACACACAGCCCCTTTCGAGGTTTATTTGTAAGTTAAAAATGACCACATTTAAAGAGTCTTGCACTGGAATTTCTTAGAAATCAGGTTAAACCACTCTGGAAGCCTAAGAAACTCTGACACTCTGGGTGATCTTAAAATACATCTGCATTTACGATTAATTGCTCTATCTCCAGAACAGATACCTCTTAGAGGCATTTAGAAATGTCTGTGTCTGTTACGGCATACAGTCTGAATTCTAAAAGGTATTTGCCATTATAGTTTGTGGAATAGATAGCTAATAATATCTATAATCTTGGTAGTTCTAAGAATAATATTAAAGTCTACACAGTAAGACTTAATGAGTATTGGCTGAAAGCCCTGTAAGTAAGTATAATGTGCCCTTTCCATTGCTATTAATAACTCCCAAGAAAATGCCACTATTTCACATTTGAATCAGCTGTAGTTCTCACTGAATGCTTTACTGAAATTATATAAATGCATTATTTATACGTAGGCAGACAATTACAGATTGCTTAATGAGAATAAGTGTTGAGATTATTAGTTGAAAAAGCAGACAGATGTAACTTACTCTTTTGGTAGTTATAACAACAAAACTCTCTGTATACTGTAAAACCATTTATTACTTATGATGCAGCTTGGACAGGTCTTGATCGCATTTTTGAAAAGAAAGAAACACAGAAGGAACTTCAGCAATATGCCCCTGGTCAGAAGGTCAATCCCTTTTCTTATACTCAGTGTTATTTTCTATTCATATATCTCACAGCACCAGATCTTTTTGTAACCTTATCAACTAAAGCAAGTAGAGGATATCAACAAAGAGGCTTCTCGCTGCCTGGAATACTCCCCAGTAGGAAATCCAGCTTTTCAGCTAACACATGAAATTGTTCATAATGCTGGGTAAATCATTTTCTACTCACTTGTAAGGACAATTTCACCTCTACCAGGTACCTGGCTCTCAAAACTAATCGATTGAAATAAAATTAGAAAATGTCATGGGTCTCTGTATGTATAACCCAGATAGAAATCAATAAAGTATATATTGAATACCTACAGTAGGCAAGACTAGATGCTATTAATAAGTGTAAAAGAAAAAAAAATGCACTTGATCATGGCTGTTGAAAGCATTTCTTTAAGAGTGACAATGGAACAGATTAAATAGTGTTCTACTTTGCACTGCACTAAATAAAGTAAAATACACCAGACTACACATACATGTTAACTATAAATATACTTTATAATGCAGCAAAATATCTATAAATGCTGTGTTTTTAAACTGCAAATTAATTCCTAAATCTTTGATTTTGATTTCTACAAATTTAAAAGTTAGCAGCCACTTATACTAAGACCTCTTCCATAGGGGTGGAAGTCATATTATATAAACTCTCACCTTACTTTTTGAATAATTATGCTTCATAACTTGGGTGACCATATAATTGGTCCTCCAACTGTTTGCAGTTTTGAGAGTAAAAGATGGAATATTAATAATTACATCAGGACAACAGGTGTAAACAGGTACTGTCCTGAGACTGGAACATATGGTTATCCCAGTGAACCAGGTCTACCTTTAGCCAGGAAGCAAAATGTTCAAGTACTACCAATAGCTTGAAAAACATCAGAACCATCCATCAAACTATATGACCTAAATTTGAATGCTCATAGAAAATAATTTAAACAGATTTTAAATGTTTAACATTTTTTAAAGAGTTTGATACCAATTTGTAAACAGAGTCTGCAAATAACCAGAGAACCTCAGAAATCTAGACTATTTCTTAAATCTCATGCAAATTAAGTTTCCCATTGTCTTTTTTAAATAAACTGGGAAGACACAGAGGCCTTCACATAATCACTAAATTACAAAGAACAGATGTGAACCTTTTACTGGTAAATGCCCATTCTGGCAAAGAGAAAACATGATAAAACAGCATGCACTGAACCACGCAGATTGGCTTTTAAAGGGCTCATACGGGTGTGAGTACTAAATACAGCAACAAGAATAAAACTGCTCAATTGACTAGGGCTAATATACATTAGTTACTTTAAATTAACAGCTAATCATGCCATTATCTTATGTTATACATTCCTTTTTGACAGCCAAATTGAAATGTGCCTTTTCGAAATTTATAAGAACAAAGAACTACTGATTTGCCTGTGTTAGGTCATTACTGCTTTGCAACCAACTGTTTTGCTGGATAAAAGTGCTTTTTCCTAATTATAAAATTTCTATTTAGAATCACTACTGAAGTTCAGACTCATAATTAATGTTATATTTAGTGATCCTTACAAATTGCTTTCTTATTTTATGTTTGTACTCTTTTTATATTTTGAAATAAAGCAGGAATCTTGTCTTTCAAGTATATCAGGTGTACGACTTTAAGGTAGAGTTGTTGACCAAGTCAACTCTCTTTTTCTCCCATACCTACCCCTATTCCAGTTCACACTATCCCTAACATATAATCCACCCAACTGACTCACTCTGAAGGAGCCTAGCTATTGCTTCTCAACATTCCAAATGTGAAAAATGGGTCTTGGTTTCCAATTATGTTATCACTTCTCAAAAATAAAAAGAGGTCCTGACAAAGGGCTGCAGGTAAAATTCGAGGTTGCGTCTACAGTTGGGTGTGTTCCACCAGAGAGAAGCTAGTAGCTCCATTATTTGAGCACGAAGGCAAGGCTGATCTTTTCATGAGTATCTACCTTTTTGTTGTACAATGATTTTAGCATTGTTTTAAATTTCACATCATAATAAGTCAGAACAATACTGTGTAAAAATAATCTGGTGTGAGAATAATTTTTAAATATAGGACAGAGACAGAGAAGGGATGGAATGAAAGAATGGAAAATTAAACTTGGTAAGTAATTTACAGGGAGCCAGACTACTATAGATCAGTTATTCTCAAATGTGGTCTCATATCAGCACCGTCAGCATCACCTGGCAATTTGTTAGAAATAAAATTCTTTGGACTCACTCCCAACTTTATGAATCAGAAACTGGTGGAGGATCCCTACAATTGCTTTTAAAAGCCCTTCAGGTGATTCTGAAGAATGCTAAAAATTTAAGAATCACTGCTATAGATATGTAGTATACAATCCAAATACATAGGAAAAAAAAAACTTTTTAAAATCACTTAGTAGATAATATGTTTTAATTTCTTAAGAAGGCAGGTAGGTGAAAGTGGCAAAAAGGATAAAATAAATTAGCGTTTACATTTAAAATTTAAAAAGCCTAAAGTAATTTCCCTAAATAGGAAGTTACATTGTTCAGCTTCACAGAAATTTAAGAGGAAAGGAAGAATAGCAGTTTAGTCTTTTGGGAAAAGGATGATAATTTAAACAATCCTCAGATAATTGTTGAAATTAAATAAGATCATAATACTTGAGTTTTCATATAATCATCCCATCCGTGCTCCTATTTGATCTTCACAAAAAAAAACTTGAGAAATATATGGACAGCGTGTTTATTACTTTCTATATGTATAGAGAGATGCATTGGCCTATCAAAGGTCACACAGCTTTTAAATGACTGAGCCCTGAAACCACACATTTCTTATTTTAATTCAAGTGTTTTTCCCCCATCTGTATGCACACACCCACCCAAATGGTAGATACCAGGCCAAGAATTTAGCTTCTGCATACGAGAAAAATGTCTTTCACCATTTGGTGGAAAGTATTAAATTGGTAATATATAGGAAACTGCTTTACAGTCATGAAAGAACCCAACAACCAGAGGATATCTTCAAGATGACTGCAACCCAGATAGGTAAACCATAGACACATAAATGTGTATGTGCAGTGTCTATGAGGGATAATAGTTAAAACAGTATGTATTCCAGAGAAAAATGTTATACAAAGAAAAATGCTATGTAGATACAGAGTGAGGTCAGGGCTTTCAAATCTTCATCCAAATTTCAAATCCTTCACAGTAGGGCACAGCCAAACTGAGGCCAGATTGTTAGCGTGGTGTCATTACACTTGTGTTCACTTGGCTCTCCTTCTGGCACCTTCAACCTATCCTCCCGCATCACCACGGCCTCTTATGAAGATGTCCCCCCTGACGCGTCCTTTCAGCAACACATAGTCTTTTCCGAAGAACTTGTGGGTACTGTATAGAAATTGGATTTAAACCTAATTGGGATGTATTATAAACATACTGATTAATGTGGGTTTTACACTTCTCAAAGACCATGGAATATGTTTTAAGTAAGAATCTTGCAAGGTTAGTGCTCCTTAGAACACATTAAAAATACTGTTCTATAGTTTTTTTTTATTTTTTATATCAAAACTTCTCTATTTATCACTCTATTTCAAAATGATACCAGGTGAGAGAAAATTTGTTAAATAAATACATGCTAATGTGATACATGGTGATAATTTTTTTTTTTTTTGAATAGCTTTTCTGTGCTCAGTACTGAGCTAGACATTAAGATTCAAAAAATAATAAAGCATGAGTGACCTTAAGAAGGTCACTTAATATGTGTTAGTATGTTACCCATCAAAGCTGGTATACTTATTTCTTTTTAAAGAGCTTTTTTCAAAGCAATGTCGTTATTCATAAAAAAGAGTTCTATGGATGAAATACAGTGGTGTTTAGTTTGTATAGATAACGCTTATTTTATTCTATTTGTTTTCCTGATTTCAATAAAATTTTAAGGCCCTCACAGAAACAGGACATATACATTACAGTCTCTCAAATTCCCTTGTAATCATCCAATTCTGTTCATAGCTGAATTAAGAATCCTATGTAATTGCAAATAACCAACTAACTTTTTAATTAGGAAAAAAAAAAAACTTTCCTAGAGTAAACATATAAAGTTAATGTAGTCTTATTACCTTTCTACTTATAATACAAAATAGATGGGTAGATAGATCACTAAATATCTATGATATCTAGTGAAAAGCTTTTACAAAACGAGTACAATTACTCAAGCTGGACCTCGATTATTGTCTCCTTTTGTCACTGGACAAACTCCCAGACTAAAATCAGACCAAAGTCAGTGCTCATGTGAACCTTCACACGTTGATAGGCCTAAGGCTCTTTAACTCATGATGCCTCTAATATAGAGTTTTTGAACATTTAAGTTAAATTAAATTTAGCAAGCAAGCAGTTTTTGAGCACATTCCACATGTGAAAATGGTGTCAGGCATTGTCAGAAATACAGATAAAAATTCTATGAGATGTCTTCAGAAATACCATGTAAAAATGTTTATAAAACCATAATAATACAAAATGCTAACATTTGTATAATAAATCACTCTATTAATTGCAATATAACAAAAGATTATTTTCAAGACTATCCAGTACTGCTCAAGGAAATGGAACAGTTACACAGTCCTGATTTGATATAAAATATTGTGATTTTTGCAGTCCCCTTTTAAGTGTTTCTTGACTCATTTTTCTATCACAGTAATTGGGATGACACATTCTGTTCAGCAGAATGATCTACTGATACTTTCAGTAAATACTTATTCACTACTCAAATCAGAAAGATATTTAAAACTCCGTATGTTCATTAATTGCTCCATTTCTTTCAAAAATTTTTATTAAAGAAGTATGAGAGTGTACTATCGTATACACTGGAGATGTAAAGGTGAATAAATCATAGTCTTGTCTCTATACATCTTATTAGTGCATGGAAAAATAATCTTTCACAATAAAGGGTGATAAATATTATTTGGAATTTTATGGCATTTACAGAAATTGTTTAACCCAGGCTTTTGTGTTTTATGGAAGCTTAATAATAAAAATAGCACCTACCTTGAGACCCAAAAAGAAGTTAGTTATGTAAAAAGGATGTATAGGAATGGTCCAGGAATCAGATTCTCAGTGGGCCATGATGGGCAGGTGATTCTTTTTGTTATGCACCCAATTCCACTGGCAACCCAAGCTTATTGCTACCCTCGACTACGTTAATGATTAAAAATAAAACAAAACAAATAAAAATCTGTCATTTGCTATTCCAAATATTCCCTTAAGGGAATCAACTGTACCACAGTAACTGATGATAGTACATACTCAAAGAAGTGTGCACATGATACATGGCAGGAAATAGAAAGTAATCTGTGTACAGTTTGTATTCTTCAATAATCAAAATCTCAACTTAGATAATGCCTTTTGCAAAACGTTATGTTTCTCAAAAGATTATTAAAGTGATTAATAATCACAGCATATGTTAGGTAATAATTATTTCCTAATATGTGGAAATTTCACATTTGCTGCCCATTATTGGAATATTTGATTTGAGGTAAAACTGATATTGTGTAGAACCCTATTTGCATCCAAATCTCACGCTGAAAATTTGATCTTTCATTCTCTACTCTTTGCAGGTGAATTCAACTTTTATTTCATTTCAATAAGTTGTGTTATATGATCCCACAGAACTTGGATTACATTAAGCTGTGAGACTTAGAAAACCGGTTCTCAAAAGAATTCTTGCCCTTGGCTTCTCAGGTTTCATCACAAGAGCCACTATTTATGGAAAATGATTATTTATGGCTTCTATTTAAGCTTATCTCTTTGTCCTTGGTTTTTAAAGCAATAATTTCTTTCTGTAAGGGTGAGAAGTGTTCCATCTGGCTTTTGACTTAAATATCTGAATCATTTTCTGCTTTAGTTTGCCAGAGACTCTCATGTTTTTATCTTTGATTACTCAGAGAAGAACGTATGCAGTATTCCCACATGACTATGACCTTTTAGTAATTAATATTTTGGTCTTATTAGTTTATTTCAACTGAACTCTTCTATAGGTCCAACACTGCAAATTAGGTGAAGACATAGATTTTGCTCTTGTCTTTGGGAAGGCAACACAGTCATTAGTGGATTCTTCAAATAAAACGTGGATTAACAATGAAAAACTTAGGTCCTGTCTGAAAAAGGGTTAAATGTTTCAGATACATTCCTCATCAAAAATAGTGGCTTTAGTTTTACTATGTAAGTCAAAATGAAGTATTAATGCTGCATTTGATGGAATATAAATAATAGAATCTTCTAAACAACAAAGTTAAATATTTGCTTCTTGGCTTAAAATTATTTGTTTTTTAAAAAAGTAAACAAAATTCATTATTTAGTCATATTTTTAAAAGAACATATTTTCTCAATGATAAGCAAGGAATTTGAATGTTTAAATATAAATGGTTAAAAAGCACGATTAGTAAAAGTGTTTAGTTTATATTTTGGACAATTGTCCCAGGGCTTTAAAGTACTTCTTGGCTAGTAACTTTCTGATAACTCTTCCTTTATTTAAAAAAAAAAGACTGGAAGTACTGTCACCAGGATTGCATGGTACCAGAGGAATGGGCTCTTACGTTTTCAAGGCCAACTTGGTTCAGTGTACAGGAAGGAGAGGGAAGCATTAATTATTACACAAGCATTTTGTCTTGCTATATGTCATAAGAATATTATTTTCTATATTGAATTATCTCTATATGATAATAGAAGAGGACTATCTTTCAAGTGCAACATTGTTAATAAACTATTCATTAATTTGTGATCTGGAATGAAAAACAAGTTCTCCTGATGTTTATCTTCAAAACAGGAATAATTTTGATTAGCATAAAATTTCCTGTGCAAAATAAGTTACTGTTGCTGTATGTTTCAAGGTCTCTATCAAAGAATTGGATAGAGCAAGGCATTTCTTATAATGTTTATATTAAATGGTACACTTTAACCACTTACCTTGGTTAGTATGACTAACCAGTATTCTAATATGCTTTTCAATTAACATGCACTTTCTGAGCACCTACTATGTAAGACACCATGCTAGCTATTGACAGGGGTTTCCAAGGTGAAGTAGACATAAAACTTGTCTTCAAATAGCTTATAGAATGTAAGCACATGTAAGACACATACGTAAGTAATTATCAGAGTAGCGAGAAGAAAAGTCACAATACATTGACAAAATACTCTGGGAATTCAGAAAAAAAGAGATGAGTGCTGGAATTCAATGCTATTCTCAGACTTAGTTCAGCATAGAAGACTTAAGGGAATATGCCTAAGTTTTTATGGTTTCATTTTTCCCCATTTTTGATAAAGGCTCAGAGGCTGAATCAACAAACTTAAGGTCAATATTATTAAAGGAACTGAATAGTAACAATGCAACCTAGTACATAATTTTTGCCTACTCTTAATCTACATAGTAATTTTAGATTGAAAGAAAAAAAAGTCCTCCAAATGTAATCATTGGTGAAAACGTTTACATGTGTTTTGTTCAGCTGTCTCAAAAAATTTTCATAACAGATGTTTACATCCTGGCGATATTATTGGCTTATGAAATATATTTATATTTTTATGTTAAAGTGGGAAGTCTTAATAGAAATGATCATAATAAGTACTATGTCTGAATATCCTATGTCAACACAAAAAATTAAAAAATCCTTAGAAAAGAAACCAAAAAATTCTGTAATCATTTGTTTCAAAAATAAATGAACTTCTTCATTCATCCATTTAACAGTTTTAGACAGTGTTCGAGCAAATAAATGAATTGATTATAATCCTTAAACCTGATCAAATGAGGCATAACAACCTACTAACCAGCACCTGCTTTTTCAGCTTATATAAATATATCCTCTCTCTCTCTCTCTCTCTCTCTCTCCTCTCTCTCTCACACACACACACACACACACACACACACACACACACACACACACACACACAACACTCATCTATTTATCTGTCTATCTTCAGATTTGGGTCAAGATCTCTTATGAAGAGAATCAAAAGCCTATCATAGCATTTAGTGTTGACTTTGTAATCCAACTTTCCAGGTTCTGGCCCTGGTATGAAATAAGATGTTGCCATTAGATTATTTTCTAGTTAAATGCTTGCTGTGCATTATGAGACTTCCATAGCTGTGTTATGGATGACATTTTTTTCCTAATCTCATCCTTCTTGGACTAGTTGGTTTTGGTTTCTTATCTTAAGCCCTCAGCCTTACCCCTTGGCACTGTTTTATAAAACCTGTTGTTACCCTTCCTGTTACTTGGTTCTTATTTCTGGCCAAAGTATACATTACAGATGATATATTGAATATCATAACAAAATTAAGTTCTCGCACTTATATTTTTCTAGCTTTTTAAAGCAAACCTCTCATGATATTTATTCCAATAAGAGCTGAATCATTCCTGTTCATAGAACTGCAGAATCATTTTTAGGTCTTTGCCTGATAGAATGAGCATTGAACTACAGAGGCAGTATTTGTCTCCCTAGTGAATTAGTCACTGCTCAGAGCAGCTGAAAGTGAAAGAAAAAACATCTCTCTCTCTCTCTCTCTCTCTCTCTCTCTCTCCTCTTTTTCCTGTCCATCTCTCCCATCTCTCTCTCCTGAGTCTAAGTATACTTAAAAAGGCAATAAAAATGCTCAGTTTCTTATTTTTCTTGTATGGCATCTCATAAAAATTTCAACTCATTTTTTACTGCCCTAACCAGTTGTTTTGACATCCTGGAAAAAAGCCTCTTGGACCTCTGTTTTAAAACAAACTTAGTGAACACCAAAATCTAGGCACACGTACTTATATAGTGAACACCAAAGATCTAGGCACATGTCCTGGTATGTATGAAGATGGGGATATTAATGGGGTGTCTGTTAATATTTTATTAGGAAAACAAATCTTCATTTGTCATAAGATAAATGAAGTCTTTTGTGATCTCTTCACATAAAGAATCTGCCTTTCTCTACAGATGCACTGTAAAGATCCACCTCCCATGTGACCCTGACCATCTAAAGCCTTTGGTAATCACAAATGCTTTATACAATGTGATTATTCTCCTTACATCCTTTTGTCAGTGTACTAACAGTCTAGAGATCTACAACCAGGAGCAAGAAAATAATTATTTAAAGGGTGAAAGAGAAAAACTAAAAAAAAAAAAAAAAAAAAAAGCTCAATATCTGTGTGAAAAATAATATAGAAACATAATGATTAAAGTTGATAAATAATATATAGGTATTTATTTACTTTGTATTTGATTAATCCTAGTTAAATAATAACTTATTTAGTATACAGTAGGTTTTACTGTCCATTCATTTAATCCCTTTAAAAACACTATTTTACATATGGGCAAATTGAGACAGGGAGAAGTTAAGTAATTCATCCAAGGCTTCAGCTAAATAAGTATCATAAGCAGTATTCAAACCCAGGCAGTCTGGCTTCACAATCTATGTTTGTCTATACACACATGGTGTATTATTGTTTAAAAACCAGTTTTGTGTTTTGGGCTCTCTGAGAGGCTAGTACACAGGCGTGAAGAGCATCAATGAGAATCAGCACTAATTTGAGCTTAAGATAGAAAAGAAGGGGAAACAACCCTAGCCCTAATTTTGTCTCCTTTGGCTGGTGAGCATCAGATTTTCCACACTTTGTCTACCAGAGAAGGCAGTCATTCTAGAAGTCCCAGGGGGATTAGACAACAAAGAAAAATAAAACAATGCTAACCTAATAAAGCACTGAAAACATAAGCCAATGAAAGGAACAAACAAAAGTCAGTAAATTACTGTCAAAAGTAAAGTATAAAAAAGTGAGTCACAGACAGCTTGGAACGAGTTATTAGAGAAAAACGACTATGCTCAGAACCAGCACGCATGTGAGAAAAATAAATACCAGTCTATTACCCTCAATTTATCAACTTCTCATAAAATGACAAGCATTAAGTGGAGGTAGGAAGAATAACAACAGGTGAGTGGTGTGACAGTCATCCAAAGAACAGTCAGTGGATAATAATACATCACATATCATTGAAAAGATAGAGGAAACGAAATTAAGAAATAAGTGAACAAATGGGTTTTAAGCCACAGTTTGAAGAATTTAAGAACTATCTCATACTGCAAGCCAGATGATTAATGATAAAGGAAGTACTTGTGAGAGACCATTCTCTGCGGGTCGCTCCAGTTTCTGTACATCTCTGGAGCAAAGGAATGGCAGCTTTTGTTCTGTCCTTTTTTCAAGCAGAGGGCAAATTTGTTTGCTTAACTGTGTAAGAAAATAATGCCCGCCTCTGGGAGCAAAGATTGGGACGGGTTGATAGTAGCCCCTTCCTAATATTGTGTTTTTTTAAGCTCAGGGTTACTTCTGCCTTGCAGTCCCACCGTTTGTACAGCATTCACCTCGGTTCACCTCTGCATTGGCCCCTTGGGACTGGGAAGAAGGGCAAAGGGACACAGATGTAAACGTGACACTCATGCTGCCTGCTGTGCCATGAATCATAAAGTTCTTTGTCTGTCACACAGAAATCTCATGGCTTCTGCCAGCATCTATAAAAGTGTGGCTGGATAAAATGTCAGCTTGGAAGCAAAGTAAAATCTCAAACTCTTCACAGTTCTTGACAGTTTTGAGGACAAGAATGAGAAACTGACAGAGACATGGATTTCTGGAAGAGGAAATGTTCAAAGCCCTTTGAAGGTTGGTTTGGGAGTTATGAGAAGGCCCTTGGGATCTTGTAAGGAATGTTATTTCCCAAGGGGTAGGATAGAAGAAAGATTGCCTCTGTTCAAACTGTTAATGAATGTTCAAAGGCTGAGCAGTGAGAAGTAGTATAGGAACAATCTGCCCCAAATGTGCTTTGGGTGTTGGTTGCTGTTTACTCCCCTCCAGGCAGGAGCAGGAAGGGAGCTCTCATGACAGTAAGAAAATGAGTCTCACAGTCCCAGACAAAAGGCAATGTTGCCTGAACTAAACACAAATATCCCTGAACTAAACACAAATATCCAAGCAATGAAGATGCAGAGTTTTTGGTAGACCAAAAGTGGAAGTTGGGTTAGCTGAGCCGGTGCATAGCAGATAACTGGAAGCCAAAAGTAAATGTGGAGGATGGAACCAAGATTTGTCCCCAAGGGAGACTGAAAGTGGCTGGCATCCAAGAGTATACTGTGGACCATCAGAAAGAGAAGAGACTCAAGTTATTACAGCCCTATAGGATTCAGGACCTCTTGTCACCATCCTAACCAAGTCCATGGGGGAAAGGGGTGTCAGGTGCCAGCGTGGGTGAGGCACTGAGGTCTAAACAGTAGAGCCTCACCAAAGTACAGAAGACAGAAAGAAAAAAGCCCTGGAGTCTGGATGCTGTCTGGTACTGGGAGGTACACAGGGGAGGAGATAGTACTGCCCCCCAGGGTGAAAAGCCTAAAAGGATTGAAAAAGTGAAAAAAGAAAAGAATAAGAAAGCAAAGAAGCCTCCCTGCTGCTCTAACCACTCACCAGAAGCTGGCTTACCTCCTAGTCCTCTCAGTATTCCTCAGGCTACTTGACTGGGGGAAACCAGTTTGAGACTTTGAAAGAAAGCTTGTCTGAGGAAGGAGTTAGCACTGGGGAAGTAGAGGTTAGAGAGACACTGGATCCTGAATGACATGTTTCAAATCCTTATATCCAGATGCACCTGTATTTGTCCTACCTTTGAAATTGTAGATATGAAAGCTAAGAAATTCTGTTATCTTAAGCTTTTTTGAGCCCAGTTCTGAAACAGTTGCTACACAAAAGTTTCCTAATTGATACAAGTTTGATAACTCCTCACCACCATGTAATCTGCCTTGTTTTTTCCTGCTGTTCTGAACTCCTTTACGATGGTAGGCAGAATAGTGGTTCCCTAAAGAAGTACAAATCTTAATCTCTGGCAACTGTGAGTATGCTATGCTACATGAAAAAAGGAAATTAATTCTGCTAATCAGCTAACTTTAAATAGGGAGATTATCTTAATGGGACCAAAGTAATCACAGGAGTCCTAAAAAATGGATGAGGGAGAGACACAGAGGATGTCAGAGTGATGCTATGTGAGAAGGACTCAACCCACCATTGCTGGCCCCGAAGATAGATGAAGGGACCGCAAGCCAAGGATTATAGGCAGCTTCTAGAAGCTGCAAAAGAAAAGGAAAACAGATTAACTGCTGGAGCCTCCAGAGAGGTACACAACCCTGCCAAATTCTTGATTTGAGCCTAGTGAGACCCACATTGGATTCTACTCTATAGAACTGTACAATAATAAATCAGTGTGGTTTAAGCTGCTAAATTTCTGGAAATTGTAGGAAACTGATACATCCACCCAAATTCAGTCCTTGTGTCCATAAGTCTATTTGAAGGAGCCTCGGGCACTAACCACAGTAATTATGGAATGACAGTTTCCATGGCACAATGATTCAGACTTAATTTCAGAGAAGAAGATGAGCTCCTCTGCAGCTTTTCATACTTTGTCAATGGGTTTTGAAGTAGCTGATTAAATCTTTAATCACTCAGTAATGGTCATAGATTCCTGAATTAGTTTGTATCCCCATCTCTGGTTGCCCTGAACTGTTTCTTATCCTCTGTAAACATAACCAGCTGGACTGAAGGGAACCAGAGCTCATGCCATTACCTCTAAAACCCTGCTTTATACCTAACACTCTAGAAAATATTCCTCTTATATTTAGAGAAACCAGATGTTTGTGCAGGTAGAGAACTGTGCAGTGGATATGCCTGAATTATCAGGTAAATACACATGTAAGAAAATGTGTCATTATATTTTAACAATATAAAATAAAAGCAAATATAGCACTTAAAATAAAACTACCTGTTATATAAAACACATCAAGAGTACAAAATTTTTCATATTCTCAGTAAATTGTATATTTAAGATGGTATACTAAATAATACATATTAAATAATAATTCATTAATTTGTGTACATTTCTTGCAAGTAACTGCATCTTAAAAGAATTTCTAGACCAGTGTTGGACTATATTACTCTATTTTCCAACTGCAAGATGTCTGAGAATCCTTCCTGTATATTCCCTTTGGGAGCTGTGGTACAGTTTTTAGGAGATCTGAAACTTCTTTCAGACTTTGAAAATAAAATAGGTCACAAAGATTAGAACTTGGACATATAAAATTCCATACTACCAGTGTATAATTTGGTAAATTAATATTTATATTTCACTTTTGGTGATTTAATAGATTTAGATTTTAAAATCTGATTTCAATGGAAGGCAATGAAATATTCAAACTGCTACTATCTCAAATGAAAAAACTCATAATGTGGTTGACAAGAAGAAATTAAATCTTAAACACTCATTCTTATTGAGAAATTAATCAACATTAACAAATAAAATTGACTTAAAACATCCGGGTTTTGAATTTTGTGGGTTTTTTTGGTAAGGGGTTAAAAATTAATATATATATATATATATATATTTCTTCTTCTCTGGTGATCCTTTCCTCTTTTCTTTAAGTTTATCTAATTGACCAAGCTGCTTAAGAAAATATTATTCTAACCATTAAGTGTATAAGTATTTTTGTGATATTATGTTAAAAGATGAATGGAAGTAAGACTTAAAACAGATCAGATGTGGGAATTCTCTCTTCAGTGTGGTAACTCATTACCTCCACTGTGGATAAAAGATTTGTAAAGGATGCATGTTCACAGATTTAACAGAAAGCTATTTTATACCTCGAGTATAAAGGTTTAATATAGAAAATTTGTACACCTGCCATTTTGATAAAGCTCAAGGGAGTCAAATCATCATGACAGAAAATATTTCTATAAATTTACATAAAGCAAATCTATATGTTTATTCATTCAAATCAATGTCATATATGTAAAACACTAAGAATTGAGTAAGATTACATGTTATAACCTTGAGAACTTATAATCATTTTTTTTATACTATTGCAATTTTCTTAAACTCAAATGGCCCTACTTTTTAAAGATAAGTATTTTCAATTCAAATATTTAGCAAACATTATTATTATGTAATAACTTCACTTTAAAATATTTCTTGAATTGTTGTATGTCCTAGTCATTTCCCTTTATTTTTGTAGCCTTAAGTCATAAAAATCCTTCAGGCAAATTCTTTATTTAGAAGCTTTTAAGAAATGTTATATTATTTCTAATTTAATTTCAGGAAATTAATGTGCTGATATTGAACCTGGATTATCAATCCCAGTGTAATCAAAATGACATATTTAACCACTTAAAAAGAACAAAGAGTGTAGATGGAAAAGAAAACATTTCTGTCTTCTTGCAAAAGAATAAGATGTTATACCTTAGGGGAAACAGTTATTCCAATATCTATGCAAATTCAATCTACAGCCACCTAGGCGATGGAGACAGTGGAACTATGGATGCTTTATCTCATTCTGCCATGAACAGAGTACAAACAGACTAATTGGAGCTGAGATGGCCACTTATTCACAAATGGAGTTTGTTTCTAATTCTTACCCAAGTCAGGTCTCAGAAAGACGATCTTTAAAAGAATTATCTCAGAACATATATAAATAAATACACACACACATGTATATACATACGTATACATATACATATATATGTATATATATACACACATATATACATATGTGTATATATACACACACACACAAGGATATTTTGACTTGTGAAGAATTAATATAGCTTTTATTCTGGCAAAATTTCTTAAAAGATGAAAAACAGCATCATACTTACAGGAAAAATTCCTAATCTTCTCCATTCTATTTGAAGACCAGTCACAAATCATATTAAAGTCATCACCCCCGCTGGTGAACTCTCAGACTGCCTAGGCTTTTCACCTTACAGGATTTGAAAAAAATCAATGAGATAATTTCATTCAGAAAAAGAATGTTAGCACCTTGAACTTGGGAAGGAGCAAATGACACCATAGCATACTGATATTTTTCCTTGGTAGCGGTTGGCTAAACATTTTATTTTTAAATGAGAGAGATAGAGAGATGGCAGATTAGGGGATTATTTATAAACAGGGCATAAACAATGCCACACACATTGAATCCTTTAACCTTAGTGCAATAAGAGTTTTAGTAAACTGCTAGACACACTGCTAGACGTAATAAGTATCCAAATAGCATACTGAGGAAAGTTATGCAGTACAAATAAAGGAAAGATGATTTATCACAGATTCAGACAAATTTAGGTTTATTTGCCCACTTGCTACTTATTAGCTGTATTACCTTAGATCAAGCTATTTACACTTTCTTAACTATAATTTTGCCATCTGAAAAGGGAGACTGTTAACACTTTCTTGTGAAGATTTTATGAAGTAGCAGATTGTGAGAGTCAGATATATAGAAGCTGCCGTTGTGGCGGGAGAACCCACGATCAGAAGTTAGAACACCCAGGTGCCAATTTAGCTAAGTTACATATTAGCTGTGTGACCCATACATGTGAGGCAAATTCTCTGAAACTCATCATTTCTCCCTGAAAAAAATTCAGATAATTATATCTATTCTACCTTCTTCATAACTGTTATTTTTAGAATCACATGAAATAAATAATGAGAAACTTATAAATTAGAAAAAAGGAAAATTAGAAGCCCTTTACTTTCTAAGGACTCACAGGACATTTTAGAAAAAGAAAAGTTCATTTTTAAAAAGCCCTCATACTTACATTTTGGTCTTTATCTTTTAAAAATGTTTAATGTTTGTGTTTATTATGTTTATTAAAGTTAATTTTCTTCACTTGCAACAGTAACTTCACAAAAGAGATTAAAAATAAGGGTGCTCATACAATATTTGTCTTGAAATCTTATATTTTATGTTAAAAGTCCTCTTAAATCAAAAGTGAGAAATTTTAGTAACAATAGTATTTTCCAATGAGAATAAAATAGCATTTTATAAGGAATATGTTATTGCCTAATAACCTTGTCATGTTATTGTGAAGACTTACAGGTTTACAGTTTGGGTATCAAGCAAAGTAATACACTCTGCTTTCTATATTTATTGCAGTACACAAGTAAAGCCCTTTATCATGAGGTATCGTAATTCATAGATTCTTTTCAACAATTCCATTCTTTTAAATATAACTCTTTAAACAAGTGTGTAAAGATGAAATTAGTCATTATTCCACAGTATTACAAAGTAACTTCAGAAGATATATTGGAATTGGTAGGGTCCTTGAACATAATACACATTTTTTGATACTGAGCCAAGAGCTAAAAATGTTATTTTTAAAAAAGTTCTCTGAGGTTATGATATCTTTTTACTTATGTCAGGAATATTTCAAACACAGAGAAAAGAAATGATGTATAACCAGTAGATACTCTTTTTTCGAGAGAATTCTCTACATGTGTCATTAAAATAAAAACAAATATTCAATAGACTACAGAAGTAAAACAAGTTTTTCTAAATTAGTGTACAAGAAAATTAATATGAGTTCATATTCAATTGCTTGTGCTCCTCTTTGTAGACGTGCATGTGCATCACAACAGGTGTAATCATTCCTTCATGCATCCATCCACCAGCATATATTAAACACCTATTATGTATCAGTTACTTTCTAGTCCTTGGGGTTACATGAGGAAAGAAAACATGTTACTACTTTCATGAATATTACATTTGATAAGTGAGGCAAGAGAAAAAAATCATGTATTTATGGTGATATGTACTACAGAGAAAAATAAGGAGGAGTAAGGGAGATGGGGGAAGCTAGTGGTAAGAACAGAGGAGGTGGCAATCCAAAACTAAATTAGTTTTAAATATGAAGCAGAATTTAAAAACACACCAACCAGAGCCTTTGTCTGGAGAAGAAAGAAAACAAAACTGTATCCGATAACCTGATTAAAAACTCAGAATTTGACAATAACTGGTCATATAATCTTTAGAAGTCCTCGATAAAGAACAAATATGATGCTAAATACAGCAAAAAATTGTTGAAAATATATTGCATAACAGGTATCATATTTTGTATGTTTTTTTGTCTGTTTGTTTTCTTTTGGTGTAAGACATCTTAGGTATATTTTATTTTTCCCATTTTAGAGATTATGGTAGATTAAATATGGCTATATGGCTACATATTACAGCTGTTGCCATCAAGAAATAGAGCCTATTTTCCCACATTTTTTAAAAATCATTATTGATTATATATATTTGTGGGGTAAAAAATTGAATATCAATACGTGTACAATATGTGGTGGTCAAATCATAATAATTGGTACACTCATGTTTACAAAACATAATCAATCTTTGTGACCCTTAACTAGTTTCTTGCCAACTTCCTTCAAACTCTCCATTTCCCACATCTAATAACCACAGTTCTCTTGTTTGTTTGTTTGGTTTTTTTTTTGAAAGTTTGATGAATTATTGTGATTCTTTCTTTCCTTCCTTTTCTTTTCTTTTGACACCACTTATGAGTGAGGACGTAGTATTTCTCTTCCTGTGCCTGGCTTATTTCACTTAACATATTTTTCTCTAAGTTCATCCATGTTGCTGCAACTGGCAGAATTTCATTCTTTTTTTTTTTTTTATGATAGAGCAGTATTCCATTGTGCATATATACTACATTTTCCTTATCCAGTCATCCGCCAATGGACATTTAGGTTGATTCCAACATGTGGTCCAGCTTTGGCGGGGGGGGGTTGTATCAATAGGAGGTGGCAGAAATAACATTGTATGATTTCTATGGCTTGGACCTCAACAGGACTGCAGTTTATGCCTTTGCATTTTGTGAAATGCTGCCCTGATATTGCCATGCAGTGAGGAAGTTGAGAAGAAAACCCTTGCAGAAATATTCCAGACAATTCCACTGTTCCAACTGAGCTCAGGACCAGGCAAACAAGAAGTCACCTGAAAGAACTCAGGTGAGATTGGCAGAAAAAGCTCCCAGGCAACATGCAAAACCCTGATAAACAATAAATCTATATTATTTTAAGCTTCCAATTGTTGGGATAATTTGTTTTGCTCTAATAGATAGATAACTATGACAGATGAAAGAAACTGAAACTGACAGTGTTCAGAAGATAAGGACAGAGACAGGATTTCATGTCAGGTCTGTCAGACTGCAACTGCTAAACTTTGTGGTAGTCATTCATAATTTTTCTGTAAATCTTTTTCTTACCATGAAAAAATGATGTTAAGATAGTCCCTAAATTTCTTCCTAGCTCAAAATTTCTGTGATTCTGTGAGCTTATGAGCATTTGGATATATTATCTGCTGAGCCCTCACTTTTAGCTAGCCACACCATCCTAAAAATTCCCAGGGTCAAAAGTTCTAATTTTACTAAATCCTAGTAACATAATCTAAGACAAATTATTCTGTGTCTATTTATAATATGTAAAAACAGGAAGTTATAGTAGCCATTCAGTAGGGTTGTTTGGAAGAGATGAAATAAGAGGAATAAAATGCCCTTAAATACAGTGAGTAGCACATATGCCTAATTTTATATATATATTCATTAGTGATTTTATCCAAAGTCATGTACTCTTAGGATTCCATGTCTTCTGAGGATTAAAGATGGACAGAAATCCTTTGATGATCCTCCTGTGACAGTCAAGATCTGTTTTTTCCTCCTTCAATATCTTGCAGTTATGAGCCACCATGTAATAAAGCCAATTTTTTTGAGATTGCTAGTCTGTGAGAGATATCAAAGTAGACACATGGAGAAACCACACGGAGAGATGACCAATTTCCCCTTTTAGTCCAGCCATCTCAGTCTAAGTGAAAGAAGGTAAAAGATTTCTGATGACTCCAGCCTCAGCTGCCATCTTATTGCAACTATGTGAGGGGCCACCTAGTTCAGCCCATCAATCCTCAAAATCATGAAAGATAATAATACATCGTTATTTTCTATATGTAATTTACATATAGAAATATAGTTATTTCTCTCTCTATATATATATATTTCTGTCTATATAACTCATACATTTTTATATCTTTCTATATAAATATATATATACACACACACACACTCACACACATATGAGGGATCTTCAAAATGTTTGTGGAAAATGTGTATTACGAAAAATATGCATGAATCACAAAATTTTTTACAGCAAAATAAACTCTCAGTAATATTTTATAACATGTCTAAACAGGATCTAGTCTGAAGTGCTAAGAAGAATAAGACATTGGTTTAACAAGAGCCCCTATCAGAGCAATATGATTACTGCTAAAATTGAAACAACAACAAACATCAGGTTGATGGTGAAGCTTGAGTGGAAGCATGGTGAAATCATTGATGCCTTAGGAAACGTGTATGCGGACAATGCCCTGAAGAAATCAGCAGCTGACAAATCCATGTGTTGTTTTAAGAAGGGATGAGATGTTGTTTAAGATAAATCCCACAGAGTCACACCGTCTATACCAATTTGTATGAAAAATTAATCTTGTTCATGCCCTAACTGAAGAGGATTGATGATTAACAGCACAAACAGTAGCAAACACCATAAACATCTCAATTGGTTCAGCTTACACAATTCAGACTGAAAAATTATGGTTGAGCAAACTTTCTGCTCAATGAGTGCCAAGACTGTTATACCTAGATCAGCAGCAGATAAAAACAGAGCTTTCAATGAAAATTTTGAACAAGTGGGATCAGGATCCTGAAGCATATTTTAAAGAACAGGAAATGAAACATGGCTTTACCAGTACATTTCTGAAGACAACAGTCAAAGTCATGGCTATCAAGAGGTGGAAGTGGTACAGTCAAAGCAAAAGCAGATTGGTCAAGGGCAAAGGTCATGGCAAAAGTATTTGGGGATGCTTAAGGAATTTTGCATGTTGACTTTCTGGAGGGCCAAAAAATGATAACATCTGGTTATCGTGAAAGTGTTTTGAGAAAGCCAGACAATGCTTTAGCAGAAAAACGCCCATGAAAGCTTCACCAGAGAGTCCTTCTCCACCATAATGATGCTTCTGCTCATATCTCTCATCAACCAAGGGCAATTTTGCAAGAGTTTTGATGGGCCATCATTCACCTTACAGTCCTGATTTGGCTCCTTATTTCTTTCTGTTTTGTAATCTTGAAAAATGGTTAAAAGCACCCATTCTTCTTAAGTTAATAATGTAAAAAGACTGCATAAACATGATTAAATCCCCAGGATCCACAGTTATTTAAGGATGGAATAAATGGCTGATATCATTTACAAAAATGTCTTGAACTTGATGGAGCTTATATTGAGAAATAAAGTTTATATTTTTTATTTTCATCTTTTAATTTTGTTTTTTCATGAACTTTTTATAGTCCCCTCATGCATATATCTATATACATATCTAGATCTATACATAAATCTACATACATATATTTATACGTGTTTTCAGATTGTCAAAATAAAATATGGTTCTGAAGTAAAAATTACATCATAAAATAGAGGATAAAATATACTAACAATGACAGCAAATACAAATCTAATCTACAATCAACTTGACTGTGAAATTCAGAACATCACAAATCAAAAAGAAAAAATAAAATACTATGTATCATTATTAAAGTGAAAGAAACTCACTAACTACAAAAAACACATGTAATTTTCCTAGAATCAAAAAGTTTCGTTTTAATGATGGTCACTAGCCAACATAATAACAGAGTCTCTGACAGTAGTAACTACAGACAGTCCCTTACTTATGATGATTCCACTTAATTATGTTCCAGCTTTACAGTTGTGTGAAAGCGATAGGCACTCAGTAGAAACCGTATTTCAAGAATCCATATAATAGCACAACCCATTCTGTTTTCTTTTTCAGCACAGTATTTAATAAATTATGTGAAATATTCAACACTTTCTGGTAAAATAGGCTTTGTATTAGATGATTTTGCACAACTGTAAGCTAATGCAAGTGATCTGAACATGTTTAAGGTAGGCTAGACTAAGGTATGATGTTCTATATAGCTTAAGAGAATTAAATGCATTTTCAACTTACAATATTTCAACCTAAGATGGGTTTTGTAGAATTTAAACTCATTAAGTCAATAGAAATCTGTACTCACAATTATATCAGTTTTATAAAGTTTATTTATATAAAGTTTTTATATCACATCAAAAATCCAATAAAGAAAATAATATAAAATTCAAATTCAGAAATAAAATTTAAAAATAAAAAAAGTACAGAAAAGTTTTTCAAACCTTATACAGGTGTTAATTTCTTTAATATTTGAGGCGATCTTATGAATTGATTAGGAAAAGGGAGACTGATCTGAGCAGGTATTTCACAAAAAATAAATGAAATGGTTTTAAAATATATATGGAAATATGCTCAACATGCTAGCTATTAGGAAATGCAAATTAAAATTTAAAAAAGACTCATTATTTTCAAATTTCTGGCAAAGATAAAATAGATTTGATGACATACCATGTGGTGAATGTGAAAGAAGAGACCCTTTCCAAGCATCATTGATGTGTCTCCATGGTTCACTGGAAAGCAATTCTGCAATAATTGTCTATCATTTCCACCTCTAGGACTCCATCCTACAAAAATGCTTGTATACATTTGCAAATATTTCTGTACAACTATGGTGATTAACTGTTACTAGTAAAATGTTTTAGTCTAAAATTGATAATTTATTAATAATGATTGATAAAATAAATATATGGTTACACAAACATTGAAATTCTATGCATTGTGTATGTAATAAGATACAACGATGTACTCAGATATGGAGTGATCTATAAGATTGATTCTTAGGTGGACAAAGAAATATAAAAGGCATAATTTTTATTTTCTCATTTGTGTGAAAGAGAAACATGTAGGTAGGTGTGTGCATGTACATGTACCTTCACAGTCATATGCGTGTTCAGGTAATATCTTTGGAAGAAAACTATAAGGAACTATTAAAATAATGTATCTGGGAAATGCAATAGAGAAATTAGAATGTGAAGCTGACTCATTTTTATATAACTATTTTTTATCGTTTGATTTTTTTTTTTATCTTGTGCCATTATTTTCTCACTAAAATTAGACTTGGAAAAAGCAAAATGATTTTTGAATGACTTCCAAATGACTTGCCAGAAACTAACTAATGTGATCCAAGACTGTAGTAGTTTTTTCCTGAATTTTATCTAGTTTAAAACAGTGGTTTTCAATTACATTCCAGAGAGTCATAGAGTCCCCGCAGTTACCTGGTGCCATGGTAGAGGCTGATGGGGAAGCAAAATAGTCAGAATTCTGCTAGATATTCCCCACCCTCATCAGCTGCAATCAAACCCTTCCACTTTTATCTATTTTATACCATAAAGCTATGCACAATATTTTGTTTGAGTGCAAAAATTTCACTATTAGGAAAATGGTAATACATTAATAACATATCTCCTAGCTGTCAAATGTGATGCATAACAACATTTGGATAGGTGGATAGATTTTAACCTACATCATTTCATAAATAAATAGCTCTTTATGGTATGTGGCAGTGGCACATATTCATAAGTAATGTCTCCTACACTTCTCTTGATGGAATGCATTTTAACTATGGGGCCATAGCTAGGAAAAGCATTGGGAATTTATGAGCAACATTTCCAAACACAAAAAATGCAAAACCAAAAACACATGTTTTCCATGTAATTCTGTAAGGTCTTTCAGGTTTTATAAAACAGTTAGGAATCATTTTATATCAGCCTTAAGAATTTTGCCACATTGATCAAGAAACCAATTGTCAGAACCTATAACTTTTTGTAACACACTTTGCTATTTTCTTTAATAAGGAGAGCTTTCAGCTTTCAAGTTTTGGCTTAGTTTCTAATGTCTGTGCTTAGATCACTAAATTCCTTTCTAATTACAACTAAATGTGTCTTCTATCTCACTTCACTTCTGGCTATTATTTAAAATGCATTTGACTTCAGTATTTTATTGTAGGATGAACAATCTGTTTGCTTATATGTATCAAAGACAGTGTTTGCTTCCCCTTCAAAATAAGAAAAAAAAGAGTGCACTGTGCAATAGACAGTTGTTACTGACACTTGTTTCTTGGTATCTTCTGTAACTTGGGCAGAAACATTTCCCCTTAATGCTCTTGATAGATATCACTTCTCAAATATTAATCTCTCCTTCTCAGCCTCATTTCTATAAGTTGGGACTTTCCCCCCCTATATTTAACCTTTATTTTTAGCCAGGTTTGTCTTCTGGATTCTCCATTGGATTCCATTCAGATCTGTAAGTCCTGGAATTGACCCTTTTCTAATGGCCGATCTTCATTTCTGGACTTAATTTTCAATAGTGTTACCCTCTTTCTCTCTAATTCCTTTCTACTTGCCACCACTCCCTGAATTCTCCTTGGACTTTCCTATTCCCAGGGTCTCTCACAGCTTCCTTTGTTCTATGCTCCATTGGGATCTCAGATAAGACTTGACCCTCCATCTATCTGGATGGAGGTGTTTCATAGTATTTTCAAACAAAATTAAAAGGATTTTGAGATTCTGTTGGGAAAGAAAAGGTTTAAGTCCTGAGTCCTATTCTATATGTACAATTACAGGTACTTTTTATTAGAAACTAACTAGGTATTAATAAAGAATTTAACATTGGTTATCAAAAATTTTTGCCCCCAGAAACCATATTTTTACTACAAATTTAAAATGTATAAATGAAAGGGAGGCATCTCCACATATGGCTTTGTACACTTCATTTCTTACTGTAGTATCAACATGTTACTAGACTAAATTTAGCTAATATATTCGGTAGAACAATACTATGTAGTTTGCAGAAATGTATTAAACTTTAATGTCTCCCCCATTATTTGGAAATAAGTCATTAAAAATTTGCAAGCCGTAGTGGTAGTTTTTGGAAGAAAATTCAGAGATCATCAGCAATGAATTCCCTGTCTAAATAATAATTTTGGAAGTTCACTTAACTGACTTAAGAAAGAAGGCAGCAACTTATAATTGAGTTAATGTAATTGCATATGTACATCCAAACAATAAAATAATAGTATGAAATGGAAATGAAGCCCTAATAATGAATCAATCTTTTTCAGAGTCAAAAGCTGACATTTCATTTTCCCTGAGGGAGAGTTCAGAGAAAGCGAATTGGGTGAAGAGAATATAAGCCATGTCAGCATGTCATCTGAGAAGAGGAAAGGAAAAGTGAAGAGCTGTCAACTGAGGTGAGAAAAGAGGGACCATAGAATATATCCTAGCAAACCAACTCCTTTAGACATCCAGCAAACACTACTGCTATTTTTTTTTTTTTCATTTTAAAGGATAACTCATCCTCAGAACACATATTGTTGCTTAACTCTAAATCATCTCTGTTATAGTTGGTTTTACCACCTAATTTTTGCATTTATATTACCCTTTGAGACATAAAAATATTGCTAATAAAATAAAACTCGAATGGAATAAGAAGGAATACAGTCATGAGTGAGTTAAAAATAGAAATAAACGGGGTCCTTACCGTAAGTCTGCAAAATTCCTTTATGTCTCATAAACCAGATTTTCCCAATGTCTCTACAATTCTTGAGTGATGATTATAGCACCCTGGACAGCTATTTCATCTTTTTTTTTTTTAATGCCAAATTCCACATTTTTATTTTATTTTATTTTTATTATTTATTATTAACAAATTCATTATTACAAATTGTGATTTTTTTTTTCTTTATGCCCTTTCCCCAACCTACCACTCCCCAAGTACCTCATCTTTCTTATCTTCATGAGAGGAACATCAAGAGGCCTACAAAAACCTCTTAAACAATGAACTCTAATTTTCAGCCACTGTCATTCATATCAACAAGCCAACATTCGAAAGAGCACTAAAGTACTATTTTGAAAGTCCTGGGAAAAATTTTAAATACCCCGAAATACTGTATTTGTAAAATGTTAAAAATAATCACTCAGAAAAAAAAAAATTGATAATATCTTGCAAAATGTTGAGTAGATTATAAATACTGATTCTGTAGTCAAATTTAAAATATAAAATTATTTTAATAAGTTTTTTTTGGAATATTTTTAGATTTACAGAAAAATTGAGGACAGCCTACAGGGAGTTTTCATATACTCTATGTGCCTTGGGTTGAATGTCCCCCTAAAACTTAATCCTCACTATAACTGTTGAGGGTGAGAAATCCTACCATGGTAAATGAAAGGTGGGGCTTTGAAGAGGTGATTCGATTGTAGGATTATGCGTAGTGAATGGATTGATAATGGTGGTCAGGGTCACGGTCCTGATCATTTTAAAAGGAGAATGAAGAGGTTGTTCTCTCACTCTCTCTGCTTCCATCATCTTACAACGTGACACCCGACCCCTGAGTCCCTGTTGCCACTACCAAGACCCTCACCAGATGTGTTGCCTGGACTTTGGACTTCCCAGCCTCAGAAACTGTAAGCAATACATTTTATTTTCTTTATAAATCACTCTGTTTCAGGTATTTATGTTATAAGCTACAGAAATGGACTAAGACACCATGTAAGATGTTGTTATTAACATTTTACATCATTATGGTGCATTTGTCACAACTAATGGACAGATATTGATTTAACTGAAGTTCATAGTTTATTCAAATTTTCTTAATTTATGCCTAATGTCTTTTTCCTTTTTTTCTGTTCCAGTATTCCATCCAGGATACCATAGTATATTTGTCATCAGTTCACATTAGGCTCCTCTTGGAACCTTCACAATCAATTGTGAAGGAAATAAATTTTGATTAATGTCAACCAAAATATTGTAATCAAAGACATATTGCTATTTAATGTACGAAGGAGTTGATATTCATGACAAACAATATATTTCACTATAGGTAAATAGAATGTTTTGTTTATTTATATAGAATGAAATAAATTCTACTAGGAAGTTAGTAAAATTTTTAAAAAAATTAAAATAATTTTCAGACTTTTTCATGGTAAAATTCATAGAAGACATTTACAAATTAATATATATGAGCAACAGAAACTAAAACAAAAAATAAATATTTATTTAGCCTTTCTTAAAGGCAGGCATATTCTAGTACTCCTTATGTATTAGCACATTTAATCCTCACAAACAATTTTTTTTTATATTTATTTGAGTAATCTGTAGCACATACCAAAACATAAATTTAAGAAGTACGTGTTTGATTGTATTCTTGCTCTCACACTATTTTACTTTTTCTTAAAATGAAACTTTAAGAGCTTCATTGAATTGAGAGATCATCTTGTCCAATGATTCTTAGCAGTACTAATGTATTAGAATACAACTATAGGTCATTACCCAGACTGGTGGTTCTCAAATTTAAGCATAAATCAGAATCATGGGGAGAGTTATAAAGAACACTGATTGCTGGGTCCCACCCTCAAAGTTTCTGATTCAGTAGATCTGGGGTGGATTCCAGTAATTTGCATTTCAAACAAATACCTTGGTAATGACATTAGTCTGGCACTACACTCTGGGAACTACTGACTCAGAGTATTAAATCAGAATCTCTAGGTCTGTAGAAATGAAGCCTGAGTAATGATTGTTGTTGTTTTATGGAACTTTGCAACCATACAAAACTGTAGGGAGAATGAATACCCATGTATCGATCAAACAACCTCAACAATTATAACACCATCGTGTTTTACGTATTATTCTTTATTTTTTACCTTTTTGATCCCATTTTCCATCCCTTCCATTCCCTTTCTTTCCCCTTATATTTCTTTCTTTCTGCTGTTTCTCTTTCTTCCTGGAGTCTATTTGAAAGCAAATTCCAGATGTGATTTCCCTCATAAAGACTTTACATGAAATAAGGCTTTTTTTTTTTTTTTTTTTGTAACCACCTTGCCATTATTACAAGGTAATATTTTTTACTGGTTATGAATATTCATGAGATACAAAGCTGATTATCATTTAAAGTGACCCCTGCCCCAGATTTCAATGTACAGCCTGGACTGGGAACCTCCTATTCTAGTTCAACACTTTTATTTTACAGAGTGCAGGAAAAACTCAAGGAAACTTTTTTGAGGCCATTGAGAATATTGATTGGAGGGCTCAAATTAGATGTTTCCTCTCTTAACCTTAAATCTTAAGTACATTTTCTGGTAGAAAAAAAAAAAAAAAACACTTTAAAAAGTGAAAAAAATAATTTTGTAGTAGGATTAAAGAAGAAATGATAAGCAGAATGCTAATTGTGTTATGTTTGGTTCGTAGTACAATGTATTTTTAAAAACAACAAATAATTTTCTCCATAAATGTGCTCATTTATCAATATCTTGTGGTGCACTAGAATATTGACTGAAAGACAGAAAATCTCACTTTAGTTTCTAGCTCAACCATATACATGTTGCTAGTCCCAAGTCTTGGAAAAAAATACGTCTTCTAGTTTCAGTTCTTAACTTGGGCAATGTGAATAATAAATATTTAACTAAGGAAACACATGTAAAATACCTTTTTAAACAACTACAGCAATAAAAAATGGACAAATTGAAAAAGGACTATCAGAAAGTTTGTTTCAATTTTCTTAGTTGGCTATGCCTTGGTTTTAATGAATACAAATGATTGTGAATATTTTCATTTAAGTGTGTGGGGGGTGCATGTGTGTGTTTTAATGTGCAGATTATTTGGGGTTCTAGTATTAAACTTTTAAATCTGTTTTAAGGTATGCTGTGGATTGATGTCCCCTCAAAACTTAGTCCCCACAGGTGAAAGTGTAAAGAGGGTGGGAAATCCTATTATGGCAATTGAAAGGTGGGTCCTTGAAGAGATGATTAAGTTGATGGCTTAATAGTGGTCTTAGCCATGGTTCTGGGGGTTTTAAAAGGAGAGCACCCATGCGAGAGTGAGAGTCTCTCTCTCTCTCTTTTCTCCACCATTTTCTGCCATGTGAGACCCCTACATTGCTGTAAAGCCACCACCAAAGAAGACCCTCACCACATATGTTCCCTGGACTTTGAACTACCCAGTCTTTAAAACTGTAAGCAATAAATTTTGTTATCCTTATAAATTACCCAGTTCCATGTATTTTGTTATAAGCAACACAAATAGACTGATACAAGGCCTTAATTTTTATGTCTGGCTAACGCTACGCTACTAAAATTGCCAGTTAATGGTAGTTAAATCTGATATTAAGACTACCATAAAATTTCCTAATGTTTTCGTTTGTTTTTCATTTATAGATCATTACATAGTGTGTGAATTGGATCATCGTCTTTCTAGGTTACTGTAAGTTACTGATTAAAATTATAAAATTACACATTAAAAATAAAGCAAAAATCTCATGTTAATGTCTCTCCAAATGATAAATGTAATACATTAATGTGTTTGATCTTAATTTTCATAATCTTGCTAGAATTGGAGCATGCAGTCTTGGAGTTTTCTCTCGCCTGTGCAATTTACAATAGGAGAATCTTCAAACAGGTAAGCAAGCTTGCAAATTTTTCAGCTTAAAATTAGCCTATGAAGTTCAGCTTCCTTGTATTATTCTGCATTGTTAATAAAAACATTAGTGAATTCATACTAGCACATGGTATAAAGAAAAATCTTCTCTGTATGTTATCTTTACATTTATAAACTATAGCACAAAATGAAATAAAACGAAAACCTACAATGCATCACAGCATATAAAATATAATCGTAAAATGAGAGAAATGTTTACATTCAATCTAAATTCTACCTGAAGAATGACATATGCCTGCCACAACTAACCTCACAAATTCTACTTAAGCTACCATGGTAATCCAATTTTACATAAAAAATATATTTTAGTATTATCTGGATTAAAAAAAATAAAACTCTGAAGAAATATGTATCAATGTTTTTTGCACTTATCACAATTGATTTGTTGCTTTCAGGAAAGCTGCTTTCTTTCTCAGATGAAATATGTTGTAGCATCAGAAGAATTAAAGTCAATATCCAGGTATCTTTCGATTGGTCCCTCCTTATCATTCCAACACTTTAGAAACACCTCTGTACTGCCTGACTAACCCTATACGAGAGAGAACAGGTGGTGTCATAGGTTACTCCAGAGAAATAAAACAAAGCATGGCCTTTTGATGTTAGAAGTGTATTATCTACATAAACTAATCTTCATGCCAGTCTGTCAAACTCACACCATCCAAAATACACCCAGGTAGATTTTCATTAAAGTTCACAGTTTTGTGGTAATAGTTTGACCTAAAATATAGCTTATATGGTGTCTTCAAGATGTGCATCAAGGTGACATCAGGCTTTCTGTCATTCTTTACAGTCCATAAAATTGAGGTCTAATCAGAGCCCTGTAGGATGCCAATGGAAGAGCCATGCCAGTAATATTAAATAACACAGGCAGACAAAACAAACTCTGGTTTCAAAGGTGAACTGCTATCCAAAATGACAAGGTCGTACATTCTGGTTTTTAGGAGGAGATTTCCAAAGAAGAAGCTTCTTACACGTGCAGCTCTGCACCCAGAATAAGAATCATCAGAGAATCACCATTAAACAAATTTGTCTAATGCTGGTAAGTCAAAGTAGAGTGCAGCAATAAGCCTCCCTGAAGGCTATTCTCCTTGTATGACCACTCTGACCAGCAATAAATTTGCCTGAGGTAGTATTAGAGAGAGAATGGGGCAGATAAGTTTCTCCCAAAGGAAAAGAAAAATGTTTTTCTATAAGCAATTGAAACTATACAGAGGCAGTCTGACTTTAACAATATGTCACACAGTGTGAGTTTACTTAGAACTGGGATGTTCCAGTATTGGGGGGATCAATTTCAGCACACTTATAAACATTTCATACCCTGAATCAGTTATGTTCAATATGAGACTGATATGTGGTTACATAAATTATTCAGCATAACAGTGGAAGAACTAGACTCAGTAGCTAAAATAATATTTTCATATAAATGATCACAGATTAATTTTTGACATATCTGCTTTGTTAGTATTCATTATACTCATTCTTAACCTTAAGGATAATTGAAGAATTACTATTAAAAGAACATTTTGTAAACAAATGATCAACACGTACATTTATAAAGTTGGTCTACACTCAATGTTGTCATCTTTTATTTAAGATATCTGCAATTATTATGTTTATATTTAATTGGGAATGTTGAAAAAATAGTTTCAGGTCTTAGTATGGTGGTATAATTTTCTAGTGGACAAATGTTGCTCTTCTGTGAAATTTATTTTAGGTGTAAATACAAGCCATTCCTTTATAATCAAACTGGGTCTTTTTGTTTGGTTATTTGTTTGCAAGTTCTTCATTTTTATCACTTTTCTAAAGGAAGGCCCTGCAGATACTGGGTTAGGTCAACAAAGAAATGTTTTGGTATTTTTCTAATCAGTCAGCCATGATAAATGCACTACAAAAGTGTTAAGTTCAATGTGGATGAAGCATTTGTCACATCATGTTGCTAAGTAAAAGGTCTCTTTTTTAAAAGTTCTCTCCTGTTTTCTCCCTTGGATCCCACCCTCAACTTGTTTTCAGCAGAATAACATACTGATACTGAACAAATAAATTTACAATTGTATAAATATAATTTATCAATTCAAAGATATAGACCCAGTTATAACAAGATCCATTCCTCTTTCCAGTGTTATTTCCCTCTATCGCATATCTGACCATCTGGCATAATATGTGCATGGCTCATTTAATTGTTTACTGTCTGTCTCACCACAATAAAATGTTCCCAAGCCAAGTATATGGTTTTTTATATAGCTTTTCATTGCTGTATCTGAGGACCTCAGACACTGGCAAATACATACTAGGTACTTAGTAAATATTTGCTCAATGAATTTTAAAAAAAAGATAACTTAATCAAATAAAGATAGATACTGTTACTGAATGAGAAAGAAGGAAAAAATACTCATGTTCTCTAACATGACACACAGACAAATGGAAAAGTGTTGTTTAGAATAACTATTATATCTAAATGTAATTTAATGAACAAGTTACCTATATGGCACGATTACTCATCTTGTGGAAAAAATCAGATCACTGGAATAAAAAATTGAGTTTTCATGCATATGGAAGTACAAAGTCCATTTGTTTTTCAGAACGATTTGGTTTGTTCAAAAATATCATTATATACGTAATAGAAAAAGTATAAAATCAATATCTTGTATATTTATTAATAGACTTGTGACTTTACCTGATAGCAAATACTTGGGATTTTAACTGAATGTCAGCAAATACAAAGAATCAGATTTAAAATGATCTCATACAAAATTTTAAATATTTATATTTATTTCTGTATTAGAAAAATATTCATCCACTTAAAACACTACAATTTATGCTATGCGGATATGAAAAACTCAGCACACAGAATCTTTAAATTCTAAAATAAATAAATAAAGTGAGCATTTTTCCACTCAACAGCAAATTGAAACATTTCATTTCATTTACAGTTAATAGGAAATAAACCTATATTTTTAAAGACCAGAAAATAAAGTACTAAGTATTCTCTGCATGATGAATTTTACTTCAAGTCCTAGAAGAAGTAAAAGTCAGGAGGACAGAAGCTTCTGAACCCACTGACTATAATAAATCTTAGGTTACTCACTTCACAATGCACGCTTGATTTAGTGGAATCAAGGAAAAGGATTGAAGCTGCCTGAAGAAGATCTGATCTATAACAGTGGACCTCTTGTGCTATTCAAGGACAAAAGCAAAATTATAAAACTGATTCTTCATCACATTGGTAGGAGTAGAAAGCTTGAAGGAAAATCCTCAAGTTCAAGAACATTTTCTTATGGGAAAAATCCATTATTTTGTTTTGTGTGATATAAAAATGTAATTCTACAGTAGAGGTGGAAGCCTAAACAAACAAATTCAGAATAAAATCCTGATTATTATTATTATTTAAACATTTAAGCTTCTGACCCTTGCTTAATATCATTCTTTTGGAACTTTTCAACATAAGATCCTCAAAATTAGTGATGAGAATTCCTAGGTGGTTATTCAATAAGGCTTGGATATAATTCCTGAACAATCTATATATGGCAGTCTTAAAAACTTTAGCAAATGTGTCTGGTTTTCTTCCTATATGCACACCTTACCCTGTTCCAAATACACAGTAAGATTATAACTCTGGTCCTGTTGTGCTTGGGTGACTATATGTCATTAGTTCTGGCTAATGAGTTGAGACATAGGCCACTTTTAGGACCTAGCTTTTAATTGCTGGAGTGTGATTCTCCTGAGGTTTTCCTTTTCTCTGGCATGATAAATGGAAACTATTGTGATGTTGGCTAAGTAATTACTCTGACCAGGAGCTTCCCATGCAAACTCCCGCCACCAAAATGTAATGGACAAGTTACATGAGTGAAAAATAAAACTTTAATTATTTTAGGCCATTAAAGTTGGTATGGTTTTCTGTTACACCACATAACTTAACATATATACTGGCGAAGTGTTTCCTAATATATGCACTAAGTTTAGAATAAAATTAAAACACAGTTGATCCTCATTATTCCTAGATTTTTTATTTTCAAATTCCCCTGCTGAATAAAATGTTTTTATAACCCCAGAAGCAGTACTCTCTGTGCTTTCCTGGTCTTTCTGGTCATGTGCAGATCAGCTAACAATTGGAGACACCTGTCAGGCACATTCCCAGCTAAGGTCCTTTTCACTGGAAATGAATGTCCTTTTCACAGTCTGTTTAGTATCATGGTTTTATGGGGTATTTTTTTGTTGTTTTGTTTTGTTTTGTTTTGCATGTTTGAGCTTTTGTAGGCAACTTTGCACAAGGCTTTTTTCACATAGGCCTCCATACTTTGAGTTTCCTAATTCTCCCTCATTCCAACGTCTCCTCCCATATGAAGCCTAGACGAATTCAATGGGGCTACAACCATGTGTATCATGATTGCCTTTTTTTTTTTTTTTTTTTTTTTACCTTGCAAGATCCAGACACTGGAAAATTGGGATATGGTCATGTGTATACATGGGAGATGGTATGGGAGATAAGTTCTGCCTCCTCTTTTTGGTAAAAATTTATTCCTGTTGAAGCTCTAACAAATCAAGACCATTTTAAAAAGCTTGGATAGGTTCTAAAATTAATGTTATTACAGATCAAATAGACATTTTATGGGTTGTCCAGGGAACCCAACCATCATTTTTAATATTGTTTCTATGGGAAAATGCATTCCAAGTTCCAAACAATTGATTCACAAATTAGCTTCTGGAACACTACCAGCTTTTAAAATGTGGACTCTTGTATAGCAGGATGAGTAAAGCATAGAAACAAAGAGATAATACCCAGGTTTTCTATCTTCTGTGTGCAAGGATGGTAGCTTAATAATGATAAGACTATCTGTCTGAGCAGCCTGGAAAATATATATTTACTCAGTACTCACTTATGAGATTAAATTTTTCTGTCAATTCAGCTCTATAATTCATAGCCATGTGTGAGGAATTTAGCCCTAGAAATGATAAAGAAAAAGTGACAGAATATGTGACATCATGATCCTGTCCATAGTATATTAGTGTATTTGTAATGCAAAGGTCTGAGCTCTGACAATTATCTCCACTAGATAGTTACTGTAGCAGAGAACAGATTGGGATTAGTACTAGACATAATTTAGTACCTCTTTACTGGATTTATTTGTCTCACTAATATTTATCTTTCTATTTACTTATCTATCTATCCATCTATGTGATAAGCTTATGTTGTAGTGAATATCCTTTATGTTGCATAAATCTGCCTGATCGTGCTACTGTGCTATAATAATAATGCTAATTGGAGGAAGTAAAGGAGACCAAAAGTGATTCTGGAATTACTATCAGTATACCAAATGTACACTTTCTATGCACTATACATTTAGGAAAAAATGGTTTGATGCTTGGCTATCAATCTTGAATGGTATGAAATTTCTGCTACAGTCCTCATTAAAACATGTTTAGTTTTAAACCAGGCAATACGGGTATATTTACAGAATGGAAGCAACCCTAAAAAATAATTAAGTCTATTACAGGTTGTAAAGAAAAGCCAAGACTTCACTGTTCACTGAACATGCTAATTGAATCCAACCTTGCAAAAAGATGAAGCAAAGAATGTTATTTTCTAATTGCAAAGGTCCCTGGCTGGGTACATATTCCCATTTATCATTTCACATTTGATGACTCATAGTGTTTCATACAAATCCTTTTTCTTAGGAAAAGATTCTTAATTTGCAAAATAAGCCCTTTACTTCTTTACGGATGCCTCACAGAGTGTTTTGGCATTAACCATTGGGGAATAAGTTTCCAGTTTATTTCAAGGGAATTTTAAAATTTCTAGGGTATAAATAACTTCATGAACAACTTTCAGAATCAATGATCAGTATTCAAGTACTTTGCAAGATTAAATACCAGATGGAAGAAGTGTATCACTTTTATCTTGACAATGGTCACTTTCTACAAGTTGTCTCCAGAAATAGAAGTTTAAATGATTTTTTTTTTTTTTTTTTTTTTTTTTTTTTTTTTTTTGCCCAGCGTTGCTTTGGCTATGCGTGGTCTTTTGTTAGTCCATATAAATATAAATGTCTGGATAGTTCTTTCCATTTCTGAGAAAAATGTCATTGGAATTTTGATGGGGATTGCATTGAATTTGTATATCACTTTGGGTAGTATGGACATTTTCACTATGTTGATTCTTCCAATCCAAGAGCATGGGATATCTTTCCATCTTCTTGTATCCTCTCTAATTTCTTTCAGCAGTGGTTTGTAGTTCTCATTATAGAGATTTTTCACCTCCTTGTTTAACTCAATTCCTAAGTATTTTATTTTTTGGTGGCTATTGTAAATGGGCAGGCTTTCTTGATTACTCTTTCTGCATGTTCACTATTGGAGAATAGAAATGCTACTGATTTTTGTGTGTTGATTTTGTATCCTGCTACTGTGCTGAAGTCATTTATCACCTCCAAGAGTTTTTTTGTAGAGACTTTAGGCTGTTCGATATGTAGGATCATGTCATCTGCAAACAGGGACAGTTTGACTTCATCTTTTCCAATTTGGATGCTCTTTATTTCCATCTCTTCTCTGATTGCTCTGGCTATTACTTCCAACACTGTGTTGAATAGGAGTGGTGAGAGTGGGCATCCTTGTCTGGTTCCTGTTCTAAAAGGAAAAGCTTTCAGCTTTTCCCCATTCAGGATGATATTGGCAGTGGGTTTGGCATATATGGCTTTAATTATGTTGAGATATTTTCCCTGTACACCTAACTTATAGAGGGTCTTTGTCATGAATGAGTGCTGAATTTTATCAAATGCTTTTTCAGCATCTATAGAGATGACCATATGGTCCTTGTGTTTGATTTTATTAATATGGTGTATCACATTTATTGATTAGCGTATGTTGAACCAACCTTGCATCCCTGGGATGAATCCCACTTGATCGTGGTGAATAATTTTACGTATGTGTTGTTGTATTCTGTTTGCTAGTATTTTATTGAGGATTTTTGCATCTATATTCATCAAGGATATCAGCCTGTAGTTTTCTTTTTTGGTTATATCTTTACCTGGTTTTGGTATCAGGATGATTTTGCTTCATAGAATGAGTTTGGGAGATTTGCGTCCGTTTCAATCTTTTGGAATAGTTTGTAAAGAATCGGTGTCAATTCCTCTTTGAATGTTTGGTAAAATTCTGCTGTGAATCCATCTGGTCCTCGGCTTTTCTTTGTTGGGAGCCTTCTGATAACAGCTTCAATCTCCTTTATTGTTATTGGTCTGTTCAGATTTTCTACATCTTCATGGCTCAGTTTTGGGAGCTTGTGTGTGTCCAGAAATTGGTCCATTTCCTCCAGATTTTGAAACTTGTTGGAGTATAGTTGTTTATAGTAGTCTCTAATGATTTCTTGTATTTCAGATGAATCAGGTGTAATATCACCTTTTTCATTTCTAATTTTTGTTATTTGAATCTTCACTCTTCTTTTTTTTGTTAGCTATGCTAATGGTTTGTCAATTTTATTTATCTTTTCAAAAAACCAACTTTTTGATTCATTGATCTTTTGAATTGTTTTTTGGGTTTCAATTTCATTCAGTTCTGCTCTGATCTTAATGATTTCTTTCCATCTGTTAACTTTAGGTTTGGATTGTTCTTGTTTTTCTAGTTCTTTAAGGTGAAGTGTTAGGTTGTTCACTTGCCATCTTTCCATACTTCTGAGGTGAGCATTTAATGCAATAAATTTCCCCCTTAATACTTACTGCTTTTGCAGTATCCCACAGGTTTTTGTATGATGTATCATTATTTTCATTAGTTTCAATAAATTTTTTGATTTCCTGCTTGATTTCTTCTTGGACCCATAAGTCATTAAGTAGAATGCTGTTTAATTTCCATGTGTTTGTATAGTTTCCAGAATTTTGTTTGTTATTAATTTCTAGTTTTAATCCATTGTGGTCTGAGAAGATACATGAGATACTTCCAATTTTTTTGAATTTGTTGAGACTTGATTTGTGACCTAATATGTGATCTATCCTGGAGAATGATCCATGTGCTGATGAGAAGAATGAATATTCTGAGGTTGTTGGGTGGAATGTTCTGTAGATATCTGCCAATTCCAATTGGTCTAGAGTCTTGTTTAGATCTGTGTTTCTCTACTGATTCTTTGCCTAGATGATCTATCTAATATTGACAGTGGGGTGTTCAGGTCCCCTGCTATTATGGTATTAGTGTCTATTTCCTTCTTTAGGTCTAATAGAGTTTGTTTTATAAATCTGGCTGCTCCAACATTGGGTGCAAACATATTTATGATTGTTATGTCTTCTTGATGGATCAGTCCTTTTATCATTATTTAGTGTCCCTCATTGTCTATTTTATGGTTTTTAGTTTAAAGTCTACTTTGTCAGATATAAGAATAGCTACTCCAGCTCGTTTTTCTTTTCTGTTTGCATGGTAAATCTTTTTCCGTCCTTTCACTCTTAGTCTATGTAAGTCTTTATGTGTGAGGTGGGTCTCTTGAAGGCAGCATATAGTTGGGTCCTCCTTTTTGATCCAGTCAGCCAGTCTGTGTCTTTTGATTGGGGAATTTAAGCCTTTTACATTAAGAGTTGTTATTGAAAGGTGTTGATTTATTCCTAGCATTTTATTGGTTGTTTGGTTGTCTTAGGTGTCTTTTGTTCCTTGCTTTCTGATTTACTGTTTGTTTTCTGTGTTTGTTGGTTCCTTAGGTTGTAGATAGCCTTTTTGTTAGCTTGTTTTCTCTTCATGAGTGCCATTTTTATTATACTAGTGGGTTTTGATTTTTCTTGGGTTTTTAGGGCAGTGGTAGTTATTTTTCAGGAACCAAACCCAGTACTCCCTTTAGAATTTCTTGTAAGGGTGGTCGTGTGGTAGTGAACTCCTGCAGTTTTTGTTTGTCTGAGAAATATACTATTTGCCCTTCATTTCAGAAGGATAGCCTTGCAGGGTAGAGTATTCTTGGCTGACAATCTCTGTCTTTTAGTGTTTTGAATATATCATCCCATTCCTTTCTGGCTTTTAGGGTTTATGACGAGAAGTCTGATGTTAGCCTGATTCTGGCTCCCTTATAGGTGATTTGACGCTTCTCTCTTACAGCTCTTAGCAAAAAAAATAAATAAATAATAATAAAGCTGGAGGCATAACACTGCCTGACTTTAAACTATACTACAAAGCTATAATAACCAAAACAGTATGGTACTGGCATAAAAACAGACACACTGATCAATGGAATAGAATAGAGAATCCAGAAATCAACCCACACACCTACAGCCATCTGATCTTTGACAAAGGCACCAAGCCTATACACAGGGGAAGAGACTGCTTCTTTAACAAATTGTGCTGGGAGAACTGGATATCAATATGCAGGAGAATGAAACTAGACCCATACCTTTCATCATACACTAAACTCAACTCAAAATGGAATAAAGAATTAAGTATACACCCTGAAACAATAAAACTTCTTAAAGAAAACATAGGAGAGACACTTCAGGAAATAGGACTGGACACAGACTTCATGAATATGACCCCCAAAGCACAGGCAACCGAAGGAAAAATAAACAAATGGGATTATATCAAACTAAAGAGCTTCTGCACAGAAAAAGAAACAATTAACAGAGTGAAAAGACAACCAACAGAGTGGGAGAAAATATTTGCAAAATATACATCTGACAAAGGATTAATATCCAAAATATACAAGGAACTCAAACAACTTTACAAGAAAAAAACAAGCAACCCAATTAAAAAATGGGCAAAAGAGCTAAGTAGGCATTTCTCTAAGGAAGATATACAAATGGCCAACAGACATATGAAAAAATGCTCAACATCACTCAGCATCCAGGAAATGCAAATCAAAACTACACTGAGATACCATCTCACCCCAGTTAGGATGGCTAAAATCCAAAAGACCCTGAACGATAAATGCTGGCGAGGTTGCGGAGGAAAAGGAACTCTCATACATTGTTGGTGGGACTGCAAAATGGTGCAGCATCTATGGAAAATGGTATGGCGGTTCCTCAAACAATTGCAGATATATCTACCGTATGACCCAGCTATCCCACTGCTGGGAATATATCCAGAGGAACGGAAATCATCAAGTCAAAGGTATAGCTGTTCCCCAACATTCATTGCAGCACTCTTTACAATAGCCTAGAGTTGGAACCAGCCCAAATGTCCATCAACGGATGAGTGGATATGGAAATTGTGGTATATCTACACAATGGAATACTACTCAGCTATAAAAACGAATGAAATACTGCCATTTGCAACAACATGGATGGACCTTGAGAGAATTATATTAAGTGAAACAAGTCAGTCACAGAAAGAGAAATACCACATGTTCTCACTTATTGGTGGGAGCTAAAAATAAATAAATAAATTTACACACACACACACACACACACACACACACACACACACACACACAAAAACCGGGGGGGGGGGAAGACATAACAACTACAATTCCTTGAAGTTGATACGACAAGCAAACAGAAAGGACATTGTTGGGTGAGAGGCGGGAGAGGGAGGGGGGAGGGGGGTTTCGGTAATGGGCCACAATAATCAACCACATTATATATCTACAATATAAAATTAAGAAAGAATAAAAATAAAAATAAAAATAAAATAAAATAAAATAATGCTCTCTTGCTTGCTGGAAAAAAAACAAAGAAGTTTAAATGAATAAAGTCTAACTCTGAAGAGCTAATGTTGTAGGATGGTTATGTCATACTGGAATCCAGGCATGCCAAAAACAAAACAAAACAAAAAGAGCAAATTCTAAGATATAAATATAGCCAAAATGCACTGCAATTTATAGTTAAATTAATAAAAACATTTCTTAAATTTCTTTTTGGGGGATTATTGGAATATCTAGGAGGAGCTATGGAAATTTTGAATCACTGGGAGGGGTGGAATCTAGAGAAGAAAATACCAGTAATCCTACAGCAGAAAACAGAATTATTAACTAAACCAGTGTAGAAGCCCATGTTGATAAAGAACAGCACTGGAACCTCAGCAAAGTGATCACTCCTATTGAGAGTGATGAGCCAAAGATAGTCTGCTAATTCCATGGTGGAAAGTGATATCTTTTGGGAATAATAAGTAATGTTGTGCAATAGTGCTTTTGGAGATTTTGAAAATCTGAGCATAATTATGGCAATTTTACTTATGATTTGATAATTATAAGACATGCTATCATCTATTTATCTTATTTTTTTTTAAAGTTCCATGTAAAGTGCAGTAAATATAAGTGGAAAGTTAAGGCTCTCATACAATATGAATTAGGACCTGAGCCAAAATAGTACAATAAATCTTAAAGAAGGGAGCTGGGCATATTGTTTACATCTTATTTCTAACAGTAAATAGCTGGTGAATGTCATACTTAGATTCATTTATTTATTTGTTTGTTTGTTTATCTTTTTATTTTTTATTTTATTTATTTATTTTATTTTATTTTATTTTTTTGGCTGCTGGCTGGTACAGGGATCTAAACCTGTGACATTAGTGTTATAAGGCTGTGCTCTAATCAATCAAGTTAATCAGTCAGCCTTATAGTTAGGTTTTTAATGGGAATGTGTGAAGGAGTAACATATTTAAAAACTGAGTTGAAGAAGAAAACGTGCTTATTTTAATATATTTTAGCTCTAGAATATAATTTTATATGAACAACATCCATAATATAAAATACTATCAGACATACCTAGACTTAAGTAAAAGCTTAGAAGTAGTTTATATATTTATATTCAGGCAGCATACTGACGTATCTATTTATTTAAGTTAAGTTAACCATGTTATATTACTTAGATGTAACATATATCTCAGATATAAGCAAATAGTGTCAAATTTATCTGAAGTCATATAAGTTCAATTATAAGCTACAGTTCTTTCTTCCAGATAATCAGTTTATAGTTGGCCTAGAAAGTTATACTTAATTAAACAGAAGAGCTCTATTTTTAAAACGTGAATTTAACAGAGTGAAAAAGCAACTAAACAAAATTTTATATTGTATTACTATTTTGCGATGTAGGACATGAAATGTAACTCACAGGAGCAGGAAAATGATGTTTTGGAAGTACTGAGCAAATTTTGTGGATGAATTCAACATTTCACATAGATTCATATATGTTTCAACTATGAATATGAATATGTCTACACACATCACACACACATGCTGATTTATGCATATATGTATGTGTGTATGTAATATTAGATGACATACACTTATAGATACAATCAGTTAATGACACATAATTAAAGATAGTGTCTAATATTTTGTCATAATATGGTGGAGAAAACATTACTCAGGAGAGGTTCCTTCTTTGGTTTTGATATACCTCTTTTGTCATCATCATTTATATGAGTTATCTTTAGAGACTTTGCTTTTTCTACCCTAAAACATTTATCTAATTTTTTCCAGTTTAAATGGAACTTTTCTATGTATCATTTATTGCATTTGTTCTTACTATTATACAGTGACTTTGGGGATTAACAGGCAACATATTTTATATGGTGTTGTAACGTAATTTGTATTTCTATATCAATACCCACACAAAAGCAAGGATTCAACTTCGGAATTTAGAAAGCTGATATAAATAGATAAGACATTTTGTTTATTTAACAGATATTTATTGTCCATCTACTGTAGAACAGGCACTTTTGACACTACTGGAATACATTGGTGGACAAAATAGACAGAAAACTCCAGCCCATCATGCAGCTTGTGATTCTGGAAGTGGGACACAGACAATACAGACATAAGTAAGTAAAGTATTTTGTATGTTAGAAACTTACAAGTGCTATGGGGGGGAGGGGAAGATGCAGGAAAGTGCAGTAGAGAGTCCCAGTAACAGAAGAGAGAAGATTTGGTTTTAAATCTGGAGCTCAGGGACAGTGTCAATAAGAATGTGACATCTGAGCAAAGATCTGAAGGGAGAGATGATGGTGTTAGCTTGTTTCTATCTGGGACAAAAATGCTCCAGTAAAAGAAAAAGCCTAAAGCAGAAGAGTAACCAGGTGTGTTCAAGTAATAAAAAGGAGTCTAGAGTTCTTGCAGCAGAACAATAGGGAATGAGGTCAGCCAAGTAACAGGGCTGAAACATATAACATCCTGTACGCAGGGGAGGACTTGGGTTTTCACCAGAAGTGAAAAGGGAACACATGGCTGAATACTGAAAGACAAGTAATACAAGCACCCACTTGTGCAGATGATTCTGGCTGTTATTTTCAGTAGAGTAGGAGGAGAGAAACTGCTGAAAAACCTATTGAAATAATTCAAATGAGAAATGAGAATAATTAGTACCTTATTAGTTTTGCAATGAAAACGAAAAAAAGTTGGTCAGATTCTGGATATACTTTGAAAGATTGTAAGATGAAACAGTCACAATATGAGAAACAGAAGCAGGAGTTAAAGCTGATGCCAGACTGTTGGGACTGAGCATCTAAAAGGATGGAGTTGTCATCAAATGACATGGAGAGAATTGTAGATATAACAGGTTTGGTAAGTTTACTGGGGGTGCAGCTAGAGAAGTGCTAAATTTGAGGCACTCTCTAGGTATAAACATAGAGATTTGGATTAGGCAGTTGGATGTTCAAGTGTGGCATTTAGGAGAGAGGTCTGAGCTGGAGATAAACATTTTGCAGTCACTGACCCATTGACGGTATTTAAAGCATGAAGTGGATGGGAATACCAGGAGAGAAGGTGTGTTAAGTAACTGAGAAGTACCTAGGACAGATTCTCAAGACACTTCAACATGAAAAAGTGATACAAACAAGAGATTCCAGCAAAAGGGACAGAGCTACAAGTAAATTTGTATAAAACATAATGCCAAGTATAGAAAGTATGTTTTTAAAAAGGAGGTGGTGATAAACCATGCCAAATGTCTCTCATAAGTTAACTAGCTGAGAGCTCAAAACAAACCATTGGATTTGTCAAAGTTCGGATCACTTGTGACCTTGACAAGATGAACTTTAGTGGAGTCATAGCGATGAATGCCGATTGGAGGGGGTGTAAGAGAGAATGAAGGCAGAGGATCTAAGGACAATTGAGTAGTTTTGTAGAAAACATGAGCAGAAATGTGAGAAGGCAACTAACTGGGAAAAGATGGGCCAAGGGAGGGTTTTATCTTTTTTTAATATTTAGGTAAACTAACTTCATATTTGCACATTGTTCAAATGATTTGATGACAGGAAAATTTGATGATGTACAAGAGAAAGAATAGAGCATGTCTAGAGCAATGTCCTATTGGCAGTGAGAGGGGGGTAAAATCTAACATGCAATTGGAAGGATATTGTCTGATGTCCTATAAATATGGAGACAGAAAAGTATTATAGACTTTCCTCCCTCCTACAAGAAAAATAATCTCCACAGGATGAAGATTTCTTGAAAAACTTCATGAACTTCTTTCATTTATTGGGCTTCCTGTCTATCATTTATAAAACTCTGTAAGGTTATATTAACAAAGATTAATGTGAAATATTATGGGAATATTAGGCTGTTCAGAAGTTAAAAAAAAAAAAGAAAATGACAAAAAAATGAGGCACGAGCAGTTAACAGGATTTACAAAGACTTCTGGCCAATAAGCCTTACTAGTCAACCCCCATAGTTACCCATGTACAAAAACACATGCACAAACACACACATGTGCATGTGTACTGATTAATTGGAAGACATGTCTCTTAGAAAAGTGAGGAAACTATGAATAAATTCTTGGAAAAATGCAAAATCCTAAAATTGGTAGATGAAGAAAAAAGGAATCTGAATAAACAGAAATCTTAAATTAAGATGAGAAGTGGACAAGGCTTCTTAATCGAATGCTATCATCTCTAGGTCTCAAGTCCAAGCGCTTAGCAGCAAATCATACAGGAGTTTGAGGGATGGGTGCATAGTAGTTGGTAAAAGAGTCAAGGAGATCTCAAAGAGACACCAAGAATGAGTTCTATAAACACTAACCATTAAGGATATCAAAATGGTAACCAAGAACTCTCCCTCAAAGAACCAACGCCCCAATAATTTTATACTTATGATCTACCTAATGTTCAATTTGCTTCAGAAAATAGGAAGAGATGAAAAACAACAAAATCCTTCCATGACTATAATAACCTTCATTCTAAAATTGGTAAAGTACAACATAAGACAAAGGAAAACATAAGCCAAATTTGTTCATGAACATGAATTTGAGAAGCCTAAATGAAATAATAACTAACTAAACTCAATAATGTTTTAAAATATTCAAGTGGGGTTCATGCCAGATATTTAAGGATAATACATAATCAGTATATATCCCTTAATAACGGACACCTATATTTCTCTACTTCCCAGTAGAGAACTGTAGATGAATGTTAATCCATCACATTAGGTGATTTCCTCTGCCTTCATTCTCTCTTACACCCCCTCCAATCAGGCTTTTTTTCCATCGCTGTGACTCCAATAAAGTTCATCTTGTCAAGGTCACAAATCATCTGAACTTTGACAAATCCAACGGTCAGTTTTGAGCTCTCAGCTTACTTAACCTATTTGGCATGGCTTATCACCACCTCCTTTTTTTAAAAGCATACTTTCTGCACTTGGCATTATGTTTTTATACTAATTTACTGGTAGTTTTGTCTCTTTTGCTGTAATGTCTTGTCTGTACCACTTTTTCATGTTGAGGTGTCTTGAGAATCTGTCCTAGGTACTTCTCAGTTACTTAACACACCTTCTCTCCTGGTATTCTCATCCACTTCATGCTTTAAATACCGTCAATAGGTCAGTGACTGCAAAATGTTTATCTCCAGCTCAGACCTCTCTCCTAAATGCCACGCTTGAACATCCAACTGCCTACTCCAAATCTCTATGTGTATACCTAGTGAGTGCCTCAAATTTAGCACTTCCCTAGCTGCACCTAGGGAAACCTACCAAACCTGTTATATCTACAATTCTCTCCATGTCATTTGATGACAACTCCATCCTTTTAGATGCTCAGTCCCAACAGTCTGGCATCAGCTTTAACTCCAGTTTTTGTCTCTTGTATTGTGACTTATCCATCATACAATCTCTCAAAGTACACGTGTATTCAAGATCATGCCAATTTTTATCATTTTCACCATAAAACCAATAAGATACAAATAATAGTTATTTCTGTCTTGAATTACTTTGTTAGGCTTTTAAGTGGCTTTCCTGCTGCTCTACTCAACACAACAGCCAGTTATCTTTTATACAAGAGAGTGCTATATGGTAAGTAACAATACCTTTCAGTGGTTAGAACCAACAAACAGACATATATTCAGCACCACAGGTAGCCCTTTAAAACATAGCATCGAACAAAATATATGTAAAAGAAAAATCTATAACACAACACAATAGCAGTTACAGAAAGTAAACATATACACAGGTGTATATAGTTAACAAAGATATGTTAATATGTGTTTATCCAGGAACACAGATGAAAACATTAAAGTGCTAATTTTTCTGTGAGGAAAGACAATATTCATGGCATTTAAGAATAAAGACGGAAAATATTAACACATGCCTAATAAATAAGAGAGATTTGTGGGCACAGGCCGACTATAAAAGTGTGCCAGGAACTGAAACCCATAATTAACTCAAACTTCTGAACATGTGGTTTAAACAAAAATTGAAATGGTATTCCCTACCTCTTAGGATTGTTGTGAAGATTAATTTGGAAAAAAAATTAGCACAGCTCGGTATATAGTGAGTATTAAATAAATAATAAGTATTATGCTGTTATAAGTATTGTTGTATTCATGTATTATAACTAATTTTGTTTTACTCTCCTTAATGAGCATTCTCATAAATGCTGTTTGTTTACCCCCACAAGGCCTTCTAAAACTAAGTATCACATAAAGCCATTGATATAAATCTGTGATTAGTTTTTAGAAACATAATATGAAGTTTCTTGTTCTTATTTTAATACTGTATCAGCTTTCCTAGGACTAAGAGGGAGGCCAGTTAGAATACTTTTAAATGAAACAACATGAGTGACTCTTCATTAATGATTTTTTTAAAAAAAATCTTCCGACAGGTTTGCAAGCTGGAAGCTAGGTGATACGGCATAATGTGGTACCTTACTGAATTTCACTCTGTAGTTCCTGAGAACAGGAAATGAGATGAAAAATAAACAGCTTTGTAAATTCAATCCATAATCAAAGGTGATTTGCTACAGGTTGATTTTCAGAAAAGCAAAACCTGCAGCCTTACCTCAGTCAGTTAAAAATAATGTGATGAGGCAGTTCTCTCTGATGGGATCCATGCTGGAAGAAATCCCAGATAATGCTATGCAACATTTCCCAGAGCGGAAAGCTTGGTTCATTGTGCCAAACAAAGGCTGGATCAGTAGCTCTCACTGGAAAGCAGCTCTGCCAGCTTTGCTTTTGGGAGACTGTCTGCTGAAGACTGAGAAAACAACTGCTGCTCAGTAATTACCTCCTCCCACATGGCAGACAAAGAAGCAGCAACAGTGACCTCTTCTGCCACTCCCAGTGCCATTTCCCCATGTTCAAGCCTGTGTTTGCTTCTTCTTGGGCTATTACTAGATATGTACACATTATTGCTCTGGGTCCTTCCAGTGGGCATCTCTCCAGCATTCAGTAATTACTTTAAATGTACCTAACACCCTTTCTGAACAAAACACCAAGCACTGAACAGAGTGAATACTTACTATATTATAAATAATTTTAATAAATTGGGAGTGAAGAAGGTGGAGCTAAAGAAAATAAGATTTAAACAATGAATAAGAAAAGGAAGAAAAATACAATTTACCATTCTTGGTGTAGCAATTCTAGGTAGGTTAGCACACAGGATTTAGAGACACTAGTTGGAATCTTTTCTTTTCTACTTCCTTGCTATTTGACCCTATATTATTAAATTAAAGTCTCTACATCTTAGTTTACTCAGCCATAAAACTGTTCCCAGTGATAAAATAATTAAATAAAAGAAACAGATATTATCCGTGTAGAATAATTATCATAATACCCAGCACATGACAGAGGCTCAATAAATACTGTCATATTTATTATAATTATGAGCTAAAATTAACAAATATTATTACCAATTACATGTAATGCACTGTTTTATTCAGTAATAAGTAGTAAAACAACAAAAACCATCCCTACAATTACTACTACTTGGTCACTATAATTGAACCATACCCTGTCCGAGGCATAGCTAACAATTATGTCCCCAAAATGATGTCTGTCTTATCTAGAAGCATCTTTTTTTCAGTGGCTATGAAGATTCATTACGATGCCCTTCATGTAAAATTTTCTCTAAATTCTACCAACCTTTTTTGATCAGTTTACACTAGCTTTCAATATATTGTACCACATACTTAGTGGTAAATCGACGAAGAAGAAACAGATTTTCCCCCCATTCTCCATTGCATAAGTCAGACCTGGGTGATGGCTTAGTCAAAGAGCCAGCAGTGAACTGCCATTGCTTCATTCTACAAACAAGTAAAATCTTTTATGTGTTAGGCATACTTTGTGGCCCCTTCCAAGATAACTTCACAGTTATGTGAAGTGGAGAATCTAGCAAATTCATAATTATAGGATAACATGACAAATAAAGATAGCTAGGTATAGATAGATAGATAGATAGATAGATAGATAGATAGATAGATAGATAGATAGATAGATAGATAGATAGATAGATGCATATAGGTATAGAGTTATGGAATCCCAGTGGGAATGATGAACTATTTAGAAAACACAGAGAATGTTTCACAGCCTGTGACATTTATGATTAAAGAGGAAGGAAATTTTTAAGAAGAGAAAAAGATGAAGAAATTAATGGTCTCAGGGGAAAACCTAAAATCACTGGAGCAGCATGAAAGAATCAAGCAGATGGAGGCTTCAGGAAATTTTTGACCTGGGCCTTTGTATTTTGCAAGTCCCGTCCCACACCAAGTGACCATGAAATTGCATGTAACTCTCTCATTGAATATAATTTTATCTTTCTATAAGAGATTTGTGTTGCACTTGATGAGTTGGCATAACATTACATTTTGTAGACATTTATACAAATAAATATTGATTTTGATTTATTTTCATTATTGTAGTCAACAGTTTTTTCAGGTTTCACACATTTTTGTAGGTCTGGACAAGTCAAAAGTCCTTAGATGCTGTATCTAGAATGCTTGATACACAAAAAGGTGTCTACATATGTGCGATGATGAGTAGTGGGGGTGTGGTGAGGTGTTAGGAGGTGTGGAAAGAAGTGTCAACAGAGAATCTGAGAAGGGAGATTGGGGTCAGATTATGAATAGCACAATGAAATATTAAAAGAATAGAAAGGAAATTTAGATTATTTAGGGGGATCAAATTATGTAAAGAATATCTTTGGGTACAAGGTAGAGGGATTGATGGAAGAATGATTGGAATACAAAAGAGATTAATACAAGAATCTAAGAAATATTTCATGATTGTTGAATTATTTCAATAGCCATGAGGATAAAAAGAGATTACAATCTAGAATAATGTGAGACGTTAGTCAAATTTGCACTATAGTTTGGGGAAATTTTGGCTATCTTTACTTTGGGAGTACGCATTGCTCTATACATCTCTCTAAATGTGATTGCTGCCAAAAGATTGAGTCAATAGCAACAATACACATGCTCACAAATTTAACTGGGCTAGTGGCTAGCATAATTAAAATGCTAAAACAGAAATAAAAATCAAGTTACCCTGAAGCTGGAGGAGAAAGATCCACACATTATAAATGATGACCATCAGGTCGCATATACATCATTAAAGTATAAATTGAACCTTTGTGAAAAACAAAACAGTTTAGTTTAAAATGTACAGTCCATTTTTTTTTTTTTTTGTCCTTTTCGTGCCCGGCGCTCAGCCAGTTAGTGCACCGGCCATTCCTATATAGGATCTGAACCTACAGCGGGAGCGTCGCCGTGCTCCCAGCGCCACACTCTCCCAAGTGCGCCACGGGCTCGGCCCTACAGTCAATACCACATATTTATAATTCTAACCCAATACAAGTTTTAAATTATTTATTAATTATATCAGTACATTATTATTAATCATCAATGATTATCAATCAATTATATCAAGAATTTATATCAAATTATTATAAATTTGTTATAATTAATTATATATAATAAATTTGTTTGATAGAAATTAAAATTAATTTACATTTATGCATTTATTCACATATATTTGTCGGGCACTTAGTGTTTGTCTCACATTGTTTAAGTCTTGATAAAATAGCAATAAACACAAAAGATAAATGTCTTTGTCTCCATAGCTCTTCATAGACCGCATGTTCTAGAAAGGAAATATTTATCTCAAATAAGTAGTACAGTTTGCAGTATTTTGTTCTGTCCCCCACAAACAATGGTCTAGTCAAATTTTGATACTAAGTGATATATAAAGCATTTTTCAAGTTACAACTCTCTTTATAAGCAAGTGTTGAACTTTTACTTTAACACCTTTTTTAGTTTTAGCAATCTATTCAATTTCTGAATGAAAATTAAAACCTGAAATATTTTATTAATCTATTAGATAATATCAAGTTAAATAAAATCAAAAGCACTCAGTAAAATGTTGTCAAGTTTCTATTTAGATTGAAACTAACTCACTTTGTAAAATGGCAGTCAATAAAAACATGTTTGTGTGCCCATTTGTTCAAGAAATGCAATAGGAAAATATTGCAATGGATATCAGAGTAGGGAAATAAAACAGCTCTCAAAGAAAAAGTAGGTATTACAGAACTGGCAGTATTTGGGATTTCTTGGAAAGTGGCACTCAGACAGTAATACCAAATGGCATGAAATTATTTACCTGATCTCCTGAAAAACATACTTACGGCAAAGTATTGCAACTGACAAGTACTGTGGGTGCAGCTAATTTTTAAAATATGTCTACCTATAAGAAAATTAAATGTCACAACCTATTTTCATTCCTGATAATATATTTTAAAATAGGAAAAAATAAAGAATCCTAAATATTTAAGGAAAAATGGTTACATAGTCTATAACTTCAAAATCAAAAAATGTTTTTCTTAACAGTATATCTTGACTTTTTTAAAAGAACGTTTGTATTTAAGCATTATATTTTTTGTTATTAAAACTGAAAATGGATTAAATATAAAATGACAGCTTAGATTGAAAAAGATCCAAATGTTTGATATCTCTGTAGTATCAGTTGTATGGGTTGGTATTCTCACACTTTACTGTTAAGTTGTAGTACAATCCCCTGGGGAGTAGTCCTAAATATCATTCAAAATAACAAATGCACATTACCTATCACCGTCATTTTTATTTCTAGTGCCATTGGAATTTTGATACTGATTGCATTGAATTTATGCATCACTTTGGGTAGTACGGATGTTTTAATAGCATTAATTCTTCCATGAACATGGGATATCTTATTGTCTATGTCTTTTTCAATTTCTTTCATCAATATTTTACAGTTTTCAATGTACAGGTGTTTTGCCCTCTTGGTTAAATTTATTCCTAATATATCATTCCTTTTTTTGGGGGGTTGTTGTTCTAAGTGTTTTATTTATTTATTTAATTTATACATATTTATGAGGTATAGAGTTGAATATCATTATTTTTGTATGTGATGATCAAATCCAATTATTAACATGTTCATCATTACAAATCACAATTACTTTTTGTGTCCCTTACTCAATTACTATATCCTGTAACTTTGCTGAATTCATTTATTAGTCTTAAGCTTTTTTGTTTGTGTGGAATCTTTATGGTTTTCTACAGATTGGGTCATATTACCTGAAAATAGGGATAGTTTTACTTCTTTTCTGATTTAAATGCTTTTATTTCTTTTATTTGCCTGATTGCTTTTGCTAGTGTCTAGAACAATGTTGAATATAAGTGGTCAGAGTGGGTATCCTTGCCTTGTACCAGATCTTAGAAGAAAAGTTTTCAATTTTTCCACATTGATTATGGTGTTAGTTAGCTCTGAGCTTCTCAAAAGTGGCCTTTATTATGTTGAGAAAGTTTCCCTCTATATCTAATTTAATGAGAGTTTTTATCATAAAAGAATATAAAACTTTGTCAAATGCTCTTATTGAATCTATTGAGATGATCATGTGGCTTTTATCCCTCATTCTGTTAATGTGGTGCAACTGATTTACCTATGATACATCAACCTTGCATTCCTGGGATAAATCCCACTTGGTTGAAATATGTTTTTTATATTTCAGAGAAGGAATTGTACAGACTGAATACTGCTTTGTAAAATATCAGTGCAGTGTTAAAATATTCCTCTTCTTATTTCTTTCCTTCAACATACAATAAACAGAAGATAGTATAGTCTATTTTAGGATGCATTAAAAAGAAGTAGATTTTGCATTGCAAATACCAGGATTTAAAACTAGAGAAAATAAAAGCAAGCTATGGAATTAAACAATTTTCTCAATGCCAGATTAAGATAATCTCGTTCCTCAAATTTCCATTTTTTTAAGTATGGTCAACAAGGGTCACCAATTATATCTGATAAATATAGTAATTTTCAAGTTAGAACAAGTCAAAAGATGGGAGAACAGGGTAAAATAAAAGCAATTTTCCTATGAAGTATAACGTTAAGGTTGGAAATTGTTCAGTTTTTAGTTATCATATACTTTAAGGAGTATATATTTCCTTCAACTAAAGAAAACAGAAATGACTAATGGTCAGGATGTAGGTTTAATATCTCAATAGGAAAATTGAGTTACACATTCATGAATAACATGCTAATTTAATAAGTTGATTAATAAAGTGTATCAGGGTACATTGAGGTTTTTCTATAAGAAGTTTATCTTAGCAATAACTATATTTTTTCACATCAATAGCAAATTAATTTCAAGTTTCTAAAAGAGGCCCAATATTCCATGGTTCATAGAATCCACACTGTAAAAACTTTTAAAGGTAAGAAAATGACTTTAAAAACACAAAGGAAGACATATATGATATCCAAATAATAAAAACAGAAAAAAATAATTTTTGATAGTTTTCCATTATAAATAGTAAAATAGAATTCAGGCAAGATATTCTTTTATCTTTTTATTTTTTAATAACATTTTTTATATTCAAAATATTTTAACATTTATTTGAACATGTTTATGGGGTACAGTATGTTGTTTCAATACACACGCATACTGCACGAAGATTCACTTATGGTAAATAGCATAGTTTTGTACCACAAGCAGTGAAAGTGGCGAGCTTTTCTCTCCTTGCTTTTTCCTTTTGTAAAAATCTCCCCACCACCAACAAAACACAAGAAAATACTCCTTGTTATTGGAACTTTCACCACTATCATATCCAACCTCAGTTCGAATGCACAAATAATTATAACTGTAAGTAAGCTTGATATCTATCATATTATCATGGAAGAATAAATATAATTTAAATGAGAGCTTATTAATTTTTATTCAACATGACCATATACTTACTCAGAGATTAACAGAAAGGCCCAGTGGAGGTGGGACACAAGCTCCCGTCCTGAGGTCTTTGCTGCTGAGTTAAAGTCACCCCTTGTACTAATTTACAGTCCCACCAACAGTGTAGGAATGTTCCCTTCTCTCCACACTCTTGCCAGCATTTGTTAGTCACCATCTTTTTGATTATAGTCAGTCTAACTGGGGTGAGGTGATATCTCAATGTAGCTTTAATTTGTATTTCCCTGATGACTAGTGATATGGCCCTTACATCATGGGCATAAGGGATGACAGTTAGCTTTGTATCTCACGAATATTCATAATAAAAAAAAAGTCACCCCTTGCCACAGACAGTTAAATTGAAAAGTGGTGCTGAAAGCAGTCAAAGAAGTTTAATTGAACTTTTGATATAAAATTTTGAACATAGAGATCTATGCCATTGTCTCTCATATGTGATGTCACCACAAAAACAAACAAAAGTTTCTGCATTTTTTGAGGTCTTTATAAGTTTAATAATGTCTTCCAGGATAAATAAAAAAGAGGCTCAGTGGAGAGACATGTGGACAGAGCACTGTGAAATTTTCTAACAAGGACCACGAGGAAATATAAAAAGCCTCAAAACAGGGGGCAGTAAACTACTTCCCATGAGTAAAATTTAGCCCCTATGCTGGGCTTTTGTATAGCCTAAGAGCTAAGAATACTGTTTTAAAAATTATTGGTAAAAATTAAAGAAATAATATTTGTGACACTTGGAAATTACATGATATTCAAATTCATTCTCCGTAAATAACTATTGGAACACAGCCACATCCAGTTGTTTACATAGTATCTACGGCTATGCTAGCACTCAAACACAACAGCAGGAGTTGAGATACTGTGGCCTGCAAAGCCTAGAATATTTACTACCTCCCACTTTACTGAAGACATTTGCTGATGCCAGTTCTATGATACAGAACAACAAAACAACAAAGCAACATAGGCATCATGAAAGAAAAAATCAATTTTTTTTTTAACAATATTAGGTACTAGAAGACAATGGAGAATTGTCTTTAAAGTTTTAAGAAATAAAAATAATTCTTAAACTAGAATTTTATAGCCAGAGAAATATTACTCAAATATATGGTAAAATAAATACATTTTCCAACATATGAGAACCCAAAACATTTATCTGCTGTGATTTATTCTTAAGATCTTACTTGAGGTTATATTCCAGCAAATTGAAGGGAAAAAAGCAAGTGATCAGACATTGGATTCTGGAAATAGTAGGTTCAAACAGAACAGCAGAAAGAGAATATTTAGGATTAGAGTTATTCATTATTTTTAACTTTGTCTTGTTATTTTTAACAAGAGATAAATTTATGTTTAAGAAGAAATTGAGTTTCTGCTACCAGAAACTCAAGAAAAAATAAAAAATTCACCAACTCATAGTACAAATATAAAGAAAACTAAAATTAGAAACAAATTATAAGCAAAGAATGCCATGTAGAAAAAAAATAATTCTTTGGATGTGGTGGATTTCAATTCCCCATTGAAATGCTTCAGGGGCAAGAATATTTAAATCATGGAAAGAAAATGTAGTCATAAAAAACTACATGGTTAAGAAATAAAAGGTATGTAATCATAATAGTAGTCATGATAATGTAAGCAATTTTTTCTTATTGTTCAATTTCTATTGCCACACTGTGAACAAAGCAAGAATGTCTTGTTTTTATTTTCAGTGTTGAATGTAACTGTTAACAACATTGAAAATATGCAAATAAACATGTTGCTGATTGTGGGAGATTGAAGTTGAAGAGAAAGGGTAGGAAGCTGATATTTTTATATTTTTCTTCTACACAGAGTAGAATAGAGATTACTACCTTATGTGCAGAGTAAAATCAAGATATTGGCTTAAAAATTGAAAAAATAGATATGTAAGCATACAATTTAAAATGGGGATTGCAAACACCGATACTTAACCCATATGAATCAGTGAAATCAATAGATGTAAGAAAATACGTGCTGGGTATTGCACCAGCTACTTACCTGATACATGGTTTTTTGATGCATCATGTGGACCACAGACAACAAATAGGTAAGATGCCATTTTTTAACCTCATGTTTAAGGTTACAAAATAAACAAAAGAAGAGGTAAAAATGACAATATAAGCATTGAATATTAGGAGAAGAAAGAAGAAGGGAAGTAATAATTAAATCAAATAAATCCTTATCTTCCATGGTAGAGAATCAACAAGTTCTCTGTATTGTTGATTAATTAAAAAATGTTTTTGGAAAGTTGGAGGCAAGCCCTAAAGATATTAAAGCAGAAATTATTATAAAATTTACCTCTGTGGATGAGGAAGAGTTGGGAGTGGAGAATGCTACTTTCCTCATGAGCTCTTTTATATATTCTGACTTTTTAAAAATAACAATAGTACCATATTAAATTTGTTTTATAGTGTTGAATTTTTTTTTAAATGTGTTTGCTGACAAAACAGCAAAATGACTTTTTTTTAACACAGAATGTTTTAACCTTCTTTCTCCACAGGAAATTTATATACCTGTAACTGAGTTTGTAAATTAAAGCCCAGTATAATCAACTTCTTATGATATTGAGAATGCAGGCTGATAGTTGTAAGGTATGGGAACAAATCTGAGGTGGGCAGGTCAGGGAGGGAGATGGGCAGGGAGGTCAGTTTGTTGGACTAAAGACAGAAACTGCTGAAGGTCCCGTAATGAAATTTGTTCCTGGGGCACCAAATAAATTTCTGTCTGGTTAAATACCATGCTAAGCTATTGATTGCCAGAATTTTGAGGACAGTATGTAATCAGGCGTCCATAGACCTTTCAGCATTACAAAACCCCATCCAAGATGGGATCCTGTAGAAGCATTTATTAAATAGCAACAGTAGGTGATGTGAACTGTAACATCAGTGAAAGAGAAAACATCTAAGAGATTTCTGTATTTCTCTCCACAAGTCCATGTAAGCAGTGACTGATTTCATAGGCAAAGAATGTGCCATTGAGACGACACTAGCAGTTATCCATGGTGGTGAGGAAGGCGTCAGGGAGGAGTTAAAACATTCTCACAGTAGTGAGTTGGAGGCCCAAAAGTCATATTCATTCAGAATGAGACTTTTGAAACTCTGGTGTAGTTGGAAATAACAAAATATCATCAATCACATATTAGGAAAACAAAAACCAATAGGATGGCTAACTAGCACAAGTAATATCACAATAAGTGGCAGACCCAAGACAAAAAAATTATTATTTTCATAACATAAAACTATTCTCATTTATGAAACATCTCTGCAATAGAATTATCTTATGAAAACCATTTAAATTTGTTTCCTCTATAATATTCTTCTAGAACTACCTTCACAAATTACTACAGTGCATTGTCTTGTGGGGGAAAGTGCAAAAAAAAAAAAAAAAAAAAAAAAAATCAACTAATAGTGAAAGATAAACTAGGAGATGAACCAGGCTTCAGTTTTAAAACAGGGATTGTACCAAATCTGGCCACCTCCAGTTCTTGTATGGCCCATTGGGTAAAATTAAATTGCATTTCATAAGATTAGCAAGAATTTAGTAATATCAGTAAGAATTTGCTTAACTCACAAGTCTGCTGGTGAGATAAGGGTTGACTGATATACACGAGGCTTGGACCTGTTACACATGTGCTCATACTACTGAGAAGAGAAGCAAGTTAGCCTGGGCATGTTCATTTCTTTCAAAAGAAGAATATTTCATGACATCTGACAATTAAGTGCAACTAAAATTTTAGTGTCCATAAAGTTTTGTTTAAATTATTTATTGAAACATACTGATTGTACATATTTATGGGGTATGGAGTTATATTTCAGTACATGTATGCAATGTGTGCAGATCTATTCAAGGTAATTACATTCCATAAAGTTTTACTGGATATTGGAAAGCAGCTGCACCCATTTGTTACACGTTGTCTATAGTTGCTTTAGTGCTACAGTGATGAAATTGAGTAATTGTCAGAGAGATCACACAGCCTGCAAAGCTTCAAATATTTACTATCTATCTATCCCTTTACAGAGGCGTTTGCTGGCCCCTGCCCTAGGAGATTGGCAAGATTGAGGACTATTAGTAGGCTGAGGTAAAAGGTATGCTGAGAGGATAATTAGGCATTGCTTTGGGTTCTTTCTTCATCTTCAGAGTGCTGGCTGAATTATATGGTAGCCTTACCTGTGTTTACAGGAGGAGGAGGATGCTAGTAAGAGGAATCCCAAGGCAGGCCCTTGCTTTTTTGGCTTTCTTTAGTTTTCTTTTTAGCTGCCTTAGACTGTAGCATTGGGAGTGAAAATTACAGCTCAAAAGTCCATCCACTATCATGAAAATAAATTCCTGCTATTTCACAGTTATAGCTTATACCTTGTTTTATGTTGTATTGCTTATTCAATAAAATGCATCAGGGATGACAATAGTCTTGCTGAAAAATATTACACAAAAAATCCATCTAATAAACAACAAAAAATATTTATAAGTGCCTATTGAGTGTTAAGTACAAAGCTAAGGTAACGCTAAGGAGCTTACCATGTAATGGAATAAAGCCCAGAAGAGAAGACATCAAGGAGATGAATTAAAGAATTTCCTAATAAAAATTACTTAAAATTAACAAACAGAACAAAAAGCTGTCTCACGTGAAAACAATAGGCTAGATACTGTTTATGGTAACCAAGTTGTTCAGCTAGAAATGAATTACTAAAAGGAAAATTTTCTAAAATTGGACTAAGGTAGTTAAAAAGGGAAAGTAAAATCTGAACATAACAGAGTGGAAGGGGAATGATATCACATAGTTGTCGAAAGAAATAAGACAGTTCTAGAAAAATGTCAGAAAGCATTGAGTAGGACGGTGAGAAGGCAAGATGATGATTCACAGAACATATCAAGATGAAATTCAGATTAGTTAGGAAAAGAGGGTAAGTCTATAAGATTTATACTGGGAATAAAAATACTTTCACATCAATTTGGAATTGGATGTCTAATGAAAATACTTTAAAAATGAAGCAACCTGAAATAGTTGTAATATTTTATTTTCAACAAAAGTAGAAAAGAAATTGGTAAAATACATATATAAATATATATATGCAAACATATTTGTATATAAATTTATATATTTATATAAATTTTACCAATTACTTTTCATATATGTGAAAAATTTACATTGTGGCTAAAGTGGAAAAATCATTTTGTATTATATACTTGTTTTGAATCTATTCATTTTCTACTTATAATATATCTGAAATCCAAATATGAAATGTGGAAATGTGAAACTTTATCAGAAGACTAAAATGGTCTCCTGAGACTCTCACTGTTAGAGAAACACATATGTTGCCTGATTAATGTCATTTTAGTCAAGTGTTGCAACTTAATGTTTTAATTATCCTAAAATGTTTAAAAAGAAACAACTGGTTGATATTCACTGAAGATCATTTGGTAGATGATGTGCTTATGTATCCTTTTTGTTGTGAATCAGATTTTCAGGGAAATATTCTGAACAAACATTTTACTTTAGAATATTTTCTCAATTCTTCAGTGTGACAAGAAATTACGACTTGGGAGTTGTTCATTTTGTGGATTTTCTTCTAATAAGCATTGTTGACCACAAAATACAAACTATGGTAATTGCAGTAGCCCAGAAAATGAGAAAATTAACAGATTTTTATTACACCTTTACTGACATATAATTCACATACCATAAAATTCACCCTTTTAAATTATGTAATTAATTGTTTTTGAGTAGATTTAGTGCAGCCTTCACCATTATTGAGGTTTAGGCAATATGTGTTACTCCAAAAAGAAACCCCATACCTATTAAGTCACTTTCCATTCTCTACAGTGCATATCAACCACTCTGAAAAGCGTATGTATAGATTTGCCTTTTATGCATATTTCATGTAAATGGAATCATACAATAATGTGGTCTTTAGTAACTGGCTTCTCTCAAGTAACAATGTTTTTTTCAAGATTCACTCCTGTTGTATTACACATCAGTACTTCTTTCTTTTTACAGCCAATTAATATTCCATTTTTATAGAATACTGGAATAATATTTTATTAATCAGTTGAATGGATATTTGGTGTGTTTTCTCTTTTTGTCTATTATGAGTAATGGTGTGATGGACATTTCTGTACAAGTATTTGTGTAAGCATATGTTTCAATCGGTCTATGTTTATAGTAAAAATCCATAATACCATCTTAAATTTCCATAATAATCAGCTATTTGTGAGTTTCCTCTGTTTCTTCTAAGGTGTATTTTCTTCTCTTTCATCTGATATCTGAACCTTTACTGAACAGCAGTTTATATCAGTTTTCATGTGAAAATGTCTCAGAGCTTAAATATTTGCCGTGAATTTCATTGTTCAGGTAACTATTGGACAGAAGGGAATGGACTCAACCAGTGGCCCTGTACTATGTCGTAAAGTCCTCATTCTTCTGAATATAATAACTATGTAGAAGTAGTATGTACTAAAAGGAACCTGTTACAATAAGAATTATAACCAATGTTTATTGGATATTTATTATGTTCTTGGCACTATGCTAAAATATCTTCTTTTAATCCTCATGATAATGTTATGATCCTACCCCTTTAAAATACAAAGAATCTAACAATTTAAGCAGTAGAGTGAATATGTAAAGATCAGGGACTCTGGGACCAAACTTTCTGGGTTCAAAACATGAGACAGGCACTTTCTCACTATATGGTGTTGGGTATGTTTCATTAATGAATGAAACTGAGAGAAATATAAACATATCAACTGTTAGGTTTTGTTTATTGTTTTAGTTTGAAAAAAAATATCATTTGTTCATTTGGGTGCCATGTACAAGGGTCTTTTGTTATTTATATTATCCTCTCCAACTGTCTTAAGTTAAAAACATTTAATTACCTCTTTAGTTATTTTAGAATTGTTTTAAATTGGAAAATAAGTACTTTTCTTTGTGTTGATTTCATACATATATATTTTACTCAGACAGACATTATAGATGAACTAAAATTCATGCATAAATTAAATGACACACACAGCTAATTTTAGAAAGACTTGGAATACAAATGCTCTTTGTACTACACCACAGACTCTGTAATTGTTCATTTTGACTTAATATGTATTGATCTCAAAACTCAACATCATATTTTTGTGTCTGGTTTGTTGAAAAATTAAGACTAAAATTCTCTAGCAATATGTTTTTATTATTTTTTAAAATGTCCTTGCTATCAGGCACAAATTCAAAGATCAAAATCAAGAAACAATTTATTTAGAAACCATAAAACTTCCTTAAGGATTATCAAGATGGGGTTGATAAATCCATGTATTGTTGTAGATAATGTTAATTTTATAATAGAATCTATGTGTATAAAATAGACATCATATATATATAGTCTCGGTGCAATGTCAAACCAAAAGTGAGAGACGACCTGGGAAACATAGTAATCATCGTGTTCAATTAATTGGGTTTAATAGTATTTTTAATTTTAGCAAACCCTCATATATTATCCAACACTTTCTTGGTAAATTTTGTATATTCTGCTAACCTTCTAACATTAATACCATGAAGTGGAAAATTTTATCCCAATTTTACAAAAGAGAAAGCTGAGAGAGTCAAAGAGCTTATATTATTTAAGTAAATTTTCTCAGTTAGTGTGTGGTGGATCTGGGATTGCAAATCCTTTCTTCTCTCATTGAATCACTGTGATACAGCTGGGTGCTGGACTGTGTTACACATTTAGAGAGAGTTACGATGTTGATAGGGATACCTGAATAATGATAAACTGTAATTTAATTAAAAATATTGAAAAAGAAGATTACATCTTTAAAATCAACATATTAAACATATTTGATTCCTTGAAAAATAATAACAAATATTAAGACAATAAGGTGTACAAATATTGGTAAAAGATTTTGACAGAAGATATTACTAACATTAGTTTCTAGCACATCAATGCAGAGAACTTTTTTTATTTTGCAGAGTTTCATAATTAGTATAAAAGGATAAATAAAATAATGGCAACAGATCAACTGGTGAATTTTGGAAAATCATTTTGCAATTTTAGTTTTTGAAATACAGTTTAAACTTAGTTGGGCAAACTATTCACTGTAAACTGAATTTAGCTCCTATCTTATGAAAGAATCATAAGAATTTTAAAAGATAGTGTATAACATTTTATTGAAACTAATTAGTAATAAAGGAAATAAGTATTTGGCAAATCTTAAGGTTTTACAAAGAGTAGAGAGTGTAACATGATAGAAAAATATGTCAAAATTGGTGCACCAAAGTGATTTATAATCAAAAATGTAAATTGTTATATTTAGGAATTATAGCCCTGTTTGGTGAAAAGAATTGTATAACTAGAATTATTGGGGAACATCTTAAAGAGTAGTAAACAAAAAATTTTACAAAATAAAACTCTGTACATTTACTTATAAAATTAAAAGATGGGAGGGCAGTGTGTGTTGAGCTGTGCATGAGAAATCATCAAACATTATTCCTATAAAATTCAGTAACAATAAATGAACATATAATATGTATTCTGACAGCCATATAAGGTAGATATTAGCAAATTAATGTTTTTAAATAAGAAAGAATACTAAAAGAAGAAAAGGAATGCCACATAGTTCACAATTTTGCCTAACTCTGTAAATCAAGAAAGAGAAAATAATAATATATTGCTATACACTATAACACACGGAGGTTTTGCAGCGATGTAGATAAACTGCTAAAAATGAGTACCATAGAAGTTATCATGTATCTTATTTATTCTCAGCTGCAAACTGGATCTAGGCATAGATGTGATCCCTAAAAAGAATATACATTAAGTTTCCTAAAGAGGCCACAGTAAAAACTATCTTACATCTGTAAATTATTTAATCATTTTTTAAATCTTTCTTTAATTTGCTATATTTCTACGTGGGCTAATGGTGGACTGTCAAGAAAATTAACACACTTTAAATGGTCTACCTGTCTAAACAGCAAGTTCCAATTTCTTCCATAGCAATGCTATTATACTTGATAAAAATTATTTATTTTATGTTTATTACACTGTAAGGTTGTGTAAATGCTATAGCTGAGATTGAGATCAAAGCTCTAGTTCAAACATCAGAAAATAATAATACTACCTATCCTTAATGTCACTACATGTATTACATATGTTTGGCTCTAGATATGTATAATTTCAGTTTGTTTTAGGGTATACAGATTTTAAAAAACCACAAAACAAAACATACAAAAAAAACCCATGAGGTGCTGTGACTCCTTTTTCTTCACCCCCTTCTTACTAGATTCTACTAATTACTCCACGCACATTCTTATATTCTTACACCAGTTATGGAAATGAAGCAGAAGGATATAGGGAATAAAAAAAACTAAGGAGTGAATATGAATGGTACCCCTCTACAACTTTGCTTTACATGTCTCGTGTATGTTTGAAAAGATCGTGGGGATCTTCACGTGTTCTCATAATAAAGGGTGTTTTTTTCAGTCCCCAATACAAGGAACTTCTGCCTGTGTTTCTTTTCCTGTGTCTTTTGGATTACTAAGTCCATGGTTAGCTAATTTTACTACCATTCACCTGCTTAGAAATAATCCATTTTGCTTTAGCTGACTGAAAATTTGTGCTTCTTGGTTACTTATCTCTATTCTGTCAACACTCTTTTTTTTTCAACTTTAAATCAGATGTATTAATTTAGAAATACTCTTACATTTCTAATCTAAAACTCAATTCTAATCCTCAACTGTCCTCAGTTTTCTCACACACTTCAATCCTTCTTGCACTTTCCTATAGGTTTCCACTGTTTAATGGGACAACAGGGAACAACAGTGAGACTATGAAACTGGCCTAAAGAGAAAAATGAGTAAAGAAAAAGCAATAGAATTGCTAGTGGCAGGACGCACTTGGAGATACCTGGAAGGTATCAGATACAGATGCATAGACAAAGAGAACATATGAACTCTTTCCCTTTTAATAAATAAAATAATCTAGCATGCCAACCTGTAATGTTGCCCAATGAGAAACAGAGGGGAAACTATACACAGATATATGCTTTGCATGGCTGGGATGAAATGAATGGTAGGGGAAAGCCGAACACGCACACACACACACACACACACACACACACACACACACACACACACACACACACACACACACACACACACACACACACACGGCCACAAGACAAGCACACTATTTCTAGAGCTAATTAGTTGACTTACAAAGCAGTAGGGGAAAGAAAACTCTTCTGCTTAGGGCAAGGAGTATTAACTGCTTTCTATATAGGAGCTTTTAAACAGAGAGCCCATTCAAGGCTAGAAACCTTACCACCTACTGGTCTAGAGAGGATGGACATTTTCTGATACTATGGAAAACCTAAATAAATATGGGACATATCTTGATGTGCATCCGGGGCGGACAAAGCTGGATAGATATTAGGATTCTAATTAAGCAAAATATCAATAACACATAAGTGTTTTTATATTTTCAAAATATTACTACTTAGGTGTTTTAAGGATAAATCTAGCTTTGTTGTAAACAGTTTTGGGGGAAGTATGTTTTTAAAATACAGGTTTTCAAATAGAAAAGAAATGAGCTTTACAAGGTTATAAGCAGCATCATGTTGTACTTTGTTCCGTTTTTACAAAAGCCTTTATAATTCACATTAACAATTCTGATATATGACAACCAGAAATTGAGAAAGATATATACAAGCAGAAGGCCAAATATCTTAAACTATTTTGTCCTTATCTATTTCTGCATGGGAATATTTTGTTCTGGGGCTAATTGAAAGATGCCATATATGAGAAGATTTCAAACTCCACAAGAAAATATGTGAGATCATGTAATTCCTCAAAAGGAACATTAAAAGTGGCAAATGACTGCTTGTTTTTCTTAAAGATACACAAGTTTATTATGGGATGTGGTTGCTGTGGGTTTGGATGGAAGAGAATTGATTACTTTTTGTGTTGGATTCAAGGAATTGTACTCTGTGCTCCGGTCATTTTAATGGACTTCGTGAGATCCAACCTGGCTTGAGTTTCTTACACAATCGAGATTGAAGTTGGATGTTGGCTGATGGCTAGCATTGTCCTTAGACCCGATAAAGAGTGCTCCTGTCCTGGTTCTCGTACTATGAAAAGTCTCACATGTTATGAACCTACCCAGACATTAATTAATTAAACACCCCCATGGTGTCTCTGTCTGGCTCTCATTTCCGGCATAGCACAAGCCCTAATTCTAAATAACCGCTCTGCGGATTAGCACTTTTCAGGCTACAGACAAATTCAGCTCCCTCTCAGTTGCCCCATGTCTTCAAAAACCAAAAAACACCTGCATCCCAATGCTGTGAATGCCTGTGAGTTTTGCTACTCACTTTGTACTGCTTTGGAGTATAGGAAAGAGTTGTGGGGTAGAAATGCTTATTTAAGAGAAAAGACAAATGTATGGAGAGCCTATTATGTGTAATATATATATTATATTAAGATATAATGTTAGACTTTGAAAAACACAAAAGGATGTCAGTCATGGAGCCTCCCTCCCTTTAAGCATTTTGAGTCTAGTTGAGCAAACGTGAACACTTATGCAGATAAAATGACACTACCAAAGAACAGCATATAAGTTCTGTACAAAATTCAACTCAGGTTAAGAAAAGGGAATGATTTTCTGATTTGGATTGCACATGATAGAAGGTTTCTTGAAGTGGAGAAACGTGTGTTTACAAATGGGTCTATAAGCTTGATAACAAAAAAAACTATTAGTAAATTTTAGTAAACCATTTTAACACTTTAGATTTATAGCTCTATAATGTTATATTATACAAATGTCACATATAATCTACATTGACTGACTATTCCAGATTAATAAAAAGCACATTATGTAAACATTCACTTTCATGTTGATTTATTGGGTTAACTTCTGCATCTAGAGTATCTTAGCACCTCAAAACAGTGTGTTAAAGAATATTATCTTTGGGAGAAAAGCAAATGGTCATGATCTATTCAAAGGTTATCAGAGTTATTTGGGGAAGTTTCCATGATTTAAATAAACAAAATATCTACTTGTGAAAAGAGAAAGACTATCTTCTTACTTTGTCGAAGGGACACTGGATTAGTCTGAACTTGAGGAATTATATTTTACATGACAAATTCATTTTCATTTATAAATCTAAAAATTAATATGTGTATTTTACACGTCCAGCATTGGGGAGAAAGGTAACACAGTTTCTGTGTTCCAGTATATCATTGATTAGTTGGAGGCCTGATGAGTCTAATGAGAAAATGAATTATTATAAAGGTTGTCAGGAAGAACTTATTGGATCATAATAAGGGAAAACTCAAAACCACAGAAACTTAAAATAGAGGTGAAAATTTCTCAGCATTAGGGAGTGTAGTTCTCATAGAAGGTAAAGAGTCAACCCTGATTATAATTCCAGAGAACATCATACTCTCTTATCAATGGCACAATGCAAGAGGGAAAAATAAGACATGGGAATACTGTGGTATGGTCCATGATATCATGTAAATAGTACATAATATGGTGAATATGTCAATAACCTAATATTAAGATTAATAAACATATTTTATTAATTTTCAGAGAATATAGGAAATAATTTGAAAAATGATTATACTTACTAATAAAATCTAGCAGATATTTATAATTGAGAAATTATTTTAAATCTAAAACCTGGAAAAATCTGATTTGTATTTCAGGATTATAACTGAAATACATTTTACTCCATTCTCACACAACAGATTGGACAGCATACAATTCTATCTGAAGAACTGCTCATAACTTTTCCCAGTCTGTGATTTCTCTTTTCATTCTCTTAACAGTGTTTTTCAAAGGGAAGTTTTTTAAAAAAAATTAATGAAGTACCATTTATCAGGTTAATATTTTATTAAATGCTAATATTCATAAAAGGATGAAGTTGCACCATTTGGAGTCATACTTAAGATTTGACTAAGCAAAGGTCAAACTATTTTTTTGCATTTTTTCCCTAGAAGTTTGTTTTTTTTAGGATTTATAAATAGATTTGCAATCCATTTTAGTTAAATTTTTATGTGATGCAAGATATAAATCAAAGTTCTTTTGTTGGGCCAGCCCTGTGGCTCACTCGGGAGAGTGCGGCACCGTGGGTTCAGATCCTATATAGGGATGGCCGGTTCGCTCACTGGCTGAGCATGGTCACAGAAAAGGACAAAAAAAAAAAAAAAGTTCTTTTGTTACATATAAATATTCAATTGTTATAACACCACCTGATGAATACTATACAATCTACAGTAAATTGTGTTTAGATGTTTGTTGAAAAGTAATCAGTATATCTCCAAATCTACTTTTGGATTCTCTTTTCGGTTCTATTATGTATCTTGTTGCCATTATCATACTTTCTTGATTATTCAAATCAGGTAGAGCTAGATCCTCCAACCTTGCTCTTTTTCAGATCTGTTTTGGCTAATTTAAGTACTTAATTTATCCATATCAATCTTAAAATCAATTTATCAATGTCTACCCAAAAGCCTGTTGGAATTTTAATAGGGAATACACTGTATCTATAAATCCATTTGTGGAGAATTGGCATCTTAACAATATTGAGTTGCTTGACCCATTGACATAATATGTTTTCTACTAATGGAAGTCTTCTTTAATTTTTCTCATCAGTGTTTTGTAGTTTTCAGAATACAAACCTTTTATATCTTTTCTTAAGTTTATCCCCAAATGTTGCATATTTTTGTTACTATTGTAAATGGAATTAACTTTATTTTCCAATTGCTCATTGCTGTCATATAGAATTGCAATAATTTTCATATATTGTTCTTTTATCCTGCAACATTGCAAAACTACTTATTAGTTCAACTAGCTTTATAATACATCCATTGGAAACTTCTCCATAGATAATCATGTTATCTGCAAATAAAGGCAATTTACTTATTTTTTTTCCAGTGGGATGGCTTTTTATTTTAAGTCTCTTACTGATCTGACTAGAACATCCAATACAAAGCTGGCTAGAAGCTGAATACAGCAGACATTCCTGTCTTGCTCCTGCTATTTAGAGAAAAGTGTAGCATCTTCACAATTGTAAGGTTAGCTCTAGGCTTTTGTAGATGCCCCAAAGATAATATCTACTATTCTTAGTTTTTTGAGAGTTAGTGATCAAAATGGATTCCTGCTTTTTTCAAATGCTTTTTCTTTGTCTCAGATGATTATACAGTGTATTAGTCCATTTGTGTTGTTATAACAGAAATAACTGAAACTGGGTAATTTATAAAGAACAGAGATTTACTTGGCTTATGTTTCTGGGACAGCTGCATCTGGCATGGGCCTCTGGCTGCTTCTACTCATGGCAGAAAGAGGCAGGCAGGTGGGGGATACAAACAAATCACACGGTGAGAGGAAGCAAGCAAGAGAGAGAGAGGAAGTGCCAGGGTCTCTTAGACAACCAGTTCTTGGGGGAACTAATAAAGCGAGAACTCCACTCAGGACCCCCACCTAGGGATAGCATTAATCCATTCATGAGGTATCCACCCCCATGACTCAAACAGCTTCCAGCACCGCCACACTGGGGATCAAATTTCCACATGAGTTTTGGAGGGGACAACACATCCAAACTTCATCATACAGATTCTCTTTCTTAAAAATATAGTGGTTTTATTGATTGATTTTCCAGTGTTCAACTGACCAGTTTAGTTTAAATGTCAAAGAACTCATGTTTATCATAATGCATTGCTCTTTTAATGTATTGTTAAATTCATTTTGCTAAAATATTAAAAATGCTTATATCTAAGTTCATGAGGGATATTCGCCATTTGTTTTCTTGTGTTCTAACTCCTTCTATTTTGGTATCAGGTTGATTTCATAGAATGAGTTGAGGAAGGTTTACCTCCTCATCAATTTCCTGGAAAATTTTGTATATCACTAATCTTATTTCTTTCTGAAATGTTCAGTAGAACCAGTGAAGTTTTTGTAACTGGATATTAATCTGTTGGAAAGTTTTATCCACAAACCCAATGTTTTCAATAGATATGCACTATTCATGTTATATATTTTTTCTAAAGTGAGCTTTAGTAGTTTATGTGCTTAAAGGAATTTGTTTATTTATTCAAAATTGTATAATTGTTACATTAAATTGGTCTTAGCATTTTAATATTTTCATATCTCTGGTGATACTGCCTTTTCTTGATATTGTTAATTTGCATTTTCTGTTTCATGATCATTCTGATTGGTGTTTATCAATTTTATTGGTCTTTTCAAATAATTAGCTTTGATTTCATTGATTTTATCTATCATTTTTCTATTTATTGCTTACCACTCTTTATTATATCCTTTATTCTGCTTGTTTTAGTTTGCTCTCTTGTTTCTGTTTTCTTAAGGTCAAAATGAGGTCACTGATTTTACACCTTTCTTTCTTCTAATACAGGTGCTAGTGCTATTATTGCTTTCCCTCTAAATTGTTCTAATCACATTCCAGAATTTTATGTTGTGTTTTAATTTTTAAAGTTTTAAATTGTTTTGATTTATTTGTTGAAATCAATTAATAATTGAGTAATAATTGAATTGAATTTAATAATTCAAATGAATTATTTAGAAATGTGTCCCTAAATTTCCAAGTATTTGGGGGAGGTTCCAGCAATTTCTGTTACTGGTCTTTAATTAAATTCAGTTTTAGTTAGAGAATATACTTCTTTTAAGTTTCTTGCTAATTCATTTTATGCCTTTGAATATGCTCTAAGTTTATTTATACAAACACTCAAAAAGAATGTGGCTATGAATTTTGAGTGAAGCGCTTTATATATATATATCAATTAGGCCAAGTGTTAATATTGGTGCTCAAGTTTTCTTTACCCTCAATACAATCTTCCAAATTCTATTTTTCCACAAACTTTTATTTTTTTATTTATTTATTTTATTTTATTTTTTTTTTTTTGTCGTTTTTTCGTGACCGGCACTCAGCCAGTGAGTGCACCGGTCAGTCCTATATAGGATCCGAACCCGCGGCGGGAGCGTCGCCGCGCTGCCAGCGCAGCACTCTACCAAGTGCGCCACGGGCTCGGCCCTCCACAAACTTTTAAAAATGCTCTTGTACTTGTTCTGTCAATTATTGAGAGAATATCATAGCAATTTTAGAATATAATTGTGTGCATATCTATTTTTTCTTGAAATTCTATCAGTTTTTGTCTTACTTTGAATCTCCGTTAGCAGGTGCAAAAACTTAAGGATCATTATTAACTCTAGATAAATTGAGTCCCCCATCATTATGAAATGACCTTCTCTAGTACTGTAATATATTTTGCTCTGAAATATACTACAGAGCTTTTTTTGCTCTTAAATCTACTATAGATTTCTTTCAATTAGTGTTAATTTGGTATGCATTTTTTTCCATCCATTTATTTTTAACCTAGCTGCGTCTTCATATTTACAGTGGTTTTCTTGTTGACAACATATTATTTGGATCTTGCTTCTTTATTCGACCTGATAAACTCTGTCTTTTAACTGAAATATATAGGGCATTTATATTTAACATGATTATTAATAGGTTTAAGTCTGTATTGCTCTTTGCATATTATTGCCATATTTTCTGTTATTGTTTTACTCATTTTCTGCATTCTTATGGATTAAACTTTTTTATTATTCTGTTTTATTTATTTGGTTGGCCCATTAGTTATTCCTCCTCTTTTGATAATTTGGTGGCTGATCTAGGTCTACAGGATATGCCATTATCCTACCTCAATCAAAGTTTATGTGGAGTAGAAAAACTTTACAATAGCATTTTTCATTTTCTCCCCTCGAGCCTTTGTGCTATTGTCATTGAATATTTATCTTCTACACATCCTCCAAACCCCACATTATATGGATTTTATTATTGTAAACTGCAAATTACTTTTTGAAGAGACTTTTATAATGAGAAAAATCTTACATATTTATCCACACAGTAACCATTTCTAGAGCTGTTTATTCCTTTGAGTATATCAATATTTCTAACTGGTATCACCTTGTTTTGTCCAAAGGACATTTTTAGCACTTCTGGTAAGAAGAGTCTGTTGGCTATTAACTATTTCATATTTTCTATGTTTAAAAACTCTTTAATCCACTTTGTTGTTGAAAGCTATTTTTGCTTATGATAGAATGCTATGTTTAAATATTTGGGTTTTCATCACTCTTTTTAACACTTTAAATTAAACGCTCTACTGTCTTTTCTTTCATTGTTTCAATGAGAAATCTGTTGTCATGCTTACATTTGAACATCCCCATATAATGTGTCTTTTTTGTTCTGCTGCTGCTTTTGAGATTTTTACCTTTATCACTGGTTTTCAACAATTTCATTATTTTCCTATCATGAACAGAAGTCCCAATTATAATTTTTGAAATACTGGCAATTGGTTAAACAGGACAGTTATTTGCTCTGAAGAGAATTTGACTTTTACTGATCAGTAGAAACAAAGATTTTTCTGCCTCCTCAAATCTTAAGAGCCTTTAACTTAGGATGCTTATGTTAATCCATAACAATATAGTGTAGCAATGGCTTAATAAAAAAAAAAAAAAAAAAAAAAGGATTTTCAGTCATTAAAACTTTTAGATGCAGGAATACCAAGTAATCATTTTTAATAAGTGATTTTAGATGAGCATCATAGTGTAAGGTTCTGTTCACATTTAATATTTTATTTTCTGCTCTTTAATACTGTATAGCTTTAATTTCAAGAATCAGCATTTTCTATGATAGTCATTTGTCAAAATTTATTTGTAATATAACTAAAACAATCTCTTGGCATGATTTTGAATGAAATAAAGATTCATCAAGCCATAGTTATATGTATGAATATAGGTAAATAGATATATAGATAAGTAGATAGGGAGGGAGGAAGGAAAGAAGAAGGAATAGCTACACAGATAAAGCAAAATGAATCTGGTTTACCTTTTCTATGAATCAAGAAGAGGTTTAATCATATAATTTTGATTTATTTTGATGTGCTATTTTGGAAAATTTTGACTTAAACTTTGTTGTTTAGCTATATGCATTCACCATGGAGATTTGTCGTAATGATAATTTAATTTCATTCACCCTGAAAATAATATATATATATATATATATATATATATATATATATATATATATATATATTTTGACCTGGAGAAAAACCACTTTTTTGCTTTTACCCTAAAGTAAAAGTTTACTTTGTTCATTTAATTCATTTTAGGAAAAAAAATGTTCCCTTGAAAATTGATATAATTAAATAAAATAAAAAATGGTATAAGGAACACAAATATTAATATATTAATAGAATTACTATTCTGTTATATGTAAATAAAAAATAGAATTGGAAATGCCATGTCATTTTGAAAAAATAAGCCAACTGGATGCTGATAATACAAATGCATTCTAAATCTGGTTTTAGTTAATAATTATCTTAGGAATTCACTACTACCTAGTTTATGTATAGAAAAGATAAAATGTGGGAACATATATGGGTCAAAATTGTTATTATTATAAACTTTTAAATATACAAAACTCCACACCAAGGTGAATACAAATTTCTATCTGCAAATTATGCATCTCTGGCTGGAATTTATTTTCTTGACATGTTTTAGAAAGAGGATTCATTAAATACAAAAGAAATCAGCTCCTCTTTAAAAAAAATAATAATAACCAGGTTTATGCCCAATCAATAAATTTTGTGAAAATCTTAGGACTTTGAGTAATATTTAAATTTCAATTCTATATAGATTACATAATATAAACATATCTATGTTTACACACACACACTCACACATACACACAACAGCTTTAACTAAATCAAAAAAGTAAAATGTAATGATTTTTTTTTTTGAAATATTTGGTGGCCAGATTATTCACTATTTTCTTGAATAAAATGAGATCTCCTTGATTGTTCTTTTTAATTTATGTATTTTTGTCGTTCTTGTTTTGATGCGTAAAACTGGAATAGCAATGGAGTATAAAAATCTTATAGCCTGCCTGAATCCTAGAAAAAATCCTTGTCATGACTATGGCTCTGTCCTCCAGCTTCCAGAGAGAATTGCGAATGTCTGCTAGTTGTTCAATATTTCATATGAATTTTATCTGTGAGCTTTGGCGGGGGCGGGGAGAGTAACACATTCAGACAAAGCTAATACTTAGGGATTACAAGAGTTTAAAAGTTTAACTACATGGATAATTGTTATTTCTTGTATTTTAAATTAATTTAAATCTCTAAAAATGTTAAATTGAATTATTTTCAAGACTGCAAACCATGTGAAATGTGCATGCTGTAAGCAAAAATCTCTTAGGACATCTCTAAAAAAGGAACAACAATAATAAAAATGATAATGATAATAATATGTTTAATACCCAAATACCATCCCCAATTAAAAGAAAAAAAAAAAAAAAACCAGATCTGTTATTAAAGCCTCTTATGTAAATCTTCAAGATCCCGTTTCCCTTCTCCTCATCTTAGAGATAACCATTAACCAAAGTTTGAAGATTGTCATTCCTCTTATAGTGTTCCCAACAAACGCTGTTCTAAGCTCTAGGAAAATTGTAGTAAACAATAGTGTAAAAATACATCTTTATGCATATATGCTATGTCAGCTTGTGGTGAATATTAATAAAGCAAGAGTAATTGGGATAGGAAGAGCCATCATCTAATTATTTAAATAAACATATCAGAATATATAAAAATATAAATACATACAAATCTATTTCTATGTATACATACATATATTCACACACTCTCCTCTCTCTCTCTGTGTGTGTGTGTGTGTATACATATATATATATATATATATATATATATATATATATATATATATATATATATCTCAAACGATATCATTGATTGGTTGATATTTGATCAGGGATTGGAAGAAGAAGGACAAGCCCTGTAGATATTTTGGGGAACAGCATTACAGGTGAAAGTCAGTTCAAAGGCCTAAGTCAGAATAGCCTTGTAGTGTTTGAAAATTGCTGCAAATTAAACAAAAACAATCCTACACTCTTAACTCTGCAATTCCTTCCATAGCATGCAGAATAAAAATCTAAATATATTAAAACATACTGATGTGTCCACCTTGGTATCTGTGACTTCATATCTTCTAGTCCACCCACCACTCACTCTGCTCAGCCAATTTACCCTTCAAGAAAGCACTCTGGCAGCTGTTGAGAATGCACTGTACAAGAGCAAGGATGAAAGCCTGGAGACCTGTTTGAAAACTATTGCAAAAGAGAAGATGGTGACCTGAAACAAGGGGTAAGGGTAGAAGGATATGAATTAAATTGATTTTGGGTATAATATGAAAGACTATTCATAGGCTTTTCTGCTACATTAGAAGTCTGATTTAAAAGATATATTTTTCTATGTCTTATCATAAGGAGTCCCTTGATTAAAAAATGTTTTTAATTTCAATATAATTCAATGTATTATTTTAGAATTTTTAATTTCCACATTCACTTCTTTCCCCCCAATATGACATTTCACTAATAATTCATATAAATATGTAAACGTTTTATTATTATTTCTAAGACTTTAGTTCACTTGGTGTACCTTTGTGCCCAGTATGAGGCAGGAATCTTAGTTTATTTTGCATAATTTATTCTGTATATGTACAACCACTTGTCTCTGGACCATTTATGATCAATCCATCTTTTCCCACAGAGAAGCAGTGTCCTCTGTGTCACCTCTCTGTGAAGTCTGCATATATGTGTGTTTTTTTTCTGGGCTGTACAATGTCTTTCAGTGATCTTTATATTTTTGCCATATTACATTATTTACTGTATTATATAAAGCATTATTTACTGCAGCTTGGTTAATCTTAATATATGAATAAGAAAAAGACCACCTTTCTACCTTCAAAATGTTATTGTTGGCTATCTGTATTTTCACATTTATGCTCAAATAAGATTCATAATTAGCCAAGTATCCTTACCGTAATTTTTTAATTCCAATACATTTATGTTATAAAGAAGGGATTATTGGCATATTGATGTCAGGTTTACACATCCACACGCATGGTGTATCTTTTATTTATTAGGTCTTTATTAATGTCTTTCAAAAGTATTTTTAATTATTCTATAATTATAGAAGTCATGATGTTATTATAGTATTTAAACTCAACATTTCTAAAAATGAAGGATCCAATTTAAGATATAGTTATTTGATAAGAACACAAATAATCATGTACTTGAAGAATACCAATACATAAAGTTGGCACATTATAATGAGAGAAAGATTGACTGAAGCAGAGGTTTAATCAGAGAGGGAAGGTAGGAATGTGTCATATAAGAAATCAAAAATCAGTAAGAAAAAGAAGATAGTTAAAAAAGTGATAAGATCAGTAAGATGGTTTCGTGGAAAAAATGCAAGTTTTCATAAATATAGATACTATATAGGTATATACCTATTTGGGATGAGCTTAAAGATACAGAAGTAATGATACAAACTATTCACTTCAGTTACCTGAGAGTGTGTCATTACAAGAGTAGCTGGCAAAGAAGGGCGCATTAACTATTATTTTTAATATACCATAGTATTTTCACTTTGTGCTTTTACTCATACACTATTTGAAATTTTAAAAATTAGCAAATAATTAAGTAATTTTTTAAAAAACTGATGACATAAGCAGGCTATTACCTATCAACTCTGTTGTTTGTGCTTTGGAATCATCAACATACTTCCATTTACCTCCTACTCTCTTTTTTTCCCTAACACACAAAACACAGACTGGGGGTGCTGAAATTCATTGCTTTATCCCCTATGCCCTCCTACTCTGGGAAATATTGACTCAATTAAATATAAACGAAAAAGGAAGGAAAATATGAAGGATAGGAGAAAGGAAGAAAGCCATTTAATTGGGTAAGTTAGAAAAGTAGAGAAAATGATTGGGAAATAGAAACAAAATTAGTAATGTTTGGACTTATGATTCACATAAAAATACAGAAATGGTACATTGGCAGAGTGCTTACATATATTCATATTAATAAAAATAAATAGATTTTTTTTTATTCTATAAAAGAATTTTACCACCTTAATGACCTGTAATTGAGAAATCATTCATCTACTTTGGCGTGAAATAATTGAGTGCATAACAAAAATAGTCCTCCAGGTGAACGTTTATTAATCAATTTATATGCAATGTGTTAATATTGTAAAAATTATATTTTAGAGCCATGAATAGTTATTTTATTTGTTTATGTAGATATTTATTTACTTTATTCATAGTTATAGTATCTGCTTTCCTTAATCTAAAACTGGAAATTTCTATAGAATTTAATTAATTAATTAATATCTAATTTACTTAAGGAGTTCAGTGTTACTGTTGCAAGGGAAGGAATTAGTCTTTTTAATCAAACACACTTTGAAAAGGCCTGAATTTCTTTTTTTTTTTTCTTCTTCTTATGAACTTTGAGGAATAATTTACATACAATAAACTGCAAACATTTAAAGTGTCCAATTCAATAATTTTTGACAATTGTACAGACTCATAAAACAACCAACTACTTTAGAGACAGATCACATTCATTGTGCCTCATTTCAAAGCACCCCTCCCTCACTCCGTATCTGGCAACTATGTTTTATAGAAATGGAGATACACAGCAAGAAGTCTTTTGTGTCTAGTTATTTCCACTCATAAAAATTATTTTGTGATTCATTTATGTTTTAGTTTATATCAACAATTCATTCTCATTTTATTGCTTAACAGTATTCCACTGTATGAATATACCACGGTTTGTCTTGCCATTCAATTGTTGATATACAATTAAATTGTTGCTACTTTTTAGCTATTTGAAATAAAGCTGTTACAGGCACTAACATGTGAGTAAAAATCCCTATGGAGACATAGATTTTGATTTATCGCAAGTAAATACATAAGAGTATAATGGTTGGTAAGTATATGCTAATTTTTTTACAAAATTGCCAAATATTCCAAATTGGTCGTACCATTTATTTTTATTCAGAGGGGTTATTTTGTTTCAATATGTTTCGGATTATTTGCACATGTGATTTTGTCCTAGTTTTGGTATCACAATAATATAAAAACTTAGTGAGGATAATGGTGGCCATATAACTTGAATCCTTTCATGTAATTTTAAAAGCCATGAACATCAGCAAAGAAACTTATATCCCTAGTATACAGAGTAACCAGGAAACAAGAGGAACACATGCTTCACTATACCGGCAATTGGAGAAATAAACAAATAAGACCAGCAGAGTCAGCTCCTTAGCAGAGAATTGGACAGGGCCTGCACGAAAAAGAGGAAAGTAGAGTGGACTCCTCATAGTGATTAAACCCAGAAAAATACCTAGGGTTTATACCCAGAAGGTTATTCGCCCACATCTAAGTGGGAGATACTAAAGGTACATTTGAGTCCTGGTCATTCATAAATGATAGTTATGAAGAAACTAAAAAAAAACAGGGGGCTTGGAAATTGTGCACAAATAGGTGTAATTAAAAGTACAGTAAGGCACACAGTTATAGAAAGGGAAAGCGAGAAGAAATAGAAATAAATGATTAGGTTAAAATGATCACAGAAAAAGAAAAGTGATAGATATTGAAGACTGGCAATAGAACAAAATTGGTATTGAAGAAAAAAAACTCAAGAAAACCTTACTGAAATGTAGTGAGGTGTGGGTTGGAAGGGGTAAATCTACATAATGAAATAGTACAGAACATTCCATGGAAAAATTGGAGCAATCAAAATATAATTAACTCCAAACCAAAAAGACGAAGTCACATACAAAGGAAAGAAAATGATGTGTGAATCAGAATTCTGGACAAAATACAGTGTATGACAGCAATGAAGTGACAAAGAGTAATCCAAGTTTATTTTATTTGACAAGTAGATAGCCATCCAAGCTGACCTTTAAGTATCAAGGGTACAGAAATAAAGCTCTAAATATGCCACAATTCATGCTAAAAAAAAGTTGTCCTTATAGAAATAGAGAGTAGAATAACAGTTTCTAGAGACTTGTGGGGAAAAGGAGGAAGGCAGATAAAGAGAGGCTGGTCAGTGGATATAAAATTGTAGAGAGATAGGAAAAATGGGATCTAGTGTTGTGTAACAATATAGGAAGACTACAGTCAATGACAACGTACTGTGTATCCTTGAATAGTTATCTGAGATGATGTTGAATGTTCCCAACAACAAAAAGGTGACAGATGTCTGAAGTGATGGATATACTAAGTGCCCTGATATGATCTCTACACACAGTATGAATGTACCAAATATCATATTGTATTCCATAAATATATACAATTATCATGGGTCAATTAAGAAATAATTAAAAAGAGGTAAAATAAAAAAGAGAAATAGAGAACAGTCTAGTGGTTACCAGAGGCAGGGAAAGGGAAGTGGGAGGGGAAGAGACAGGGAAAAGTTGGTAGATCAGTAAAAAGTTACAAAATTAGAGTTAGATGGGAAGAATAAGTTCTGGTGCTCTAGGGTGATGATAGCTAATAATATTATATTGTATATTTCAAGATAGCCAGGAAAGAGTATCTTTAATGTTATAACCAAAAAGAAATGGTATATGTTTAGGTGACAGATATGCTAACTATTCTGATTGGATCTTCATATGATATATGCATATATTGAAATAGCAAACTGGACTCCATAAACATGTACAATGAAAAAATAATTAAAATTAAAAAGATATGCCTAAGAGCTATCCTCTGGAATCTACTAGAGAATGAACTTCATTCCATCAGAGATGAGTTGGAAAAACTAGCCAAAGAAACAAATTGAATAAATTGAGATGAACATTGAAGACTAAAACAAAGGCAGGGGCGGGGTGGTAAGATTAAATATACTATGGCAAAATAGAAATATATAACTAAAACATTAATAATGATGGAAGAAGAGAAAAACAAAACTAGCCCATTGATTGCGTGATAGGTAATAGGTAGAAATCCAGGGTAATATTTATAGCTGATGAACAGAATAGCTGAATTGAAATAAGGGAAAAGGGAAATAGGCTACTGTATAAAAGTTTTGGCATAAAGGTAATCATTAGAATAAAGTAGACTTTCCTAAAGAAAAATAGTACACTTAAATTCCAAAACTTAAAATTGCAAAAAAACTGACAACCCAGTGAATGATACAGAATATATAGAATATATTTATGTGTAATTACATGAAATACTGTATTGGAGAACTAAGACAAAAGATCACTTTAACTGATAAATGCAAATAGGCTTAGCTGACCTATTAAAAGAAAAATGTTTTCTTATTAGCATATAGAGGAAAACCCAACTCTACCTTAGATAAAAGAGATATTTTATTTACAATTGGAATGGATAAAAATAAAGTCATATGCAAAGCAAATGTGAACAAACAATAAATTGAAGGTGGCAATATAATCTGAAGTTAAAATTTATGTGAAAGAATGAAATGAAACAATGTAGGACACCAAACTATACAGTAATGAGCCACATTCTTCATAAAGTAAAACAATTATAATAGATAAAAGGAGATACAAACAGAAATGTGCTAATTACAGTCAACTTTTATACACCTCTCTCAGTGCAAAATAGATCATATAGATGAGGAATACATAAAGATATATGAGACAAATGACATGGTTAATGAGATAGTTCTTGTGGATACTTTATTGAAAACAACTCAAAATTTAGATAAATGAAAAAAATAAGCAAGCAGAATGAGAGGTAGAAATAAAACATGAGCAGAAATCCTGTTTTTAATAGGGAGAAACAATAAAGCTAAAAAATAAATAAATATGCTGTTTGGAAAAATCTGTAGAATGTTTTTAGATAAATGAAAAAATAAGCAAGCAGAATGAGAGGTAGAAATAAAACATGAGCAGAAATCCTGTTTTTAATAGGGAGAAACAATAAAGCTAAAAAATAAATAAATATGCTGTTTGGAAAATTCTGTAGAATTTTTAAAATATGTCATAAATGTACACATACACCAAAAATAACAAGGGGAAATAAATATTGGTACACCAGAAATTCAAAAAGACAACTTTATAAAGACCAAAAGAAAGGAAGGAAGGATCCTAATTAAACTGACTACTTTTCTAAGAAAATATAATTTCCCAAAAGTGAATCAAGTAGAGACAGAAAGGTTAAATTCTGATTTTCTAAGAATAAGTAGTGGAATTTATTTAAGACCTACATGCTACCCACACTAAAAAAAAGACATAGTTTCATATACTTTCAATGGGGAATTCTATCACACTTCCAGAAAACAGATAATATGAATCAATTAAAAAGCACAGCAATAGTGAAAGTAACAACGGTACCTGTAGCACCATTCCTTGTCTGAAAGAGGCAAGAAATGAGATATCTCCAAGAGACACTGGAGACAATGTGATTCTGCTGACAGTCGAATTTTGGAATTCTGGACTCCAGGCTTGTGAGAAAATAAGTATCTGTTGTTTTAAGCCACCAAGTTTGTAGTAATTTTTTAGCATCCACAGGAATCTAATACTGTACCTACCCTGATAAAAATGGCAAGAAATGAGAAAAACGACAGAGCAATATCAATGCAAAAATTATAAACATTATAAACAATATGTGAAGAAGAACAAATGAATTTATTCTAGGATTGCATGCATGGCTCAATATTAAGAAATCCATTAGGATGATTACAAGATTTAGAAGAAAAATCGTATGTAGTCATATGTTCCTTTTCTTGAGTTGCTGAAAAGGCATTAAAATTTATTTCTGGTTTAACAAACTCAATCAAATAGGAATGGATATATTTTTAACTTAATACTGTATATGTTTATGCCCAAATCTGCATTGCATCTAAACTCAGGTCTAAGGCAAGAATTAAGAAATTTCACAACCTCCACCATTTTAAATTACTTTTTGGGGCCCAGTGTGACTGGGGAGCCATGGGTAGGAAAATCCTGGGGTAGCCCACCCAAGCCTGCATAGAAAGCAGGAGCAAGTGCTATTGTGACAGGGTGGTTCAACACCACTTTTGCAAAATTTGTCTATAACAGCCACCACCACGGCTTCTACCACTGCAAGGATGGCTGTTCACCACAGTAGAAGCCATGACCACCATGTAGATGGTCCACCACATATTTGACTGTACTGATACAAGGAGAGTCACCAGAGAAGTCCGGAAAAAGAGGGGGATATTTTCCCCTTAAAGTCCACTCCAGAGTAACAGAATGAACAACTGATCTACCAGATAATCAGAAATCAAAGTAGAGATATTAGAAATATGAAAATAAAAAGACAAGAAAATATGATGCCACCAAAGGAACAGAGTTATTCTCAAGTACCAGAACCTACAGAACAGGAAACCCTTGAAATGACTGAAAAGGAATTCTAAATAATGATCTTAAGGAAACTCAATAAGCCAAAAATGATTCAGTTAGACAATACAATGAAATGAGAAAAAGTATCCAGGATATGAAGGAGGAAAATTACAAAGAAATTAATACCTTAGGAAAGAATGTAGCAGAACTCAGAACTTCTGGAACTGAAAGACTCATTCAATAAAATAAAATAAAATAAAATAATTTTTAAAAAATGAGAGCTTAAGCAGCAGATTAGAACAAGCAGAAGAAGGGCTGAGCCCGTGGCGCACTCGGGAGAGTGCGGGGCTGGGAGCGTAGCGACGCTCCCGCCGCGGGTTCGGATCCTATATAGGAATGGCCGGTGCACTCACTGGCTGAGTACCGGTCACGAAAAAGACAAAAAAAAAAAAAAAAAAACCAAGCAGAAGAAAAATTCTCTGATCTCAAAATAACCCAGGTGGACAAAAAAAGAAAAAAATAAAAAATAAAAAAAATAAAGAAAGTCTAAGAGAGCTAGCAGACAACCTTAACCTCACATACATCAAAATTGTGGTTGTTCCAGAAGGGCAAAGAAAGGTAAAGGTATCAATAATCTATTCAATGAAATAATAATGGAAAACTTCCCTGATATAGGGGAAGACACAAGTGTTCAGATCAAGGAAGCTCAAAATTCCCAAACACATTCAATCCAAAAAGATCTCTAAGGCACACTATAGTCAAACTGGCAATGCTCAAAGAGACAAATAGAGAATTTTAAAAGCATCAAAAGTGTCAAGTCACTTACAAGGGAGCCCCCATCAGACTTACAGAAGACTTCTCAACAAAATCACTATAGGAAAGAAGAAAATATGATAACATATACAAAATCCTAAAGAAAAAATAAACCTGCCAGTCAAGAATACTATACCCAGCAAGGATATCTTTTAGAAATAATGGAGAACTAGTGTATTTCCTAAACAAACAAAAACTGTGCAGTTCATCAACACATGATGAGCTCTGCAAGAAATTCTCAAGGGTATCCTGCATCTGGAATCCAAAAAACAATAATCACTATCATGGACACACAAGAAAGAACAAAACTCTCTTTTAAAACACGAATGCAAACAAGAAAGAAAAAATAAACTAAATCCTATCACACAAAATACCATCAAATATTAAAAGGCAAATAATTAAAGGAAAAGAAAGGAACAAAAGATATTTTATTTTATTTTATTTTATTTTGTTTTAATTTTTAATGAAGCAAAATTGATTATACATATTTAGGGGGTTCAACATTGAGATATGTTGATCAAATCAATATTACTAGCATTTATATTGTTACAAATTGTAATTATTCTGTATGCCCCTTGTCCAATCTCTCCCCATCTCCCTTTCCCTCCCTCCTCCCCCCTCTAATTACCCTAGACTTCTTCTCTCCTTCTGAAATAATAATGGTTATTCTGTTGATTTGTTGCCTAGATGATCTGTCCAATGCTGAGAGATGTATTCAGGTCCCCCAATATTATTATAGAGCAGATGCTTCTTCTGTCACTCTGAAATGGGCTTTGTGAAGAGAGATATATTCTTCTTTATCTCTGCTGGTTACTATACTTGTGTCAATGTGAACCAGTGGTTGGCAGACCATCTGTGTGGTGGTTGTGGCACCTAACTGATTTCACAGCAGCCATGGTTATTGTGGTGGCTGTGGTGGGCCACCCACATGGAGGCGATGTTTTTGGCATGCTCCTTGGTTCTGGTAGTGTGCCCAGTTGTAAGGAGTGTCTAGCCCCTGGATCCATGCCTTGGGTCCCTGAGTGGGCCCTGAGGTGCTGGCATGGTGTGCCTGGATGTGGGGGGTTGCAGTCCCTGACCCCAGGCCCCTGGGTGGGCCCTGAGTCACTAGTGGTGTGTATGGTTGTGGGCAGGAGGGGTTCAGTCCCCTTCTCCATGCTCTGGGTACCTGAGCAGGCCCTGAGGCACTGGCATCATGTTGTGCCTGGTTGTGGAAGGGAGGGTCTGGTCCCCTTCTCCATGCCTCAGGTCCATGGGCAGGCCCTGAGGCACTGGCATAGTGTTCCTGGTTGTAGGAAGGGGGTCTGATCTCCTTCTCCATGCCTCGGGTCCCTGAATGGGCCCTGACATGCTGGCATGGTGTGCCTGGTTGTGGGAGTGGGGTCCAGTCCCCTTCTCCATGCCTCAGTTCACCAGGTGGGACTCGAGGCTCTAGCACAGTGTGCCTGGTTCTGAGAGGGGGTTCTGGTCCACTTATCCATGCCTCAAGTCACTGGGTGGGCCTTGAGATGCTGGCATGGGGTGCCTGTTTGTGGGAGGGGGCCCAATCCGCTTCTCCATGTCTCAGGTCCCTGGGTAGGCACTGAGATGCTGGTTTGATGTGACTGGTTGTGCAAGGCAGTCCATTCCCTGGCTGCATGCACTGGGCCTTTGGGTGGGCCCCAAGGCACTGGCAGTATGCCAGGATGTGGGAGTGGGGTCTGATCCCTAGCTCCATTCCTCATGTCCCATCATGGGCCCCAAGGCACAGGTGGTGTGCCTGGGCTGGAACTAATTTTTTGTCCTTTGCTCACTTCTAAAATGGAGGAACTTCCTGTGGGAACAAGTACTTCAGCTGTGTGGTTGAGCTAAATTGCTACTTCGCTGCTGTTTCCCTAGGGAAGGCTTTTTGTGTAGCTCAGGGTTTAATGCTTGACCTCATAGATACTTCTGGCTCTCCATAGACCCAGTGTACCTGGGATGTGTAGAAACTCTGATCTGGGCCTGAGATTTTTCATCAAACTGCACCCCATGAAATTCTGCATTTGCATTCCCAACCAGTCTCCTGTGAGTGGTCCTATGCAGATTGAGGTGGGGGGGTGGGGATCGGCTGTCCTGGCTGTGTCCCAGTATTCTCCTGGTGTGCCTATCTCCTCCAATGCCTATGCTCCAAACACTTCCCATTGGATGGGCCCTGTGCCGGCCACTTGCAATGATTCACCAGCCTCTGAATGGCTCTCCTTTTAAAGGTGTGTTTTGGCTCCTTGCTCCTGTATGGGTCCACAAGAACCCTATGAGTGGTCTTGCTGTCCTGGGGACCACCAAAGCTCTCTTCTCCCCTGCTGCCTCCAAGTAACTTCATCTAAGTTCTCAGCTGTGGCTTCTGCCAGCTCCAGCTCCATGTTCTCAGCAGCTGGAGCCTTAAAGCGGCTGCAGCCCAAAAAGCTCAGAGCAGTTTTTTCTTCCTATCATTGTGGTTTCTCCCACCTTCATGAACTCCATAGGTCTCTCCTCCTCTTCTGCTAAATTCCTGCTGCCCCAGCTTGGCTGATGTTACATTTTTATAGTTGTAAATTGGTTGATTTGTGGGAAATAGTGACACTGGGGACCGTCTATTCTGCAATCTTGACCGGAAATCTCAACAAAAGATATTTAAAAAATCTAAACAGAAAGCAATAAAATGCTAGGAGTAAGACAATACAGCTCAGAAACAAACCTAAATGCAAAAGGATTAAACTCCTCACTCAAAAGTCACAGACTGATGGATTGATTAAAAAGGTGGACCCAACTATATGAGATCTTCAAGAGAATCAACTCCCTTGTAAAAATGCACACAGACTATTAGTAAAAGGATGGAAAAACATATACCAAGAAAATGGAAACCCCAAACCAGCAGCACTAGCTATTCTTATATTGGATATAATAGACTTTAAAACAAAATCCATAAAAAAAAAGACAAAGCAAGTCACTATATAATGATAGAGAATCTATCCAGCAAGAAATATGCATCCAACATCAGAATACCCAGATGTATAATGCAAACACTATTGGACCGAAAGAGAGAGATAGACCTCAATACAATAGTAGTAGGGAACCTGAACACCCCTTTCTCAGCACTGGAGATATAATCCAGGCAACAAATCAACAAAGAAACACAGTATTTAAACTAAATTTTAGAGCTATTAGGCCTGGCAGATATCTTCCGAACATTTCATACAACTATGGAATATACATTCTTCTCATCAACACATGGAACATACTGCAGGTTAGACTACAAGTTAAGTCACAAATCAAGCCTCAACAAATTTTTTAAAAAATAAAAATCAGATCAAGCATCTTTTCAGACAACAGCAGATTAAAATTAGAAATTAATAACAAGTGAAACTCTGTATGCTATACGACTACATGGAAATTAAAGAACAAGCTCCTAAATGACCTATGGGTCCAAGAAGGAATAAAACAGGAAATAAAAAAATTTATGAAACCAATGAAAATGTAGACATATCATATCAAAACAGGTGGGATACTGCAAACCTGTACTAAGAGGGTATTTCATTGCAATAAATGCTTAAATCAAAAAAATAGAAAGACAGACACTTTGTTCAGTTTTCTATTAAGTTTGTTTCCATTTTGCTCCTTGATTTGTAAGTAATATTTTTATATTCATAAATTAAATATTTACTCTACTGTATTTGTTGCATTATGTTACCTTGTAAGGAAGGCAAAGAATTGTTTCTATTTCCATTCATCCTTATTGACTCATTCGTCCTTATTGACTCAGAGACTGAAATATCTAACAAAGGAAGGAAACATGAAGTGACACTTCATTTAAAGTGAGAAATTTGCAGAAATAAATTTTCTTGGAAGGAGCAATATCAGCAAGAACACTTGTAGAATTCTGGGCAATGCAGAATTTTTTTATTTGAACAAAGGCTTAGGAAAAAAATAAGTCAATGTGGGACCTGCTGAGGTGAGCCTAGCAGAACTGCATGGCAGAGGTGACTCTTCCCCACTCTTTTGACCAGAAGGAGAGTGCCAACACAAATAGCCCAACCCACCAAGGTAAGCCCAGCAGAATTGTGTGGCAGAGGTGACTCCTCCCCACCTTAGACATGGAGGGGAGTGCCAGCCCACATGGCCAGGCCCACAGAGGTGAGCCCAGCAGAACCATGTGGTGCTGAAGGCCATTCTATGACCACAGATTCTGGAACAGGACCCAAGGTGGTTTAACATAACCACTACCATATCTACTGTCAAGCAAAACAGTTCACCACCTTGGTAACAACCAGGGCCAGTACACAGCCAACCTCAGTGTAATACAAGAAGCAAACCCTCTGCCAAAAGACCAAACATCAATGAAAAAATACAAGAACTACAAATAAACAAGAAGAAAAGACATGACCAAAAGAATACAGTAATGCTCCAAAGTCAGACTCTGTGGAACAGGGAATCCTTGAAATTTCTGAAAAAGAATTCCATGCAATGATCTTAAGAAAACTTGAAGAAATAAAGGAAGACTCAATTAGAGAACACAGTGAAACAAGAAAAAATATCCAGAATATGAAGGAGGAAATCTACAAAGCATTTAATACTTTAAAAAAGAGTGTAACAGAACTTCTAGAAATGAAAGATTCACTCAACAAAATAAAAAAACAAAACTGAGCTTAAGCAGCAGGATAGGGTAAGCAGAAAAATTTCAGAGCTTGAAGATAGTCTTTTTGAAATAGCTCAGGCAGACAAAAAAAAAGGAAAAAAAGAATAAAAAGAATGAGGAAAATCTAAGAGAGTGATCAGAGAACCTCAAGCACTCTAACATCTGAATCATGGGTATTCCGGAAGGGTAGGAGAAAGGAAAAGGTATTGAAAACCTATTCAAGGAAATAGTAGCAGAACTTCCCAGGTGTAGAATGAGATACAGACCTTCAGATCCAGGAAACTCAAAGGTCCCCAAACATATTCAATCCAAAAAGATCCTCCCCAAGACACATTATGGTTAAATTTGCAAAGCTCAAAGACAAAGAGAGAATTCTACAAGAAGCAAGAGAAAAGCCTCAGGTAAATTATAGGCAAACCCCTATCAGAATAACAGCAGACTTCTCAACCGAAACTCTACAGGCCAGAAGAAAGTGGAATGACATATTCAAAATATTAAAATAAAGAAGTTGCTAGCCAAGAATTCTTTACCCAGAAAAGCTCTCCTTCAGAAATCAGGGAGAAATAGTATATTTCAAAGACAAACAAAAGTTGTGGGAGTTCACCAACATAAGACCAGCCCTGAAAGAAATTCTCAAGGGAGTATTCATCTGGAATCTGAATAATGGTGACCACTATCACAAATACACAAGAAAGAGGAAAACCCACTGTTAAAACAAAAATGCCATCAAGAAAGAGAAAGAAGCTAAACCATCCCACCTTAAATTTTCAGCTAACATTGAAGAAGAAAAATAAAAGGGGAAATAATGATCAAAAGATATTTATACCATCTAAACAAGAAGAAATTAAATGACGGAATTAAGCAACACTTGTCAACAACTACCCTAAATGTGAATGGGGTAAAATCCCCATTCAATAGACACAGACTGACTGATTGGATTAAAAAGCTAGACTGAAGTATATGCTGTCTCCAAGAGACCCACTTCACCTGTAGAGACACACATAGATTAAAAATGAAGAGAAGGAAAATGATATACCATGCAAATGGAAACCAAAAACAGGCAGGAGTAGCTATCTCTATATTGGACAAAAAAGACTTTAAACCAAAAAACATAAAAAGAGACAAAGAATGTCACCATGTAATGATAAAGGGATCTATCCAGATAGAAGACATAACAATTATGAACATGTATGTACCTAATACTGGAGCACCCAGGTATATAAAACAAACACTCTTAGACCTTAAGAAAGAAATAAGACCTAACATTAACAGTGGGTGATCTAAACACCTCTGTCTCAGTATGTGACCGATCTTCCAGGCAACAAGTGAACAAAGAGACAGGATTTAATCTTAAAAAAGAGACACCTTAGATCAACTGGACCTGGCAGATATATACAGAACATTCCACCCCACACTAAGGAATATACTTTGTTTTCCTCAGCTCATGGAACATTCTCCAGGATAGACCACATATTAGGTGACAAATCTAGTCTAAGCAAATTTTTAAAAATTGAAATCATTCCAACTATCTTTTCAAACCACAAAGGACTAAAATTAGAAATAAATAATAAGCAAAACTCAGGAAAGTATACAAATATATGGAAAGTAAATAATAGGCTCCTGAATGACCTATGGGTCCAAGAAGAGTTAAACAGGAAACCAAAAAAATTCTAGAAACTAATGAAAATAAAGATACATCACACCAAAACCTGTGGGATACTGCAAAAGCAGTACTAAGGGGCAAATCTATTGCAGTAAATACTTACATCAAAGAATGGAAAGACTTTAAATAAACTACCTAACATGATGCCTTAAAGAACTTGAAAAGCAACAATGCAAACCTAAAAGTAGTAGATGGAAAGAAACAGTGAAGATCAGAGCAGAACTAAATTAAATAGAGACCCAAAAAAACAATAGAAAAAGATCAACAAAACAAAAATTGGTTTTTTGAGAAGATAAATAAAATAGACAAACCATTAGCTAGGTTAACAAAAAAAAAAAAAAAAAAAAGAAAAGAAGAAGAAGAAGAAGAAAGAAGAAAGAAGACCCAAAGAGCAAATATCAGAAATGAAAAGGGAGACATTACAACTGATACCACAGAAATACAAAGAATCATTAGAGACTATTATAAACAACTGTATGATACAAATATGAAAACCTGGAAGATATGTATAAGTTTCTAGACACATACAAACTACCAAGACTGAACCAAGAGGAGATAGAAAACCTGAACGAACCAATGATGAGGAAGGAGATTGAAGTGGTAATTATCAATCTTCCAACAAAAAAAGTCCAGGTCCCAATGGTTTTACAGCTGAATTCTATCAAATTTTTAAAGAGGCATTAATACCAATTTTCCTCAAACTATTCCAAACAATTGAAACAGAAGCTACTCTCCCAAACTCATTCAATGAGGCCAACATAACTCTGATAGCAAAACCAGATAAAGACACAACATAAAAGGAAAATTACAGGCCAATATCTTTGATGAATCTAGGTGCAAAAATCCTCAACAAAACATTAGCAATCAGAATACAGTAACATATTTAAAAAATTATACACTATGATCAAGTGGGATTCATGCCAGTGATGCAAGGATTGTTCAACATACAAATGTCAATAAATGTGATACATCACATCAACAAACTCAAGGACAAAGGCCATATGATTATCTCAATAGATGCTGAAAAAGCATTTGACAAAATTCAACATCACTTCATGGTAAAGACTCTCAACAAATTAGGTAGATAAGGAAAATATCTCAACACGATAAAAGACATTTATGACAAGCTCATTGCCAGTATCATTCTGAATGGGAAAAAACTGAGGGCCTTTCCCTTAAGAACAGGAACAAGACAAAGATGCCCACTCTCACCACCCTATTTAATGTAGTACTAGAGGTACTAGCCAGAGCAATCAGGCAAGAGGAAGAAATAAAGGGAATCCAGATTGGAAAAGATGAAGTCAAGCATTCTCTCTTAGCAGCTGACATGATACTATATATAGAAAAACTTAAAGACACTATCAAAAAACTCCTAGAGCTGATTAATAACTTCAGTAATGTTGCAGGATACAAAATAAATGCCTCCAAATCAGTCGCATTTATATACACAAATAATGAATTAATGGAAAGAGAAATAAAGAAAGAAAGCTATTTACAATTGCTACAAAAAATAGTAAAATACCTAGGGATCAATTTAACCAAGGAGGTAAAAGACCTCTACAATAAGAACTACAAACCACTTCTGAAAGAAATTAAAGAAGACACAAAAAGATGGAAAGATATTCCATGCTCTTGGATTGGAAGAATTAACATTGTGAAAATGTCCATACTATACAAAGCTGTCTACAGATTCAGTGCAATCCCCATCAAAATACCAATGGCATTCCTCACAGAAATTAAAAAAATAATCTTACCTTTCATATGGAACAACAAAAGACCCTGAATATCTAAAGAAATCCTGAACAAAAATAAATAAATAAATAGAGCTAGAGTCATAAAACTACCTAACTTCCAATTATACTACAAAGCTATAGTAACCAAAACTGGACAGTACTGGCATAAAAATAGAAATTTAGACCAATGGAACAGAATAGAGTACCTTGAAATCGACAAAGATACTAACAGCCAACTGATCTTTGACAAAGGCAACAAGAATATACGTTGGGGGAAAGACAGCCTCTTCAGTAAATGGTGCTGGGAAAATTGGACATGCATATGCAGAAGAATGAAAACTATACCTGCTCCTCTCACCCTATATGAAAATCAACTCAAAATGGATTAAAGTCTTACATATAAGACCTGAAATTATATAGCTCCTGAAAGAAAATATAAGGAAAACAATTCAGTAAGTAGGACTGGGCAAAGACTTTATAAGAGCCTCAAAACACAAGCTACAAAAGAAAAAATAAATAAATGGGATTATATCAAGTTAAAAAGCTTCTGCATAGCAATGGAAACAATAAACAGAGTAAAAAGAGAACCTACAAAATGGGAGAAAATATTTGCAAACTATACATCTGACCAGCAATATATATCCAGAATATAGAAGGAACTCAAACAACTTCACAGTAAAAATCAAATAACCCAATTAAGAAACGGGTAAAAGAACTGAACAGACATTTTACAAAGGAAGACATACAAATAGCCAACAGGTACTTGAAAAATGCTCAACATCAGTAAGCATCAGGGAAATGCAAATCAAAACCACATTGAGATATCTTCTTACCCCAGTTAGATTGGATATAATCAAAAAGGCAGACAATAGCAAATGCTGACAAGAAGGTGGAGAAAGGGGAATTTTTCTACACTCTTGTGGGACTGTAAATTAGTACAGCCACTATGGAAAACAGTATGAAGTTTTCTCAAACAACTACATATAGATCTTGTATGCGATCCACCAATCTCACTTCTGGGTGTATACTCAAAGGAATGGAAATCATCATGTGGAAGGGATACCTGCACTCCCATGTTCATTGCAGCTCTACTTACAATAGCCAAGACATGGAACCAACCTAAATTTCCATCAGCAGATGACTGGATAAGGAAAATGTGGTATATCTACACAGTGGATTCAGCCATTAAAAAAATGGAATTTCACTATTTGCAGCAACATGGATGAGCTTGAAGAAAATGATGTTAAGTGAATTAAGCCAGGAACAAAGGGAAAAGTACTGCATGTCCTCACTCATGTGGGAGCTAAGAGAGAACTAAGGAAGGAAAGAATGACCACAGTGGGTGTTGGACTAGCAAAGGAAGAGAATAGAACTAGGGACGCTGGGGAGAGGGAAGGAGGGGGGATTGGGGAGAAGTTGGGTGGGGGATATGGGGAATAACTGCAATTTGAGTTTGTGGGCATGGTGAAAATATTGATCTGATCACCACATCTGGGGCTCAGGTGCAGAAGGTGAGCTCTTTGCCCATGAACATGTATAGTCAATAAAAATTTTAAAATAATATAAAAATTACTTTTGGGGTATTATTCAATTCTATCTGAAAAGAAATCTATAAGAAACATGACTAACAAATGGGAAGAGGTAAATATAATGTTATTTGCAGATGATATAATAAATTAGATGGAAAATCAAGTAAACAAAATTGAAAACTATTTCGAAAAATATTGTAGTATAGTATCAAGATAATAAGTTAATATACAAATGTCAAAAACTATGATATATATAAAAGCAGATAATATAGTGAAAGAAGTGATCCAATTTATAATAGCTACCGAAAGGTTACCAGAAAAAATCTTTATAACTGTGCCAAACCTACACAAATAAAGAGGATAAAGAGATAAAGTTATTGTAGGGATAAAGAAAATTTAAAATCCTGAATAATATCAATAAGACGATAACAAATGTAATGACATTACACATTTCTGTGGAAGAATAGAAAACATCATAAAGATTTTAATTCTTCTCAAGGTGATATGTTTTTAAGGAGAGTATAACTCTGTATACCATAAATATGTACAATCACTATGTCTCAATGAAAAATTTAAAAAAGAATAAAAATGTAAACCAACTGAATTCTCAGGAAAAAAAAGTTCTGTAAATGATATCTAACATTGAAAAATCAAGAAAGAGCCTCATACAAAAGCTTCTAGGAGGTGGAATAAAATTGATTGACACTGTGTTGTGCACATAATTTTGGGAGAGCAGAAGGAAGACGACTAATCTGTTTCATTTTGAACTTTGTGGTACTATTCAAAATTTAAACCTGGATACATATTACATGATAAAAATAGAATTATTTTAAAGAAAAGACAATGGCTTAAAATAATTAAACAACTAAAATAGAGAATAAAAAAGGAGACACCACAAGGTGCAATTCCCCAGGCAATGTAAAGAACTCTTACTATCATTTGTTGGGAAACAAAACATAGGGCTGCCTTTTCCAAGTCTAAGCTCAACAAAGTTACAAAGAATTGGACATATTTTTATTACATTAACATCACTCTTTGTAAAGAATTGCTCACCTGTGCAAGATGAATCAAGATTCATCTGCATTTTCAAAGTGCAATTCTTTAAAACGATTTTTTCTCTGATACCCACGGAGGATTTTGTGTTATATGACCAGTTTATACCCACAAAATAACTCCCTACTTATAAAAGTATGAAGTTCACAAATAATTACCACAACAAATAAAAAATAAAATTGAATATTTGTTTTTTTTAATTTGGAAAATTTGAGAATTTTAAGCTAAGTAAACCTTTTAAAGTTTATGACTTCTTTGTCATTGCTGACAATATCTGAAATGTGCAAGGGCAATGCTTATCTATGGAAACTTTTCTATATGTTCAGTCAGTTTCTGTCTGATGCAAATCTGTCAAAACATACTACTGTTTATATAAGAGTTATTACGGATGTCCAAAATCTATTCCTGAAGGTCCTACAAGAGTTGGGAAAATAACTTTAACAAACCAGTATACTCAGACTTATTCATTGTGTACTGAGAACAAACTTTGAAATTGAAAGTAATTAATTCGGTAGCTAATATGCTTCTTAATTGGTCATTTTACCGTGACCAAGAAGCCATTCTATTCAGAGATAGCTAAATAAAATGATTATGAAATTAAATGGTCAAGTCTTTCACCAGGTTTGATTTTATAATCTTAAGTAGACAGTCAGATGCTAAATTTCATAGTTTGTATTTAACCTCAATGTATATTAATGGATATGCTTAATATTCTACTTGTAATGAAATATGAATCATATTGATGGATCCAGGATAATTATTCACATTAAAAATTGCCTTTAAAATTGAATAAAAATAATTCCATATATTTTAACACATAGGGGTAATCTCAAACATGTCACCAGTCATTTTCATTATAAGACCCCACATTTTGAATCCAAAGATCTGCTTACTTATGATGCTGTCAGTGTTCCTATATAGAATGGTACCTCTTCATTTTATTATAGGACTTCAGGATTCTTTTTATTATTTTGTACAATATTAGTTGCATCAGAAACAAATGCTGATTTTCAAGTATTCCAGTAATCAAGGCAGTACAGAGTTTAACATGACAATAAGCAATAAAATCGAAAGCGTTCACCTACAATGCAGTGTCTACACATATACATATTGAAGTTATTAGAAAGACTGACCTGTCTAAAATGAGAGGTAAAAATATGGTTAGGAAGATATATGCAAAAAACAGGGGAATGGAATTTTTAAAGTAATAGAAATAAAATTGGATAGAAACTCAGACCTGAGAAGATAGCTTCAGTAAAAATGTTCACATTTTTTCACATCACAGAAAATATAATGGGAATTATAAAGCTTTATGGACTTCCATATTAATTTTTAGGACCTCAGAAACCTTTTAGGACTATCAACACGTACTTTAATTATTCTTATTGATAGCAAGATTTTACGTTTTTTAGGCTTCTTATTGTAAGAAAAGGTGAACAAAACAACCTTTGGTTCACAGATTTTGTTTTCTCCCCATTTATTTTACTGAAAATAGTATGTATTTATTTATGTCAGAAAAAAATTTTTAGTAGTCTATTTCACTCTCAGCTCCCCTCCCCAATATGTTAACAAGAACTTGACAGCATCACTAGATAAGCCAACCTTTTTGAATGTGGTTGTTTCTATGGACTCTGGGAAGATATACATAAACAAGAAAGACATGCAAGGCTTAAAATATTTCCTCCCATTTTAAACTTTGCTTATCATGTAGGAATGATATGTATCCCTACTAGGGAACTAAGGGGATATACAATAATGTTCCACAATATTTAGCTAAGAGCATAATGTAGATAATGATATCTAATTAAATCTGGAAAATCCAGTTAGGTTGCCGGAAGCTAAGGAGGTTCTTCTCCCTACAGAAATGAAACCTGAGACAAGCTGAGAATGAGTGGAGAGCTCAGCTCAGTGCAATAATAAAATACAATTATTTCCCAGGCTTATTTCTGTATGAGAAAAGGTTATCATATTCTCAAATAGTCAGAACGAATAAAAAAATGGTCAGTGATGAGAGGCACTGTCACTTTGGATAACAGATTACACTCAGTCTGAGGAGATGGTTTAAGACAAGCAGAACAAAGTTAGAAGTAGCCTGAAGTCACCTGCTGGGTATGACAGCCCCCAAATCCTTAGGAGTCACATAATAGTTGAATACCAGTGCAGTTAAGCCCTCTCGGGCATTTACCTACAGAGCTAAATGACCAGAATTCTTTTGAAACTAAATACAAATAATCAGACACCAAATGTTTTGGGACTGTTTTCTTCAAACTCAAACCGGTAAACTGTTCAAATTCAGTGGGATTTTGGTTAGTTATTATTATATAGACATAGGTTTTGATATAGTCAGTTAAGAGAAGAGTATACAGTTTCTGCTTCAAGATATTCTTTTCAAGCTCAGGTATTTTCCTGGTTGTTTGCTAAGGTATATGTTTTACTGAAGAATATATTTTTTGTTTTGTGTGAGCTCATATCAATATTATTGACCAGAAGAGACAGGTTCTCACTCACTAACCAGTCAATAAATCTCACATATCTCCCCAATTCCCCTGACACAAAATTGTCCTTCCAAGTATTTCAAAGATCAATAAAAATGAGTAAAAATTATATTATTTTAAAGAAATAGGTAGATGGAAGCAGGGGCATCTACTATGTATCTGGTATGTTCCTAAGGATGGTACATAAGCTAACTCTAACATTTACCTAGAGCCTTGCAAAGGAGATTTCAGAGAGGTTACATGATATGACAGGCCAGTCAGTCCTTAGGAATCAGTACAACTCAAGTTCAAATATAAGTTTTCTGAATCCAGATCGCATGTTCCTTTTGTTACGTCACACTGCCCTGGCCTAAGTGTTGTTTCACATTCCCACTTCCTCTAAAATAAAATAGCTTGGGTTCACACTGTGGCACATTAAAATCTAAACAAATGCTGTAAAGTGGACTCATTCACAAGCTCATGAATCATGTGCAGCCCTCCCAAAGATCTGAGATTAAATATAAGTAGCTTGGTCCAGAATGATTGTGGCAAAGAAAGCTTATATTATCCCTAGCTCTGATTCTGAGTTGACATATCTACACTATGTGAAAAGACAAACAAAAATGTATACATGTATACATCTGCCTGCGTATCTGTCTATTTATCTATTATCTATTGATCTATCCCTCTGTGTTTAATCTGGTTGTTTCTAAACACTTAGAATTATATAGTGTTAGTTATATCTCTGGAGATGTCTCTATTTCCACTAAAGGCATGATACTACCACACATTACTGGATATCTGAGAAAGAGGTTACATCTGAAAGTTGTCTGGGTTGTAAGAAAATGTATTGAAAATATTAATATTATTACTACATTGTTTCTCAGAATCTTAAGAAACATTGCATTAAGAATAAAGAGATAATTCTTTATCTTTTCATTATTGTACACTCTCATATTAGACAGAACAACATTCTAATTTAGACAGATATATTCAAGAATGTCCTTGAAAGAGGGCTTGTTTTGAAAAATGATTACATGCCTATTTCAAGTAGCTTTGAAACTGCATTCTGTGAGTGCCTCTTAAAACCCAAAGACTGAAGTGTAAATTGTCATTGTGTTAGGTTGTCTCCGAAGCAAACCTTATTATCCACGTTTGTCCTGCAAGACCCATAACCAGAAAGACTTCAGAGATAACAGGACTCCAGAGGGCAGACGCAGGCCAAGGTTAGAGTCTTCTCATCCTGAATTCACCCAAACATCTTTGCTTTAATACCCAACTGCATTCCAATTTTGTTCAAGGAATCTAGGTTCCAGTTTCCTTTATTATCTTGACATTAAATCTGCAGTTGAACCCTTCATACTAGTGTCCAGAAAATAATCAAAATACATTTTTGCTTATCAATATATTTTGTTCCTTTATGGTATATAACCCAGAATCTGAAATATGGCATTTAATGTTTTATTATTAACCTCTTCAAGTTTGACATACAAATACTAATTTAAAAAAATAAAACAACCTACCAACCAACCAACCAACAAAAACCCAAACAAAAAATTACCATTGGCAAAATTTTAATAGTATATTTCTAGCCACAAAAGAAACCCAATACACTAGGATTTGTGTGTTATGAATATGTTAGTTATCGAAATGTAGTAGAAGTGAGAAACCTTAGGAATAGAGTAGAGAAGGATGTAAGATCATCAGCCTTGATATTTGCAATGACACCTTAAGGAGTACGCATTTTTAAAAAATATTTAATGCATAGTAAGATTAACCTGGGAGAGGCCTTAGAATACAGAACAGTAAAGGTAGGTAATGGGCAGGGACTTCATAAAATGTAAACCACCATCTCCGCATTTATTGAATTTATAGTTTGATTAAAAAAACTATTCAGATACAATAAATGAAACATCACTACATGCATCTGTTTCAACAACTAAAAGTAAGAAATAATTTATTTCCTGGGTTTTTTTGAGAGTTAAGCAAGTTGATGTATTATTCTCTATAAAGCATTTGCCCTGTGCCTTCAGTCTGCTTTTCTAACTCTGCATTGTGTAAAGGTGAATGTTGGGACATGGCTGGTGAAAATATGAGATCATTAGCCAGTGGATATGTGGGTTAGATGCCCTCTCACAATGCTAGCAGTTTCTGATTTGAAATGTAGACAACAAAATATTATTTTTCTGCTACAGTAGATCTGACAGAGTGCCTAAACATGCATAAAGACTTTTTTTCCAAGAAGCATAAGAGAAAAGAGGCTGAGTAGTTACTTTTACCCGTGAAATATACCCCAAATCCATCCTCTTTACGGAAGCTTCCCAGCTTGTTTAAATGATCGTGCCTGTTCTTCCTCGACCTTATGAACTTGCTCAGACACTTTCTCTTTCTGAATTCTGCTTATGAATTTTTCACATACTGACTTCCAGTTTGCTACCAGTGTAGGGGATCAACTAGTCTTTAGGTTTGATTCTCTGTCCTATTTCCCTGTCGTTGACTACAACTTCTCTTGACAGTAAAGAAGATACTGACACAGGCTATATAGCCCTTTCCACAAATGACAGGCAAATGCTCCCCCAATTCTAATTCCAAGTCAGCCTTCACACTCTCCTACCTTGGAGATTACAGCTGAACTAACATACCAGTTTTTACTTATTGACAGAAAACTATCCATCGATGATATCTCACTGAGCTTCTATTATATCTGGAGAATTTAAGAGTGCCAAAATACAGAGATATTTGGAATTTTCACCCCTCCACAGAAGAATACAATTTGATATCGCAGCAATGAGATTAAAATGCTCTCATTAAGTTAAAAATATCTTTGTTTATTTGGTTTGGTTCTTACTGTCTATGTATGTATCTCAGCAATTGCAAAAGACCAGAGAAGAGGAACTTTTGTCTTCTTCATTATAATGGTATAAAGAAGTTTAAAAGAAATAAAAATAAATTGATGCTGTTGACCAGAACATAATATGGAAAGGTATTATTGATATTTGTATTTATGATAATACAGCTCATACAATATTCAAAACAAATCTGCACATTATTATTCTATGTCATTTAAAGGAAATTTTCAGAGTACCTGCAAAGCAAGTTAGCTCATCAATTAAGAATCATTTAGTATCATTTTTTCTCTTATTAACTGTTTAAAAATTGCTTCAGCAGCCATAAAATGCAAAGAAAATGCAATAATTATTCAACTTCTCCGCCAATTTAAATGGTTTTATTTTACTGCAACTGAGAAAAACAATAGCATATTGGAAATCAAATTATAGTATCCTATGTAATTGCTTTTTGAGTTGTTACTGATATTTACATCCGTCTTAGTTTTAACTAAATAATTTCACATACCTGTATTATAATAGCAAATAAAACATAAGCCATGCTGGAACACTTGTAAAATCTGGAAAAAGTTTTGCCTTTTCTGAATTTGATTCTGGAATTAATAAAATGTACACATATGTGTGTATATATATGTGTGTACACATTACACACATATACCTATATACACATATAAATATAATATACATAATATACATATGTTTCTCCATCCTATGCTTTACATAGTGCTTTAAATAGTCCTATTTAAAGTCCTATATAAAATAGTCCTATTTAAATAATTCTATGCTTTAAGTAGTTTCTCTCTTTTGCCACATACCCTCAGTCAATTTTGAGTGGCATTGCATGGTGCATTGCAGTAAAAGTACAAATGGTCTTTGAATGAGAAAATCTTGGCTCAAATACAGTAGGCTATGTTTCGTCTTTAGTACTATAACTAGGTAGAAAACTGATTTGCTTTTAATTACTCCTCTGTAAAATAAAAATAAACAACCCCAACCTAGCAATATTGTGGTTAGACTCAAATATAACTGTGCCTTGTGAAGTATGTGGTCATGATAGGTTGTAAATTATTATTTATATTTCACTAACTACAATGTCAAATATCTGTGGAAGATGAAATAACCTTGTGTGTGATTATACTGTATTTATTCCTGTTTACTTCAAGATTACTGTTCTGTTCCTGTTACATCAAGCACATTTTATCATTCAGATCCTTAATGGTACTAGAAACATGATCTGAAAGTTACTAATATTAATACTTACAGAAACAATACCATAATTATAATATTTAAAAATCATTATCAGAGCTGTCATGAAACTTTAGAAATTTCAATAATGTATTCTCTCCTAATTGCAATAATATGGATTAATTTATAGAAGAGTGAATCGATATTTTTGCTTATTTTCTATACAATATCAAAGTAGGAATAACACACTCTAATTCATTGAGCATACAATTTAGTATAATTCTTTGTGAGGGCAATTTGCTTATATAAAAAACACAAGTTCTTATTAACAACCTACTAATTCTGAATTTATCTATGGATATATTTATAAAGTACCCTATGATAATTGATAGGAAATGATTTACCAGCAACAGAGGATCTGTTTTGAAAAGTATAGGATATCTGTGATATGAGTGATAATTTAAATAAACAGCAGGCCATTATCCTGAGAGTGTCTCCTTCCTATGTAAGGAACAGTAACCTAACTTAAGAGTATGACAAACAGGTGTGTTGTAGCCAGTCACAAACACCCATGTTTCAACCAATCACAGGCAGCCAACTCATCACGCCATGCCAAATAAGGCAGATGTCTAATTGTAGCCAATCAGGTGGATTTCTCTACTTTGATTCTGTGTTTGACCAGATTTATGAATGAATTGTTATTTGGTCAAATAAATTCTGCTAAATTTAATTTGTCGAAAGTTTTTTTTTTTTTTCAACATGAGCGAGATAAAATACAAAACAGTATTTACAGGTATGATGCTTTTTGATAAACAAGAAAATCTATGTATTTTGAAATGAAACAGGAAAATGTTAAAAGTGGTTACCTATGGAAAAGACTGGAGAAGTGAGCAAGTGAAGATTAACTTTTTTTTGTTTGTTTGCTTATGTGGTTTACATTTTTAAAACTCTGTTTTTATATTTTAATGGTAAAGAAAAAATATGGATAACATTATGACCATGTATTTTCTTTATACATTCTGCTTTACAAGTTTTATAAATAACCCAATCTGTTAAATTTCCCAACTCTTGTTTAACCTGTGCTTATGGTATAAGATATCATTTCAAGAGAGTGAATTAATCCGTTTAACTTTAGCTTCTTCTATTTAAATAGGTAGAAAAAATATCTTATTTAATATTTTTAATCCCTAACACTAATCACACAATATTTCTAAAACACATTTTAGATGAAAATAAAATTACTTGAAATTTTCATCAAATACATCCTGAATCATGAGGGATCATGAAATTTAGGCATGTCTAAGCAGAGTCTAGTATGACAGCCTTGTCTGATTCTGATAACAATGTGCTCTAAATCACTTTTGGAATTTACAGGAAAAACTGAAACCACTGATGATTATTCTGTCCAGTCTGGTTTTGTTAGCATTTCATCTTGTGAGAGTCCTGAGTAGTAAATTAGTAGTTAGTGATTGAGGGCTTATCATTCTTGCTGAGCAAAATACCAGAAAAATGCTAATTATTTCCTGAATGAAATTATAAATCAGTCATGCCACTGAGTTTAAGTGTATCCCTGGTAAAGACAAAAAAGAATGGGGGAATTTTCTTTTTAATACACCATTGAAGACCAAAATGCAGAATTATATGAACATACAATGTGATAGTAAAAAGACATAGAAAGTCATATTACAAACTTCTATTCCAATAGGGAAGGGGAGAGGGGAGGGAATTCACACTTGAATATCCTAAGAAAAACAAACATTATCAAAATAATTAGAGAACACTGAAGTCATTACTTTGGGCAATCCAACATTTCAAAATAAATTAGGAATTAATAACTAACACATGCCTGGTGCCAGTTAAATACTAAACTAAAATTCTATAATCTTTGTTGAAGTAGCTTCAACTCATCCATATTAATATGCAATTAAACATAAACATTAACGATACATGATGTTATACATTTTTTGTGTGTATCCAATCATGTACTCTTAATTAGTATATCCATGTGTGATAATGGGAAAACACAGTTTACATTGATGCAAAGAGGCAGCACTTTTCACTATGAAACAGCTATCAGAGAAAAGGCATGGCATTTTTATAAGTAAAATTTTCTGCTCATTGTTCCTTGAAGTATGCGACAGGTATCCAAGAAGGGCCAGGTTCTTCTTGTGTTGTAAGGAGAGAGACAGCAATTAATTTGCAAGTTCCAGCAGGTGTCAAAAACAAAAGCATGTATTGGGTGATACTCCGGAAGGTCTGATGGCTTCTTTTTATAGGCTTAATGAGTTTAATTATAGGTTTTCCTGTGTGTGGCTGGCTAGTAAAGGGATCAAACCCTGGGCCTTGGTGTTATCAGAACTGACTGAGCTAAACGGCCAACCGTCATCATGATTCTTACAGAAAGAGGTCAGATAAGCCCAGGATAGACTGCACAGGAGGAGTCAAACCAGCAATTCTCTCTCATTCCCTTTCTGAGATGTCACTAGTCTTAGAAGTCAAACACAATGTTTGTGCCTAAATTCAAACTACTGTATTGTAACAATGTCATATCATCTTGCTTATGACACCAGCATTGCCCAATTTAGGGAAAATTCTGGGGCTTGATGGGGAAATATTTTACTTTAAAAATGCAGTTTCTTAGTTGAACTACACCCCCAACAGGGGACTTTTTCCAGAAATAGCTGCCATTATAATGACATAGGCATATTCTGATTCAACAAAATAGAAAATTCAAACCTTACTTGTCCAAAGTGAGAGTGGTAGTTAGAGACACAGTCAGGAGTTGAACCTAAGACAGATTGCCCTAAATGCTAAGGTCTTTCTTGAATCTAGTTATATTTTACTAGGGTCGTGCCTATTTGCCACTGGACCAAATCAGTCAAAAACATCATCATTCAGTTAAAAACCTCCTTCTCCACTCTGCAAATCTGCTATTTTGATTTGATCATCAGTCAAGATAGCAAGTTATTTATTGAACAAACTATATGAAATCTTAATTCAACATCAAGTCGTAAAACCTCAGCATAGCAGTTGATCTTAGAGACAGGGCTTAAACCTCTTTTTTGCCCAGAAATTCAAGGAATTTTTCACCCTCAGTTGTTAGAGATGAAAACTTGTTACTTCCTTAGATAATTCATTCATTTCCTTTCATTTCTCAAAGAGCCTTTAAGAAACCACCTGATTCTGACACAACTTTGGATCTTGTGAAAAATATTGGTGAATGGAACCCATCCTAGGTAGCAGCAATAATTTGTATGCCTAGTAAGTTCTCAGATGGTAATGATGATGTTTATCTGGGGATGAAACTTTGAGAACAACTGGATTAGAGAATTGCTCTGACGTTCCTCTTATTCTTTTGTGAAATCAGCCCTAGAGCATATATGCACATTAGATTTTTTTTTTTTTTCAGAGTCCTGATGCTGATGATTCCAATGGAGCTGGCAGCCTACTGAAACTTCAAGTGTTTTCTAAATTCACTGCCTTTAACTTACAGTCTCCATATTATAATGATTTGTAAGTTTATGTGGTTTTTTTGTTCATATGGTGTTTTTCAATTGATTTTTTAGTTGATTGCTTAATTTTTGACTGATTGATTCCCTCTTGTTATCATTGTGCTTGTTTTTTTAACCCAACTGCAGGTTTCAATAATTTTTTATCCATTTCATTTTGCTAGATTTCACCAATCAATAGGTACCTGTCAATATATTTATAAAAACTGATTCTATTACTTACTTCTTAACTATATCTTCCACATTTTTCTCTTCAAAATTTGGTTGCATTTCTTAGATATGCCAGATTCAGTATAGTTGGGCCTTTGTCCAAACTCTGTGTCAATGTTTCCCAATAGTTAACATATTTTTTTCTCAGTACTTGTTAATGTACTGAGAAGAAATATGGGGCTTTCAGCGTCTTTCTTCCCCTGCCTAAAATTGATTTTATCTGCTTATGTGTACAATTATTAAGAATTAAATCGTATTTGCAAAAACTTCAGCTGCCATGTCCATGTATATGAAGCTGACTTATAGGGCACCAATATTCTTTTTGCATTAATTTCAGTTTTACACAGTTTTATTTATAGGGAACATGTCATTTGAATAACTGATACATTTCATTTGAATAACTGATAGAAGAATTTTAAAATATCTCTCCTGGCCCTCTTACACTCTTAATACTGTTAAAGCATTCCAGGACAAAATATTTGAGCCAAATGTTATGGTTCTTGTCTAATGTATATGCCCTATGCAACCTAGCTGACATTACCATAAGTTTGGATGTTAACCCTGACTCTTTGAATATTCCATACTTCACAGGCAAAGAAGTCAACCAATATGTTGTAAAGTCAAACTATTTTCCTTTCAAGATAGTAAGGGAACAGAAGCAAAATTTTGTATTTACTTTCTATTTGTATTCTGCATTAAATTAGCATAAGCTTGCTTGAATGTGTGGCATTAAAATCCCCGCATTAAATTGATTCTGTCAAATCAATGGAAATCTGAAAGTTGCAGAAAAGAGAAATAAAGAAGTTAAGTAGCAGTTTGTACCAAACTAGTATTTCATTTGATTGTGTGTAACAAATCCAACTACACTTAAGCAAATGGACATTTATTTATTTATTCACATCATAAGAAGCCTGGAAGTAAAGAACATAGGTGGAGTGGCTCATCAATGTTCTCAATTCCCTCAAGTTTTCCTTAGTATGCATCTTTCATTCTCATGGTTGCCTCATGGGCACCAGACATCTGCTTCATCTATTGTCTTCTACTACCAACTACAGACAATAACAACAAGAAAGACAAAGTTGCTTTTGTATCTTGACTTTCTAGGATTTGTAAAAAACTTATGGTTGGATTTTGGGACCAAACTTGTGTTATATTTCTACCTGTAGCAGCAATGAAGGAAAATAATGTAGACTTAACAAAATATATTTCATTTCTGCATAAAATCGGGATTCTTTTAGTTAGGAAGAAGGAAAAAAAAGGTAATAGCTGAATAGCAGTATCTGCCACATAATTCTTATACATCATCAGGAGTAAATTCAGGTTTGGGGAATCTAAACTGTTCTCAACTTGAGAGATTCTCTTTAAATAAAACAGTATAAAGCTATGAAAACCAAATTGGGTATGAAAGTGAATATTTATTTAGAGTGAGAAAAAATAATAATAATATAGTACAGATTTTAAAAATATTAAGAAGTACAAAAACCTGATCATGTGAAGACATTGCTAGGGCATGTTCAGGAACTGGAACTAGCCTATCTGTATCCGTAGAGGTGTTAAACTTCTTTAGAGTCCTTAAATACATGTAATAGGATTTGCTATTTGTTTGCCATCTACCTTCATTAAAACAGAATCTATGTTGACCCCATTCATTTGTAAATAAGATAATAAACAAAATAACTTCTGAGTGCTGAATAGTCATAGTTATTGAGCTGTCACACAAATGGTCTCTGTGGTTTGCTGTTTATCATTATTTTGATACCAAGATTATATCACTGAAGAATATAATACAATGATTTTGAAATTAATCTATCAGTTATTCAAATGAAATGTACTTCCTATAATTCATTATCAAAGTAAAAATTACATTTGGAGTTTATTACTAAATGTCACTATATTAATAAATCACCTAAATAACTAGTTTTAGGTTAGTATTTATAAAATAGCAATCTGTCTTTTAGACTAAAAAGCCTAAAAACTTTCTGAAAAAGCACTGCTTTGTTATATTTCTAGTGATCTAGTAACGTAAGTGAGAATAGAAAACTTTGAGCAAGCATATACAGAGGCATATACTGCTTTAAACAGGTTAGATAATAATATGTATTGGTTCATTGTAAATGTTTTAGAAATTTTCTGGTACTTAAAAAAAACTGAATTCCCCCTATTTGTTTCCTAACGTTAGCTGAGTTTGAAAGGATCATGTATAAAGTAAACTTTTAAATGGTTTGATTGCAAACCCTAAATATTTTAATATCATTAATCTCTAAGGGTTTATCTAGTTTTGTTTCTACTGTACACTAGCTATTGAATTTTGAATGCAGAAATATTATTTGAGGACAGCTGTATAGTGATTCCCTTTACTTTTGCAGGGTGAGAATCCAAAATCCTTGGTCGTAGGATATACACATGAGTACAAGAGAGCAGTGTTAAGGCAAGATTAATTTTTGTTTTTAATTCCAATGAACCTTACATGAATAGAGAGGCAATTAGCAACTGAGTGCCCCGGGAGTCAAGGAAACAAACTTGCAAAATCTTCATAGGAAAGAACTGAGGTTTGGAGAGTTAAACAGAGGTCAGTGATTAATGACTTCCTAAACTTTGTATGTATTTTGAATTTTACCCAGAGAAAAATGAGTATTTGAGTATTTTTAATCAGAAAAATGTTATGTCTCACTGGAATTTGTGCAAGCAAGACTGCAGTGGGACAAAGAGACTGTAACAATGCAAAACTAGAAATGGGATAGCAATTAAAAATTGTGGCCATGAGCCTCATCATTGGTAGAGGTTATAGGGATGGAGAGTCAGGAATTGAAAAGATACTCAATTGGTTGCCTAGAGGGACTCAGTGACTAGCTGAAAGAGAGAAATACATTTAAGGTTTAGTTTGAGCAAATGGTTGGAGTTGGTGACTTTAAGAAATCTGAGAGACATAGGAAGACTATGAGTTAAAATGTGAACATGTTTATGTTAATGTGGTTAAGTGGCTATACAAGCGGCTATGTCCAAACTTCAATTGGAAATATGAGACTGAAGAAAAGGAAAGAGACTTACACAAAAGAAATGATTTGGAGATCATGGACATGTGAGTGGTAACTGCAACCATGAAAATGGATAAAGTAGTCCAGAGAGGACATGGGTCATGAGAAGAAAAAACAGAACAGAGTGAACACTAGTAATTGTGCAATGTAAAGAAAATAAGAGCTAAAAAAGCAAACAAAAGAATGTTACAGAGGTAAAAGTAGAAATGGTGCCATTTGTAGAGAAAAGAAGAGATTGTTTCTAAAGAGAATGTAATGATATCATTTTTCAGGTGCAGTAGAAAAAGTGATGTACAGTGATGGCTAAAATAAGAAAGGTATAGATGACATGTAAGTACATTTAATGGAGTCATAGGGACTAGACTAGAGTTAGTTAAAATGTAACAGGGGAAGGAAGTGGAGAAAGCCACTGTAAGCCTCTGCTTCAAGAATTATGTGTTTCATTTTGGATAGGTTCTATTGTCTTCAATTCATTAATCTTTTCTTTGACTACATCTAATCTGCTGTTAATTCCAGTCTTTGTATTTTTCAACTGACACATTTCGGTTTTCACGTCTAGAAACTCAACCTGATCCATTTTTATATGTTCAGTATCTCTTCTTAACTTTTTGAACATACTTAATAAATTTATAATAACTTTTTAATATATATATATATATATATATATATACATATGTTTGCTAATTCTATCATCTGTTCTAGGCCTGGGTTGATATTAATTATGTGATGTATCACCTCACTATGGGTCATAATTTTCTGCATCTTTGCATGCCTACCTTTGGTTAAATGCCAAGCATTGTAAATTTTATCTTATTCAGTACTGGGTATTTTCGTATCCTAATAAATATTCTTGAGCTTTGTTCCGAAACATAATTCAGTTACTTGGAAAATTTGGTACTTTCAGATATTGATATTAACATTTGGTAGGTAGGACCCATGCAGTGCTCATCTAGGTTAAATAATTTCCTATTGTGTATTCTACCCAAAGCCACCTGAATCTTAAGGTTTCTAGTGAACAGGCATTGTCCTCAGCCCTGAGTGACTGCCAAACACTATTTCTTCCGAACTTCAGGTAGCTTCCTCAGTTATACACACCAATCAGTACTCAACTGGATACTTGAAGTGGTTCCCTGAAGATCTCTGGAGTTTTCTGTCTGTGTAGCTCTCTCTTCTTAATTACTCTACCCTGTGAAATCTATGTATCTTGAACTGCACAGGCTTTCTACTCAGGGAATCTGCTCCGCTCTGCTTGGGTTTCTCCTCCCCACACCATTGTCTAGAGGCTCTCCTTATGCAGTAATCTGACTGTTCCAGGCAGGAAGGTAAATACAGTTCCTATTTCTCTGTTTCAGCCAGGAAGGCTTTCACATCACCATGTTGTAAAATATTCCTCTATCTTCTATAACTAATTAAAGTATTGTGAGATTTAGGGACTTGATTAAATTTAAATTTAATTATTTGAGGAAAGAATACTTTGTAGGAAGTACTGTATATTGTCCTAATATGTATGAATTTAGGAGACACATGATATTGATCTTATTCTTAACTATCTTCTGCGATGCATTTTTAAAACATATGTAATTAACATTGATACACAGGTATCTTATTCACAAAACACCCCAAATATAACATCAAGTTTTTAGTTTCTTATTTAATTTATAGGATGCCATTGAGGGTAATAACAGAGGTTTTCTAATTTTTATTATGATAACACAATACCTCAATACTCATTTTCAATGACTTCTAGGACTTCTTTTTCAGTGTGTTTTAGTTCTCACACATTTAACAGAAAACATATCGGACAGTGCCAAAGATATGATCAAAATTATATTGTGATTATAACATCATCTCAAATAACATTGCTGTCTGTTTCTACCTAAGCATTCACTATCTTACAATAAAAACACCATTTACTATGCCTCTGCCAACTTTAGAAAATTCAGTCACTTTCATTAATGGCTAAGACTACCATCATTGTGGCTGTGAAGAAGACATGGCTTTTTATTTTTAATCTGTGAGACAAGGGTAAACAGATTTTGGCTTACATAGATTCAGTCCCACAGGTAAAACCATTATGACAATAACGCACTCTTATGGCCATAAAATACATTTTGTTTTATAGAGTTTTATATTATTTTCAAATGCAACTAATTTATGTAATAATCTGTGACATATGTGTTCATATCTTTACGCTGTGATTATTTATATGTCCTAATTTGGATTACAACTCGCCCTCAGTTCTTACTTCAAGGTGGTTGATATCCTTTTAGTTCAGTAAACAACAGGTCCTTCTGTATTTGTCCTATGATACATTATACACAAAATGAAACAGTAAGAAAATTCATTTGCTCATTCTTGAAAATAACAATTTAAAGATAATTAGAGCATAAGAATTATTACTAGACAGGAAATTTTAGATCTTCTACTAAGTATGACAAGGAGAGTCAGTATTTCTACTGCTTTAAAGTGTTCACAGTTTATTTCCATCAGCAATATTGTCATATCAGGTTGCTGAACAGTATCCAAAGGAAATGTAAATAACACTGTAAGGTTAAACTGTTTGAGAAAGCCATGATACTAAATGTATTGTACCTATTCAGTCTTAACCCCAACATTACTTTTGTTACATTGGATTAGGCTCAATTACATCTCCAATCTTGTGTTATTAGTATAAAGTCTGGTTTCAACAATATATTTGTTCTTTTTCCTAGACTTCAGCAAATTTAATAAGTGTTTAATGTTGCTGAGTTTGCCAACTGTAGTAAATGCAAAAAATATAGAGTGTACTAAAACTATAATATTTCTAAAATCAGAAGTGATACAAAGTCTGTGCTATTTTTTTCTGATATGAACTTGTTTTAATTAAAGAGAAATTGTAGGTGATTCTGCCTTTATTCTGATTGTGCATGAGTATTTTATGCAGTATATGTTGATCTGAGGCAAAATCCTGACTGCACATCTGCTTCTTTCATCTGTCTGCATGTGAGCAAAGACTAGTAAACAACTGGGTAAGTACAATTAGAAAATAAAATATAGAAAAGATCAGAATCCAGTAGCAAAGAGCAAAAAGTGAATGACCTGAAGAACAAGTCAATACTTTGAAATTGAGTGGGATTAGAACAATGTAAATAAAGCAAGTTACTCAGACTTTTAATTCTGTATTCTAGAATGAGGAGACTTATACTGATATGAAATCTCCCATAATGTATATGACCCTGTAGATATTTTATTCCATTTAGTATATATTCTGGCCTGCTTCGAATGAGAAAGAGTGGGAGGACTGCAATATAAACAGGAGACTCCCTATTGGAGGCTGGATCAATTTACATTGTTTTGTTAAAGCATGATGGAGTTTGGGTGTGTTGTCTGCTCCAAAACTCATGTGGAATTTTGATCCCCAATGTGGCAGTGTTGGAAAGTGATCAAGTCATGGGGGCGGATCCCTCATGAATGGATTAATGCTCTTGGGGGGGGGGCGATAAATGAGTGAGTTCTCCCTCTATTAGTTCCCACCAGAGCTGATTGTTTAAAGGACCCTGGCACCTCCTCTCTCTCTCTTGCTTCCTCTCTCGCCATGTGATCTGCTTGTACCCGCCCGCTGCCTGCCACTTTTCCACCGTGAGTAGAAGCAGCCTGAGGCCCGTGCCAGATGCAGCTGTTCCAGAGTCATAAGCCAAATAAACCTCTTTTCCTTATAAATTATCCAGTCTCAGGTATTTCTGTTATAGCAACACAAAACAGACAAAGCATCATTGTTCCACTGAAGTATGTGAATCACTAAGTTTATTAAAGGGATTACTCAAAATTTCCTAGAAGAAATGTGTAGAAAAGTATGAGAGCCATTGCTTTTTGTGTATGTGCAAAAATATGTTTTCATCTCATTCAGAAATCTATGTAATTAAAGACTAGAATATAAATGCTGTGATCCTCATATGACCCTTACTTTATCAACTTATTTTTAATGGAGGGAGCACTTTTTCTTTTTTAAGTTTTTAAGAAATGAGCAAGGAGCAAGCCTGCAGTCAATAGCTTCAACTAGGAGACTCTCTTTATAGCTTTATAATTAATTACAAAGCATGTATGTATTTATAAACATGCAGCAAAACAATGATGCTGAGAAAACTCATAAGGATGTATCAAGGTACAATACTTTTATGATGAAGAATTTCTGCCTCTAAGGAGCTATTTAGGTATTTATTGTGATTTTGCAATTTAATAAAAATGGAAATGCCAGTCTGTGTGAGAACAATGGGTAAAATAGTGAGGAAAAAACAGAAGAAAGGCAGGTGCCCCAGAGCACCTGGACAACAGATGGCAAGGATGATGGCCTGGGTCCACCTAAAGGAATTTAGGGCTCACAGTGCACTGCATTCGTCTGTGAAAGAAGAGATTACCACCTCTACTCCACAGGCGGCTAAACACAGAGCAGGTTTTTGTTGGTTCAAAAGCTTTAAAAATGGCCTAAAACTGCAACTAGGTGTAAAAAGTATATATATAAGCATGCATATATTGGAAGAAACTGATTGTAGAAATTCCATTTGTCTCAAGGTAGTCATTTTGTACTTGCGTTTTATTTCATTTCAACCCTTATTATGCCTACCCTTGGGTTTTTCACAATTTTTTCAAATCGGTAGTAGGGATAGTTAATGTGCTGTTTTTAAAACTGAAAAAAAAAAAAAGCATGGCATTTTCTATAAGGAAGGATACATCGAAGGGTCTGTAGCTCTAGAAGAGTGCCTGGGGAAAATTTCAACTCTATGGTGAGCCTGAGCGCTAGAGAGCACATTCACTTTCATCACATCTTAGAACACAATTCTGTTTATGTTCATACTTTACCATCTCACATATTGCTTCCTGAACGCTCTCAGTGACCATTAAGGGTTATGAATAAAGATCTGTCTTCAGAGTCAGAAAGACATAGGTTCAAACAACTCACAGGTTCTTTAACTAGCTGTGTGATCTTGGACAAGCTATTTAATCTTCTCAGGCTTTAGTCTGGCCATTTGTAAATGGGCTCTGAGATTTAAAAATAAAGCCTGTGTATTAGTCAGAATTCACCACAGAAACGGAAAACAGAAACAATAGAATGCATGCACACATACACATTTATTTTAAGGAACTGACTCATGCAATTATAAGGGCTGGCAAGTCAGAAATCTGCAGAGCAAACCAACAGGCTGGAGACCCAGGGAAGAGATGATGTTGCTATCTTGAGGCCAAATTCCTTCCTCTTGGAATTGATTTTGTATGGGTTTGTTTATTGTGGGACCTATTTAACAATTAAGGCGAGTTCCCAGGACAACTGTGTAAAAGACACAGGCAGTACCTGCACAGGTGTATTGCACTGGGAGTTAGGAGGAGAGGATACTAGTGTGTAGTTCAGTGGGTCTCAGACCTGGCTGTAACTAAGGTTTTAAAAGCTCTGCTAGTGATCCAATATCAGCCCCTTTCTCTCGTTCTTATTTAATTTGAAAGCTCTCCAGGTGATTCTAATGTGCACTCAGAGTTAGAAACAACTTCTGTAGGAAAAAGAGGTGAGTCTAGAAAGAATTAGAAGTATGTCATTCCCCATATGTCAGAGATACAAACTTAAGCACTGCTTAAGCGCACAGATTTACTATACAGCATCCCATTGCCTTGAGTGTTGACCCATGGCTACCAGAAGCATTTCTATATACAGGTGGTAAATCACCAAAAAATAATTCTCTTTCTGACATTGATTTGTTATCTTATACACAGAACAGTTTGTCAAAGCACCTTTCATCAAGTGAACGTAAAATTAAAACAATGAAAAATCCCTGAAACTCAATGGTATTTAATCTTTAGAATAAAATGTACTACAAGGAAATTCTAATATCTACTAATCAGACAGCTTATATTTCCTGGGGTAAAAAAACAATGATGTGTCATTGCTTTTGCAATATCAGTGTCACTCACTGAATGAACTTCACTATATAACTTTATTGTATACCTCTTGTGAGCTCGGCATTGCACTAGAAAGTGGGTGTATGATGGTGACTTCTAGAATATTTGCCCTTTGGGGCTCATCGTTTAATGGGTGGCTATACAATATTAAAATATTTATAGAGATAACTATGTCACCTATCACATAATAAGGTAAGCTATTAACATTGAAAAAATGATGAAAACAACTTGAAAAATATACCACATATGAAAAATGAAAATCAAACTACACTAGAGTCAGGTTAATTAACTTAAATAAAGCTTATCAATAATTTTTCAAATCTCTATTTTGGCTTAATTTCTATGTTAAAACTCATGAAGGATATAAAGTTGATCCATGTATTCAAAGACCTTAATATCTAATTGGAGGAGGGTGAAATATCATGTTATAATGCCTGGTAAATAATAACAATGATAACAATAATCATTTGTTAAGGAATCACTATAAATTAAATAGCCTTTAAGTACCTATTGACTAGCTTAATTCTCATAAAAACTTACGAGGTAGTAAGTACCCTTTTGCAGATGAGGAAATGGGTATCAAATTATTAAATGAATTATCTATATTGTACAGCTAGGATTAGCATAAAACAGGATAAGGGAGAATTAAAATGGAGAGCATGGGCTTACTCAAGAAGAGTATCCGGAATGCAAATACTGATTTCAAAATCATTCACATAAAGAAGACTATGAAAGAAACAGGGAAGAATTGAGATTGCCCAGTAAAAAATATGAGGGTTCCTTGTATATTTTGGATATTAATTGTTTGCCAGATGCATAGTTTGCAAATATTTTCTCCCATTATGTAGGTTGTATTTTCACTCCGTGATTGTGTCCTTTGGTGTGCAGACTATTTTTAGTTTGATATAATCGATCTCATTTGTTTATATTTTCTTTTGTTGCCTGTGCTATTGAGGTCTTATTCATAAAGTCTTTGCTCAGTTCTACGTCATGAAGTGTTTCCCCTATGTTTATTCTAGGGGTTTTATAGTTTGGGGTCTTATATTTAAGTCTTCAATCCATTTTGAGTTGATTTTGGTATTTAGCAAGAGGTACAGGTCTGGTTTCATTCAACACATGGATATCCAGTTTTCTCAGCACTATTTATTGAAGAGGCAGGCTTTTCTTCAATTTATGTTCTTTGTTAAAGATTAGCTGGCTGTTAAGTTTGTGGATTGCTCTCTGGGTTCTCTATTCTGTTCCATTGGTCCATGTGTCTGTTTTTATATGAGTATCATGCTGTTTTTGTTACTACAGCTTTGTAGTAAAATTTGAAGTGAAGTGGTTTAATGCCTCCAGCTTTATTTCTTTTTTTGCTCAGGATTGCTTTGGCTATTCAGGGTCTTTTGTTGTTCCATATGAGTGTTAGAGTTTATTTTATTTTATTTTTTCCCCTATTTCTATAAAGAATGCCACTGGCATTTTGATGGGGATTGCATTGAATCGATAGGTCACTTTGAGTAGTATGGATATTTTCACAATGTTAATTCTTCCAATCCAAGAGCATGGAATGTCCTTTCTTTTTGTGTCGTCTTTAATTTCCTTTCGTAGTGATGTGTAGCTCTCATTGTACAGATCTTTCACTTCCTTGGTTAAATTTATTCCAAGGTATTTTATTTTTTTGCTGGCTGTTGTTAATGGGCTTGCTTTCTTGATTATTTTCTGCTACTTCATGGTTGGAGTATAAATACGCTACTGATTTTTGTGTGTTGATTTTTTAATCCTGCAACTTTACTGAATTTGTTCAAACAATTTAACAGTGAAAAAACAAGTAACCCAATTTAAAAAATGGGCAAAGGAGCTGAATAGACATTTCTCAGAGGAAGATATACAAAAGGCCAGCAGACACGTGAAAAAATGCTCAAAATCACTAAGTATCGGGGAAATGCAAATCAAAACCATGTTGAGATATCCTCTCACCCCAGCTTGACTGGCTATCATCAAAAAAGACAGAGAATAACAAATCCTGGTGAGGATGCAGAGAAAGTAGAACCATCCTGCACTGTTGGTGGGACTGTGGATTAGTGCAGTCATTATGGAAAACAGTATGGTGTTTTCTCACACAATTACAGATAGAACTGCCCTACGATCCTGCAATCCTACTGCTGGGTATACATCCAAAGGAATGGAAATCATCATGTCAAAGGGGTCCCTGCACTCCTATGTTTATCATAGCTCTATTAACAACAGCCAAAAGTTGGAACCAAATTAAATGTCTATCAGTGATTGACTGAATAAGGAAAATGTGCTATATACATACAGTGGAATACTACCAAGCCATAAGAAAGAATGAATTTCTGCCATTTGCAGCAACATGAATGAGCTTAGAGAAAATTATGTTAAGTTAAACACGCCAGACACAGAAAGAGAAATACCACATGTCCTCACTCATGAGTCAGAGCTACAAAATAAACAAATGAATAAAAAAATATATACAATCACAGTAATAAATTGAACTTTCAAAAGGAGAGAACAGAACTGTGTTTACCAGAGGTGGGAAAATGGGAAAGGGGGTTAGTGAGAAATTGGTTAAGGGACACAAAAAATGATTATGTTTTATAATGATGAATATACTCCTTGTTTTGTTTTGTTTTTCCTTGCTGTATCAACACTTTTTTTTTTTTTAATGAAACATGATCGATTGCACATATCTGGGGGAGTTCAGCGTTGAATATCAACAACTGTGTACAATATGTGATGCTCAAATCAGAATACTTATTAATTTATCATTATGCAATGTATTTATTGTGAGCTAGCCAGACAGCCAGAATATATTAATTGTCTTGAGTATCACGTATTGCACACAGGCATTGATATTCAACCCCACAAACATGTATAATTATGTTTCTATATAATTATTCCCACTCATATATAAATAGTAATTCCCCCTCTGTATGTCTACATACAGTTTCCATTCTCCCCAGACTTTCTCCAATCTTATTTTCCCCTACTTCTCTACAGCATCTTACACTATAAGGAATCTTCTTCAAGTGCATTACCAAAAGCACAAAACAGCTATTCATTATTGCCTGTTGTTTCACCCAAGAATCCTAGAGAGAAAATTGTCTTTTTTCCCAGTTGTACTAGCGTTCCCCATCTTGCCCACACTAAACGCTTCCTTACCTATCCATTATGAGGTCTTTTCAAGCTGTCCTATCTGATGACTTTCACACCATTTTTCACATGCCACTCCTGTGTCACTAGAGTTTAATTATTTATTGTCATAACTGTCTCCCTCGGAGACTGAGTTTGTCCTCATTGACAGAGTTCCTATCTTCTAGATATTCATTTCCCAAATTCCTCAGTAAAATAATTAATGTCCAGAGCTATGACAACACCCCAATTTAGAAATAAATAAATAGATAGATAGATAGATAGATAGATAGACAGACAGATAGATAGATAGATAGACAGATAAATAGATACAAATAAATAAATAATAATAAATAAATAAATAAATAAAAAATAACGACAACAGAAAATACCAAACCACCAAAACAGGAAAAGAGAAAAGGCAGGCTGAGGCTAGTAAAGCAGGATTTCTGGATTCTGGAACAGGTGATGGGATTGGAACAGACAGAGAGCTACTGACCACTCACTATCTTGGAAAGAGAGTGAAGGAAAGGAGGAAGGAAAGAAAAGTGACTAAGCCTGGGAAGACAGACATTCTCCATCTGCACAAAGTAGCAGAGATCTCAACACTGAGATTTCCAAGGTGAGTATAATCTTAGCTGAAATACAAAACCTTTCATAAATCTATGTGCAATGAAATCTGATATCTAAAAATACAACAGAATTCCAAAATTTATTTTAAAGCTATGAAAAAACATTCACTTGTCTAGATTTTCCACCTTTCTTCTAAGTAAATTGTTTAGACGTATACGTATGAATTCTTACAGATATAAACTCACACATTTTTATAAAAATAAGTTTATAAATTTATTTTACAAATAAATATATCCTGTTTCCATGACATGTAGAGCTCAATGTACCCTTCCTCTGTTCTGATCCTGCTGCCACTACCGTCCCCAAAAGCGCTGCTTCACTATCCCAGCCTCCTGGCTTCTCCCTTTTTTTCCCAGTTACGTTTTTTATTTGTTTCTTTTCTTTTTTTCTTAAACTGGGGCATTGTCCTGGCTGTAAAGTCACCTTTTAATTAACTGACTTGAGAAGTAAATATCCATTAGATAAGTATCCTCTAAATTTTAACTCTCAACTGGTTTCAATATATATTTTAATGCTGTGAATTGGTTTTTAGTTATATTATACCACTGTCAAGTGAACCATATATTCTTATGAGAGAAATGCATAAATAAACAGGAAATTTTAAATATTAATTGCCTTCAATGTGAACGAAGTTATCAGAAAAAGAGCTACAGGTTTCATTGATGAATGATTGGATAAGGAAACCGTGGTATATATACACCATGGAATACTACTCTGCCATAAAAAAGAAGGAAATACTCTCGTTTGCAACAACATGGATGAACCTGGAAAAACTTACTTTGAGTGGAATAAACAAAGCACAGAGGGATAAATACTGCATGTGCTCACTCATATGTGGGAGCTAAGAGAGAAAGAAGGAAGGAAAGAAACACCACAGTATTGCATTGGTCTTACAGAGGGAGGGAAAATTCCTAGGGCTACAAAGTGGAGTGGGGAGGAAAGGGGATGGAGAGGGAGGTAGGGATAATTGGGTGGGGGACATGGGTACAAAAGTAATTTGTGGTAATGGGTATGCTGCCAGTATGAATGTGGCTCTCACATCATGGGCATGAGGGGTGGCATTTAGCTCTGTATCTCATGAATATTCATTTTTAAAAAAGAATTAAAAGTCAATGAGTTTGCCAGATCTTCTTTCCCTCTACCCAGTGATGGTTTCTTAACTGAAAAAATCACTTTCTCAAATTATACATGTGGATCTTTGTTGATTTCCAGTAGTTGTTAAAGAGGCAGTTTCTCAAAATGTAGGAAAGAAAAATCAGTACTAGAATATGTGTAAACAGCTTGGTTCTTGAGAATGAGCTTCATAAAAAAAAAAATCACTAAAATCAATCCTAGAAGGTTTCTGTATGTATAATTCAGGTAGGTCTGTGTAGTGATTTTTTCTTAAAGACATTAGAATGCAGCAAGAAATAGGGAGGGTAATGAAATTTAGAACATCTTGATTTACTTTCAGGAACAATCTAAACTTTGGAATTTTATGCTCAAGGGCAGTTCTTAAGTAGTTCTTAAGCTTCCACCTCCTTACATGGAAAGGCCACTATATTTTTGAATTTTACATTGTGCACAAGAAATTGGAAAGTGAAAATTATTTTGAGGCTTGTTCCCTGCTTTGAAACAGAGATTGTGAAATTTATCCTAATTCTAAAATAAAAATGCATTTTATTTACCTATTAGAAATTAAAGCAAATATTTATCTAAAGAGTATAAATGAAGCATTATTTTCATGACTTGTTCATTGTTATCCTCTGCTACAGACTTTATCTAAGTTTCAGTCTTTAGTGACAACATAACAAAATGCCTGTTTTTAAAAAATATTTGGATTTCTTTTGAGATTTATAGATGAAAATCCAGCAAATGAATGTATTAATAAATTGAAAGATCCTTTTCACCTGCTCAAATTTAAGCAAAAAGTTCCAATCTTAACTATCTCTAGCTTTAAAGCAAAAAAAAAAAAAAAAAAAAAAAAAATCATAATAATTGTCTTATGTTCACACTCTATCACCTAATTAATTCTTCAAAAGCTTGGAAGATTGTGCTTTGATCTTCTTCTTAAGTTATCAGAATTAGCTTTATGTCCATCAGCTACAAGCTGCTAAAACGCAAACTGTCATAGTGAACCAAAGAAAACAGTTATGAGTTTAAAAAAATAAAACACCTGAAAAATTGCAATCAAATTAATTTTTCAAGCTCATCTTAGGAACAAAGGAAAAAAGAACAATGAAAGAGAAAAATAAAATGGAACTACAGATCTATAAGGATTAAAATCCAAAAGCAGAAGATGTGATGGATACCGCAGAGGAAAGGAGACATAATATGAAAGCCATAGATAGCTCGAAAGGAATGACTATGAAATACCTTTATTGAAAATTTACATTTTCCTGGTTTTACCATATTTAGGTATTAAAATATATGTATTTTATCTTTTCATGGATTAACTTACAGTAATTTGCTTCATGATTATCTCTTCAAAATTTTCTAAGCAAATGTTTATAAATATACATGTTTGTACATATATATGCATATGAGCCCATAACTCATATTTTTTTATAAAAATAAATTTATAATTTATTATGAAAATTGCTCTTTCCTTTGCCAGTATGTTAGAACTTTTTTCATTATTACCCATATAAACATACTTTATTTGTATTTTATACAATATTTTATATTGCTATTGGATATTAGCAAACACTACTTCATTGTGTATTATTTCCCAGTGATAAAATTTATTTTGTGTTCTATTTTTCCCATTAAAATTAATGCTTTGAATTTTATCATTTTTGTGAAGTTAAACACGTCCACGGTTTCCACTTTTACATTTAAGGTTGTGTTTTCACTGTTTAACATGCAAGAATAGCACGCATATTATGAATATTAGTCCTTTGTAACATTGCAAAAACTATTATCCCCCAAGTCGTGAATTTTAATTTGTTCAAATTTTTAATAATTTTATGGAATTTAGATCTTACTTGGAAATGCCAAGATATTAAATTAAATATAAATATTAAATTTTAATTATGGTATTAAATCAGTATTTATTCACCTTTTCTTCTGATGTTTAATGGTTTTATTTTTCCTACTTTTTAAAAATATTTTAATTTTTTATATATCTAGAATATATTTTGGTTTTTAGCCACCAGGTATGAATTCAATTTTTTCTATTTTCCCCAAATAGTTAAGTATTTGTCCCCACCTCATTTATTAAATAATTCATTGTTAGCTCAATATGTGAACAGAAACTTGTATATTCTTAAATTCTTTATTTTGTTTATATAGTCTATTATTACGCTATTCTGTTTACAATACTTTGACAATAAGCTTTTTTTAATAGACTTTAATTTTTAGAGCAGTTTTAGGTTCACAGAAAATTCAAACAGAAGGTACAGCGATTTTCCATATATCCCCTGAATAGCCTCATATATCCCATACATGCATAGCCTCCCACATAATCAACACTCCCAACCCCCCCAGAGTGATACATTTACTACAATTGACAAACGTACATTGACACACCATTATCACCCAGAGTCCGTGGTTTACGTTGGGATTGATACGTTCTATGGGTTTGGACAAGTATATAATGACATGTATTCACCATTACAGTATCATACAGAACAGTTTCACCGCCCTAAAAAAATCCTTTGTGCTCTGCTTACTTATCCCTCACTGCCCCTTAACCTCTGCTAACCACTGATTTTGTCATAGTTTCCATAGTTTTTCCTTTTCCAGTGCATCATGTAGTTGGAATCATAGTGTATGTAGCCTTTTCAGATAGCCTTCTTTTATTTAGTAATATGCATTTACTCATAAGTTTCCTCCAGTTTTCTTATGGTATGGTAGCTCATTTCTTTTTAGTGCTGTATAATATTTTATTGTACTAATGTATCCATACACTTACTGTAGGACATCTTGGTTACTTCTGAATTTTGGCAATTATTAATAATGCAGGAATAAACATCTGTGCAGGTTTTTGTGTGGACATGTTTTCAACTCAACGATAGGTTTTAATAACTCATAATGTCACTTTTTCCCCCTAAAGTTTCTTGACTAAATTTATGTGTTCATATATTCAAACAAAATTTAAAAATACTGTTATTATAATTTATTTAGTATATTGAATGTACTTTATTAAGAACCAACATTTTCAAATGAACAGACTATAAAATGTAGAATTTCATAAATTATATAATTTATGAATAAGTTATATATACTCATTATATATCATAGTAAACATTACTGATTAAATTTATAGAGATAGTTCATGTTAATATTAACTGTTAAAGTGTTTTTCATCATATTTCTGATTTTACATTGTGGAGAATATTTATTTTATATGTAAATGTTGTTGTCAGTGAACTTATTGAACTAATTTTGGACATTGACTGCTATACTTTAAGATATTCACTCGTATTATATTCATATGAAAAGAATGTTAACTTCTCTTCCTTTTAAAAGTATGTATTATCTTTTATTTGCTATTTTGTTTACTTTAAGTGGAAGAAATATAAAATAAAAATAGAGATAGAAGGCATCTTTCTCTTCCCTTGGCTTTAATTACATTGTGTGGGGTTTTGTTTCAATTAGTACTAGGACCAGGTTTGTGACATAGCAGATGACATGTAAATATACATTCATTTTCTCAATTAATTCAGTAAATAATTATGGAGCATAATTTCATGTGATGGGTACTGTTTCAGATGTTTTTATCTAGAACATTATTGCCCTTGTTCATTATTGTCATAGCCTGATGAAGCCACATTCTGGTTAGATTCATGCCTACACCTGCTCGCCTGAATGTGACTAAAGAAAAAAATAAACTATTCTCATTCTAAATTTGTGCTCAATAATCACAAAAAAAGCTCTTGTTTCTTGTTTTTCTATACATGGGGCATATAAAATAGTAAGTTTTCCTTGGCAACACTGTCAGAGTCTGTCAATTGTAAGGGGATACCTTTTGGATCAACTTCTTTATCTCTTTTCTGGTTACAGGCTTGTTGATATTTTTTTATATCACGTCAGTCTGAGAAGTGGGAATTGCATTTACATAACTATTTTTTGTTATTGACATAGAAGTATCTCTGATTATTTCTACATTTTTATATCCATATCTCATGACATGCTTATGTTTTCTCATTTTAGCCTTTATGAGGCTAAGTAGTTTATTACATATTGTTTTTGAAGAAGCTCTTATATTTGTTTACCAATTTTATAGTTCTACTTTATATTTATTTTTATTATGTCCTACTTTCATTTCTATTGTTTGTTTATTATATTTTTCTTAGATTTGCTTATTAGATTTTTTTTATACTTTCCTGGATAAAATGTTAAATCCTCTTATATTTTCTTTTGTTAATAATGTAAATTTTTAAGACTACATTTTGTTTATTGCTTCAGCTGTATTTCATAGGTATTGACTTGTGTTTTTATAATATTTTCTTGGATTCGTTGAAGAATCTTTAACTCAAGGGATGTTTTGAAACATTTTTAGATTATTTTCAATTCTTGTTTTGTTTTCAGGACTTTTCTTTTGTTGGTTACTTCTTTGTTAAATTGCATTGTGTTCTGAAAATGTGATTTACACCAATGCGACTCAAAATGTGCTCTAACCAGCACCATCAGCATTACTTGGGAGCTTGTTACAATTGCAAATACATAGGCCCCACACCAGGTCTACCAAATCGGAATTTCTATGGTCTTACTGAAATGAAATTCTCCCATTTGCAACAACATGGATGAGACTGGAGAAACTTATGTTGAGTGAAATAAGCAAAGCACATAGGGATAAATACCGCATTTGCTCACTCATAAGTGGGAGCTAAAAGAGAAAGAAGGAAGGAAAGAAAGACCACAGTGGTGCATTGGACTTGCAGAGGGAAAGAACATACCTTGGGCTGCAAAGTGGAGTGGGGGTGGAAAGGAGAGGGGGAGGGAGGTTGGGGATAATTGGGTGGGGGACCCGGGGTACAAATGCAATTTGTGGTAATGGACATGCTGACACTATGAATCCGGCCTTCACAGCTTGAGTGGGAGAGGTGACAATCAGCTTTGTATCTCATGAATATTCATAACCAATTAAAAAAGATAATTTTATTGTTTTGTAATGGATAAAATTATCTTGAAAAATGTTCAATCTCAGATGTACTGTTATGGAATTTCTCTTCTATATAGGTATCCTGCTATTAGTGCTACAAAAACATCATCATATAATTTTCCATTGGAATGTCCTAATTTAAATGAGTATAATAGAAATAGTAAAATGTAAATTTAAAAAGTCTTGAGTTATATAAATAAAGAACAATATTCATTTTGTTTTGGAGAACTGTTTACTTTTTCTGACTTTAATGTAGTAGCAGACTAAATTTTGTGTTAATTTAGGTTGTAAAGCTGTGGCAATTCATAGCCCCTTGAAGGGATAAATGCAAAAGCTCAAAACATAGCAACATTAATAGGGAGATTTGAGGAGGGGAAAAATACACCTTCCAAAGCATTTACTCTTTTCTCTAACAAAAAGACCAGCACAATCCTCAGCAATGAGAATTTTACCTTGAAGGAAAGGTTGGAGTCATGGAACACTGAGGCTGCTATAAAGTATCTAATGTAATCATTAAAACAACTACATGAAAGAAGTACTCTGCAGATTAGAACACCTTGAGAGAGAGTGAATATATTTCATAAATTCTCACAACTAAAACAAGTTGAACCAATATTCACATCGAACAGTTTTTTCACTCCTAACTGAACTATAATACTATAGTGAAAAAAGCCCTGATTGGAGATGGACTTCAAAGTAGATCTTCCATTAAGTAGCAAAATTTCTAATTAATAATTTCATGCCCACTCTTCTGTTTCCTCCACTAACATGGAGATTTGATATGCTTTGTCTCAAATAAATTACCAGATATTAATTTATTGAACTTTTTTCCGAGTAATAATAGCTGACATTTATTAAGAAGTCATTGCATACCAGACTTTATTCTTATTTAAACATTGTCTCATTTATTTTTGACAACCATCTTATATGGTAGATGTAATTGTTAAACCCATGTAACTCGTGACTAAAATTGAGACTTGGGAAAGTTGTTTATAAACTAAATCACTATAATGGCCGGTAAGTGCGAAAACTAAGATAGGTACCCCAGTCTAGCTTGCATAAAAGATTATGCTATTTACCACCATATAATAATGACTTCATCTGGGGGTTAGGAATAAAAAGGTGAATACTATCAATTTTTCTACAATAACAAAGATCCAGATCAAGTGTGTTTGTTAACTATGATATTGGGTACAAAAAAAATGGTAAGAGGTATATAGGAAGTGTTAGGAGAACCCAGACAAAAGAGGAATAGATAATGTTTCAGGAGGTCAGTGATCTTATTACACTAGTCCACACTACACTGAATGGAAAAGTACTGCCATACAGAATAGAATATAGTACCACATGAATAACAGTGAAAACAACTTCATAAACTCAAATCCATATTTTTTGAAACACTAAACTCTAAAATTAGCTTAAGAAAAAATAAAATAAAATTTTAGCAATTATGTATATTTGGCAGGATGTCAACATCTAAAATTTTTAGATGAACTTTCTTAAATTAGCTAATAGGGAAATTCAGAAGTAGGAATCTTTTCCTATCCCTGACTTTCTCTAGCATGGCTTTAGATATCACGAAATTCTTAAAATATGTTATCATAATTCACTTAATTTAAATAATATTTTATACATTTAAAGGAATGTTAAGTATAAAAAAGCAAACAATGGCAAGGTGTCACCCTTTCAAATAGGATGGGGAAATCAGTGCTCTGGCAATTGGGTGCTTCTCAATCTTAGTTTTTTAGGCTCAAATCAAGGTCAGACACTTTGTGCTCAAATAAGATTTTTTTTTCTTATTTCGTGTATATTAATCACGTAGTTTAATGTTGGTTACAATTGATAGATACTTAAAACTGTCCCTCAAAACGTGCTGAAAGATAATAAAAATAGATTAGATTTTTAAAAATGTTATTATTCCTAACTCTTTTCTTCCTTTAGTGATGTACCTCAGGTTCATTAGCAAATCTTCTCAGTTCTGCCTTCAAAATACTCTCCCCAGATATCCATGTGACTTGCTTTCTTGGGTTTTCAGGTGTCTGCTCAAATGTCACCTTTTCAAAGGGCTCATTGTTTCCAATTTCTTACCTGCTTTTTCTTCATAAGAATTATGTCCAGCTGGTATCATTCAGTAAAACTTGTAATAATGATAATAATAATAATGAATAAGGCCCCAAATTAAGGAATTACATTATTGTGAGGGTGCTGAAAAACATCATTTTTAGATATAGCCTGTACTGTCAAAAATATATACTGAAATAAGAAAGTCCCAAACAATCACAAGGAAGTAACTTCCTAACTTTTCCCTCACCCTCTTTCCATTCTTTAGAAGATCAGCATTTTAGCAAGCCCATATTGGAGGACAGGACTGGGCAGACTGGCAATCAACTGCCAGTCACATTATATCTGAATAACATTTATCTCAGGTGTACACTACTTCATTATATAGTTATACATTCAACTGCTTGTTGACTTTATGCATCCACTACAATGTAGGCTCAAAGAGGACAAGAACTTTGCTTGGCTCCCTGCTTAGTACCCAGTGCAGTAATAGTAGTGGCTCAATAAATATACACTGAAATAATTATTGGATTAATTTGATTGCTATGGAACATGCTGAAGTGTAAGTTATGTTTTTAAGCAGACTTCAGAGGGATCAGTTTCCCTGTCTTCTAAGTCTTCTACCCCAATAATACTTACAGATTTTAGTGGCTGCCTTTGAGAATAAAACAGGAGAGTTTTCAGTCATGGACAGAGTTTAAAACAGAAGCATCTGAAGCATGAGAGAAAGCAGCAGTCAAATGAATCATTCTTAGTATTCAATCTCTCTCTTCATCATCATGCGGCCAACTACTAACGCTAAACATCAGGATCTTAGGAAAATGCAACTTTTAATTGCAACAATTAGAAATGTTCCAAGAACATCATTTCATACTTATGAAATTAAAATGAAATGGGAGAATGCTCCAAACTCTGCCCTGAATATAAAATATAACCCAGCCATGCAAAGAGCAATAGACTGACTTTCCACTAGTACATACTTGGAAAACCCAGTTCCAAAAGGGACAATAAAGAGACACAGAAAAAATTCTAGTTGCTTGACGTATTATTTGTTTCTCAAAAGAATTTAAATATGAAGAGAACTAATTCCACCTTATTTGACATGCTTAATGCTTACTTATAGTGGTAATTTCCTTCCAAGCTCTCTTGCATTCAGGAAATAACTACAGAGTATTGCAATTGCACTTCCTCAAAGCAAGAAAATATTCTCTACATTGTCCCTGATTATCTTATTTCCTCAGTTATTGAGCTGCTGCACACTCTTTCCCTTTACAGATTAAAAAAATACAGTTCTGTTCTGTATTTCTGAATTTCATGAAGGTGTTGGCTGAATAACACAACTCTCCTTCAACAAATAAAGCATGAAAAGTGTCAAGCTTATGTTATATTTTAGTGTAGTCAAGTGTGAGCAATAATAATTTAATTATTTGCATGTACCAGTATATCCTTGACTTTTTGTACAAGAAATCAGATTTAGCTACAATAAATACACCTTCCTTCTTTCCAACAGAAACCAAACAAAAGAATGTAACTGTCATTCATTGTTGGACATGAGTATCTCTTTTCCTCTTAGATAGGAGAAAAACAGCTGGCTGCAAAAGAGGAGTGGAGTGCAGAATTTGTGCTCTGAGTATATGGCATGGTTTCCTTTCAATATGACTTCTTGGACTGAATTTGACCAATTGTGGTTAAGTGATAAAAGCCAGAACCCAGCACACTGCACAGAAGACAGCATAAGATGAAGGACAAGGATTTGAGAACCAGAAGTCAAAAGACTGCTCAAAAGATAATTATTAGACTGGTCATAAGTAGGACTGCTTCAGTGCCTAGCAGGTATAGTCTGGCAGAGATGCATAAAGGTCATTCTCTGTATGCCAGACCAGGACTCATCAATTCTCTGGATCTCTGTGATAATAGGTTTGTAGAGCATACAAACCTATTATCTGTTCCTTGCAATCTGCAAGGAAACAAAGTGCTTGACACAAGCACTTGGGATTTCACAAGAGATAATATTAGCATGCCATCATTTAGTGTTCTTGATGTGGATTTTTGGCTTCAGCTGTTGATTAGCATGCAAAATCTACAAGGGCAAGGGCTATGCCTATTGTGTTTACTGCTCCACTCAACTGCTTAGAACCATGCTTGGTACAGAGTAGGTTCCCAATAAATATGGGATGAATGGATGGATGAAGAGCAAGCCTTAACAAAGGAGAAAGTATACAGTGTAGTACATGAGTATTTCTCCTGGCCAGACTAGTACTACATCCTATTCGTATAAGGGATTTCTGTTGATTCCCAGAAATAGCTAAGAGAAAGAGAATCATATTGAGGCATAAATGTCTTCCTTTAATCAAATTGAGGCTTGGAGTTTGTGTAATTTGTTCATAAAAATAAAGATCATGTCACTGTTTCTGTATAAACTTGTGAGATCAGGCATCATTCAGGTGTCACAAACAGAAATAAAGCAGAAAGACTGATAGTAACTTGACAAAGAACATGATAAAATGATGCCTGACTATATGTTAGGATGACTTCCCATTTGTGTTTCATATGCTTTTTCCCAAATACAGTGAAAGATAACTATAAAAGGATCTTTAAAACTCAGAAAAGTCTACATTTAAAATAACATGAAATAGGACTTCCACTCTTGGTAAAGACTGTGTTAGACCCTTCTGGACAACTTTCCCTACCCCTAAAACCACAAATATGAAGCCTGGATACAAGATTATTAAGGACAATTCTACCCCCATTGATCTATAGATGCAATGTATTCCCAGTAAAAATCATAACAGTAAAAATCTTTCTGAAAAAAAATGGCATACTAATTCTAAAATTTATATGGAAAGGCAAGGCAACTAGAATAGTCAAAAAAATTATAAAGAAAAAGTTTAGAGCACTTACACTATTTGATTTCAAGATTTACTGTAAAGATGCAGTACTCAAAACAATGCCTTGTTTGCAAAAGGATAGGCATACAGGTCAGGGCAATTGAATAGAGTCAAGATATAGACCCACTCTTACTCTGTTGATTGATTTTTGGCGAAGGTGCCTATATAATTCAATGAGAGAAAAACAATGTTTTCAATAAATGGTGCTGGAAAAACTGGATACCTGTTTGGAAAAAGAGTGAACCTTGACTTTTACCTAACACAACATTAAATGCAAATGCATACATACAATGGAATATAGATCTTAATGTAGGCACCACAACTATTAAACTACTAGAAGAAAACAAAAGAAAAAGTTTGTGACACTGGGTAAGGTAAATATTTTAAACAGAAAGAAAAGTACAACCCATAAAAGAAAGACATTGATAAAATGTACTTCATCGAATTTAAAAATATTTGTTCTTTGGAAGATGCAATTTAAAAAACAAAAAGCCAACCACATATGGTGAGAAAGTATCTGTAAAACCTATATCTAACAATGGAGTTCTAAATGTAAATATTTATTTGAAGATTTTCTTACAAATAAAAAATGCTGATAAAACATTAAAATAACAGTAACATATTTAATATGACAGTTCACAATAGAAAATATGAACTAACAGTAAGCACATGGAAAAAAATGCACATTAAAACAAAGAGATAACACTATACTCATAATACCTGAAAGGCTAAAATTAAAGACTGGCATTACCAAGTGTCAGTGAGAATGCAGAACAACTTATATCACATGCTGCTGGCAGAACTGCCAACATGTGCAGATTCTTTCTCAAATTGGCAGTTCCTCAAAATATTAAATATATATATTTTCCATATGACCCAGTGGTATGGGTTGAATATGTCCCCCACAAATTCATGTATTGGTAACTTAATCTCCATTGTAACAGTGTTAAGAGGTTGGGAAATCCAGTTATGGTATTTGAAAGGTGAGGCCTTTAAAATGTGATTGGATCCTAGGACCATGCCCTAGTGAATGCATTGATCTATTCATGGAGTAATGGGCATGCCCTGGTGGCTTTATAAAGAAAGAGAGTGAGAAGTTTAACTCTCTCTTGCTCAGCCCATTCTTATGATGTGACCCTCTGGTCACCACGGACCCTGAAGAGAGTTCCCATAAAGAAGGCCCTCACCAGATGCACCCCCTGGATCATGGACTTCCCAGCCTGTGACCTGTAAGAAATAAACTTCATTTTCTTTATATAGAACCCATTTTTGGGTATTCTGTTAAAAGCAACAGAAACAGACTAATACTCCCAGCAATTTTGCTCTGAAGTATTTACCCAAAAGAAATCACAACATATATCCTTACAAAGATTTGTATGTAAATACTCAGAGCAGTGCTTTTCATAAAAGTTCCCAAATGGAAATAACCCAAACATGCACCTGCTGGTGAAAGGATAAATTGTGGACCATCCATACTACCCACACTCTGCAGTAAAAAGGAACAAAAGATTAACCCACACAATGGCATGGATAAAGTTTTAAAACATAATGCAGAGTTAAAAAAAAAATCAAATACAAAGACTACCTGATGCCATTTTTATGATATTGCAAAGAGATATGTAAATTGTTCTTTCACATATCTAGTAAAAATAATGTGGGTGGTTTAAAAAAATCCATAGATGATTATTACTTTTATTTCTTTGAAAGTCAATGTTTTTTTACCTTAAAAAATGCATAATTTTCTTTTCTAGAATTTCTCACTTCCAATTTCTAAGTAGAATTGATATTTTTATTCAACTAAGTCAGATTTAACAGGTATTTGTAACCCCTTGTTGCAGCGAGCAGGACTGAAGCCAAGTTGAGACCTAAAACTGCATGGGCTGTAATCACATTTTAAAAAGATAGTTTTTTTTCTTAGCATGCATTTCTGTGAGTTCATTTTTTTTCCCCATGGTTATTTGGTATTTTTGAACCTTGATTATGGGACAAGATGAAATTACTTACATGAATGCAAAGTTGTTTCCCAGCCAGGGAAACAACTTTGCCAAGAAGCATGTATTATCCAGACCCTGATGTAAGAGCAAAGATGGGAACAGAAACCAGATGGGGTCTGGGCGAGACCTTGCACCTGGCTCCTTGCACAGAGCTCCCATAGTTCACATCTCCCTCCCTCCTGTTTTTCATTTTTCACCTTCCATTCCCTCAATCCTTCTTTTAAAAACCCTTACCAAATCTGAGTCTTTGAGTTGGCTTTAGCCTGTCGATTCTCCGTCAGGTTTACCAGGGAGATGGCTTTAATCTGGCCATTCTCCTTGAGGTTTACTGGAGAGACAGGTTAGTGCAATATCACTCCTCAGGTTACTGGTATCCCTGAATAAAAGCTGACTTCCATTTTCACCAGCATTTGACTTTTGAGTGATTTGCTTTTGAAAGGGGGCAGGCAGCCAGACCTGTGCCTGGTAACAAATTTTGGGGAGTCTCAGCCAGGAGCTGAGTGGCCCGTATCATCCTCTATTGCCTTCCCATTCACATATGAACACACATACACCCTCCTTTAGATGTGTCTGTAAAGGCTGTTAATTAGTGAGGAAAGTAAACAATAAAAATTAACTGAGGCAAAGGAACACAGGAGCCAAACTCAAAGATTTCCCAATGGCCGAGATGGAACAGTTAATTTTATAACATAAAATATAAAACAAACAGTCACACATATATGTAATTGTGTAAAAATGATTGAATAAATAATTAAATGGGAAAGAAAAGGCAAATCTCTCTTAGAGAAAAATTCCAAATAACTTATATAGATACTACCAGAAGGAGGAGCTCAATTCCATCCACCTACCCCTTCAGAATCGCCTAGACTTAGTCACTTGCTCCCAAGACTTGCATAGGGAAAAGGAAAAATATTAGCTTTACATTGGAGAAACCTAAGAAACATTACCTTAGTCAAGTCTTCAATGTTAACACCATTTGTGCTGTCTTGTGGATATCATGTACTAGCTTACCGGATGTGATAAAAAAGACACTTCACTTCTGTGATATTCTATTCCAAAATCCAGCCTAAGTAAGAAAATACATCAGCCAAACACAGACTTGGGGAGATTCTATGAGATACCTGGACAGTACTCCTCAAGACTCTTAAGGTAATTCAAAACAAGGAATGGTTGAGAGATAGTCACAGACTGCAGGAGACTGGGGAGATATCACACCTAAATGAAATGTTGTATGATGGATGGAATCCTGGAACAGAAAGAGGACATATGGATATATTTGGGAAAATCTAAATAAAGTCGAGATTTTAGTTGATAGTGATGCACCAATGTCAGTTTTTTAGTTGTCATAAACATACCACGGTAATGTAAGATGTTAACAATGGTGGAAACCTGGGTGAAAGATATGTGGAATCTCTCTGCAATATCTTTGCAATTTTTGTATAAATTGTCAAAATAAAACACTTAATTAAAAAATAACAGCAAACCGATCATTTATTGTCACCTACTAAATTAGAAACTGTCTTATCTAGAGAAGGCAATTGGCTCCATCAAAAGGAATGATGTCAAAAACATTTGTACTTTGGCCGAGCCTGTGGCGCCCTCCGGAGAGTGCGGCACTGGGAGCGCAGAGACGCTCCCGCGGGTTCGGATCCTATATAGGGATGGCCGGTGCTGAGTGCCGGTCACGAAAAAGACAAAAAAAAAAAAAAAAAAAAATTTGTACTTGCTCTGAGGCAGAGGACAATGGTCTTTGATAATGCTACTCACGTGATTAGTTAACTATCACTGCTTTAGGTAAAGTTCTGAAAAGCAGTGCTACATTATTTTCTAGATAAAAGGTAATTATTTGCTGATTTCTTAGGCTTTCCACAAAACAGAAGTTAGGCATTCTTTCCTAAGTCCCTAAATGGTTTGCCTATTGGGTTATGGAAAAGGGATTAAGTAAATTAAAATTTAATAACAGGATAGACAGAGAAGAAGAGACTAACTGTAAGTGAAATGTAAGAAATAATTGTGTATGATTACAATGCCCAATTTAGAGAAAAAATATATAGTCACTATACATTATTCATGGATTCCGTATGTGTGAATTTGCCTGCTCATAAAACTTATTTGTAACTTCAGAATGAATACTCACAATGCTTTCACAGTCATCACAGCTATGCACAGAGCCACAAAAAATTGTGTTAGCCAACAAACATGTCCCCAGCTGAAGTCAAAAAAGATGACACTCTGACTTCTTTTTTTAACTCTCATACGGTAAGCCAGTGTCCTTTTCATGGTATATTCGGTATCATGTTTATTGCATTTTTGTGCTTTTTGTTTGTGATTTCATTGTTTAAAATGGTCCGCAAGCATAGTATGGAAGTGCTATCTAGTGCCCCTAAGTTCAAGAAAGTTGTGGTATGCCTTAGAAAGAAAATATACGAAAAAGATATGCTTCAATCAGGTGTGAGTTATAGTGTTGTTGGCCAAAGGCTCAATGTTAATAAATTAACAATAAATATTTACTAAGGTGTCTTTAAACAGAAGCACACATAAGGCTGTATATTGATTGGTTGACAAAAATGTTATGGCCAGCTCACAGGAACCTAATCCTATATTTCCCCTATGAGCAATGGCTCAGTATTCATTAATTTGCTCTTCACAGTGACTTTATAGAACATATCTACCATGAATTATTAGAATTTACTATATAGATACTGAATAAGAATATCTAGATTATTTCTATTAAACAGTAACTGACTTTGATTGCAAAATATAACACTTAATATTTATAACTTCTTTTTTGCTTCATGTATATATTTAAAAATATGATCTTAGTAGTTGTGCAGGAAAGGGCTAACTCAGTAGTAGGCCTGAGTTGCACATTCCCAAGAAGGGTCTATTTTTAGAATTAGACCTTGGCCATATCATGAAAATCTAACTCTTGGAATGTTTTAAATTATAAGAGTATTTTGCACACTCAGGGCTCTAAACCATAGTTTGCCAACTATTCATTGTAAACAATGTGATTCATGATAAACACTTGCTTTCCTTTGGGAGACTAGAGCTTCTATGACCACAGTCAGTGATGCAGACATTGTCTTCCTATAGGACCAAGCTCCAGTAAAAATCCTGGATTCTGAGGCTTAGGTGAGTTTTCCTGGAAGACAACACTTGGCACATGTTGTAAAATTCATTAGTAGATGAAATAAGTGCGTCCTGTGCAATTCCAATGGGAAAAGACTCTTGGAAAAGTGTGCTTGATTTTTTCTGTACGTGCATGTGCCCTTTTTTCTTTTGCTAATTTAGCTTTATGTCCTTTCACTGTGATAAATTGTGACTGTGAGTACAATGACTGCTAAGTCCTGTGAGTTATTTTATCACATTGTCAAACTTGGGGGTGATCCTGGAAACCCCTTTCATAGTAGTTTTTCACATAAAAGATCAAGGGATGAAAGAACGAAGAAAATGGTACAATTACCCAACTATGGAAAGAATAATCAACCAAACATATCTATTTATTTCATTTTGCATATTTTTGCTATACTTATGGTTATAAGCATTTCTGATATACAGTGTATTTAATACACAAATCAGAAATGCTTAAAACCATAGGTATAGAGAAAATACAATAATGTATATTTTTTCTAAATTTTTGTATTAGTAACTAAAATATGTAGGGTACTTTTATGAAATTAAGATTTTTCTTTTTTTTTTTCTGGAGACATGAATCAGAATTTATATTAACACTACCATATTATATATAATGATGTAAAAATATATATTTGTAAGTATTACCTATGTATATTCACATACACACACACACACACACAAACACACACACTTTTTGATACTGAGAAAATCCCGCAGTGAAGTCTTAAGACCTCCAAAGCTTCATAGCTAATATACAGCTCCAGCTGTTCAGCATGTGTAAGATATTCTAAGGCCTTATTCTTTGTGCATATAGTAGAACCAGTAGGAGGTAATGGCAACTGATTCCTTTCTTTCATTCCAGGATACCAATAAGATGAATCTCCATAGGCTTGTATGTGCTTGCAATCTGGCTGGATCTTATATTCTTATTAATCTATGCCTCCAAATTGAGGCATCTCCCCACTACTGATTTTCTTTTATTTAAAATTTTTGTTTTAACATATTTGGTTGTACATATCTGTGGTGTACAGAGTTGGTATTAATACATGTATGCAATATGTAATGCTCAAATTAGGACAATTAGTATATCCAACATTATACAATGTAATCATTTTTTGTGGCCCTTTACCAATTCTGCCCTACACCCACTCCTTTCCAACCTCTGCTAACCTCAGTTCTGCTTTCTCTTTTTGAAAGTTCAACACATTATTGTGATTGTTGTATCATTTGTTTGTTCTTTTTTTTTTATTTATTTGTTAATTTTTCAGCTCCCACTTATGAGTGAGGACATGTGATATTTCTCTATCTGTGCCTGGCTTATTTCACTTAACATAATTTTCTCTGTGTTCATCCATATTGCAGTATTTCATCCTTTTTTATGGCAGAGTAGTATTCCATTGTGCACGTACACCACATTTTTCTTATCTAGTAGTCTGATAATGAGCATTTAGGTTGGTTCCAACTCTTGGCTATTGTAAGCAGAGCTGTGATAAACAGGTTTCTTCACTCGGTATGTTGCCTTTTTGCTCTGTGATTGGTCTTTTTTCTGTGCAGAAGCTTTTTAGTTTGATATAATCTCATATGTTTATTATTCGTTTTGTTGCCTGTGCTTTGGCAGTCATTCAAAAAGTCGTTGTCCAGTCCTACTTCCTGAAGTGTTTCCCTATGTTTACTTTTAGGAGTTTTATAGCGTCAGGCCTTATATTTAAGTCTTCAATCCATTTTGAGTAGACTTGGGTATATGGTGACAGGTATGGGTGTAGTTTCATTCTTCCACATACACATGGTGCCTTTTCCCAGCACCACTTCTTGAAGAGTAGGTCTTTTCCCCAACACATGGTCTTGGTGCCTCTGTTGAAGATCAGTTGGCTGTAATTCTGTGGGTTGATTTCTGGGTTCTCTGTTCTGTTCCATTGGTCCAATTGTCTGTTTTTATGCCAGTATCATGCTGTTTTGGTTACTATAGCTTTGCAGAATAATTTAAAGTCAGGTAATGTTATGCCTCCAGCTTTATTTTATTTTATTTTTTTGCTGAGGATTGCTTTGTTTATTCAAGGACTTTTGTTTTTCCACATGAATGTTAGGATTGTTTCTTCATTTTCTGTAAAGAATGTCACTGATATTTTGATGGGGATCGCACTGAACCTGTAGATTGCTTTGAGTATTTTCACAATCTTAATTCTTCCAATCTAAGAGTATAGAGTGTCTTTCCATATTTTTGTGCCCTCTAACTTCCTTCAACAGTAATTTGTAGTTCTTGTGGAGATTTTTCACCTCCTAGGTTAAATTTATTCCTAGGTATTTTATTCTTTTGGTTACTATTGTAAATGGGCTAGCTTTCTTGATTTCTTTTTTTCTAGTTTGCTGTTGGGGTATAAAAATGCTACTGAATTTCAGCTGTTTATTTTGTATCCTACAACTTTACTGAAATCATTTCTCTATTCTAAGAGGTTTTTTTGAAGAGTCTTTAGGCTTTTCTATATATAGGATCATGTCACCCATAAACAGGGACAATTAAACTTTGTCTTTTTCCAATATGGGTGCCCTTTATTTCTTTCTCTTGCCTGTTTGCTCTGGCCAGTAGTTCCAATAATATGTTAAATAGGAGTGGTGAGAGTGGGCATCCTTGTCTTGTTCCTGTTCTTAAGGCAAAAGCTTTCCCTAGTCAGGATAATACTGGTGGTGGGTTTGTCATATATGGCTTTTATTTGTTGAGATATTTTCCCTCTATACCTAATTTTCTGAGAGTCTTTATCATTATTGAATGTTGAATTTTGTCAAATGTTTTTTCTGCATCTATTATAATATCAGCACCGCACTCTACCGAGTGAGCCACGGGCCGGCCCGAGTGCATCTATTGTAATAATTATATGTTTTTTGTCCTCGATCTTTGTCAATGTGGTGTATCACATTTATTGAATTGCAAATATTGGACCCTCTTTCCATCCCTGGAATGAATCCCATTTGATCATGCTGTATAATTTTTTTATGTGTTGCTGTATTCTATTTTCTAATATTTTATTGAGGATTTTTGCCTGTTATTTCCTTTTTCTGTTGTATTTTTTTTCTGGTTTTGGTATCAGGGCAATGTTTGCCTCATAGAATGAGTTTGGAAGAATAGCTTCTCTTTCAATTTTTTGGAATAGTCTGAAGATAATTGGTATTAATTTCTCTTTACAGACTTGATAGAATTCAGCAGTAAAACCACTGAGTCCTGGGCTTTGTTGGGCGACTGGTGATTACTACTTCAATCTTGTTGCCTATTATTGGTCTGTTCAGGTTTTCTATTTCTTCTTGGTTCAGTCTTGGTAATTTGTCTTTATCCAGAAATTTATCCATTTCCACCAGGTTTTCAAACTTGTTGGTGTACAGATATTTATAATAGTCTCTAATGATTCTTTGTATATCTGTGATATCAATTTCAATCTCTCATTTTTCAATTCTATCTTTTGTTATTTGGGTCTTTTTTAAATTAGTCTAGCTAATGGTTTGTTTTGTTTAACTTCTCACAATACCAACTTTTGCTTCATTGATCTTTTTTAGTGTTTTGGGGTTTTTGTTTCATTTCTTTCTGCTCTGATCTTAATTATTTCTTTCCATATACTAATTTCGGGATTGAATTTTTTTCTTGTATTTCTAGATCTTTGAACTGTAGCATTAGGTTATTTGAAATTTTTCTAATCCTTTGATGTAAGTGTTCATTGCAATAACTTTCCCTGTTGTACTGTTTTTGCAGTTTCCCACAGTTTTTGATATGATGAGTCTTTATTCTCATTAGTTTCAAAACATTTTTTGATTTCCTGTTTAATGTCTTCTTGGACCCATAGATCAGTCAGGAGCATGTTTTTAATTTCCATGTGTTTGTTTAGTTTCCAGAATTTCATTTCTTATTGATTTCTAATTTTAATGAATCGTGGTCTGAAAAGATACTTACAATTATTTCAATTTTTTAAAAATTTGTTGAGGTTTGATTTGTGATCCAAATTGTGGCCTGTCCTGGGAAATGTTCCATATGCTGATAAGAAGAATGTATATTCTGTGTTTGTTGGATGAAAAGTTCTGTAGACATCTGCTAGATCCAATTGGCCTAAAGTGTGGTTTAAATCCTGTGTTGCTCTGTTGATTTGTTGCTTAGATGATCTGTCCACTGCTGACAGAGCTGTGGTCAGGTCTGCCACTATTATCATATTGGGCTCTAACTCCTTCCTTAGGTCTGCTAGTGTTTGCTTTACACATCTGGGTGTTCCAAAGTTGTGTTCATATATATTTATGATTACTATGTCTTCTTGCTGGATAGATCTTTTTGTCATTATATAAGTCCTTCTTTTCTCTTGTTATAGTTTTTGGTTTAAAGTCTATTTCATCCAGTATAAGAAAAGCCACTCCTGCTCATTTTTGATTTCCATTTGCATGGTATATCTTTTTCTATCTCTTCACTCTCACTCTGTGTTTGTAGATAGCATATAGTTGGGTCTAGCTTTCTAATCCAATCAGCCAGTGTGTGTCTTTTAAGTGAGAAATTTAATCCATTTACTTTTAGGGTTGTTACCAAAAGGTGTTGTCTTACTTCTGGCATTTTGTCGATTTTCATTTGGATGTCTTAAATATCGTTCATTTCTTTCTTTCCCTTTTATTGCCTGTCTTTGGTGTTCTTTGGTTTTTGGAAGTGGTAAGACACAGTTTCTTTCTCTTTCTTGTTTGGATTTATTTATTTATTTTTCCAGTAATGGGTTTTATTCTTTCTTGTGTATTCTTACATGACTATCTTTTTTGGGGTTCCAGCTGCAGGACTCTCTTGAAATTCCTTGTAGGGTTGGCCATCTGCTGAACTCCCACAGTTTTTGTTTGACTGGGAAATAAACTATTTCTCCTTCATTTCTGAAGGATAGCCTTGCTGGGCACAGTATTCTTAGCTGGTGATTTTTTTTCTTTTAGTATTTTGAATATATCATCCCATTCTCTTTTGGCCTGTAGAATTTCTGTTGAGAAGTCTGATGTTAGTTTGATGTGGAATTCCTTATACATAACTTGACACTTTTCTGTTGCTCTCTCTGTGTTTGAGTTTTGCCAATTTGACTACAAAGTGCCCTGGAGGGGACATTTTTGGGTAGAATCTGGGGATCTTTGAGCCTCCTGAATCTGAAGGCCTATGTCTCTCCCTATACCTGGGAAGTTTTCTGGTATTATTTCATTGAATATGTTTTCAATGCCTTTTCCTTTCTACTTCTTTTCAGGAATACCCATGATTTGGTTGCTTATGCACTTAAGGTTGTCTGCTATCTCTCTTAGATTTTCTTAATTTAATTTTTTTTTTTTACTTATTTTTTTGTCTGTCTGTGTTATTCCGAAGAAACTGTCCTTGAGATCAGATTTTTTTCTTCTGCTTGCTCTAGCTTGCTGCTTAAGCTCTCAGTTGTGCTTTTTATTTCATTGAATGACTCTTTCAGTTCCATGTGTTCTACTACTTTCTTCTTTAAACTATTAATCTCTTTGTAAATTTCATTCTTCATATCCTGGATAGTTTTGCTCAGTTCACTGTGTTGTCCAGCTGCGTCTTCTTGTTTCTCACTGAATTTCTTTAAGATTTTTACTTGGAATTCCTTTTCTGTCATTTTAACTGTTTCCTGCTCTATGGTGTCTAGTACGTGAGATTTGTTGTATTCCTTTTGTGGACTCATATTTTCTTTTTTTTTTTTATTTCTAGTATCTCTACGTTGATATCTGGTCAGCTGATTGAGTGGTTGCTTCTTCTATTACTCTCCTCTCAATTCCTTGTGTCAGTAAAGTCTAGTGGTCAGTGGTCCATCAGTAGAGTGGCAATGGCACCTGTGGCTGCTGCTGTGGTAGCAGACCACCCTTGCAGTAGGAATGGTTCTGGAAGTGGCTTTGTCAGACTGCCCATGTAGCAGCAGTGGCTCCAGGGGTGGTAGGCTACTTGCATGACCCTGGTGGCTCCCTGGCAGAACCGGTGGTGTTGGCGATTGCAGCACTGGTAGTTGCAGTAGTTGTCTGCTTGGCTGTGGTGTCCACAACAGTGGCCCAGGCAGCTATGGTATTCACAGTGGCAGCAGAGTTACCTCATGTTGGTCTCAGTGGTGTCAGTGGCTGTAACTGCCTCCCTGGCATCTGTGGTGTCCTTGGCAGCACAATCAGTGGCTGCAACTGCTTCCCTCATGTTTGCACTGTCTGCACCAGCAGTGGCATTGGCAGCTGCTCCTGCCTCCCTCACATCTGCAGTGTCTGCAGAGGCAGCAGGGTTACCTTGTGGGGGCATCAGGCATGCTGGCAGCTGCAACTGCCTTCCTTCTGTCTGTGGTATCCACAGCAGCAGTAGGGTCACCTCATGGGGATGGCAGGGGTGTTAGTGGCTACAACTGCCTCCCTCGTGTCTGTAGTGTCCTTGGTAAAGTCCTTAGTGGCAGCGGGGTTTTCTCATGGTGGCGGCAGCAGTGCTGGGTGAGATAATTTGTAACAGTAAATTTTATTTTACTATCAGAATACACTGGAATCACCAGGTCTGTGAGGCAGAGGACACTGGGAATGGAGTCAATATGATAAATTGTAGAATGTTGTGTCCTTCAAAGCTGAGATCACCCCACAATCAGGAAGGAGAAAAGGCTTCCAGGTGTGCACAGCCAGCTACAGCAGAAAGGGTGGTGCATTGTGACATCACTTCTGCTTCCCAAATCAGCCTTCTTAATGAACAGAAGATATCATAGAGAAGTTAGGATCAAAGAGCTTTGAAAACTAAGATAGAGTCAATAGTCGTCTCCAGTATTTGAAAATGTTCTGTTTGGTATTTCTAAGTCAATAAAGCTAATATTCTCAGATTTGGAAGGTTGATGACCAAGTTAGCAAATCAGTTGGCAACTGGAACAAAGTATTTATGAAAAATTATTTCTGAAAAACAAGCATTGGAAGAGACTCATTTGAAGCATTAAATCTCAGGTGTCTTGACCCCTCAGCAGCGAGCCCTCAACTAGTACTCTGATTTTCCTTTTAAGCAGTTTTTGTGTATCAAGTACCAATAATTTATTGGGCAATAAAACTCTCATACCACCTTCTGTGGATTGAATGGCACACAAAAATTTAACCCCCACTGTGGCAGTGTTAAGAGGGTGAAAAATCTTATTATGGTAATTGAAAGGTGGGACCTTGAAGAGGTGATTAGATTGTGAGGACCATGCCCAATTAAATGGATTAACCCATTGATGGTATAATGGTGGTCATGGGTGTGGTTCTGCTGGTTTCGAAAGGAGAGCATTTGAGAGTCTCAGTCTCTCTGCTCTACCATTCTACCGTGTTGCACCCCTCTATCACTGTCACCACCAAGGCCTTCTCCAGATGTATAACTTGGAATTTGGACTTTCCTGCCTCCAAAACTATAAGCAATAAGTATTGTTTCTTTATAAATTACCAAGATTCAGGTATTTTGTTATAAGCAACAGAAATGGACTAATATGCCACCTAAAACTTCAGCATTTTCACAAATTGTCTGCCCTTCAAGCTTGACTTCAATGGAACATGACTTTTCTTTTCCTTAGAAAGTAAAAGCTGTCCTTTAGCTTATTTTTTAAGTTCATACAATGTATGAAGACTACAAAAAACATAACCTTTTTATCTTCCCTGCAGTCATTCAAACTATTTTTATTCTATTTCTAAGCTCAAATACCTACTACCTTTAGAGCCACACTGTTGGACTATATTCGGGTATTTACGGGTTCTCATAATTGCCTCAGTGAAATTCTGGTTTACTCATCCACATTCAAACAGAGCATTAAAACCTAGCTCACAACTTTTATTTGTATCAGCTTTAATATCTTCTACTTTAACCTCTTTCAGGGATACAATTTTATAACCATAAAATTTTATCATCACCAGATAGTTTCTATCTCAATTCATTCAGCATTTTTCTTTCATACATCACCTTGAATTCCAAAACACTTGCACACCTGTTAATCAAGTATACAACACTGAGATAATCCATCTATTTATGTTTTGTGTCTAATTCCTCTGCTTCCTTCATTTCCTTCCTCTCATAGCATCCCTCTGAGTCACATCTGTTTATCCATTCTATAGCCAGCACTCACAACTCTTGCTACTTTGCCCTGTTGTTGAATGCTCTGTGATAATAAACTGGTTAATTCTAGCGGTCATAATTATCATTTCTGATTGCTGTTAGAGTACTGCTATGAAATTTGATGCTGCAATAATGTATAATGTTTAATTTCAGTTGGCTACCTATTTGATTTTCCTATATATCATCAAAAAACATATATTTGGGCATTAAAAATATACACGTGTATAGGGTCCATTTCTAGATCCTAAACCCTTTTAGAGTTTGATCTGTAAGACTGACTACACTTAACACATTATAACTTTAATTATGATATTGCCCCCACACTTTATATAAGTAACCATACTTAATTTTTTTAAAAAGGCAAATATAAAATTTCAAAAAATGTAAAGTCATAATCAGTGATAAGGAATTTAATTTCAGAAACAGAGTGATTAGCACCCAGAATTATTTAAAATAGAAGTAGGTTCAATCCTGCAGGATTAATCAAATCAGATATGCAATTTATTTTATAAGTGTTAATATCAAGGTAAAGTAAATTTTCCAAATAAATCACTGCCAATTTATATTTAGATTAATAAATACATAGTAATTTTCTCTAAATCATAAATATTCCACCCACTAATTTTAATTGAATGTATACATTTTTTGAAAATTTAGAATTTAAAATGTGGCTTTATACTTCCTTAGCAAAATGTGCTTACTTTGGTCAAAATTATATAAGATATTTTTACAGGTGAGACTTTTTTCCAATAAACAACAATTGATCCATACATATGAAAGTGTCTACATTGCAGTGCCTTAAGTAATTATGTAAACAGAACATCTATTAGAATGTATTAACAGGACTTAGCCTAGTATCAGTCAATGCATAAGTTAGGCAGTCGTGTCAGATTCCCTTGAAGAGAAGAATTGAACTGGACATTTTCATTACAGTCAGAAGAAACCTTATTGATTTTGATTTTTAACATTTCAAATAAGTATCAGTCCACTTCTCTTGATGTAATTATTTTTCAGACCAGTATTATAAGTTAAATATTGAATTTCATATATACCCCAGTTTGTACTGTTTCCCTAGAACTTTCAGACTCAATTAGAAAATAAACTGAAAAAGGAACTTGGTTTAATCCACTATTGGAATAATTATTAAATAAAGTGAACAATATCAATTGAATCATCATCGCCAAATTAAAACTATCATAAGAGGTATCAAACAATTAAGTTACAGATATTCCAAATTACCAATTACCAATGGAGAAAATTTTGCATGTGATATTGATAAACCCTCATGGCAAAAATAAAATAAAATAAAGTAAAGGTTTTTTTTTTTTTAAGCAAAAGCAAAAGTATTATCCAGGAATGAGTTAAAAATATCCAGAAATGAGTTTAAAAATATACTAGAATAAAATTCAGAAAGTAATGAAATAAAAAGTGTGATTCTTTTTAAAAATGGATATTTCAATTAGTTTAGAATCACAGAAGCAGCAGTGGTTATGTAAGACATTAGCACTAATACATTCAAATCAAACTGATTTTTTATTTTTTATTTTTATTTTTTTTTTTTTGGGGGGGGGGTGGTGGCTGGCTGGTACAGGGATTAAACTCTGGACCTTGGTGTTTTCACCATCATGCTATAATCAACCGAGCTAACCAGCCTACACCTAACTGAATCTTACTATTTAATTATGGAACAATTGTTGTTTTCCATATACTCAAGTCACAAAAATAAATTATCCAAACTGAGGAGCAGGAATATATAATAAAAAAAAATTAAAAATAAGGAAAAAAGTAATAAGAAAAAATGTATAGCACTTAAAACATTTTTGTTTTCTTTTAAAAGAAAAATAATATGTACTGAGGCAATTTTATGGATTTAGTTATGAGATAAAAAATCAATGCATTACTTATCTTTTAAACTTCTCAAAAAATCGTTATTTAAATAGTGACTGCAAAATTTTATTTCTGCAAGTGATAAATACAGCAAAAAGAGAACAGATTAGTTTAAACATACCAGCAGTTAGAAAACTATCTCGGTCTTAATATACCATAAAATTTTATTTAAAAGCCATTGCGAAGGAATAAATATGGAACCCATAATGTCGTTTTTACATTCATTTTTTTCAGAGAATATCTTTAGTTTAAAATATGTGTTCTTACATTTGATAAGCAGTACTTAGCCTCCTAATGTAAAATTTACTTCCTACTGTTACCCCATGAATAATTCTGGTATGAAAAGTTATCTCAGTAAATCTTTCACATATTTCACATAAAAAGCAGTTCTATTTGTACCTGCTTATCAAAGAGAGATGGGTGGTTAAAATCAGGTATTGCATTCTAAATTCCTAAAGCTCATATTTAAAGATAGACTGAGAAAAACATGGTCTTCTATTTTTTCTGTCACCTCTAAAGCAGTGAAGTTCCGTAGTGGCTTGAGTAGCAAATATTATTCAATGTATTAGTTATTCTGATATAAATTTAAAGATATACATACTCAAATAACTAAATGGTGTTTTTTTTTTTCTTTTAAACTTCATCTAAAATGTGGGAAATTAATGACTCCTAAGTATAAAAGAAATTAAAGCAAAAGATCTTAGGGTGAAGTGCATGAGATTAAAAATAAAAGAAATTAAGTTTACTAAAAATTTCAAAAATTGTTTTTCTACTTAAAACATGCTTTCACTTATGAAATTTTAACTGTTTAAAACTTGTCCTCCCAAAATAGACACAAAGAAACTTGGAAAAGTATATGAAACAATTCTTTACAGACATTGGACAACAGACAGTAGAGGACTGTGATGTATGTGAAAAAGGGAATAAACAACATTCATCCTACAAATTTCTAGCATTCTCTCAGGAAGCAACATACCAACTGCAATACAGGAAGAACTACAAACTGAATTGGAGGTTTGCCACATTGTGGAGGCAGGGATCAGGGTTCAGGGACACTAAGGTACCTAGAATTTGCAAGACAGAGAACTGAAGAGGAAGGATCTATAGAGAGAAAGAGCTTCAGAAAAAGTTTCAGACACATAGGGATATTTAGGAGTCTGTGGTTGGGTAACAATCTGCACATGAACTCCCTGAGACTGGGCAAGGAATAAGTGCTAACAAAAGAAAAATTACAGTGGATTTGTAAGCTAAATAATTTTCAGATCTCACAAAGTGCTAGAAATCTTTTGAATACCCACTATGCAGTGAAATGACATCACTGAATAACGTGGGGATTTTTCTTGGGACCTCAGAAGAGCTGCACATTTGTAGTGGAGCTACTTAGTCCTAATGCAAAGGCTGCCCTAGACTTTCCTCAAGAAAGCTAAAAAAAAAAAAAAAAAAAAAAAAAAAAATCAAAAAAAAAATCAAGCTGATTTGATAAACATCAGTCTTACATATGAAAAATGGCCTTGAGGGAAATGGGTGGGAGGCAGAAACAATATTTGAAGAAATGACAGCTGAGAAATTACCACATTTGAGAAAAAGTAAAAACCAATGGATCCAAGAAGCTCAATAAAGCTCAAGGAGGATAAGCACAAATAAAATCACATCAAAAACTGTCAAAACAATGTTGCTATAAACTAGGATAAAAAGAAAATTTAAAAGCTTCCAGAATAGACGATACATTCAGGTGAAGAGAGGTAAGAACAATTACAGAGGAACAAAACCTCTGACATGGCAAGAAAAGAATTCAGCTTACCCTATTCCCAGTAAAAATGACCATTTGATGGATGAAATTATATTTCAAGAAGTTATTTAGAATTTTTGGAAATTTTCCTAAGGCCATACAGAATATGGAAAAATATTTCCTCAAAAGCCTACTGAATTTCAATTAGAACAGTGACAATCATTGGCATTTGAGGCACAACTTGCCACCTTATCAAAGATCCCTGCAATCAGTTCTGGAAGTTCTATCCCGTGCGTTCTACTCCAGGTAGTTGAAACCAAAAGAACGGGTGCTTTCTGCCCTCAGCACTCAGCGTGTATCTGATTTCACACTGGGAGGGGTAGACTGCTAGCATTTTTCATCCCACCTCAAACTTCAGTTTCAAAAGCCTCATTTTAGGCAGTTGCAGTAGAGAGGACTGGATTTAATTCAGCCAGCCAGTTCACATAGGGTGGAGGTGCTACATCAGGCACAAGATGGTGGGAATACTGAGGCCCCTATTTCCCTTGTCCCAGTGGGTGAAGAAAGGGAGAATACCAGAGGCTGCCACCATAGGGAAAGTGAAGGAAAATGGTCAGGGCCCCTCAGATGTTCAGAATCTGGCGAAGCATTTGATGTAAATAGGTACATGCACCCAGGTGTTTCTTGGCTATTGTCTGAAGTAATTACACATGTGTACCCAGTTGTCCTGGGTTATGGACTTAAGGACAAGTGGCTCTGCTCCACAGGTCCCCACCCCCACCCTGAAATGCCCTGGGGGGGAGGCCACAGTGAGCCCGCTACTGCTGCTGGAGGCTGTTCCTGCAAGTTATTGCTGCCAGGGCCCCTAGGACCTTCCAGGAGGCCACTGCTGCTGCTGCTGAAGCCTGCTATAAGCTGCTACTGCTGCTGAGGACTGAGCTCATGTATCTGCCAATGGCTCCCAGAATCTTTAACAATTACCTAGTATGGAACTCCATGTGAGGGGTCTGGTGACCCAGCCTGGTATGTGGGGGGTCTGGTGACCTAGCCTGGTGTTGCTTTGCCTCCCACGGATTTGTCACCCCTTTTACCCTGGATGACAGAGCTGTAAAAGATTACTCAAAGCCCATCTCTTCTAAGAAATGAGAAGCCCGGAAAGGGGTTAATGTCCTGGAACCCTCAAGATAGAGGCATTATTTCCATTTGGGAAATTAACCCTGAATTGGGGTTCTCTTTCCGCATTTATTCTCCAGACCAGGAAGTTTCAGGAAGAGAACATGGGTGGGGTTTTTGCTAAATACAGTTTAACAAGTTTAACAATCGAAGCTGTTAACATTCAGTAAGACAAGCAAGGTGACATTCCATAATGCAGTTTTCAAGAAGTTAAGTCAATCCACCAACAAAAGCTTGATCTTAGCAAACATTCTCTTCTTATAGCAATTTCCCAGTATCTTTAAATATCAATCAGTAACCTCTCTGTCTTTGAGCCAGCAACCTCACTGTGTTACAATTCTTTATCTTGCAACAGAGACTATAGCCTGGGGAAAATTTCCTGTTTTTGCGAGGTCAATAATTGAAACTGCAAGGTTTTGGAAAACCAGGCCCTGTGAAATACATTTGCTTTATGTATACTCCCACCTGGCATGTGAGGGATTTGTGGGGCCCTAGCCCTGACAATCTGCGGCCACTGCTGCTGCTGTTGAGGACTGAGCTAATATCTGCCAATGGCTCCCAGAACCTTTCCCAATTACCTAGCATGGTAGCAATACAATTGACTATGATGGACAATTATCCAAACCAGACGATTAGGGTAGACAAATGGAAACTTAGTTGTAGCCATTTAGCTTTACAGCCACCTTCACCCACTTCCCTGCAGGGTGTCACTCCAGAAAAAATGTGGTTGGCCTCCAAATCTTGTTCAATGATGCAGGGCTTAGCCAGGGAGAGACCAGAAGGATGAAGGAAACTAAGGCTCAGCCAGAGGCTACTACATTCATTAGGAACAGACTATGGAGAACTCCATGACTAAGGTTGTTAAAAATAGTGGGAATCTTAGTGGGGAACAATTAAGATGAAATGTTAGCACTATAAAACAAGCAAAAATGACAGAGCAGCCAGTTTAATAAAAAGAATAAAAAGAATGAGGGAGACAGCTAAGAAGAGGTCTCCTGAGCTTATAATCAATGGGTAGTTGAGAAGGCTGTGCACATGTGCCCAGCTGCATCCACTGCATCCAGCTGATTGCCCAGGGGCAATCAGAGCAGGATGTGGAGCATACTTGAGAGCATTCTCCAAGCCAAAAAAAAAAAAAAAAAAATCAATAGAGAGCAAAAGCCTCATTGGTCCAAGGAATTTAAACACTATTTCTGAACACATACTGACTGAACAACAAGCTACTCTGACCTAGGGGTGACTCCTAGGAAGATTGGCTTTAAAATAAAACAATCATTTCTAGCCATCTGGAAGAATATGTGCATGACCAAACCTTCAACCTCTAAGACATGATCAGAGAGGAAACTTACAAACTTCTAGTCCTGGGCTGACCATGGAGCAAAACGCAAAAACAAAACACAAACAAACAAAATACTAACTTTCAGAAGTGTGAAAACACCCTCTCTCCCCAAATCATTCACATATCAATGATGAAAGGTAAAAATCTAACTGGCTAAGGGGATTAAAGCACAATCTTTGACCAATAAATAGCTAATCTCAGTCCTAAGGTTACTCCTAGATAACCAGGAAGAAAGATAAGTGAAGGCAACGTAAGCAAGGACATCAGAGGGTGCACACTGTAGGGAAAGTAGAGTTCACAAAATTTCAGCCAAGCAAATGTTTCTTTTCTTGGGAACACATTTTCATATTAAAAATGAATACTTTTTAAATCAAATTAATAGCATTTAAAGGAAAAGAGCAAATGAAAATTAAATGAAACCTGTGTTTCTAAATGCTGAATAAAATTATTTCTGGAAAAGGAAAGACTTTAAGTCTTCTTAAGTCAATTTTGCAAGAATCTTGCACTCTGAATGCTGTTCCATCTACCACACTACTTGAATTCATAAGCTTATATTAATATCTGGCAGGATAATTCTATCTACATGTAGATAAATGTAAGTGGGAATGTGTGAAATAAAAAGTGAACCCTCTTGAAATTCTATCACTTTAAAAATGTACAAGATTAGCTGAAAATTTCTAAAGTCTTTTGATTTAAATTCTCTTTTCCCTATGGATAAGTATAAATCTGTTGGATTTACCCTATGTCTACTGCTAAGTGCAGCTTCATTAATGTTTATGCCTTTGAGGAAGAAAATGGGTTCCAAAGACTCCATGTTCCTTATCTAATTATAAAGTGACTGAGCAAGTGCAAATACAATCAAAGACAATTACAGTAGCCTCCCTTGTCTTCTGTTTTGCTTTCCCCAGTCTGTTACCTGCAGTCAACCACAGTCCAAAAATAGGTGAGGACAGTACAATAAGGTATTTATTTATTTATTTATTTTTATTTTTTTTTTTGTCTGAAAATCATTTTATTTTGCATTCATTTCTGAAAGATATTTTTGCTTGAGTAGAGTTTTAGTTTGGCTGCCACTTTTTTTAAAACATGTTAAAGATGTCATATCATTGTCTTCTGACATTCAATGTTAATGTTGAGAAGTCAGACGCCAATGTTAATTTTTCTCTTTTAAGCAAATGTGCCCTTTTGTTTTGTCTCTTTTGGCTGCTTTAAAGATGTTCTCCTTAAATTTCACTAGTTTTTCTATAACGTGTCTTTGTTTTTTTTTTGTTTTTTTTTTTTTAATTTTATTTTGTCCATATACATAGTAGCTGATTAATGCTCCCCATCACCAAAACCTCCCTCCCTTCTCCCTCCCCCCTTCCCCCCCAACAATGTCCTTTCTGTTTGTTTGTTGTATCAACTTCAAATAATTGTGGTTGTTATATCTTCTTCCCCCCCCCCGTTTGTGTGTGTATGTGTGTATGTGTGTGTGTGAATTTATATATTAATTTTTAGCTCCCACCAATAAGTGAGAACATGTGGTATTTCTCTTTCTGTGCCTGACTTGTTTCACTTAATATAATTCTCTCAAGGTCCATCCATGTTGTTGCAAATGGCAGTATTTCATTCGTTTTTATAGCTGAGTAGTATTCCATTGTGTAGATGTACCACATTTTCCATATCCACTCATCTGATGATGGGCATTTGGGCTGGTTCCAACTCTTGGCTATTGTAAAGAGTGCTGCGATGAACATTGGGGAACAGGTATACCTTCGACTTGATGATTTCCATTCCTCTGGGTATATTCCCAATAGTGGGATGGCTGGGTCGTATGGTAGATCTATTTGCAATTGTTTAAGGAACCTCCATACCATTTTCCATAGAGGCTGCACCATTTTGCAGTCCCACCAACAATGTATGAGAGTTCCTTTTTCTCCGCAGCCTCGCCAGCATTTATCGTTCATAGTCTTTTGCATTTTAGCCATCCTAACTGGGGTTAGATGGTATCTCAATGTGGTTTTGATTTGCATTTCCCGGATGCTGAGTGATGTTGAGCATTTTTTCATATGTCTGTTAGCCATTTGGATATCTTCCTTAGAGAAATGCCGACTTAGCTCTTTTGCCCATTTTTTAATTGGGTTGCTTGTTTTCTTCTTGTAAAGTTGTTTGAGTTCCTTATATATTCTGGATATTAATCCTTTGTCAGATGTATATTTTGCAAATATTTTCTCCCACTCTGTTGGTTGTCTTTTAACTCTTTTAATTGTTTCTTTTGCTGTGCAGAAAGTACAATAAGGTATTTAGATGAAGAGAACACATTCACATATATCGTTATAATTGTTCTATATTAGTAGTTGTTGTGAATCTCTTCCTGTGACTGATAATAAATAAAACTTTACATAGGTATGTATGTATAGGAATATAGTATATATAGGATTTGGTACTATCCCCCATTTCAAATATTCACAGGGAGTCTTGGGACATATCCCCTGAGGATTGGGGCGGGATTACTCCATCTCCACCAAAACGTTTCTAAACAGATTTAGGTAAGAAGAATGATTGCATTTTAAAGTCAAGATTACACTTGAGGTTCCTCCTGGGTCTCATTGACTCATTGGAGATTTGCAACTGATAATAATTTTCAAAAATCATGGGCTTTTTAATTCTTCATTGATACTTGAGCCTAAATACCTTCTGATAAACTGAAGAGAAGCAGAAGTAGTATTTGAAATTAGCTTGCTTTTAAAATGACATAAAGTTCCACAGTTCAGCTCTGCCCCAAAAAAGCAAATCAAACCATTCATATTTTATTATATTTGTCCAAATCAAAAGCCAGCCAACCAAACAAAAAAAAAAAACTTTCAAAATTCAAGTGACTTACTTTTCATTAAGACACTTTAAAATGAGAATTGAAGCATAAAATCATGTCACCAGTGTCTGATATCTCGTAAAGTGACAAATGAATTTTGATTGTATATAGTGTCACTGATCAATACTGTATTGTACTCTAGTGTGATGAAAACTAATTTACACTATGTTAAATGTAGAATATACTTAGTACAATAAAAATAGCTGCTATAGTGCATGATCGCTACCCTTGGAATGAACTTGCACCTGAGCTGCCTTAAAACTTAAGGCAGAATCTGACAATGATTTTTGTGGTGAACAGAATTCTAAGATAGCACCCCAAATTCCTGCTTCATGGTGTGCAAACCCTTACAATGGCCTCTTGTTGAGTGTATGTAGGCTAATCTCATAAGCTCTTTTAAAAGAGTGTCTAGAGATACAAGAGAGAGAAGTCAAAGAGACTCAGAGCAACAATAAATGCTGTTCTACTGGCCTTAAAGGAGCAAACTGCCATGTTGGAGACAGGGCCATGTGATGAGGAATGGTAAGCATCCTCTAGGAATTTAAAATGGTGCCCAGTCAACAGCCAGCAAGAAAATGAAGACTTTGATACCATAACTACAAGGACCTGATTTTTGCCAACAATCCAGGAGGCTGGAAGAGAACTGGATTCTCAGATGAGATTGCAGCCATAGCTGATATTTTGGTTCCTTCATGGTGAGACCCTGAGCAGAGAATAAAGTTTATTCATCCATACTCAGACTTCTGACCCATAGAAATGGGGAGATAATAAATACATGTTGTTTTAAGTTACTAATTATGTAGTAATTTGACAACAATGTAAAAAGGAATACAATTTTGATATCTTTCAGATGATTCAGAGAAAAAAATTATATTTGAACATAAGAACAAAATGCTATAAACCATTCTAAAATAATCATTAAAAGGAAATTTAAACTACCTTCTCTTTTTGACTCTATCTTCACATATATAAATAATGTTGCATCTTTCACCATGTCTTATTATCCCAGGTTTAACATTTTCCACTCTCAAAAAATGTATTAATCTTTTTGTTTATACTTCTTTATACATTCTTTTTCAGTTTAATTGTCTGGATCAAACCCAAACACAGATAAAATACATGAAAAGTTATCCAATTAAAAATACATTCCCTAGGATTGCTAGGCAAGCAGTCCAGAAAAATATTTCATGTGGAAATATAGTTTGCATTTCTGTTTAATTTGTAATGTTTTAAAATGGCAAGTTACAATAAAAATCCTTCAGAGTTTAAGTTATACAATATGAAAATGCATAGCTCAAATTAATAAAATCACATCTATTTACTTGGTGATAGTTTCTTTTAGAATAAAATATTTTGAATGTCATATATCTTTGAATAAATAAATATAAAAGAAGTTTTTAAAAATATACTTAATGTATTGAAATAATTAGGTAATTTTTATTGTGTGAATATAAATGGGTGCACATTTTTGCAAGTTATGGGATATTTGCATTCCATCGATGAGAAAAGGTGTTAGAAAATATAATACCTATGATAAATATGTTAGTCACTATGAATCATAGTGTAACTATGACTATTATAATAGTCATACAATCAGTTGTTAATGATGACTATGGGAAGAGTATCTCAAAAATGAATATAGGTTAATAATTCAAACAAGAACAGTAGAATTCTGGTAATGACTGAGGAAGGGGATACTTGAAAGAATGAACGAGGAGGTATAGTGTTTAGAATTTCCTATGGTTGCACTAATTACTTTAGGATAAGCTTGATAAAAATAAGTTCCACAGGAGATTAAAACATGCAGAACAAGTAAGCCTGTTAAAGCAATTACACAAAACAGTATATCATTTTTTTTTTTTTTACATTTTAATGGATTAGTCCACCATTATAACTTTAATATGAGGCATTGGGCTAAAGAGATTATCAGAAGACAAAAAAATTTTACAACCTTCTTATAGAAGGTTGAAAGAATTAATAAAATTATTTAGAGTAGCACTTTATCTTTAATATGAGTAGGAATCTCCTGGGAATCTTATGAAAATAAAAATACTCACTCAGTAGGACCAGAACAGGGACCGGGATTCTTCATTTCTAACAAGCTCCCAGGTGACGCCAATGCTGCTGTTCCATTGTCCTCCCTTTGAATAGGGAGATGCTGATCATTCTTCTAGAATCATGGTCAGAAATGCTGTACCTCATCACTCTGACATCTTTGGGCAACCATGTGAACCATGAGTCACTTGTATAAGAGGTAAAATCCTGTGTAAGAGGTGTATAGAAGCTCAGAATTCTGTCCATATTTATTTTTGCTTCTGTGACTTTATTCCTTATATATATATTTAATATTTAATAAATATATATCAATTATTAAACACTCTATATGACAGAATGTCTCAATGCATTTTGAAATGAGGTTGATTTCGTGGTCAAAATTGATGACAGCCATTGTGATGCATTGAAGTTCCCTAAGAGATATGTGAAAGTCTTAAGGCTCATTACCTGTAAATGTGACATTTCAAATAGAGTCTTTGCAGAGGTAATCAAGTTAAGATGAGGTCATTAGAGTGAGTCCTTTTAATCATATTGGGGGGGGCTATTTAAAAGCTCATTCAAGTAATAGTATTAAATAGTAATTAATAACATTCTGTAAATTTGCTTATTCTAATGTGTTTATTCCTTTTATCTGTAATACAAAAACACTTTATTGAGCTAGTGAAGTAAAACACAGTAAAAAAAAAAATGTGACAATGCCACTTGATGGTTATATAGAGACTTAGAAACTAAAATGGTTTTTAATAAATTAATAATTTCCTCTAAAATCTTAAAACTACCAAGTTAGGTAAGTCAGAAATTATGCCTATTATAAATTACAAGCTTGGAGTGGTTAAATGGTTTGTTGAAAGAATAAGTAGTGGCAATAAACTAACAGAATCTCAGTGATAAAGTAGTGCTTAAAGTTCTTGTGGATTACATGGTGGAATGGACAAATAAAAAATAAAAAATGATACAAAAAAATCAATCCCTTGGTAATTAATTGATCAATCAACCTATCATCTCTTCATTGGTGTTAATTTGTGCTGCACATTCAACTATCAATTGTAGAAACATGAATGAAAAAGAGTCTTTTACCAAGGGCACTTACAATACAGCCAAAATAAAAAGTATTTTTAAAAAAGTGTTTACCTTAGGGCCGGCCCATGGCTCACTCGGGAGAGTGCGGTGCTGATAACACCAAGGCCACGGGTTCAGATCCTATATAGGGATGGCTGGTTAGCTCACTTGGGAGAGCATGGTGCTGACAACACCAAGTCAGGGGTTAAGATCCCCTTACCAGTCATCTTTTTTAAAAATAAAAAAAATAAAAAAATTAAAAAGTGTTCACCTTATGTTACTTTTTTTTTTACCTTCCTTTCAATTTGTTTTTCTTGGAAAGTACCTGTGACCCATAGACCAATAACTTTGTCATAAAAATTATTTCACATATAAGAAAGCCCCTTCTAAATAAAAGGTGATTTTAACAACTGAAGGTCTTACTATTTTACCTACCTACCTTAAAACATCAGTGCTTTATCACTGCTCTTGCCTGAACAACCATTGCAATTTCCTATTGCACCTCATTCCTTGTCTTTTTCAATCACACCCACGTTGGCCTAGGTACTGTTCCTTGTAGACACCACACTTCCTATAGTTACAGTGTCACTGACAGATGGTGTTACATCTGCAATGGCCACCCACCCCATTCTCTTTGCCTAGATAACACCCTTTCAAGCTTTATATCCCAACAAATCATATTTTCTTGAGAAAGATTTTCATGAATTTTCTGAAACAATCAAATACCCCTGGTATACATTATTGTGATCACATGTGTGTCACCATCATAAACTGGATGCCACTTTCGAGTGTTATATTTCTTTTCAGATCAACATATGTTTCATTGTGCAGTGATAAAGTAATGTTTTCACACTCCATTTTAGCCTTAAAACCTGAAAGAATGCTTGAAACTTAATAAACAGTAAGTAGATGTTTCCTAAGTCAAGAAATAGAGGCTTGCTGGAGACCTAATGCCTGGACTTGATTCTAAGCTGTAATAATAATTGGACTAATTGTTAAATTGACCAAAGTACCTTTTTTCTGAGTTCTTGTATAAAGCATGTATAAATAATGTTGTAAGGAATAAATAAACGAACGTATGTAAAGAATATAGTACATTGACCAAAATATAATATACATTCAAAAGTTAGTTATAGTAAGTTACATTATTTGTCATTACTAGGTGTTATTTTATTTTATTTTATTTTATTTTAAAGAACAGTTTCAATATTGAGAAACAAATTCTCAGCTAACTTAATTTTTTATTAATTAACTACTTATCTAAATTTAACTTAACAGGGCAAAATAAATTTAACGTGAACTGTAGAAATGTACTACATTCCACAGAATCACATTTCCTGGGGTAGATGTAAATTGACTGTCTAACATTAAGTATTAAGCAGTATATTTGTGATAAACTGAACATTAATAACATAGCAATATATTTTTCTCTAAATTAATAGAGATTAAATAACCCAATAGTTTTTATATAAAACGTTGCATCAAATATGAAAGAAATGTTTTAAAAATGCAATGGCAAAGTTTGAATTATTAACTTACTGAACATATATGCCTAATGACTATTAACAGTTAAATTTTACATTTCATAGTGGGAATATAACAGTAAATCTCCAGACCTTCAGGAATTTCACATTATTTTCTCAATAAAACTACAGTATTTTACAATTATCAAAGATAAAGTTTTTCATAAATAATTAAAGACTTTATTTGTGCACAGTTTAAATTTCTTTCAGTGAAATAACATTTTTCTAAATTTAAAATTTTAAACTTTATTAGCTAAAAATTAATTTAAAATAAGCATTCTAAATATTTAAATAATTTAAGATCAATAAATCATTAATTGAAATAGATTTAAATTATATTACTTATTTAATATTTATTTCCATACAATAGAATATTTACAATAGAATATTTATTCCTATACAATAGACACTTTATTTTATGTTAATAATAAAATTTAATTTATCATATCCTAGTCTTAATTTTTCACACAATCTGTGAAATTTAGCATAGAAAACTATAGTTCAACATTGAAGATAAATTTTTAAAGGATGAGTAATATGTTATATGAATCGAATTGTGTCCGCTGGGTTTTATGTATTGAAGCTTAATCCCCATTGTAACTGTTGAGGGTGGGAAATCCTATTACAATAATTGAAAAGTGGACCCTTGAAGAAGTGATTAGATTCTGAAGGCCATGCCTAGTGAGTGGATAAATAATAGTGGTCATGAGTGTGGTTCTGTGGGCTTTGAAAAGAGAGCACATGAGAATCTCTCTCTCTCTTCTCTGCCATTTTCTGCCACATGAGACCCCTGAGTTGCTATAAAGCCATCACCAAAGAAGATCCTCCCAGCTGTGTTCCTGGACTTTGGACTTCCCAGCCTCTGAAATTCTGAGTAATAAATATTGTTTCATTATAAATTACCCAGTTCCAGGTATTTTGTTAGAAGCAACAGAAATGGACTAACATGCTATGAGAATGAAACATCATATGCATATTAAAAATAGTAGAATAATCTCACCAAAGGAGATATACAGATGGCAAATAAGCATATGAAAAGATGCTCTACATCACACGAAGGTACTTCAAAAGTTCATGGAAAAATTTAATCAAAAAATAATATGAATCTTTTCATGAACTTTTTGAAGTTCCCTCATATGTCATCAGGGAAATGCAAATTAAATCAGCAATGAGAAACCACTACACTCCTATTAGAATCACCAAAATCCAGATCACCAACATCACCAAATAATGGCAAGGGGCATCAGAAACTCTCATTCATTATAGACTGAGAGCCACATCGGAGACTGTTTGGTAAGTTTGCTACAAAACTAAGCATATTCTTACCAGCAAACAAGCATCATGGTATTTACCCAAAGGAGATGAAAACTCACATCCATACAAAAGCATGCACACGAATGTTTATAGCAGCCTTACTCATAATTGCCATAAATTGAAAGCAACCAAGATGTCTTTCAGCAGGTGATTATGTAAAAAGCTGTGGAACATCCAGACAATGGAATATTATTCGGTATTAGAAAGAAATGAGCTATCAAGCAATAAAAGACATGAAGAAATCCTAAATGCAACCTGAAAAGACTAAATACTTTATGATTCCAACTACATATTTTGGAAAAGGAAAAACTAATGGAGACTAAAGAGATCAGTGGTTGCCAGGATATAGGGGAGAGCAAGGGATTAGTAGGCAGAGCACAAAGGATTTTAGGGCACTAAAACAACTCTGTATGATATTGCAATCATAAATACATGTTGTTAGACATTTGTCCAAACCCATAGAATGTACAACATCAAGAGTCAAGCCTAATATAAACTATAGACTCTGTATGATAATGATGTGTCAGTGTAGGTTCATCAATTGTAAAAAGTGCACCACTCTAGTGGGAGATGTTGACTATGATGGAGGCTATGCATATGTGGGGTGGGTGATATATGAGAAATTCCATTTTTGCCGTGAACGTGAAATTCATCTAAAAATAAAGTTTATTTAAAAAAATGGTGGAATAACTAAAAGTACTTACTTATTGCAAATCAGGTTTTAAAGATAACAAATGCAACTATTGTGACTAAAATTTGGTAATGTGGTTAAGACTGAAAACTCTAAAGTTAGAACATCTGGGTTTAATTACCAGTACATCTATGACTAACTATGTGACTTTAGGAAGTTATTTAGTTTTTCTAGGCTTCATTTTTACTTATATAAAAAATAGAAACAATAGAATTGGCCTTTTTAACTTGAAGGATAAGAAAAAATTCATTTAAACATAGCAGATTATTATATAACATCCATTATTAAGATTCTTTATCAAAAATATTACATGAGGTTATATACAATAAAATTGACAAAATATATCCTATTTTATCATTCAAAAATAAATACATATATTTAAAATATACATTTAAGTGAGTTTCTTTGGTAACAAAATTATTTTCTAAAAAGTTCTACGAAAATCCATATCAAAATGCATACCTGAATGCTTTAGTTTTTTAATCAGAGTATTTTAGTTTTAAGAATGCCAAACTGAGTTTTGCAACCTATTCACAGAAACGGGATTGCCATAAGTGTTAATTCCAAGGGTTTACATTGTTCTGATTTGCACTGGAAATTTTTCTGAAGATAAGTTTTCTTTTTTTTTAGAAAAGTTTTTGATATTAAATAATGAGAAAACACAGAAATATTTGAGCATTAATACAAAAATCTATACTGTAACAGAAGTTTTATATAAGAGATAGAATCTGAGAAATAATCTGGAAATACATTTTGAACATTAATTTTAGTAGTTTTAGTTAGTGGTTTTGGCAAATGAGACCTATTAAAGGTAGGTGAAAGTAATTCTGATCATAGATATTTATTATTAATATTTCACTAAAATTAGAGTTTATAGCAGTTTGGAAAATGAAGATATTGGGAGAATACTGTGAGGTGTATTTACCTGGATTTTAAAAGAGAATAAAATAAAAAGACTGATATGAAAGACTTTATAGGGAATGAGTAGACAAGGACATAATGACTTTGGGACAATAGGCAGAGAATGAGAGGACACGGGCAACTCAAAAATGTTGAGCTGGAAAGAAAGCACAATGATGAACGGTAGAGGGCAGGTGGGAGTGTATGGCTTAGGAAGAAAAACTATCATGTGAGTAGTGACCTGAAGCATTTGAGATGGCAGCAGAATTTAAACTCAATCTATTTATACACTTTTACTGATTCATTCAACAAACATTTATCTGGCAATTTTGTATCAATGCTGGGAATATGGCCTTCAACAAGACTGGCACAACTATTCCTTCATGAAGTTTCCATCCTACCTGGAAGGGCAGCTATGAAATAAATAACAATGTAAGCAGTTATTGAATCCTGTAGAAGGTTAGAAATCTTGATTCTCATTTGATTTTTAGGTAGAGTTTTTAGGTCATGCACTCATGAGACAAAAGTCTCTGGCCCGGAGACCAAAGTCCACAGATAGCATGGTAAAAGTCCATTTAATCAATTCTAATCACTGTTTAGGTATGGGATTATGTACTTTGATTATTTAACATACTGATCATTGTTAAAATATGTCGAAGGAATTGCTGGAAGGAAAATGTGAAAAAAAAAAGTGTTTGCTAAGGGCAAGCTGTTTGTTGGTGAAAACTTTAGAGACAATTATCATAAGAATGTGGCTTTTGCTTAAATCATTTGGGGAGAAGTTATATTTTGGGTTAGATAATGATCACAGTCCTATCAGTTTAGCTTTTCACAAATTCTACTTCGGAATGTCACATTGTTAATTTTGCTGATGTTACTAGTTTCCATTGTTTAAGCTATACTTCGCCATAGATAACTTTTGTAACACTGCCCATGTCTTTGTGTCCTTTTGTAATGATTAAATCAACTGGTGTTTCTTGTGAAACTTCCTTGTCTTTACAATAAAAAACAGAAGCTACCTTTGAATCGGTGCTGTACCCAGTTTTCTCCTTCTAACAGAGGAGTTGCTGAAGTGCAGTCCCTTTGGGCTTCTCACAGCATTCATGTTGTTTTGAGCAATCCCTTTTGTTTTTTCACCTCCATTCCACAGTGGGAAGTGTAACAAGGTAACAGAATCCTAGATGATGTAACTGTCTTAGAGAATTCTGTCCTCTAGGAAGGCTTCCTTGAGGAACTTAGCTGGAGTTCCAAGTGGTGTTTAACTAAATAAAGAGGAGATTGAAAAGTGAATATGACTATGAAATCACAGATGAAAGAAGCATTAAATGAGTATTAGAATATATTTAAGTCAGATTATGCCAGACCCTTAGACCATGTTTAGATTTTGGTCTTAGGCGTACAAATATTGTGAAGCCATTGAAAGGTTATAAACTGATGAATAATATAAAACGATTTTGACATATTAGCATCAGATTGACTACAGTGAAAAAATAGATTAGAGGTGAATGATAAGAATGGGGATATCATTTAATTATGTATTTTATTCCTCCAGATGATAAATGATGGTGTGTTAAGCTAGATGACTCAGTAGATGTTGGTGCCATTGTTTGATAGGATAGGCACTGGAGAAGACATGGTTTGGGAGGAGATCCCTTGTGGTGGATATTAAATATATTGAACACTAGATCCTGTGAAGTACCAGAGAAGCTATTGAATAGGTAGTTTGGTATGTGGCATAAGACATGATGCAAAGCTTCCCATGTGTACAAAAATTAATAAGTACAGTTTATGTTGCTAACTTTGTCATTCACCTAGAAGTAATGAAGCTAGACGAGTAGAGGAAAGTTCCAAAAGAGAGTAGGCTTCATTGGAATATCATGGTGTTCACAATTGAGCCATGAAGGCATGCCCATACTATGGGTTTAAAAGATAAGTCAGATGATAAAGGACATAAGGTGACTAGAAGAGACATTGAGGAGGAACAGACAGATGAGTATTTTGAAAACTCAATACTTTCTTTAAGGCTCTAATTTGTGTTTCTGAGAGCTTATATGATTAATAGACCTGCATAGTCTCAATCTCTCAAGCTTCTCAATCCTCTGCATGTACATATAAAGATATTGTTTTATAGCTATTTCTCAGTAGTGCTTAGTTTTCGATTTTATCACACATTGAAACCAAATCAACTAGTTGTTATTTATTTTGTTCTCCATAGTATTAAGTAACAATCTGGAAACTAATGATGGCTGCTACTTTCTGAAAGCTGATTGGCTGGGTGTTCATTGGCTTTAAAGGTCACTACATGAAACAATAATATAGCTCATAAAAATATGAAATATTTCTTAAATTAAGATATATATGTCAGTATATGTACATAATTACTTTTAAAAACATGATTTTTAAAAATTCTTAACCACAGCATCTATATATTTTAATATATTATAACAAGAATGTTGTCTGGAAATCACATAGAATCTAAGTTAAAGGATTTTCTACAAATAAATCCCACTCAACAGGCTATAGTGAAGATTAAATGAAAAAGAAAAAAGGTGCATAAAGGATTTACCATAGGTCAGGCAAATAAGCACCCAACAAATATTAATTTCTATCTCAATCGTAAAACACATGATCATCTTTTTGATGTTGTAATGGATAATATTTCTTGAAAGATAAATATCTATTGTCCACACCTGTGTGCACATGCACACACACACACACACCAGCCGAGTTCAGATATGCTTGGGAGCCACTGGATACTATATCCTGTGTTAAAGTATGATAATATAAATTATAAAATAAATATTACAGAAATAAAACAAAGTACTTCATTTCTTTTCAGATAAGCAGTGACACTCAAGTCAAAAGCTCTTCAGATGAGATATTTCTAAGTGAAGTCACATCATGTCACTGTGTTTAACTCAAAGTTTTACCTGAGCTTCAATTAGAACCAGAATGTATAAACCTACAGATGAAAGGAATCATATACGTATCTTTGAATTACTTTTCTATGCCATTTCTCTGCATACTACTCCAGATTTTAAAAGTTAAAATGAGCATTTCCAAAGCCATGATCTTTCTAAAGTGGGTAGGGAAAACAATATTTTTTAGTTTTAATTCAAAAGGTATTTTTATTTAATTCTTTACTTTATTCAAAAAGGATATTAGATACTTCATTTTACTGTATACAGTGTAAGAAAATAAAAATTATAATAAAGAAACTAGGTAAAGTGGGAAGTCAACATTGTATAGTATGGTCAGAATAAAAGCTAGTAAGCAAAAGTATATGTCAAATTATCCTCCATAAGGATAATTGAATACTCCAAGTCCATATCCAGGTCCAAATAACCAAAACAAAACAAAACAAAAACCAATATTTGTATTTCATAAATTACAATATTAAAATACATAAAATACAAAACTACATTTAACATATTCTTACATTTGTAACCTTGATGCAAGTAGATGACAGAGAAAATCAGAGAAAGTGATTAAGAAATTGGAGTAAAGTGAGGAGAGAGAAGTCAGAACAATCAGTCAAAGTATGCACATATCTAAATGTTTGCCTTAATTCAGAAATAAAATCAGGGCCGAGCCCATGGCGCACTCGGGAGAGTGCGGCGCTGGGAGCGCAGCGACGCTCCCGCCGCGGGTTCGGATCTTATATAGGAATGGCCGGTGCACTCACTGGCTGAGTGCCGGTCACGAAAAAAGACAAAAAAAAAAAAAAAAAAAAAGAAATAAAATCAAATATCAAAAGCAATGGTCTTGATTGTTATTCCAATGCTGTCAGGATTCAGGAAATAGAAAATGTATGAAGTGTCCTGGCCAAACACAGGGTTGAAAGGTAAAGACTGTAATCAATAGCGAACACATGCTTCCACATTAAAAATAATAAACTCTGAGTGACCCAAACCAAAATCTACATACCAAAACAAATCTGAAACAACAAGCATTTCTGGAAACCAAATGAAACTCTTGGACTTACATTGTCTCCTGCTCTAAAGGAATATTTGAGGCATCTTTCAAAAAATAATTCAAGGTTATAGTTACTAATAAAATTCCTTAGTCTATATATATTCTGATCTTCAATTAGGGGAGAATCCACAATGTAGCAATGTGCATGTGATTTATACGGCTGTCCCATTAAAATAATTACACCAACTGAAAACAATTTATCCAAATACTTGCTTTACAGAATCATCATCAAAATTCATACGGTATGGTATATGTTATCTTTTTTTTTTTTTTTTTTTTTTGTCTCTATATGACTTCTCAGGTTTCTCCACATTCAATTTGATAAGGACTTTGGCAGCAATCCGCATTTAATTTTAAGTTTGCAGAAAACTGTGTTCTAAGTTGTGAGCTGTAAGGCAGCAACAAAGTATTATTTATGACTCTTGAGAAACAATTGTGCCTCTGAGTCACAAATCATAGAACTATTGAAAGTCCCAGCTAGAAGAAACCTTGAAGATAATCTAATCATTTTATAGATGAAGAAATAGCTACCCGTAGAGATCATGAAATTGACAGATGGTCCTGCAGTATAATAAGAAAGCAGAATTAGAATTTGAGTCTCCTGACTCAGGAACGAAAGCTTCTCTACTATCTGCCACTATGACTTATGTGTTCCCAAAATATATAATACAGATTAACACCAGAGACTTTGTTGTATTATGTTCTGCTAGATATGTATTAAAAGGTTCTACTAAGCTGAATATCTTTACTACAGGAATATATTTGATTTTCTGAAAGTAAATTATAGTAGTATTATTTGTGTTTACATTTTGTGATTCAATACCTACAATATGATTTTTGAAAACGTGGCTGAGAAAAAGCCAAATATTTTCTCATATGGTTGAATCATATATTGACTTGGAGAAACATATTCCTAAAGTCAAAACTAAATTATTAGTACTTTTTTTCCCCTGAAAATTACCTTATTTGAGTTACAATGCCTTTATGTTTATTTTTCAGGCAAATTTACAAAGGGATAGTGGAAATATGGAATGTGAGAGTGTAGAATTTATAGAGAAAAATATCAGAAAAGCAATAGTTTAAAATCAGTATTTACATGTATTTTCTCCCTTCATCCTTTAAAAAAGTTTCTAAACTATAAACATTTCAACAATCTCACTCCTAATCTTAAAATTCCATCTTTTTACTAGAAGACTCATGATAACTTCCAATGAATCTAGATCTTGGGTGTTTGCTTGTTTGTTGTATGTATACAGCTTTTAAAATCTATTTATTCTTGCAAGTTCTTTAGAATTCATAAGAAAAACGACATCAAATATTGGAAACTAAGTTTTTCTTATACTCAGACCACAAACCATTTACAAGCAAGAGAATCTCCTTGAGTCAAACACTGATATAGTTTCTTGATTATTCTTTTAGAAATATATTAAGAATTTGCAAGTATATATCTTCTTTTATTTTATGTATTAATAGCTGCATACATTGAGATATTCCCCATATTTATTGTCTGAAAACTATTTTAGAGAGAAAAACACGATATATCCTTTATTATAACAGACACTAAGTTTCTTTCTCAGACTTTGACCAAGTCTATATCTGCTCCTGAGTTTCTTGTATGTGTAAGGGAATGTGAGCTATATAGACACAAATCAGATACAGTGTCCACCACAAAGAAGAATGTTGGTGTAATGTCATTTCTTTCTTCCTTTTTATTTCAAAAAAAGGATTATCAAAACACTTGGTTTGATACCAGGAAACACTCTGCCCTCACACATTTTTCTTCTGACATTAAAATAAAATGCCATTTGAAAAGAATTCATTTAATTTTTAGGGGTTTAACTACATGTTCCAAAAAGTGTTTTTATGTTAGGCAAAGATTTGGACAAGGCTTACAAACTAATTTTGATAATCTTTCTATGGTAAATAAGCAGATTTGGTATATTTCTGTTGACCTTAGTGCAAAGCTTTGCATAAAGCTACTTCTTTTGCTAGTACTAAATCCAAAACATTACTTGATTCAGAATTAGGTATATGCTACTGCTTGTTCATGAGAATAACATAAGCCTTCGAAATAACAACATTATTAAAACCTGTAGGAGACTAACTACACAGTATTAATTCAGTTACTCAAGGAAAGAATGTAGGCCAAATAAAAACCACCCAAACCTTTTCACTGGTGACTGTAATCCATGAAACAGTGGCCATTTTTAAGGAGTACTGGAGAGAGGATTTACAGTACACTAATCTCTGGTTAGTACGCTTTTTAGTGACTAATATCAGAATTAACTCTGAAGGGGAAATTTTTCCATAAGGGTTAAAATGTTTTCATTAAAGTACTAAAGAAACTTCAAGAAGATCCAATGAAAAGTAGTGCTGGAAATGAGGGAGGTTAACTTTACCTAGAACTGGTCCACTTTCTTAGGCCAAACTGCTGTTTATGAGAACACTGGCTAGTAGAAATTGAAATAATCCTTTACTATAAAACAAACAAACAAACAAACAAACAAACAAAACTTAAGAGAATTACTAGTTACACCCTGTTAAACTGGCTTATTTTGATATCACTAATTTAATTTAATAAGCTATTTTGTACTGTATCCTCCATGATTGGGACATAGTACCTAGTATTTTCCAAATTTATTTGTCCTAATAATTCTTTTGTTACTCCAGGGCATCTTGTGGGATTAATGCTCTTAGCATGCATGCACATCATGAGATGTGGCTCTAGGCAGTGTATGAAACCTGGATTGTAGTTATAGGATCACCCTGCAGGCAGTTTATGCATTGTACCTGAAGTGCTTCCCCATCGATTTTTGTGTGGCATCTCTGTTTATTCAGGCCGATGACTAACAGATATTTGAGAGTTCTTGCAGTGAACCTAGTGTGGAAAATTGCTGGTTTATCCTTGCTTAGGTACCACAGAGAGTCTTTTATTTCATGAAACTTAACACCTTCTGTAAATACAATTGGCAGTTGGAAGAATGAAGCTTATTAAATTTAAAGATTGTTTTCTAACCACAGGAGTCTAGCCCAAGCCTCTGGGAGAATTAGTGTATCCTAGTTCTTCAGACTTTTGATTCAGTGTTTTATCATCCTCAGTCACTTGCTTTCCCAAAGCAGAAAGAACAGAGGGGGAAGTAATTAAATAAAATTTCTTTCATCTCTACAGGAAGCCAAGATGACAATGGCAATTTTTTATCTTCTGGAAATAGGGAGCAATTAAGAGAGAAATAAATCTTCATGGATTTTCCTAAATCTTTAACTCATCTTATAGCAGCCTATTACCAAGTGCCAGTGTGTATACTGGCTTCATTTGGAGCATTGTCTTACCCATATTTGACATCTGGTAACTTTGATGATTAATTGATTGGCTGAACAACCATTGGCAAAAAAGACTAATAAAGGGTAATAATTAATAGTTGAGTAGATTTCAAGAAAGTATGACTGATGTTCTTTGTAGAAACTTAGAGAAGCCAACAGTCCACATTCATACAAATACTGTGAGAAACAAATGAAATAAATAAAGATATAGGAAAGGGCTTATGCCTGCTGTAGTGAGTTTCTGACCCAAGTTACAAAGGTATATGTAATGTGCATCTGCCTTATTTATGTCATCAAAGCCTCATTCTTGTACTCACTTCTGATAATAGAATCTGAACTTGTTTTCCTCTGCCTGAAACTTGATGATGACCATCTATAATATATCTAATGTTCTTTAGTATTGTTCATTTCTTGGTTTTGGTTATACAACTTTGCTTTCAATTAAAGTTCATGGTTAGAATATTACATCATACTAAAGACATAAAAAAATAAAATAAACAAATATACTTGGGAATAAATATACATAATTATACCCCAGTCTGTAATACAATGGACAATGTTGGAGAAAAGTAAAAAAAGTTGTTTAATATTTGAATCTTTATATGTGGTGGGATTTAGTGGTGAATAAACATTCTCTTATTAATAAAGACTTTTATTAAAACAATTACTTTTTAAATTTTAATATTTTAAAATTATGTAGAGATATGAAAATATAGTAGCTATAAATCTTGCTGTTTCTTGGCATTTTCTCTATCTATGAGGATGTTTTTTTAAATTTGTACAAGCAGAAAAGACATTTAGACTCAAATTAGTGCTAACGCTGTATTAGCACCTGATACTTTTTTTTAAAGAATATTTTACGTGTAGGGAATCCCACTAAAAAGATATCTTTTTCAGCCTTCTTTCTCAATTCTTTCTCAGCCTTTTTCATCTTCTACCTCAATTCCATTTTTTAAAAAAATTATATCAAAACATTGAAATATTCACATCTCAGATTCAAAATTTTATCATATTTCCTTTAATCCAAAGATACTCGAAAGGTAGACTGAAGACCTCTGGAGTTCCTTGACACTCTATTGAGGACTCTTTAAGGACAAAATATTTCCCATAGTCCTAATAAAATATTTACTTTTTCAGTGCCATTCTCTGAAGAGTGTACAGTGACAATTTCCTGAGGATCCATGATGTGTGATGATTTCGTGTAATAAAATATTTCAACATATGAAAGATCTGCATAACTCAGTGACTAATATTTCCCAAATGATAGATACATGAAGTTACAAAATCATTCAGAGCAAGAGATCCGATCAAATTGTAAGACTGATGAGTGCATTTTAACAAAACTATTGGAAAAGTTTTTCTATGTGGTTTCAGATTCCTTATCTCAACTACTTTTAAGAAACTACCACTTTTTCAAATAGTATCTAAGAATAATATTCGCTATTATCTGAAAAGGCTGCTATAAACCCCCTTCTTTACCAGCTACAAATCTGCAAAATGCTAACTTTATTTCATACACTTCAAGAAAAAACATATTGCTAAAGAGTGAATGCAGAAGCAGGTACAAGAATCTAGTTGTCTTCCATTAAGGTAGATCTTTTTTTCACTATTACTTTTAAAATACTACTTAAAGTATGTTATTTACATTAATAAATAGTGGGTTTAGTATTAGTATCTTTAAATTAATTAAAAAATATTTGTTGTAAAGTTCACAATTAAAATTTTTCATCTAGTTAATATTAATAACAAAAGTTATTGGGTTTCCTCAATAACTTTTAAGAATAAAAAGAAGTCCTGAGACCAAAAATGTTGAGAGAACTGCCACCTTAAAAAATAAAATGCTGTCATGTACATCAGGGAATTTCACATGTGCATATCTTTATCCTAATGTGATTATTTCTGTTACATTGAATTAAAAGATTGATTACATCTCAAAATTTGTGAATTACTGCTCCTTATTAAGCATTTGTACATCTTTCTTTTAAAAATAGTCAGCAAAAATATATCTATATTCTTTATTTGCTGGCATTGTAAGAATTCAGATTTCTAAACTGATGAGCAGTCTTCAAATTTCAAGTTTCACACACTTTGAAAAGTATGCTTTTTAATCTTATTCATCTGGATAGTTATCTCTACTGTCCATACTACTTAGCTTCTGTAGGCCTTGCTTTATAGATATTTCTTTATCTACTCAACAATCAAGAACTAAAGGAAACAATTTCAGGTGAAAGGATGAGGAACACAACTCTGACCACTGCCTTTTTGCAGAGAAACATCTGCCCGATTATCCCTCGGATATGGCACAAGACACTTAAAAACTTTTTTCCCCCCGACTAGCTTCATAGCATCTGCAAATCATATAGTTATTACTTTTTACCATTCAACCTTTCTCTATAAATTTTAGAATCTATTGGAGAGAAAAAGGATTAGAGGTAATAAGTTCTTTTATAGGAATATTTGACCAGATGCCTTGGGATTCATAATATTTGATATTTAGTACTTTGTGACTGAAGGTTAGGTCAAAATTTAATATAATAAGATAGATCATCCATTCTGGGGAATAATGACTTTAGATTTTTTGGTGAATTTGATCACATAGGCTGTGCATTTCAATAACTTCTCCTCTGTAATTTCATATTAACCAATGGAGATTTATATAAATTGCTACCAACTATAAATACTAAAATTTACAATGATACTAAAAAGTTGATGATTATCTGCTCAATGAGTACAGAGTAGAAGAACAAATCCTGTGAAGAAAAATGAAACCTATAAAGAAATATTATTGGAATAAAGCTAAATTAGCTAAAGAACAACTAAGGGTATTTTAAGGATACAAAGGAAATAAATAAAAAGATTGAAGAAAAGTAGTTTAACATGATTTCAGAGGTAAGAAAAAGATGAAAAATTGATAAAAACTGATAAGTCAAATTTAACACCCTACTGCCAGCAAGCTCCTTCAAGTACCGTTTTACATGTGAAATGCTTAACCTCAATCTTTGTTGTTTTATTGTTTTACCTTCAAAAAAAAGCAGGATATAAATTAACAAAACAGTAAATATTTTGAGCATTTGAGTTCTGGTTGTTTTTATTGTCTTACGATCTGAAATGTTTTTAGTATATTTAACTTGGAAACTCTACAATTCTCTTTTAGATTGCTGAAAAACCTGAGACCAGTGAACTCCAAAGTCAAGATTCGGACACCTGGTTTTCACTCTTAGCCACTGTTCATTTTTCTACACCTTACTAAAATTATATCCACACAGATAAAGTCTTAGTAAATGAGAAATAGGCTGGTAGAGAAAATTAATGAACAGAAAAAAAAAATGGCCAAATACACCTAGTAGTAATTGTCATTATCTAATAGGGATCATTATTTTTTTTAACCAAATTTTCATGGTTATGGCTATATGTATCAAATTGAGAAAACAAGATTTATTCATGGAAATTATTTACTCACAAAGCCCCTGTTTTTACTGATAAAGAAAAAAAAAAGACAAATCTCAAAGAAAATGTTTTATTTGGGAAAACAGGACTTCAATTCTGGCACATTCACAGACTAGGGTGGTCTCTGGTACATTCGAAGAACAAAAAAAAAGAAGGTTGGAAGTTTATTAGAGAGAGGAATGCTATGAAATGTTTTGAAAGACAGCTCATTGGCACGAGAGAAGTTTTGGGGAGTTGGTAGGCTTTGATTGTGAATAATGGGGATAGATATAATTAGTCTCAGGGTTATGGAAGGCCATTTCCGCAGCTACAAGGTAAAAACTAATCTTAGGGTTACACTAGGCTGTTTCAACAGCTGGGTTTATAGAAAGTTCTTCCTGGAGCAGGTGCTATGTACACCAAGTGTTTTTTCCTCTGTATCCCTCAACTCCAATTTTAGCTTGTGTATGACAATAATGATTCAATTTGTATCACCAATTTCGCATCACCCTTAAAAGTATTATAATGAATTTAATAAATCTTTGAAGATCTCCTAAAATAATTTTTTGTATGCACCTATTAGACACAAAATATGCAAAAAACTCTCAAAGCTCAAAAGGAAAAAAAAATTCAATTATAAAAATGAGCCAAAAACATGAATAGACATTTTACCACAGAGGATATACAGATGACAAAAATAAGCACATGAAAAGATACCAATATCATTAGCCATTACAGAAATACAAATTAAACCCACAATCTGATATCACTACACACTTATCAGTATGGTTAAAATTTAAGAAAAAATAGTGACATTATTAGATGTTGGTGAAGACACAGAGAAACTGGATCATAAATATATTGTTTGTGGGAATGTAAAATGATATCGTTTCTCCAGAAAACAGTTTGGCAATTTTTACAAAACTAATCTTACAACTGCCATTTGATCCAGAAATTGCTTTCTTGGGAATTTATTCCATTGAATAAAAACTTAAGTTCACACAAAGTCCTGTAAATAGATGCTTATAGCAACTTTATTTTTAGTAGCCAAAACAACCAAGACAGCAAGTGAACGGTTACACAAGCTGTGGTACATCCATATCCATACCATGGAGTACTATTCAACAATATAAAGGAAAAAAAAAAAAAAAACCTATTGATTCTGACCAACATTCTGTCCTTGACCAAACTCTGGTCAGGCTCCTCTAAGTCTTCTTCTCAGCTAGACCTGAACCTTGGCCTGCAAAAACTTGAGTAAAACATGAACATAGTTTCTAACAACCCAAAGCCATATCTCTCAGATGACACTAACTCCCCTAAAATTGCTGCCTGATAAGAGTCAATATTGCTAAAAAAATTTACTGTTTATTCCAGCCAATACTTGAGGATAAAGCTCATGTCTCTGAGTCTTTGAAAGGGCAGGACCATACATTGGATAAGCAGCAGTTAACAAACCCAGACAGGTTTCACATGGACCAACTCCCCTCTTCCCATTTTTTGTAATTTTTTACTCTCCTGACTCTTCTGAGCCCCTCTTCACCCCCATCTCTCTTCCCTTATTCTCTCTTTAAAATGCCCTGTCATCTTTGTCTATACATTGAAGTTAAATTCAGTTCAGGCTGGACTTTTTTTCCAACTGCAATAATCTATTAGTGCTTAAAATCTATCCTTACCATGTTAACTAATGTTTGGCCTTGTTTATCTCTGACAATATATGTGACAGCCTGGATTAACCTACAGTGTATTATACTCAGTGAAAATAAGCTAATCCCAACAGGTTACATACTGTATAATTCCGTTTGTATAATATTCTTGAAATAACTAAGTTATAGAAATGGAGAACAGATCAGTGGTTCCCAGGGGTTAAGGTTGGGGTGTGTTGGGGTGTGTGGGAGGGAAGCGGGTGTGATTATAAAATGACAACATAGGAGTCCCCTGAGGTGATGGAATTGTCATGCCATGCCCTTGACTGTATAAAAGTCAGCATCCTGGCTCTGATATTCTACTACACTTTTGCAAGACGTTACTATGGGGAAAACTGAGTAAAGCATATACCAGATAGTTCTACATAATTTCTTATTACTGTATATGAATATACAATTAACTCAATCAAAAATATAAAATATGTTTATAGTAATTAGAACTCTTACTGGGTTATATGTTTAAAAATTGCAATAGATCTTCTCCAAAAATGTTAAAATGTCCATGGGGTTTAAAGGTATTTATGTAAATCCAAAGAGATGATTCCATTATATGTATTCTTTACGACTTCCTAATTTCTCAGTTGTGAAATTACCTTAAAAGAGTTCTTGTTTAGCAAAAAAAACAAATAACCCAATTAAAAAATGGGCAAAGTACCTGGACAGACATTTCTCAAAAGAAGACATACAAATGGCCACCAAGCACATGAAAAAATGCTCAAAATCATTAATCATCAGAGAAATACAAGCTAAAACCACAATGAGACATCATCCCACCCCAGTTGGAATAGCCGTTATCAACAAGACAGAACACAATAAACGCTGGCAAAGATGCGGAGAAAAGGAAACCGTCCTACGTTGTTGATGGGAATGTAAATTGGTACAGCAATTGTGGAAAACAATATGGAGGTTCCTCGGGGAACTACAAATAGATCTACCTTAGGATACTGCTATCCCACTACTGGGTATACAACTAAAGGAAATAAAATCAATATATCAAAAAGACACTTGCACTCCCATGTTCATCACAATGCTATTTGCAATAGCCAAGAGATGGAATTAACCTAAATGTTCATCAAAGGATGAGTGGATTAAAAAAAACTGTAGTATATATACACAAAAGAATACTGCTCAGCTATAAAAACAAATGATATCCTATCATTTGCAGTAACATGGATGGAACTGGAATCTATCACATTAAGTGAAATAAGTCAGGCACAGAAAGACAAATACAGCATGGTCTCACTCATGTGGAATCTAAAAAAATAAAAAGTGGTTCTCATAGAAGTAGTGAGTAGAATAATGGTTACAGAGGCTGGGAAGCGGGGGGAAGGTTGTGGAGAAGAAGGGGTGGATAAACAGGTACAAAACTATGTAATCTACGGTAAGTGAATCATTGTGCTGTATATGCATGTATTGAAACAACACACTCTACCCCACAAAAATAAATATAAGTAAAATAAAAAAGAGCTGTTATACCCAAAAGCTTTTACTGTAAATGTCACACAACTTGATTTTTCTTAAGACCTGAGAATATGATGCATATTATCCCCTCCTGAAGAAGTAGTATAGCATGAAAATGTTTAATACCTTAGAACTATTTTCTTGAAAAAAATAGTTTTGATGACTTTTGTCTTAATAAACTGAATTTTGGTGACTTTTCATCTTAATAAGCTTTCATCTTCAATAAATCTACACAAGGAATTATTGACTTGGCAAGCTTAATTTTATGTGTTATCAAATATGGCTGAACACCTAAATAATTAAGGTTAGAAGTTAGTTGTAACATCACCTTAAAAACTTTTTCCAAACCAACAAGTAAATGGCAATTTAAGTTAAAAACATTTTTGTTCTCATAGGTGCCCTCTTGCTACTTCTTATCTCCTCTTATAGTTATATAGTTAAACAAATCTTGTTGTGTGTGTGTGTGTACTGCCTTTTCAGTTGTTACATTTGAAAAAAATAAAAAATAAAAAATTCTTGTTGATGTGACTGGACAGCCCCAAATCTGAAAATAATTTAATAAAATAATTTTAAAAAACCATCTTTTTGGCTTTTCAACCATCTCATTTTCTTACTTTCAATACTAAGCACAGCTGACTTGATTTTATTTTTATTTCAAAGTTCAGCCTTGTGTTATTTGTTGGATTGTCAAAATAATTTGCTTTTAGTATTTCTAGCTTTTGTTTAGAAAATATTGAAGACAGTGCTAATCAAGGTAGGAGAACAGGAAAGATTATTAGCATTGATTAGGGCCAGCATCTATAGATCAGTCTCTATTCTAGTGACACATATTCAATTTATTTTCATCCTTACCATAATGTTATAAGGTTAGTAGTATCATTTCCCACTATGAACAAAAAACTTTAAACCTTTATTTAGAATCAAAGCCATGACTTTTCATTATACCATGAAGCCTATAAAACTGTCCAGTTCTACATTCTCAGGCCAGCATATTCATTAATTCTCCTTCCATGCTGCCTCCTACCCAAAAACACTGCTGAAAATCAACATACATGTCAAGACCTTCTGCTAGTAGTATTTCCAAACAAAACTACCTCATAATTGAAGGCTACTTTCTTACTCTTTAGTAACATGGAGTTGATCTGAATAAAGACCATCCCAACTAGATACTCGTTGTTGAAGACGAAGTGCATAGAGCAAATAATTTGGAAAGACTGGTGCACTTATGGGTACCATTTTTCTGGCCCAAGATTTTTGAGTTAGAAGTTTAGAATTTATGGTTTAGAAATGCAATTCAGTACAAGATATTTTACTAATTTCAAAATAGTATTACTCTTTTAATATGTATTATGCCAAGTTCTGATTTACTTTGAACACTTGTTTATGTTACGTCTATTATTAAAAGAGGCAGACAACAGTGTTTGGTAATGTGAATACAGCACAAGAGACAAGGGATGGTTATATTTCAGCGAATTGTTTCCTTATAATTCCATAGTGCTGCATTCTCCACTGTGGTGGCCACCAGTCACATGTGACTCGAGTTTTTGTGGTTGAAATAATTTGAAAGTCTTAGTATGAGATATAATTTAAAATATCCTATCAATGATGTTTATAATAATTACATGTTGAAATAATATTTTGAATATTTGGATTATAAAAATCTGTTCTTAATTGTATTCCACCTATTTATTTTACCTTTATTAAAGAATAAAACCATGAGAAAATGTAGAATTCCATACAAATCTTGTAGTAGGTTACTACTAGACAATGCTTTCATAGCACTTATTTCATATTACTTACAAATATGAATTGTAGGATATTATATTGAAATATAATTTTAATATTGTAGGATGACAGGTTGTATGTTTCCTCAAATAATTCGGAAAGCAATGAGTTCTTTGGAGGCATTGACCATAGCTTATTCGTTATTCGCAAAGCTCTTCTGTATGCCTGGCACAGGGTGGACGTTCAATAAATGCTGTTGAAGTGGTTTCTGATTAACTTCACATTTAAAATAACAAAATAAATATACCCATTAAAGAAACTAGTTAAGTTTCATGAAAACAATTGATATTACTTTTTAAACCGTTATCTTTACAAATGAGACTCGGATTTTTAGATTTAATTACAGACTTACATTAGGTAGTTATTTTATGCCAAATGTCTCTACTTTTTTGAGACTGTGCATATTAATTCCTACTGCCACTCTAATACACCCTATTGCTTTACTATTTAAAACAATTTTGGCCTAGATTTGGAGGAATCATTCTTCCAAAGAAGAATGCAGGACTCTTAAATATATAGTGGAATGATCTGAGAAAGCTACTTACAGTGAAATAGAAAAGTTTAGGCAACAGTAAAAACATTTGGATACTGGTAAGGTGAATTTCTGCAAGAAAAATAAAATTATAATTCATATAAAATATTGTAAATATCTCAGAATTCTGATATATAAATGATTTGCACAGAATGTTTTTTACTAGAAATCCTGCAGTCATCTATCTTAGCTTTGAATGAAATGTGCAGATATATTTTACTACCTAGATAAATTATTCTTGTCATAATTTTCATATTAGAAAAAGTCACTAGATAGATAAATAATCTGAACACAAACATTAATTCAAGGTTGAGGTATGAATATATTAAACACTTTAAACTATTTACTTTTATATTAAATTATATATTACCAAAATGTGCATTGTAATATTCCTCAATTAAAAAATATTTTGGCTCATAAGGACGTATATCTTTAGCTTCCATGTATTTCTTGTAGTAAATTGAAAGACTTTTTATTTATGGCATATTAAACAATGTCAAACCCTATCTAAACCTCTCAAACCCAAAGAAATAAAATCTCTTCAATTTAGTGGGCAATATAATTTTTCTTAAATTGAAATACATTCAGGAATATAGCATGTTCTTTTAAAGTACTTTTGTATTATGGCATCAAAATAACCCTAAATCCATCCTTATAATTTCAATATTCATCACTATAGATTTAAGATGAAATCAATAATGTAGTGGCAGCAAGTGGCACAGGAAATCAGAGAGAAGCAAACTGGAGCTTAGACCTTCAGTATTTGAGTGATTGACAGCATCCTGCAAAATACCTAATCATCCTGAGACTCTATTTCATGAAAATGAGTCATTAGATTGAGAGCTGTCAGGATCGATAAATGTGTATTCTAAATTTATAGTCAACCTAATTCCACGTGCAATTTGTTAAAAATTATTTTTTAAATATATTCAGTGTCCGTCACTTAATGGCGTGACTAAATTGTAATTAATGGCTAAGGACTGGAATATGTTTTTGCTACTAATAGACAAGACTTTGGTTGTATCTGAACAATAAATTAGTTATCAAACATCCTAAAAAGAAGTAATCAATATGATTCTAATTTATTCATTTAGTGTATCAAAATCAGTATTATGAAATTTAAGATGCATTGTCTGTGTATTTCCAATGCTTAGAAAACAGGGTATGTCCAATAAATCTTTGTAAATTTAATAGATGAGAAATCTCAAAATAGTTATTAGCACCTTTAACCAAATTCTTACACAGTATTTTTTTTTTCACTTGTCATTTAAGGTGCAACTGGCCTTGGAATATGATAATTGATACTAACCTCTGATGCACCAATATCTGGCAGTGTCCCTTTTTAATATTTTTTTCTTAGCACACATCTTGTTGTTAGATTCTCCCTAAAATCCAAAATCTATTAAACGTAAGTGCTTTCTATCTAGCAGTGTTCTTTCATCTTATACTCAAATGCATCTTTCCAGAACTCTGTTATTATTAGTTCAGGGACTTTCAGAGTCCTACACACTCAACACAATCAGGTTTATAATCTGTACCTCTGAGTGTGTCACTAAGACCTGTCACTAATTTTTTTTCAAATTTGCCATTTCCTAATTAAAGATTCACAGAGGGGCACTTTTAGAATTTAAAGGAAAAGATTTTTTTTTTTTTTTTCTGACAGTGAGAGAACCAATTTACTTCTTTACAGAAGCAAGTAACACCTCTGAATGCTTGAGATGTTAACAGCATTCTCCCGCCCCCCCCCCCGCCCCCAGGACAGAAGCCCCCCCGCCAGGACAGAAGAGAGAGAAAACTGCAGTAGTATTGGTCTCAACTAGCTGCTAACTGGAAGGCTTTAGCTATTTTAAATCTATTAAATTGCAGTTTTTTCACAAACCCATGTAAAAGATATGGGGAAAAATTTTCTTTCAGTGGATGCTTTTGTTTTTTATCATTTTACTTTTAGGATCACATGTGCTAAGTTGAGCTTACAACTTCCCCTACTGTTCGTTAGTAACATTGACACATGTTCTTGCTGTGACTACTAGCTTCTTTGCATTTTATTTACCTGAAAAGCCTATCTATTTTATTTAGGATAACCACAGCCCCTAAAACTGTGCTGAAAATATTGTATTCATGACTAAAAATAAAAGAGTTCGAGTTTTCAATCATCGATTTACTATGTTAATGTTCCTTGTGGATTTATTTATGTGATTGATAAGAATGAATGAACCAGCTCTAAAACTGGCAGAAAATATTATTCGGAATATCCCTACGTGTGTCTTCCTTTTGCAGCAGGTACTTCAACATAATTACTTTAAGATTAAAAGGGAGTTAATTGGTCACTTTTCTCTGACTTCAATAGGAGTAAGAGCAGGTGAAGCCATCTTCATTAAAATGAGTATATCCCATGACATTTCATATCTTTCAATTTAATTCATCTTATTCCATTATTTGTATATAATATAATAATGATATTTTTTAAGTTTATTCTTTCTTAAAATAAAGAATCTGACTTCATTTTCTTTTTTATTTTTGGCCGTTGTCAACTTTTAAGCCTAACCGCTCTATTTAGTATAGCTTAGAAAGTACAAACCATGTGCAGGAACCCTCATCCCTACACTACCCCTTAATCACCACTGAAAAAAAAAAAAAAAAAGCCAGTCTTCTTTCCTACTTCTCTCAATCTAATTTTGAACTAGGTTGAATGTCCGGTCATTCTCTCCCCAGAAAGCCTCATATACTTATATGAGTAATATATATTTTCATATCCTCTGTGTGTGTGTGTGTGTGGCATCATTAGTACAAGATTTGAGCCAAATCTTGTGTAGGGATCCATCTTGATTCTGTGGGATGACTACAACAATTTTGCTATGTGCATCTGTGTTCTTTAAGTACTTATACATCTACAGGGTAATAACTATGCATTTTAAATTGTATTATTAGTGGGTTAGAAATCTTGATTCTCCTTTGATCTTAGGATAGGATTTTCAGGTAATGCGTGTATGGAGCTAAAAGACTCTCAGGTAGGGAACAATAGTCCACAGATAAATTTGGCAAAAGCCATCTAATCAATTCTAATCACTGTTTAGGGATGGGATTGTGTGTTTTGACTGTTTTAGGTTGCTGGTTTGATTCCTGCTTGAAGGACTATCGACTGTTTAACCTACTGATGGTTCTTAAGATATGTTAAGGAAACTGCTTGAATGCTATTTAAATATGCTAAGGAAATTGCTGTAGGAAGTATGTGGAAAAGAAAATGTTTGCTAAGGGCAAGCTGTTTGTTGGTGGATCTACTTAGATTTTTACAAATGCACTTTGGACTATCACATTGTTAATTTACTGCTGTTACTAGTTTTACACTGCCTGTTTTTGTGTTCTTCTTTGATGATTGAATCAACTGATTTTTCTTGTGAAACTTCCTTGTCTTGTCAATAAAAAGAAAGGTGGATTTTGAATTGGAGCTGCCCCCCTGATGGGCGGCAGTCCCTCCAGGCCTTATTCATGTTACCTTGAGTGATTTCTTTCTTTCTCTTTTTTTCGTCTCAGTTACACAGAGGGAAGTGTAACTATTAAATCATGACGTTCTCACCAAAAAAAAAAAAAAAAAAAAAACCTATCTACATTAGGATCCTGAATTAATAGCATGGGGAAAGGGAGACTGTTCCCCATGATGCATATAAACATAATATGGTAACTTTGGTTTATTTTTAGCTTTGAGGGGGCCAGAAGATCATCCAAATTTTCTTTGTAGCTAGTCTCTGGAAAATTAATTATTTTAAGCTAGCCAAATATATTTAATTCAATTATATTCAAGGAAGAAATAAACATTATGTTTCTTTAAGTAAATAATTTTACATGAAGTTGTTGTAGGTCTGGCAATGGTGTGCTGGAGCTGCTGGCTTTTACCGTTTCCAGTTGTTTGTGAACAGTTATTTCCAACTACACATTCAGTGATGCCATCCTGGTAGCTTGTCATCAGCTATACCAGGAGTATTTGCACCAACAAAATTGGCAAATTCTACAAATAAGTTTTTTATTTTATTTTTTTTGAGAGCACAGTTGGATTTTAAAAAGGAAATTGAAGCAAATGATTTGTTATTGGTCTCAATAGTAATGTGTGTCCACTAGCTTCTAACTGAAGTGCTTTAGTGGTTTTAATTTGCAATTTGTTCAAAAATCTATGCAAGAGATGTAGCAACAACTTTCGATGAATGCATCTGGTTTTTATTTTTCTCATAAGGCTAACATTAAACCCCATTGGTGTGCAAATGGGAAAAAAAAAAAAAAAAAAAAAAGCAGAGTGAGGACACGTTACAATCAAGTATTTTGTTCCTAACATCAAATCAGCATTAATTTATCATCTAAAGAACAGCTTTCTTCAAACATGTCTTACTCCATTAAAAGTTGGGTAATGTTTTAAGTAAGTAGCTCTTCTGTACTATATATTAAAATAGCCTAAATAACTATTTACCAATGCAGGGGCACCAACTTTAGAAAAATAGATCATAATTTCTGGAAGCAGAACCCTAAGAGATTTTAATTAGAAACCAATTTAGAAAACTACATTTTATTTCCTACAGCCAATATGACTACCTTTCATTTCTTACAACTTAAACTTGACTTCTTAATATCCTATATTAAGATGATCTTCCCCTGATAAGAAAGGACAGCCACACCTATGATAGTGACTGAAGATATTAAAATCTGTAGGAATCATTTCAGGCTAGTAATTGAGTAACAGATGTTGTAGCCAAATTGCCATATCATTCTCACATTCATGTAAATGAAAAACTACTAAACGCAAAGCATTGCTTTGCAAAATATGACATCACTAGATCAATCTTGTATATGTTAATTAATAGAGCACGTGATAGCACTTCGAAGAGTATTTATGTAGAGATCTGTGTAAGAGATCCCTTAAAATGATTAGCATCATAAGAGAATAATTGTTATATCTAGAAAGGAAAAGTAGCAGGAAAATTCTTGGAGAATTTCAGTGAATTTGAAGAAATGAATTAACATAAACTTTTGATCAAATTAAAGATCGGTGCTGTTGTAATTCTGTTTTGTAACTTTATCAAGTAAGAACATATAAAATTTAATGAAGAATATCATATGCAAGTATGAACAACAGCTGTGCATGGTTATTTATAATCTTTAAGTTTATTATTTATCATAAAGTGATAAAGGGAGAATCCACAGAACACCTACTGCAGAACTCAAAGACTATCTAATACACAGGGCGTAACTTAATGGTACACAATAAGTCTTTAAATATTAAATAATATCTCATGTTCGGAAACAATCTTAGGGAGTTTAATGTGGCTGCTTATATTGACTCAGCTAGTAAGACACATAACTAGATTTGAATTTAAATCTATCTGAGTGTAAAGTGTATGGCTTTTCCTCTAAATCTTGGCACTTGAAGCTAGCATCACAATTCACTCTGCTTTTTTTCATAATTAGGAGTAGCTACACTCAGTGGCCTCATTAATCCGAACCCCGTGCAGAATTTTTATTCATTTATATATTCAGGAAATATTTTTTGAGTGACTTCTATGTGCTGTGATAGATGCTGTGGATTCGAAGGTAAATAAAACAAAATAATTGCTCTTTTCATTGAAGTGGGAGATTAGTCATTTATTGAAACTATGCTAGTATTTTAGGGCCCCCTAAAGATAAAAGTAACGAGGGAGGAGTACAAAACCCAGACAGGCTTGATGAAGCAGTTTATCTCCTGGCTGTTCTTTCTCCACTGCAGCCAGTGGGCAGTTCTGGTAGTGGAGAAGGGCATGGCGAGACGCTCTAGCTTTTGTTGGTGTCTGGAGGAAGAGGTATTGGACTGAAGAATTCCTGTGCACCAGGCTTCCTACAGCTCTGCCAGCAGGATAAAACATCCTCCTTAACCCTTCTCCACAACACCCATCACCACGATTTCTCCTTCAGCAGAATGCCAGTTTGTATCCTTCCTGTCATCACTCAATTCATAGTTAATCATGAGACTTCAGGGAAACAGAATTAACCATAATTTTGCTCACTTGTGATTTATATTTTCTCAAGATATTAAGATTATCATTTTCTACACATTTCTTTCTTTGTCAGTCACAGACCAAATGAACTCCTTTCAAAGTAGATTTTTAAAAAGTGAAAACACGATTTTTAATATTAATGTAGAATGCAAACCTGAAACATTTATCATATTACTAAGGAAAGAAAAGGTGAGCTTATAAAGACAATTCTAAGAATATTTAAGGAACTAGATATTCATAGGAATTTTAAAAATTACATGAGAATAAGATGACTAGATTAGATGCTGAACTGGATAATGCTGTACAGGGCAACAAAATCATCACCACTGAGATCAACTTTTCTACCAGACAGTTATCTATAAACTAACATTTAAACTTCATAGTGTCTGGAAATAAGCAATTGGAAAAAAGCAAAGTGAAAGCAGATATTTTCTCATAGAGAATTAAAAAATCCTTAGGTAGGACTATTAACATATACTCCAGAGTAGCAATGAAAAAGTATGTTTTACGCTTTTTTGCATTATTTGCAAAACTTGGATAAGTTTTTACAGAACCTCACATCAAATTAGTATCTATTTCTACTGTAATCAGAAATACACTCAAATATTAACTGTTATCTTTATAAAGAGGTGATGTTAAAATTCACCAAACTACACACTGAATATCAGTTACTTGGTGCTTAAAGACTAAAATGTAATGTGGTCAAATATTTGGAAACACAATGTTGTTTTTTGATATTATTTGAGTTACTTCTGTCTTGCTACGCAGTTAGATAAATTGAAAACAACCAAGAGTTCATCTACATATTATAGAGATACAGAATGTACATTAAAAACAGCTGTATCACATTGCAATTGATTTCTAGTTATCACCAATCTTTCCTGAGGTTTCTAAGATGCCTAATTGATACTTTAACTTCATATTAAAGCATATGTCAAGAAGCAAATTATGAGCTTCAAAACATCAAAATGTGAAACTGATGTGTGCCACTAATCTTCCAATTTTCTAACACCATTTTATTTCTTTACCAAATAAATATTTTGCACAGTTTCCTTTTAAGTGTCTGCTACTGTTTGCTGACAAGCACACATTATGCCTCTACATTTGTCAGTTCCAGAATCTCATTGAACAGTTTTAATCTGCTAGATTTGCACTGCCCTAGCTCAAAGGATTCTTTCAATACATATTTGAAAGTGTTTATATCCTTAAATTCGGATGTCTTGAATTCCCTCTACTTAAAAATTAGAGAATAACACATGCAAATATCAGCAGCATCTGTGTATTGACATTCCTCTGCATTTTTCCTCACCAATGAGAATTTTCTTGAGCTCACAGATGAGAGAGGCACATAAATATTTGGAAAAAGCTGTCCTCATTCACTTCTTTTTCTTTTTCCTGGGGAGAGGAAATGGTGAAGACTTCTGAAATTGCTGACAGCAGATATTTATATTTTTACTGCTTTCTCCATCTCCAGGTTTGAATCTCTAACTTTGTAGTAGAAATTTAAATGTAAATTTCTCACTACCAGGCCAAATTCAACTTGTCCAACACAAAAATGTATCAATTTTTCTATTTTTTTAATTTACTAAAACTGCAGTTTTTTTTTTAACATAACTCGACCTTCTATCCCCATGTGTCTATTACCATTGGGTCCTAATTAATTCTTTCTTTACGGCCATGAGCCATTCTCCTTCATTATTATGAGCAGATCGCTCTACAGTTAAAGCTATTTTGTTTTTTATAAAAATAGATTTTTTTCCGTCCTGCCCTTTTCTATGAGCTTTTGAATGTCCTTGTTATCTAACCCTGAACTCTCTGATGTTTTTCTATTGATGGTACAGAATTTGCACCAGTGTTTAGGTTAAGTTTATTTCTGGAATAAACTGGTATTGTTAAAAGAGAGCAGAAATTATTATTAAAACAAATATCTCTGTGAGTCTCCAGTGCAGTCAAACTAAAAGGTAAAACTAGAAAAAAGAAGTACAGCAATATATCCCAGGAGATTTTAGAAATAGAAATCACTAATACATTTCATATTTAAGAGAAATACTATTTTTCTGAAGAATTTTATGGTCAACCAAATTTTGTGCCATCGTATTTTTACTTTTACTTAAATTGTTTGCTACATTTTATCCTACATGGGAAAACGCCAATAGTGAACACCTACCATGTATAATCATTATGTGTTTTTATTATTATTGGCATCTCTCCTGTCCCTATAATAAAATGTTGTTTATTAAAATACATCCTTCAGAGATCCTACACCTGTGACATCACAGAACAGACCTGCAGCAGACATGAAGATACCATGTATTTGTGTTTTATTTTTCTATTTGTTCTATCTTTAAAATATATGGTTCTAGTTTCAAATGCAAGTTACAGCTGGGTTTGTTTGTTTGTTTGTTTTTTGAGAAAACCAAAGGCCTCAAGACCTCACAACGATAAAAATAACACTGATTGAACTATTAATACTTAAATTCAAAATTAAAAACATTACATAAAATGATGACCTGAGAAATGCTTCATATCCAGGAACAGGATCAAATAAATAATCCTCCACTGTCAAGAGCTGTACAGTTCAAGCCCCATGATATCAGTCTGCAGGATCACAGATGACATTTCCTTTCCTTTTTGCTACCTCAGGATTCAACTTCATACTCAAAAGCCTCTAGGATAAGTCACAATACATTTCACAGTTTTATTTGAATGCTCAGTGGTAGAACTATTGACCTTATCTAATAAATATTCACTGTGTGTGTGTGTGTGTGTGTGTGTGTGTGTGTGTGTGTGTGTGTGTGTGTGTGTGTGTGTGTGTGTGTGTGTATGCATATATAGGTATGTGTGTGTATACACACACACACACACACACATATATATGTGTGTATATATATATATATATATATATATATATGTAGGTTTACTGGACTAATCCTATCTCTATCCAGGGTAAATAAAGACTTTTTATGGAAAAAAATGTTCAAATGTGATTAGGAAAGGTTTTCCTTTCTTTTTCTTTCCTTCCTTCCTTCCTTCCTTCTTTTTAAAAATGTGTATGTTATTGTTTCCCTTTCTATTTATTTGATATCTTATTTCTTTCAAAAACTAATCAATAGTAAGCACTAACCAAGTGTTTATGAAGTAATGGAAAAATTTTCTTGTTACTCATAGTCACCCTAACTAGAAACCTGAGCTGGACAAGTTTCTTCTTCTTTATTAAAATGGGAATAATGGCATTTACATCAATATCATCATTATTGTCACTGTCCTATAATCATCATTATCATTATAATCATTATCATCAATTCTCACACATCTATGTCACTGCCTCAAGTTTATTGTAATGTCCTAATATTTTAATCCTAAATATACTTCATGTTGATAAAAATTTTCAAAAGCATACATAAACTACCTCCAGACAGCACTTCAAAAAGAAGTAAAATGCTTTAATCAGATGCTTCCAAATAAACTGAAACTTTCTCTTGTTGTTCTATGCAACTTCAAGCACTATGTGTAAACTGATATTTAATAGCACTTCTAGACAGGAGTCATTGAATAATATTTAATTTTCAAAGTTCATTTTTAACTCTCTCACTTTTCAGAGTGAACTTGACCTTTAAAGACTAAAGTGAAGATATTTAGAGTTTTTAAACCGTATATCTTAACTTTTAAACATTTTATTACAAATGTATTTTAATATGTTTAATTTTTCAAATGATAATGCCAATAACTTGGGATGCTTTTACATATGTGGCATAACAAGAGAAAACATGTGTTTAGTCCCAATTATGGCCCAAGATATGTGGCATATGCTTTACAGATACTGACTTATTTAATCCTCAGAATTCTTTGAATTAGGTACTATCCTTAGGTCCAGTATATAAAACAGGAAACTGAGACAAGAAGAAGTTAAATTGCTTCAAAAACATAACACGACTAGGGAGTGGCAGATTTAGGATTCAAACACAGGCAGACAAACTGTAGAGGTTTTCTTTCTTAACCAAGTTGCTAAAAATGTATAATTATAGTAAAAAGCCATCACTGGTTGATACAACTCAGACTGTGTATTAATATAATTCTTCAAGTATGTGGACTATTTGTGAGTTGGACTAGATTACCTACTCTGGATTCACTTTTTAAAAATAAACGTGTGTTTATTTTTAATTCTTAGGCTACATTTTGATGACTCTCAAAATATAATAAAATGAGTCCATCAAGAGTTTCAAGAAGAAAGCCTCTCAGTGAATGGATTGTGTTCCCTACCTCATAAAATACAATGCCTCTGTCTTATTCAGTCATTTAAATGAGATGGGAACGAGGTAAACTGAGGAACAGAATAAAACAAGTGGTAGGAGGAGAGATCCCAGGATTGGGCTGGCAGTACAGAATGAAAGAGAGAAGAAACAGTTTATGTCTTGGTGTTTCGTGAAACCCAAATGACCACACTACATGAAAAAATCTCCAGGCTGTAGTTTGCCGTGATTCTCAGAAAGTACCGGGGACCAGACCGAGAATAAAGGAATCCTCAAAAAAAGTCGATTCTAGATTTATTTTAAAAATGTAAAATGTTACTATAAAAATTTTATAAGGAAATATTATATAACATTCTTCAAAGGAAAGGCTTTCTTAGAACAACTTAATCTATAATTGTATTTCATAGAACAAAATCTTATATTTCCCCAAATATTACTGAACAAAATGGCATATGTTATTTTGACTGAATTATCTGATTATCGCAGCTCATGCAGTGGCAAAATCATATCATGCTTAGGACTTGATGGAGAAGTCAAAGAAGTAAGCTACAAGTTTTCACACCTATAAAATTTTGCACTCTATTAAAAATATTAAATATGATGTCTGTAGAATTGTCACTATTGTTATATAAAGCTTGCATTATTAAACTTTTCTTGGGATGACATGTTAACATCCAACTGCCTATATTAGACCAAAATCCACGAATGAAAGAAAATTTACTTTATTTTTTTGTATACTACCTAGAATTTGACATAGGGCCTTACACAGAATGGATGCCTAATATTTGTTAATTGATGCACAGTTAAAGGTTTAGAAATAGACAACTTTGCAACTAAAGGCTAAGAAGAATACATATTCATTACTTTATTTTGAAAGTAATCTGAATGTGGAATATAATTTACACAAATAAGCTTTGAATCATTCTTCATGGAAACCCCTGCTGGTTCTAATCAAGAAAGGCAACATTAGGAAAGGAAAAAAAAAAAAAAAAATCAGTGATCTAGGTACATTGACTCTGGTGTAAACTATATCCCTGGGGATTTTTTCTGTCATTTGATCTAATTATACCCAGTAGTCTTATGATCCTATTAAAAGTTCCCTTAATGAAGAGAGGAAAGTAATCTACATCTTCTCTACATCTTCTTATTTTTCAAAAACGTAAGGATGAAAATTAAAGGAAACTAAGCTATCACTAAGCTTTCTGATCAAGGTATTACACTGCTGTTATTTAACATCCCTCTAATCACTGTATACAATTTCTACATGTACTGTCCTCTAGATTTGCATTTAATTTACATTTTTTTTATGAAATAGTATTTGTTATATTAGGAAAATTACCATCCATAGCTTTACTTTTAATAAATGTTGTTTACATTTTCTAAAGCAACAAAATCTATTAACAAGTTTTTCAGTAACACAAGGGTAAAATCAAATGCTATAAAGCAGCAAAGTGACATTCACATTTTATTTGTGCATTCAGTCATTTAATTATATTTCCTTTTTGCCAGAAGAGGTTCAGAAAGGATTTAAGTGGTTCAAAGCCAGTACCAAGATCTAGGATCATATTCAACCACTTCCCTCAAAAGCTAGAGTTTAAGGATATGATTGGTCCAAGCCACAGAGAGGAAAGTTTCGATTGTAGGATCTCAAACATCCAAACTGATTAATTTAACTCAACTATGCTACAATAATAAAGGAGTCAGAAGAAAACAATATACAAACTTGCGCTGGAAAAATGGAAAAAACCTTGCAAAGGTTCTTTAAAATTTCTTTCATGTCAATCTAATAGAATTGAGATATCACATTATTCCAAAACTAACACTTAAGATCAGAAGATGAGTTAGGAAACCTCATATAAAAAGGACAGCAGTAGAATCTCTGGAATCTGTAATCACTAAGAAATCTACATAAGAGGGTACTTCAAAAAGTTCATGAACATTTGAATTTAAAGATTATACAACTCCTTCCATGAACTTTTTGAAGACCCTTTACAAATACATGTCATAGTTCTCCATAAAGAAATGTTAAAAAAAGTAATATTAAATGAGCTGATCTACTTAACATGTCAGGACTTCTACCGGTGCAGAATTGTTAACAGCTGTCTGAAAAATTACTAAAGATATTTTTTGGATAAAACTGACATTCAGAGAGATTAAATCATGGAACTAATAAGAACAAGTAAGATTTTAATTCAGTTTTATTTGACAAATTCTGCTTTTTCCTCCAAGCCACTGGATTTTGAGATTTCATAGACCAGAAAAATCTGGTCCCATATAATTCCCCAAAATGACAACAGGCAAAATAGGATTGTGATCTTCTTATTAAAAAAAAAAAAATAAATAAAAAATAAAAAAAGAATTAGTGATAATAAGTAAGTGAGCTACCATCAAATATCATTGTATTTTCATAAAATCTTGTGTTGCTTTTTCTTCTTGACTGAAATATCTGTCTATTCCTTCCTCCTTCTCTTTTTCAAAAATTTTCCCAATATGCATTGTTTGTGTATAAGGATTTGGAAATTTCTTCCTAGATATATGTGTATGAGAATTTAGTTAAAAAGAAAATTGATACAATATTTATTGGTATAAGTAATTGAGTCACTGTAATCAATGTAAGCAAATTTTCATTGTCATTTATTCGCAGAACCAAGGTAAGATACAGATAAGCTGAGTTTTTTAAAAATTCCAATTTTATACATTGGAAAAATTATATATATATACATAAATTTTATACATATAAATAATGTATATAAATTATATATATATACTAACACAAACTGCATATATACACATATATATATGTAGTTAGTTACATACATGTACACACATATGAGTATATATGTACATATCTATGAATTTACGAATTTTGTGTAGTGGAACTTGATATACATCCAAAAATACTACATTTTAATTTTTTTCCAGTAATTTTGAATCTTCCAAGACAAAACCATTAGGCCTTTTAACACTGAATAAAATACTGGATTTCTTCACAAATTAGGTCTATCTTAAATGTTCAATAGGAAAAAAGGCACATGGTAATTGAAACTTTCCAAATGTTTGAACTGTCTTTCTTCCAAAATCTTCTCTAACGTGGAATCAAAATAAGGGCATAAAAATAATCAGTTGTTTTATCTTATGGGTAAAATAAACTAAATCTCTAGTTTGCTTTTTCCAAACTGTTAGGGATAAGGTTTTCTAAGTAATAATAACCTTGTTCCCCCTTATATTGGGCCCCATCATACACAAAGTAAAGGGAAAATTTTACACAACCCTGTCAAAAGAGTATCACAGATGTTGAAATTTTAATTGGTTATATCTGTTGTCATCAACACACACATGCATGCAGACACTAACTGTAGAGCTAGGGCTGGAGCTCACAGACCCCCTCCAGCTGTTCACCAACCCTTCCCACACAGGGCTATGAGCTAGGTAACAGGAAAAAGGTCCTTAGAGCCATGGGTGAAGAATTAATAGGTTTTATTTCTAGATGCAATCTCTGCCAACCAACAGTTCAGAGCTGCTGCTTCACACACTCCAAAGCACACAAGAATAGCAAAAAGTTAAAAATAAACAGGTATGCATGCCATTAACTACACCCCCACACAATTTGTTTACAAAGAATGTGCTGCACCAGCACCAACCAGACCTGAGGCAAGGGGGCCTGACCAAACTACTCCATTTTCCTCACAGTAACACACACACAAAACTGCTTAATGCAAAGAGGAAAATAAAAATGTTACACATAAGTCAGAGCAATAGGCTCTTTCAGGGAATGAGCAAGGCCCTAACACCATAAGAAATATAAGACATAGCTCACAGCACATGCATCCACTAATCTTAACCACAAAACTTACAAGGAAAAAAAGAAAACTCCACATAAAACACTTTATACATATTACAATTTCTTCAAAAACTGTTGTCTTCAGAGAGATGCCAATTAGATTTCTTGAAATGCACCCTAGCCTGACTTATTTGTTTACAGCTTTACAGGAGTCGATCAACATAAGTATGTTGTCATTTTTTTCCCTTTATTAATCAAATTTATTAGGCATGATCCTCTAAAATATTCTAGATGCTAATCAAAAGATAACAGAACAACTGATTTTAAATATCTTGAAAACCACAAAGATTGAAATGGCAAAATGAAATTAAAACATAGAATTGGAGAAAAAAATAAGGGGAGAGAAAAAACCAAAAAGGAAGAAATACAATGGCTGAATTAGAAATATAATAATTAATATTTAAACCACCGATCATCAAGTGTTTTACAACTCAAAGTGTACCCAATTATTTTATATTTGTTATCAAAGTAAATTAAATTTTAATTCACATTAATTTAAAACAAAGATCATTTGACTTAGAGTAAAATAGTGAAGAAGAAGAGGATAGAGTGGCAAAAAAAGTCCAAGGAATCAAATGAGCTACTGAAGACCAGAGCGCTGTAAGCAGCAGAGAACCAAAATGTGCTGTCAGTCTTGTGTCACTCCAAATCATTAGTGTGAGTTCATATAGAAAGAGGACAGGGAGGAAGGTAGGAATTTCCAGTGATGGGATAAAATAATAAAGATGCTCAGGTCTTAAGATCTAGTTTCCTCTATCAGGAGAAGTAGAATAATTATAAAGGGGATTTTTAAATAATTTTTCTGAATATTTAAAAAATAGATTTTCAATAGGGTTAACATTTAATATTTTGTCACACAGGAAGGAAATGGAAGTGATGCAATAGGGCATAAAGTTTACAGAAAGTTTTTTAATTTAATTAATAAAATGAATGTCTGTAATGAGAAAATCAATGGCATTATCTCTTCAAAGTTTCCCCAGGCCCAGAAGGTACTGAACGTTTATTTGTAACTCTGAGCATAAACATCTACCAGAGATGATTTCTCACTCACCTCAGCAAGCAAAAGCATAGACTCACAAGGTATTTTATTAACATTACATTTAGAAACAAAACTGCTTTTGATATGGAAGAAAATGTGTACAGAGGGGAAAAGTGCACAATTGTTCTTACAAAATAAGAAACATTATTTTTCACAATCTGATATTAATAACTGCTAATGGTAATATCTTTCCTGATGTGAATTACTAAAAGAATACATTTTATTACTTACACAGATACCATATCCCATTATCAGAATTTGGTGAATAATTACAAATTTATATAAATTAAGTGGAAGATGTATTTAGCTCTTTTTAAATAATACATAATGTCTACATAGAAATAATAACTTTATTATAAATTATAAACTATCATTAAGAGCATAATTTATTATTTCATTAGCTGTATTAAAATGATGAGTTTTCAGGAGGCAATTATAAATTAAAAATAATATTAAATATATCTGGTATATAAGCCGGAGGGTTTATTTGAAAATATAGCACATGGGTAAAAAGATTATCCGAGCCTGTTACCAACCTCAACTTCTCTGTGGCTTAGGATATCCAGAGTGCTTCTCTAGATGGGACGGTGTACAGATAGTTGGAGGGGAAACATAGTTTTATCTATTTATATATTCAATCACTTGTCTATTTTTTGTCAGTAACATTAACTGAACTCTCACAGTGTTCTAGAACAGTGCTAGGAACTAGAAGAGAGTGTTTGTGAGGAAAATGAAGTAATTTAGTTAGGCCCTCTTGCCTCAGGTCTGGTTGGGGGTGGTGCAGCACATTCCTTGTAAACAAGTTGTGAGGGGGTGGAGTTAGTGTGCATGCATGCCCATGTATTTTTAGCTTGTTTTTATTCTTGTATGTTCTCTAGTGTGTGTGAAGCAGCAGATCTGAACTGCTGCTTGTCAGAGCTCATGTCTAGAAATAAAGCCTATTATTTCTTTACCCACGCTTCCAAGGATCTTTTCCTGTTGCCTAGCTCGTAAACCTGCGTGTGAAGGGTTTGTGAATGGGCTCGAGGGGTCTGTGAGCTCCAGACCCAGCCCTAGCTCTACAGTGTTATATCAGTTATTGTTCTCTGAGATTTGGATGGAAATATAAAATTATAAGGGCAAGGAACATATTGAGAGAAGCAGGGAAAAGTGAAGGAGAAAAGAAGCAGAAGGCAGGGAGAGCTTTCAATCTGTGATGCAGGTCGGACACCTGTGAAAAAAGAAGGGAACAGAAGGAAAATCAAATAGGAAAAGAATCAAAATGCAGTGTAGTTCTGACAAAAACAATCTCAGAGGGAATAATAGGGAGCCTCAGAAAAAGTATGCCCACTAGGAGAATCTTGTTCAGGAAGGAATGGCCTGGCTCTAGTACCCACTGTGATCCGTCACTGGCAAGGAGCAACCTGAGGACTTAGACATGGCTGTTCAGTGGGTCCCAAAGTTTCAGCAGCTGAACACTTTCTATTAGCAGCAGGTTCTTTCGTGAAGGCATATCAGAGAGGAGCCCCTCCATGGTTATCATAGATGTCAATAACACAGTTTCTACCTACAAGTTCACAGTGTAGTGAGGGCATGAGATAAATGATTCGGTTATAAACATATAAGCATTATAGTAAGTTGCAGTGGGAACCCATGAAAGAGTGGTCTAACCCAGATGAAAGTCTTACTGGATCTGATTCAGGAAGGATGAGACAGAGCAATCCAGATTAATAAAGGAGAGGAAAAACCTTTGACAGACAGCACGAGCAGTATATATAAAGTCTGCAGCATGTAAAAGGACAAGGTGAGTTCTGTGAATCACACATACTTTTTAAATTCTGTATGGCTGAAGTAAATAAACATTGTGCAAGATTAAACATGGCCACAGATATGTTTTTTTTCCTTCTACTGAGAGAAAGGACCTGATTCTCCTCCTTTTGAAGACCAACTGGTTGTACTGATTTCTTTGAAAAATAAAATGCAGCTGATGCAACATTCTGAAATTTTTGAGGGCAGGCCATAAAAATCATTACAGATTCGTCAGGCCCATTTAAAATATTCACTCTGAGGGTGCTGGGGGTCAGAAAAAATAGATTTTTAGACAAGGCCCTTTGTTTGTGTAACCTTGCAGCTGGAATGTGCTTATTTGCAGAAGATCCCCAAGAGTTGGTTTAGTGGTTAAACAATTGTTTGCATCTCTGGCTTCTATAACCCTGCCTGCCTGTTTCAAAGAAGTTGCCTGCTGAATTTACAAACTTCCTCTAACTGCATTTCCTGCTTCTGTAGAGCTGCTTGATTAAGCCCCCAGTTCGTAGGACTGTGCCTGGATACAGGCAGGGCCAATGAAAAGCTTGCATGCCTGTTCAAGAAAAGTATAAAACCATAACTCTCCCCGCACTAAGGGTCCCAGGATTTAGAACGTGAGTTCACCTGGGTCCCGCCAGCGTAATAAACCTGGCTCTCCAACCTCCCAAGTGTCTGAAGTTTTCCTTGCCAAGTTCTTTCCATAACAGGCGAAGCCAGTCACCTGTGTGTGGGAGAGGTCCTTGATGTTGCTAGGCAGTGAGGAAGCCCAAGCTGACAAGGAAGGAGAGAGAGGCAGAGACAGAGAAAGGGAGTGAGACCTGACTAGTGCTAGCTGTTCCAGACATTCCCAGTTTAGGTGCCAGTCATGTGTAGTGGGAAGCCATTCAGGTCATTCCAGGATCAGAATTGCATGAAAAATAATGAAAAATACAGATAAAAGTCAGGCTGAGAAATATGAATTATTCCATCTATTTCCATCTGTTTGAGGCAGCTTAGCTGAGACTCCAATCATCACGGAGCAGAAACAATCTGCTCCTGCTAAGCCCTTACCTAATTCTTGGCACCGCGCACGCACGCACGCACGCACGCACGCACGCACGCACGCACGCACACACACACACACACACACAATGTAAAACTACTGAACGTCTGAGTCATCTGAGGCTTTATTGTTAATGACTTGTTTCAATCACAAGCTGTTGGAGTACTATATAGAAATCAACAGAGAGATAGAAAAAAATGAAGTTAGGTATGACTGAGTCTAATATACAAGGGTATATTAAAAAGAAAGTTCATGGAAGGATTTGTATTGTTTTTTAATTCTATTTTTCCATGAACATTTGAAGGACCCTCATATAAATATTTGAAATTCACTCTCTACATAATCCACAGATAATTGATTAAAAAGTGAATCTTGGAAGGGAGATTAATCAGGAGCCAGTTCTTGTTATTCATGTCTACTCTATAAAGGCACCAAACTGGGGGCCAGGTTAATGTCGGAGGTTGGGTGCAGGGGGCATGCTAGTCGGCCTCAACCAACCCTGCCCTCTTACCAGGTTCTTGACTCCACCACAGGAAAGAATTCAAGGGCAGAGTCACAGTAGAAAGAGAACAAACTTAATATAATTGATAAGAAATGTAGGTTTTACGGAGAGAGTAGGGCATAGCTCCAGAGACGAGCAGGGTCCACACCAAGTTTAACAGGAAGGCAAGAAATACATAGTTAAAGTTCAGTACAGAGTGCAGGCTGGCACAAGAGAATGAGCACTCACTTGCTGAAGGTAAGTTTGATACAAAGTAAAGTATAACACCTCAGCCAGCCAAGTGCACGGTTGCCTCCAGGAAGCTGAGCAACAACCTCACATTCTGCTGGGATTTGGCTTTTATAGTTTCTCTATCTAATGGATATTCAATTAAGGGGGTGGTTCCCAGTTATGTAACATCTAGTCTTGCACATGCTAAGTCAGTCTCGTCCTGGAGCATATTCATTGGTTACATCCTATCACATGCACCTGGCATATTCAAGAATATTCTGTGCTCTCTATTGAGCATGCCAGCCACTGGATTTGCATAAGCCACCCCCCTGTGGTCTCATTTTCCCCTCATTGGTGCTGAAAATAGGTCTAAGTGGCAACAGTAACTTTCTTCCAGTGGAGAGCCCTGAGGAGGGGGCCTGAGACCTTAGGAAGTTGCTGGAAACCCAGAGGCATGTCCTGAAACTCAAGCCCAGGGAAACTGAGCACCTCCTGTAACAAGGTGGAAAACAGAAATTAATTTAAAATCTCTGCCTTCAAAGAGCTTACACTTTAACAATAGTGCACAGCAATTCTTTTCCAATAGATACTTCCTGCAAAGCAAATAAAGTTTTAAGGGTTGGGAGACATAGACAAAATGAATCACAGGAATTGAAAGAAAGGGGAGATTAGACAGTGAAGTTTTTGAACAAAGTGGAATTTGAGAAGTAGGCATTGAAGAATGTGTAGGAGAATGACAGCTGAAGTTAGACTAGCAATAAAAAGGGAAGGAAGGTTTGATTAAAAGAAGAGATAAAATGGTTTAAAAGGAGAGAGGGGGAGGGAGGAGGGAGCGAGAGGGAGGGAGGGGGGAGGGAGCGAGAGGGGGGAGGGGGAGGGGGAGGGGGAGGGAGGGAGAGAGACCTGGAAAGAAGAATAAGGTTTAGAATAAAACAGCATTATATTCAGTATTTTTAATTTGTGTAATACATTGATTAGAAATGGATTGGTTTTAGAAAAGCTAAAATAAAAAATAAAAATCATATCTGTTAGATAACACACGTTTCGATCAACTTGTTTTAACTTTAAAGCCTAAATAAATAGAGCAACAATTCAGTTTGCTGAAGAAGAATTGACATATGTAATTAGGGAAGAGGAATTTTTTTCTTTTCTCAGCACACATCCAAATTATGCATATTCCTATTTTTCCATGCCTAAATTACTAAAATATATTCACTAATATTGGCAAGAAATAACCATCCAATGCATTCTCAGATAGAATGCAATTTAAGTCAACTTTGTTTATATGTACATGAAAATTATTACAGAAAAAAATATCATTTTGTTTACAAGAAAATGAATACAACAAAATTAAAACTTCAGGTATTTTTGAGATGGGGAGGCATCAATTGAACATCACAGTATATATTCATATATTATTCTTAACCACAGTAGTTCAGGCTCTTTGTTAGAGTTATGGATTTAGAGGGGAGAACTGTAGGTATGAAGTTGATGTTAACCACCACGAACAACACCAGGAAGGGAGAATGAGGAAGGGAGGAAAGTAGAAACTGTGATAAAAGGGGGGTGGGGTATCTGCAAAGGAGAATCTCCTTTTCTTTTCCTTATTCTTTTCTTTTTCTTTATTTTTCTTTACTGTTCGGAAAATGAAACGATTTGGTCAAGCTCCCCTCCTTTCGGAGCCAGTTCAGGGTGGTTGGGTAACATCGTGTGTGAGGGTGGAGTGAGTGCACCTGCACGGCACCACTTTGGCTGGTTTTTACCGCCTTGGGCGCTGGCCCTGAGTGGCCATGTTTTTCCAGACCTGCAGCTTCCAAGGACCGTGTGGCCAATTGCCTAGCTTGTAGACCTGCGTGAAGGGGTCTGGTGACCCAGCCTGGCATGGAGGAGTCTGGTGACCCAGCCTGGCATGTGATGGGTTTGTGACCCAGTCTGTGAATGGGCTTGAGGGGTCTGTGAGCTCCAGACCCAGCCCTGGCTGGACAATTGGACCAGTCAGTGCAGAATTACCGGCAGGTAAAAGAGCCGGACAACTGGCCTGGTCGCCTGGCTTTACAACTGGCGTCACGAACAGGATTAAGAGCTAGACAATTGGCACTGTGAGTAGGATTCGCGACATCAGCCTAAGCCACGCAATAGGCCTTAGCAGTAGCAAGACATTTACCTTGTAATTTAGCCAGGTTATTCTTTTGTCTTTGGCTGATGCGCTGATTTGCTGATGTTTCTTTATGACTTGAAATTGTCACCAGAAGAGAACGAGTTTACTGCCTCAAGTCTCTAAATAGGTTGATTAAAGGACTTAAGGCAAAATAATTATCTCTCTAGTAATGAATACTGTCAGTGAGGGAGAAAGTAAAGAAAGGTCAGCTGTGTTTTCTCTCATTTTAAATTGGTATAGCGGGTAGAAGAGAGCAGAATAGAGAGCAGTTAACAAAGAAATTCTGTGTATCATTGAGCGTGTGTGTGTGTGTGTGTGTGTGTGTGTGTGTGTGTGTGTGTGTGTGCGCACGCACCAGTATTTTAGTGGGCTAAAATAGTTTCATATTTCTATCTTCTATCCATCTGATTGTGGTGTTGGAAAAATGACTCCTGGTACAAGCAGCTCTGTTATCTCTCATTTAAGGAAATACTATATAACACATTAAAGCTAAGATCCTTTTCTATTTGTAAAATCACTCACCAGTATAATTTGTCCCTCAGGATAATAAAGGATTTGTGGTCTCATTGAAAATGACAACACTGCCTTGGACTGTGAGTCAGGATATGGCCTCAGTACTACAAGCATGTCCTTGAGCACAAAGGTCTGTACATGACAGTTGAGAATGCCGGATTCAAGTATTTCCAAATGTCTAAATTTAAACGTGTTTATTTTAAAATAGACTTACCATTATTTCACATGTTTAAAAATGAAATATTTGGCTCTATTATTTAAAATGGACAGTATAAGGAATCTTTAATTAATTATTTCACTAAATCTGTTCTCAGTACAGAAGGAATATACATCTACTGTATATTTCAAAATAAAATAAAAAACAAAACAATTTAAAAAGTTGAATGTTATCCATAATTCTGTAGAAATATCTATTGTTTCTATAGCCTTATCTTCTTCTGCCTCATACGTTTCACAAATAATTACCCCCCCCTAAGGAATACACCTTGATGTTCAATTTTGTAAATATAATACAGAAATGACAGATTATCTTTCTTCCAATATTTGGTTTTGTACCACATAAAAGGTTTTGCAGTGGATCCTGTGTTCTCTAGAGGAGGGTGTTAAATTACAATGTCTTGGTACATTTTGAGGCGAGGAAAATCCCAGCACAAATCTCATTTCTGAAGCAAAGAAGTACAAAATTATAGACACCTGCTTAGTAATTGAAACTTAACAGTATACAACATAACACTGATTGTTAATATGTGAGAGCATTACATATTACTCTAAATATTAGTGTCATTGTAGTGTAAAAGATAAAAATTCTTTTTTTTTTTTTTTGTCTTCTGAGGCCATTACAAAAATATAAGCTACTTGTCCCAGGTTTTTGTCATAGTAGTTTTAGCCAAAAGATACTTAATTTGTAACAATGAATCATATTGTTAAATTCAACTCAGCTGGTCATTCCTTATTCTTTCAATTATGGTTGTCAACAACAATTTTATGTTTATCTAATATAGCTTACAATTACATGCACTCTGTGTGAAGACATACTTTTAAGAAAGGTTCTGTAAAATTCATTGCAATATTTTACAATAACAAAAAAGTATAAATATTCTTTCAGTATAGTAATGAGTGTTATTTATTCTTTAAATACTGAGGTTACCATCTGAGGGAAAGTTATACAGTCTTGAAAATCAGCTTGTAAAAGAATATGTAGTGATATGTTCCCAAAATAAGTTGGCAATATTGAGATGTGAGTAAATCAGATTACAAAATAACTTAACCTCAATTTGTGGAGATAATAAAAGAATATAAGAATAAAGAACAGACTGAAAAACTAAGCATTATTAATGTAACTGTAGCAGTTTCTGAGAACTACTACTGTGGTTGATTTTCATTATTTTTAATTTTTAATGTTTTTAAATTGTCTGTAATGAGTATGTATACACTGGGAAATCAAAGAGAAATAATGTTATTTTTAAAAGTTGTTCATGAATGTTACATTTGAATTAAGCTTGTCTTTAAATTTAAAAATTCATATTAATAAAATGACCACTTTCTCTTCACTTGGATAAATGTAAAATTTAGCATTCCTTTGTCCTTATTTCTTCATCCAATATCTGAACGACTTTTCCCATTTAAATACCTTTTATATCTAAACTCTTGTTGAAAAGATAAGTAAAAAAATAAATAAATAAAAATAAAAATAGAAAGTAGTTATCCAAATACATAAACACTGGATTTTACAGCAAATTTATTTATTACTTTTTAATCTTTTGTCTGCATATTTTATCATCAGACTTATTCAAAGAAGGATAAAATGCTTTAAAATAGCGAACAAAATGTTGTCTTTTGGAGATGCTCAAAATAATTTCAAACTTACTTCGCTACATCTTCATAATAACAATATAACGTCATTTTTTTCTAACCATTTAATAAAAATGTGGTAAATTTCAGTTGTAAGACTCATGTGAATAAGGAAAATGTTTGCATTATCCTTTGTTACCATAAACCTATTTTCAAACTTTTTAAAAATGGAAACTTACTCACTTAAAGGTCTTAAAGTTACTGCCAAAATTTGTGCAATAATAAAATCTTTTATTCTCTTGTGAGGTGAAAATAAAGCCACGTTATTAGTACAAGCTGTGCTATGTGGGGCAGAAGTAAAGCTGTATTATAAATATGAATATTTTACTGTAATTGTGAGCTTAATTTCTATCTTTATGCTCCTAATCAAAGGCTAAGAAACCTTTCAAATATATGCTGTTCATTTAAAGAAAAAGATATTTAACATAATTGTTGTAGTCAACATTCTATTAGTGGAGAAAATAGTTACTGTTTTTCAATGCATTCTTTGAGATTTAGTTAGTGAATTCCAATTCCAAAACTGCTTTGAAAATATTAATGTGTGATATACATAAGCTATAAGGCACAATCGTTTTTTATTTTAAACTATTACAAATAAATGAACTAAAAGAGGATAAACAACCTATTTTGTTTTACCCATAAAAATGATTTTTTTCCCTTAAAATCTCAGAAATACTGAACAATGTTTATGTCCTTAGGGATAATTTAAAATTAACTTTGTTAATCAATGTAATCTTGTAAAGAATTACATCAGTCACTTCAGTTATTTAATTAAATTAAAAGCCTATTAGGGAGAGAAACAAAACAAACAAAAAAGATACTAGCAGAGAGAGATGCATTCATTGAGTTAATGCATTGAAAGTTATGAGTTTTAATTATGCAAGGGTACTTCAAAAAGTTTGTTGAAAAATAAGAATTAAAATATAAAAGAAAATTTTCCATGAACTTTTGAAGTACCCTCATATGAATGTGTCCCTAAATGTTCTTATTTTCTTCATATTTGTTATTTTATAGTTGAAGTAGAGTAATTGTTGATCATATTATAAGTTAATGGTTAAATTCTTTAGGCAGCATAGCTGCATTGACTCTTTCTTACCACTAGGGTAATCATCAAACATCAAATCCAAATTCATTATAATTTGTGTGGTTCACCTCTGAATGTGTGATCTTCGAATTATGCCCAGCACACGTGTGGCATTCCATAAATAGTTATTGAATTATTGAGTAAATATAATCCTTAAATTTTGTTAAACTTTACATATAACCCAGTAATTTAAATAAATCATTATGGCTCACTGAAGTCTTTGAAATAGTTTGCTAATACTGTATGCTGCGGCTTGAATGTGTCCCCGAGAATGTACATGTTGGAGACATACTCCCCAGTGCAACAGTGTTGTGAGGTGAGGCTGGAGGGAGGTCATAAATGGATTAATGCCAAAAGTCTTTTTATAAAAGACTAGAGGCTGCAAGTTTGATCTCTTTTTTTTCTTGCCCATGCGATACCTTCCACCATGTCAAGACTCAGCAAGAAAGCCTTTGCAAGATGTAGCTCCTTAAATCTCCAGAAACAGAAGCCAAATACATTTTTGTTCATTATAAATTACCCAGTCTGATACTTTGTTATATAAGCACAAATTAACTAAAATAAGGTACAATTTTATTTCCTTTATACAATAAATTATTTTATTATAAAAATATGAAAATCCTATTTTAAATGAGCATTCACTGTCATTTTAGCATGTTTTCTTCCAGTTTTCTCCTCTGGGTGGTATCTAACACGTTGGTGATAGCTAGGATCTGAACACGCTTGAGCTAAATTTTGGCCCTGTCACTTATTATGTGTAAGAACATGGATAAGTGACATAACTCTCTGTGTCTCAAATTTTTATCTTGGAAATGGAAATAAAACGTTTATCTAACATCACAAAACTATTATAGGATTAAATGAGTTAATTCAAGTAGTTAGTGTTGAGAGTCTATTAAACACAAAGCAATCAATACATGTTATATATTATTAAGATAGATAATTATGGTGATGATGATTCTCATATCTATATGTCCTTATAGAAGCTGACCATAAAAGGCATTGGAAAAATAGATTTAATTTGGAAAATTTAAATATTTATTTTTAGATTTGTCTATGAAGTACCAGAACCAAGTTTTAACATATAGTTCATACAAAGTACAGACAGTGTCTGACTTACTATGTTTCAGCTTAACGATTTTCAACTTTATGATGGTGGGAAAGCAATATGTGTTCAGCAGAAACCATACTTTGGGTACCCACAGAACCATTCTTTTTTTTTTTTTTTTCTTATTTATTTATTTATTTTTCAACTTTACTTATATTTACTTTTGTGAGGTGCACTGTGTTATTTCCATATATGCATATGCTGCACACACATTCACTTAGGGTAGATAGCATAGTTTTGTAGCTATCAATCCACCCCTTATCCCCCATCATTCCTCTCCTGTCCCAGCCTCTGGTAACCATTATTCTACTCTCTACTTCCATGAGAACCACTTGAACCACTTTTAAATTCCACATATAAGTAAAATCATGTGGTATTTGTCTTTCTGTGCCTGGTATACTTCACTTAACATGGCAGGGTCCAGTTCCATCCATATTGCTGCAAATGATAGGATATCATTTCTTTTTACAGTGCAATAGTATTCCCTCATGTATATATACTAAAGTTTTTTAAACATTCATTTCCTTTGGGTATATACCCACTCTGTTTTTTAATTCAATAAATTGCATGAGATATTCAACACTTTATCATAACATAGGTTTTGTGTTAGATGATTTCGCCCAAGTGTAGGTTATGTGGGTGTTCTTAGTATGTTTAAGGTAGGAGAGGCTAAGCTATGATGTTCAGTAGGTTAGGTGTATTAAATACATTTTGATGTGATATTTTCAATTTATAATGGGTTTATTAGGACATAATCCATCATAAGTTAAGGAACATCTATAGTATCTAAAATCTTTTTGAGGTCAGTTGGAAGGCTATGGATTCTGTACACAGAATACTGCATACATTTATGTACATGGAAAATGATATGTAAAACTCATGCTGATTCACATGACCTCAATCCTGCCCAAAGAATGTTCTCAACTCCTGTTCAGAGCCAGTGATCTAATAATTCTGAAGCAATTTTCAGGAAGACTGGGTATATTCTCCAGTGTCAACTCTGTATTAGAAAGTCAGCACCTTTTTTTCAGTCCCAATTTCCCAATCTGTAAATTTGGCTTAACTATATTTTTTCTTAGCTTTTGCAGATATGGAAGAATATATGAGAGGACATGTAAGAATACTCTAGAACATATTTTTTTTCTGTATTTATGAATAAACTTTGTTTTTGGAACAGTTTTAGATTTACAGAAAAATTAAGCAGAGAGAAAAGAGAGTACACATATCCCATTCTACTTATAGTTTCCCCTGTTATTAACGTCCTCCCTTAGTGTGGTACATCTGTTACTATTAATGAACCAATAATGATGAATTATTATCAACTAAAGTTCAAAGTTAATTTAGATTTCCTTAGTTTTTACTTCATACTCCCTTTCCATTTCAGGATCTTATACAATATGCTGTACTGAATTTAATTGTTTTGTCTCTTTAAACTCTTCTTGGCTGTGACAGTTTGTTACTCTCCTTGTTTTTGATGACTTTGACAGTTTCGAGGAGTACTGGCCAGGTACATCGGAGGATGCTCCTTAACTGATATTTGTCTGATGTGTTTTTTATGAAAAGATTGCAGCTTGTGGGTTTGAAGGTCTAGAAATCTTAATTAACTCTTCCCTTAATGTAAGATATCAATTACTCCTTCCCCACTATTTTCAGAAAATCATTGTTTCTATGATTAATAATTTTCCATTTTTAAGAAAACGTTTTAAAATGGTATGTAGTAGATTGGATTATGTTCCTTGAAAACTCACTGAAGCTTGAACTGAGCCCACCAAGTTTTATGTATTGGAAACTCAGCCCCCCCTGTGATTGTTAGGGAGGTGGAAAATCTTGTTATGGTGATTGAAGGATGGAGCCTTGAAGAAATGATTGAACTGTAGGACCCTGCAGTAGTGAATGGGTTAAAAATGGTGGTCAGGGGCGTGGTTCTGAGGGCTTTAAAAGAAGAGGAGAGTCTGTCTTTCTCTCATGCTCTCTCTTTCTGCTCTCTCTCCTTCCCCATCTTGCAATGTGAAACACCTAGGTCACTGTCACCATGACCAGATAGACTTTGGACTTCCCAGCCTCAGAAATTGTAAGCAGTAAATTTCATTTTTCTTTAAAAATCACCCAGTTTCAGGTATTCTGTTACAGCAACACAAAATGGACTAATACACAAGTATATTAAAACTATCTTTGGGGAAATTTCAGAAATTTCAAACTAAATTGAAATTAATACTATTAACTACTATTTTTAAGAACTTACTATTTGCTAAGTGTTTTTAATACATTTAATCCTCACAATGACCAAAAAAGAAAGATCAGACTATAGCTATTTTCAAAAGGATGAGAAAAATGGACTCCAACTAAGTAATTTACCCTTGTTTAAAAAGGTGAGACATAAACTTGCTTACTTCTGTTTTGACTACATTACACAGTATTTTAAGTATAAGCAGGTTTTATTTTCTCTCAAACTTCTTCGGCTTCTCCAATATTTAAAATTCATTTGAGTCAAAATTTATAAGAATATCATTCACTAGTAATGGGCAATAGTTATATGGTGTAGCCTTTCCCTGAATAAATATTTTATTACTCCCTACAAATACCCCTTCTCAGTTCTTTACTTAAAGGAATAGGAACAAGTGAATGAAGAAGACTTATTTGACATGAACTAGATTTGAAATTAAATATTAAAGAAAAATGGAAATATAGAAGTAAAAAATGTTCTATCTTAGAGTTTCTACATTCTTTGAATGACAGATTGGATGTAATAAGGCACTTAATGGATTTTCTTCCACTTGGATAATTTTTAAAGAATGTTCTCTATGCCATTGAAAATGTAAAGAAAAGGTACAAAAATAATATAAAGAACACCAGATTATACATGATATAGTTGAAGAAAAAATTAAAAGTATATAATAGCTCTCCATAGTTGCATTATTTTCCCTCCCTATGATTTGCCTTGCCCTACCCAAAAAAATCACTTTTAGAATTTGTTAGTTATCATTCAGAAACATTTCTTACTAATTTTGCTTTATGTTTATGTACCTTAAAACATATTTTGCATATTTTAACATTTATGGGACTTTCTTTAGATGTTCTACATCTGGTACATGCTTTTTCTCTGTATATATATCTACATGTGTATATACTTATATAGAGAGAGAGATAGATATACACACATACTCATGTAGCTCTGGTTCATTAATTTTCATTTATTATTTATTATTATATTATAATTTATCAATTATTCCAATTGTGGAAATTCAGGATTTTCCAAATTTTTGCTATTAAAAATATGTTACAATGGAAACTATTGCACATGCCATCTTCTTTCCTCGGGAGAGAGTTCCTCCAGGCCCAATTTACATTGCAGAATGCAGTTGCTGAGGTATCTATTACTGTATATCTTTCCATGTCTGACTCTACCATTTGTCCTATGCCTGCTCTTCCAAATGCTTATGCTAAATCTCATTGCCAACAGAAGTGGGCATTGTCATTGCTTTCTGATATTCTATGTTCTTCTCCTAAATTGATACTTTTTTTTTTTTACAAACTGGGTCTAAAAATTATTTATATTGTGTTTTCCTGATAACTACTAAAGTTGTGTATTTGATCATATTTTTTTAATCATGTGGGTTTCCTCTACTAAACTGTCTTTTCATATTTGGTCATTTGGTAGCGGGGAGGCTTTTTTGTTACTTTAGTGACTTTTAGGAGTTCTATGTGTATTCAGGACACTAAATATCTGCTGCTTACATTCTGTGTAGATAAACTGTTTAGGATTTCCTTTTACAATTTTATTATATCAGTCTTAATATAGTCAAATTTATTAATCTTTTTATGGTTTGTGCCTTTAATCTCCAGTATTGGTGCTAAAATACAAATCTAGATGTAACATATTTTATATAGCTTGAATTTGATTTGCTGAAACATTTGTCAGTTTAAGTCAATATACATAAGCATATTCATCTGTAATTTTCCTTTACCATATTTTCTAATACAGTAAGACTAGGTAGACTTGTAAAATGAATTTTAAAGTACTGTATTTACTAACTTTTGCTTTTCTGGGAAGTTTTGTGATATAAGGCCATGTTATCACAGCTAGCTATTATAAACTGGGTTTGGTCAAAGTCAACAGTCAAAGATAGGTCTGGTCATTATAAGCTGGAAGTTGTGCTGCCAAGATCAGGAAGAAGCAGAGCCACAGGGCACAAATGAGCTTCATGAGAAGACAGTCCCCATGTCACTCATTACTATTGCACTGTGGCTTTTGCTTCAACTCAAATGTATGTCCACATTTGGTTACCTAAGTAATACAGGAGGAAAACAAACAAGCTTACTTAATAGATGAAATTTTTCTCAGTATGGAATGCAGAGTAATAAAGGATTGCTGCTGCACTAAAGTCAAAATCTGTTGTGGTCCTGAAAGAATGAAGTAAGGAAAATCCTCCCAATGGACCCTATTTCATCCATGTTTTTTGAGAAAAGAGTGGACCAAGGTAAGAGCATATACTGACATAGGGGAGTGGTGAGGAACTTGGATGGTTGCTCAGTGGCATGGATCAAGAAAGATCAGATTGGAGATAAATAGAACTGGGGAAGAGTCGATCTGATCGATTTATAGAAGTATCCACAGGTATAAAGATCCTTGAAACTTATGTTAAAGGTAACTAAATAGTATTCACGCTGGAAAGGGCACTAGACTACCAAATGGATAAAACGACTAAGCCAGTTGACATCTGATAGCCTCTGTCATTGGCTAGCCCAGTTCTGATACAACAGATAAATGAATGGAGTGACCATAGTAGTAGACATGGAGGCTAATCATGAACCTCACAGCATGAGCTTCTGTTCACAGCCACTGCTAATTGCGTATTGTGACAGACACAGGGGCAAATGCTGAACTTCTGATATGGCACTGTCCTTTGAGAGAATCAAACAATTTCCTTGGGACAAGCTGATGACATTATTACATCCTATATAGAAATGAATTTATACCAGTTTAGCAGATGGGCCTAGTATTATTCCAAATTAACACTAAATATTTTTTCATCTTTATTCAAACTTCACCTTGAATAATGACATTTTAAATTTTGAAAGAAATGCTGTATAGCAACTTTTATTACAATAATAAAATTAAAGTACAAAGTAGCAGAATTTTATTTTTAAAAAAGCATAATAAGTAGAAACTGTAATAAACTATTTTCAACAGCAGTGTCTTATCTGGCCATCGTGAATGACAAGTATTGTAAGGCTAGATACACAATACTAGTATTTCATATGTGGAAAATGAATAAATGATGTACTATGAAGAATAATATCAGAGCATCATTTGCTTTATCACACGTAAGCATAGTTAATACATTTGTTTTTACTAGTTTTAATGTAAACTACTGTATTAAAATTTAAAAATTGCATCACATTTATTTAATGCAATGCAAATACTCTTAACATGTACAAGGTTAAATGAACCAAAATATCTGCCATAGAATTTAGTAATTGTAGGTGCGGAAGTGTGCACCATCTCCCAACACACCTTTCTTCAGCAATGGTAGAATTTTCCTTAATGAAGAAAAATATTTTCAAACATTCTGTACAGTTCTCTTTGTATAATGTTTCAGAAGACCAATGAATATTAAGCAAAACACCATTAGTTACCATTGATCACTAAACATGTTTCTAAATCCTAACACAAATAAATCATAAAACAAACAGTGATTGTGTTTCTAGACTCATAGAACACTGCAGATTATTAAGGCCAAACCATTCTCCAATGCATTTTAGGTCTATATTAAAAACATTCAAGTGACCTTTTTATTCCCCCCTTTCAAATGCTTACAAAGTAAATGTGCAACATTTTTAAGATGGCCTGACACTTTTTGAAATGTAAATTAAATTTCCATAATAATTAGGCTATTTTGACACATACTTAGGTTTAGGGACATTTGAGTGGTGTTTTTCTCCTCAGCCAGTAGAGGAAACAATGAAGGTGAAAAGCAGGAACCAATGAAGGTAAAACTCAGGCACATTGTGAGAATTACAAAGCAATGCTTGATATGCACCTATTTTACAATCCAGTAATTCTCAGACTGGTAGTGTCTGATGTTTTCCCCAACATTATGAATGGATTCATCACACCCAACAACAATAAGTGCACACATCAATGGATTTGGTTATTTTCTCTCTCTTAGTTGTTTAACTGTGATTGCCTTAACTGGTAGTGAATTAGTACTATGCATGAGGCTTTTAAACGTATTTCTGAGAAACACACTCAGAAATTCTGGTCCATGGTTCTACTTTGTAGCGTAGAAAATCCCAGATGATTATGACTGCACGTATCCAGGAGAAGCATTTTTAAAGCACTAAAATCCTCACCACTTACCAAAACACCATGAATTGTCAACTGTAAATCAATGCAGTAATGAGAAAGAGTAATGTTGCTATATGATACCAACGATCCTCAAACTTTCTCTTTTGTTGACATTGTATTTATCACTCAAATTCTCACTTCCAAGTCCTGTGACTCTCTGCCAACTATATTGCCATCAATAAATCTCTTCTAGACTATGATAATGCAATTTGTGGCTAATAAATAGAGACTAACATGTAAATATACATGTTAACATGTAAAAATAGATAAACATGTAGGAAAATAAATACAATTAACTATAGTATAACCTTTGGCATCACTGATTTCAAAAACACACAGTAAATTTCACTTTTGTTTTAAATAATAAGAAATATGTCTTCCTTGGTGAAATTCTTTCTTTTATTTTAATTCAACAGTTTATTAAGTCAGTCTGGAAAGGTTATTTAGAGATACTCTGGAAATAGGAGACAATATATATTTAAGAAAGAGCTTAGGTATTACTTAGGAAGTAATCAGAAAAGTTGAGCAAAATGCTTTCCCAGAACAAAAGCTGAGAAATTATTCTTTAAGAAGATACCAAGGTGTATTAGTCCGTTTTGTGTTGCTATAACAGAATACCTGAAACTGGGTGATTTATAAAGAAAATGAGATTTATTGCTTACAGTTTCTGAGGCTGGGAAGTCCAAAGTCCATCTGGTGGTGGAAACAGTGACCCAGGGGTCTCACATTACAAGATGGCTGAAGCAGAGAGAGAAAAGAAAGACAGACTCTCCTCTTCTTTTAGAGCCCTCAGAACCATGCCCCTGACACCATTTTTAATCCATTCACTACTGCAGGGTCCTACAACCCAATCACCTCTTCAAGGCTCCAACTCTCTATTACCATAACAGGATTTTCCATCCTCTTAACAGTCACAGTGCTTCCTAAGTGTCTAATACATAAAATTTGGGGAACACAATTCAAGCTTCAGGGAGTTTTGGTGGGATAGAATGCAATCCACTACACAAGGTAAAAGTACATGTCTGAAACAAACTTTGAGAACTGTGAAGTTAACAACTCTCTACATCATTACACATGCTATATAAAATTATTTTTATTTAGCCAGGCCAGGAACATTCATGCTACACTTTTCAAAATTAGATAAATATATAATCCTTGGATTTTTAGAAAAACCTGTTTAATTTTTCCCTACTAGAACAAATAAAACATTATCATGCATAATTGTTTAAGAATTAACTAGAATAGCTAGAATGTATTTATCCAAACACACTTCTGTATTCATGCTTTTGAACAAGACAAAAAAATAATGACTTTCGTAAATGATATTTATGTTTTTTTCCCAGGTGTTTTAACTATAGATTTTCAAAGAATCCAATTTTGAAATAGTATGACTTTAAGGTTCCTGGTAAGACATTTTTGTTCCTAAATATGCCTCTTAATTCACTTATTACATAAAGAAGTTTCAAGAAGAGATTATCATTTGTTTGCCTTAAGATACATATCTGACAAGGTATATTTTAAAATAAATTTTCTCTTGGAAAGACCATGGTAAATTTGTGGAAAGAAGAGTGAGGCATTTATTTTCCAGATACTAATAGATGCTACCTTTCAAACTTCTTGAATATAGTGGCCATTTATGGAGAATGATAAAGAGAAAAACAAATAGCAAGATTATAAAATAAGGACAGCCTAGTATTATTACAATCCTGACATCTGCAGGTAAAAGAGATGGTCCCAGTTTAAACTTAACTTTTCAATTAAGATATTAAATGTCATTTTGTGATTTTTTAGTCAGGTGGCATTTCAGCAGACTTTATTAATAGCCATTAATTGACAAAGCTTCCACAGCTGTGGCTTATTTTTTCCCTACAGTTGTACTTTTTATTTAACATTATAACACATTCCCCACAGACATCCTTTGATTTTCTGCCATGTTTTTATTGCTGTTTCTACACACTAATAGTCTTAAGACTGATAACATTTGTAATTTTGTTTTAACAATTCATAATTGCTTTATAATTTTAAGGGTTTACTTTTCCAAGTAGACATAGCAAAGTACTAAAGAACACAAAACTTTAGGTTAGCTGGAAATTTTTAACTGAATATCATTGTTACCCCTAATTTACTGGTTTATACACTGCTCATGAGTAAAATAAAAATAAGATTAGCTATTTTATAAAATTGTTGTAAGAATTAAATATTAATAATAAATATTGATATAAAAACTTGCACTATATTATTTTTCAAGTACATATTCATAAAAGTTTAAAACTTTTGTTTAGAATAATCTAGAAATCTTTTCCCAAAAATAAATGAGGCATCATGATCAATTAAATCAATTTAGAATCAAATAGATCTGTATTCAAAACTCATATTTAATTAAGAAATATGTTATACATCTATAAACCCCAGTGTCTATATGGGCATACTTGGGTACACTAGGTTGCTTGAATACTTAATTAAAATAATATACAGGAAATCAGTTTTTGGTAGCATACAGGCACTCAAATAATAGTTAGTAGAACTATTTATACAATATTTAGAGGAGAACATTGAAAAGACAATGAGAAATAAATATGCATGGGGTAAAAAGAAGGATGCATGATTTCTAATTTACATAACTGGATGGACAGTGATGTTATTCATAAAAACACTGTAAAAGAGCCTGGTTTAGAGGATTCCAGGAAGATAGTGAAGTAGAGAGCAACAGAAATGTATCTTTCTAACCAGGCAATAATTATATTGGCAGAATCCATCTGACATAACTATTTTAGAATTCTGGGATCTACTGAAAGCTTGCAACTTTCATGAGAAGACTTGGATGATAAATTGTAGTTAATTTTGGTGAAATTCAGCTCCTAGATTAGCAGTGGCTACTCATCCCCTGTACCCAAGCCCTAAGGCAGGGAGGTGTCCACATGTACCTGCAGCAGCTTCCATGAAGCTTGCATGAACTATGGTGAGCCGAAAGGATCCTGTCCTCCAAATATCAGGGACCTGTGCTTTGATTGCTGATTGCTGCTTGTTATCACATTGGTACAGACAGAGAAGTGGCAGCCATCGTTGTTGTACTCCCTCTCATTGTACAGCTCACCCATTCTGGCTAAAGTAAGTTGCAGGGATGTAAAAAGGCTTCTTTTCCCCCTATATTTTTATTTTTCCCCTTCAGGGAGCCACATACTGAAGACTAGAACATTGCTAAGTAACATACATACATGGGAGAAATTAGAAAGTCACAATGGATTGCCAGGGAAAAGTGCAGGAATATAAAATACTAAAACAGACCTTAAGTTTACACTTAAGTGCTGATTCTTGGCACAAAGACAGCTTATGACAATAAAAACAAAAACAAGACGACAACAACAAGAACAAAAAGCAAACCCTGAGGTTTTGGAAACAAACTGATTTCAAAATTGACTACATAATAATACTCAAATGTTCAGTTTCAACAATCATCACAAGGCATACAAAGTAACAGGGAGTATGACTTATTAGAAGTAAAAAAAAAAAAGCCCCCCGGCCCGTGGCGCACTTGGTAGAGTGCTGCGCTGGCAGCGTGGCGACGCTCCCGCCGCGGGTTCGGATCCTATATAGGACTGACCGGTGCACTCACTGGCTGAGTGCCGGTCACGAAAAAAAAACGACAAAAAAAAAAAAAAGCCCCCCCCCCAAAAAAAAGAAAGAAAGAAAAGAAAAGTCACTGAGAAAAATCTGATGGCAACTGTCTTAAAGATGCTCAAAGAACTAAAGGAAGACATGGCAAAAGTCAAGAAAACGATGTATGAACAAAATGGAAATATCAATAAAGACAGAAAACCTATAAAGGAACCAAAACAACAACAACAACAACAAAATTCAGGAGTTGAAAACTACAAATGAAATGAAAATTCGCTAGAGTCATTCAAAGGCAGATTCAAGCAGGTAGCAGAAAGAATCAGCAATTTTGAGGTCAGGAGAGTGGAAATTATTAAGTCTAGAAACATAAAGAAATAAGATTGAAGAAAAGAAAACAGAACCAAAGAAATCTGTGGGACATTAAGTGGAAGAACACATGCATTGTGGGATCCCAGAAGGAGAGGAGAGAGAGAGAAAGGAGAAGAAAGAATAGTTGAAGATACAATGACTAAAACATTTCTGCAGTTGATGAAAGATATAAATATAAATCTCTGAGAAGCTCAATGAACACTAAGTAGGATGAACTCAAAGAGATTCACAACAAGACACATTATAATCAAACTTTACAAAGCCAAACACACACACAAAAAATATTGAATTGCCACACAATAAGATTACCAGCAGATTTCTCATTAAAACATTGTCAGTCAGAAAGTGACTTCAAAGTGCTAAAAGAAAAAAAAAGAAAAAGAAAAAGATAGTCAACCATATCAAGCATATCTGTCCTTCAAAAGTGAAGGAGAAATTGAGATATTCCCATATATAAGCTGAGAGAGTGTATTACCTCTAGAACTGCCCTACAACATATACTCAATGGAGTCCTGCAGGTTGAAATGAAAGGACACTAGGCAATAACTCAAAGTCATATGAAGAAATAAATATCTCAGTAATGTAAACGTGGGCCATTATTAAGGCTATTATTATTGTAACATTGCTTTGTAACCCCAGTATTTGTTTTCTATGTAATTTAGAAGACAAATGTATTTTTTAAATTTTTAGTTTATGTTTTGGGGCACACAATGTATACAGACATAATTTGGTGAAATCAACCACTGAAAGGGTTGGGGATGGAGCTATTATAGAAGCAGTTTTTGTATGATATTGAAGTTAAGTTGGTATGATTTAAATTAGAGTATTATAAATTTGAAAAGTTAAAAGTAATCCTCATGGTAACTACAAAGAAAATAGATATAGAATATACATAAAAGGAAATGAGAGAAAAATTTAAATGTTCCAATATAAAATATTAAATGAACAACAAAGCCAATAATGCAGGAAATGAGGAATAGAAAAGCTATAAGGCATATAGAAAACAAATAACAAAATGACAGTACTAAGTCTCTTATCAGTATTTACTTTAAATGTAAAAGAATTAAAATCTTCAATCAAAAGATAGAGATTATACCCAGATATGTAAAGCAAACACAAAGAGATTGACCCTAATGCAAAAATAGTGGGTGATCTGAACTTCCCTCTCTCTCAAGATTGCACAGATCTTCCAGGCAACAAATCATCAAACAAACACAAGATTCAAACTATACCTTAGACCAATTGGACCTGGCACATATGTACAGACATTTCATCCAACAACCACAGAATATAAATTCTTCTTATCAGCACATGGAACATTCTCCAAGATAGACCTCTTGTTAGGTCACAAATCAAGTCTCAGCAAATTTTTAAAAAATTGAAATAATTCAAGTATCTTTTCAGACCACAACAGATTAAAACTAGAAATCAATAACAAGCAAAACTCTGAAAACTATACAAGCACATGGAAACGGAAAAACAGGTTCCTGAATGACCTATGGCTCCAAAAAGAAATTAAACAGGAAATCAAAAACTTCTTGAAACTACTGAAAACGAACATAAATCGTACCAAAACTTGTGGGATACTGCAAAAGCAATACAAAAAGGGAAGTTTACTACAACAAACATTTGCATCAAAAGAATAAAAAGCTTCAAATTAACAACCTAATGCTACACCTCAAAGAACTAGAAAAACAGTAACAATCCAACCCTAAAAGTAGTAGATAGAAGGAAATAATTAAGCTCAGAGCAAATGAAGTAGAGACACAAAAAATGATACAAAACATCAATGAAACAAAATGTTGGTTTTGTGAGAAGATAAATAAGACAAACCATTAACTGGGTTAACAAAAAAAAAAAAAAAAGAAAGAAAGAAAGAAAAAGAGAGAAGACAAAAATAACAAAAATCAGAAATGAAAAGGGAGACATTGCAGCTGATAACACAGAAACATGAAGAATCATTAGAGATTATTATAAACAACTACATGCCAACAAATATGAAAAACTGGAGGAAATGGATAAATATCTGGACACATGCAAACCACTGAGACTGAAACAAGAAGAAATAGAAAATCTGAACTGACCTATAACAAACAATGAGATTTAAACAGTAATCAGTAGTTTTCAACAAAATATAGCCCAGGACTGGATGGCGTTACAGCTGAATTCTATCAAACCTTTAAAGAGGAATTAATGCAAATTATCTTCAAGCTATTCCCCCCAAAATTGAAACAGAAGCCATTCTCCAAAACTCTTTTTATGAGGCTAGCATCACCCTGATACAAAAACTAATGACATAACAAAAAAAAGAAAATCACAGGCCAATGAGCTTGATGCCTATAGATGCAAAAATCCTCAACAAAATATTATCAATTAGAATACAGCAACACATCAAAAAAAATTATGCACTATGATAAAGTGGGATTCATCCCAGGATGCAAGGATGGTTCAACATGCACTAATCAATACATGTGAGACACCACATCAACAAAATCAAGGGGGAAAAAAACATGTGATTATCTCAATAGATGCTGAAAAAAGCATTTGACAAATTTCAACATCCCTTCATGATAAATACTCTCAATAAATTACATACAGAAGGAAATTATCTCATCATAATAAAAGCCATATATGACAAACCAGTCACAGATATCATTCTGAATGGGGAAAAGCTGAAAGTTTTCCCTTTAAGAACAGGAACAATACAAGTATTCCCACTCTCATCACTCCTACTTAACACAGTACTGGAAATACTAGACAGAGAAATCAGAAAAGAGAAAGAAATAAAAGAAAAGACAAAGTCAAACTGTGACTGTTTGTAGGTGATGTGATCTTATATATAGAAAAATCTAAAGACTCTGCAGAAAAACTCTTAGAGGTGATTAACAATTTCAGTAATGCTGCTGGATACAAAATCAACAGCTAAAAATCAGTAGCATTTTTATACTCTAGTAACAAACTGGCAGAAAAAGAAATCAAGAAAGCAAACCCATTTACAATAGTTGCCCAAAACATAAAATACCTAGCAATCAATTTAACCAAGGAGTTGAAAGATCTCTATAGTGAGAACTACAAAACACTACTGAAAGAACTTAAAGAGGGCACAAAAAGGTGGAAAAACATACATGCCCTTGAATGGCAAAAATTAACATTGTGAAAATGGCCATTCTACACAAAGCAATATACAGATTCAATGCAATCCCCATTAAAATACCAATGGCATTCTTCACAGAAATAGTAAAAGCAATCCTAACATTCATGTGTAACAACAAAAGACACCAAATAGCCAAAGAAACCCTGAGCAAAAAATAAAATAAAATAAATATTAAAGTAAAATAAAATAAAGCTGGAGCCATAACACTTCCCAAGCTCAAATTATATTACAAAGATATTGTAACCAAAACAGCATGGTACTGGCATAAAAACAGATACTTGGATCAATGGAGCAGAATACAAAACCCAGGAATCAACCCACATACTTACAGCCAACTGATCTTTGACAAAGTAAGCAAAAACATACATTGGGGAAAATACTACCTCTTCAATAAATGGAACTGGGGAAATTGGACATCCATATGCAGAAGAATGAAACTGCACATGTACCTCTCACCATACACCAAAATCAATTCGAAATGGATTAAAGACTTAAATGTAAGATCCCAAACCATAAAATGAGTGGAAGAAAACTTAGGAGAAACATTCCAAGTAGTAGTATTGGGCAAAGACCTTATGAATAAAACCCCAAAAGCACAAGCAACAAAAGAAAATAATAAATGGTATTATATCAAACTAAAAAACTTTTCCACAGCTAAGGAAACAATAAACAGAACAGAAAGACAACCTTTGGAATGGGAGAAAGTATTTGCAAACTCTACATCTGACAAGGTATTAATATCCAGTATATATAAGGAACTCAACTATACAATAAAAAAACAAATAATCCAATTAAAAAATAGGCAAAGGAAATGAACAGACATTTTTCAAAGGAAGATATACAAATGGCTAACGGGTATATGAAAAAATGCTTAGAATCACTAATCATCAGGGAAAGGCAAATCAAAACAACACGGAGATATCATCTCTCTCCAGTTAGTCTGGCCATTATTAAATAGACTGAAAATAACAAATGTTTGTGAGGATGCAGGAAAAGGGGAACTCTTCTACATTGTTGGTGGGACTGTAAATTAGCACAGCCATTATGGAAAACATTATGGAGGTTACTACAGATAGAACAATTATATGATCCAGAAATCCCACTACTGGGTATATATCCAAAGAAATGGGAATCATCATATTGAAGTAATACGTGCACTGTCATGTTCATCACAACTCTATTTACAGTAGCCAAACCATGTAACCAACCTAAATGTCCATCAACAAATGACTGGCTAAGGAAAATGTGGTATATCTATACAATGGAATAGTACTCAGCCATAATAAAGAATGAAATTTTCCCATTTGAAGCAACATGGATGAAACTGGACAAAATTATCTTAAGTGAATTTAGACAGACACAGAAAGAGAAATACCACATGTTCTCACTCTTAACTGCATGCTAAGAAAGAAGGAAAGAAATTTTAAAAAATGGATAGAAAGAAAGATAAAGAAAGAAAAGATCACAATAATGCATTGAACTTTCAGAAGGAGAGAACAAAGCCAAGGATACTTGTGATGGGGGGAGGGAGGGAGGAAGGTTGGGGAGTGATAGATCAGGTGGAAGCCATGGGGAAAGATTATGATTTGTAATTATGAATATAATAATAATAATAATAATAATAATAATATAGAAAAATAAAATTAATTAATTAATTAATTAGAAATAGCAATAGATCATCAAAATATATAAAGCAAAAAAAGACAGAATTGAAGAGATAAATAAGTACTTCTAAAATAATAATTGGAGACTTTAAGACCCACTCTCAATAATGGGTTGACCAACTGGAGAAAAGATAAGTAAGAAAATAAATGAATATTAAAGAATTAAACAATACAATAAACCAACTAGTTATAACAGATATATATAGAACATTCTACCCAACAACAGCAGAAGGCACATTCTTCTTGAGTGCACATGGAATGTTTTCCATTTAAGAACATATATTAGGCCACAAATTGTCTCAATAGATTTATAAGATAAATATACAAAGTACCTTCTCCAACCACAATGGAGTTAGGTTAGAAATCAATAATGGATGAAAAACTGGAAAATTCACAAATTCATGGAAATTAAACACACACTCCTAAACTACCAATGAATCAAAGAAGAAATAACAAGTGAAATTTAAAAATATTTAGGAATGAATGAAAAACTAAAAAGAGCATACCAAAATTTATGGGGCACAGTAAAAGCAGTGCTAAGAGGGAAACTTGTAGTTATAAATGTTTACATTAAATAGCAAAACTCTATTTACTTTCCAGCTTAAGAAACTAAAACAAATAACAAGCTAACCTAAATCAAGCAGAAAGAAAGAGATGATAAAGATTAAAGCAGAGATAAAGAAAATCGAGAGTAGGAAAATAAAACCAATAAAACCAAATGTTGGTTGTTTGAAAAGATCAACAAAATTGGTAAACATTTAGCTATCTGAACTAAGAAATAAAGAAAATACTCAAATTACTAAAAACCCGCCAAGACTAATTACGATGAAATAGAAAATGTGAATAGACATAACAAGTAAGGAAATTCAATTGGTAATCAAAAATCTCCTGGGAAAAAAAATACCTTGGACCTGATGACTTCACCAGCAAATTCTATCAAACATTTAAAGAATAAAGATCAATCCTTCTCAATCTTTTCCAAAAAGTGTATATGGAAGGAACACATCCAAAACTCAGTCTATTAGGAAGAATTACCTTAATAGCAAGGATGTGGAGAAATAGGAAACTTTGTGCACTCTTGGGAAAGTAAAATGGTAAAATCACTGTGAAAAATAGGATGGTGTTTTCTCAAAAAATTAAACATAAAATTGCCATTTGATCCAGCACTTCCATTTCTGGGTATATAACCAAAAGAATTGAAAGCAGGTTCTCAGCGAGGTATTTGTATACCTACGTTCATGACAGCATTATCCACATTAGCTAAAATATGGAAGCAACCAAGACTCCATTGACAGTAGAAAGGATAGCAAATTGTGATATATACATATAATGGAATATTATTCAGCTTTAAAAAGTATGGAAATTCTAACGTATGCTAAAACATGAATGAACCTTGAGGATATTGTCCTAAGTGAAATAAGCCAGTCTCAAAAAGGCAAATACTGTATGATTCCACTTACGTGAGATTGAGTGGTCAAAATCCTAGACATAAAACATAAAATAGTGGTCGCCAGGGACTGAAGGAGAAAGGAATAGGGAATTAACTGCTTAATGTGCATAGAGTTTCAATTTTGAAAGTTCTAGAGATAGATGGTTGCACAACAATATTAGTGTACTTAGTGCCAATCAACTGTACACTTAAAAATGGCTCGGTGGAAAATTTTATGTAATGTGTATTTTACTATAAGAAAAAATTGGTGTAAAAACAAATAAAAATGAAAACAAAAATAAACTAAGAATCTGATTTAAATGGGTGAAATTGTGAGTTTAGCTTTGAACAAGCTAATTTGAGATGCCATCAAGACATCCAAAAGAGGATGTCAAGTATCTAACAGAATACAAATTTAATGACATTTATTATTATTATTGTTATTCAGTTTTCAAGTTTGGAAGGGACGTTTGAACAGAAATGTAAGTTTTTGAGTTATCCGCACTCAGCTTCGATCACAAGGGATGTTCTGGAGCTAAAATGACCTCACCAATTCAGCATCAGGCAAAGATGGCCAGGCCTTTAAATCATGTACCCCCCAGTTATTGCAAATGTAGGCTTCCCTGGGAAGGAGTAATTTTGGCAAGGCAGCTCTCTGATGCTGATGGAAATCTCTGTGGGAGGAAGTGATGGAGGCAGTGATGCTGACAGCCAAAAAATGTCTGCAGAGAACAGTTCCTAATGCTAGAGCAGCATATCCTCCCTTAAAGAGGCATTAAGGCAACAAATCACCCTGTCCATGTCTCTCTTAGTTTTATGCATCATCATATCTACCATACTTCCAGCTAATATATTAAACATGGTCCCTCCTAAGCTACTAATGCTCTGGGTCTTTGGGATATACCTTTAAGAATAACTAGCATAAATATTCATTTAAAAGATTGTATGTGGTTTATGGATCACAAAGATAGTGAAATTACCTATGCAGTAAATGCATCAATGCCTTCAAAATTATCAAACAAGATGTGACAGATCTTTTATTGCAGATGGAAATGTAGTAAGTAAGGTAAACCTTCAGCTTCCCAGGTCATATATAACCACTCTCCATAAGTTATCTACATTTAGTATTATGCTCACCCACACTCTGTCCAGTTGCAGGAAAACAAAGGCAGAAAATTGTTCATTTATTTACTGGTGACAATCTTGATACTTAAGAAAAGATAAATTTAAAAAAAACAGTCAAAACAAATATTCCTAAATTTTATTCAAAGACAAAAAAACAACTTTGATTTTTTAAATATAATTTTGTCAGAAGGAAATAACATAAACAATCACTTTAAATGAAACACTGCCATGAGAATATCTTCAGATCATTTTACTTTGTTTCTGGGAAAATATGAGAAAACTTTTGTTTTACATTTCTGAAATTACTCTTATTATTCCTCAGAATGATCTATTTTCAGAAATAAGAAAACTCAAACCTCAGAAAAACATGGTAATACAAATATTTTTAATGTAAATACTCAGATTAATCTACTTAACATGGCTCTATTTCTCCCTGTTTCTGTGAATCATAACCTTAAAACCAGTAAACATATTTTAAACCAAATATTACTTTCCTGAGGCAAGGAGAATACATCAATAACTATTCAGAAAAAACTTAACACTGACATTTTTCATTTTTTAAAATGAACAGCGGTAAACTTTTTTCCTATTTAATGCAAAAGCACAAACTAAAACAAAAGTCTGTGTGTACACGCGCGCGCACGTGTTTTAATTTGGGCAAGACAGAGATTTTTTCTCAAACATGAGATAGTAGAAAGAAGATAGTTTCATCTTAAATTCTTACAGTTAGTTAAATTGCTTACACCACTATTGAATTTAGGAATAGTTTCACTTGTTTCTTAAAAATACGACAACTCCATGTTGCATTTTTTGACAGCTTTATCACTTATAATCTCTATGCCTACAAAAGACTTGGTAAGTGAACAAATACAGCCACCATGAAAGAGACCGAAACAAACACTATTAAGAGGTTCTTAGATAATTTTTAGGAAGAAAATAATTTTGTTTAAGTTGTTGCTGCTTTCTTTACCTTTTAGAACCAGTCTTCATGGGTGTCTAGTATTATACTAGCATGGTTTTTGGCTCAAGTGTTATTGAAAGTATTTTATTCTAAAGCTATTTATTTTAAAATTTTAGATTGTAAGAGGTTTGCTACATTCAGACATGACATTTTATGGGACCCAAAAGCCAATTTTTTTTCTTTGGGAGTACATCTCTGAAATTACATTGTCAGTCAATGGGAAATATGGCTTACTATTCAAAGAACATAAAATCTGATTTACATATGACTTTTAAGAATGACTTTCATATAAAATAATATATATTTACTTATTCTGGGAATATAGTTATTTACATTATGGTGTAGAATTTACTATAATATATTGAGATGTGTGTGTGTGTGTATCAATAAATACATTGCCAACGTAGAAAATGTTTTGAAATGCTATTGATTTCCATCCAGACAACACAAAGCCTGACTTTCTGAAAACATACTTAATTTCTGTCATCAATTTCCCATAATCTGACGTAAATTATTTCTTCTTTCAAACTGTCATCATCTGTTTATCTTGGCATTAGCAATGATAATCATTACTGTTAGCTGTTCCCTCTATGTTAAAAAAATTTTTGCAAAGGACACTATTACAAAAGGAGTACAAAAACCCAAAATCCTCTAAATGTATTTCAAGGAAAAAAAATGTGGATGGATTTACAAGTACATTCATTCTTATGTAAATACTACACATATAGCTTGAATATGAAAAAGGTTGTTATGTAAATATCAGGTTATTAATAGTTAAAACTTTAAGAATTACCAAGTGATCAAATTTATAATAATTCTATATTATATAGTAATTCTACATATTCTACTATAGTAATTCTAAGTCATAGTATATATCTAACCAATTGAGCTAACTGGCCAGACCCTCCTTTGTTTTAGATTGAAATCAATGCACATATGCAACAACTGCATAATGAGTTACAAATAGATAAACACCAAGAAAGAGAGAAAGACAGTCAGGAATTAGACATAGATATTCCAATTTACAAAAGCCTGAGCTTAAGTAATTGTGCCAACTTGCCCTAAATACTCAAAAATGTATACTCAATCGTCTTATATATTACATCCTTTCAAATAAAAAAAAAAAAAAAGTGTATGTAGGGAACCAAGAATGATATACACCCACTAGGATATTTTTTTATCTGCCAATTTTCTTGCCAGAGACCTTCTTCAAATAATTCTGATTTTAATAAAAATGTCACTTTAATTATTTTCAACATTATATGAAGTTGAAAAATATGAGGATACTTCAAAAAGTTCATGGAAAGATTCATATTATATTGCCATTATATTTTTCCAGAAACTTTTTGAGGTATTCTCATATTTCCAAGGAATGTATAGGACAAATACTTGCGCTGTGCTCTCTTTAGAGTAGTATTCCACCTTAGGAAACTGATTTTGAGATAGCAAAATAAAACTGCTGATATTTTTGGAGTCTTAGAGCAATGTTTAGAAAATGTTGCTGTTTTTCAGGGGGGCACAGACACTCAGAATTATTTAAAATTATATTCATAAGAGGATAGCCTTGTAGCATTTAATAAGAAATAAAAGTAATTTATATTAGAGTATATAATGCATAGTGGCTACTTGAAAAGATTCAGTGCAATCTATCCTCCTTATATTCGTTTCTAGTTTTGAGACTAATATGACAGTTTAGAAAATAGGATTTTCTTTATGCAATATGCACCACAAAAACAGTATCTATTAAGGTATGCTAAATTTTAAACATTAATTAATTTAAAAATGATATATATACCAGGCATTGTTCTAGGTGCTGGAAAAATGCAACGACCAAAGCAGATAATTGTTCTCTGGGAATTTACTGCCCATGTAGAGTGGATGAGAGGAGATAAACAACAAACAAATAAACAAATATAGAAGATGTCAGGTAGGTATTTCTGTTGTGATGAAATATCAAGCATGTAAGGGAAGAAATAGTGTTGCAGGTGGTGAATGGAATCTTTCATATTGTGAGCAGGTGGGTCTCTCTGTGAAGGTTCCACTTAGCAGATAGCAGGATGAAGTTAGGGAAAAGACTGTTCATGCAAAGACCGATGTAATTGAAAAAGTCCGAATGTTGGGGCTTGGGGTACTGGAAGAACAGCAAGAAGACCAGTTTGGCTGAAGCAAAGGTGCATGGTAGGAAATGATGTCAGAGAAGTAACAAGGGTGAATACATTGATCTTCTGTGTGCAGTGTATTCATTCTTAAAATTTTAGTAATTATTATATTTGCTGTATTATACAACATGACAAAAAGAAAGCATCATTAGTAGAGGCATAAGAAGAAAACACCTCTTTCAAGATAGATAGTGCTAGGATAGTACCAAGGGAATACATTTTCAAAGCATTAGTCTGCAGCTGCAGGAGTAATGAGTTTCTCTATTATTGCTTCTTCATAACTGAAAAGAAGCTAAGAAAAAGTAGGTGATAAAAATTCCAAAAATTTTAAAGCAACAAAGGTAAAAGTAGTTAAATGCCAAGAGGATTCAGCTACCAACTGGCAGTACAGCTGTACTTGAAAGAACTGATAGATCAGCTACCAGTTCTAGTCTCTTATTTTTCAGCAGCAACTGCCTGTTAAAGTATTCAGTTAGAAATAAATTGAGACATCTGGATCTGGCTTTCAAGATGAAGGTTATTGAACCCTCAACTCTCAACACTATTAGCTCAAATGAAAGTTCTTTGTACCCTTCAATAATTCTATTGAATTTTTCTTTTTTTAAAAATCGTATATTAGGAAATCCTGTCATTTGCAACAACATGAATTCCATTGAACTTTCTGAAATCCTTTGAAACCTGGGATATCTAAAAGTGATTAAATGGAAGAGTTTATTTCAATGTTATTGACATTTTAACTACATATACAAAAGAAAATCAGAATTAGCAATATTTTTCATAAGAAATATCAAATTATTCAGTTGCTCAAGTAGCATATATTTTAACACTAAAGCCAGTAAGGTATGCTTACTGCTTTGACATGCTTTTGTATAATATCCTGCTAGTAAAACAGTTTGATCCATTGTTTGTTCAACATGATATATGTTTTGTAATATTTCCATTTGTTATCTGAAACCAATGATTTGTAACATTGTTTTAACTATTGCATATCATAAAGATAAACATAATACATTTCTTTTAAATATATTAATAAATAAGCTATTATATTAACATATGAAATAAAAACATTTATGTTAGAGTCATACTATGGGATCCTTATGAATGTGGCATAACATTGTTGTGAAATTTGATATTTATTATAATTTGTAAGTAATTATTGTTACTTACAAAAAAATTAAATTTTCACTACTACAGAAAGACAGAGACAGAGACAGATTTTGTTTACTATCTTGTCTTTGCCACCTAGCAAATACTGACTTTGAATAAGGTTCCTAGATTTTAAAATGTAGGGGGGAATTCCCCTGTGTCATAGTGTTAACATCTATACAAAGTCAAGTTCAGTATTAGCTACACTGAATGGGTAAAACTATTTTAGTTAAATTATTCTTCTTTACTTTTTAACTCTAATAGACATTTCCAAAACAAATGTAACGATTGTGTCTTTAGATTCTGAAATGTTTGCTTTTCATATTATTTCATAATATTTACAGAATTTTTAATATATACCCATAGATTAAACTATTTATCCCCTTGAGACTTTTTAGTTTAACTGAAACACAAAGAAGAACGAGATAATTGCATTCAGAGCTAATATATTTGTTGCAACAGTTTCACTCTACTGTTCAATAAACACTTTTGGGCCCTCAGATGCTAGCTAATATGCACACCACCAAATGATTCCTTGGTCAAGCTTTGGCAAGTCGTGGATTAAAGAAGGTTCAATTTGAGTTTTACATACCATATTCCCAAGAGTGCAATGCAGAAAGTGTTGAATGGACACAGAACACTTTTCTCTGCATGAACCTATTTATATCTCCCTGGGCAGAGCATAGGAAGAGATGTTCTGCTTAACATAAATTTCTTGAGACCAGGACATAGATCTTACTATCATAACCTCCTCTCCTTAGAGCCTGCCTTTCCCAGGGTAGGCAATCACAAATTTGGAACAATAAACAAATACAGTATTATTTTTGAAAATGTCAGAGTATTTTTTCAAGCCTCCAGCTACTGCCAACTTGAAGGATGTTCAAAATAGAAATCCAGGAAGACTTTATTTTCCCGTATATAATTCAAAATCCATTGTCAGACTGCAAATTCCTAAACTTGGAATCAAGTCACAGCTCAATTTCATTGTCATATTTATTACAAATTGTAAAATCCAATAGTTATAATGAGAAAAGAAAGAACAAACAAACATGATAATAGTTTTAACAGTGTCAACAGTGAAAGGCTGAATAAGAGTTTTATGTGTCTTGGTGAAATGGCTGCTGTAAGAAGTAACATGCAAACGCTATGAGGGTAGATAGTACATAAATTTGATGACAGCAGGACCATATCTTTCTTCTCATTGTTATATTCCCGGATCCTTTTATGGTATCTCACTGATAGTAGGCTTTTAGTAACATCTACTGGTGATGGAACCTAGAAAACGTGTTATTATTTTTAAAGTAATTATTTCTATATATACTTCCAAGGGGGAAGCTTTTTAGTGATAAAGGGTATAATTCCTCCAAATTATACTGAACCCAGAGCATTTACTCACTAAATCAGAGCTCTACCGATGCTCTCTTCTTTGACCTCTGGTTGCAAGGATTTCAGTGGAAGCAGTTAACCATCATTTTTAATACATGATCTGTATTAGTTTAGTAATATAGATTCTTATAAGAGCAAAGATCATTAGAATATGAAAGCATTGAAGTCAGATTGTTCCAAATTTGATATTTCTAAAGCAAATACTTCCCAACAGTTTTTGGTTAATATGTTGGACTTATAATCTTATAAAGTCTTAAAACCTGTCCTTACAATCTGAAATGAAAAAAGATTGATAATATTTGCATAGAATATCATGCAGGCTCAACTATTATCAGAAACTGCCCATATAGAGTTGCAAGTCAAATAAAAGTATGTAGCTGAAAAAAAAGGCTTACTCACAATTTTCTTTTTATGCTAGGAGAGTTAATATTTACCTATATTTTATATTCTATCAATGTCCAAAAGCTCTTGAGTTAGGTTAGAATAAAAATACAAATATAGTTAATTAAAAGCCATGTTCTATGAAAACATTTAAGGGTATGTAAAGGTAATAGCTACATTTTTAAAAAGTACATAGAAGTTTTATATTTTCATAGTTTTTAGAAAGAGAATCTGTGTCTATATCTGTATCTATAAAATCCAAAAGAACGTATACCAGAATTTTAACAGGGGTAAACATCTTTGGGTTTTGGTAACTAAAAATTCTTTGTCTTTTTCTGACTTTTAAAAGGTATACACAATGTATTTTAATTACTTCTGCAATTATAAAAACATAATAAATATTAAAAACATGCATGTGTACATATAATAGGATTATTAAAATTAAAGAGAAATTGGGAATAACAGAGAAAAGAAAGTCAATATATTATGTTATCCTGAATATTTTTAAAATTTGCAAGATTTGTTCACTTCCTGAGACTGATAAAGCAGCTATATATACCTCATGATTAGTGATTTATTTATTTTATGTTCCAGTAGCAATTTTTCTTTATTAAAACATAATTAATTATACATGTTTGTGGGGTACAGAATTATTCTCCAATATTTGAGGCAATGGAGATGGAAGTGATGACCAAATGGTGCCATTAATTCACCCATATTCACTGGAAAACACCATAAAATAATTAACCAAAATCCAGGTAAAAATTATGTACAGTTTAAATTAAAACACCTATGTAAGAATATTCTTTCAGAGTAGTTTTTCCTAATCAAAGAGCTGAAATAACAATAAATGTTAACATTTTCAAAGCTATAATTGATACTTTCTATTCAGTTGTCAAGTATCCATAACCATAGCTCATTTCTTTTCAAAGTGTTTTTTTGTTTGTTTGTTTTGTTTTGTTTTGTTTTCCCAGAAAGCTTCAAAAAACATATTGTGCTTTAAAATTGTTGGACACTTGAACAATCACATGTGAACAATTTTCTTTGAACTAGCAATGAAATATCACATCTCGATATCAGCCTTACTTCTTCAAGGTGCATAGAAAAATTCATCCATTTGCAAAGAGCATAACAAAATAAAATTTGGTACTCTCTGAAACGAGTCTTCCTTTGCAAGTTGTACTTACATCTTCAACATTTAACGTGCACAAGAACAGGGCATTCACAGTAGTGTGCGCTTTGCAATGAATCTACTTACACCTCACTGAATACTCTTAGTTTATTTGAAGTGAACATAGTACACTCAGTCATAAGGATGATGTGTGTTGCATGTTTGAAACCACCGTACATGCAAATTAACATTTCAGAATGTATTGGATGTTAAACTCAGCAATGGTAAAATTCCCTGTAGGATTTGTAATCAGATTAAGAAATTCCATTCATCCTCAAGATGAACTTTTCAAATCCATATGGATCATGAGAAAAAAAGCACATATGCTTTATGATAATTGATAATTGATAATGATATGACATTAATAATGATAATTTCTTGTTTCTATACCAAAAACAAAATAACAAATGTCTTAAAAAAATAATGCCTAATAGTGAAAACATGGAGTCAGACAAAAGTAATGAAAATATCATTATCTGTTATCTGTTTTACTAAAAATCTATTAAAACAAGCCTTATTCACATCTCATCTCCAAAGCTATTAAAGAATTTTTCTAATTCTTCATAACGTAAAACTATATGTGTTTGTTTAAATAGTTCTAAGTACAATATATTTCAGAACAAAAATTCAAAAATTCTTATTCTAAAAAGTAATTTGAATTTATGTTTAATCTTGGACAAAATTTATTTTTCAGATTTAATTTTCATGTGTAAAAATAAAGAAAGGTATAGAAATATTTTAGATCCTTATATTTATGTAGTAGGTATATATTTAACATCAATTTTAAAATTATACTAAATCATGTGGAAATACCTAAAAAAAGAAGAATATTTATTTTGTCAGCCATTAGATGTTTACCACGTATGTATTTATTCTAGCCTTACCCTTAAGAATGCTAGTTTACTTAAAATCACGTAAATTATTATAATCTGTATAGTAACTATTTTGAAGTCTTTTTTTATAGCATTAAGTTTTATTTAAAAAGAAAAAGCACTCTTATGGGTCACCACCATACTCATGGAGAAAGATAAATAAGATTGAAATGTACTCAAATCAGAAAACAGTTATCAGTGGTTTGAATAAAAATTGGTTTTGCACATAAAGACTAATCTTAAAATTTGCCTGGAAGTTCAATCCAAACAACCTGTGTCTAGCAACTTTCTTAAATATGAGTTAGGTTATTAACTGGTTAACATTTTGTACACAAAAAAATAAGAATCATAATGAAGATTTTTTTCACAGCAGTAAATTCAATGACTGTTGAATTTCTGAGCCCCTGAGAAAAGCGAAATCTAACCATTTTTTTAAAAAGTCAATCTTTTAATTATAGTAAGGTTAGGATAGGAGAAGGAAAGAGCAGGTGTTATTTTTCCAGTTGCTGGAGATAAGCCATAATGCCTAAAGGTTAAAAATCATCAAACAATGTATCTGAAATTTGTTTAACCTTAGGAACCAGAACAGGTGAGATTAATACTCGTATACCCATGGCATACGAGTAGTAATCCAGCTATGCATGTGACAAGGGATTAATATCCATAATATACAAAGAACTCAAGCAATTACACAGTAAGAAAACAAATAACACAATTAAAAAATGTGCAAAGGAACTGAATAAACATTTTTCAAAGGAAAACATACAAATTGGCAACAGGTACATGAAAAAATGCTCAACATCACTAATCATCAGGGAAATGCAAATTACAACCACAGTGAGATATCACCTCACCCCAGTTAGACTGGCTATAATCAAAAAGACAGAGAATAACAAATGCTGACGAGGATGCAGAGAGAAGGGAATGCTTCTACACTATTGGTGGGACTGTAAATTAGTACAGCCCTTATGGAAAACAGTATAGAGGTTTCTTGAAGAACTACAGATAGATCCTCCATTTGATCCAGCAATCCCACTTCTGGGTACACACCCAAAGGAATGGAAATCATCATGTCGAAGGGATACCTGTACTGCCATGTTCTTGACAGGTCTGTTCACAATAGCCAAGATATGGAACAAGCCTAAATGTCCATAGGTGGACAATTGTAACTGAAAATGTGGTATATATACACCATGGAATACTACTCTGCCATAGAAAAGAATGAAAATCTCCCATTTACAACAGCATGGATGAGCTTGGAAAAACATATGTTGAGAGAAAGGAAGGAAAGAAAGGCCACAGTGCTGTGTTGGGCTTGCAGAGGGGGAGAACATACCTTGGGATACAAAGCAGAATGGGGTAGAAAGTGGGAGGGGGAGGGAGGTCGGGGATAATTGGGCGGATAATTGGGTGGGGGACATGGCATATAATCACAATTTGTGGTAATGGCCAGTATGGATCTGGCCATCACATCTTAGGCATGAGTAGTGACAAATTGCTTTGTATACTTTGTACTTTAGATTTTTTAGTAGATAAATAGCATGATCACCACAGGAGTAACTGAGCTTTTAACTTATTGCAAACAGATTATAAATGAGACATCTCAACCATCAGTTCTTCCAGGAAATTCTTCTAATTTATTTCATACTTCCCTTAGGATCTCCCAGCCTCCGTCCTAATGTCCTTGTTCAACTAATCTGTATAACTAACCTTAGACAAATTTTTTATATGAATTCAAGTGATATTCTGTCCCTCAAGATTCTGACAGATGCTGTGTCTTATGTCTATTTCTTAGCAACTAGCAAAATTGCTGTATGACCTAGTACGAAATAGGTACTCAATGATTGCTTCTGGAAGGAAATGAAAATCGGTGTGGCTAACACCAGCAGATGATTAACATGTCAAAAATATGTATGATCTGGGCAGCAAACATTATACCAAGAATTATAATCAATATGTTTTTAACCAATGTCTCTTTGCCCTCATCCTCCACTTTTATTCCACCCTCCATCCGTAGAACATCATTCTTAAATATACAATTTGTCTTTATTTGGTATCCATGCAAAATGTGTGTTGTTGTTTTGTGTGCATGCATGCTAATTTATATAAATTATATTTTGTTCTATACATCATTTTGTTAACTTTATTCGCTATACACTATTCTTTTAAAGTCCATACATTCTTATGTGTATATATATAATTTTTTGCTGACTGTTGCATAGCCCTCTATGGTATGTCTTTATCACTTATGTTCTGTCTACTCTTCCAGTGATAGTCACCCAAATTGCCTCCAGTTCCCTGTCACCACAAATGACACTTTCATGGGTGTTCTATAAATGTCCCCTCATGAAACCAAGTGAGAACATCTTTGGGAATCAATAGATTTTTTTCTGTTAGCCAATATCTGATGGTTTACTACTACTGCTATTACCTGGAAGCTCCCAAAGTGGGCATACACTTCTGTGAATCAAAAGCTACTTCCACTCTAATAGGCAAAACTACTAAGTTTCCACCACCTTCTATTCCTTCTAGTAGACATTTTTTCTTATTTTTTCTTAATTGAAACATAATTGCTTATACATATGTGTGAGGTATAGATTTAAATATCAATACCTGTATACAATGTGTACTAAGCCAATCAGTATAATTAGCATATTCATGATTACAAAACGTAATCATTCTTTGTGTTCATTAACCGATTTCTCCCTAACTCCCTTCCCTCCCTTCCTACCTCTAGTAACCACAGTTCTGGTCTTTCCTTCTGAAAGTTCAACATATTATTGTAATTGTTCTTTCTTTCTCTGTCTCTTTCTCTCTCTCTCTCTCTCTCTCTTCAATTTTTACCTCCCCCTTATAAATGAGGAAATGTGGTATTTCTCGTTTTATGCCTGGCTTATTTCACTTAACATAATTTTCTCCAAACTCATCCATGCTGCTGAGAATGTCTGAATTTTATTCCTTTTTATGGCTATGTAGTATTCCATTACGTGTGTGTGTGTGTGTGTGTGTGTGTGTGTCCCACATTTTCCTTATCCAGTCATCCACTGGTGGACACTTAGGTTGGTTCCATATCTTGGCTGTTGTAAATGGATCTGTGATAAACAAGGGAATTCAGGTATCCCTTCAACATGATGATTTTCCTCCCTCTGGGTATATACTCAGTAGTGAGATTGCTGCATAATATGGTAATTCAATCTGGAGTTGTTTGAGAAACCTCCATACTGTTTTCCATAATGGTTGTACTAATTTACAGTTCCACCAACAGTGTAGGAAGGTTCCCTTTTTTTCACATTCTCACCAGCATTTGTTTTTCTCAGTCTGTTTGATAATAGACAGCTAATCTGGGGTGAGAGGATACCTCTATGTGGTTTTAATCTTCATTTCCCTGATGATTACTGATGCTGAGCATTTTTTCATGTATGTGTTGGCCATTTGTATGTCTTTCTTTGAAAAATGTCTGTTCAGCTCCTTTGCCCATTTTAAAATTGGATTATTTGTTTTTCTACTGTGAAATCGTTTGAGTTCCTTGTATATTCTGGATATTAATCCCTTGTCAGATGTATAGTTTGCATAATATTACATTATATTGCATAATATTGATAATATTTTCTCCCATTCTCTAGATTTTCTTTCACTCTGTTGATTGCTTCCTTTACTGTGCAGAAGCTTTTTAGTTTTATATAAACCCATTTGTTTGTTTTTGTTATTGTTGCCCATGCTTCTGATGTCTTATTCATAAAGTCTTTGCCCAAGCCTACATCCTGAAGTGTTTTACCTATGTTTTCTTCTAGTTTTATAGTTTTAGGTCTTGTGTTTAAATCTTTAATCCATTTTGAGTTTTTTGGGTATGTGGCAAGAGATATGGGTCCTATAGCACCACAGCACATACTCATAAGCTATAGCCTTTAGGAATGTTAAAAAGGAATCTAATGGCTCATTTAGTGTAGACCTCACATTGTTGAGGTTCATGAGCATTTACAGATGGGAAACCCAGTTTCCATCAAGGAAGAGGAAACGTCTATCCTCTCTTTTTTTTTTTTCCCCTGTAGGTGACAATGACAGTGAAATAGACAGCTTATCCATTTTTCTGAAGCTTGTTAATTCTCCTTAACCAGGAGTCACTGATTCTTTTGGAATCCAGAAATGTGGTCAAAGTTTATATGATATTTTGAATGTGCATAATATACATTTTTGTGTCATAATTTTCACTGAAATCTATACCTTAAAAGGAGTTTAAGAAAAATAGCTTCTGAACTGGCCATATATAGAGTCATCAGTGTTTTTTGTAAAGTAACCATAAGAGATTTAAAAATTTTTGTTTTTGTTGTTCGTTTTTTGACTTAGTCCTATGTGAAATAATCAAGAGAAAAAAAAATGTTTCCAAAGCTAAACTAGTTTTTGAACCAAGTAAGAGCAAAAGTGGAAAAATATTCATTTATTTTTGGATATCTATTCAGATTGAAATTAAATATTTCAGTCTCATTTTGAACTGTTGATTTCATAGGTGTTAAGGGGGGGTTATTTACTTTTAAAAGATTTTAAACTTTGCTTTTATATTAGCATGCTGTTTTGTTTTAGGAACATACGTATTAGATATTGCAATTACTTTAAAAATGGTGTAAATTATAACTTAATTTTGGTCACTGGATTTGTAAGATTGTGTTATTAAAAGATTAAAGTAAAAGACATTTACTAGATATCTGTGTAAATGACTTTGTATATGAGCTTCTGCATAACAAAGACTAAAGGAAGAAATCCACTGAAATCTAACACACACACACACACACACACACACAATATTTCTCACATGGGATGATTTTAACATACAGGGGATATTTGGCAATGTCTGGAAACATTTTTGGCCATCACTACTTGGGGAGGAGATAAGCTACTGGAATCTAGTTGGTACAGGCAAGATGTGTTTTAAATACTTAATACACTATAACACACAGGAAATCCACCCCTCCCCACAAATAAAGAGTTATCCAGCCCCAAATATTTCAATAATACTGAATTTGAGAGACCCTGGTATAAAATAATAACTTTTTATTTATCTATCTATTTATTTATTTATTTTTAAATGATGAGCAGTAAGGGGATCTGACTTGGTGTTGTCAGCACCACACTCTCGAGTGAGCCACGGGCCGGCCCTCGAACTTATTTTTAATGGCTGAAATATGATAGCTCAAACATCACTGGCTTAAATTTTATCATCCTGTAAGAGTTCATTACTCACTTGACTTCATATATAACCAGAATCTAGTCTTTATTCTTTCCTTAAGTTTCTAATAACACATGTTCTTTGCTTATGAATCCATCTAGGGAGTTTTGACCACTGCCTTTAAAAATCATTCTCTCTCCTGTGCCCATGCCAATGGTGTGGACATGGAGGCCCTCACAGCTTCTCATTTTAGTGGTACCTGAGAGGGTTCCTTTGTACCATGTACAGGGTGCCATAATGGCTTCCTCCCCAAAGTAGTGCTGTACTATGCAGCCAGCCTAGAATCTCACAAAGCCTCATCCCTGCCAAAAAAGCTCATCCAGTCATCCATAAACAGGTCCAGTAGTTGTGGCTCTCACTTTCTCCAATCTTAAGAGGACTGGAAAAAGAACCTACCATGCAATCTATCCCGAGCACTCCTATTACCTTCTTCCCCACAGAAACTGTTCCTTTCTCCTTTAGTTAGAAAACAAAGGCCATCGTGAGTATTACTTGATGTAACCAGATACAGTGTTTTAGTCTGGAAGAGTGAGGAAGAATTGGGAATACTGTGTGTCTTTAACCACAGTTGCCAGATAAAATTAGAGACACATATGCTAAAAAAATTATTAGTGGTTTTATCTGAAATTCAAATGAAATTGGGCATTCTGTATTTTTTTTATTTACTATATCTAGTAAACCTAGCCTGAATAGTATCTGAGCCACAGGTCTGACAGCCAAAACTCCATTTATTAAATCTTTTCAATTCATTTGAAAATGAGACCTAGAAGGGTTAATATATTAAGAAAATCAATAGGCAGAGTTATCCCAGAATGGTCATTCCTATGTGATGTGAAGAAAAAGTCATTGATCGATAATTCACTGATGATCTAAAGCCATGCTTAAAATTGAATGCAGATATTAATTTTGATAGTTTAAATACATAATTGGCATTAATATACCCATGGAACGTTATTAGGCATTTAAATCATTTTTTATTAACTCATCATGAAGCAACTGACATAAGTTAAAAGATGGATAGCAAGCTCTTTCTTCATAAATTTGACCATAACTTTCAAAATTTCAAGATTTACTTACATTTTTTAATAAATATTCAATTTTTACTTCATTATAAAAAGGAGTGCACTTTTGATTAAAAATTATGAATCTCTATGAGTGATTAAAATGTAATTATAAAAATCTAGCATTCACTCTGATTATTTACACATTAATCAGAGTACAAACACAATGACTATAACAGGCGTTAATACCAATCACATATTTATTGTAAAATAGAAATATTGAGGCTACAGATTAAAGTTTTCAGAGCAGACGTTATGCAAATGTGAAGAGTTTGTCTCTAACATGTTCCACTAATTTAAATGGCTTCAACAGAATATAACCTGACCCATAATGTTTCTCATAAGCTGCCAGTTCCTGTAATTTGTATAAATGAATGTTCTGTATGATCATAACCCTATTGGTAGAGACAATTCTATAATGTAAGTTTCATAAACACAGTCTTCTTACCACTTTCAGAAAAATTACAAGAGCATAAGATTCTAAAATTATTTAATTAATCTTTTTTTAAAAGCAATGTTTTTTTTTTATTTAATGCAATTTTTATTATTTTGGGGGAGTGGAGTTTATCTCCTTTTACAACTGCTAGATGTTATGAAGGTCAGGCACCACCAGATGCGTGGGAGAAAATAACATTAAGCCAAATGGTAAATGTGGTGACAGAATTGTAATTTTAATTCCAGATCTTTTCTTAGAAAAATAATTAAAATTCCAGGACTTGAGCATTCTCACCTGTAAAATAGATATAGATATTTAGATATAAACAGATATAAATGGTTTATATTTGTTATTAGGATTTTGACAAAAATTAGAATTGAATCTGTTTGAAATTTAGTGAGATGTTAGGCTATAGTTACTTAGGTGATTATTGTATTAGAACATAAATTATATGTAAATAAATAATTTTGAGGCATTTGTAAATAATATTTTGACCTGTGGAAATTTTTGACATCATTAATTTATAAGTAAAGCTTACAATTTTATCATGGTGTATTCAGATGATGAATAATTACAAATTACTCCATATTATTAAAACTATCTATAAACTAACTTCTGAGAGCAATTTTTCTTTCTTCCTATGACCAGTCAGTTGGTAATATGAGTAATTCTTATGGAATAACTGAGAAATGGTGATTTCATAGCCTCACAGGAGTACTGAGAATGGTTTTGTTCACTCTTCCTGCAGTAAATAATTTTTTACATAATACATACCAAATGTCCTTAATTAAAATTCATGATTTCATGGACTCCGAGGAATCAGACTGTCAGTTATCTGTTCTTTTGCAGACTCAGAAAGCTATAACTACCTTTTCACTTGATACTAAGCTTCCATTACAACACTTCACTTCTCTGGGAATAACTTTTCTGTTAAAAAAGACTGGTGTTGAACTACTGTTCTGTCATGCAATTACTGATCTTAGTCAGCTATTCTCACCTTTTGGGGTTTCTATATAGCACAGATCTCTGCATTTTGGGCTAAATGGAAAATAGTCTCTATTCAGGTCTCACTTATGAGCCCGAATTCAGCTTAAGCTGTCTGGTAACCATCATCATCATCATCATCACCATAATTATCATCAAAATAGTAGTACTCAAATTTGTCACGTGGTTTCTGTGTTCTAAGTCTTGTGCAAAAGTGTTTCAGTTAATCCACACAGAAATCCCATGACATAGATACCCCACCTAACATATATGGAAACAGACATCAAAGTAACTCACTCACGATTATATTTCTCAAGTGGCAAAGCTGCAGTTTGAACTGTCAACTGACTGCAAACCTCAGAACTTAAATATTATTCTATACCGTATTTTAAATAATTCTATTCTACACCTTGGCTTCTTTTGTAAGATAAATGCAAGCCACCAGTTCCTGGAAATACCCTGGGCCAATCTTCTAACTGAAGCCCAGTGGATTAAAAATCTATTCCAAGTATTTAACTTTCCTCTGAAAATTCCCTCATCTATAAAATTGAGGATGATGATAATTGCAAAGATGCCAAGGAAATTTATAATCATTAATGAGTTAAGCCTTTTGAAAATATAAAGCAGCATTAAATGTTAATATTACTAATCTTCTTAATTAGAGAACATGGCAAATGTGTCCAAAATGTCTGTAACTAACTTCATTACTCTTTCATTTATGTAGCTAAGTTTGAATCCTACAAAATGTGTGTTTTAAGCTGATTAAATATATGGTTGGCTGCATTTATAAATACTCATTACTAATATGTTACACTTTGGTAAATATATTTTTACTGTTATGACTAGAGAGTGATGTACTTTGGCCAAAAAATTCATGTCTCATTAATTATATGCTCTTCCCGTATTTTTATTTTATTTGCAATAAACACATGATCATTTATGCAATTATATTCTTACTGAATAAAGAATGTGAAGTGACTTATATTCAGAAAATAGGCATCCATTTTTACAAGGAATGTCAGAATCTAAACTACATAACCAGATTAAGGTAGGAGCAGAAAAACAATTATAATAAAGAGCAATATTTTGTGAGGTTTTAAATGAATATTTGTTTTTGGCTGTCTGGGCGTTATCTTAAAGATAAAGACTTAATCAAGTACATACCTTTTTGGTGTATTGTTAACAGGGAGGAAACATACTAATACAAAAGGCATTTTATACATTATACATTTCATATAAAAGAAGGGGATTTTATATTGGATGTAACCCTTTTTATAATCACAATTCTTGAATATAAATATGCTCATTAGCAAAAACGCAGTTTGTATAATTCGTCAAGAAATTCTCCTCAATTAAGGTTTGTATTCTATTTAAAATCAACATTAATAGTGATAGTATTCATATTTTAGGCCTTTTAATTATTTCAATGGGTTCAAATTCACTGTATTCAGTATTATTAGTAGCAATACTGAAAAGATGTCAATCAGCTCCCTTCCCTCAGTACTTCCACTAAATGCTATGGCCTCATGGTTTTACATGCCTCTCACCACCCTCCTGCCCTTGTTGTCTACAATATCTCATAGTCTGCTCCTTCAGAAATAATCCTGGTCATTCAAATACCAATACATCAAATCTTTTAGAGTGAACAAAAGAAAAATTTATTTGTGAAGATTAAAAGAAAAATGATACTTCTCAGTTTTCACAATGTTAAAAGAACATATTTCACAATGGTGGTTTTTATAAAAAGATAATTTAGATCCATTTACTTTGAAAAAACTTATTGAGATTTAAAGATTTTCATCCTATTCTAAGTGTTTTTTCTCAAGAATTTCTTGTTAAGGGATCAACTGGTAGCTTTCAAGTTTCTCAAGGCCTAGATCTGGCAGAGTACCTGAACGGTAGGTATTGAGAACATGTTTGTTAAATTGAACTGAAATAATGTCACTTATATTGAAGAAAAAAAAAAGATAGAGAAAAGGAAAAGAAATAAAGCATAGCAAAAGAACAGCTTCAGTTTTGACACTTGTATAAGTGCTGAATCTACAGTGTATGGCCATGGTATACGCTATAATATGAACGGGAAGGATGAATTAATCTGGGCTCACATTTTCTAATGGACAGAGCAACTCTGATCCTTAATTTTAAAGCACTTAATACTTTTGATGTAGAAGATGTGATGTTACTTGGTCTTGCCTTGTCGTAGGCCCCTGACACCTTATTAGCAAATGCAAAACTGGGGCTTTTTTTTCTTTCTTTCTTTCTTTTCTTTGGCTATCTGGTATGACAAGGACATAATTCCAGAACAGAAACTGCCGATAGCTAAGACTGTTTTACTTAACTAAATAATACAAACCCCACAAACTCCCAATTTTGTAAGTTGCCTTCTGAAGTTTCCCTTTGTAGAAAGCCCATGTTAATTCTGGGTCACCAAGTATTATACATGGCTCACTAAAATACGCAATGGATGATGGTTTATACAAAAAACAAAATAAAACAAAAATTTTTAAAAAAATATGCAGCAGAAAGCCTGCAGAAATCCAAGAAGCCCCCGAGACTGTGTGTTTTAGTTCTGTTATGATATTAACAATTAAATTTAGCTTATAACTTCATTAAGATGGGAGTCATAATGATCATGTGCACTGTGAGAATGTCTGAGGAAGACTAAAGAAGAGAAACAAAACAAAACCCCTAGTTTTACCTATCCTTTGCTAATTAATAATTTATAGGAAAAAATATTTCTCTAAAGCTAAGGGAAATAGGGGCGTTTTAAAGACAAAATATCATGGGAAGAACGAATATAAAATTTTGCTGTAATAACATTATGAAAAACTGTTAGGAATAAAGGAATATTGTAACAAAACCTCACGAAAAAATTCCATTGCCTTGGTTTATCTAGTCACTAAATAATAGCACTTAATTTCCTATTGAAACACAGAAGACAAGTTTTCTTTTTATAGATTTACTTGCTTGGAACTCTAAATACATTACTTCACAAAATCTTTAAAGTTATTCTAGGCATTGTCATTACCCATTTTTTAAATTAAAAAAAATAGCAAGGGGTCAACAATTAAACCTAATTAATTAAAGTAAAAGCTAAGATTTGAAGGAATAATCTATTTTATCAAATTTTCTTTTCCTCTTCTAAAAAGTTTCACCTGAAAATGTGTGAGTTTGGGTGGAGAGGTAAGGGGAAACGGGTAGGTTAAGCTGCGTAGAGAAGCTGATATTAAAGTGTAACATTTTTATAAAAGAAAATTTATTTATTTTATAAATAATGAACATAAAAATGTACTAGAGTAGGGTATTGAGACTTTATCTAATTAAAGTTAGCATCAAACTGAGCTGTGCATGCTTTTGTATTGCAGAGACATATAATAAAAAATAACTAACAAAAGTAGTATGTGTACATCCTTAGTGTATATATTGATTATGTTGTATAATATGAGTTAGATTATTAAAAGACTTAAATTATATGATGTGTTAGATATGTAATACGCATGCATTCTATATACACATACACACAACATACACATGCATATATGTTAAATTTGTTTTCATAGACAGTCCTGCCCATATAAATTAAAGTGATCAGGATTTTCAAGATCTCACTTGAAAATAATAGCCATGAGACTGAAAATCATGTACAAATATTCATAAAGTATTTCAAGTAGGAAAATGAATTCTCCTGTCAGTCTAGAAGCAGTCATAAGAAAAAAAATAAAAGGAGGAAAATATCTACTGAGATTTCTTATTGCACTCGGTAGCTTTCATTTGCTCCTTCAAGTCCAACCACTATTCCTCTCAAACCCAGTATGTGCACGCAGGCTGAACACATAAGGTTCTATTTCCCTGGCTCCCTTGCTGTCTGATTTCTGTTGGGTTCAGTCAAAGGAAAGCACTGGCAAGAGACTGCAGGGAGGAAGAAGAGTGAGATTGGGTATTTATGTTCCTGGCTCTCTGCCCTTCTGGGATTGCAAGCACTGATTATGTGCCTTGACCCAAAGTCATAGATCCTGTCAGATAGCCCTTTTCTCACAGTCTTCTGTGCATATGGATTTTTGTAACTTCTTTATCTCTCTTCTGAAGGATGAGGGGTGCTCCCAGTGCCTGTACTACTAACCCAAAGGTACTAAACTATCCCCATATGGTTTCCCTATGGGATGGCCAAATCTTTATCACATGTTTTTCCAATTATCACATTTGATTATACCATCAGTTTTCTTCTGGGAACCTGAGTGTACACCTAGAATATCTGGAAATTTGAATTCTTTGTTCTCTGGATCTTTTTTTTTTTTTTTTCCAGAACTACTTTAGGTAGTGACTTGATAGGGATTTACCATAGTGTTTTTTGAAAACACTCTTAAATTATGTAAACCTGTTATAGGTATTATATCTGTTGCTTTATCTAATTATGTTTGTATTTCCTGTGTATAGCATGAACATCAAAACATATTTGATGCAATTTATATTATGAGGCATATATGAAATAGGTCCATTAAAATTTCAAGGGAATTTTAAAAGTATAAGTCAAATGCCTTAAAGTAACAATACTGGAAATATACTACAAAGAAGAAAACTAGGATGTATGGTTAGATTTAACTACAAGGGTATTCATTGTAACCATTCTTCTGAGGTGAATAATTCGAATTAAACTAAATGTCCAACTTTATAATGGCTAGTTAGGAAATATTAGTGAATGAAAATGAAATTTATTCTTTTAAAATAGCACTCAGTGACACAAATATATGTTCAAAATACATAAAAAGGAAACAAAGGTATGTTCTTGAAGATAGAATGGAATTTCTTTTTGATGGTGTATATTAACAAGATACTTATGATATTTAGCAAAACTGAAGCATTGTTAAGTAGTATTTTAACTAGAATAAAATAAAATTTGTTTGCTGCAGTTATAAGTACTTTTCCCCTGTTGTTTAAATATGTTATATGCGTTGAACATGTATAATTCATGTATCAAAAAATGCAACAAGAAGTTCAACTTTTTAAGTCAAAATATAAAGTCACACAATAGAGGAAAGGAGATAAAGATAAGTTACACTTTTTTACTTATCTGATAAAAGAGAATATATGGTTTATGGAGACAGACAATTTTTCCTCTGGCCCAGCTCTAAGATATAAAAGGAATTTATTGTATAGAACTGAAAATAAAGGGCACTGAATGCCTAGTATGTATTAAGATAAATCACTGCTTTAGCTTTTTTGACAAAATAGAAGTATTGTGTGATCGCTTATCTTATCAACCACTGAGAAAGAAAATGTCAAAAGATTGCTTAAAATTGAAAAGTTCCTGAAGATTTTTCACCAAAACATGAAAACTATTATCTAAGGTTAAGCAAATAGCTTTCTAGGGATCCTCATATGATCTCTGCATACATCTTATATTACAGAATTAGGACAATTTAAAGATCTGAATGATTAGATTGTCATTTGGATACTATCATTATCATACAGCTCCATTCACAACAATTTTTTGTGCATATATTTAGTATTCATTGGAAGAAACACATATGCATTAGATGCTGGACATGAGAATAACATAAAAGTCTTTTGAGTACTTGTATCCTAGCCTGAAAAACATCTATTATGAGTATAGAATATAAGATCACTTCATAACTATTCTTGTCAAGTCCATGTCATTCCAGCTATTGCCTTAACTTGCACAATATAAATACAAATAATAATAAGCAAATTTATTTGAAAATATGCTTTCAGCTTATAGAAAACATTTAACACTCTTTTAAAATAGAAATGTGTATGAGTATGTGTAAATCTCTTAATTGTTGGAATGATGAAGAGTCAGTTCAATTTCGGTAACAATGTTTTTTCCTGTGGATGGAGAGAAGATAATACATGCTCTGTTTTAGAATTGTTTGATGGCAAATGAGTGAGAACCAATTCAAAATTTTTACTGAAGTTAAAACCAAAAGTATGAAAGGAAAAATAAAACTATAAAGTAAAATATAAATTAAAGTATATCAGCTGATGAAAATGGTAAGCGAGCTCAGACAATGTTGGATGCGGGGGTTGACTAATTGCAGTGGAAATACCGTGAATAGTAATTTGGAGACATAAATATTTTACAGGTGTGGCAGCAGGAAGTTGAGATTAATCGATGCATTTGGTGTTTTCAATGTTGCAAAAATTACAATTATAACAATTTTCCATCTAATGTTTTGTGAATAATAAGTGAGTCTGAATAAATTATATTGTATCAAAATAGAATTTTTACTACAGATCATGATTGTTAATATGTTTTATACTCAGGGTGTTATATAAATCAATTCAATCTATTATTTGGTTTGAGAATTTAAGAGGATAGTCATATTTCCCTTGAGATACACTGTACCTCACTGGGCTGATCATGTAACGAGAAAGGCCTTCTGCAATACTGCACTGTGATAGTATGGAGATTACAAAAAATGATATGCACACATAACAGTATTGGCTCTAAGACATTTCTTCACATCGCAACATTGATTTCCACATCTGCTGGGAATTGGCTGTCTCACTTAATAAAACAATCCTGGTAATGAAATTATCATATATATCATTCACAGATTATTGATTTTAATCATTAAAGTTAACTAAAATATGTTGAACAGGAAAATTTTATAAATATAATATTGTATGCTGGAGTACCTTTCAGATTCATTGGAACTTCATTCTAGCCATCAATCAAGATTGTATAATATGAGAAAGTAGGAACATATAATTATGGTAGATTCAAAATTTGAAAAGTTTTTCTTTTCCGTTTAATTATGATAAAATGATCTTGATTCCTACAAAGTGTTAGTATATCTATAAATGAGAACCTATTTCCTTTTAAGCTACATCTGTGTTAACCAGAGTTATGTGACCAAACTGTCCCCCAAATTTAAAGCTTTGCATATTAAGGCCTTATATTTATACCTGGCCTCATTATAAAAGATTAAAGCAGTTGTTCTCAAATTTAGCTGCTCATTAAAATAAACTAGGAAGCTTTGTAAACTCCTGATAATCAGGGCACATCTAAGCCTAATTCATGATAAATCTCTAACCCTAGAATACAGGCATCACTATTTTTTAAAGCTCCAGAGGTACAAGCAATGTTGAGAACCACTGCCCAAAATAGTAAATGCAGCTTTTATGTAAACTAGTTAAATTTTTCATTAAAGGTTCATTGAATTGATACTGATCTTTGCTACATCTTAGTGCCAAGTTATGGCAAGTCTTTCAGAAGTAGAGAATTCATCCTAGAGTTGAGATTATAAAAGGACCTGGAAATTGAGGTGTTTGTATCTACATTTTCCTATAAATATCAAAGTATACGAATGGTTATCTTATTTTGGTTCTTTGGAAAGTAAGCAAAAAAATCGAGAACTCATTTCAAAAAAATTTTTTTAAGATGACCGGTAAGGGGATCTTAACTCTTGTCTTGATGTTGTCAGCACCACGCTCTCCCAAGTGAGCTAACCGGCCATCCCTGGATAGGGGTCCAAACACTTGGCCTTGTTGTTACCAGCACTACACTCTCCCAAGTGAGCTACAGGCCAGCCCCTCATTTCAAAAATTCTAAAATTATTTTAGAAATACAATTTTTCTGTGAAACAGGTAACTACAATCAAGATTTACATTCTAGCACCCAGTTAAGAAATTCTAATAATAATGCTTAAACTAATAACTGTTTAATTACTAGGTTGAAAAATGAATTATCATTCATTCTAGTTGCATAATCAACAGACACATAGAGATGGAGTCATAAGTGCAGACATAGGAGTTGAATAGTTTTAAGAACTGTTAAATTTAACTCCTTGTCAAAACATAATCTAAAATTATGTTGAGTGGTGTGATTAGAACATTTGTGATTAGAACAATCTATCCCAGGTTTTTGTTAATTACACCACAATATAGACCCACCAAAATTGTGAAGTATTCTATATAATCAATCAGATTTCAGCTATGCATCATTGTGACTTGGTAATGCAGGAAAAATCACTTCACATTTCTCTCTCAGTTTTGGGACATGTAAGACAGGAAAATAATATCTACATCACCTATTGTACAAGGTTATTATAAACTACAAGAGATGGAAAATCACTTTACAAATTTTAAAGTGTTATGAAAGTAAAGTATGGTTATATTGGGATTAATAGCAGTTTGTTATTCACCAATTAATATATTTTTAATGTGCATGCTTTAATGTACAACCATAAGAAATTATGGTTTTCAAACTTTGATTTTTAAGAGAAAGAGCAATACAATGACATTATGCCGTGTTATATCTGATGCCATTATGTCACACAAAGAAACAAAAGTTTTTAAAACTTTTCGGAATGGGACAAAGTAACACATATGATCATGATAACACAGATTTCTGAAGATTTATTTTGTAACCAAAAACACAGGCAACAAAAGCAAAAAGAGACAAGCAGGACTATACCAAACTAACTTTGCACAGCAGAGGAAACAATCAAAAGAGTAAAAAGACAATCTACAGAATGCAAGAAAATATTTGCAAACTATATGTCTGGTAAGGGATTAACTTCCAAAATATATAAGAAATTTCTGCAACTCAATAGCAAAATTAATAACCTGATTAAAAAATGGATAAAAGGTTTGAATAGACATTTCCCCAAAGAAGACATGCAAATAGTCAGCAGGTATATAAAAAGATGTTCAATGTAACTAATCATCAGAGAAACACAAATCAAAACGACAACGAGATATCACCTCATACCTATTGGGATGGCTATTATCAAAAAAAAAAAAAAGAACAAATGTTGGTAAGGATATGGACAAATTGGAACCCTTGTACACTATTGGTAGAATGACAATGGTGCAGCTGTTATGGAAAACTGTATAAAGATTGCTAAAAAACTTAAAAATAGAACTACCACTTCTGAGTATTTATCCAAAAGAATTGAAATACGACCTCAAAAACATATTAACATTCCCACATTTGTTGCAGCCAAGGTGTGGAAACTATAGAATATTATACAGCCTTAAGAAAGAACAAAATGCTGCACTATGCAACAATATGGATGAGCCTTGAGAACATTCTGCTGAATGAAACAATCCTGTTACACAAGGACAAATACTGCATGAGTCCACTTATCTGAGGTATCTAAAATAGTCAAACTCATAGAAGCAAAGAATAGAATAATGGTTGCCAGGGGCCACTGGGGGGAAAGATGAACAGTGAGTTGCTAAATAACATGTATAAAATTTCAGTTATGCATATGAATACGTTCTAGAGATTTGATGTACAACACCAATCAATATACTTTATGTTACTGTAAACCACTGGAGTTTATATTAATTCACCAATTCATGTTAGGAGAGAAGGCACCATTACATTTAGGAACCTGAAAAATCACTTTTATAATAGATAAGGTATCAATCTGAAGCAACTTCCCATGCAAGATGGGACATTACTTGCTTTATTTATAATTACTTTTATAATTACTTTTTTTCTAAATACATTGGAAAACTTAAATTCAACCCTTGCAACAACTCTGAAATGCTATTGTGGAGAAGTTTACTAACTCATTCTTTGATTTATGGATAGAGAATAGATAAAGAAAAGAGCTAAATGACTTGGCTATTGATGGATATTGTGGGACCAGAGCTTAGGTCTTCTGAATTCCAAGTTATTATACTTTCGGCTAAGCTACAATGCCTTTTCCTTTTTTTCTGTCTCCATCCTATAGACTAAACCAGACAGCTATGGTAAAATGAAGATGAAGCTATGTTTAGTTTCTTATTTCACCTGAGGCCTGTGAATAATACAAGAGAAAATTTACCTTCTTTTGCCTTTCCCATGCCCTCCTATTGCCTCACTAAACTTCACACAGTAAACTATCTAGCAGCTTTTACTATGCCTTATGAGGTACCAAGTACAGGAACTTCACAGAGGAATTATATACAGTTCCAGAGTTCTCAGTATATTAATAAGACCAATTTGGCAAAGAGGGTTTCAATAAGATGCAGAATAAGTGACACAGTTGTAAACAGAATAATGTGGGAACACATAAAGTGATATATTGAATTCTATCTAGAGAAGTTAGGAAAGGTTTCCCATAAGACATGGCATTTGAATTGAATCTTATAATAAGAGAAGTATCGTAAAAGATGTAAAAGAGGATTCTATGAAAATGTAACCAAAGTCACATTGGCAGGTGTGATTTTGGTGGAAAGTCACAGGTTGAAAGAGAAAGATGGATGGGAATATTAAGAGAAACATGAGCTGGGAGAAGTAGGTTTGGACTAGAGTATGCTGTGAGTCCTAGATAAGACTAGGATTTTTATACAATACACCATAAATAATTAGAAGTAAATGATGCCAATCAAGAAGGTTGAAATGGCAATGGCTAGAAAGATAGAAACATAATAAATGGATGAGAGTAGATTAAGTATAACAAAGATATGGGGAATAAAATTGAGTAAAAAATAAGAGTAAGCCCTTCGACAGATCAGAGGAGAGATTATTAGGGCTAAATTAATACAGGTGGGATAATATAAAAGAATTGCATTTGAGAAAATTTTGCAGATAGTACTAAAAATATTCATTGACTGTATATGAGAACTACGTTTAAAATCACACACACATATTGATAGAGAGAGAATATTTAATATTTTTATTAGACTTTATGATTTCAGTTATTTATAAGATATCTAAGCAAAAATGCCTACTTGCCAAAGGAAAATATCTGGGTCTGGATCTTTGAAGAATTTGTTTGTATATAAAGTTGGGAGAGTCTGTGAGTGAAGAAGTAATAGGGATCACACACAGAGAGGGGGTGTGGCATGGTTAAGAGAATAAAAACAATTACAAATGTAATTGAAAAGAAACAGGAAGTGAAGATAACCTGCAACACAAAGTAGGCACTCCACAATGTTTGTGGAGGAAGAAAGGAAGGAAGAAAGGAAAAATTACGGAAGGAAGAAAGAAGCAGGGAAGGAAGGGTGGAGTGAAGAAAGGAGGGGGAGAGCTAAGAGAATCAGAAATGAACCATGTCCTGGGCGTCAAGCAGGAGTCCCATTTCCTCCAACCCATTTCCTATTCTTCAACGGCTCGTTAAAAATTAGATCACTTTTCACACACATGTATTTTAAACTATGGATGTTTATGAATAATTGGATATGGATAGGTAGGTAGACAGATAGACAGTTAGATAGATAGACACCCCTTTGCAATATTTGAGTAACTTTCTTTTCTGGACTAGTATCCATTCTTAAATGCTTCATAATTGGCTATTCCAGAAAGAAAAAATGAAATCCGACCTGATTGGAAAGAGTTGCAATTCTCACATGTCAAAAAGTGGTGGGAGAGCTTCTACACTATTTGAGATCACTTTAAGCTACCTAAAGGTATTGCGTTATATCAATAACACACTACACCAAATGTCAAGAGATATCCAATTTAATGGTAGCTTCAGCATTACAGGCTGTGTGAATATGGACATGAACTATGCTTTTAAACCTTGGTCCTTATATCCATAAATAGGTATTATCATGCCTACCCTTACAGCTTTCATAATAATCATGAGAGGTAATATATGGAAAAGGGCTTTGTAATCTGTAAAGTCCTATTAGGAATTATTACAAATTGCACCTACTGTTCACACCTCTATATCTCCCTGTATACCTAACCACTGGAGTCACATGGCAAAATGAAAGATGTCTTCTTTCATGTATAAAGATATCATCAAGTATTTAAGCAAGATGCTCACTGTCCATAACATGGTATATGCAAAATTAATACATATCAAAAATCTCAACCAAAAAAAAAAATCCATAACCATGGTCTCTATTTAATAGTATACTTATGCTCAAGAATATGTATGAAACAATAAGTAATTCATGAAATAAGCCAACACTTTACACTATAAATATTCTTTCTATTGGACATGTGTAGAATTGCTCTGAAAAAGTTCTGTTCAGTAATGGTAAGATTTCGCAAACACCTGATCATACATTGTTAACAGCAATACAGAAGAAAATAGGAATGGCTCTGGAAACAATATTTAAACTGTGGTAATAAGGAACAAAAAATTCAAAGTATTTTTAAAAAATAAGAAAAATGGAATGTGCTCTTCAAACATTGTGTATTTTGTACTGAAAACTTCTAGAGCAATCTTTGAGGTAGTTATAAGATCAAGAGCAACAAAAATTTCCTAACTTGAATTTGGCACATAAAAAAAATTTCATAGCTGACTCTACATCAAGGGGAAGTTGCAGGCTCTAATACCTAGAAGACTAGTCAATACCTGAAATAGAGAAAAAGCAGTTCAAATTTGTTTAACAAAACCATGTTTTCAAACTAACTTTAATTTATGCATAAGAGGGCCATTACCTTGTTCTTTTTAAAAGGAAACTTCTTAATTGGAACTAAATCATTCATTATTCACTGTGATACAGGTTTTATACCCTTAGGTTCCATGTGATTATTCACACGTTCAGCTGACAGAAAGGAGAAAAAGCTATTCTAATGACTTAGCTTGGCTCTGACTCACTGGTTTTTATCTCACTTTAACTTCCAATCTTGGTTAAGGAGAGTGTTAAAGCTGGGGGAAATAACATTTTGGTAGATGGTAAAGGATAAGTACAAGTGATTTCAAGTTGTTGAAGCTTTCATTAAATACAGCAAGCTATTTCAAATCCTAAAGCTATTTAAATGAAGGGCTGAGACTTTTCTGTTGTATACTTAAGAGCTTAAAATGTACTGTTCAGAATCTAGCAGCCACCCTACTGAATGGTGTGATTAGACATTTATTTTGACACTGCTCACTGAAGACTCAATTATGCCCCCAGAGTAAAAGTTGCGCAGCATCAAAATGTCTAATGATCTGAGTGTTTATAGGGTAACAACAACCCACATACTAAACAGATTGCCAGAATTTTGTCACTGTGATATCTAAATGGAACATTTGGGTGGTTGTCTAATGCACTTTCACTTGATATAGAATTTTAGCTAAAAGGAGTGAAATTATACCTAAGCATTTCACACAGGTTACCAAACGAGAAGATATTATTAAATAATAAAATGCATATTTGTAGAATCAAAGAATGTCAGTGATGGAAGAAATATCTAAGATCATTTAAATCAGACTTTGCATATATATATATTTAATGTGGAACTGAGATCGAGGGTAAACAGCTAGTAAAATATGGAGCTGATCTGCAGCATTGGTCTGGGTAATGATTTCTTAGATATGACCCAAAAAGCACAGGAAACGAAAGCAAAAATACACAAATAGGATTGCATCAAACTAAAAAGCTTCTGCACAGCAAAGAAAACAATTAACACAGTGAAGAGACAACCCAGAGTCTGGGAAAAATACTTTTCCTAGATCCAAAAATCTGTCAAATTAGCAAATTTATGTTTTATAAGTATGTATTTTAGACTCTAGCATGCAGAATGGTGCCAATGGCAAAACAAGTGTTTAAAAAGAAGTAAAAAAACCCTGCAGTTCTTATTCTAGCTCTGCTAATCTATGTCTTTGTAACCTAGCATAATTCATTTAAACTCTTAGAGCATTGCTTTTAATATTGTCTGCATGGTTCCCTATGATTTCATAGAATTTGAATATTCGTGGCTTATACATTGAAACAGCCACCTATATTTCATTATTAAATAAGCTATGGAATGATGTTCTCAAGCTACCACATAAGGACATGGCCTTCATGTTGGGAAAGCTGACTCTCCAACATATAATTACCCCCAGCGTCTCAGTCAAGTTTTTCTTGGAATGCCCGGACTGTGTGTCCTGTCAGTAATTCTTGACTACTTTTGCCTTACATGTGCTAATCTCCTTCCCCTTACCTTCTCTCCTGAGCCCTGAGTAAAGATTATTCTTGGCTCAATTACCCAACTCCTCTGAAGAGAGTTGGCGACACAACAGCCTTTCTTTGGCTACCACCTTGAGATCCAGGGTTCCCAGGTATCTATGAATATTCTCATCAGGTTACTAGGACCCCACAGAGGTAGTAGAACCAACAAAAAGCATACTCAGGATAATGCACTAATTTTATACTGGAGAATATATGCCCCATCTTATTATATGTGAATCAATTATTCACTTCCAGACATTCAGCTTTCAAATAGATATGCTGTTTATTAAAAAGCCAATACCCCCTTCCCTTCCACTCAAAGGATTTGGAGAAAACCAAGATATAATGCACAGAAGACACATAAGAATAATTATATGTGATAATGGTGACAATGATGCTAATTTCTTTTTCTGGTTTTCTGAACTTGCAGATGCTCTGCAAACTAATTATCTTGAATGAATCTATAAAAGTTCATTTACTAAGTCTCTAGCACTATTCTTCCCTATTCTCTAGAAAGTCCTACCCAGGTAGCTCAAAGCATAATAGAAAAGGTACAAATCATTCACAGTAAAAGTGTTGATGGAAATTTCAATTACTGACGATAATTCCAGCCCTTTATTGATATCAATGGCATGTAATCAAGGCAAACTATATATTTCTGTTAACATAAGAAATGGAAACCAAAAAAAAAAAAAAGTAATAAAATATATATATATATTTATTATTTAATGTTTTATTTTAATTTTGAAATGTCAGATATATATCATTTAACAGTCAGAAAGTAAATAGTAAACTCAATCTCTCACAGCAGACATTGCATAAAATAAGGATATTCATTTTCCTAAATATCTCTAAAACAGAGACCAGAAGACAGAGGGAGCAATTCTTTTTAGGGTTTGTAATGAATTCAGACATGTTCATTAATTTTATAGCAGCTCTTTTGGTTTCACAGTGAAACATAAAAAGGTCTATTTTATTGAAAAGAATACCAAATAGCTATCTAGATACTTGACAAAAAAGAATTTGTTCTACTTTTTTAAATGCATGGGTGATGAAGCAAGACTTACAGATATTTTTGTTAGAAAGTTTAATTCTAATAGTGTCTTCTCTAACAGAAATAACCTATAGTAAAATAATTCAAAATACCCTCTCTTCTGAAGGTGATTTTCACATAAAATTTGAATGCAATTTTAAATAGCACATTATTATGATCTGGATTTGAATGATCTTTGAAGGAATAATGTTTTCTATTGATAAAAGTTCGATAATACACATTTCGTTAAAGTAGTGTAGTGGATTGAATTATGTTCCCCCAAAACTCCCTGAAGCTTGAATTGTATCCCCCAAGTTTTATGTATTAGAAACTTACCTCCGGACTGTGACTGTTAACAGGGTGGGAAATCCTAGTATGGTAATTGTAAGGTGGGGTCTTGAAGAGATGATTGGGTTGTAGAACCATTTAGTAATGAATGGATTAAAAATGATGGTCAGGGCCATGGTTCTGAGGGCTTTAAAAGAAGAGGAGAGTCTGTCTTTCTCTGCTCTCTCTGCTTCCACTATCTTGTAATGTGAGACCCCTGGGTTACTGTTGCCACCGCCGGATGGACTTTGGACTTCCCAGCCTCAAAACCTCGAAGCAGTAAATTTTGTTTTCTTTATAAATCACCCAGTTCCATGTATTTTGTTATAAGCAACACAAAACAGACTAATGCAAGTGGTTGGGTCACTATTTGTGTATGAACAACCTCAAACCATAGGTGTTTAAATGAACCAAAGCGCTTGATTTATTTCTAAGAATCATCCTAGAGGATTTATAGATTTTTTTGGTCAAATTTGACTTAATAATTAGTATATTAGCTATATCAACAAGTTAGTATAACCACCAACATTATATTGGTAGGAGGGTGACATTTTGCCCTTTATTATCACTTGGTTAAATTACATGAGATGTCCTATACAGTTTACAGCAAATTGTTTATCTCAAAGTAACATGAAATAATGTTCTTTTATAGAAAACCCTCAACATTAACTTGGTGCTGTATTTTAATATTATAATTTAAACCATTCAACAAATGACTATTAAATAATTGGTTAATTATTTGGATAATTATGAAAAATTAGATCCTTATCAATATCTTCTAATATAATTAACAAAGCTGAAATTAAATATAAAACAAAACTTAAAAATAGAAGCCACAATGCTTAAATAATTGTAGCATGGGGAAACTTTTTATGCCAATAATTAAAGGCAGAAACTATAATGGGAAAGAATAATGAATTTAACATAAATATTTAAACAATAAACACTTAATGTATCCAAATATACCATCAAAAGTTGAAGCTGTCAAATTGTGAAAAATATTAGTAAACAATAAAAATAAATCGATCAGTTAGAAAAACTGTAAAATGACATGAAGTAATTTCAAAAATGAAGGTACATTAATAAAAAGTACTTACATTTTAAAAATCAATCTCATCTTTAAGAAACACACAATGTAAAGCATCAATAAGATAGGAAAATATATCTCTGCAATAAGATAAAATAATATATTATATATTATATATTATATAGTAGCTTTCTTTAGTGTATACTTTAACCCAGTAAATTTCTATCATTAGAAAATTATCATACAAAATTGAGGATGTGCACAAAGATATATAAAGATATTTATGGAAGATATTTTTACTGAAAAATTGATGCCATGTTAAGGCAGGAGTACCAAAATTAAGGTAGGGTCACCAGTGACAATTGCAGTCTGGAGTTGCATGCTGTATCTAAGCGAAACAACAGTTTCTCTGTTGTAATCTGTCAATACCATGCAACAAAGTTGCTCTACTCTTTCTGAACCTTCCACATTTTCAAAAGAAGCAGAAAATCCAGGTTTTAAAATGAAAATCTTCTAATTACAAGTACTGATAGAAAAAAATCAACTTTTAAAAAATTGTGAACAGTAACAACAAAATACATCAGTGGATCTAATTCAGCTTGACACCAGGTTGTAACATTAGATAAAACAGAACTGCATGCTATTGATAAAAGCATTGCATGGTAGAAAAATATTGGCACAAAAATTTCCCTAGTACATTTATAAATGACAAAAGTAGTGTATTTTATTTAAAGAAAAAGGAGTGAGGCAAGGAATTACAGAAAACTAAAAATTAACAGGGTTACTTTTCAGTGGTGGAATTAATGGCCTATTTTTTTCTCTATTTTTCTAGTTTTAATTATTGTGATGTAGTATGCTGAAATTAGACAAAAAGAGTAACATTCTGAGTGATATCGAAATCATACCAAGAAGAAAGGTACATTGTAACAAAATCCCACCTACAGGTCAGTTGGTGGGTAACAAGGAAATTGTTAAAGTCTCAAGGACCGAGCCTGTGGCGCACTCGGGAGGGTGCGGCGCTGGGAGCGCGGCGACGCTCCCAGCGGCCCACGGGTTCGGATCCTACATAGGAATGGCCGGTGCACTCACTGGCTGAGTGCCCGTCACGAAAAAGAAAAAAAAAAAAAAAAGTCTGGGAAGAGAGTGACCTGTGATATGTGGCAGTGACACATTGAGAACACTCTGAACTGAGGTGATGTGTACCTAATGACACTTTAGTGTTCGAAAATATAGGTGAGAATACAGAATATTAGTATTGTATGATAGCTGGTTGCTGCATTAGTGAGTATGATGGTTAATTTTACATGCCAATTTAAGTGGTCTAGGGTCTGCCCAGATTGCTGGTAAAATATATTAAATTAAAATAGAAACCAAGCCTGAAGAGTCTCTAAGCAGACAAAGCCAGTGACCTCAACCTTTCTTGATTTGCAAACAATAAGAAAAATTTGAGTGATTTCTTGTAAATGCCTATATAAAAGAAAAACAAAATGTGAGCTCAACCAGTCAGAAGCCAACAAAGTTATAATTATGTAACTAGGGTCTTTCCAACAGGATAGACCAAATAAGGCAACTGCATAACTAACCAGTCAAATATTTTCTTTGCTTTCCATCTCTGTATTATAAAAGCTTCCCCCTAAGTTCCCTTGGTGAAGCTCTGGAACCATTTCTGGTTTGGAGCTGCCCAACTCTTTAAAATTTTATTGTGTTTCAGTTCATCTTTCTAACAAACATTAATTTCTGGGTGTGTCGCTGTGGATGTTTCTGGAAGAGGTTAGCATTTGAATTGGTAGACAGTAAAGAAAATCTACCCTCACCAATGTTGGCAGGCATCACGCAATACACTGAGTGTCAGAAAAGACAAAAAGGCAAAGCAAATGTGAATTTTCTTTCTCCTTGAGCTGGGACATCCATCTTTTCCCTGCCCTTGAGCATTGGAGCTCCTGGTTCTTGGGCCTTTGAACACCCTCCCCAACCTCACACACACATACTCCCTCCCTCTTTTCTCAGGCTCATGGCCTCCACCTGAATTACAGGAGGAGCTTTCCTAGGTCTCCCGCTTGCAGACAACACTCTGTGGGAAATCTCGACTTCCATAATGGCCCAATTCCCATAATAAATTTCCCCGTATATGTCAACGTATATCCTATTGGCTCAATTTCTCTGGATAACCCTGACTGATACAGTGAGTTATTACAAGGAAGAGATGAGCTTGGAAATAAATCACCAATTTGCAATCAGGGGCAAATGGAATATATCCCACAAAGACCACTGTCTGACATGCACGTCCCATTCTTTTTCTTTCCAAATAGTGGTGTTTACTATAGCTTTCCTGTCCCTTTTTCACATTGTACATCGAATGTGTGGTAGGGCAGGTAGAATTTATTTATAAGTTCCAGATCAAGAGAGTATAACCAGACCCCATGTTGAGATTTAACACTATGGAATACTCATATTAATAATACTTGTCTTATAAATAGGTATAATCTTCACTACAATTACTCCAAACAATAAAATACTTTAAAATAATATACAGTGTACACATGAAAGCTCATAATGTGCCCATATTTTTGCTGTTGAGAAACAACACAAAAGCAAATTACTAGTTCAGTAGATCAATGAGCATCAGCAGAATTATATCATCAAACATTCCACTGGCTTTGAGCATAATGTCTGACATAGCCAGATAATTAATTCCAATGGCAGGGCAATCCATTGCATTTACATTCTCTTTCTAACAATTAGTGCACATATATCCAGAGAAATGGTATCGATTCCATATTGTTTTAGAGTGAAATCACCTAATAACTTCTCCAGAGCTCTTTCTTTTAAATCTAATCCTCCTTCTTATCTGCCTGATAATGATCATTTGAATTGGGAAAACTCTGATTAGATTACATCCTTCCATTCAGATTAGTATTGGGTAAGATGCTTTAACTGCAGTTGTACGGCTGAAGACTTAACCTGAGAGAAAGATCTGTCTTTCATAGGAATCAGCTTTTAGAACTGAACACAGTTTTAAGACTTTATTTTCTATTTAACTTTTAAGCTATTTTACCCTAACTTCTCATTGATGCTACTGCATAGTAAACAAGCCTGAAGGACATTCTCTGAAAAACAATGGAAGAAAGAAAGACATGTAACTCCTATAAATACAATTCTAACTATAGAAGAGGAGTCCTTATAAACAAAAATACATATATTTCTAACAACTGTGCTTTTATTTCAGATCATTTTCAACAAGTACAGTGATGTACAATAAATACAGTTCCAGGACAAATTTAGTTTTTATTTATTTATTTTTTTTACTGCATTTTGTTTTAAGTGTAGCTACTCAAAGCCAAAAACAAACAAAAAGTAAACACCAGTAACACTGTCCTCCTTTTGTTTATCTTTTTTGTTTTCTTGTCTCATTTTTAAATGGACCAGTGATTCACTAGGAAAACTCACTTAGGTAAAACTTTTTCAGTTATCCTCTCAGAGAACTTAAGGCAGGTGCTTTTTGTTGTAGCTTTTTTTTTTTTTTTGAATCTATGAAACTATTAACACCAGAAAACTGAACATTCCTAAGAGTGTCCTAATAGCAAAAATAAATGAAGAATTTCAACTGCATTTTAAATTTCAATAAATAAATAAATATAATTTCCATTTCAGGATCATAACAAAATTTTGATTATATTAAGAAGGTCTTTGTATACACATCAAACTACTAAGAAGCACTATCTCATTTTATCCTTTTCTACTGCTTTTGCCCCAAACTCTTGTTTAAAACGTTTAACTTTAAACAGCCTGAACTGTATGTCAAGCAGTACCATAAGCATGTTACTTGAATTATCTCTTTAAAGTCTTGCAGTACTCTTGAGGCACTGGCAGTAAAAAAACTGAAGCTCAGAAGCTTTAAGAAAAATGTCTAGTTTCAGAGCGAATAAACATTGGAGCCTGAAAGTCCAACTACTGGTCTTATATCATTGACCACTTTTGGGTACTGACCTAAAAAGGCCTAGGGGGAGAATCAATTAATTAGAATCCCTCATATAAAAATATTGTTTGCCCTCCAATATCCTAGCCTAGATGAATATATATGTAACAAAAATATACCTAAGTATAATGACAAAAGAATCAGGAATAAGAATGTCTAATGGACTTTACAAAATAGGAAGAAACTCAATGGAGTTTGAAATTATGTTAAAAAATATGTGCATGTGCAAACAAAAAAGCATGATTTTAAATGTACTCTGTCAACAGTGCAGGTAAAACTTTCTATTCAGACATAGCCATACCTTGTAAAAAAGGCACCCGCATATGCTGATGTATCAGACCAAATATTCCTTGTGACTTAAATGCTAAAAATAGACATTTGTTCCTTTAGCAAAGGAAAAAAAAAAAAAAAAACATCAGACATTACGTAGTCATGTAATTAACTTCTAAGAATGTAAAATATAGACTTGCAAGTTAAGCCAATAGTATTTGTTTTTTAACATAATGTATGTGGAAACTGTGTCAGAATAAACAATCCTTACAGCAGAATTGATTCTGACAATAAATAATCACACACTGCTAGAGGTGACTTTAGTAGGGTCAACCGAAAGTCTTAAACTTATGGCTGATGGTATTTATTTGAAATACCACCAAGAGTCCTTATAGTGTAGAAATCTAGAATTTAGTATCTGGAGCCTTGATTTGAATCTACACTTCATCTCCTAAATAGGTAACTTTGGACAAAGGTTTTAACTTTCCTGAATGTATATTTCTTATCTATAAGCTGGAAAAAAACTTTCTGAAGTTACAAGAATTAAATGAGTTAATAAATGTAAAGTACTTAAAATAATAACTGGCATAAAATAACTATTACATGATAATTGATTATTATTTTTATTATTACTATTATATAAATTTTCTAGTCTAAGAATGTAGTTATTTTATAATGATAAAAATATTACATATATATTTAAACTTTTTAAAATGCATTCTGATTACTCATCATGTAAGAAAATGTAGCTTTAACATGAAGAATAGCATTTAATGTAGAAGTCATATATAAGATTTATTTTACACATACTGAAATGCCATCATTTTTAATTATTTTAAAGCTCATTATAGTAAGTCCTCATTGGCAAATTCTTTATTTGTTAGTTAAATTTTTGCCTAGAGCAGTTAATCTCCTTTCTTAAGACTCAATTCCTAAACCTATAACCTTTCTTTTCCCATTTAGAAGATAGATAGGGGTAGTATTGCTTTTTTGCCCACTCCTTCCCCTATCTTTAACAACAAATGTGCCCGTACTTAAGCATATGGCCATGTAGTAGATTGAATGATTTTCCCCAAAAACTCATTGAAGCTTGAATCGTGTCCTCTGAGTTTTATGTATTAGAAACTTAGAAACCACTGTGACTGTTAAGAGCGGGGGAAATCCTATTATGGTAATTGAAAGGTGGAGCCTTGAAAAGGTGATTGGACTCTAGGACCCTGCAGTAGTGAATGGATTGAAAATGGTGGTCAGGGGCATGGTTCTGAAGGCTTTAAAAGAAGAGAAGAGTCTGTCTCTCTGCTTCCATCATCTTGCAATGTGAGATCCCTGGGTCACTGTGACCACCGCCAGATGGGCTTTGGACTTCTCAGCCTCAGAAACTGTAAGCAATAATCTTATTTTCTTATAAATTACCCAGTTCCCTCTATTTTGTTGTAAGCAACAGAAATGGACTAACAGTCCACAATTAATAATGCAGACTGTGTTTTTCTTTTCTCTTCTTTTCTTTTTTTTTTAAACCAATTTTCACCTGTTATTTTGATAAATACAATGTTTACAAATGGGTTTGTAATTCCTCAATACATGCCAAATATCATCAGTATATCATGGCACAGATATATTCAAATTCCAATAGAAAAACATTCCGAGAGCTAGGTACACACAATACATTCCACAAAGTGAATAACTGGGGAGCTTGGGAATTGTGGCCATTCTTTAAAAATTTACATTTTTTTTTTCTTTTTATATGTGTTGTGTGCATTTGGGTAGGGCCATACTTTTTATAGCTCTGGTTGCAAAATGTAGAATCAAATTATATTCGCTCATATTCTCACAAAGTGAACAGCAAGAATCCACAGCTACAGAAATTTAAAACTATTTACTCTTTCTTTTTAATTGATACATATACAGAACCTTAAGGAGGGAAAATCATAATACTCAGTGATTATGATGTCACATTTTAGTTATTACATTATTACATTTACTTATTACAATTTTTAGAATTTTAGAAGGAGGGAAATCAATAATTCTGTGTGTTACATATGGATACTTACGCCCCCAAAGTTTGCCATTACATTTTTAATGTCACTTTAATATGTCTTAGAAAAAAACAATAAAACTACTGTAAACATGAATATTAGGTGGTCATGTTTATTGCAAAGACACAGATAATATATAATTTATCAGTATGGTAATACTGTAATATTATTTTTCAATTGTATTCAATTTTCAGGACTCAACATGTATAATATTGAATAAAATAAGATGTGAATGATAATAGCTCAATTTATATATATATATATATATATATATATATATATATATATATATATATATGTTTTCTCAGCTAAAGACCCTTGAAATAACTCCAAATTTTGTTCAAAATTTACAAACCCATTCAAAAGAACATAAAATGTTATGCAGATGCTAATTTAATGCAAAACACATTAGTAAAAATTGTTCTGAATATACACATATATTGTGTTAATATTTTAAAGCTATTTTTAAAATGGCAATTAGATTCCAATGATTCATCAAATAATTAAATCACAACATTGGTAAACTCAATTTTCCCCTCCTAAGCATACTGAAATATATGAAAATATACAGTATAAACAATAATTTGAATAGCATTAGGCTTATGTATTCTAGTGAGGAAAATAATAAGAACTGGGATATGATGGAATTTTAACTTATGCCTATGCAGTAGTTAGCTGTCCTTTTTTAAATGAAAAATAGAAAAATTTGAGTCAAGACAATGTATTGTTTAATAATAATTAATCAATTATTCAGAAAAGTCTGTCCTTGGTGGCAATAGTGAAAGGACTTTGGAGTGAAAAGAGGTAAACATGGTAATTACAATAAAAAATTCAATAAATCGAGAAGGAAAAAAAATACACACACACACAAGGGGTCTTCAAAGAGTTTGTGGAATGATTCACATTATCTTTTAATTCTATTTTTCTATAAACTTCTTGAAGTGCCCTCATATATATATAAATACACACATATATAAATATATATATATATCCGTGTATATGATTTTGATGTTATTTGAAGTATGTATAAAAAACAATGTAAGAAAATAACATTGAGATGTGTTTTTACATCATTCATGGTTAAATATCTTAAGTCAAAACCAATGGTTGTACTTCATTTCTCTTCCTTGCTTTGCTCCTGAAAGGAATTTAATTACTGAAAAAGAGGTGGGGATTTAAGTGAGTACTTCACAAATAAGAATTGTAGGAAAATTAGAAAACACCTAAAATCACATAAATCATTTCTAAAGTTTTATTTGTCTTTAAAGCATAGGCCAACATTTATGCGGCTCTGCAATGCAGTCCAGAAACAGCTCGGTGTAACAGTATTTTTAGATAAACTGTAAGGCCATTTATTTAAATTAGGTGGCTGACGAAGTGCAGTCATTTTGATATAAAGTAACCAAGGAGATGTAATACTTTGAACACAATTATATAATAGTTTTAAGAATTAAAGAAAAAATAATCACTTTTCAACAGGCATCAAACTTTTACTTGGTGTCCTATAAAACAATTTCTCAAATTGTCTGGCAAAACAAGAACCTTGAGAAACAAGCAGGCAAATGTCCTTATCCAAACCCCAGGAGAGTGGGCTAGACCCAGGCATCATGACTTCTCCCGCCTCTTGGATTTGCTGCCTACACAGACCTGGCTTCTAGTCGAACCCCACTCATAAACCTGGCCAAATGGCATACCACGGAGGACAAAGGATCTAAAAGGTGGTCCACTTTCATGATGTATCTCTAATCATTGGGTTACACCTCCTGTTCCCTAGATTGTTTTAATGTCAATGTCCGTATCTCCTTGCCCAAATCTGAGTTTGTACCTGAAGATTTTGAATAGGCTCTGGCACTCCAGACCTCAATTAGGTTGTAGAACTGGCTTTCCATACAAGTAGCTGTGGTTTGTGGGACTTTAAGTTGTAGTGGTTTTGCCTAAAAACATGAAAGCCTTCACCAGAGACATATGTTAAGATATGTCTTCTTCTAGTGATCCTCTTTCAAAATGCAAAACAATCCTGTTAAGGAATCCGTTAAATCACTGACTGTTAGTATGACTGGATTTCTTTAGGTAGCATGGATGAATTCAATGTAAACACACATGGAGAATGTGGAAGAGGAACCATGCTGATTTTATGAACATAGGACAGAGGTGAGAATATATTCACTATTACAGTTGTTGAAAAATATATATTTTTGATATATTTTATATTATATTTATATTTTCATCACTTAAAGAGATGATATTTTCTATCGGTATTATGTGATTTAAATCAGGGCACGGAGGAGGAGGAGAGGGGAGAAAAGATAGGACTAGAGGCTACTAGGTCCTCTTAGACAAGGCTGGGGAATTATTTTTTCAAAAGGCAGTCCTTGGTAATAATAGACACTCAAACTTTCTAACAGATTACTATTGGTTTGGGGGAAAAAAAGTGTGAGAGAACTTTTCATTAGAAAAAAGCCCAATGTTTCCATTGGTGTAAATGTAGCTAAAGATGGTTCAATGGTAGAATTATTCAAAATATTATGCATCACAAGTGCGCCATCATGTGGGCTATTTTCTCTCACCCAAAGGGGCGAGGGGCTATGTGACAGAAGGAGTTTCTAGAACTCTGAAACAAAATTCTATATATTTTAATACATACAAATGAATTCTGTTTGCTCTTAGCAATGTTATCATTTTACAGAGAAAGCTCTTGAGCTATGGCAAGAATCTGGGTTGCTGTGGCAATATGTTTCAATCCCAATATATCAGAACATTTGTGATTTGAGGTAAATATAAAGTTAAAACATACCTTTCTTAGGTTAAGATTACTTTGCTAGTATTAAACTAGTTTCATATTTCTTTCCCAGGTTTCCAAATTCTAAGGGCATCGCCAACCAAATATCTAATGAGATTGTTGGAGTTTCAACAACAACAACAACAAAAAACTCAAAAATAAGTTTAAAATTCACATTAATCTTTGCAGTGCATTACTAAAGAGGACATGTGTCATTAAAGCACTCAGCTGTATTTTTTTAAAAATTTCAGCACGCACACAGATTAAAAAAGAAAGGAACCAACACTTTGACATAGCACAAGACAACTTGGGAAAAGCAAGATGACTAAAGTGTTTTTTATTGTATTGTATTGTACTTTATTTTCAGAAAATAAGCAAATACAATATTTTCTTTGCCTATCCATGTGCCTATCCACTGTTACTGTGAAAACATTTTAAGTAATAGTAAACTCTAAATGCTTACTTTTGCAAAAACATATTCTGTACAAGTAGCATTGTATAAGAAAATGGTATAAAAGATGAACTCTGATACCACAGTATTGATGAACACCACACAGATTGAACACTATCGTAATGAATGACTAACCTCCTTTGGCTGGAAAGACTGCAGAAAATTAAGAATTTCATTGAGACGCCACTTTCAAAAAAAGACCCAAAGAAATGACCAATCTCACCATTGGGTTGAGGATTTCATCAATCATTTTTTTCACCTTTATATTACCCCTGTGAAGTTCTATTAATGGAAATGAACAGTGTTACTAGAAATAATTGATCATAGGGATTTCTTAAGTTTACTTTCTTTTTGCATAGTTTCATTAAAGCTACCTGAACTGCTTTGTATTATTAGGAAAAAAGATAAACATGTAAATATATGAAATAAAAAAGTGGGCATTTAAAAAATTGCTCTCTCTCCAGTGAGAAAGTGATAATTATATTGTTTAATTAAGATGTTGTCTAACTAAATCCATAAGTACAATGCTTTTTTTTTTAAATAACAATATCTCAGTAATGGTGAAGCACTTTCATCACCTCAGTAGTAGTGCTTCCCGATTTAAATTTCAAATGGTCATTATCCAGGGTTGCTAATATACAAATGATGGAAGTTTGGTATTTGAGAATAGTCATCTCCTAACAGGACAGACATGACAATAATAATGGCACTGATGAGGAAAAACAAGGAAAATTCAAGAAAATAAATACTAGAAGTTTTCAGATTAACACACTAGTATGATACTCTCCCTCACAAAAGCAAGTTTATTGACACTAAACCTGTAATTTTCATAGGATAATTCTTGAACCAGAAGAATTGGAATCAGTCATGATGTTAAATGTGCAGTTAATTAGAACCTCCTGAACCAGTTTCTTGTGTGTTAGGGGTTATCCATCTTTGAGCACTAAAATTTGAGAAAAACCTTTCAAGACCCTGAGACTAAAGAATTTATTTGAAAGTCAATAACTACAAATGAAAGCTGTTTATTTTCTTGGGATTCTCAAGTCTTTTCAAAGCATTTACCAAGCAAAGAATCTGCCCTTTGAGATAAACCTGATCTTGCAGATCTAAGATAAGGCCTATTCCTGCTGAAATAATCCACTTGCTAGAGACACACACACACACACACACACACACACACACACACACACACACTCACACACGTCTCAGATTTTTGCTTTATTTATTTCTCTTTTACAGTGTCTTAATTCTCCTTAAGTACAGTTGTGTTCTAATTTAGTATTACTGTCTCACCACTTTGGTTGATTATAATCTAGTCTCCCTACCCCACCCCCCACCGCACCCCCTACACCTGGCTCAGCAGAAGGCCCAGGCACCTAAGTATCTACCTACCAACTGCAAAAAATATACTATCAGGTTATTAAATTGTTTCAATTCGGGGCAACCCCGACTCTGAGCTGCCCTGTGAGCAAAAACACATGAGTGATAAGAGGGAAAATTAGGTCCTGATTGGAAGCTACAAGTGCATAGGAACAAGAGAAAAAATAAAATAAAATAAAAAAGAAGCAACAGAAGCTCTAGATGCCATTAGTTGCAGTTTATGTGAAGGGCACCCTGTAGAGGAGAGGTGGCAATGCTTAATGGAGCCAGATCTTAGACCTTGTCTTCCTCCACTTTACAGCACCTCCTGGAATCCACAGCACACGTGTGAGGAAGTGGATAAATCCATCCAACATTATTCCGTTCCCACAAATGAGATCGAGAATGAAATGTAACATTCTCTCTATGGAGCCAAGTTTTGCAAGCTCAGAATACTAACTGGTTCATTTATTTCACTGATTACCATATGTAGATGTGAAATACCAGGTACTGATTTTCAATAAAACACCCCCCTAAAGTTAACTTGCCTTTCTGTTTTCATCTGTGCATCTATATTGTTGCCACCAAAGTTTTAATATTGGTTTTTAAAATTTCCTCACAGATCAAAAAATATCCTTTGCTAAAAAAATCAAGGGCCCTTTCCATCATCTCATACAGTTTCTATTATTAGCTGAAGTGCAAAAGTAGGGATCAATTACACACACTGTATGCGTAATCTTACCGTGTTGAATTGCACCCAATATATTAATTCAGCCTCACCCCATTTTTTTTCTCAACTAAAAAGGATCAGATATTTAAATAAAAACTTTAGTCAAGTCTGGAAACAGCAGTCTTTCATCATCCCTGCACATTGTAAAAGTGTTCTATTCTCTCTACATTCACAGTGTTCTGATAATGGGCAGCACATGGAAAGAATAAAAGGAAAGAAGGAAGGAGGGAGGGAGGGAGGGAGGGAGGGAGAAAGACGAAGAGAGAGAAAGATGAAAGAAGAAAGGAAGGCAGGAAAACAGAAAGGAGAGATAGAGACAGAAACAGAGACGAACTCAGAGAGATATCGCTACAATGTCCTTGATATCCTGCATTTTAAGCTAGAAGGGGGTGACCCCCTCCCGTTGAAGTATAACGAAACAAGCCGAGTCTCCATTCACTACTGAACATTAAGAAAACTTGCATGGGGAAAACTTTTGGGGAAAAATGAAGCTGATTTCTGAGCTGCTTTTGCAGTTGTATATGACACTGACATTTATTTCCCATAATTCTTGTCCACAGGAAGCACATCTTTCAAGAAACTGAATAAAATCAAGTTGGACATTCTCAAAATCTTCCTCAACTTCCTTGGGAAGCTCAGATTCTCCCAACACAACCAGATATGCAAGGAGCGAAGCCGCGGAAGGTAGTCCACCTTGCGGGTGCCGTGGATTTGGTTATTCAGAGCCTGAATCCGAAAGGGGTGCGGGGGAGGGGGGAGGGGATGAGAAATGAGGGTGAGGAGAATGTCTCCGCTCCATGAAACTAGACACCCTTTTGGAATCTGGGCTGAGCACGCGAATCAGGATCCCACCCCCTTGCCTACCTCCAGGCTCCAGTCAGCATCGCCGGCTTCCTCCGCTCTGCTCCTTCCGCAGCAGCAGACGCACGGATCCGAGCAGCCCGGAGCTTAGGTCCCGCAGAGCGCTCCCACCAAGCGCTTCTCTCTCGACTAGTTACCAACTGAGAAAAAGGGACAGAGACGCGCAGCCAGGACGGTGATTAAAATCCAGCGTTCAGACCGCAGCGCCTGGGAAGATTCCTGCTTCTCTTTTGCGCCCTCAGCTCTTTCGTCGGGCGAAGGGTCACTCGGGGAGCCCCCAGCAGCAGCTCCTTCCCTTCTGCTGCTTCTGATCGCGCCAGTCTCGGCCGCCGCTGCCACACTGCGCGCCCCGCTCTCCACTCACCGCACAGCGGGAAGGCCTGGCGGGGACAGCGCGGCGGGAGCAGGATAGATTAAACGAACAGATCTTTCGGGCAAAGGAGAAAAACTTTGATGTAAACGTACACACAGCACTGAGAAGAAACCAAAACAAGTTGCAGGGGCGGGCGCGGGGAAGACGCTGTCACCAGCTCTGAGAAAAATCACCCCACACCACAATCGGGGAGAGGAAGATCCCGGCTCCTTGAGCGATCCCCGAGCGCACCTCGCAATCTCTGATCTTCGAGTCCACCGGAAAAGCACAGGGCATGGGGACCCCTCTTGGTTCACGCCCGGGGTGCGAGTATCAAATGTGCCTCCCTATGGAGAGGCTGGCGGGGACTCGGTGCGAAAAGGACGGAGACAAACGCAGCACCAATATAGAGCGAGGGGAGTCCGAGCTGCCGCCTGCAAGAGCAAAGACGCGTCTCCCTTCGGGCAAAGTGACTGCTACAAAGTCTGTTCCCTCCCGCGCAGGGACAGGGACATTTAAAGGCCTGAACGGACGTCAGCACTATCCGAGCTCACGGGGTGAGCGCCAGGTTTCCCCGCCCCACGCCATGGAGCGCGCATTGGGGGAGTGCGCGGTGGAGAGCGGTTGGGTTCGGGGAGAAAACAGCGCCGGTGGCGCTGCGCATTGTCAAACTCCCAAGCCCATCATCCGAGACCGTATGCCGATGGCATTTCTGCCGTCAGTGCTCTTGCTGAATCGAATCGAGCCAGAGCTGCGTGGAGAGAGGTCTGACCACTCTGCGCGCGCATCCAGTATTGGGTCACCAAGGCGCTCAAAAACGGGTTTGAAGGGAAACCACTTTCCTCTTTAGCTCTGGTTGAAGTCATCATTCTGATTCATTTTGCAAAGTTAGTTGACATTCACCGAGATGCCTTTTACGTGAAAGAGATTAGACTTTCCAACCTTGAAATTCCAATCAAGATAATACTCAATCTTCCCTTAACCCCACTGCCTACTTCCTAATTAAGTGTCACAATAAATGAAAGTATTAGATGTGTGCAAATGGCCCTTAGGCTTTTTCTAATACTTAGATGTCCATTAGCAAGTAGTATTTCTTAAAATAATACCTTACTCTAAGTGGCATTTTCTAAGGTTTTTGTAACTATTTCCAGGTTGGCGGTGAGAAAATAAATTCTCAAACTCAAAAATATGATGTAAACAGGAATTTTTTTTCTTTTTCCTGTGCAAAATGACCTATTCTGTTTCCAACTGATTCTTATATTGTTTGCCAGTGCAGTCATATACCAGCTATATTTCTAAAGGTAGAGAATCAGATTAAACAGAGGTGGAAAATAATTCAGAAAACAGAATTCACTTTTCTGCAGGACTTTTCTTCAATTCCTTCAGGAAGAAGGAACCATCTGAACTCACTTATTAGGAGCCCAGGCTCTCTGTGGCCACCTTGATTGAGACTTGCAGTGTAGAAAGTAGTGAGGAAGGAATAACAGAATGGAGAGTCTCAAGACCAAAGGACCTGTGGCTGTGAAGGAGAGATACCACTATATATTTTTTTCCTTTTATGTAGTTCGAACCTGACCAAGGTAGGGTTACTTAATCACAGTTACCTGAAGACTTGGAAAGGTGACATAAACTCAAATTCCGCCAGAGAGCAGGCTCCATCTTGCACAGCCGCTCAGTGGCCCTCCCTCTAGCGGCCGTCAAGGGGAAGCTCCTCTCTTTTTCCCTCTCCCCCTCTTCGCCTCCTATCCCGGGTGTGTGTTTACCAGCCTGCGAGTGTGCGCGCGTGTGTTTGTTGGGAGGATTGATCACTATGGGAACCCGTGAATATCTCCTGCCGAACCCCCTCCTCTTCCCAGCTACCGCCATTCACCCCTAGGCGTCTTAAATGCTACTTCTACGGCTTCCTCCAACCTTGGCCCTGAGCTGGGATGGTCTGACCAAACTTCATGTTGAGGCTTTACTGTAAAGGCGTTGGAAACTTTGGAAACTAGAAACAAGGACAGCATGTCCCAAAAAGATCAGAAAGAAGTTGGGAGTGGGGAAGGGAGCAGAACATTGAAAGGATTTTGAAAAGCATCAGCTTTAATCTTTTTTCATATAAACAGGTTTCCAGTGAAACTCCCTAAGAAGTCAGGGGACAGGGTTAATTTGTTTGTTGACACCTACGCACCCCACCCCCTTTAGGTCCTGTGTCTTCCAAGCCCAGCGCTCGCTCAAAATGCTTTGGGGCTGAGAGGGAGGGCTTCTTCACTGTGACAAGATCAGGGAAGGCTGATGACTGCCGCGTTTCCCCGGATCCCGATTGTACCCCCCCCCCCACCATCGGCCACGATCTTTGAGGCTTTCTGGGTGGTCAGTGACTTCAGGGAATATCAGGCTTGGCCAGCGCAGGCGACCTTAGTCAAAGAATCTCCCGGTTTTATTCCTGACTCAACCTGGATGTGGAGCTAGAGGGGACAGGAACCTAGGGGGAGCCGGGCGACGTCCGCGTCTCCAGCTGGACCAGAGCAATCGTGAAAGAACGCGATGGAAACCGGCTTCCAGCCCGGAGCCTCCGGGTGTGACGGGGACTCAGGAGGCGGATCCACGGTTGATTAACGGGAATCTTTAGGGCATCGGAAAGAAGGCGGCATCCCAAGCCGTTGGGGACCAGATCCTCACCTGCTCCACGGCCTGATCCGCGCGGCGACCTTTGCAAGGTGGGCAGAAACGGGCCCCCTGGAGGAGGCGACACCGCTCTGGCCCTCAGGGTCAGCCCCCACCCACCCTCAGGTCCAGCCGGCGGGGGAAAGAAACACATGTCGGCTCTGAGCCGTTGACCTGCTTTTCCAAAGAAAAACGCCCGGAGCTGCCAGAGCGCGGAGACCCAGCGCCCTCAGCCTGTGCGCGCCGTCTGCGGGCGGCGGTCTTCGTCCCGACTCCCGGGCAGACAGGCGTGCGTCTGGAAGCAAACGTTTCGGCTCGGTCGCGGACGGCTTCCCCAGTGGGACAGAGCGACAGAGCCCTGGGTGATCCTGGGTCTTCCACAAGAGAGCCAGCGCAGTGCACTGGGCTGAAGGGGCGGTCAAGAGCAGACGGAGGGCGTCCCCTGCGCTCTCCTGAGAGCTGGGGACTGTAGGTGGCGCGACCCCGCCAGCTCTGCGCGCTGCCCTGGGTGCCTGAGGTGCTGGCATGGGGGAAGAGCACCCGGAGCAGGAGGAGCTCACCACACCCGTGGCCCGTGGGTCCCCCCGACCCATTTCTTTCCCAGGAGGCCGCCTCTCCCCATCCCAACGGGCTCCGCGGCTCCTGCTTGTTCCTGCGAATCTAACCCAGATTCCCCTGTATCCCCGCCCTGGGTAGCAGGCGGCTTTAGAGAGGGCGGTGCAGCGGGGCGGGCAATAACTAGCGCGACTTGAGCGTGGACTCTGACAGTGCAGGGCTCTTAGGATCATGTTTCCAAAAACGCGAGGCAACAAACTTACCCTTGAATATGCCCAGAAGGACCTACTTACTCTGATTGTGCTTGTGATCAATCAGAGCAAAGATGCCTTACCTCACCTAAGCATGTCCTGCCTTCATTTTTTTCCCTGCCTTGACAAGTAAAAGAAACAAGATTTGTAGGACTGAAGAGTTGAACAACCTTTTGCTACTACAAGTTAATCAATACATTTTATTCATTTTCTGTCCTCAAATAGTAAAAACATTTCAGTGTGATACATATAATTAAAATGTCGCATATTTGCTTAGATTATTAATATATGTCTTTTTTTCAAGAGTGAGTATTTAATATACTTAACATTAATTTTTAAAATGTTTAATTGTGTGGTAAAAAAATACAAAACAGAACTTACCATTTTAACAATTTTTAAGCATCCAGTTCAGTAGTGTTAAGAATACCCACATTTTTGTGCAACATAAATCCACAATTTTTTCCATCTTTGCAAGACTAAAACTCTACCCATTAAGTGTATCCCCATTTCCAACACCCCATTCTCAGTCCCTGGGAACTTCCACTTTATTTTCTGTCTCTATGATTTTGCCTACTCTAAATAACTCATATAAATGAAGTCATACAGTCTATTTTAAAAAAGGAATGGTACCCTAGATAAAGGAAAACAAATTAAATGTGTGTGTGTTGTATTATAAGCCTAGTTGTACTACTAATAGAACATTCTTTTGCATTTTTATTTGTGTTGCATTCATATATAAAGTTTGTATTTTAACACTTTCAAAGCCAGGTAGAATTAAGTTGTTCTTGACTTGTGCTATCTCTAAAGTAATTATTTTGATTACTGTTTTTTTTTTTTTCATATCTAGGAGATAATCTGGATATATGAATGATAAGACTTTGGGGTCTTAATTAATAAATAAGCATATTTATATACTTATTTGTCTTTTATAATAACATTCAGCTGTCTCGAATACATCTATAAATTCTAGTATGAAAGAAAGAGTGGAAGAATATGTTATATAATATATCACTTCACATTAAATATTGGGGAATTTATTTAGTTTACTATTTTCTATTTAAGAAATCCAAGTCAATTTTGACTGAGGTGTTAAACTGTACTTATGAGATTATATATGCAAAAGAATGAAATTGAGATTATATGTACATTTAGTTTAAGAATACTTTGCATTCCCAATATAAAGAGAGAGTGAGAGAGCACTTTGCCTGTTACTCCACATGTTTAGACTCCTAATTAATGTCAACATTTTCATGGACATCCTTAGACTGTGATCAATGTAGTCTGATTCTTCTTGTAAGGAGAAATTGAACAGGCAGATCTATGAGCATTTGTGGGTTGTTGGGTTGCTGTAGAGAGCACTTTTTAAAGTTTCCTGTAGGAATTTGCATGTTACCTTTTTTTTATCCCTGCCTAGAGATGTAACTATTTTCTGTTTAGACAACAGAGATTTACTATTTCCACCAAAACTCAATATACTTTGCTTAGAGAGGCTAAAACATTCTATGCCCATGGGAACTGATGTAGGTGCCAATGATAGAGCTAAATACAATCAAGAGGAATCATTATTGGAAATCAAATTGACAGCAGCAACTATCTTAGAAAGAGCTAATTAAAAAGATCCAGAACAAAACACTAGCTGTAGCAACTTTAGGTATAATGTGCAAATAGAATGTTACAAGACAGTGACATTTTAGCATACGCTTGTGTACTGAGGAGATCTGGATTCACAGGAATAAGCTCTATCAAATTAAAATGAAAATAATGTCTTATTTATCAAAAATGTTTACTATATCCTTTTTACAGCTATAGTATAAAATTATGTTTAAATAAATTTTAAACTTTTTGCTTCATATGTACAGTCAGTCCCCTATTTGTTGTGATAATGTCCAATAGTTAAGGTTCTCTCCAGTTATTTTTACATATAGAATACCTGGGCCGGTTGAACATTTTAAAAATTACTATTGCAGTCTAATTTTTGCTGTCCAAGACTAAAAACATCACTTTAAGAAGGACCACTTTAGATTTTTTTAGTGTGCATAAGAAGAAGCAATCATATCTTTGAGTCAACTTAAAAATTTCTACAAGGTTAGAGGTAAGTTAACAAGGCTGTAAAAAAAAAACCCCAAAACAAAACAAAACAAAACAAAACAAAAACCCAGAAAAACATAAAATTCAAGGAACTATATTAATCCTCATAATCATCTAATAGGAACAATAATTTTCAAGTACACACAATACATGATAAATTTAATCAATATTTCTAATGTATTAAAATGAAAGAACAATATTATCCTTTCTCCTAAATAATCTGATTCAATGAGAGCAAATGGAACCATATGTGGTACATTTATTCACAGGTAAATTAAAAAAATATATTTTAGTAGATTAATAATTTATATTTCTTATAAATCTCATCACTTACAATATTTTTTTAAAAACTGCCTCGACAAGACAAATATGTTCTTGAATATATTTGAGCAGCTTGTGTTAAAATGCAGATTTTTTTCCCCCTGCCATCTTTAGTGACTGTCATAGAAAACAGATGCAAATAGCATCTGCTTCCATAGCAGATGCCAGGGTGGTACTGGCATCCTTGAAATGTCCACAGGGTCTGTATGGATGGTGATTAGCATTATGTGGGCCCAACAGTACTGTTTCAAGCTTGCAACAGCCGTAGAAATATTGTTAAACAACCTAATGTTTTTATGATTGTCAATTATGTCAACAGTACTAAAATGTAAAAATGATCTTAATGGCATGCTTCTTCAAATTATATTTAAGCATTTCCCAAGTACTTTTACTCTAACTATTTATAGCAAATCAGCCAGTTATAAAATTTCAGGAGGAAGAGATAAAAATATTTCTACCCTTAAGGAATTTTTTCTTCTGGATTCTGATCCTCTAGTTGTATTTATTATCAGAAATAATATAGCTAACTTGAATTGACTATTTCTTTTTTGTTACTTTCTATACTAAACTTACATATATTACCACTCTGTTAATTAATGCCAAATCAGCAAAGTTAGGATGATTCTGTCCACTTTATGAGTAAGAAAACTGAAGCTTTTAAATGTATGATTTAGTATGACAAATTCTAGGGTCTGAAAGTCCAGGGTGCTGGCTGATCCAAGTCTGGAGTCAGGGTGTGATCATGTTGGGCAAATAATGGTCCCACAGAAATATCTACACCCTAATCGCTGGAATCTGTGAATTTGTGACATTACACGTCAAAGAGAAATTAAAGTTCCTAATGGAATTAAAGTTCCCAATCAGCTGACCTTGAAGTAGGGAGATTATCTTCGATTATTGGGCTGGGTCTGAAAATGGAAGAGAGAGGAGGAACAGGAGGCAAGAATAATGCTGTGTGAGAAGGAGTCAATCCAGTATTGCTGGCTTTGAAGATGGAAGAAAAAAGGATGAGCCAAGGAATGTAGCTGGCCTCTAGATGCTGGAAAGGGAAAGAAAACAGATTCTCTGTAAGAGAAGGTCAGCACCCTTTCAATAACTTAATTTCACCCCAGTGAGATCTGTGTCAGACCTCTGATCTATAGACTGTAAGATACAAAAGTTTATTGTAATTTGTCACAGCAGCAGTAGGAAAATAATACACTGATACAAGTCTTCTTGCAACAGAACCCACACTCTTAACCTCTGTATATTTTAGTCGTTGACCAACTTCTGAGTGAGAAGAGGGTTACCTACAAAGACCAAATAAGAAGACTTCAAGAGTCAAAAGAAAATAAGCCAGGGGAGATTGACACTGGTTCTATTTCTTCTATGCTAATGAATGTACATACATTTTGCAGAGGATAGAGGTATAAAGCCTACTTACATATGCCCTCTGTGGTCACTTTACCAAAAAAAAGAAAAAAAAAACTTTACACGAATTCATATGTTTTATACATGTATTTATTTATCTAGTTAATTAGTTATCAGGTTGTCTTGTTCTAATACATATCATGTGTGTGTGTATGTGTTTTTACAGCCCAGCAAGCAAAATGAACAACTAAAATGAGAGAGGCTGCTACAGGTTAAATCTGTCCCCCAATAGTTCATGTATTAGAAATTTGATGCCATTGTAATGATGTTAAGAGGGTGGGAAATCCAGTTATGGTATTTGAAAGGTGCGATCTTTGAGAAGTGATTGGATCATGAGGATGGTACCTTCATGAATGGAATAGTCCATTCGTGGATTAGTGAGTTGTCATGGGTGTGGTTCTGATGGCTTTATGAGGAAAGCAAGTGAGAAGGTTAGCTGGTGTGATCTTGTCATTTTCCCACCATGTGATACCCTGAATTGCCACAGGATTCTACACAGAGTTCCCACATACAATAAGGGCCTCACCACTTGTGCCCCCTGGACCTTGGACTTCCCAGCCTCCAAGACAATAAGAAATACATTTTATTTCTTTATAAATTATCCAGTTTCAGACATTCTGTTAAAAGCAGCAGAAAACAGACAAATATAAAGGTCAAGTGAAAATAAGAATTAAAAACTAAGGAATTTGGAATGAAGTTATAAAATAAAGTACATGCCACAAGACATTTGGAAGCAGTCAGCCACAAGTTTCTCAATTTTTTTTTTTCTAGAAAGAAACTTGAATAGAAAAATGTGATAATTTAACCAAATATGTGGTTTCTGTAACATAAACTCAAATCTCCTCTGATAGAAAAATAACAAAAGAAAAAGAAAGAAGGATGGAAAAAATAAATGAAGGAAGGCAGGGAGGGAGGGAGGGAAGAGAAAAAGTAAATAGCATATAATTTCTACAAACAAATATGAATCAAATAGAAAAAAATCATGTTCTGTTAGACTAAAGCCCCTTTCTAACATAATTATTTTATATGTCAAACCACTGAGCTACCAATTATGAACCCTTCTTGTTCATGAATGATACAAGACTAAGAGGTGAGACATTAAAGGATGGGTTGTATACCTTCTGCAGCCCATCCTATGTCACCATTTTTTCCTTGTCCTGTGTTTTTGTTATGTTGTAATGACAGCACTCTAATCTTTGCATTAGAATAATTTTACTATATCACACATGCAAAATAGATATTTGAATATAACTGATTTTGATTAATCAGCATAAAGAAAAACTAGTAATCTTTTTCTTGAGAGTTTTTACTTCTAAAACTATTTTTTTTAGAAAAATACGCATATGGTACAAACAACACAGTTTAAATAGTTCCCAGAGTGTATAACAGAAAGTAAGTTTGTTTTTCAGATCAAAAATATTTCTCCCCATTACGTCGTTATGTACTTTCTCTCTGCTCTAATCATGTGGGGAGGATAGATCTTATTTTCTTCAATAAACGTCATCATGAAATGCATGAAACTGGGTCAGCCAGTATTGAAATTAGCTAGGCCAATGGAAGATATTCCTGGGGACATTTTAATGACAGCGGCAAGGTCAGAGGTCTATTTTTCTTTTCATACTCATGATAATAGAAAGCCTTGAATGTATAGGCTTTGTACCATGGGGGAGATTCTTACTTACAGAAGGAGAGATGAAAGCAAAGGTAGGAACAAAGTACACACATGAGACTCTTGAAGACATAGGGCTCCCTTGTTGAAGACATCCCTGAGGCCTAACTGTATCACCTTATTTTCTGAAATTTTATTTTATAAGCTAATGAATCCTTTCCATCCATCTATCATATATATGTATATATAATATATGTTCTATCATCTACCTTTCTGTCTTTCTAAATATCTTTTTGAGTTTGTGTTATTTTTCAACTGAAAGAGACATAACTACTAGAAGGACACTAACCACATGTTTCATCCTTCTAAGGTACAATGTGACAGAGAAAAGGCTGAGTCCACTGATTCTAGAAGAAGCAAGTTGGAGTCTAAGAAGCTGACAAAGTCTTTTGGCAGACCCATATAAGTAGGGGGTCAAAATTGTATATCAGGCTTACTGGAGAATGGAGTTTTGGTAACCTCATACATTTTTGTTTTGAAATAGAATGTACTACATCTCATAAATAAGGGAGAAACAGAAATGCATCACTTATCACGGGGTCTGAAGTCCAGGTATAAATCATTTGAATCCTTAACAATCCACCTGCCAGTAGCAAATATAATTTCTCTATGTATAGAGATTACATCTCCCAGAGCCTCCAGTGATTTATATAAAATATGTGCACCTCAAACCAAAAAAATTATGGCATATAAAGAGAAAATCAATTTGATAAAACATTAATAACAACAATAAACCTAAGAGAACAAATAAACAAAAACAGACAATCAAAGCAGAAACAGATTTTCTATAGATCTGAGTTATCAAAATGAAACTTAAAATGAGCATGCTTAATATGATAAAGGAATAAAAACAAGATTATGAATAGTGGCACAGAAGAAAATAGAAATTCTAGAATTAAAATATAATAAATCATGAGAACATAATGGATTACTTTAATAATAGATTGGACACAGATAAAAGATCAGTGAACTTTATGATAAGTCAAAACAAAATTAGACTGAAGCACAAACAGAGAAAAGTAAAAATATAGAAAAGTTTATAAAAGACATTTGGTCATAGTTTAATAAAAAAAAATTAACAACCAAAGGTAATGATAGATTCAGAAAAGCATCTGTAAAATAAAGACATATAACTTTCTAAACAGCAACAATTTGACTGCAACTAATTTTATTTTTAATTTTTATTGAATCATAATTGATTACACATATTTTGGGGGTTCAACATTGATATATGTTGATCAAATCAATATTACTAGCATATATATTGTTACAAATCGTACATATTCTTTATGCCCTTTGTCCAGTCTCTCTCCATCTCCTTCTCCCTCCCCCCTGTCCCCTCTAATTACCCTAGATTTCTTCTCTCCTTCTGAAAGAGTAATGGTTACTCTGTTGATTTGTTGCCTAGACGATTTGTCCAGTGCTGATAGATGTGTTCAGGTCCCCCAATATTATCATAGAGCAGATGCTTCTTCTGTCACTCTGGAATGGGCTTTGTGGAGAGAGACATCCTCTTCTTTTCTTTGGTCTCTACTGGTGACTCTCCTTGTGTCAATGAACTCCAGTGACTAATGGACCATCTGCATGGTGGTTGTGCTCTCTAGCCACTTTTGTGGCAGCTGGGGTTATTATGGTGGCTGTCGTGGGCCACCCACATGGAGCTGATGTCTTTGGCATACTCCTTGGCACTGGCAGTGTGACTAATTGTCGGGGGGGGGCATCTGGTCCATGTCGCAGGTCCCCGCAGAAAATAAATAGAAGTCCTAAGACAATGCAATAACATCTTCAATATACACACAAAAAACCAGATAAAAACCCCACATTTAACCTACAAGTAAATACCCACTGAAATGATCCTTTAAAAGAAAAATGGAAGTGGCATTTTTAGGAAAAAGAAAATACAGAGAGACTACACTACCAAACCCTGCTACTAAAGAAAATATTATCTGGCTATGAAGTCAATTAAAAGCTAGAAGACAATGAGGGATGTTATAAACAAACAAAAAAAGTGATAGATAGGATATCAGTCCATTTTCTGTTGCTTATATCAGAATACTTAGAACTGGGTAATTTATAAATAAAGGGTAATTTATAAATAAATGAAATTAATTTCTTACAGTTTTGGAGGCTGAGAAGTCCAAAGCCCAGTGAACACATCTGGTAAGGGCCTTCTGCTGGGTAGTGACTCTCTACAACATAGCAGGGTATCATATGGTGAGAGTAGCAAAAGCTCTCTCGTGCTCCTTATAAAGCCCCCAGTCCACATGCCATAATAACTCATTACTCCATGAATGGATTAATCCATTCATGAGGGCACAGTCCATATGATCCAATCACTTCCCAAAGGCCCCACCTTTCAAATATAATAATTTGATTTCTCACCCTCTTAACACATTATAGTGGGGATTGAGTTTCCAATATACGAACTTTTGGGGAACACATTTGACCCATAGTAGATAGATAGATAGATAGATAGATAGATAGATAGATAGATAGATAGACAGACAGACAAAACAACATGAATCGTGACTTTATAAAACAGTAATAGCAATGTTTGTGCAATTAAAATGTATATTGAATTAAAATAGATAACATAAACAGCTTAAAAAATGAGATGGCATAAGCTGATTTATAGTCCTTTACATTGTCAGATGACTGATACAAGAATTCATTTATATTAGAACACTGTAAATCAAGGAAGAATGTTAAAGCAGTTTACATAAAACTTTAGGGGAAAATGTGCAAAGCTAATAGAAGAGGAAATATGAAATAGAAAATATCTTCAGTCTTTCCAAAGGAAAGCAATAAATGAAAAATAATGGTATGATTAAAACCAAATATCTCAGTTATTACATTATGTCTTAGTCAGTTATGTGCTGCTATAACAGAATACCTGAGACCGGGTAATTTATAAGGAATGGAAATTGATTTCTCACGGCTATGAAGGCTGGAAGTCCAAGATTAAGGTGCCGGCATCTGATGAAGGCCTCGGTACACTCATACTTCGTGAAAGGCAGAAGCACAGAGGGGGATGAACACTGTGTCCTCACATGGCAGTTGAGCAGAATAAAATAGACCTCTCTCACAAGCCCTTTTTAAAATGGCATTAATCCATTCATGAGCCCCCCTGACATAAACACCTCCTGTTAGGCCCCACCTCCCAACATCATTGCACTGGGGATTAAGTTTCTACATGAATTTTTGAAAGGAACAAAAACATTCAAATAATAGCACATTAAATGTAAACAGATTAATATTATCATTAAGAAAAAGATTATCACAGTTTTTAAAAGGAGTGAGGGAATCCTCTATACTTCTTATGAGACTCACACCTTATATATAGACACTAAATTAAGAATAAATAAAAGAATTATGCTTCCAGTCAGGATATGGAAAGTCTCAAAAGACCATTGCACCATACCTAACAGAAGGAAAAAAAGCTACGTTAGATGAAAATCCCTAGTTTGGGGTAACACATCAGAAGCCTAAAGAAGCAAATAAATCTGAAGTGACTAAATTTCAGAAAGGCAAGAACACTTTTTAAGGAAATGAGCTCCACAGGTGAATTCAAAACTGGGGGCACAAGTGAGAAAGTGCAAATGAACCATAGAAGAGAGTAAGAAGAAAATGGCTGAAATTTTAACTTATGTCTAATACATGGATGGCTCTGTTGGATTAAAATCCAGAGTTAAACTCACCAATCTGATTTTAATGCACCTGCCAATTCCTTCTTATAGGCCCTTTACTGAGGGGCATAAAAACTGTGATAAAAGAAAGGCCAAAGATCATCCCACAGGGTAAAGAGCACCGAAGTATAGTGGCATCCTGATGGTTGTATGGAGGGCAAGTCAGTGAAATACGTCACAAATGAGAGTTCAAGGCCTTCACTTAATCAACAGTGGGCATGACAAAAGCTGGGGACTGTCACTCAGATTACACCAGCAGCACATAGAAGACTGAGGCAGTTCATCAAATTGGAGGGAAATAGCCCATTGGAACAGAAACAACTGAGCTCCATCAGAAAAGAAAGAAAGAAAAAGAAAGAAAGAAAGAAAGAAAGAAAGAAAGAAAGAAAGAAAGAAAGAAAGAAAGAAAGAAAGAAAGAAAGAAAGAAAGAAAGAAAGAAAGAAAGAAAGAAAGAAAGAAAGAAAGAAAGAAAGAAAGAAAAGAAAACCTCTCTTAGCTGCCTCAAAATTTGGATGGAAAAGTAGAGACATAACCCCAATGTCTCACGGATGATCAGATCTAAGCATCTCTAAAGAGAGAGTGTCTTAGTCCATTTGTGCAGACAAAATACCTGAGACTGGGTAAACTATAAAGAACAGAAATTTATTCTCTCATAGTTCTGGAGGCTGGAAAGTCCAAGATGAAGATGCCGGCAGGTTTTGGTGACTGGTAAGGGCCCAGTCTCCACTTCCAAGATGGCACCTTCAATGCCGCATCCTCAGGAGGAGAGAAACCCTGCTTCTCACATGGAAGAAGAGCAGCAGAAGAGAAACCCCATTACCAAAAATCTCTTTTTATAATGGCATTAACCCTAATGATAGAAATTCAAAATATGTGAAGCAACAATGGATAGAAATAAAAGAATATGACAAATACTAAAACATAGCTGAAATTTTTAACACTTTTCTCTTTTAGTAATTGATAAAAGCAAACAAAACATTCCTGTTCATGGATTGGAAGAATCAATGTAGTAAAAATGCCCATACTACCCAAAGTCATCTACAGATTCAATGTGATTCCCATCAAAATATCAATGACATTCTTCACAGCCATAGGAAAAGCAATCCTGACAAAACATAAGATATAGAAAGATATAGAAATTGAACATGATCAATTTGAACTAATTGACATTTATAGAACTATACACCCAACAACTGCAGCGTTTGTACTTATTTCTATTACTTACAAAATATTTACCACACCAGGTCATTTGCTAAGATGTAAAACATGTCTCAATATATTTCAAAAATGAACATGACATAGAGTGAATTTTTGACCACAAAGCAATTACATCATAAATAATTTTAATAAAATACCTAAAACCTCAAGAAGAATGAAATTGCCATTTGACTTATTTAAAAAATGATGAGGCACTCTTCCAATAGCATAGTCAAATAAGTATTTACGAGGAAAAAAATGTATCTAGTTTTTTGTAGATTAATACTGAAAACATAATTTTTAGAGTGACATTTATGAGACTATGCCAAAAAACAAACAAACAAGCAAAAATAAACACTGATTAAAGGCAACTTTAATAGTTTTTTCAGAGTTTTTGCTTTTTCCTTGATTTCTTTTGCGGATGTACTTAGGTTGTATGTCAGCAGGCTTTGCTCTTGGTCATTCGCCCACTTACTCGCAAATAGGTTTCCCATTTACCCCTCGTTATTCCTGTATTGCAGGGGATGACTTCTGTAAAGTCATGATGACTTTTACATTTTAAAAGCTCCTGTGCTAACTGGTTTTGGATCAGTTTAAGTCAATGGAAGACATGTGCAAGAAATTGGCAGATGCAAAAGGAGTGATAGCTAAGTTATTCCTCCTCCTTTACCTCTGCTGGGGGTGGCATCCACGCCATTACTCTGTCTCCTATATGGCGCTAGCTCCCCAGATAACCCTAGCCCTTTGTCTCTAGTAGTACAATCTTCTCTCTTTATACCTTCAACCTGTTTCTGATTATAATTTAACTTTAACTTTTCATATAAATTGATGAGTATGTTAATTTACTGAATATAATCAATTACTCTTCTCCATGATACATTTTTATTTATTCATTTATTATGGAAGGTCTGATCCTGATATGTGTAAACTAAATAAAGTGAGATCTACCACCTACAGGCATAAGGTCTTTTGTGGTTCTTATTTTTTATTTTTCTGAGTATCAGTGTTCAGCATAGTTGATGACTACACTCATCAAACAATACCAATTTACTATTCACTCATTTGTCTACTCCTTTAAAACATATATTGATATCTTCTGTATCTTTGTCCTTATACATTTCCCAGTCTTGTTGCAACATAGTGAAGCATAATGTGATACCAGGATTTCGACAATTCTTAACTTATGCACACACAAGGGCTTTGAAGGGGAAAAGAGTGGAATGTAATTTTCTTAGTGTGGTAAGGTATTCTGAAATATTATAACATACTCAATATTAAAGAGCTGCAACTCAAAAAGAAAAAGATAAATGTAAGTGTTATGATTGAAGTGAAGATCAAACTCTCATGAGCATTAAAATATAAGTTTTGTATGTAATTAATGAAGCAAAGACAGACTATAAATATTATGTGGTAATTAGATTGGTCTATGGTAAAGCTGAGGTAGCTGGTGATTTATTTTTCTATGTCAGAAACAAATTTAAAAATAAATGTAATAAATAGCAATTACTGTTTTATGGTTTAAAAGTCATATATTTAAGACTTGAAGCCTTACTTGCCTTTCTTATAAAGCCATATCAAACTTTGAATCTCTCAGGAGTGCTTTAATCTTAGTTATTAGAACTTTGCAGTTTGAGAGAATTTTCTATTTATTCAAGGTTTAACTTGTACAGTAGCATATTTTCAGGAGCAACTACTTTTAATTATTTCTTATATAAAATAAATATGGACATAAATATTAACTAATTGATAATATAAAATATTACTATGACAAATACAAGGCATATTGTGATTACGTGCCAAGAAAAAGATAGGTGCCTGTTCTAATTATAATAAATTAATCAAGTATCTTAACATCAAAATGCATTTTAAAAAGTAGTGCGGGTGTACTTTTTCAATGGAATGACCTGTTTCTAATTAAAGGAAATCAGAGGAGTCTTGAAACATTCGTTTAGAAGCTGGAGATTCTCAGCCCTTGTTCTAGTTCTATTAGGTATACAAAACAAATAAGTTTAAACTAAAAAACATGGTAGATTGTTCATTTTGTTTTTGCTGCCTACCTATTCCACGTCACTTTTAATCTCTTCTTCCACACACACACTGTGCGCAAATCATATGCAATCTTTGAGTTCTGGGTTTTTGTCATACTGTCTATCATTTTTGCACTTGCCATGTCCTCTGCCAAGACAACCCACCCCCTTTCTTCCATTTTATGGCTTAGCTTCTCCTCGTCTTTCTTGGAACATCTCAGGTTTGACTTTCTTGTGGAAGCCTACATTAGCTGTCTTTCATAGACATTTCCATTGTGCCTTGAATTTCTCTTATAGCTCTTCTTACACTATACTGTATTGGCATGCATACTAATTGTCTAACCTATTATGGACTAATCTGTGAGGGGAGAATTAGGATTAAAAAAGAATAAGCATAATAAGCACAGTTAGAGTGTGGGTTAGAATGCCAGTTTTATCTCAATTATCTGTAATTAGTTTACATGATAGGAACCAAATGTATATTTATTGAATAAATAAATGATTTTCAAACTATGGACTTTTGGTTTGTATCTCATAAATGAACTTCTTTATCTTGTATTACAGTTCTCATAGATTTTATGAAATATCCCCTGCTCTAATTGTTTAGTTTTCTAAGACTGTCATCCTTAATATTGGAGAGAACCTGAAGGGATCCTTACAAAATGTGTATTCCCAAAATTTGCATGCAATTTTGCAAAGTGTGTGGAAATCACAAGTTTCTGGCTTTAATTGTTATTTGTGGGTAACGACAGATTTCTTTGTATTACAGCATTGCGTTCTTCTTGAAAGAGTCACTCACCTCATAACACTGAGATGAATGTATCTAAGTACTCAAAATGAGGGAATTGTGGCAGGAAAGAACTGGCAGTGAATATTAAAAGGCATTGTAAGCATTTGGTGATACTATTAAATAATACCCTGAAATGTGGTCACAAAATTGTGATATTCAAAAGATCATATGGTAGTTAAAGTTATAGGAGAGGTCCTGGTCATACTGGTAAACATAGAGCTATCTCTGATGATTCATTTTCAATTTATTTGTTAAATATTTATTAGAATGCAAAATGAAACAATAAATTTCAAAAGTTGTTGTATTAGTTATCTGTTGCCACATAACGAATCACCTCCAAAATTCAGTGTCTCAAAAACAGCAACCATTATTATCTCAACATTTCTGTGGGTCAGGAATCTGGGCTTGCCTTAGCTAGTTCTTCAACTCAAGGTCTCTCACAGGTTATAATCACAGTGTTTATCTCCACTGAGGAAGGATCTGCTTTCAAGCTCACTCACGCGTTTGGATTCTGTTCCTTGTGGGCTGTGTGAAGGCTGTCTTGATTTTTTTTTTTTCCTCATGTGAGCCTCTTGAACATGGCAGCTTTCTTTAAAATGTGCAAAGCCAAAAAGGCAATAAAAAAGATTCAATAAGGCAGAAGTCACATCTTCCTTAACCTGATCACAGAATTGAACATCTCATTATGTTTGTTGCATTCTATTTAATAGAAGCAAGTCACTAGGTTCAGTTCACACTCACGGGGAGCGTATTACACAAGGGTTGGAATCCTAGGAGGTGGATATCATTGAGAACTATGTTAATCTGGCTATTGTAGTAATAAAAATTAAGACTATTTGTTATATATGTCTAAGTTAATTTCTATGGGTCAAAAGTGTCTCCCCAAAATTCATGTGTTGGAAACTTGACCCCAATTGTAACAGTATTAAGAGGGTGAGAAATCCAATTATGGTATTTGAAAGGCAGGGCCTTTAAGAGGTGATTGGATCATGAGGACTATGCTCTCACAACTGAATTAATCATTCATGGAGTAATGAGTTGTCATGAGTGTGGAATGATGGCATTACAAGGAGAGAGCATGAGAGAGCGCTTGTCATGCTTACCGTTTAATTGCCTGAGTTACCACCAAGAAAGAGGCCCTCACCAGATGCACCTCCTGGACTGTGGTCTTCCTACCCTCTAAAATGGTAAGAAATAAAATTTATTTCTTTATAAATTACCTAGTTTCAGGTATTTTGTTACAAGCAACAGAAAAGGCACTAATATAGTAATAAAAGTTCTCATGAGTCCCTGAGGCAGAACAAAGAAGCATAAAGAGAACTATACTGATACTAATATATTAATGTGATATAATGTAATATAATTATTAATACTAATAATTTTAGTACATAATACTAATACCTAGTGTCGGGCCTTAAAAACTAACGTCACCTTAAGTGACATTACAAGTGGCACCATTATGGGTCCACAAGGGTGTATTAACATGACAGCCTAAGACGGTGCCAGGAGGAAGTAGGGTGGGAGTGTGTGCGGGAACCTTGCCTTAGCCCTTATTGGCCAAATACGTGCTTCCCCGCTCATGAACACTGCATGATTGCAATAGCTAGGCATTGAGACAGGATGCATGCTCTTGACCTTTAAGCTGATAGGATTATGTTAAAACCTCCCCTCCCCATCTGCCTATAAAAGCAAGTGCTTGTGTGATAATAAACGGAACTGCTCGACAGAACCCCTGCCACATCTGAGTGTCCTTTAACCAGGCTGGTTGAGGCCGGTGGCTGTGCTCACCTCTCTTCATGGCTCTCTTCCCCTGTCTCCTTCCAACGGGACCGGAGGGAAAGAGGAATCCAGGCAATTTGCTCGCCCACCAGAAGGAACACCAAGGGAGAGACTGATAGCAAGGCAAGAGCTGTCCTGGTCAGCCGACAGCGGACCCAACACCTAGCTTCTATGCCTCATTCCTATTGTGTCTCTCTACCATGGAAAAATGGACTTTGTCCACCAGAAAGAGTGGTCACAAGGCAATTTAGTGTGAATTGCTTTTTAAGTAAGGTTACTATTTAAAAGTTATTAATAAGCTTTTTCCTTAATAAATATCTGTATTTTACTTCTGTTCAAATACTAACAATACTAGCATTGAGCCAAAAATGCCTATTTAAATGCTTTTAGAAAAAACTAAGACTTAGGTTTCTTTTTTTCCCCCAAAATAAATATATTAGAAATATCATTGTTTTTATGCATGGTACTGGCATAAAAACAGACTCTTGGATCAATGGAACAGAATAGAGAACCCAGAAATCAGCAGACATACTTACAGCCAACTGATCCCTGACAAAGGCACCAAGAACATACATGGGGGTAATAAATGTAATAAATAGTGCTGGGAAAACTGGACATCCATATGCAGAAGAATGAAACTAGACCCATACTTCTCGCCATATATCAAAATCAACTCAAAACGTATTAAAGACTTAAAAATAAGACCAGAAACTATAAGAGCTCTAAAAGCAAACATAGCAGAAGCTTTTCAGGTAGTAGAACAGGGCGAAGTCTTTATAAATATGACCCCCAAAGCACAGACAACTAAAGGAAAAATAAGCAAATGGGATTATACTAAACTATAAAGCTTCTGCAGAGAAAAACAAACAAACAAACAAACAATTAACAGAGCAAAAACACAGCCTTCAGAGTGGAAGAAAAAATTTTCAAATTATGCATCTGAAAAAGGAATACTATCCAGAATATACAAGGAACTCAAACAACTTTACAAATAACTCAATATAAAAATGGGCAAAAGAGCTGAATAGACATTGTTCAGAGGAAAACATCAAATGGCCAACAAACACATGATAAAATGCTCAGCATCACTCAGTATCTGGGAAATATAAATCAAAACTACACTGAGATATTATCTCACCCCAGCTAGACTGGCTATTATCAAAAAGACTGAGCATAACAGTGTTGGTGAGAATGCGTAGAAAGGGGAACTCTCCTACAGTGTTAGTGGGACTGTAAATTGGTGCTGTGATGATGGAAAACCGTGTGGAGGTTCCTCAAACAACTACAGATAGAACTGCCATACAATCCAAACAAGTGCTGGATATATACCAAAAGGGATAGAAATCATCATATCAAAGGGATACCTGCCCTCCCATGCTCATGGCAGCTCTATTTACAATAGCCAAGAGTTGGAACCAACCTAAACGTCCATCATTGGATGATTGGATAAGGAAAATGTGGTATATTTACACAATGGAATACTACTCAGCCATAAAGAAGAATGAAATACTGCCATTCAGAGCAACATGGATTAACTTAGAGAAAATTATGTTATGTGAAATATGCCAGGTTCAGAAAGAGAAACACTGCCTATCTCACTCATAAATGGGAACTAAAAAGATAAACAAATAAATTTTAAAAAAAGAAAGATACAACAATCACAACAATACATTGAACTTTCAAAAGGAGAAAACAGAACTGAAGTTGCCAGAGATGGGAAAGAGGGAGGGAGAGGGGAAAAAAGGGAGGGATTGGTATATGGATGTGAAAAACGGTTACACTGTATGTTGGTTATACTAATTTTCCTGATTTGAGCATCACATATTGCATACAGATATTGATATTCAACTCTGTATCCCACAGATATGTACAATGAACTATGTGTCAAAAAAAAAAGAAGATAGAAAATTAGAGGCTAATGGCCTACATAAAACTAAAAAAAAAAAAAAAGAGAGAGAAAAAGAAATGTCATTGTTTTAATAAATGTAAATGCATTTTGCATACTCTTTCATGACTCTAATCTGGAGTTGAAGGATGACTGCTTTAATCAGGGTTCTTTAGAGAAATAGAACCAATGCGAGATAAATAGATAGATCGACTGTTATAATGAATTGGTTATGGCGATTCTGGAGGAGATGTTTTATGATCTTCAGTGGGCGAGCGGTAGATCCAGAGGAATCCATGGTGTGTCCAGAAGAGTCCATGGTGTAGCTCCAGTTTGAAAGCTGGCAGGCTTGACACCCAAGAAGAGCCAATGTTTTGGTTAGAGTCCAAAGACTGGAAAAGACCAATGTCCCAGCTCAAGGCAGTCCAGCAAGAGGAAATTTCCTCTTACTCCCAGGAGTCTCAGCCTTCTCATTCTATTCAGGACTTTAAGTGATTGGATGGGGCCTGTCCACGTTACGGAAGGGAATCTGCTTTATGTAAGATTTCATTTTAATTTATTTTGTTATCATTTCTGATTAAAACATTGCTTTTTAATTTTGTTTTGGAGTTTTGTAAATGTCCTTAATTTTTCAGCTTTATTCTAAAATACTCAATTTTATCCAATTCAAAAAGTCCATTTATCAAAACATTAAATGGTGGCCTGTGTAATCTTAAACTTTGTATGTTGTTTGATAAACATATACATTAAAAGTAGTATGCAGTAATTTAATATGCATATATATGATGCAAATATTTTTACACACCTGAGAAAATTAAAATAAGAAAATGTGAGAAACATAATGTTGTTAGAGAGTTTTTAGGTTCATTAAAATTGAATGATACAGAAGAAAAGATAAAGGGAAAAAGAGAACAATATTGTCAGAATATATCTGAATAATATTAACATTGATAGTATATGAATTAAAATTGAGTTATAAAACTGAGTTATAAATTTTATGTCATATAACATTGAGTGAGAGATAATATTTTGACAATTAAATGTTTGACTTACGAGAGAAACTTTTAAAAGAATACAAAATACATCCAGAGGCATGAAAAGAAACACATTTTTAAATTTTTTTTTTCTGCATCCATGAAACTTTAAGAAACTATGTGAATAATTGTAGTCTATGTCATAGTACTCTTTAGGAAAATCTTTACAAGAAATACACATGCTATCTTATATAAATGAGTATACGTTATACTTTGCTGAGTTTATTTTATTTTTTACAGTAAGTTTAACATATATAGTTATGTTTTTGGTATTTTAATGAACTATAGACTCTTTTCAATGAAAATAAAGACCTTCATTAAAAACACACTATAAAGGAACAAGTGAGTTTCCTGTATGTCTAACATCTTTTTCATTTCATTTGAGGTTTAGGTTTAGAGACTCTGATGAAGAAATGACAAGAACAAAACAAATTTTGCCATTCTAGACTTTATCACTAGGCAACATATTATATTTTATTTAGAATGGTAGCATAGTAACTCTCCATTTCAATTAAAGTCCTATATATTGGATAACAGCTGAAGGCAAAAGGACAAATTTTATAAATGTTGTAAGAAGAGATTGTAGGCATGGATGATACCAAAAAAATGAAGGAAGGATCTCTATCTAGAATAGGGAACCAACCTCAATAATATATTCTTTAACTCTTTAGAATGTATCTACTCAATTATATAAAATTAGTTAAGTAAGTTGAATTTCAATACTTTACCAGTAATTGAAGCTAGGCCAAGTAGTAGTGAGGAAAATTGGTAAAAGATCTGAAAAATAGCCTTAGAGCATGAACTGTAGTGAAAAAGACAAAGTTTTCTATAAGTGAATAATCCTTTTATCTCCAATTGTGATGTGTTTATAGAAACCATTAGCATTTCCATTTAGTGAATTATGCCCGTTGTTTCTTTACCTTGTCAAACAAGCCAAATTTATATAAACATTTTCACATTTAAAATAAAAAGGAAATAAACTACATTCAGACAGAATATAGGTCATGTTTTCAAAGGTTTGAAAAAGATTTGAATGTCAGGCAAGTCATTATTTCTGTGATCAACACTGGCCTGTATACATCTTTCTTCAGTGACAGAAACATTCATAAGCTCAAAAATGGCAATTGAGTACTTAGAAAGTGGACATTTCAATGATCAAGGAATTAAAATTGTACTTTTATTTAATTTTAGTTGATTTATATTTAAATAACTGCCTGTGGCTAGTGGCTACCATACTGGACAGAGCAGTTCCAAATGAATGAAAATATTGAACCGTCTATTAATTGTAGTGCCTTCGACAATCATGGTAAATGATCTGCTGAAACAACATCACCCTCTGCTGGAAATACTTCTATCTGCTGCATAGACAGTACTGTAGTCCAACATGAAAAAACTAAAATATTGTTCACCTCTGCTGTATAACAGTATGTTGACTTTTATTCATTGTATTCTAGGCATTGATTATATGTGATCTTCTCAAAGTCATTTATATACAGACTGGTGTTAGATATCACTTCCCAATATACATAATGCTTCTGCGAACAAGGTTTACTGTTGAGTAGTCATGGTGGTTTGTACCTTCTCCCCTTTATTCATTGTGAAGTCAGTCTCCTTCTACTATTTTCTTTCATCTCTTTTCCTTTTGCTTAAGTCAAAAAAAAAAAAAATTCTACATAAGTAGAGCAGTGATGAACATGGGAGTGCAGGTATCCCTTCGACATGATGATTTCCATTCCTTTGGATATATACCCAGAAGTGGAATTGCTGGATTGTATAGTAGCTATTGTCTGTAGTTGTTTGAGAAACCGCTATACTGTTTTCCATAATGGCTGCACTAATTTACAGTCCCACCAACAGTGTAGGAGGGTTCAATTTTTGTCACATCCTCGCCAGCATTGTTATTCTCAGTCTTTTTGATAATAGTCAATCTAGCTGGGGTGAGATGATATCTTAATGTGGTCTCGATTTGCATTGTTCTGGTGAATAGTGATGTTGAGCATTTTTTTTCATGTACTTGGCCATTTTTATGCCTTCCTTTGAAAAATGACTCTTCAGCTCCTTTTCCCCATTTTTAAGTTGGATTATTTGTTATTTTACCGTGAAGTTGTTTGAGATACTTATATAAGCTGGATATTAATCTCTTGTTGGATGTATAGTTCACAAATTTTTTCTCCCACTCTGTCTGGGTTGGCTTTTTACTCTGTTGATTGTTTCTTCTGCTGTGAAAAGGATTTTTAGTTCGATGCCATCTCATTTGTTTCATTTTTCTTTTTTTGTATTATTTATTTATTAAAAATATTTATGAGAGACAAAGCTAATTGTCCCCCCTCCTTTTTGTTGCTTGTGCTTTGGGGTTCTTATTTATAAAGCCTTTGCCCAATACTACTTTCTGAAGTGTTTCTTCTAGGAGTTTTATAGTTTCAGATCTTATGCTTAAGTCTTTAATCCATTATGAATTGATTTTAGCATATGGTGAGAGGTATTGATCTAGTTTCATTCTTCTACATACGGATGTCCAGTTTTCCTGGCACCATTTGTTGAAGAGACTGTTCTTTCACCAGTTTAGGTTCTTTGTGCCTTTATTGAAGATCAGTTGGCTTTAAGCACCTGGGTTGATTTCTGTGTTCTCTATTCCATTCCATTGGTTCATAATTTTTTCTTTATGCTGGTAGTTTGGTCACTATAGCTTTGTAATATAGTTTGAATTCACTAGTGTAATGCCTCCAGTTTTATTTATTTATTTTTTCTTAGTATTGCTTTGGCTATTTGGGGTCTTTTACTGTTCCATATGAATTTTAGGATTTTTTTTCTATTTCTGTGAAGAATGTCAGTGGTATTTTGATAGGGATTGCAATAAATCTGTAGATCACTTTGGATAGTATACACATTTGTGAAACACTAATCCTTCCAATCCATGAATATGGAATGTCTTTCCATCTTTTGGTGTCCTCTTTAATTTCTTCCAGCAGTGTTTTGTAGTTTGCATTGTAGAGAACTTTCACTTCCTTAGTTAGATTTATTAATAGGTATTTTACTCTTTTGGTAGCTATTGTAAATGTGCTTGCTTTCTTGATTTATTTTTCTACTTATCCATTGTTGGTATATAAGAATGCTACTGATTTTTGTGTATTGATTTTGCTGCCAAGATATGGAACCAACTTAATGTCCATGGAGGAATGACTAGATAAGGAAAATGTGGTGTATATACACAATGGAATACTACTCAGTCATGAAAAAGAATGAAATTCTGCCATTTGCAGCAACATGGATGAGCTTGGAGAAAATTATGTTTAGTGAAATAAGCCAGGCACAGAAGAAGAATTACCACGTCATCACTCATAAGTGGGAGCTAGAAAGAAAGAAAGAAAGAAAGAAAGAAAGAAAGAAAGAAAGAAAGAAAGAAAGAAAGAAAGAAAGAAAGAAAGAAAGAAAGAAAGAAAGAAAGAGAAAGAGAGAGAGAAAGAGAGAAAGAAAGAAAGAGAGAGAGAGAGAGAGAGAGAAGGACCACACCAAAACAAACTATCAGAAGGAGAGAAAAGACCTATAGGTACCACAGGTGGGAAATGGGGAGAAGCAGGGGGGTTAGGAGCTAACTGGGTAAGGGACACAAAGAACAATTATGATTTGTAATAATGAACATGCTAATAGTATTGATTTGATAATCACATACTACACACAAATACTTGTAGTCCACTCTGTATCCCACAAATATATATAATAAATTATGTTTCAATTTAAAAAATTAATTTTTAAAAAGTTCTTATGTTACATTATATGGTCTATAACCACTATCATGCTCATTTTCTATAAAGCTTTTATTGGGTTGATTATTGTGTTCTTTGTTATAGTAAGATTTTATAAATAGAAATGAAAGAAGGGACTATTGAAGAATCCTTAAAGTCAACTAGAAAACAGTTTCTGAAACTTGATGAATTGGCAAATATAAGATGTAGCCTAATTAATTTTAAGCAGACGATACAAAGGATACAATTAACCTGTTTAAAAATATGTTTGTTTCCTTGTTAATTGGTGCACTGATTTCTTCTGCAAAATTGAATCTCCTGAAAAGCTCTGTTTCATAGACAATAGGAGGACTTTCTTCCATCCTGAATTTACAAAGAGCTAATTTTGGGGGAGCAGCATGAAAAATGTTATCCTTGTTCTGTACTTACAAAGAAAAAGGAAAGGAAAATATAAGACTTTTATTAATAATCTAGGATAAAATATTAAATGTATGTTAAATGCAGATAACAGCAATATTATAGTAATATGTATAAGAGAAAAATTTATTTAAGTATTTCTTTTAAAAAATAATGAGCAAATGGAAAAACCTTGTGTGGAGCATCACTGTAAAATAGAAAATCAAGGAATATTCTTTAAAAACTGCTTTAATTATTATTTTAACACCAGCTCTTCAATTATTGGATATTTATGTAATTGCAATTGATTTTATTATAAAACATATTGAAATATTTGTTTTCAAATTTTCATATGTTTCTTGACTACTTCAGTTTTACTAACCACTATCTTTGCTAACATTCTATAAAGTGAACATTTATGTGGCTAACTTTAATATCAAAATATATGCCTAAAAAGGACTCAAACCTCTAAATAGGTTTTTGTGGCTATGTGACAATGTATATGATTACTCTATTTAGATGTTTTATATTTCAGACTTTCGTACTTTTAACAATATATTAATGAAAAGTAAATAGAGAATAATTAATGACTCCAATGCAGTTTTATAAGCTCACATGCAGAAAGTTGTGGGTCAAGGATCAAATGGTATTTTAGGGAAAAGTTTGAAGATTTAATTTCTTTCTTTTGCCTTTGTGAAATATCAACATGGCAAGGGATCAAACAAAGGAAAATTCAGGGGAAGTGAGATTTGGCTCATGAATTTCAAAGTTCAGGTGCACCTTGCAAATTTAGATGACTGGTACTAATAAGAGAACTCTAGAAAGACTTTCTGTTTTCAAACACAGAAAGGTTGAAATCTGGTAGCTATTGCTTCTGTATTACAGATAAATTTAAAATAAATAAACTAACCCAAAAAACTTGAAGTCAGCAAACTGACATCCCTTGATAAATTCTCCAAAGGTCACTTAAATGGTTCTATAAGTCACTATCTTCTCAAAGATTCCTATGAATCTGTCCCCCCCAAAACTTTCTGAAAACCATTTATCTCAATATTTTTCTCCTTGTGATTAAAAAGTATGTATGTGTGTGTATATATACATATATATATATAAACATATATATATATATACAAACATATATATATAAACATATATATATATAAAAACATGGGAAGGAGTAAAATGAGATTTTTAAATAGTATTCATTGTATGACATGAAATATAATTTTATGACACTTTGTTCCTTTTCATGAACATTATAGAGATATATGATATGCATACAAACATAGTCTCCACTTATCACAGTTTTGCTTTTTGCTTTTTCGGTTATCTGTCGTCAACCACAATCTGAAAATATTACATGGAAAATTCCAGAAAGAATTCATAAGTTTTAAGTTGAGTGCTGGTTCTGCATAGTTTAATGAAATCTTGTGTCATCTTGCTTCCTCCCACCTTGGACATCAATCTTCCCTTTGTCCAGCATATCCACTCTGTATACACCACCCACCCATTAGTCACTAAACAGCCTTTCAGCTATCAGATCCACTGTCATGGTATTGCAGTGTTTGTATTGAAGTAACCCTTATTTTATTTAATAATGGCCCCAAAGTGCAGGAGTAGTGATGCTGGCGATTTGGATATGCCGAAGAAAGCCATAAAGTGCTTTCTTTAATTGAAAAGGTGAAAATTCTAAAAAAATTGTATACTGAGGTTGCTAAAATCTATGGAAAGAACTAATCTTCTATCCATGAAATAGTGAACAGTATTTTGTTATAATTATATTTTATTATTAATTATTGTTGATAATCTCTTTCTGTACCTAATTTATAGACTGAACTTTATCATAGGTATGTACATATAGGAAAAACATAGTGTATATAAGGCTCAGTACTTTACGCGGTTTCAGGCATCCATTGGGGGTCTTGAAATATACCCCCGCAAGTAAGGGGGAAGTACTATACATGTTTTCAAAGTATATTATTGAATAATTGATTCAATGCGGGTTTCATGGATTTTTTTTTTTTTTAGTGAGAATTAGGAAAAGGAAAAAACCCCTGATATTTCTTCATACCTACAAGAATGCCTAAAATAAAGCAGAAGGAGAATACTAAATGTTAGTGACCCTGTGGAGCAACCACAAATCTCATACACTGATTATGAGAGTGTTCATTGGTATGGCTGCTTTTGCAAACTGTTGAGCCATAGCTACTAAAGTTCAACGTACAAACTCCATAAACCAGACAGTTCTTCCACTCTTTGTGTGTACTCAAAAGACATGCAAAAATAGAAATAACAAAAAAGAAACTGCGATACTTGTAACAGTCTTGTTTTTAATATCCTAAAATGGGAAACTACCTAAATATCTATGAAGAGCATACATAAGTTGTTTTATATTCATATCACAGAAACTCTTTAGAAATGGAAATCAATCACGATTTGAAACAAAATATAAAGGAATTTCACAAGTATATTGTTGAGTGAAATAACTTAAAATAACCTGATTTCATCTGTATAAACTTCAAGAAGAGATAAAATTATTTGATAGTAATAGAAGTCATAATAGTGGTTATCCTCACAGAGAGGTAGCTAGAGGCTGGAAGGGAATCTTGAGGGCAGCATCTTAAATTTAGAGAATTATACATATCTGAGGAACAGTGAACATGACTGACTCCATCTTAGGCCTTTCCTATAAAGTTATATAGTAAAAATGGAACAATGTATAGGAGCAAACTGTTGATTGTGAAGAAGGAAAGATTAAGCATCAGTGTAACAATAAGCCAGCCTGGCCACCTGCAAGAACATTTGGAACTAATTTCGTTAAGCTTATTTACAAATTGCCAATATAAACTTGAGTTCAGCCTTGAGATAGCATGGGAAGCTTGTGATAGATATGCCTTTGGGTCATTGTTCACCTAATCCATTACTCTGCAAATAAGTTACCCAGTAATAAAGTTCTTTGCTTTATTGAATGAAGAGCCTATTTTATCTTTTAGCCTTAACATACCTTTCTAGTAAGGTGGACAATCTGTCCTTGTTCCGTCTTCAGACAGTATCTTATTCTGAATACACATTGTGTGTGTGTGTGTGTGTGTGTGTGTGTATCTTTTAAAGTATTGAGCTATACATTTATAATTTGCAAACATTTCTGCTTTAATATAATTTTTCTACAAAAAGCTAAACATCAAGACCCAGATTTTCTGTAATATTTATTTTGTAATACATAAACCATGGAATTTTAAAAAAATTTCTAAATCTGTTTATTAGTTACATTAATTGTGGATGTCATATCTATCTTAAATTCCTGTATTTGATACATTAAGCCTACATAGATTATATAAAATTTTAATATATAAAAATTTTTTGAATAATTTCTATTACTTTTTTAAAAAACACAAATCTGGAAGAAAAACTCAATTATTAACCTTCATCTCAGGTATGTGTTATCAAGATACCAAGTCTAGGGCAGATTTGCATTGGAAAAAAATACACAAGCAGAAACCTCATATCACATACTGGCATTTTTATACCAGTTTTGCATGAATAGTGTTTCACCGTTACATTACTACTATCGGTTTCTGGGTGAAGAATTTATGTGTATCATAGAGATAAATCTAAACCTACATTAGCTATTTCTTGCCTTCTGTTCTTTTGCTACACCTAGTTGAAAAGAAAACAAATGCAATATTTTTTTCTCAAAATACTAAAAAAGACTTGATAGTTTCTTTCCTATTTTTTATACTAAATCTATTAATTTGTCAAGAACATCGCACTTCTGCATTTATTATTACAAATATGTGTGTGTGTGTGTGTGTATGTGTGTATATATATGTTCTGTATGTAACTGGAGCAGCAGTATCAGACTTCAAAATGGAAATCAAACAACATTCTTTAGTACTAAATGTAAAACTTCTCTAAAATTGTAAATTCTCGGAGGTATTTGCTTTTATCTGACTATTGCTAATTTTTGTTACCATGAAGTATTGCTACTAGGATTTGCATACCAGAGGTTACTTTGACAGGACTCCTAAGCCAAAGCCCAGGATCCTGCCATCTTGTCAGGGCACTGGACTAGGGCAGTGGAAGTGTCCTTCCTCTCAGAACCCACAAGATTTTACCCCCTTCAGCTAGAAGAATTTTAGCCCCATTGATTTCTTTGCTCTCAAAGACATTTTGCCATCTTTCCTCTCCTTCTAGTGCACCGAGTGTAATCTTTGCAGTGGATGGGTTTGTTTGTTTGTATTGTTTTTCAAAGACAAGAGGATCCAGACACTTTAGTCTATGTTTCAGCCCAGAAAAGTAAGCTCTTCATCATGTGAGAACAAATTAATCTGGTTCAATATTTGCAATGGTGGGAGAGGAAAAATAAAAGGAAAACTCATGCCAATTGATATTCTATTAAGTTATTCTAGAAAAATGGGACACTTTGGGCATTGACAGTTGTTCATGAACCACTTTATTATTCACGAGTAAGTGTTCAATGACAGAATATTGCAAATGATAACATATGCTTATATCAGAGGGTGACAGCTTAGAGCAAGTTTATTTATTTACTTTTTTAATTTGTGTATTTTAAAAATTTATTTATCAGATAATTACACAAATACATTCTAATGCAGAAATTCAACAAAATAATCATTCATCTAAACTTTGGCTAAGACTGATTTTTTTTTTTCCTTTTTCTGAGCACTTTAGATATGTAAGTTTGTTTCAATTTTAGATTTATTGCCATGTTTTTGTTTATATTTGCTTGCATTTTAATTATTGGAAGTAATAATAGGAAATTTTAGATTGATCAAAAAAAGAACAATTTGCTTCATGTTCATTTTTAATTAAACATTTCATTTGAGATCATCGTAGATTTACATACATATACAGTCATGAGAAATAATGCAGAGACGTCATTTGTATCCTTTACCAAGTTTCCTGCAATAATCTTATCAGGTAATGATATTGCTACAGTCAAGTTTCAGGAAAATTCCATCATCACAAAGATCCTACATATTGTTCTTTTATTGCCACACATTCCTTCTTCATGTCTCTCATCCCTACCTCTTTCCCATCCTCTGACAGCTACTAATCTGTTGTGCATTTCTATAATTTTGTCATTTTAAAAGTGTTATATAAATTGACTCATTCAGTATGCAACCTTTTGGGATTAGCTTATATTCACTAAGCATAGTTCTTTAAAGAGTCATCGAAGTTGTTCCATGCAGCAATAGTTTATTCCTTATTAAACCACAGTTAGTTTAACCATTCACCCATTGAAAGATATTTCAGTTGTTTCAGCTATTTTGAATGAAGCTGTTACGAACATGTATGTATATGTTTTTGGGTGAAAATAAATTTTCATGTCTCTGGGATAAATGACCAAGAGTACAATTGCTGGGTTTTACGGTAGTTTTATGTTTAGTTATTTTAAGAAACTTTAAAGATTTTTTCCAGGATGGCTGTAACATTGTACGTTCTCACCCTCAATATGTGAATAATTCAGTTTCTCTACATCTTCACTGATATTTGTAGTCACAGATTTTTACTATAGCCATTCTGATAGGTGTGTGGTGATAACTCACTATAGTTTTAATCGGCATTTCCAAGATGGTTAATGACGTTAAACTGTTTTTCATCTTCTTCTGAGCCACCTGTATGTCCTTTTTGGTGAAATGTCTTTCCACGATTTTTTTGTTTTTCTGGAGTAGCTATATTTAAATAGTTATACATTGTTTTATTATTTATTTTTATGTTTTTAATTTACTGAAACATGATTGTACACATCTGTGGGGTGCAGCATTGAATATCAATATCTGTGTGCAACATATGAAGCTCAAATCAGGGTAATTAGTATATTCAGCATTAGACAATGTAATCATCTCTGTGGCCATTTACCACTTCTTGCTAAACCCCCTTCTCTCCTTCCCACCTCTGGTGGCCTTAGTTCTGTTCTCTCCTTTCAAAAGCTCAGCAAATTATTGTGATTGTTGTATCTTTCTTTCTTTCTTTTTAAAATTTATTTATTTATTTTTTTAGCTCCCACATATAAGTGAGGCATGTGGTATTTCCCTTTCTGTGACTGGCTTATTTTACCTGTCATGATTTTCTCCAAGTTCATTTCTATTGACCATCATTTTTAACTGCATAATTACTTACTTTCTGTTTATTTGTTTGTTTTTACTGTTGAGTCTTTGGAGATTTTATATGTTCTACGTATTACTCACTGTCACATATCTTGTTTGAAAATATTTTCTCCCAGTCTTTAACTTCCATTTTTATCCTCTTAGCTTTTGCAGAGCAAATAGTTTAAATTTTGAAGAAAATTATGAAGTTTTCCCTTTATGTCTCATGATTTTGGTATCAAGTCTAAGAAGTGTGTACTGAGTACTAAATCCCAAGGATATTATCCTATGTATTCTTTAAAATATTTATGTTATTACATTTTAGATTTATATTCTTGACTTATTTTAAATTTTTTTTTACAAGGTGTGAGACTTATATGGCTATCCCTCTGCCAATACCACATTGTCTTGATTACTGTAACTATATAATATGTCTTAACATCAGATATACTGATTCTTCTTGTTTTCTATTTTAAAGCTTTTTCTTATGACTCCACTTTATATATATATATATATATATTTCATTTGATATGCATATTCATGGGGTACAAAACTGATCATCACCACTTATGCCCAAGATGTGATGGCCAGATTAATACTATCAACGTGCCTATTACCACAAATTGTGATTATTCCCTGTGTCTCCCACCCAATTAATCCCTGACCTCTCTCCCCCTCTCCCGTTCCTCAACTACACTCCTTGACCATAAGTATGCTCTCTCCCTCTGCAAGTCCAACACAGCACTGTGATCTTTTTTCCTTCCTTCTTTCTCTCTTAGTTCCCACTTAGGAGTGAGAACATGTGGTATTTTTCCCTCTGTGCCTGGTTTATTTCACTTAACATAATTTTCTTCAAGTTCATCCATGTTGCTGTGAATGGCAGAATTTCATTCTTTTTTGTGGCAGAGGAGAATCCCATTGTGTCTATATATCACATTTTCCTTATCCAGTCTTCCATCGATGGACATTTAAGTTGGTTCCATTTCTTGACTATTGTAAATAGAGCTGTGATGAACATGGGAGTGCAGGTATCCCTTTGACATGATGATTTCCATTCCTTTGGGTATATACCTTGAAGTGGGATTGCTGGGTAATATGGTAGATCTACCTGTAGTTGTTTGAGAAACCTTCATAGTGTTTTCCATAGTGGTTGTGCTAATTTACAGTCCCACCAACAGTGTAGGAGCATTCCTGTCTCTCCACATTCTCATCAGCATTTGTTATTCTCCGCCTTTTTGATTATAGCCAGTCTAACTGGGGTGAGGTGATATCTCAATGTGGTTTTAATTTGCATTTCCCTGATGATTAGTGATGTTGATTACTAATGCTATTACATTTTTTAAGTGCCTCTTGGCCAGTTATATGTCTTCCTTAGAAAAATGTATATTCAGATCCTTTGTCCATTTTTTTAATTGGGTTGTTTGGTTTTCTACATTGTAATTGCTTGAATTCTTTGTATATTCTGGATATTAATCCTTTGTTGGTTGTATAGTTTGCAAATACCTTCTCCCACTCTGTAGGTTGTTGTTTCACTCTGTTAATTGTTTCCCTTTGCTGTATAGAAGCTTTTTAGTTTGATATAGTACCATTTGTTTATTTTTCTTTTGTTGCTTGTGCTTTGGGGTTCTTATTCATAAAGTTTTTGCCCAGACCTAGTCCCTGAAGTGTTTCCCCTATCTTTTCTCTTAGTAGTTCTACAGTTTCAGAAATTGTACTTATGTCTTTAATCCTTTTTGAGTTGATTTTGATATATGGTGAGAGGTGTAGGTCTAGTTTCATTCTTCCAAAATGTATATCCAATTTTCCCAGCACTACTTATTAAAGAGGCAGTATCTTCCCCAATGTTTGCTTTTGTTTTTAACTATTTTATTTTCTTCGTCTTTTTATATAAATTATAGAATAACCTCATTTATATCTGCAACAAATCTCATAGGGATCTAGATTAAAAAAAACCATTATACTTATATATCAATTAGGTTAGAGTCAACTTCTTTACTGAGTATTCCAATCCATGAACCAAGTTAATCTTTCCAAATTCTTAAATTTTAAATCTTAAGTCTTTTAAATTTCTTTCAACAGGGTTTTGTAGCTTTTGCATGCTTTCTCTGTCATATTTTGTTATATTTAAACCAAAGTATTTTATTTGTTTGGATGATTGTAAATGGAAATGTACTTTTAACTTTAGTGCCCATGAGTTCATTGTTAAAATACATAAATACAGTAGGCATGTATATGCTTATATTTCATCCTTGGCCTTGATCAACTCACATATTAATTCTAAAAGATTTTTGTAGATTCCTTGGGATTTTCCATGTATAAAATTATGCCATCTCCAAATAGGGACGGTTTTAGTTCTTTCTGTCTCAACCGTACATCTTTCATTTCCATTTGTTGCCTTATTGCACTGCCCACAACGTCTGATATTATATTGAATAAGAGTGGTGAGAGTAGGTATCCTTGCCTTATTCCAAATCTTAGGGGAAAAAATCCCTGTCTTTCACCACCAAGTATAATACTGGTTGTAGGTTTTTCTAGATGATCATTACCAAGTTGAGAAAGTTTCTCTCTATTCCTATTTTTATGAGTCTTTAGCACAAATGGCAGAGAAATTTAATGCTTTTTTTCTCAATTGTTCTGATTATATGATTTATCTTCTTTACTAATATGATGGATTATGTTTATTGGTTTTAGAATAGTGAACCAATCTTGTATCACTGCAATTAACTCTACTTATCTGGTTTATAATTATTTTTATTTATTGTGGAATCATATTTACTAAAATTTGATAAGAACTTTGTGTATCTTCCTGAAAAATAATTGGCCTGTAGGAGTTTTTTTGCTTGCTTATTTTTGTTTTGTCTTTGTCGGTTTTGATATCAGAGTCATACTAGTTTTGAAATACAAATTTGAAAATAGTCTTCTACATTTAATGAAAAAAATTTGTGAAAGTGGTTTCAATTATTTTAAAGTTTAGTGGAACTCGCCAGTGAAACCATCAGGACCTGGAGATTTCTTTTCAACAGAGTTTTAAGTAGGAATTCAATTTATTTATTTATTATTTTTATTTTACTTCTCAATATACATTGTAGTTGATTTTCATGCCCCTTTACCCATTTAGACCAATTACATTTAATGCAGTTATTGATATGTTATGGATTATGACTGACTTTCTTTTTCTTTCTTTTTTTATTCTTCCGAATTTTATTTTATTTTGTCAATATACAATGTGGTTGATTACTGTGGCCAATTTGACTTTCTTTTTCTAATTGTTATGTTTTTCATTTCTCTGTCTTCTTTTCTGTACTCTCTGTAGGTTACTTGAATATTTTTTGAATTAAATTTTGATTAAATCTATAATGTCTTTTAGTGTATCTCTTTGTATGCCTCTTTTCTGGGGGGTTGCTCTAAAAGTTTACGTTGCATATACATATCTTATCTTAGTCTATAATCTCAACATATAGCTTATAGTGGCAACCCTTTATATTCCATTATCTTCACTATTTTTTGTATAAATGTATTAAAGATTTTTCTCTGTACATTTGGAATCATATTTGACAGTATAATAATTTGTGCTTCAATATGCAAGAGAAAAACTTAAGTGCATTGTTTCTTACCCATGTTTTTATACTATCTTTTGTTTTTCTTCCTTCTTTATGTTTTCAGGTTACTTCTTTTATTATTTTCTTTCTGCTTAGAGAGCTTCCTTTAGATATTCTATTAGGGTATGTCTTACTAGAGATAAATTTTCTTAGTTTTTCCATCAGCTTAGAGTGTCTTTATTTTTCCTTCAGTCCTGAAAATTATTCTCACAGGACATAAAACTACAGATTGAAAGTTATTTTATTACAGCCCTTGAAAAATAATGTGTCATTTCTTTTCATTCCCCATAATTTCTGATTAGAATTCCTCTATTACTAAAATTGATTTTCTTCTAAAGTTAGAGTGCTATTTCTTATTTGCTTCTCAAGATTGTTTCTTTCCAAAATTTGACTAAAACATGAGTTGGTTGGACTTCTTTTGTTTATCCTGTTTGGTGTTCACTTGGCTTGGTATGAAAAAATATGCAATAGATTGCAATTTGGAATTATCATTTCCTAAGATAATACAATTTTTAAAATGTAACATTTGATAATAGAGGAGAGAGAATCCAAAAGTTTATGGTGAGGACTGTTTGCTATGAAAAAACATTGAGAAGGGCTTCCCCAAACCAGGTAGGGTGAGTTAACTGTGTGGAAAGATTGACAATTAAAAATTAGGGGCCCAATATTTTGTTTTACAATGAGCACGCACGCACACACACACACACACACACACACACACACACACACACACACACACACACAAGCAAACTAAGTTCAAAGTAATAATTGTGAGCAACTTTTGGAGAAGATACTTTATTCCACTGAAGTTAACTTTGAAGATAAGACCTTCAAGCTCACAGAATATAAAAGTATGTTTTTGCCATTCTGAGTATATTTCAGGTGGACTCTGTATGATTTATGATATCAGCCATGCCCAACCTGAGAACACACTGATATTATCAGTTTTAGCTATCATAATTGGAAAAAATGGTAACCTTGCAACCAAGCACAGAATAAGCTTAAGCTTTGTGTATTATGGTTCTAATTTCTCCTTATTATGCACAGGAAAGATATCAGTCATAGCAGTGATGATGGTTCTCTGAAGGGAGAAACCACTTACAAAATTCTTGATTTATTTCTACCATTCTGTAGGTTGTCTTTTCACTCTGTTGTTTCTTTTGCAGTGCAGAAGATTTTTAGTTTGATACAATTCCATTTGTTTATTTTGTCCTTTTGTGCTTGTGCTTTTGGGGTCTTATTTATAAAGTTTTTGCTCATTCCTCTATCCTGAGGTATTTCCCCTATGTTCTCTTCTAGGAATTAAATAGTTTCAAATCTTATACTTAAGTCTTTAATGTGTTTTTAGTTTATTTTGGTATATGGTGAGAGGTATGCATCTAGTTTCATAGTTTCATTCTTCTGCACATGGATACCCAGTTTTCCCAGAACCATTTACTAAAGAGGTTGTCCTTTCCCCAATGTATGGTTCTTGGTGCCTTTGTCAAGGTCAGTTGGCTGTAAGTATCTGAGTTGATTTCCGGGTTCTATATTCTGTTCCATTTGTCCATGTGTCTGTTTTTATGCCCGTACCATGCTGTTTTGTTTACTATTGCTTTGTAGTATAGTTTGAAGGCACGTAGTGTAATGCCTCTGTTTATTTTATTTTTTTTAATGTTGTGTGCCAAATATTAGTATGCTATAAATATAAAGGACAAATAACACACTCTTGTGACATTAAAGGAGTTTTCCCATGGAAGATGACATCAAAGCTAACATATAAAGAAGCATAGAAATTTTTCAGAATTGGGGTATATGAAGAAGAGTTAACTAGCAAAAGAAATAGAAAGGACTAGAGGTAAGAAAAAGATATGCTACCCTTTCTGAAAATAAATGTCTTCCATTTTGATTTATTTTGAATGGAGCCTGGGAAAGGGAGGAATTTTAAAAGAGCACTCTGTCTGCAAGACAAAAAATACATTAGAGTAGAGTAAGAATGGAGACAGGTAGACCAGGGTAGGAGACTGTTGTGATAATCCTAGTGAGAAGTAATTAAAGACAGTTAAATTTTTGGCAAAATGTAGATAATTTAAGATGGCTTACAGAGATATCAGTATGTGGGAATCAAAATTTCCATGATTATAGGAATGAATGAATATGAGTGTGTTAAAAATGAATTGTGAGCTTCTGATTTAAGTAATCGAATGATAAAAATGAACTCATAAAAAGAGGAACAAGCTCTTGAAGAAGGTGCTGAGTTAAATTTTCAATATGATAGTTTGAGAGGAATATTATATTAGATAAACAGTTAGAGCTATCTGGGAGGTTACTGTTGAATCAAATGTGAGGTTTAAGGGGGAAGTCTATGTGGGATGTTAGTTATCAGCCAATACACAAGAATAGTCAAGAATAAGAAAAAAAAAGAGGCTGAGGAAAAAGATCAAAACTACATAAAAATAAAATAAGTACTGAGGAGCTTTTTCAAAAAGTTGAGCTTATAGAAGTAGAGAGTCAAATTGTTGTGGTCAGCAGCTGGGAAGAGGAGGGTGGAGGAGGAGTCGGAAGAAGTTGAATAATGAATACAAAATTACAGCTAGATAGGAAGAGTAAGTTTTAGTTATCTACAGTAGTGCTAGGCATCTATAATTAACAATAATTTATTGTGTGTTTCCAAATGGCTAGAAGAGAGCTACTCAAATACTCTCACAATAAAGAAATGATACATTTCTGTAGTGATGGATAGGCTAATTACCCTAATTTCATCATCACACATTGTATAAATGTATTGAAATATAACTCTGTACTTCATAAATATGTATAATTAATACATGCCAATTAAAACAATAAACATCTAAATATATTTCAGAAAACAAAAAAAGTAAGTACTGAGGAATAGTGAATGCATTAATATTACTGATGTTATATAGTTTTCAGAGTAGGGCTAAATAAAATAGTATGGAAAACAATGGTAAAACCAAACCATAGAAAAGAAGGGCAATGTCCAAACAAAGTAAATATAAAAATAAATATATATCTGCACATTAAATAAAAACCATTTAAATGCCTAATTATAGCAGTGTGATGGCACATTTTCAGATGTAAAAAATGGGATTGTTATCATGGGCATGATGTTGTAAACTAAATGTCTTCTAAAAATGGAGAATGATCTCAAGAGAGTTCTTGTACAAATTATCTTCTGACACATTCTCTGTGTATTATCTTCGTGTGTTAACGATTTATCATTTAATCATTTGAGACTGTCAGCTTTCAATAGGTAATAGCATTAAAGGGTACAGTTCCACTTGTGTAAATTGTCTGAGCATGTTGTTTACATAAAATTTTTGTTACAGGTGTAGATCATTGTAATATCAATGCCTGTGCTTCAGTAATATGGAATTCCTCTATTATAAATTTTAGCTACAAATCATCATTCCTCTAATTACAAGAATCACCTCATGATTAGAAAATCAGCAGTGTGGCTACTATCAAACCTTAAAATATTTAATTTAGGGTTATACTTGCATGACGATTTCTTTTTCTTTCTTTTTTTTTTTTTTTTTTTTGTCTTTTTCGTGGCCGGTAAGGGGATCGCAACCCTTGGCTTGGTGTTGCCCGCACCGTGCTCAGCCAGTGAGCGCACCGGCCATTCCTACATAGGATCCGAACCCGTGGCAGGAGCACCGCTGTGCTCCCAGCGCCACACTCTCCCGAGTGCAACATGGGGTCGGCCCTGCATGGCGATTTCTTTAAAAATGTTTTATGATGAAATGTTTTATTTTTGCTTAAAAGGGCAGAGAATTATAAACACTCATACCATCATACATCTCTTTTAAATTCCTACATTTATCTGATTGCTTTTGATTATTTATACATCATTTGTATAAATGTACTGTGGAACAAACTACCTCAACCCTTTGTAACTTCCTATTCTAATGGATTTCATGGTATCAGTGGCTGGTTCTTGCGTTCCTCAAGGTGTAGCTAAAGTCACTCATGTGGCCATGTTCTCTTGAGAGCACAAAGACGTATGAAGTGAAAAGCTTATATCTTTTCCTGCAGGGCATCCCTTCAGGTTGCCTCTCATCATTCTGTAATGTAGCCTGAGCTTATTTTCAAGATGGTGGCTGTTTTTTAAGAACGGTAAAGTAGAAGTTGTCATTCCTTTCAGTAACTGGGCTCAGAAGTCCCTCATGTCACTCCCCTCACATTTTCTTAGTCAAAGCAAGTCACAATACCAAGCCAGGATAAAGCACATAACTTTACTTTACATCTGGATTTTAAAGAGTTGCATGTGCATATTATATTCAAAGAAATTATTGGTAGCTATGCTTAATGACTGTATAGTACAGCCTGCAATCTGGCCAACATTTATAACCTCTCACTTGGAAAATACACTAATTTTTCTCCCCCCAAAATTCTACTTTTGTTCCTACATTGACTGATAATATTTTCTCTAAATTAGGTCTAGAGGCAGAATGACTATGGTTTTTCGTTTTTTTTTTTTTTTTTTTTTTTTTTTTGTCTATTTCCAGCTACTTGTGTGATCTCACTCTTGATCCAGAGACACATTAAATTAAGATAAGTTATCTTCCACAGTAGCCACCCCCATTCAAAAAGAATGAGGAACGCGGTGAGGCACAGTCACTGGCCATAGCAATTTGGAAAACCGTCCAGGCCTGTGCCATCTCTTCTTCCAACTCCACAGGCAAATAATGCTCCTTTATTAGGGCCCACATATGCTCTCAAGGAATGGTTCTTCACAGCTGATGGCTACTGTTTATGGAATATTTTCTATGTTTTCTAAATCATCATCTCTCTTACATAAGAAATTGCTTGTATTTGCAAAGAGTAGCTTAAAGCACACTTCCTGTCATTACAGCCTGGAGGCTAGAGTTCTCTTTTCATTTTGAATAGTATATACAAGCAGGTAAAACAGCTTTGATATTACTGTAGAATTTCTATTAATCAATATATCATACATTCTATTAAACAAAAACTACACCCCAAATGTCTTTGAGAAAGGTCCATCTCCACTTTGGGTTGAGGTCAGAAGGCTGTGAAGAAATTGCCCTCTTAGATAACATTTTTTTGGGGGGTTGGGGGGGAGGGTTCATGAGGCACTGTTTTAAATCACTCTGAGGTCTTAACAAAGCATCTTAAACACTAATCCATAATTTGATTTTGACCATGGGCCATATTTTACTGAATGCACTCTGAATTTGATTTTTGTCCAGAGGCTATTTCTTGCTTTGAAAATATGCTGTTAGCTGGAGAAGTTGAGAATGAGAAACAGTTTATTTTTCAACTCAGAAAGTTCTAGAGTGGACATAGTTCTACAAAATTCTGCTTAAAATCTGAACAATTCCTTAATAACTCATCTCTTTCTTAAAACAAATGTAGTGAGAAAAAAAAGAAAGAAAAAAGAAAAAGCCAATTGATACTTTTGACATGCTACCTTTAAATTTCTTTACCCACAGCCACAAGTTTATTTGGTTCATTTTATATTTTTCAAGTTACTTCTGGCAACAGCCCCACTAATAGTTCCACCAATATTTTACACAGAGTCCTCTTTATATTTTTTATAAAAATTTTCTCACTAATATTCGAGCTTCTCTTACATTCCTCACGACCATTCAGGTCTCTGCCACACTCCAAACCAATGCTGCATGTCTTTGTTTTATACATGACAGCACCCTGTTCTGAGGTAATAATTTCTCTTTTTGTTATCTATTGTTGTGTAACACAGCCCCAACACTTAGTGGCTTGAAAACAATGATATATTGTTTCTCACAATTATATAGGTTCATTGAGACCAATTGAAAAATTCTCCTCCTCTGTATCATGCAATTGATACATTCTGCTGAAAGATTAGAGAAGAATGGAGTGGTCAAGATAGACTTCTACCTTGCAAGGTTTCCTTCCATGTGGCCTCACTTCGTTTAGCAGTCTAGTCCCAAGTTCATTAGCACGTGGCACTTGGCTTACACATGTCAGAAAGTGGAAGCTTCCAGTTCTCTTAAGGCCTGGCCTTGGAAGTTCCAAAATGTCACTTCTGCCACGTTCTACTGGTCAAAGCAAGTTACAAGGCCAGTCCAGATTTAAGGGGGGAGGGAAATAGATTTCGCTTCCTGGTGTAAGGAGTAGCATGCACGTAGAATGAAGAGAAGAAGTTGGCATTCCTATTTGGAGACTGTCAAAAGTTCACCCGAGCTGGGAGATAGAGAGCTGAGGTGTCAGGTTTCAGAGTAGCTGATTAATAAAACAAGTGAAAACATCAGTTAAGCTTTTAATCATTGACTGTGATGGTATAAGCAAGAGGTTAAAACCCTGAAAGAGTGCCAAATCCCGCTGTTGCATTTTCCTCCATGAAATGGCACACTGGCTGAAGGTCAGTTGTAACAGCACAGATGTGGGGAGTTTTATGGATGCTGAGGTAAGAGGAGCGTGAATGAGGGAGGACTAAGAGGTGGAAAACTACAGGGTACTGAGTCAGACGGGGGAAAGTGTCTTTGAGATTTCTCCCTCTTCAATCCATAAAGAGGCTTCAGCAGAGCTTCCTAAAGAGGAAGGGCCTCGGCAAGGTCTCAGATGAAGAAACCTAGGAATGAAGACCAGGAATGCAAATATACAAGGACAATGTCTTGAGTTTTTGACTGTAACTCCCTTCAGAGACTGCGATGCTTTGGCTGTGAACTGAGGCTCTTGTGGGGAAAGCAGCTTTTTACCTTGCGGTCTGCCAGGTGAAAAGCCTTTGTAGTTGCCTATTATCAGCCCTGAAAAATCACACAAAGTTTTTTTAACCAGCAGCTGGATTCTTCAGTGACTATATACTCTCCTTTTTTAGAAAAAGAAATCATTGCACACATAGTGAAGACCCCTGAATACTCTTCTTTAATGCCATTATCCTTATTTACTCTTCATTTTTAATTATTACTGATTTCAATTGCCTGTTATCTATAAGATAATCAGAAATGAGATGAAGTTTTTGAAAAACAGGATATAAAATAAACATAATTTATTAGAAATGATTAAGTTAATAATATAGCCCATTGGCCATAATAAAATTTTTCTCATGATGTTTGTCATTTCATTTAATTTAAAGATAATAAATACATAAAGAACAGAATATAGATTTTCTGATATTGTATAAATTTTAAAAAATTAAGTTAATTTAAAATAGTCAAATAAGAAACTGAAAAGTACTAACTTCAATTTTTATTTTTATTTTTTTTCTTAAAGATGACTGGTAAGGGAATCTTAACCCTTGGCCTGGTGTTGTCAGTACCACGCTCAGCCAGTGAGCGAACCATCCATCCCTATATAGGATCCGAACCCACGGCCTTGGTGTTATCAGCATCGCACTCTCCCGAGTGAGCCACGGGCTGGCCCAACTTTTAATTTAATTTTTATACTTAGGGAGGAAGACTTCTTACTAAAGCTAAATTATGATGATGATGTATTATTGAAATCTCTCCAAATGTTCACATAAAAACATAGTGGCTAAGAACTGAAACTATAAAACTCTTAGAAGAAAACATAGGAGAAGGACTGGGCAAAGAATGGGCAAAAGACAGGATGTAGGACTGGGCAAAGACTTTTATGAATAAGACCCCCAAAGCACAAACAACAAAAGAAAAAATAAACAGGTGGGATTATATCAAACTAAAAAGCTTCTGTACAATAAAGGAAACAATCAACGGAGTGAAAAGACAATCTACAGAATGTCAGAAAATATTTGCAAACTGTACATCTGACAAGGGACTAATATTCAGAGTATAAAAGAAATTCAAACAACTTCACAGTAAGAAAACAATCTAATTAAAAATATGGGCAAAGGATCTGAATAGATGTCTTTCAAAGGAAGACATACAAATGGCCAACAGATACATGAAGAAATGCTGAATGTCAATAATTATCAGGGAAATGTAAATCAAAATCACATTGAGATATCATTTCACCTCAGCTAGACTGGCTATTATCAAAAAGACTGAGAATAACAAATGCCGACTAGGATGTGGAGAAAAAGAGATTCTTCTACACTGTTGGTGGGACTGTAAATTAGTACAGCTGTTATGGAAAACAGTATGGAGGCTTCTGAAACAACTACAGATAGAACTATCACACAATTCAGCAATTACACTAGTGGGCATATACCCAAATGAATTGAAATCACTATGTCAAAGAGATACCTGCACTTCCATGTTCATCACAGGTCTATATATAAGAGCCAAAAGTTGGAACCAACCTAAATGTTTATTGGCGGACTAGTGGGTAAGGAAATTTTGGCACATATGTACAATGAAATATTAGTCAGTCATAAAAAGGAATGAAATTCTGCCATTCACAGCAACATGGGTGAGCTCGGAGAAAATTGTGTTAAGTGAAATAAGCCAGGCACAAAAATAGAAATACCACATGTCTTCACTCATAAGTGGGAGCACAGAAAGAAAGAAAAAAAGAAAGACTGCAATAAAATGTTGAGCTTCCAGGAGAGAACAGATTTATAGTTTTACTATAGCTGGGAAAGGATAAGAATGAAAGGGATCAGGGAGTAATTGGGTAAAGGGCATGAAGAATAATTATGATTTGTGATGATGAGCATGTTAATAATATCAATTTGATGATCACATCCTGTACACAAATACTGATATTCAACTCTGTACCCCATGAATATGTATAATCAGTTATGTTTCAATTCAGAAAAGAAATTATAAAAATAAAAATAGTTAAAAAATACAATCAGAATTTCAACACAGGAAAAAAAAAAATAGATAGTGGAAATAGGAAAGCAACCACAACAAAACAAAAGAATGCAGGCCATCTTAAAAAATCAACAACAATGAAAAAAATAAGGTAAAAGATATTCCAACCAAGGTCAGAATATGAATGCCTTTAGTGGTGTAATCATGAATGGCAGGACTAGTGCAGAATCAGATTGACTTTATCTTCACTGTGGATAAATACAAGGGAAGAAAAAGAGAGTTATGTTGGTTATAATAGCTTAACAAGTCACAGAGGGAAAAAAAAAAACAAAAACAACTGACCTCCAAAATTTAGGTACTCCATTCTAAGTGGAATACTAGGCGTACATATAAAGCACGAATTAGAGACAGCAAACATTAGAAATGAGAAAACCAAGCAACAAGAGTGTTTGAATATTGAAATGTTAGAGCTTAGGAAATATTTTGAAATTAAAGGAAAAAAATAAATATTGCAGAAATAATGACCAACCTATAGAAAGAAACAAGATTTAAATTTATCACAGAGTGAATAAGAACAATAGAGACTAAAGAGAGAATATAAAGGAGGAAAATGAAAACAAACAAGTAAATCAGAATTTAGTGAAGTTAAAATGATTAAAACTTATAGATGTAGAATAGGTGCAAAATGAATTTGGAATATAAATAAAGAAAACCAAAGTAATAAAACAGAATAAATATAATTTTTAAAAGTCCTTGAAATGAAGATGAACATAAATACTGAAATTGTACAATGGTGAACTAGAAAAACCTACTCAGAATAAGAATCACTGGTGTACATTCTAATAAAGTTAATCAAAAGTTAAGCCAAAAAAAGAAAAATAAATGGGGAGACATTTAGGTAAAAGACAAAGGGAATACAAACTATAAGGAAATAAGAAACAGATTAACATCAGAAATATAGATATTTCATACCTAAAGACAATAGAGTAAACACACTCAAGGCAAAATAGCTAATTATTGGCTAAATTCATCCTTTCACTTTTTCTTTAAATTAACTGTTATCACCTTACTTTCTTCAAGCTTGATTTTATTGAATAGAAGATATATGATACCTGTCCTTGTCTTTCATATTCACCTTCATTCATTTTGTCCTTTTGTTTCAAACACTTTTTTAAAAAGAAGCTGAGATAATTAGATACATCAGCCTTACATAATTTTAAAAGAAACTCCCTCATGAATTCCTTTTTGTGGACAACCACATTATAAATATGCAATTTTATAACTAGCTTCCCTTAAGATACATATGAAAATTATATGGTTGCTAATCAAATCAGACTCTGTCCTTTATTTCATATTGTATAAAAATCTAAATTAAAGCATAATTTTATTTTATATACCAACAAAATTGTCATTCTGGGAAATAGCTTTCATAATATATGCTAAGACCATATAAAATGAATTATTATTGCAACTAAGTGTGCACTGTGAAATGGCTTAGCAAAACACTAGCTTGCATGCCATATTCTTGTCCTGCTTAACAATTGCAATAAAATCAAAATGATAGGGCTGTAAAGAACAGTGTAGAATTAGAAACAGAAATTACTGTATATTACATTGCCATTTGATATGATGCACTGTAGCTTACTGATAATAATCTTAATGATGATTACACTAGATATATTACAAATATATGTGGCTATTAACAGTCAAATATTCAAATGTATTTACAGTGTGTCTATATTTCCTTGCTACTTTAAAAGGCACTTATTTTAATTAATAGGACATTGAAACCCCATTGGATAATAAATTTGAATGCTAAATTAAACCGTCAATAAAATTAATCAGAAACAACATAATGAGAAAATGCAGAAAATTTGAAAGGTTTTGAAATTTTGATCATTAAGGACAAATTAAATTCAACTGGGGAGATGTATCATTTGGTACTGACATTCAGAAATCTATGCAAGACTTGCTTCTGTTGCATCTATTCCCACAAGATGGGCAGGATATTAACTCTATTTAAATACTCAAGCAATTATATAATTAGTGCTGTATAGTTGCTGCATTGCCATTGGAGAATCTAAATGTATCTTTCATTATTTAGGGCTCTTTCAGTTAAACATGCCAGAGATCCTAATTTAAGTAACGTAGGGCTAAAATGGGTGGGTGGGGGGCAGTGGAGTTTTGTCTAAAAATTCCAAGAAACTGAAAAAAATGAACAAAAAGGCAAGGAGGAAGCTGGATCAAAAACATATTTGGATCTCAGAAACTGACTGCTTCATCTCATATGTCTTTCTCTATTTGTGTTGGTTTTGTTATTTTTCACTTTTGTTTCTACATTATAAAAACATGGTGAACAACAGCTCTAAAGTCTCTACTTTATATCTTAAGCTATCTCTGATATCAAATTTTGCAATGTGAGTTAAAGTTTCTAGTTATCCCAGTTTGGGTTCAGTTCCTACACATAGCCAGATCTTGGTTGGATAATGGAAGGATGAAGAGATTGTCTTGGGGGTTAAACTGTTTGTAGTAAGGCAAGTTTTGCAAAAGGGGTTCTTGCTCCTGGAAGACAGAGTGTTAAGTAGACCAAATAAATGTTGCCTTGCAAACATTGGTGTTATTGCATATGGGATTTGGAGAAACTATCCATAGTCTCAGTTTAGGTTAATTCATTCATCCAAGATCAGTTACTGAGTACCTACCATGTGCTAGAAGCTGTGCTAAGCACCTGTGATTCCACAGTGAACAAGACTTAACAGCTTTGCCTCAAATGATACACATGCCAGTGTGGACATAGCTAGACTACGGGTTAACATACAAATGTAGCTACTGAATTGTTAAAGGTATTATGTGTGGGGAAAAAAAAGAGATTGAGATAGAGAATGATGTAGGGTTGCTATATTAAATAATACAGTCAGTAACAAACTTTCTGAGGAAGTCATTCTAGTCAGGGATAAAAAGACAACAGCATATGCAAAGTCTCTGGGTAGGAAAAGACAGTGTTCTGTTCAAACAAACTAATTGTCTGTACTAGTGAATTGAAGAGTAGTCCTAGTTAAGATTGGAAAAACAATCAGATCATGCAAGCACTCAAAGGCCTGGAGTTTAAATTTTATTTTAAGTGCAGTGAGAAGTCTTTGAAGTATTTCAAGCTAGAAAGCAAAAAGTTCTCATTTATACTTTAAAACGATTCACTCTTCCTGTTATGTGGAAAATGACCCGGAAGGCACATGCAAAATATTATTTGGTAATTTACTGAATGTGGGGAGTGAGAGAAATGAAGAATTTAGGACAAGTTCTCATTTGGGCTCTTGAGTATCTAGATAGGTGGTGCGAGCAGGTACTAAAGTCTTGAAGTTAAAGTGAGGACAGGAGCTGCTTGTAGAATGGCATGTTCTCTCTCATGAAGATTCTATACCTTGATTCAGAATCTTAGCAGTCTCTTTTAATTTTCCTTTTCATTATGATTTGCCATAAGTTCTATATAGATAATTTTCCTACCAAATATACCTTTATATTACTAGATTTTAGAGGGTCTATTAGGTTTTATGTTCCAAATGGTACTACTGCCTGAATCACGTATAGAAATACATATATTTTTTCTATTCTAGCCCTTGCTTAAAACAATTACTTAAGTAAATTATTTCATGTCTTTTGGGAAGGCACAAGGAATTTACACTAAACATACTTGTCATGATTTTTTGTTATCCTTCTAAATGGAAATCTGAGTACTCTTTCAGTATGCCTTCCCGGTCTGAAAAATGACTCATGGTAACTGACAATGAGTAGTGACTTTTTATTGGGGTTGCTTCCCCCAGTCTCCTGATAGTCCATTGTTAATTTTCTTGATTTTATAGATTAATCATACCCTCACTGGTTGCCTATGTATCTTCCCCCTAGAGGCAATGCGTGCTATCAGTCATCTTCACAGCTCTCTGAAGATGGGCCCCCTTCACTGCCACTCTGATGTTATTGCTCATTGTAAGCATTGTGCCCACCTGGATTTTGACGTGTGCATACCACTGTCTAACTTCTCAGGGTACCAATTTCTTTACAGCACCGTCACCTACTATTAGTCCCGGCCCACAAAAGGCAGCCCCCATTGAGGTTTTCAACCACAGTGATGCCCCTCTCTCCAGCACATTCCTTATCACTTTAGTAAATGCAGTGTTTCTAGATTCATCCATGGTGAACATACTTTGTCAGTGGGTTTTTTAGCCTTTCATTGAATATCTACTTGATTATCTCCAGTTTATGGTCCTTTCCTTCATCATCATAGCATTTAGGCATTTCTACTTCATTTAAAATGAGTCACCGTTTTATCACAACTTAAAAGAGACATCTTAATGGCATGTTAGCATCATCTCTCAGGATTCTCGTCAGGATACTAAATCTTGTATCACAGAAGGGTTCTCTCATACCAAGAAATTCTCCATTCTTCAATTTTATGTTCTCACTGCTATAACACACACCCTCAAGGTCCAACCACAGCTCCTGACAGTACCTGTTAACCAGATCCCAAAACTTCTCTGTTACCTCTCCTCCCCTTAAAAGCCCAGATTCTAGTTAGTTAGGCTATACTAGGTTTGAGGTTTATTACTGGTCTAGCTATCCAGAAGGGATGTAAGTGTGATACCTGAGGCAGGCAAATTTTATGTTGTAAGGAACCTACCTGACCATCAAAGAAGGGAAGAGAAAAATATACTTTAAAAGAGACAATGTACCACTTTAGTGGGACCAGTTGGTTCAGCGGAATTAAGTTCAATATTCCAGATTTTACCTGACTTATGATCAACATACCAATCATTCCCTCTTAGATCCCAATCAATTTTAGTAGAGCCATAACATTAAATATATACTCAGAAAACAATGGCTTGATCATAATATATTCAAATACTCATATGAAATCATATAGAAAAGTGATCTTTCAGGGCTATATATATATACAAAATAGAAGTGCTTGCCTAATGTGTGGTTAATTTGTGACATTATGATGACATTTAGAAGATTATTTTATTTTTATGATAATTTGTTCACTTTATGGAAAACAGAAATTAAAAATAATGTGACTGCATAGTTGTTTGTGAATATAGGAAATAATATATATAAGGCTCTCAGTATATGGCACATACTAGGTACTTAATAAATGTTTCTTGATTAAATAAATTTTAATCATTCAATGCAAGATAACAATTATGTTTATGATCATTAGCAATGGCATTGTTTTCGTGTCAGACAGATTCTCAGAAAAATGCATTATTTCAATTACTGGGGGAAGGCATTATAAAAGAAAGACAAGTCTTTTACATTACCATTTAAAATGTATATTCCTAGGAGGTTTCACTGGAGTACCCAGATATACAAAGAAAATATTATCAAATCTAAAGGGAGAGATAGACATCAACACAATAATAGTTGGGGACTTTAACACCCTACTCTCAGCACTGGACAGAGCATGGAGACAGAAAATCAGCAAAGTAATACAGGATTTAAATGGTGTCATAGGCCAGATGGACCTAACAAACATTTATGGAACATTTTATTCAATAACAGGATAATAAACATTATTTCCATTAGCGTATGAAACATTTTCCAGGATTGCCCATATGCTAAGCCATACTACTAGTCTGGACAAGTTCATAAAACTTTTAGGAGAAAACACACGGAAAATACTTTAGGACTTAAAACAAGCAAAGATTTTATAACTAAGACTTCTAAAGCACAGGTAATAAAAGCAAAAATAAACAAATTAGATTATATCGAACTAAAAAAAGCTTGTGGACAGCAAAGGAAACAATTTAACAGAGACAACCTACAGAAAGTGAGAAAATATTCACAAACTATGCATCTGACAAGGAATTAATATCCAAAATATAAGAAAAATTCAAACAATTCAATAGCAAAAAGAGCAATAATCTGGTTTAAAAATGGGCAAATGTGCAGAATAGATATTTCTCAAAGGAGAAGATACAAATGGCCAATGGGTATATGAAAAAATGCTCAACATTACTAAACCTCAGAGAAATGCAAATCAAAACTATATTGAAATATCATCTCACCCTAATTAGGATAGCTATTATGAAAAGGACAGAGAATAACAAATATCATTAAAGTTGTGGAGAAAGGGGAACTCTTACACATTGTTGGCAGGAATGTGCATTAGCACAGCCATTACAGAAAACAGTATAGAGGTTTCTCCAAAAACTACAGATAAAACTATCATATAATCCAGCACTCCCACTACTGTATGTATCCAAAGGAAAGGAAATAAACAAGTTGAAGGGATAGCCGCACTCCCATGTGTATTGTGCCTCTCTTCTTGAAAGCCAAGATGTGAAACCAACCTAAATGTCCACCAATGGATGGTTGAATAATGAAAACGTGGTATATATACATGGTGGAATACTACTTAGCCATAAAATAGAATGAAATTCTGCCATTTTGAAGCAGCATGAATGAGCTTGGAGAAAATTATGTTAAGTGAAATAAGCCAGGCATGGAAAAAGAAATATCACATATTCTCACTCATATGTGGAGGCCAAAAAAGTTGATCCCAGAAGTAGAGAGTAGAATAGAGGTTATTAGAGACTAGTAAGGGCGGGGGAGGAAGTGGGGAGAAGGTGATTAATGGATCCCAAATTGTAGAGAAATAGGAACAATAAGATTTACTGTTCTTTAGCAATATAAGGAACTACAGTCAGCAACCAATTACTGTACAACTTCCAGGAACTAGTTGAAAATTCCCAGCACAAAGAAATGACAAATGTTATAGATATTGGATATGCTAAATGCCCTGATAGGATCATTGTACACTGTATAAGTGTACCCAAATATCACATTGTACTTCATAACTATATACAATTATCATGGGTCAACTAAGAAAACAATAAATTTAGAAGAAAATAATTTCAGAGACAGAAGTAGATGAGCGGCTACCAGAAATGGTGGGAAAAGGAATGAGAAGTTATTGCTTAATGGGTATAAAGTTTATGTTTAAGATGACAAGAAAGTTTTGGAAATAGAGGTTTGGTTCTACAGTATTGTGAATGAAATTAATTCCACACAATTGTATGTTTAAAAATGCTTAAAATGATGATCCTTAATAAAAAAAAAAATTGAAAAAAATCTCAAAACAAAATTGCATTGTGCATACTCAAATCCTTTTGGTTCAGTATTTCTGAGGAAAAAAAAGTCAAACCTATATCAAAAGAAAATGTGTCCTCTCATTACTTTAGTAAGAGAGCTATTCTGGGTTGTTTGCCTTTCCACATAAAATGAAGAATTAATAAATATGATTATTTTTATTATTAAATATTAATTTTAAATTTATTATTTATATTGGGTTGCTTTTTATTTTTCTATTGATACTTTATATATTCTGGAGAGTAATCTTTGGTTTTGGTTAATATCCAGTGTTAATTATCTATTCCCCTTATCACATTATTGTTCAATATTCCAAATAACAACCTAGACTAAGCATAAGTATATTGCATTCTTTAACAGTATCTTCCCCCATTTCAGATCACTTTTGATGCACAGCTTTTGACGCACTTGACTATGACCACATTAACTTTGCTGCAGCTGAAGTATTCCTGACTCACACTAGTTTTGATGACATGTTTGTAGTTCTGTTTGATCCTTTCACTGCAGTCATTTTGTTTGAGTTTCTAACTTTTCGTTCTTTTGTCAGGTACTAATTTGGGGTTTGGAGAGGGGAAAGTTAGAGGTAGCAGGAAAAGATAACCTTTCTTTTCTTAAATGACAACTTTCTGCTCTCAAATCCCATCCCTGAGTCAATGGCTACCATCATTTATCTTTCTCTGGAATAGGTTTCAGACCAAAGTGTTAGTGGATTTTCCTGCACTTCAGAGCAACACACTGGATCAAGGACTTCCATATGGAGCAAGAAGTTCTTCTATTTTTTTTTTTTTTTTTTGAGATTTATCTTCTTGGGTGCTGTTTATTACTGCCTCTGATCAGATTGCATGCAATCCTACAAACACACATGGAAACACACGTATGATTAATTAGGTTGGCCATTACTGCTTTCCTTGGCCTAAACTTTGAACTATTGCCTTATAAGGTATTACTGTTATCAGATATTTTTCTGTTTAAGGTAATCTTTTATTGAATGAGAATAGAATTAGCCTAGAAAATCTTTTGGTAATGGTTGTTTCTGTGAAATATAAACTCTTGTTGTGCTGATTATGTAGTTTGACATTTGAGAAGATAAAATAATTCTTTTCCCGAGTTATGATACAATATTTTAAGTTTTATTTCTAACAAATATAATTAGAGAATGAATTAAGTATATGGCTAAGGAGACTTCTTAAGATTTCCCCCAAGTTAAACTTATTCTCAAGTCACTATCTGAGTGAAGAACTTGTAAAATTGTAAAATACAGGCAGATTACCTAACATAGGTTACACAAATAAATGGGGATCATGAGGAAACAGTATTTTAAAACAAGGGAAAAGGAAGCTGATCTACTTGTTCCCATACTGTCTTTCAAAATATCTAGTTAGATATATCAATGAATAAGGGGTGCAAAGAGCAGGAAAATTCCTCATAGCATATTTTCTCTCTAGGATGAAGAGGGAAGTTTCCTTCCTTAGGGAAATTTCAGGTAAATGTTATCCCTTAACAACATAGTGTCTGGTAGCTATTAGTATCAGCTCAGGAATTATTCTGTCAACTTCCATCTTCATGCTTACACAAAGTGATATGAATTACATGAACCCTCTATAATATGCAATAGTAATGAATCTATAGCCGCCAGTTAAATTTGGGGAGCAGCTAATGTTATTATAACCTAACATATTAGAGAGGAACTTTTGAGATTCTGCATTCATTTTTGTTATGTTGGTGAATTTTAGGAACCAATAAAAACACATCTTTTCCTTGAATATCCAGAAAAAATTTTAAATACAACGAAAATAATTTATGTAGTCTACTGGATATAGAATCAAATAGTAAATAGCAGAATGTAACTTTTTATTTTAATATAACTAAGGTTATCTTGTATAAAACCTGTTACTTGCAAAGATACTCTCAATAAAGTAGCAAGATTACACTGAATTAATTGAAATGATGTTTTCAATGAATGTTTAATGGAATGGGGAAATGGTCATGATGTAATACTAAATTTTTTTAAATGCCTATTTATTTTGTCAGTACTAAGACAACACAGTCACACACAAACATACGCATGTATGTCCATTAAAACATTTTTAAGAAGAAGAAAATGTGTTAAAAATTATTCTCCTGCATGGTGAAATATGGATGAATTTTAGCTTTGTGTCATGTCTGTCTGGATTCTTCAATTTTACTCTATGTGTTTATGAGTTTAACCTAAGGTTTCTGAGGTGATTCTCCATGTAATTAGCAGCTAGTTTCCTAATGGGAACCACAACACTTAAATTTTGCTTCAAGCATGAAAATTACCTTTTCATATAAGCAATAATAGAAGGAAATTATAATTATTTTAGAGATAGTTTTAATTTTGTTCCAATCTCTGATTCAGGTTTAAAGAAAATACCTTTTTTATTTTATTATTTATTTATTTATTTATTTTAAATTTTATTTTATTTTGTCAATATACAATGTGGTTGATTTTTGTGGCCCGTTACTGAAACCTACCTCCCTCCTCCTTCTCCCCCCTCCCTCCCAACAACCTTCTTTCTGTTCACTTGTTGTATCAACTTCGAGGAATTGTAATTGTTGTGTACTTCGAGGAATTGTAATTGTTGTGTCTTCTTCCCCACCCCAGTTTATTTGTGTATTTATTTATTTATTTATTTTTAGGAGTTGGAATCAGCCCAAATGTCCATCATTAGATGAGTGGATATGGAAAATGTGGTACACCTACACAGTGGAATACTACTCTGCTATAAAAACGAATGAAATACTGCCATTTGCAACAGCATGGATGGACCTAGGGAGAACTATATTAAGTGAAACAAGTCAGGCACAGAATAAGAAAATACCTTCTTTAAATATGACATAAGGCACCCAGCATAGCTGGAGATTAACTACAGTGGTTTCCTTTATTCATTTAATTACAATAATTTACTTGTCACAAATGAATTGCAAAGGCAGTAAGAAGAGACTTTAACATTGCCAATCTGGAGTCAAATAGATCCCGACCAGAATCCCAGTATTGCAGATTCCATTTATATTTGGCTTTGGGAAAATGGCTGATCTCACACAGTGTTTTGATGAACATTAACTAAGCCAAAGTATTCAGACTAAGTTCTGAGTCTTTCTGTTGTTTTTGTTCCATTAAAAAATTATTAAGTTTGACTGAGAAATACTGGAGAATTTCTTTAATAATACTTTTATTCATTATGTAACATTTTTTTTTTATTTATATAAGAAAAAAAAATTGTGCTGTGGATTGATTGAATTGTGTTTCCTAAAGTCCATATATTAGAAGCTTAATTCCTACTGTTACTGTTGAGGGCAAAAAATCCTATTATAGCAATTGAAAGGTGGAGCCTTGGAAGATTAAATTGATGGTTTAATGGTGGTTGTGGGTGTGGTTCTGAGGACTTTAAAAGCAGAGCACATGAGGATTTATCTCTCTCTCTCTGCTCTGCCACATTCGCCATATGATACCCTGAGTTGCTGCAGTCAGCAGGTGTGTTCCATGGACTTTGGACTTCCCAGCCTCCGAAACTGTAAGCAATAAATTTTGTTTTCTTACAAAATACCTAGTTCCATGTATTTTGTTGTAAATAACAGAAACTGACTAATGCAAATTGCTTATTAAATGAATGTAAATTTTACAGTATTATTTTTCAGGTAGCTTGCTGTATTATGATATATCAATTGCTTATTTCCCAATTTTGCAGAAACTTTATAATAAGAACTTAAAGAGAAGCGGTTTGCATTATCTTCAGCTGATGCAGTTTTAAAGTTGCTTTCACAATCTCTTTAATTCTCTATCATCTAATTTTGTAAATGTTATAATTGGCTATCAATGGTTTAATTTAAATGCATCAATAAATTATTTTAATGTAATTACTGTTTGCAAAAGTTTGGATTTGGACAGTGTAAAAATATTGTACTCTAACATTTTAGAAAGTTTTTCAAAATAGCATCTAGAAAAAAGTTTATGCTGCTGCAAATGTTTAATTTTTTTCAAACATCTGTTTTATTTTTATGCCTTGGTATATTTTTATGCCAAGTATATAATTGATGTACACTTATAAAACTGTATATCTAAATGGTAGAAAAGTACCTATATTTTAGGTATATTATTTAGAAATAGATTAAAATATGCATTATTTCGAGAAACCGGGGATAGGAAAAAGGCCATGGTTTTAAAATCTTGGATGACAGTAAAAGCTTTTATCCTGATCTATTAAAAAAATTATTCAGGCTAAATTTTCTATCCAGTTGTCAAGACAACAGATGCACTTTGCCTAATCTGAGTATTTGAAGAGAGAAAATACCTAACTTCTAGACAAGGTGTTGCTCTATGATATGTAGCAAACATTTCACCCAGTTTAAACCAATTTTAAGTTAAATATTATTTAAATTATTTGCATTGTAGCTTGTCTAACTGTAAGAAAAGCAGAATTAATTCCAAATTATCTATAGCATCAACATGATTGTCTTAGTTTTACATACTATTTAAAAATATATTTATTTTACCTATTTTGAAATCACTAAGCACTTTCATAAATGTTTTTCTATATTAATATTAAATACTTCAATTAGTTAAAACAAACATGTAAAGAAAACATAAACTTTGGCATTTACACATTTTTGTATTAGAATTGAAAGCCAATAGCATGTGAATGTAGATGAAACTCTTTTTAAAAAGGTACATTTCTTTTACATTTTCGTACTTTTACCACAGAGACATAATTGGGGGATTTTCATTAGTGTAATATCTCTAGATTTGCTAAATATTCAAAAAGATATTTGACTGTAAATTTTCTTCCCTTTTTGATTCACTATGTCATAAATTGATTTTGATTTTTTTTTAACTTTTAAGTTTTTTTACACAGAAATATGTGAAGTTGGGTTTTGCTTCACTTTTTCCTTTTTAAAGTTTCTCTTTGAATTGACTACATTGATTGACAGCTTTATTTTCACATAGCTGATATTTCCTTATGGAAGAAGGGCACAGACCTATCATTATTTAAATGATACCCAGGTCATGCCTTATTACTGACAAGAATGAGTGGTGACTATTAAGTTATGAAGTATGTGCTCCTTAATGGCTTTAATTATTTTCCTGACTCCTGAGGCCTCGCAGTTTGCAACTAATCCATGTGGTACTATAGTGCAAATGACTGAAGAAAATGAGTAAGAGAGGAAAAAATCTTGGGTGTTGTAGATGGAACCACAAAGAGTGTCCACCTGCTTATCATTCTACAGTGGGGAATTCGGATTTATAAATATGTACAGCAGAGGTTCCATTCTGGGAATAGATTCATGCTCATAAACTCCTAGTAAAATGGCTTAATCTATACAATAATAATTTACACCTTACAATGGAAATTGTGCAAATTTAAAACATTGGTCTATGATTTAACTATATAAGTCAATATTTAGCGAAATTTGGAGTCTGATTTGAGCATCTAAAGTTTGCTTGTATGGCAGAAAGAATTCATCTGAGCTAATGTGCTGGAAAATGAGATTTTGACCAAAGTTTGTCTGACCACCAAACCATAGGATAATTAATCATTCCACATTTTCATTACCACAAAGGTAGGAGGTGTTAGGTTCTAGTACTTGCCTCCCTGTGCAATAGCAGAAGCATGCCAGGCTTCACTCAGGCTGTGAAAGAACACCTATTCAACTGAAAAGAATACCTTTAAAGAAAAGTGAATAATCATGCCTGTTAAAGAGAATCTCTCCCTTAAAGAGTATTGGTTAAACAACGTTAAAGACCTGTTCTTCACTATCCTAGACCTGTTCTTCAATATCGCTTAAAACTCCATACAAATGGCATTTTATCATTTGCATCCTATTGACATATTATATTATCTAAAATTACATAATTTCTTTATATTAGAGATTGCTGACCTGTTTTTGTGGGAGTGGCACTCATCTCTCAATAGTAACACTTTCGTAAATCCTCTTCTCCTTCTCAGATGGGTTAATTCTCTCCCTGAAACAGACTAGAGGCTTCCAGCTTCAGAATTTCTCCAGAATTTGGTAATGTAGCCCATGTAGAACATGTATCAGTTCCATATACCCACACAGCCTAAACTATTCTCTCCTTACAATTTTACTCCAAATTCTAATAATAATTCTTCTGCTTTCATTCCTCAAGTTCAGAGGTACATGAAAAAGTGCCTCTTGGACTCTTTACCCAGAGATATTGCCAGAAACTCATAGTTAAATTTTCTAAATCAAGTTTCTCTTCTTTTCCCCTTACCTGCTCTTCCCAACTTTCCTATTTCTTTTAAGATTCTAACTTACCTGTTAGAAGAAACATCCAAATTAATTCTAGATCTTAATATTCAACAGGTATTTAAATATTCAGAATTCTATCCCTCTTTTTACTCTCCTTTTGAATCAAACTGAAATCACCATATTTAATAATCCCATTCCGATTTTAGAATACCATAGCACTATTAAGCACTAAATTTTCTTAGAATTGATTTTCCACACAGGTAGTAAGGGTCACAGTACTCACAGTAAGTAGCAGTAACTCACATACAAGTAACTAAACTTTAGTGCTCTCTGTGCCAATCAAATTGCATTCCACCTCCTAATCCTAGCATTTTGCACCCTCCATACTGTGGAATGTGGCTTCTTTTCTAAACTTGAATTATTAATCTTCAAACTTTATATTACAAAGAGTTCAGATTTCTTTGAGGTCGATGTTATTGCCGTTGTTCTTCTCTCCTACAGTTAGTAGCTTCTGTGGCTTTTTTCACACATTTCATCTCCCTTGTATTAATTAAAATTTTACTGTGTTACAAAAAAACCCCCTCTCCATCTCCTTAACAATCTATGTCAAGTGATTTATTTTCTTCTGAAACGTTTTTATTTAAAAGCAATCTCTCCTTCTGAAACACCCATGGGCTCTGAATATCTTTCATACATTACTACATTGCACTGCCTCCAATAACATCATCTCCACTAATTCGGTCATCTTTATTACCATTCATGACTTGAGCAACTGTCCATATTACTTTCTGGATAGTACCATATGACCTATAGAAGACCTTGGGTATTCAATGCAATGGAATACTACTCAGCCACAAAAAAGAATAAAATTCTACCGTTCACAGCAACACGGATGAGCTTGGAGGAAATTATGCTAAGTGAAATAAGCCAGGCACAGAAAGAGAAACAGCACATGTTCTCGCTCATAAGTGGTAGCTAAACAAACAGACAAACAAAACAAACAAAAAAACAGAGAAAGAAAGCAAGCAAGAAAGGAAGAAAGAAAGAAAGGAAGACAATAATAATAAGTCAAACTTTCAGAAGGAGACAGCAGAACTGTGGTTACTAGAGGTGGGGAAGGCAGAAGGGGAGAAAGTGAGAGCATAGTGAGAGGGTGGTTAATGGACATATAACAGCCAGATAGGAAAAATAAGTTCTACTGGTGTACAGCGAGCTAGGCATCTATAATTAACAACAATTTTACTGCATGTTATCAAATTGCTAAAAAAGAGGATATCGAATGTCCTTACCTCAAAGAAATAATTAAGTTTTATAATGATTAATATGTTAATTACACTTATCTGATCATCACACATTGTATACATGCATTCATATTCAACTACTAATCCCACAAATACATATAATCAATAAGTTTCAATAAAAAATTGTTGAATCAATAAAAGCATTAAAGCAATTAAAACATTGATATTTGTAAGATGGTAATATTCTTTAAATATTCTCACTTTAAGACATTATTCATAATAACTTTTTTGCATCAATATTTTACACTTTCAAAATACCACATGAAAGTTAGAAGTCTGCTAACCACTCCAACTACTCCAGTCCTTTGCTTTTTGCCTCTTTACCTCCGACCTGACCTGTCAGCCCTTCTGTAATAAGATAAAGAGCTCTCTGGCTACATATTACATTTTATACTATGTGTTCACTTTCCACAGTCTTCCAGCAACTTCCAACAACATATTAAAATGATAAAATATATCATTTGTGTCTACAGCCTAAAATACACTTGATAGGATGTGTTTATTGAACAAATAAAGAGAAAGCATATCCAGAAAATACTGCATACAAAAAAGCAGGCAAACTTTATGAGTATCTGACAGATAATTGCAAGGAAACTTAACTATGATTCAGAGAAGGTTTTACTATCTTGAAGGTAATTACATTATTAAAATGTTTCCTTTCTGATGCTTGCTCATTACTCTATGTTATATCACAATTGTTTTCTGATGAGCACTTATTTATTTCTCATCCAAAAAAGTGTACAATTAACATTGACAGCTTAAAAAATACTTCCTTCTATTTTGCACAATAAATCTTGCAAAATATGCACTACTCTTTTATTAAAATGGCCTCTGAAACTCAAAATAGCAAGTTTTAATGACAAGTCTTGATTTAATGACAGTTGAGATGTCAAAATAATAAACATTTAATATAAATTTTGAAGCTGCTGCTGGAACCCTAAGACAGTAGGTTTCTGTGAGAATAATTTTTTAAATTCAGATAATAGGTATAATAACATATGCAGACTGAAAAACAACATTTGCAATTCTTTTCTGGGAAAGGGGGAAGAGCAGGTGTGTATATGTGGAAAAAAAAATTCTTTTGAAAAGATAAACCCAAGATTTACAGTGCTAAAAAAGGCTACATATATAAATAACTTAGTATTATAATTGAGGCTTTAGATGTTAAAGGTGTGCAACAGAGAGGAGAGTAATATATAATTTATAATCATAACCCCATATCCTATAGAAGCTGTGTATGGAAGATAAAATTATTGTGTAGAAAGAACTATTTAAATTCTATGCAGCCACTTTTTAGCTGAGAGATCTCAATATAGCGGCCACTAATTTACTTTATTTTTAATGCAGAAAAGGTTAAAAATACCCTCATTGCCTCTCTATAGAAATGTTGTACACTTCCAAATCTAAAAGATGGGGAAATGCCTTCAGACTTTGTATATATGTATGATATTAATTTTTAGTTCTCAGATAATCCACAAACATATATACAAACACTTTGCTACAAGAACATAGTAGCAATTTCAAGAATTAAATTTGAAACACAGCTGTCTATAAAGATTTTTTGTTTGTTTATATTCTTTCAAGTAGTTTAAGGTAATCTTATGCATAGAATTTTATTTTCCTAATAATTTACATTCATTCAGATAATTTTGAATGATGTTGTGGCATTTTTTCACTCCATTGTTGTTCCAAAATATTATTTCTAATGTTGTAAAAGCTAATCATAGAATATGCAAAGCAATTAATTCTAAAATTCTGTATTTACTGTGAGTAAACAAAAATATTTTCCCTCTTTCATTTAAAGTTTAGACATAGAATGAGTACCATCTTCATTAAAATAAAATCATTTTTCTGCTTGTGTCTATAGTGGAGTGACTAGTAAGTAGATCTCCTACCTTAAGTGAGTGTGAAACCGTATAAACCATTTTCAGACATCATACAACAGATATTAGACAGGGTCACTGATGGAACAGAAAGTCACAAGATGAGCCCCAGGATAATCTCAACTTGCAAACTGAAAATTTGACTTCTCAAGGAAATGAACCCAAACGGACCCCAAAGACTTGCTGAGCTAAAATGTGAGACATTGTAGTTCTTAGCTGCTAACATAGCAGAGATCTCCAAATAGGGTAGCAGAAAGTAGGAGAGTTTTTATAAAATGCACCCCAGAAATCTGCATAGGGTCACCTTAATCATCGTCCAAATAGAGCAGGCCATGCACAGATAAATACTATACAAGCAGGAAAGCAATAATTTTCAAAGTGCTATTAATAGAACAGAGAATTGGATGTTATGCAAATGTGGGAGACATTGGAGTTCTATTCCACCGTAATGGAAAGATCTTTCTGAACCCTCTAGCCATTCATTTGAGATTCCAGAAATACAATTCTCTAGGTTTGAAAGTTGAGGGCTATTCAAATGCTACATTAAGGATTATTCTAATGGGTCCCAAGGGAATTTAAAAACAAGACTTGAAAGGATCAGACAGATTCACATGTTAATTAACTATGTGTCAGAACACAATTCAATCCTCTTTATAAAAAGAAAACAAAGTCCAAATAGTCAGTGCAATAGTATCCACAATTTCCAACATGTAATACAATACAATAGAGAACAAAATATTTAATATGTGTAGACAAAGGAAAATATGACCAATAACCAGGAGAAAAATCATCAACAGAATCAGTAGAATGAGACATTGAGACTAGCAAAAGCATACTTTAAAATACTCATTATATACAATATATGAACAAAGATTTAAAGTAATCATGAATATAATAAGAAAATAGATCAGGATTTTCCATAAAGAAAAACAACAATTTATTGAACTAGTAATTTCATCTAAGAATGGAAAAATTGAAAAAAATTCAGTGGATGGGTTTAAGAGCAGATTGAAAAAAATAGGTGGAAACACCAGTGAATTTAACTATCCAAACTGGATTACAGAGTAAACTAATCTGAACAGAATGAACATAGACTCAATATCTTCTAGGTTAATGTAAAATAGCCTAAAATACGTATAACTGGAGTCCCAGAAGATGAATAGATGCTAAAAAATATTAGAAGAAATAATGGGAAGAACTTCTGCTTCTGGCCATGACAGTATAACTGATTCCAGTTTAGGCCTGCTGCTATAAACAATCTCAAAACTTGACACAATTGAAGAGATATGAGGCAACTCTCTTCAAGCATTGCATGGGAGGCAGTATAAGACTGTGATTTGAAAGAATGGAAAACATGATATTGCACCATCACCTTGGCTCTCCGCCTGAGGACAATTTCCTAAGCTTAGTGCAACAAGCTAAAGTACGAGCAGAACCCAGTAACACTATAGAGCTGAGGAGACAGAGGCAAAAGTTCAAGGCAGCCCAAATGACTATGGTCTGTAGGAGACTAGAAAGGAGGGATATGTGGAGATGGAGGGAGGAAGAAGAGAAATTTATGTGGTGGTCTTGTATAAATTTTTGTGTTATGGATGAGTCAGAATTGTCCAGGGAGAGATTACTCAAGCATTACCATTAATAAACTAATGCAGCATTAAAGCAGAACAGAGGAACTAGAGGTCAAGCACTTGTAGAATACGGTAGAGATCCCTCCCAATAAGAAGGTGGACACAAAAACTAGGAGTAATAATAAATGATTTAGTGTGACTTTCATCAAAGCGTCTATGTACCAGAAGTTATACACATGTAATGGAAAATTTAAACTATTCATTTATAATAGTTTCAAAAATCAAAATAGGTATCAAATTAATGAAAGATGTATAAAGCCTAAAGAGAGAAAACTACGAAACATGATAAAAAAATGAAAAGAAAGTTTAAAAGAAATGAAGACCTATACCATATTCAGTGATGAAAATTTGTCCTTTAGGGTTGTCCAAAATTGAGGCCAGATTTTGTAATCCTGCATCAACCAATACATGAATACTTACTGGCCCTTGGAGATAGTGTATATCCTATGACAAGGCAATGTCCTTTGAGGTAAACAATTGCTTAGAAGGACTTTGTTGAGGAAGATCAGCAGCCAACACTTGCAGCCGAGATAAGGGCACTTCAGACCTGAAAAGAATCTGAGTGGCACATTGCAGCTTCCAGTAGTACCATAGGATACTGGTGCTACCTGACAGTACTGCTATTAGGTGGCCCTGAAAGAGAGTGAAAGAAAAATTTTACCAAACAGTAAAGGTTTAGGCAATGCCCCTGAGTATTGACTTTGTGTGGAATGAGAAGTTGCCTAAGATTAGAACAGTATATGGACAGTGGTAATCGACTTGGTTGGTTGGTTAAGGTTCTGAAATGAGAAAGATTGAAGAATTAGGAGAAAGAGGAGTGAGAAAATAACACATGGCATGGATAGACCTATTGAATAGGGTAAAAAATCATAAAGATATTTGCATATCAATGCCCTCCAGAAAGCATTCACCATTAAAAGATACAAAACAATCAGAATAATTTGGCAGTTAGATTTAAACTAGCCTCTGTCATAACTCATTACAATACTGCACCCATGAGTAGTCATGGTGCAGTAGGCATGGTGGCTATGTATGGGCCTAACACTATCGGCTTCCCTTAAAAAAGGATTGGTAAGAATACTTGCTGATGTTCAGTCACTGCAGAAACTTAAGGAAATCAATCAGTAACTTAGAAGAAAGTTGATTATACTGGACCTCTTCCACACTGAAATGGGCAACAATTCATGGGCAATATTTCATTAGAGTTAGGATCACTACTGTCATGAACTTACAAAAGACATAATGAAGAAATTTATAATTATTAGAGCAAAATAAATGCTGTAAGTATATCACTTATCAAAGGGAAGAACCAAAAATAGTAATATTTTAGGTGGAGAGGAAAAAGAATTATAGAAAAAATCATATGTGACTTAATTAAATCTACACTACCATAATTTATCCATGGATGGTGTCTAAAATTCATAAAACAATGATCAAGAAATGGTGAAAGCATATATATTAATATACATTTAAAGAACAAAGTGGAGTTTTCTTGAGGCATGGAACTGGGGATTGGGTAGTGTAAGGCAAAGGAATGCTACTTATTATATTACTATATATGCTATTATAAGTTTTTTGGTATTTGAATTTAAAGTATTAGATTTTCAAATATGCACATATAGTTTAATAAAGGTATTAAAAGAGCAATTCAAATTAACTAAGTTAAAAAATGCAGGCCAATAAAGAAATTATCAATGAATGGTTAAAGTTATGTTTCAGCTTAGTCTGTAGGTTAAGATCACAGTTTTTGAAACCTGGCTACCTATGATAAATACACGTTCTGCCATTTAGCTGTGTGATTATATTCACATCATGTTAAATAAATTATTGCAGTGAGTAAAGAAAAAGAAACAGATATATCAGATTTACAGAGGGAGAGAGAACCATTTAAAAGTAGAAGGTATTCAAAGTATTATCACTAAAGAATTGTTTTCTTTTCCTGTGGTGATGTGTGTATCACTCTTTACCCTGTTCCTTCTATGGAGTTTTTGTGTTTATTTTATTGAAGTTTGTCTCCTGGTGATTTCCTTAAGAGCTAGTTCATAATAAACCCAGTCCCTCTGCTACAACTTGTAACAATTTGTGATGCTAATACAGTAGGTCAACAGGAGATTAGGGGTGTATGAAATAAAATTAACACACTCATGATGATTAACTCTCAGGCAGGCCTGTTAACAAAAACGGATGCTCAGTAAGGTGGATGCTATTATTAAATGTATTATGTATTCTTCTTGCTAATAGCAGTGCTGTGATGGCTTCTAAATTATGTGAATGCACCTAACAGCACACCGAGATTAAGCCATGGTAGAATAAAGTAAAGAGAAACAATTAAAATGGAATTTTTTGTCTGTTAATACTCTTTGAGTTTGGAACAATTCTAGAAATATATCTATATAATGTAATAAGTAGGGAGGATTAATTTTCTCATTAATAATTTCAATTCAGATAGCTGACCCTGCCAATGCAACTGAGCAAATGCTTTCTGACATTCTGTGATCTCAACATCTCAGGGAGACTTTTAATAAGCACAAACTTTAATTGTAATACTCTTCCCCTATGACTTGGACATATTTTTATAGGTTCTGACCACTTGTAGTAAAATATAATATATAAATGTGACTACACTTTTAAATATGCTTCTTCATTCATCCTGATTCATTGTCCCTGAAATAAACTTGAAATCTTTTGTCTTTTCCTTCCAAAGATGTTTCTCCTGGGAGCCTGTTTGGCCCTTCAGACAGACAGACTCCTAAGGGGCTGCCTTACCACTGGCACCAGACACATCCTGACATTTTGATGCAAAAACAGATGAGAATCATTAATCTCCTGTTGCAGACAATTATGCTAATGATTTCTACTGTATGGGGCTATTGTAGGGTTCAAATCAAAAGGTATGAAAGCATTTTGAAGACAACGAACGATGTATACTATGTGGGATAATGAACTAATTTATTCATCTTATTTTGGTGCTTTACAAAGCTAATTCATTTTTCTAATATTAGTGTTTAGGTACTGGCAGGGGCAGGAAACTACTTGGCTTATAACCTACTGGCCAAAATTGAAAGAGAGGTTCCTGATTTCAAATTGAAGTTACTTAGGGTAATAATTATGAGATAGATTGAGATTCTCCTTTCAACCCATAGTAAACAGCCTCAAGAAAGTGCATTCTGCCCAAGCTGTCCTCTCATAGATCAAGAATAAAATGGATGTAGGCATTTTGAAAGGTGTCTATTTGGGCTACAAGGGTGCCCAAAACTACCAAACAACTTTGTACAAAATTATTTCCATTGAGTAATTTAGGGATGTCCATATTTCAGAAATTTTATCTGTAAGACATTTGTCGACACTCCGGATGGACCATAGTTGAAGTTATCACTTCTTTATACTCTGCGGTGATCTGGACAGTAATGGACAGACTGGTTTGAAACCTCTACTTTTTTGGTAGTACAGTATTCATGAGTGTTTTCTTGAGTGGGAATCACAAATTGTTCAAAAAGGGCAATATAAAACCAGTTTCAGATTTTAATAACTGAGGTTAGTTTGACATTTAGAGACAGAGGGCTTGTTGATGGTATGTTCGCATACTTTTGTATGATTTTGAATACTAAATGAGTCATTCAGCAAACAGAAAATGAAAGTTGAGCAAAAATAAATTTTTCTGCTTGACTGAAAAGGATGATGAGGGTTTATACTCTCATTACTCTAGAGATTATTTAAAGGTTTGTTTTAATTAAAATGAGATGAAAGGAAAATAGACAAAATAATATTAAAGAAAAGATCTCAGCACTCTCAGAGTATAGGAGACTTGAAATCATTTTGTGTTACATTTTTCAATGAGTCTCTTCTGATCAGGAAACCATCTCTGTATTATTGTGTCTTCAAAACTGGGGGCCTTAAAAATAAACATTTGAGCATGATCTCTCTCCTGTAGCCATCCCCTTACCTCCCTCATTTGCTGCCCCTACCCAGCTACCCCATTTTTGTCTCTAGGCCTTAAATGTTTTACTGTCATGGTGTCCAGTACCCCATGGATGGCTCTTTGATACCAATACTTCCAATTGTTCTAGTCATCTCCCCTTTCCATGACGTGTTCAGTGCCTGCCACTAGACTAGTAGTCAGTAAAGTGGCATTAGCTCTGTTTAGTGCATTGATCCATCTGGAAATTTTATTCAAGAAACTGCATTTAAAACTTGAATTCTATAAAACAAAGGGTCACAATTGTACAACATGGAAAAAAACCCACTATTTTTAATGAGTTTGTAATTTCATAAAAAAAGAATGAAACTAAAATAGTGGAACTAGTCTGCACTGAACTAAGAAAGCCCCATTTGATCACAGTTACTTCCGTATTATTTCTTTCCTTTCTACCCCTGCTACCCAGAGATGATAAGTTCTTTGTAGAGGAAGAGAGAGAAACAACATTTGTCGTATCTGGATGTCTGATTTACCATCTTATGTCATTTTTGTTGTTTGTTTGCTTACCTTTAATAAGCTACAGAAGCAATGCAAAAACTATCAGCCAAAAATTCTACCTGAATACTTACTCTAAGAACATACTTAAAGTTAGGGAGACAGCAATTTTATACTTACAAACTGAGCTGACCTATTGATTTGCATTACAAAGCAGCTGTGTGAAACTGCACTTAACCTGATATTTGCACTGTATTACAAGTGCAAATATTTGGGTTCCAGTTCTACTTGTTATTAATTATCTTGGGTTAAGTCACTTAATCACTCTAGGAATTGATACAATATACATATTTAATCTGTAAATAATGGGTTGGTTGGTGTGAATGAGTTCCAAAGTTCTCAACAGTACAGTAAAATAATTGTTTTATCTTAAGCAAATATTCTCAAAAAGATGACTGGTATTAAAACCAAGACCTCTCCAGTTTCTGAGTCCTCTTATTTTCAAAAAGTCAGAGATCATAGTAATATGAACTGCTTGAAGTCCATACAGACAGAAACAATATGATTGGAATTAGCTCCCAGCCTCTGCCCAGCTGCTGCTATCAAATAGAGGCTTGTCCTGTTAAGTGGGGCAGGGGGTCAGGTTGAGGAGGTAGAGTGAGGATAGGAGTGAAATTGTACCTCCATATTCCATTACTCTTAAGCCCCAATCTCTTTGGATCTCGTATATTAAATGGGAATCGATTAATTTGGAGATTCTTAGAATCTGCCACTGTCTTAGAAATCCCAGCCAACCATAAGACTGAGTATTGTTCTTAATGATATTTAAGTGTAGTATATAAGGAATATGCTAACAGGTAGGGCCAGACAGCAGAGTTCCTGGACAGATTTGAATTTGCAATTGGATCCCCAGACTCTAGGCCGGCTAGCTGTGATTTCTCTGGTCATTTCATTATCCTCGTAATTAAACCACCCTGCATTTTAGGCAAATGAATTTCATTCCCACTGACAGAAGATGATAAGGTTTTACCATACTTGTTTGGAGATGTGCAATTTTTTTTCAAGGAACATAAGTTTGATTTAAATCTTGGCAAAGTTAACAAGAGCAGGTTAGTGTGCTGTAACGAACCCTGATTTACTTAAACAAAGTAAAAAAAATAAAATAAAATGCAGCCTACTGAAAGCATGCAATGTTTTGTAACATTAGAATGCCTTGTTTCATTCAGGAGTTCCATATAAGAACCTTTATCTGGTCCTCACTTGTCATTCTACTGCCTCTTTTCTTAGCTCTCCAAACACCTAGTTTGAGACTAATATGGGTATTATGTACCAACAGCTACATTGGGCAATTAATTTTGTAGTAAGAAGTGTTGAAAAACTTTCAGAGAAGCATCAGTCATACTGTGTACCTTAAAATTACCTGAGAAGCTTCTTATAATTTTAATTTCCTACAATTGATTCTAGAACTGATAATATAGAAACTAAATGCAGAGGCAAGGAAATATTTTAAGCAAGTTACTCACAGCCTCTATCACTCGTGAAGTTGATAACCACTGCTCTTTAAGGAAAAAAATCCAAACTTATTTAAACTTATTTCTGTATTGAGATTGTTGGTGCCTTGATTTTTACCTTCTGAACTTCAATTTTGAACACTAGAAACATTCCCTGTAGAACTTTCACTTACATGCTGGTATATAGATACTTTGATGTTTCAAATTAAAAAATAAATATGAAGGTAATTTTAAAAAATTGCATGCATTTTGTAAGAAAATGTGTTAAATTAAATATTATGGAAATGTTGTTTGAAATGAATACTTTGGTGAAAGAGAAAAATATAGAAGTAAATTCTTAAAATTAAGTACAAACTCCGTAATGTTAAGTGGGTATTAGCAATAGCATTGTGAAGTAATTGTAGTTAATATTATTTTATTTTTTAAAAGTATATTTCATAATTTTGGCCACTAGAAAGGATTACTGATATTTTGAAGCAAATGACAGTAATGATGTGCACTATTACCATATGTATTTTGGTCTCTAAATTCCATTTTCAAATGTAAGGAACTACTGCTTCTTGGAAAAATGGCTGAATTTAAGTCTGAGGTAGGAAACATACAAGATGGGTATAGAACATGATTTTTTTGTGTAAGAAAACGAAGAAAATATTAAAGACTAATGGGTTATAAGAAAAATAAATGGTGGCAGGTATAAAAAGGATCCCATAGTGCAAAGATGTCATCATTTCAGTAACAAAAATAATAATGTTTACAACAAATTGAGGTACATCGATTATCTTAAAACACATTGGTTCAAAATGGCTTTCAAAAACAAACACACAAAAAATAATTTGGCATTATTTGAAATGGCTAGTGTACAAACTACTCACTTTGAACAATTGATAAAATCAGGAAAATAATTAAGCTCTTATTCTGATTTGTCTGATCAATTGATACAGCCAACAAATATCAACAGATGCTAAACCCATTACTTGAAAACTTCTTTGGGAACTGAACATTCACAAGACATCAAAGTATTACCATAGTAATTATTTGCTTATTATAAAGAGAAAAAGATAAATTTATCCTGGAGGGATCAGGCTGTCATCACCTCAACCAACCAATCACTTACTAAAGGTGAACTTTTAGTACTTTATGATATAATGTAGTATGAAATAGATAGAACCACACATATTACGTTTTTGCAGAAAGGCTGAATGAAATTTACTAAAGCCTTTGCATCTAATTTTCTGGTTGCAGAAAATACAAGAAATAGAAAACAAGTTAAATGTTACCACAGAAGCAAAAGAATTTCCAGAATCCTGGATATTGTAAGGAAAAACTGATCTCATCTCTACAGCAAGCCAATAGCTTGGGTTAAAAAAGACTTATAAACAGTAAATATACTCTTAAAAAGTCTGTTTTGATATCAATTCAATCAAATCAATGATAAAAATATTAACTGGTTTTAGCTGTCAAAGAAATTTAAATGTGGATTAAGTATTAGACAAAATTAAGAAACTTCTTTTTATGATAATTTATTATAAATACTTGTGGGATACAATGTTGATTCTCAATAATTGTGTACAATATGTGATCGTTAGATCAGGATAGTTAGCATATTCATCATTACGATATGCAATCATTCTTTGTATCCATTAACCAATTCCTTGTTAGTCCCCCTACCTCCCCCTCTTCCCTACCCTTTTCCACCTCTAATAACCATGGTTCTTTTCTCTCTCTCTAAAAAGTAACATGTATTACTATGATTGTTGTTTCTTTCTTTCTCTCTCTCTTTATTGTTTATTTGCTTGTTTATGGATTCAGCTCCCCTTTATGAGCAAGAACATGCAGTATTTCTTTCTTTACCTGGGTTATTTCACTTAGGATAATTTTATCCAGGCTTATCCATGTTGCTGCAAATGGTAGAATTTCATTCTCTTTTATGGCTGACTAGTATACCATTGTGTATATATACCACAATTTCCTTATCCATCAATGGACATTTAGGCTGGTTCCATTGTCTGGTTATTGTAAATAGAGCTGCAGTAAACATGGGAATGCAGGCATCCCTTCAACCTGATGATTTCCAATCCTCTGGATATATCCCCAGAAGCTTTTAAACATCTGTTATTAAAAAAAATCCTTTTTTAAAAAGCTGCATACAATTTTATGATGCCAGTTCTTGATTCAAATACTTAAGTAAATTAAAAATAAATGAAGGAAATATGGTTAATATTAAAAATTGTTCAATCAAGATAATGTGTTTATTCATATTTACTAGAAAGTCTTGGTTGTTCCATATATATTTTTTTTATATTAATCTATTTTAAATGACATTTTTTTTGAGAAATCTTCAGTGATCTCTTAATTACTAAGCTTCGGATAACTTTAACCTCCCAATGACTGCCTAAATTGTAAACCCAGAACTGTCAGTCTGTAATCCAACATTCTTTGCTCATCACTGTTAAGGGTTATTTAACCAGCCAGTTTTAATCTACACTCTGCTTTCTATAATTCACGAAAATTAATACTACAAGAAAAAATTTAACAAGATTCCTCATGGAATTCATTTGGATTTCTAGATTCCACTAGTAAAGAGAAATCACGAGATTTTAATAGTTGCTATTTGATTTTTTTAAATCTAAATTTTTGATTTATATCTAAATTTATGTGTTTGATTAGGAAGATAAAGTAACTTGTAATACAAACCAGGTGAACTTGAAAGTGAAATACTGCACTAAAAAGAATTACTGTTTTGTAATATTTATCGAATTGCAAACACATTACATTTATTACATTGCTGAAATAGCCAAAATTATATTCAAAAATAATTTTCAAATGCATAGATATTATAATAGCATATCTGTGTACTTTACAGGAAAATAAATATAAGGAAACTTCAAAAAGTTCACAGAAAAATGGAATTAAAAGACAAAAGTAAAAAAATATAAACTTTATATCAATATAAGTTCCATCAAGTTCAAGGCAATTTTGTAAGTGATACCAGCCATTTAGTCCATTTCCAAAGAACCAAGAATCCTGGGAATTTAACCATATCAATGCCACGTTTTTTACATTATTAATTGAAGAAAAGTGGGTGTCCTTTCAGTTTTTTTTTTTTTATTAAGAAACAAAAGTAGTCAAATAGAGTCAAACTGGGACTGTAAGTTGAATTCCTAATTATTTCCCTTTGAAATTCTCACAAAATTGCCCTTGCTTGATTAGAGAAATGTCACAACCATTGTCATGGTGAAGACAGACTCTGTGATTGAGTTTTCCTGGGAGTTTTTCTGCTAAAGCTTTGGCCAACCTTTTCAAAATGCTCTCATAATAAGAACATATTTTTTTAAAAGAAAATGAAATCATATTAATATCATTTTTTACATTCTAGGATGTTCATACAGAGCAGTTGGGAGGGAGGGGGGATGGGAAAAGGGAAGGAAAAGGGATGGAAGAGGGAGGGAGGAGGAAGGGCAGGAATGAGACCTGTGGCACCCCCCTCATTCCCACAGGGGAGACTGGGGAGCTTCCAGCAGTGGCTTGGTCATTGCTGGGCTGGATGCAGATGTCACGGGGTATGCAAAAGCCCTCACCACCCACTGTCCCAGCTCGGAAACCCTGGGCACGTTCTGTGATGGCTTAGTGGTCTCCACTAGGCTGGCTGTGGGTATTGGGGGGCATGGCTGAGGCCCAAGGTCCCCCACCATCCTGGCTTGGAAGAACCTGGTATACTTCCAGTGGCTGCTCGGTGATCACTGCTGGGCTGGCTGCTTCTGTTGGGGCTGTTTGGCCGAGGCCCTCATCTCCCACCCTCAGGATTGGTTGCAGGTGTCAAGAGATATGGCTGAGGCTCCCAGCCCTCCCCCTTTTCTGGCTTGGTATCCCAGGGGACTTATGGTCCTGCTAGTTGTTATAGGTGCTCTTTGGTGAAATTAGACCTTTACTAGTTAATATGAAACTTTGTCTCTGATTGCAGGTACTTTGTTTTTTCTTTCAGTTCTGTGTTGGATTATTTGCTCTTCCCACCATTTAAACTCTGTGCTGGAACTAATTTGTTGTCCTTTGCTTACTTCTAAAATGGGGGAACTTCCTGTGGGGACCAGTACCTGAGCTGTGTGGTTGAGCTAAATTCCCTAGGGAAGGCATTTTGTGCAGCTCGGATTTTAATGGTTTACTTTATAGGTACTTCTGGCTCTTGAGAGATCCAAAACTCTGGTCTGGGCCTGAGTCTTTTCATCAAAATGCACCTCATGCAATTCTGTATTCCTGACCAGTCTCCTCTGAGTGGTCCTTTGCTGATACGGGTACAGATCAGCTGTCCTTGCTGTGCCCCAGGGTTCTCCCAGTGGGCCTGTCTCCGCCACTGCCCATGCTGCAAACACTTGCCATGGGATTGGCCATGCCCCAGCCCCTTGCAATGACTCATGGCCTCTGAGTGGCTCCTTTTCTACAGTTGTTGTAGCTCATCGCTCCTATGTGATTACACAGGAACCATATTTGTGGTCTTGCTGGCCTGGGGGTCACCAAAGCCCTCTTCTCCCCTGCCTCCTCCAAGCAACTTCAGAGAGCACAGCTCTCTTGGAGAGCACAGCTGTGGCTTTTGCCAGCTCCTACTCCATGTGCTCAGCAGCTCCAGCCTGGATGTGGCCAGCGCTTGAAATGGTCTGAACAGTTTTTTCTTTCTCTCGTCTTGGCTTCTTTCATCTTCATCTTCCTCTTCCCTTGAGGTCTAGAAGCCCCAGCTTGGCTGTCATTGCTTTTTTATAGTCATAAATTGGTTGATTTGTGGGAGAGAGTGATGCTGGGGACCATCTATTCTGTCATCTTGACCAGAAGCCAGAGATGTTATTGTTCTTTCACCCTCCAGAACATCAACAACCAAAATGCATTGAGCATCCCTAGAAACTGTTGCCATGACCTTTGCTCTTGACTAGTTCACTTTTGCTTTGACTGGACCACTTCCACTTCTTGGTAGCCATGGTTCTGATTGTGCTTTGTCTTTAGAATCATACTGGTAAAACCATGTTTCATCTCCTGTTATAATTCTTTGAAGAAATGCTTCAGGATCCTGATCCCACTTGTTTAAAATTTCCGTTGAAAGCTCTGCTCTTGTCTGAACTTGATCTGAATGCAACAGTTTTGGCACCCATTGAGTGGAAAGTGCTCAGCTATAATTTTTCAGTCAGTATTATGTAAGCTGAACCAATTGAGATGTCTGTGGTGTTGGCTATTGTTTCTGTTGTTAATTATTGGTCTACTTCATTTAGGAATAAACAAGATTAGTGTTTTCCTCACAAATTGATGTGGATGGTCTGCTGCTGCAGGCTTCATCTTCAACATGGTCTCCCTTCTTAAAATGAGTTATCCATTTGTAAATTGCTGATGGGGGGGCATTGTTCCTATAAACTTTTGATAAAGCATCAGTGATTTCATCACTCTTCCATCCAAACTTCACCATAAATTGGATGGTTGTTCTTGCTTAAACTTTAGCAGAATTCATGTTGCTCTGATAGGGACTCTTTTCAAGCAGTCATACTATTTTTGGTAACTGTAACTAGATCCTGTTCATACATGTCATAATAAGTTAGTATGAGTTTATTGTGATGCAAAAAATTTTGCAATCCATTCATAGTTCTTTCATGACATGCATTTTTCATAAGCGTTTTGAAGAAACCCCTCATATAACAGTTTTATACTAAGTATCTAAGTATTGAAAAAAAATTAGTAAAATAGTCATTCTTGGTACACATTCACATATTTTCATCAGTTTTTTATTGCTGCCTTTCAGTAATATTAAGCCATTAATGTTTATCAGAATAATTAATTTTTCTAATATATTTATATTGTTTAAATTTTTTACAAAATTTATACTAAATTTTAAAAAATTGCATTTTATGATAAATATATTTGAAATTGTTCACACTTTAATTGCTCTTCTCAGTAGATCATATTTAATTGTACAAACACTGTCTCTACAGGAACTGAGGTAACTGGAAAAGTCAGATCAATTCTGCTAAATGGCAAGCATTATCAAGCCTATTTTATAGATAGAATGCATAAATATTTTATCCCAAATATTTAAACAAAATATTTAAATATATCTTAGCCTAAATTAAGAGTACTTTTCTTTAACAAATATTTAAAGGACAAAACTCATAAAGTGAGTTATTTTCTTTCTCATTTTTTTGAATGTTTAGCCAAATTGTGATGTAAAATAGTTGGCTTTTTTTCTTTCTATTAAAATATAGAATATAACTTATCTAATTAAAAATAAGAATTCCAAGTTTTACTTCCAGAATGGCAATGTGAGGAGCTCTGCAGACACACTTTCTAGTGAAACAAGTATAAATTGTGAAAAATAAATAAATGAAAAGAACTTTTAAAGTCTCTTGAAATGGTCTTAAAGACATATTGTAAATTAAGAAACATTATTCAAGGAAATCTACTGATACACAGTAGGAGCAGTGAGAGTCTGTGGTATTTGAACTGAGACCTACTCCATTTCTCTTGTACCCCTTTGAGCTCAGTATGACAGGTTTCAACTCTAGATGGATGCAACCAGGACACAGGATTTCCACTCCCACCTCTCAGCTGAAGGCTATGGTATCTTCCTGGGAAGTTTAAAATACCAATATTTCTCATCTTGCCCCAACCCCAGCTACCTGTTGCAGAGGCTAAATTTCAGGTGAGTGTGGCCAAGAGGTTGGAGGCTCCACCCTTCCACTACACCCTACTCATAAGCAGGGGCTCTGTCACAGGTGCAGCATGCTGGCAATACTGGTGCCCAACTGCCCCGCTGCAGTGCATTAATAGAGTAGAGGTTCTATTCTTCTCTATGTAAAGGTAAAGGGAAGTGAAAAAGATCCGAGGTGCCACTTCTACCCATAGATCTTCTGAAGTAGCAGTGCCACTCTAAAAGAAACAGGTCACTGTCCCTAGCATCAGCTTCAGATCTGTAGCTCAGAGATTTTGACCAGGGGGAGATGCAGGCCATTTAAACAGGGAGCTCTTAAGAGCTCCCCAATTTGAAACAAATTGTGGGCAAGTTTAAGCTTACAGACACTATCAAAAATAATAGTTTTGGTGGAAAGCAGCTAAGAGAAGAAAGTTGGTGGCTTTATTAGACATGTAAACTCAAATATAGGTAAGCTAGTTTACCAGACAGAAACAAGCAAAGAAATAAAGAAGAGACCTTGTAAAGCCAGAACATATTTCAAATATTGACCTCAAAAACCACCCTTTTATCCACTCATCTGATGATGGACCTTGGGCTGGTTCCAACTCTTGGCTATTGTAAATTGTGCTGTAATAAACATTGGAGTACAGGTATTCCTTCAGCATGATGATTTTCATTCCTCTGGGTATATTCCCAGCAGTGAAATAGCTGGGTCATATGGTAGATCTATCTGTAATTGTTTGAGGAACCTCCATACCATTTCCCATAAATGCTGCACCATTTTGCAGTCCCGCCAACAGTGTACACAATGGAATTCTACTCTGCTATAAAAAAAGAATGAAATACTAGCATTCGCAACAACGTGGAAGGACTTAGAGAAAATTATATTAAGTGAAACAAGTCAGGCACATATGTGCTTACCTATTTGTGGGAGCTAAAAATAAACAATAAATACATAAACAAGTAAAGTGGGGGGAGGGAAGAAGACACAACAATCACAACAATTCCTTGAACTTGTTAAGACAAGTGAATAGATATTATGTGGGGGCGGGGAAGGAACTGATAAAGGGTCATGAAAGTCAACTACAATGTATATTGAGAAGTTAAAATTAAAAAATACAAAACAAAAATACACCCTTTTAAAGGAACCATAATATAATAAGATGGCTCTGTGAAGTAATTTATGCTTCAGAGCAGTTGTAAACAACAGAGAAATCAGCAATTTATGATGTTAACAGCTGGTGGTGATCAGAAAAGAGACGAAGAGATCCTGCTAAAACCACTGGCACCGCAAGGTTGTGCCCTGGAGTACCAACAAAAGTTTTTCATTTGCAGGGAAATAGACTTTATTAAAACAGTCCCATCAGTCACTAAACAAATACACAACAATGTGTACTTCCATGATGTATGCTTTATGTCTTCTAAATTTGTATTGACTTTTTCAGTAGCTATATTGATGATGCTTCTTTAAAAGATCTGCCTTCTGGGCCAGCCCCGTGGCTCACCGGGGAGAGTGCAGCGCTGGTATCTCTGAGGCCGCAAGCAGGTTCGGATTCTATATGGGGATGGCCAGTGCGCTCACTGGTTGAGCGTGGTGCAGACAACACCCCATGCAGAGGGTTGAAATCTCCTTACCGGTCAAAAAAAAAAAAAAAAAAAAAAATCTGCCTTCTCATTTTCATGGTCTCTGTGATATCACTATAATCATTATAGCCCCAATGATAGGTTTTAAATGTTGATGAATATTTCATGCAAATTATACTTTAATCATCGCATTTTTTAGTACTTAAAATGCCATATCTAAAGTCTTACTTTTAAATTATTTTAAAAGGATTTATTGTAGATTAAAAATATATTCCTAAAAACTAAAAGCAAACCTCTGCTGCAAAAATATTTATCTATTCTCTACCAGCTCTATGACAGAACTGTTCAGCCTATTTCTGAGCACATTTCATGTACACCTAATGTACAATTTCCCATATTTCTCCTGACCTGCAAAAGACGTAGAACGTTAGGACATTTGATAGCCGCAGCATAACCCATGACAGCAGTGCTGACTGTTCAGCAAGTGTCCAGCTGAGTCAATAACATCAGATATTTCTCCAGTTTTCCTTTTGAACTCACCCTACATGACATCCATTGCAAGAAAGGAATGGGTTACGCTGTGTCTAGAGCTGTTGTGGAAAAGATAGAGTTGTTGCTATTAGCCATTTTTCATATTTAAGCATAGTAAATGACAGCCATGAAAAGTGCAAAAGCTGGAAGTACAAAGCGAAGGCTTTTGGAACTCATCTCCAGTGATGTTCATACATTAAAAAAGAATAATAGTAATACATGTACTCTACCACAGCACATTGCTTAAAAATGGAAATCCAAGAGATGCTGAATTGGATAGCACCCAAGACTATAGGTATAATTGGAACTCTCACAGAAAAACATCTAGTATGGTTACATTACCATTGGTGGAAAAAATTTAAACTAACTCAACATATTTAATCAAAAATGGATATGTGCTTACAAGAATACAAAACGATCTAATACAGTTGAAGAACACAAGAAATGAGGTTTCCTAAGAGGAACTGCATCTAAAAGGTGCTTTTCTTTGCATAGCTGCTCTTAATCTCTCACTGTCTAGTACCTCTCTCTTGCTGTATGCTATGGGGGAGAGAGGTAGACTAGCACTAAATTCTAAGGCAATAAGAAATGGATTGGCTGGATAATGAGTGGTATTATGAACCATGTTAGGATGTTTGAATTTATCCTCCATGTTATGAATAATTAAGGGATGTAGCAAAAAAAATATGATTTACATGTTAGAAAGATAATTGTTACTGTAGAAAAAAATATCTTAGGACTATCCCTTCTTTCCATTAAAATTCCAATAGAAGAAAATGTAAAATCTCATTTTTGGAAATTTTCTATGCCTCACCGACAGCAGGCTCCCAGGAAGTGATTTACTTGCTGATAGGATGCAGCCTAAGTGTACAAATTAAGCATTCCTTCCGAACCAATCTCATAGGCACTAAAAAGAATCCTCTGAATTGTACTTATATTTCTCATTATGCTCCAGGTGCTCAAATTAGTGTGAAACAACTTCCTCTGTGAACAGTGTTTTGGATACTATGCCAAGGGAATTACACCACAGGGTGATAAATGAAGATGTTTTCTGAGTGGAAGCTTCCCCTAAGTAAGATCATATGATTTCAATCAAACTTTCTTTCATGGCTATGAATATTTGCAACATCAGAATACAGATAAAATGGCTTAACATGTGTAAATATTAAATTTTAAATACCCCAATATTAAGTATAAATGTCAAGTATTGATTTCTGTACCGTATTTTATCATATTATATCTTTTTAGTATTTTATTTCCTTTAGAATGTCTATTTCAATATAGTATGTATTGGATATTATCTTCAAGGAACAATGACACATCAGTTAGGGCTGTGTTACAAGGTCCTGTCTGTAGATCAGCAGCAGGCTGGCTCTTTGAGATTCTTCTCTACAGTTTATTAAGTACAAATTTTGTAATTCCCCTCCTCAAAACTCTGATTCAGTGGATCTGAGAACCATTTATGTAAGTATTATAAAGATGACCTGGGGAAATTCTCTATCTAAATATTTAATATTTAATACTTAATATTACTATTTAATATTTAAGTTAGAAATGTTTCATATCAGCTCCTTGTATTCCACTCTCCCTGCTCCATCTCAATATATGAAGGTACTTAAAAAAGTTCATGGAAAAAAAGAATTGAAAGATAATATGAATCTTTTCATGAACTTTTTGAAGTTCCCTAGTATAGTATAATCACCTTTATTCATGCTTACTCTAACACCTGAGCCTTCTAGGTGGAAATCTTCCTGCCTGTGGTTGCAGTGTATCTTATCTACTCCTGTACATGATATATGAGGGTACCTCAGAACATGTATACAAAAATTGTGCTACCTGTTAAACCCATTTTTCCATGAACTTTTAAAAGTACTTTTGTACTTCAAAGCACTTTGATTGTGTAAATTCCTATCAATTTTACCTTCTAATGAATACAGTTACTTCTCACCATCTTGACTAACACCACTCAAATCTAAGTTACACTCTTCCTTTAATAAGCTACAGATTTAGTTTCCTAACTAGTTTACTTTATCCATGATACCCTTTCTCAAATATGTTTTTCAAAATACAGAGAATAGTTGACTTTCAAAAATGCAAATCTAATCATACCATCACCATCTTACCCTCACTTCCTTATATTAAACATTGTCCTTTACAGCTTTATACTGCATTTATTTTATTTTTATCTTTTTATTGGTTGTGTATATTCATGAGATACAGAGCTGATTGTCACTCCTTTTACCCAAGATATGGAGGCCAGATTCATACTGACAGCATACCCATTAGCACAAATTGCGTTTGTACCCTATTTCCCCACCCAATTATCCCCAACCTCTCTCCCCTCCTTCCTTCCCCCCACACTCCACTTTGTATCCCAAGGTATGTTCTCTCCCTCTGCAAGTCCAATGCACCACTGTGGTCTTTCTTTCTTTCCTTCTTTCTCTCTTAGCTCCCACTTATAAACGAGTATATGAGGTATTTATCCCTCTGTGCTTTGTTTATTTCACTCAACATAAGTTTCTCCAGGCTCATCCATGTTGTTGCAAATGGGAGAATTTCATTCTTTTTGATGGCAGAGTAGTATTCCATGGTGTATGTATACCACAGTTTCCTTATTCAATCATCCATCAATGGACATTTAGGTTGGTTGTATGTCTTGGCTTTTGTAAACAGAGCTGCGATGAATGTGGAAGTACAGGTATCCCTTCGACATGATGATATCCATTCCTCTGGGTATGTACCCAGAAGTGGGATTGCTGGGTCGTATGGAAGATCTATCTGTAGTTGTTTGAGAAATCTCCATACTGTTTTCCATACACTGTGTTTATCATTAAGTCTACATTCCTTAAAAGAACTACAAAGTCTACACATCCTAGCCATAATGACCTTTCCAACATCACCTCATGCCAGGATTTCATTTTTCTTCTCTGCTGTAATCACTGCACCCTTCTTTTAGATCTCTGGTCTGAGGTTGACAGATTAGTGGTCCTCCCCAAGATGTACAAGTACTAATTCCTAAAATTTTTAAATATGTCACACCATATAGGAAAAGGATATTAGCATTGCAGATGGAATCATGGTTGCCAATAAATTAATTTTAAGGTAAGAAGACTATCCTCTGTTATCTTGTTGGGACCAATTTAATCATATTCATCCTTAATAGTGGAAGAGGAAGGCAGAAGACTGAGTGAGAGATATGTGACTTGCCATCTTAACTGAGGAATGTAGCTCCCTCTAGAAGCTGGGAACAGCTTCTCACTTCCAGTTTACAAGAAAATGGTGACCTTAATCTTCCAACCATAAGGAGCTGAACTACATCCATAATGAGCAAGGAAGTGGATTCTTTCCTAGAGACTCCAGAAAGAAACAGAACCTGCCAGCACCTTGATTTTAGCACCATGAAACCAGTGTTGGATTTCCAACCTACAAGACTGTAAGATAATTAATTCAGTTTGTTTAATGCCACTAAGTTGGTGGTGAATTGTTACAGCAGCAGTAGAAGATAAAAAGGGTTCATATACCCAAGACCTTAACAAATGATGTTCCCTGCCTGGAATATGCTTTCCTCTTATCTTCACATAGTTAAGTATTATTAATTTGTCATATTTCAGTTTCATAAATTCCACTCAGTTTTCAATTTTTCTATAAAAACTTCTCTCTCATGTAGGATCAGAAATTAACCCCATTTTGAAAATCAACTTTTGTATCTATGCTATTTAGTGAGTCTAGACTTATCTAAAATCCAGGACTTCTTTTAGTTATCAAACAGCTAAAAGTTAAAATCCTTCAAAAGGAATACATAATTATTTTGGCTGAAAAATTGAAGTGTAGTGCAGAAGGATGCTAAAGGAGTAATTTCTTTATAGTTGTCCGTGATTTTCAAGACAATTTCTTTCCCAGAATTTTTTTCAGGATCTCAAAAAGTTTTTTAGCCTGCCTATGTAGTGCTTACTTTTTTATAAGAATAGCTTCATTGATAGGAGTGAAGAAAAAGTTGTGAAGGGGAAATCATGCTGGGTATATATTTGTTGACCACAGCTTATTTCCCAGGTTTCATAGATCTCACATTCCATCCTAATGCAGCCAATGTCATAACCAAGATTTAGACATAACAATTTAATATGCCTGAGCTCTTTGATATTACCAAGGACTTGCCCTGGTCTGTCTCTTGATGGAGCCATGTGTAGTGTAGAAAAAACACCATAGACTTTGCAATTTGACAGGCCTCAATCTGAATTTGGCTTGATCACTAACAATTGGTCTGAACTTTGAAAAATTGCATAACTATTTTGAGCTTCAAAATTCTACTCTATAGAATGGGAATAATTCCTGAATTCATTTGATTAGTGAGAAAATTATTGATATATGTAGTGGATTGAGTTATGTCCCCCCAAACTCCCTGAAGCTTGAATTGTGTCCCCCAAGTTTTATGTATTAGGAACTTAGACCCCACTGTGACTGTAAAGAGGATGGGAAATCCCATTATGGTAATGTAAGGTGGGGCCTTGAAGAGGTGATTGGGTTGTAGGACCATGCAGTAGTGAATGGATTAAAAATGGTGGTCAGGGGCTTGGTTCTGAGGGCTTTAAAAGAAGGGGAGAGTCTGTTTTTTTCTCTCTGCTTCTTCCATCTGGCAATGTGAGACCCCTGGGTCACTGTTGCCACCACCAGATGGACTTTGGACTTCCCAGCCTCAGAAACTGTAAGCAATAAATGTCGTTTTTCTTTATAATTACCCAGTTCTGTGTATTTTTTATAAGCAACACAAAACAGACTAGAACAATATATTTTAAAAGTATTGGCTTTAAACATTCTGTATGTTCATGCTTTTGATGGTTTGAGAACTGAGTTAAAAGCTTTGATTTTAAATATGTTCTTATGAGAAACAGTGAAATTTATCAGATATTTCATTTAATTCTTTAAAATTAAGATTTGTCACAAATAATTTGATGTTGTATAAGCAATGAAAATTAATCATATATCTTCCCTTATAAAAACCTATCAATGACTCCTCACTGATTGGGGGGTAAAGTTCAAACTTATTATCATGAGTTAAAAGTCTGTGCTGTTTTCCTCTTACATAATTGATTTTCAACTTTCATATGTAGCCTCAACTCACACTGTCTCTAAATCCCACAATTGTGTTTAGTCATTTTAATTCTTTAAGTTTCCTAAACATAGGCTTATCTTTTGCCTGTGGACATTTGGAAATTATGAGGCTATTATAGTCCATTTTATAAAATGTTTTCTTCAAATACTGCAATTATATGACAATGTAAGAGAAAATAATACAGTTAAATTCTACTACTCAAGAAAATGAAGTAGAATCTAAGCCCTACCATTTTACTGTTATTTTCCTAGCAGTATGCCTTTTTTTAAAGAAATATTTTTGATGTTTTTCACGCTTTTCACATAATTACAAATTTTTTTGCAAAAAAAAAAAAATGCTGACAAATGATTTTCCATTGGTCGCTAGTCTTAAAAAAAACATTTAAACAGTTTTTAATATACCTAATTTCTGAATATAATCTTGTTTTTTTCTACTTTTAGTGAACGAATAAGTGAAGTAAAAAATAAAGAAGCAATATGTTTCACTTCCTGGCTTTGTGATCTTGGGCAAATTGTAAAACTCTTTAAGCTTCCAATTTTCTATGCATAAAATTCAATAATGAAGGAGTTGTGAATTCAATATTGGATGATGAAATTTCAAAATGAGTAAGTTGAGTAGACTTCTGGCTTCCATGTAGGATGCAGATGTCACTCAGTATTTATGAGAAAGACTGAAGGCAGAGTGAGAAATGGGGTCTGAGAAAGCCATCCCGGAGCAGCATGTCTGGGAAATGGGGGGCCAGGGCATAAGTTTCTGCAGAAATGACACAAAGGCCCAAGCAGATTATATTCTTCTATACTTCCTGTCATAAAACAGCCTTAGATTTTGGAAGAAGAGGAGCAAATGATGTTTTTATAAAACAGTGGAAGTAAGTAATGATAAAGGAGTCAATTCACTAAGAAAGTATAACAATGCTAAATGTACATGCACCTAATAGTAAAGATTCAGAAGCAAAACTCATGGAACTGAAAGGGGAAATAGACAAGTTTACAAGAATTATATCTAATTTTTTCATAGATTTAATAAGTAAAGTATAGAGAAAATCAGTAAGGATAAAAAAAAGTGAGCAACACCATCAACCAAATTGATTTACTCAACAGCTATAGAATGCTCTGTATAAATAGAAGAGAATGCATATTTTTTTCGGTGCATATGTGCCATTCACCCAGGTAGATCATATTAATGATTAAAAAAAAAAAGTTCAAAATATTAAAATCTCACAAAACTATATTTTTGGGACATAATTAAACAACACTCAGTAGCAGAAAAATATCTGTAAAACAGCCCAACTATTTAGAAATTAAAAATACAATTCTAAACAACCAATGGGTAAAGAGAAAGTCTAAAGTGATATTGAAACATATGTACCATTGAACAAAATTTCTGATAAAAACTCATTAAATTTGGAAGATGAATCTATAATAATGCTTAGAGAGAGACATGTATAAAATTAAGTCCCTATATTAGAAAAACACTGATGTCTCAAAAATTAACTATGATAATAGAAGGGAAAATTAAATGTAAAGCTAGCAGCAGAAAGTAAAAAATAGAGATAAGAGCATAGCAAAAAGAGATTGAAATAGAAAACTTATACAGAAAATCAATCTGTTGTAAACATGTTTCTTTGACACTCTACTTAAAAAAAGAATGAAATTCTGCCATTTACAGCAACATGAAATTCTGCCATTTACAGCAACATGGATGACCGTAGAGAAAATCATATTGAGTGAAATAAGGCAGGCATAGAAAGAGAAATACAGCATGTCCTCACTCATAAGTAGGATCTAAAAAAAAGAAAGAAAGAAAGAAAGAAAAGATACAACACTTACAATAATGCATTTAACTTACAAAAGGAGAAAACAGAACTGAGGTTACCAGAGGTGGGAAAGGGGGAGGGTGAAGGAGGGTAAAGTAGGAATTGGTAAAGGGTCACAAAAAATGATCACATTGTATAATGTTGAATATACTAATTATCCTGATTTGAGCATCACATATCACAGATATTGTTATTCAACTCTGTATCACACAAATATGTACAATCAACTATGTTACAATAAAAAAATAAAAAGTAATCTGCATGCAAAAAAATAATTAATTAGTAAAATTTATGCACCTCTCATTACACTGACCAAATACACAAAGAAAAGGCACAAATTTTAATATAAGGAAAGAAAAACAGGACATAGCTACAGACCCTACAGACATTAAAAGGTTAAGGGAATATTAAAAACTCTATGTCCTTAAAGTTGGTTATTAGATTAATTGGGCACTTTTTTAAAGGATATTAATTGCCAAAGATTCTTCAAGAAGAAATAGAGCAAACAATCATAATTGTATTTAAGAAATTGAATCCATAAGATATATCCAAGGAAAACTCCAAATTCAAATGGCTTCCTGAGGACTCCTACCAAATATTTAATGAAGAAATGATACCAATTTTATACAATCAGTTCTCAAGTAAAGAATGAAGGGATTACTTCCAAACTCACTTTTATGAGGCTCAGAATTAACCTAACACCAAAACCCAAAACTGATTTACAATAAAAGAAAACCATAGGTAAGTGTCCTCTCCACAAATTACTAGTAAGTCAAATCCAGAAATATGTAAAACTGGTGACACACATCGACCAATTGTAGCTTATCTGGTCACTAAAGACTGATTCAAAGTTGAAAAATCATTCAATGTAATTCTCCACATCAACATACTAAAGAAAAAAAAATACAGTCATTTTAATAAGTGAAGAAAAACCTTTTGAGGAAATTTAGCATTTATTCATGATATACAACTTTCAGCAAACAATAAACAGAAGTAAGTCTCTTCAGTATGAAAAGGATATCTTACGCAAACCAACCAAAAAACTGCAGCTCACACAATACTTAATGATCAACCATTAATTTAGTTATGACGCCACTCTATTAAATTAAGAGGATGATAGGATGATAAACAACTATTGAAAGTATCTTGAAAGAAGAGTCAACAGTTATTCCCCAGAGCTGCCACATGTGGTAGCCAGGAAATGCAATGATGGCACATTTTTGTTTTTGAGGAAAGGTAACAGGTCCGTGTGTGTGTGTGTGTGTGTACCTGTTTATCACTTCAGGAAACTCTCTTGCCTATCTTTATGAAGACCAACTCTGGGAGGGAGCTGAAGAGACATAGAATTATAATGAGAAGTTGTTGGAGGTATTTGATCAAACACTCACACACATCTGATATGAAGCTAGAGAAAATTTGATTTCCTGTACAAGAAACAAGCCTTTAGTCTAGAAAAATAAAACTGTTACATTTCTTGATGACTGTCTGTAAACATAGCATTTGTGTTTAGATATACTTTATGAAAATTCTCTCATTATCAAAAATAATAATTGTGTTCTGTTATAAATCTTTTGAATTGTGTCCTCCCTTCATATGTAGAAGTTCCTACAGTTCTTCAGAAAGTGACTGTTTTTAGAAGTAGGGCCTTTAAAGAGGAAATTAAGTTAATCGAGGTCATATGCATGGGCCCTACTTCAATATGTTAACTGGTTTCCTTATAAAAAGGGGAGATTAGGACACAGAAAATGCACAAACCAAGGGGCAACCACGTGAGCACACAGAAGGAAGGAGGTCATCTTGAAGCAAAGGAGAGAGGCCTCAGAAGAGACCAAACTGCATCACCTTGATCTTGGCCTTCTAGTTTCCAGAACTGTGAAAAACAAATTTCTGTTGCTTAAGCCACCTAATCTGTGTTATGTTGTGATGGCAGGCCAAGAAAACTAAGACATGTTCTCATTTCTTCTTCCTTCCAGACCACAATGCCACTTTCTGCCTCATTTCCACAAACAATTCTACAAAATAGGAGTAAATTAATTAGTCATTTAGAATAAAAACATGATTGCTTTACTTCTCTGTCCAAAAAATTCAAGGTTATTGCGCAAATAAAAATTATCTAGCATAAAATCTATAATATGTCAGAAATTAGTTCCAATCTACTTTTATAAACCTTCATTACCAGCTTACCATTCCCCAAACAAGTCTTGCTCTTTATTTTTCCTGCTTCCCTGACTTTGCAGATGTTAAGCAGTTTTCTTATGATGTCCTTTCTCTCCTTTTCCAGCTGGGAATTTTTGATCCTGCTCCAAATGTTATCACAGAAACCTCTCATTTTTCAAACTTTATTTGACTACCTCCAGTAAGAAATATCTTTCTCTCTATACTCTATAGAACTTTGTACTTATTTATCCATTCTTGAATATTTGTTGAATACTTATTTGATACCACACACTCTTCTAGGTAAGGGGAAACAGCAATAAACCATATGAAGCTTCATGAACCTTACATTCTATTAAAAGACAGGTATTAAATAAAAATGTATACACATTGTTAGAATTATGGTAGCACATGCATTTGTATTTATCATCTATCTTTGTTAAGTTGTGCATAATACATTTGTATGTATTCATATCAGTAAATTACAAATGCCAAAAATTAAGAATGAATTCATACATAAACAGGGCTAATATTGTTAGCCAGGTGGAGTCAGAGGCTTCCTACATTCCATGATGCCAAACACCTTATTCACCTAAAACCCAATCTATCTGCTTGTTAATAATTGTTAATTTGTTACAAGGAAGGAACAATTTGCAAACAGTATGGAGAAAAAGGTTCAATTGCAAATATAGTGTGGTTTTGACATACTAAGATGTGACTTACCGGATTCCTTTTTTTTTTTTTTTTTAATAGAGGTAATGATAGGTTCACGTGAAGTTGTAAATAATAATACAGAAAGACCCTTGGTAAACTTTACCCAGTTATCCCCAATGTTAACAGTTTGTAAAACTCCAGTATAATATCACAACCAGAATATTGACATTATACAATGTATTAATCTTATTCAGATTTATTAAGTTTTACTTTCAGTCATCTGAATGTATTTAGATAGTGAATTAGGCCCTTAGATAGTGGAGTCATCAGATTTAAATTTACTTTTAGTATGATTTTATGTCATCTACATAGGTCTACCACCACAGTCAGGATACTGAACTGTTCTAATACTCAAAAATTTCTCTTGTTAATTATTTATCCAACCCCATCCGATGATATTGAGATATGTTTTACTATTCATTTAAAAAAAATTTTTTAGGTAAAGATCACATAGTATCCCATGAAGAAAAACAGTGGTAATTTTCAATTAGTGGAAAGTTAATTACAAGAAGAAAACAAAAAGGGAGGAGCAAGAGGATTCATTACTCATTTTGAGTCATTACCACAACCCAGTGAAACCAATACTAGGTGCTACTTATATTCCAGGAATTTCACTAAACACAAGAAAGTTTAAAAAGATAAGTAAGATAGTAACGGAGTTTATTTTTTTCCCCTCAGTTATGAGAAGTCATTCTGAGCAAGATAAATACTGTAAGATCTATAATATGCAATCCCTGGACAAAGTAATGGCAGAGAAAAGGAGTGGTTCTGTCCATGTTAAACTATTTCTAGATTAGATTTTTAGACATACACAAGCTAGATTTATGTGTAAACACATTTTTATATAATATTGTCCAATCATAAATGATTCACAGGTTTTAGGGAATGTGAATAAAACTTTTCATTTCTAGACTTTTCAGTATTTTATTTTATTTTTTTAACAATTGACAATAATCTATAAGTTAATATTTGTTCATCATTACTCACTACACCTCTTGGGAATCTCCTGGATTTGTCTCTCCTCTTCAAGAACTATCTCCAGTGAGAGATCTTTGCATGGCAAACTTTCTTAGAACCTGTTTGTCTGAAAACATTTTGATGAGGACCTCAGAACCGAATAACAATTTATCTGAATACAGAATTCTATAATGTAAGTGCTTTGTGTTAAGTATGTTGAAAATATTCTTCTGGCAGATTTTTGTCTTTGTGATTTCCAAATGCAGGTGAAGCCTGAAGGTCCAGCAATCATTTTGGCACCATGAAGGTCTCCACCTTCAGAGGGGATGCCATTATGCTGAAGATGGCAAAACACAGAGTCGCGTAGAAGCTGAGTCTTCGGTTATGTTGATGAGGTGCTGAAATAACCAACATTAAAAAGAAAAAGAAACAGAAAATACTATTGTATCGTTAAATTTTATCTAATGTTGCTGTTAGAAATCTGACAGTTACGCCTTTGTACGTAATTTTATTTTTTAGCTTTTCAAAATTTATTAGGATATTATTTCTTTGTAATATTTTAATTTTTTACTATAATGGACTAGTTGAAAATCAATTTTATCTAGTTGTACCCAGGATGAGTTTCATAAGGCTCGAGGTTGGTTATTGGAGTGCAGAGAATGTCTTAAGATCTCTGGGGTAAATTGTCAGACCACTGACATTGCCAATATAGCCTTTTCTTAGCACATCTACTGTCTGCTATTATGCTACATCTCCTCTTTTTAAAAGTTAACTTCATTGTCTGACGGGCCCTCAAAATGGGATTGTGTGAGTCAGATTGTGAGAAGAATGATGGAGGAAAAAGAAAAACACCAGCATTCTAAAACTTTTATACAAAGTCAAATCTCTGAGTTCTGAGATGCTCTGTTTTTCTTATCCCCAATGTACAAAGCACAGCACCTCATAGCACAGAATAAATATGAGGACAGTGAATGTAGATGGTGGAATCAACAATTTCATTAGACAGAGGCTCATAAGAACACATTCTAAAAGAAGTCTTTACATCTACATTTTAAAATTAAACATAAAATTAATTTAGTACATTTTTGGTTATTTGACTGTCAGCAACCTGCAACAGATTTTTTAAAATTTATTTTTAGTATGGTTTTATAGAGCCATATCTATTGTTTTTTGTTTCTATGAATGAGGGCAATCCAGAATTCTTCAAGCTGCTTTACAAACTTCCTCAGTCATAAAATAGCTTCTAGTCTATCACTAGGTTTATTGAAGAATTTTGTTTTCTGTCTTTTTATTGTATTGAGTGCTGTCCAAGTAGAATATAAACCTAGTGCATTTATATTGTACTAAGTCTCTTTGTACCATTAAAATTTTAAACAAAAACGTCAAGCCATTAGCTTTGTGGAAGTCTAATTAATTTTTAAAACTTCATTGATTCCAGTCTTTAAAAAAGTAAAACTATAAAATCATCTTTGTTTCATGTTGAAGTTTTTCATGAATTAAAATGAACAAAGTCTATTCAAATTAGGTTATTTATTTTTCAACAAATAATATCTTTTTAATGTTTTTTTTAAATGTTTTCTGTATAAAATAAGTAATCTAAATTTGGAGTCTCTGCTTCCTCAACATTCATACATTCACTTCTCAACCCTTTAAAATACAGTCTCTGCTGTAATGCTTTAATGATATGTGTCTCTATGTGTTCACTAATTGTATCTTATGTGATCAATACACTAACAACTTCCAGGCTTCCTACTTCACTATTCTATTTCATTGACTGTTGTGAAAGTGCAGTCTCAAATTTTTTTGGTCTAAACCCATATAAGTACTGTGTGGAATTGTGTAATTCCTTGGATGATTTTAAATTGACTTATTTAAATGCATGTTTTAGATATTTGCAAAGGACATGATTTTGGAAATATTAAGTTGTCATTTAAAGATAAAAATGATTTATTTTTTTCTTGTGAATTAATGAAATCAAAACGTTATAGTGATTTAATACCTATACCATCAGTTTAAAAAATATATGTGCTCATTTTCACTATTCAGAAATTTTATGCTTTTTTTTCTTTGTATATTCATAAATTTATTTCACTTCCCTACAGAAATGTGTCATTCTGTGATGGATTTTATTGCTTGGAAATACTTTATCAACCTATAATTCTATTACAAAATTATGTGCGTGCATTGAAATTTAATTTTCTGTAGGGAACATAAATTCATAAATATTAGAAAGTGCCTATTGTTATTATTAAATATGTTATTTTGACATTATAATTAATATGCAATCAAAGTATTGCACAAATAATTATTAAATGAAAGAAATAAAATATTAATGGAGATATATCTATTAATATTATTAATCCATGGAGAAATATTTTCAGCTTTCTTCAAATAAGTAAATTGTTGAATAGGTGAATTAATGACTGAATGTAATTTTATTAGTCCTCTTTTGGTGACAAAAACTCAATCAAGTGATTATAATTATCACTTCTGTCAGTGAAACTTTGAAATGCTCCTGTCATTCAATTCCCTTGTGGACTCAAGTAAAATGATTCTCTAATCTGGTTTTCATTAAGGTAAATTACACTGTGGAGAAGATCCTCTCTTTCAGAAGTAAGTAATTAGGAATAATATTTGAAATTTCAAGATATCTAAAAATAATAACAATAGCTACCTTTTTCAGAGTGTGTAAAGTGCTATTTTATTTTTCTCGGCATAAGCCTATGAGATAAGATATCAATGTTATACATAAAGGAACTGAAGATAAGAGAAATTAAATGAACTTTCAAAAATCTTGCATCTGCTTAGTAGTGTGCAGAACCAGAATTAAAAAATCAGAATTGTCGAAGTCCAAAGCTCTAACTTGCTGTTCTAAACTACCTCCACACACAATGAGTCTCATTAGGAGCAGACTTTCTTCATTTTACCAAAGATAACTACAATTATAAGGCATTTGATTCACTTCATTTTCGTACCTCATTGGTAAACCTAGTAACAAGTATAATTCAATACATAAAATATTCTCTTCTGTGAGTTAAGGTTCTCTTATTTTACATATTATGAAAGTAAAAATAAGTACACTGCATAGGCTTCATAGGCTTTCTTTTTCATTAATGTGCTATGTTCAGTTAGGTCAATTTGGAAGAACCTCATATCTCTGGTTTGAAACTCCAATGTTACATTCGTTATCTTTTTATACTGGTATTCTTTGTACTACTAGTTGAAGTATAGTTAAACAATGATTAAGCTCATGTGGGACATTTCTTACAAAATGAAAGTACTTATATGTTGTATGCCCTATCATCTTGCAAATCAAAACTGAATATGCATATATGAATTTTAATAAAATATACTGGGTTGCAGAGTGTCTTAATGTCTAAACATTGCTTACACAATTTCTAAGCTGAATATACCATTGTTAATAATCATGCAAATTTTTCTTGAGTACTTTATTTGTGGAAGGTATTATAATAGATATTCTGAAATATAGAGAGAAAGTAATCACATTGTTGCTTTCATCATGAGTTCAATCTAGGTAAGAAAATATAACACACATGAATAAAAAAAATGTGGGAATATACACCAACCAGAAGAGATTTGTTAGTCAGATCATAAGGACCCACAGGAGAGATGGCTATATGGGTGACAGCTTTAGAAGATAAACACAGGAGGCAATTGAGAACAAGACTTCATAGAAAGGAACTGAGAGGGACAGCATTCCATATAATAGGGGCAATTTGACCTAGGTTTTCTGAACAGAAGAGTGGTATGCAAATAGCTGAATGCTAATATTAATCTGACAATAATTCTGTAATGCAAATTGGAAAGGAAATCTGAAGGTAGAGACGCTGGTGGCAGAACTAATAGTAACCCTCTTGTAAGGTTATGAGAGTCTGAGGGTGTATTTACTTTTTTAAAATGATGATTTAACAGATTTATTAAGTACCTATGTGATTTTTTTATAGCTTACTTTCTTTTGAACACAAAAGCATCTGAGAGTCCAAAAATTTCACTAGTGAATAGATATTCATGGGATAAACATTAAGTAAAGTAAAAGAAAATATTTAAAAATTAGGAAACTTGAGTAATTTAGGACTTTTTGAAAATAGCCCTCTCTAAACTGTAATCTAACAGCAACTCAAGTATATTGAACAAACATTGCTACCTCATTACCTTGCAGTATCTGAGCTTCTCCTGTTTGAAGATCACACATTGTTTCTCTTTGTATTGCCATAGCCTAGAACAATGTCTATGCTAAATAAAACAGGGATATTATTCTTAAAGACAATATAGAAATTTGGAGGTATTAGATGCAATTAAGCATGTCAGTGTAAAATGAATCAGAACATGTAGGAAGTCATTTGTAAATCAAATAGAGAGAGAAATAATTGTGTGAGATTTGGGGACAGCTTGACAGAAAGGATGAATTGTCATCTAGGTCCCTCAAGATGAGCCAGCTGAGAACAGGAAAAGTGTACGGTACAGGTATCCTAGGCCTTGGTATTTGAATTAATAGTCTGTAGGGATGTGGACAATTAATGTGAATGCATAAGAAGATGATAGACTAAAACTATTTTTTAATATAATAAATACTTATATTTTATTTCATATTTTTTATCATTGATCATAACTTGGAATGCAGCCTTATATTGACATTTTACTGTGATGGCATAAATATTCCCATGTGTTCTTGGTTATGAGATGCAAATTTAAAAAATCATTAAAGTCAAAGTAAGTGAAAGTACAAAAGAATTGAGAGAAAAACAATTAGAATTCAGTTAGGGTATGGCTAGACCTACGTAGAATGCAACAGCAATCATTCAGTTTCTACTTTTATACACCACTTAAAACAACATTTCTGACACCAGGTGTGTGGGAACTTTTGTCTACAAGCAATTCTCTACTTGACACCAACTATGTGTACAATAATTCAATTTAATTCTGACACTATCTAATTGCAGAGTGGAAATGTGTCAACTTCCAGGTACACCAGCCCAAGAACTGTTCACCAGCCCAAAAACTTTCTGAATCCCTCAGTGCAGGAAATTTTATGGAGGCCTCATCATGTAGGTATGATTGATTACTAACTCCATTTCCATCCCTACCTCCCTCTTTGAGGAATAGAAGTTTGGGCTGAAAACCACAAGCTTATGATTATGGCTTGGTCTTTCTGATGACCAGACCTCATCCAGGAGTCCACCAAAAGTCCCCTCATTAGAACAAAAAACTCATATCCCTCAGGAAATTACAAAGGCCCAAGGAGCTCTGTGTCAGGAACTGAGGTCAAAAACTGGGTATTAGAGCAAAAGACTCTCCTAGCACCCTTATCAATAAGAGTTTTAGGAGCTCTGTCTCAGAAACTGGGGAGAGACCAATACTGTTTCTTACTATTTGACAACTAGTAAGAGAGATCTCTTGGGAGGAGCAGGAAAGACATATGTGAGGAAGTAAGTTTATTCTTAGACCTAAATCATATTGAACAGTCAACAACTTTGTTTAAGAAAGAACCAGAACATTTCCCAAAAAGTCTTCTTGAAAATTTAAAAGTGAAAGAAATAAGTGAACTTGTTAACATCAGTCTAAGTGGACCAAACTGAACAAACAAAGACAAAACTTAGCTGATTTCTATGTAACAAGTTTCCCTGGTAGGAATAAGAAAGACAATGCCTGGGTGAATAATGGATAATTGACATAATTAATCACAATGTTTAGGCCAAGAGAGCATCATTGGCAATTTTCGATACTGCATGGATTGATTAATCAGATGAAATTAACTACTTGGAAATTCAGCTTTCCAGCATATTTAGTCTGTAAGAAACAGCCTAAAAAATGATAAATGTCTGTGGTGATGGATATGCTAATTACTCCAATTTTATCATCACACATTGTATACATGCATTGAAATATAACTCTGTACCCCATAAATATGTACAATTATTTTGCGTCAAATACTACTACTACTACTACTACTACTACTACTACTACTACTACTACTACTACTACTACTACTACTACTACTACTACTACTACTAAAAGAAACAGCCTAAACTGGGGGTGCCAGAGAATAACATTAGAATTCCAGCAATAAAGAAAACTGAAGCTAAAATAGCAATAATATATCTCAACACTGAGGCAAGAGTAACCCGAGGGCATCTTTACTATAATTTGTCATCAAGAAATCAAGAAGTAGAAGCTATTAGAGGTTGCCCTCTCTCTCTGCTTCTGCAGTGCCTTCTCCCTCTGTGTCTCCTCTCTTTCCCCCCACCCCAATTTCCCTGTTGTCACTGTCAACCTTGCTGAAAAGACTTGGTGTGGATTTTGATTTTAGATTGAATACTTTTGGAAATTATTCAAGTACGCAGTTACTAAGTCGGGGTGAGATAAATTATGTATGTTTAATTCATCAAGTGGCAACTTTTGCCTTTCTTTTGTTCTATTTGTACCATTTTTCACCTCACACATTAATGTTCACAGAATGAAATAGCTTATGAAACTGGAAGTTGGCTTATAACCAGAACACTCTATATTTTTGACAATTCTTAGTTAAGAAATATTACTTGTACAGATCAATGTCAAATGAGACTAAGCTCATAAGTGTTGTTTCCTAAAGCTTAAAAAAATCAATGCTTATATCCCTCTGGATTTCTTAGCACAACCATTGACTGCTGAGGTAGTGTAAAGCAGGTGGTTATAAATTGCAAATAGGTATTCACACCGATCAAGATCTCACTGTAAATGACCCCATTGACCAACAATTGAGCAAGTCTCTTATGGATACCGGAAGTAAGCAACCAGCCCACCTGCCAGTAAAATAACTAGTATGTCAAATTGACTTGTTAACATGAAATTTAATTTATCTTACACTTAAAAAAGTGATTTACTCTTGTCTGAATATATGCATTCTATACCACTGTCCATCAAGCAACTGTTAAAACTTCTTTATATTGAGTCTAATGGACTAAATTAGAAAATTTGCCTGATTTCTAAATTCTGCATCTACCTTTTACCAAGACATTTGTTTTCATCACTAAAACTATGTCCTTATTTACACTATGTCCTGCAAACAGATGTATGCTAACAAAGACATAGAGATTTAAATGAAAATCAATTGAACCATGTATTTGTGCCTGTTAAAAGCCCTAATCATGTTGATTTGAACCATTGAGCTACTGATGGCAATTGTAGCAGAAGAACCAGCAAAAAAATGGACTGAGACATCACACCGTCTATCTGTGAAAAACAGAGCATATTTCATCTTGTAGGAAAATTACCTGTTGAACTCCTTATACCCAGTAGACTAAAATCTCACAGTAATGTAGCTCTTAAGACTTGAAAATTTTATCAATGATCACCAGACTTTCTGCTGCTAGAAAGCATCTTGATCACGAAAGAAGTGGGAGACCAGAAACACAAGTTCAATTTCAGTGACTGAAAACTCTAGTGGCTGCTGGCATGGAACTCACAGACACCATGCTGCTTTTATTTCTGTGTTCTAGTGTTTAATCAAAGTGTCCTTTAATCCATTAAACTTTATTTATAGCATAAAAATGAGCTGGAGAAATAAAGGAGGTCGTCAATAAATCCTTTGTGACAAAGTGCCACAAAGTTATAGTTGCCTTACTTATGGAATGTAAGAATTAAACATAACTTTAAGGTTTCTCAACTATGGGGCATTTTACACAATTACATTGTAAATTCTAAGGATATTTCTATAAGATGATGTGGTTGACATTGTGGTTTAGTCTTTTTGTCTCAGTAGTGCTGAAAAATGTGTCTTTTTATTTATTTATTTTTTAATTGACACATACTGATTGTACTTATTTATGGGGTTCAGAATTATATTTCAATACATGTACACAAAGTGTGATGATCAAATTAGAGTAGCACATTCATCATTGCAAAATTTTGTCATCTCTTTGTGATGAGAATATGTGAGCTCTTTTCCTCCAGCCATTTGAAAACATACAATAAACTATTGTTAATTATTGATGCCTAGCCCTACTGTACACCACTAGAACTTATTTTTCCTATCTAATAGTAATTTTGTATCCATTAAACAACCTCTCCCCACTCCTCCTCCCCTTCCCAGCCTCTAGTGATCACATTTCTACTCTGTACTTCTAAAAGCTCAACTTTTTAATTTCTTTCACTCCTATATATGAATGAGAACATGTGATATTTGTCTTTCTGGGCCTGACATTTCAACAAATATGATGTCTTTCAGGCTCATCTATGTTGCTGCAAATGACAAGATTTTATTCTTTTTTCATAGCTGAGTAATATCCCACTGTATATAGGCACCACATTTTCTTTATCCATTTCTATGTTGATGGACATCTGGGTTTATTCCATATCCTGGCTATTGTGAATAGTGCTGCAATAGACATGTGGGTGCAGATACCTACTCAGTTTGTTGATTTTCTTTCTTTCTTTTTTTTTTTTTTCCAGCAGTGGGATTGCTGGATCATATAGTAATTTTATTTTTAGTTTTTTGAGGAAACTCCACACTGTTTTCCATAATAGCTGTACTAATTTACATTGCCAGCAACAGTGTATAAAAGTACTGTTTTCTCCACATCCTTGCCAGCATCTGTTATTTTTTTCTCTTTTTGATAATAGCCATCCTGACTGGGATGAGATAATATCTCACTGGGTTTTGACTTGCATTTCTCTGATAATTAGTGACGGTGAGCATTTTTTCATATACCTGTTGATTATTTGTATGTCTTTATTTGAGAAATGTCTATTCAGGTCACTTGACCATTTTTAATTGGACTTTCTTTTTTTAATGGAAACATTGATTATACACATTCGTGGGGTACAGAGTTGACTATAAATACTTGTGTACAATGTGTGATGATCAAATCAGGATAATTACCCTATCATCATTACAAAACATAATCATTCTTTGTGTCCATTAACCAAATTTCTCGCTAACCCCCTCCTCCTCCCCCTTTCCCACCTCTAGCAACTGCAGTTCTATTCTCTCCTGAAAGTTCAACATATTATTTGATTTTCTTTCATTCTTTCTTTCTCTCTCTCTCTCTCTTTCTCTTCCTTCCTTCTTTCCCTCCCTCCCTTCTTCCCTCTTATGACTGAGGACATGCAGTATTTCTCTTTCTGTGCCTGATTTATTTCATATAACATAATTTTCTCCAAGCTCATCCATATTACTGCTAATGGCAAATTTCATTCTTATTTTTAGTGGCTGAGTAGCATTCCATTGTGGGTTTTTGTTGTCTTTGTTTTTTGCTGTTGAGTTGTCTGAGCTCATTATATATTCCAAATATTAGTGCCTGGTCAGATGAATAATTTGCAAATACTTTTGCCCATTTGTCTGGACAAAATGAATAGTTTGAAAATACTTTTGCCCATTTGTCTCTTAGCTCTTGATTATTTCTTTTGCTGTGCAGAATCTTTTTAATTTCACATAATTCCAAATCTCTATTTTTGCTTTAGTTGCCTGTGCTTTAGAAGTCTTCTCCACAAAATTTTTGCCCAGCTCAAAGTCTTGTAGTGTTTTCCCTAAGTCTTCTTCTAATAGTTTTATGGTTTTAATCCATTTTGAGTTTATTTTGGTATATGGTAAGAGATAGAGGTCTAGTTACTTTCTTCTGCATATGGATAGCCAGTTTTCCCAGCACCGTTTATTGAAGAGGCTGCCCATTCCTCAATGTATGTTCTTGGTGCTTTTATCAAAAATCAGTTGGCTGTAGATACATGGATTTATTTCTGGGTTCCCTATTCTGTTTCATTGTCCCAAGTGGGTTTTTGTGCTTGCACCATGCTGTTTTAATTACTATAGCTTTGTGGTACATTTTGAGGTCAGGTTCTGTAATGCCTTAAGCTTTGTTCTTTTGCTCAGGTTGGCTTTAATTATGTGGAGTCATTTGTGGTTCAATATGAATTTCATAATTTTTTTTCTGTTTCTGTGAAGAATATATTTGGTATTTTGATAGGGATGGCATTGAACCTACAGATCACTTTGGATATTATGGCCATTTTGACAATATCAATTCTTCCAATCTATAAACACAAAATGTCTTTCTATTTTTTGTGTGTCCTGTTTAATTTCTTTCATCAGTGTTTTGTAGTTTTAATTGTAGAGAACTTTTACCTCCTTGGTTAAATTTATTCCTAGATATTTTAATTTTGGGGAGCTATTGCAAATGGAATTACTTTCTTGATTTATTTTTCAGCTAAGTTGTATTCATTGCTTCCAGCCCCTCAGTGATCTGTGGGATTCAGTAGTCAGAAGAAAGGAATGGAATCATGAAAATATGTTGTGTTTTTTTAAATTATTATTTCTGTTTGACCGTGGAACAGAGAATGCCCTTTAAAGAAAAAGAATAATGCTTAACAGTCAATACTCACAGATCATATCAAATAAGGTACCCAAGGTCATGCCAAAGATGTGCTGAGATTAAACCTTTGACACATTTTTAGCTCAATGTCAACACCTTTCAGTATATGGAAATACAAAATTGTATTCAATGCTCTGTGAGAGCCAAGCAGTCTTCTTTTTGCATCAGTTGCCTATAACAAGCAAGAAAATATTATTTATTTTTGGTTAAATGTAAATGATCCTCAAAGATGATCTGAAATATAGTTTTATTTTTGATGTAAAATTTAAGGCTTTTTATTTTTCAGGATATGTGATTAAAAGTAAGACTAAAATTCTTCTAAACATTTCATATCTTATTGAAACATTGTTGCCTTATGTTGGTGGAGTGCCTATCTTACCTGGCAAAGAAGAAAAAAAAGTTGGCTACGTGTTTTTATGTTTTCCTTCTTTTACATGCTAAAACAGAGAAGTTTGGGGGCTTTGGAAGGCCTAGAATTATGTTGTATAATTTAAGAACATAGACTTTCATCCAGACTGAATGTGTGAAGATTCTGGCTCTACCTCTTGGGAATCACTCTAACTTTCAGTATGCTTATTTGTGAAATGGAGACAATGGACACCTTCCAAATAGGGTATACATTTTACGGTTGAATACATTATGTAGGTAAAAATCTTAAAAGAATATCTGGCACAAAATAATTGTCTTTAAGAGCTACCTGATATTGCAATGCAATAAAAGTTTTAAACATTTAAACAAACCAGGAAAGTAACATATTTGTTTGTGATATTAATTATTTGAAACGATAAAAATCACTTAAATTGAAGTAAGCAAATGACAATAGACATGTAAATCAATCATCTATGAATTTGTTACTTTTTTTCTTTTATATTGAATGAAAGGCTCTTCTGAGTGAGCCCATGTTAACATCCAGAGTTGTATGCCTAACGTTTGTTTGTGACAAATAGCGTTCTTGAAATATAGCTTTAAAAGAAGAAGGGATTTTCAGTTTTATTTTTTAAAAACATTTTTATAAATATTTACCTGAAAACTCCGTTGGCTGTTTTTGATGTCAGAGGAAGAGAGAAGGAGCTGATGCTATTAATGACTTCATAAGACTCCAGTCACAAGGAGCCTCACTTCAGTGTCTAGTGAGAGAGTGTGAGCTGCAATCTTGAGAGCAGGCCATTACTCGCAGGCCTGGCAACCTGACAGAGGACTGAGAGTTGTACAAGCACCAGGAGGCATGGACACTGACACTCAAGCTTGAAGCACTGTCAACAGCTTCTATTAGATTCTCTCAAACACCTTACTGCATAGGGAGAGGTGACCAGGATGAGAAGAAACACAAGGGGAATTAAGAAGATGAAAGACATTGGGAAGTATATCCCCTCCCTGCCACAAACACACATGCACACGTGCGCGTGCACACGTGCACATGCGCGCGCTCACACACACACACAGAGTTTGTGGGCAATATGAAATACACCTAGGGAATTTCCCCAAATCATTGGAAGTTTTAAAAAGAAAGCACCTTGCAAAACGGTTGAATGTTCCTAAGACCACATTTAAATTCACAGACCTGGGACATCTGCCTACATCTTTGTTTAATAGTTATTTACTTCACAAAGGATGCTGAAAATGTGAGAAAAAAAACTTAACAAAGTTTGTCAGAGGCAGATAGAAAATTCTCTTGCTAATTCTGTGACTTACTAACCATTTTTGTTAACTAGTGAATCTTTGGGAATAAAAAATATGTGTTATATCCATTGGTAGTTTTAAATCATGCCTTAGTAAACTTTTAAAAAAACTCCTAGCACACAGAAAATGACAATGATTATTTACTAATGAGGATTATTAATTCATATTTTAAAATTATAAAATAGTCTTTAAAAACATATTTAGAAGCACACCTACACACATATGTATTTTAAAAATAAGATGCTCTCAACACATTAGTATTTCTATGTAATTTCTTTTTCACTTTAGAGTTATAGACAGACTCTGGCAAGGGAGGTATAAATATAATATTCTTTTTTAATAGCTACATTGTATTTCATTGCATAGTTATGTTAAAAGTAACTGAGAATTTCTCAATTTGTAGATATTTTGGCTCTTCCTAGGTTTTTTTCACAATAAACAGTGATAAAATAACTATTCTGACATTATATCTTTATAAACCATACCTTCTTCTTTAGTACCTTCCCAGAAAAAGAATTGCTGGATCAAAGGACAAGTCACTTTAAATATTAATAAATTTTCCCAGATTTTTTTCTACTGAGCTGTTTGGTACTTTCTCCTACATTTGTTTATTATAGATATTTTATCTTTTGGGACTCTTAGTTACAAGAAACACAAGTTGACTCAGGCTGAGTTAAACCAAACAATAATAATTCATTAAAAAATACTGAATAGCTCAGCAGATGATTGGAAGGGCTAAGAAGTGAGAGGGAAAATGCTCCAAACAATTTTGAAGAATTATAATTGATAAGGAAGCTAGTAAAAAAAAAACAATGTAACTACTTGTCCTTTGCACATTGAAGGAAATGGTGAATGGACTTCTGTGGTCAGCACCCAAGGACGTGTTCACTTGGCGAACTCGCAAACGAGTTAACCAAGAAATGTCAAGGATTGCAAACAATCCATGACAACGCTTGAAGTCGTGAGAACACTTTCTTAAGATGTTCCCAGGAGACGCAATATAGATAACCAAGTGCTTGAGAAGGGAGGTAACGGCCTTCTGCTCTCGAGAAAAGTATAACAGAACTTATGCATTAACGCTTATCTTGCATGCACTAGCTTGCTAAATGCAATAAAAGCTGTAACAGCGGCTGGGTTGGGGCTATTTGCCTGAGAGAGCAGTGGCCCCCCGTTCTTCACCTGCATCTCATCTGCTATGTCTTCCTTCACGTCTCCGGTCATTTTAATCAACACACATTATGTGAGTATCTTTGTAGTTAAAGTTTGAAGGTTTGGTTTAGGTGTATCTGAATGGAGAACTTAGGTCACATGGTCATGTCACTGTTGCAAGAGAAGCTGGAAAACAAGTATGGAGCATTTTCCATTCCTACAGCTCTTAAAACGGGAGTACGTCATGTAGATAGTTGGAGAGAACTTTCTAGGCAGGAACAACCACCACTGCAATGACCTTGAGGAAACAGCACACCTGGCATGGTTAACACAGAGCAAGCTGGGGTGGACAACGGAGAGGACCAGCAAAGGATCAGGAATGGAAGGGGGATTAGGTGAATCAGAGCTCAGTAGACCATAGCAGGTACTTTGGATTTTTCTCTAAATGAGATGTAGAACCACTGGAGGACTTAGATCAGAGAAGTGAAATGAACTGACTTACATTTTAAAATGTTCATTCTGACTCCTGAGTTGAAGATAGACTGAAGTAGACAAGACGGGAGGTGAAGATGCAGGCAGATGAGTGAGAAGATTGGTGATGGAGCCCAAGTGATGGAAGAAGTAGCTTAGATGTGGGTAGCAGCAGTGGACCTGGTGATAAGTGGAGGGGTTATGGCTAGAATGAGAAAGTAAAGCCAATATTGCTTCCAAATGAATTAAATGTGAGTGTAAGGCAAGAAATATCAATCAAAGATACCTTCCAATTTTTGGTCTGAGCAAATGGAAAGTTAAAGTTGCCATCAATTGGGATACAGGAAACAATAAGTGGGTCAAGTTTAGGTGTATATGGGTAGGAGAAAGCCAGTAATTCCCATTTTGGAACTTTTAGTTTTAAATGTATATTTGATTTACAAGTGGAAATACTAAAACAGGAGTTGGAAATTCGAAAGTGTGTTTGCAGATGGAGATATAAATATGTGAGTTACTGGCCTTTTAAGGGTGTTTCAAGCCATGGTAGTGAATGAAGTCACTAAAAACAGTACCGTGGATACAGAAGAGGTGTCCAAGGCCCGACACCTGGAACATAAACAACTTGGGGAGAAACAGAGGAACTTCCACAAAAGACTGAGAAGCAGTGAAAAGTAAAAAAGAAGAGAAATCGAAAGTGTGTAATATCTAGTTGTAGGAAGCACAGGTAACAATTCTGTGCAAACTAAAATGTGTCCTTTCATCATGGCACAGTACTGCCATCTGCTGGAACAAAATTTCACAAACTATATTAAGATTCCATGGCCCCAAGGTAAATATTGTCCCTCAGAGTCTAGCAGTGGAGAAAGTGTGGCAAGGTGGAGAAAGTATGCCAAATGCTCACAATAGGTTAAGACTTGTAAATACTGAGAACTGACTAATGGATTTAGCAATCTGAAGGATGTGGTGACCTTGACAAATGTAGTTTTGAAGTTGTGGAAATGAAAGTCTAATTATTGTGGGTTTAAGAGAAAAGTGAGAGGAAAGAATTGAAGATAGTGACAATTGACAATTCCATCAAGGAATTTGCTGGAAGGAGAGGCAGAAAAGTAGGTCAGTAACTGATGGAGAAGTTGCTACAAGGGATTGGGGGAGAAAGTAATTGGTAATGAAGGAGAAAGAAGGAAAAATTAAGACAACAGTATTCTGTAATAAAAGAGACAGAATGAGATCTAAGGCACTAAAGAAGGAATGGACTTTAGAGAGAGGTGAATATAGTTTATTTCTAAGGAGAGGTGAGAAGTGGAGCATGTGAGCAGAGATGCATGAAAGAGGGTAGATGTGGTGACTAGGGCCCTTGGACCTTTTCTTCTTTTAACAGCATAATGAGAAGCAAGGTCAGCAGAAGAAAGTGAGGATGAGAAAGGAGATTTAAGAGCTCTCTGTCTAGCAGCTTCTCACCTGCACTAACACTATGGGGATTAAGGCAACCTCAGAGATATTCATACACATGTTGGAGAATACATTTTTCCAGAGAATAGTTAATTGCACTAGCCCAGGCCAAATTATTTACTAGAAAATGCTCCTATTTAGTAATTCTCTATCCTCACAGTGCTGTCCCTTCAACTCATATTTTGACAAATGACCATTTCTTCTGAAAATCACCGAACAGATTTGCATCCCTCTCTGACCTTGGACAGTAAGTAGCATATGTTCCTAAACTCATTTTCTCTTTCTATTAGAGGTACACATTATGATTCTATCTCCAAACTTTGTCCACTGAAAGGGTGATAATACGTTCAAGTGATAAAATAATCACCGCTAAGTTGCAATGTACAAGTATATGTAGAAGTGTGACTTGTACATCATTTGTGAGCAGCTCCAGTGCGAATCTCAATCCAGACTGACTCTATTATCCTTACAACCCTACTTCCCTCTCTGCTGACCCAAAACTTCAGATTACATAGTAACTATCCTGTTCTATGCCTTTAATATTTTCCCCTGTCTCATTATTAATTAGAGAGGGATCATTTTCACAGCTCAAAAACATGTTAACAGTCCCAGCTGCGTTTGCTTTGTATGATTATTATGAGGAATTGGATGAAATAAATGATAAAACTTAATGTGTAATTAATTATCAGGTGCTGGTCAATACAGAATTTCTTGACTCTACTGTTGACACGGCGACAAAAATTTCAGTTGAGTTTCTACCTAATTTCAGCTTTTATCCTTGAATGGAGGATTTCTCCATTCTGCACATTGTCACACTGAAGAAGCCAGTCACAAGAAGTATTTAAAGATAATACTGGTTATTCTCTTACCCAAAGTGGACATTTTGTATCTCCAAGTTTCCAAACTAATGTGTATTATTCCCACTAACTTGTCACCTGTAATCAGATTTTTCTTTTCCTCGGTTCCAATACTGACACAGTATGACCAAAACTGAACCATCATGAGCAATGTTTATCAACTTTTGGCATACCATCACCAGTGAGCTATGGATACGTGTATGTGTGTAGACATGAACTCATCTGTAAATATTATTATTCCTTTCATCTGCCATGTTCTTGTGTTCTTGCCACACTTGACATTAACTAACTTTAAAATACCTTCCAATCCAGTGGGTATAAGTTGATATCTTGTTATTATTTTATTTGAATATTTTCAAGCTGTTAATTAGTTTGAGCTCTCTTCTTGTCTTTATTTCCTCACATAATCCACTGGGTTGTCCGATCTTTTCCTTTATAATTTACAGGAGTTCTGTGTATCTATTACATGATAATCCTTTTTTGGTTATGTAAATTGATAACATCCTTTGACAGTTACAATTTAATCAAACTTTTATTTATCTCTCAGATGGTAGCCATTATTGTTGAGGAATCTTTCAGTTTTATATTGTCATATTCGCCTGATATTTTCTTTATGTTTTTATTATGGGGAGCTTAATTAAGAAAATTTTATACACTAAGTGTTATAAAATAATAATTGTGTATATTTTTGTAAAACATTCTTGGAAGAAAATTCTTTTCTATTTAAGTTTTAAAACCAGACAAAATTTATTTTTAAGTGGTGTCAGAGGATCTTATTAAATTTTTACCTAATATATGCAGTCAATTTTCTTAAGATTATTTCTTACATGATCTAACTTTTCCTTCTGCAGAGTGACATCACCTCTATTTTGTATCACAATTACAAATATGTATGGGTCTATTTTCCTAGTATACATTTCTTGTGCTGGTGCCACAGGTTTTAATCACTGAGTCTTTCAAACATGTCCTAGGGTCTGCCTAAGAGCATCAAATTCTCTTCTTTTTCAGAATTGCTTTGTTATATGAATATCTATTCTTCCATGTGCATTATAATGCACCTCTTCTCCCAAAATATGCTGCTTACAGTTACTTTTAATTAACTGTCATCGAATATAGATTTATTTAGAAAAATTGATACCTTTAAGATATTGACTCCCAATCTGCAAATAAATTATATCTCTCCATTCAAACAGATGATCTTTCACATAATTCATATTATTTAAAATTGATTTTTAAACATACTTTAATTTACAGTTAAATTGATTTGTATGTACTTTTTATTTTTGTTGCTGTTAACAGTTACCTTTTTTCATTGCCATTAACAATGTTTCTATTTATTTGTTGATGGTAGAAGCAAAAAGTAATGATTTTAATATATCAATTTTGTATATATTATTATTATTATACAATAATAATATATACCTTGCTGAGTTTTTTTATTATTTCCAATAGCCCTTTACTTATATGGCATTTTTACATAAATTAAAATATTATGTTCATTTAAAAAAATACTTTTGTGTCTTTTCTTCCAAACAATAAACCACTATTTCTTTTGTTGTTTTCTTCCAAGCTCATTGTGTTGTCCTGATTATTCAGTAATCTATTGAACAGCAGTATTGATAGTGAGATTCTTTTCCTTATTCCCTACCATTAAAGATGATTTTTATTATAGACATTTGCTAGTGTTTACAGGTCAGGAAGTTACCTTAATTTTTATCTTTCTATGAGTTTTTATTAAAACTAAGTGTTAAACTTTAGACAGTCTTTTTTATATCTACTACATTAGCCACATATTTGTCTTTATTAGCCAACTAATTTCATGAATTGCAATAATAGATTTTACAATGTATGGCCATTTTTACACTCCTGAAATAAACCAAGCATTATGTTATCATTTTATCAATAGACTCACTGATTTATTAAGTATTATGTAAATAAGATCTGCCTATGACATTATGTTTCTACTTGCTAATTACATTATCAAAGTTGTAATAACCTCATAAAACATGTGATAGTAATTTAAGTATCATCCAATTGTGGAAGAACTTTTGTTCTCTGCTTTTTCCTCCACATTGTTTTGAATATGTTTGTGGACTCCGTGTAAGGCTAAGCCAGAATGTGTCATGTCTTAGGGAATCTTAACTCACTAGGGCATAATTACAGTCATGCATCACATAACGTTGCTTTGGTCGGTGACAGATAGCATATATGACGGTGGTCCCATAAGATTATAATGAAGCTGAAAAATTCCTGTTGCCTAATGACGGCATAGCCATCATAATGTTTGTACCGCAATGTATTACTCACATGTTTATGGTGATGCTGGTGTAAATAAGCCAAGAGCAAAGTATGTTGAAGAAGAGTGCCTAGCTTACCCATGGGTGACACTCCCCAAATTAGGTCACACTTTTAAGGTAGAAAAACAAGCAATTGACATATTAATTCTACTTTATAAAAAGTGCATTTAAAAATGTTTCCCACCCATCACCATAGTAAAATAATAGTTAATAACAATTGGCTAACACTCCCAGGGTGCTTGCTGAGTGACAAGCATAATTCCTACCTGTAATTTAATTTTCATAACTTTGTTTAGGTGATATTATTCTAATCCCCATTTAACAGATGAGGAAAGTGAGACACAGAGAGACTTAGTAACAAAACTAGAGGTCCCAGTAGAGAATAGAATAATTCATTGCAGTTCACTTTCATCATACACTTTCACAAAATGACAAAATTTCCTAAGGATGCATTCCTCATATCTCTGTACGAAAGCCACACATAACTGTATACCTATGACAGAGGATAAAAATCCCTTCATAGGATAAAACAGAAACGGGGATAAAGATAGATCTTTGATTCAAAATGTAGAAGTTCTAAGCTGTCTGAAAAATAACTCGTATTAAAAATGTTGCAAATCTGGCCATTTGAATTAAATTCATCTTGAGCATCTTTAAGGGGTGCTTATCCTTGACTCTGAATAAATATAAGTAAACAGCTTAAGAAAATATGGCATTATTCCCCTCTGTAAGCATTTGAACTGGAATCAGAAATTGTTTAAAGAGGAAGATCAAGTCATCAACAGAGCCAACAACTGTTAAGTAGAGAAATGTCAGGCAGAATAATCACAATGCTCAATTAGTAACATGATCAGGGGATTACACACTTAGCAAGGAGCACCTTGAGCAATGGTATCTTCTGGAATGGTAACCAGGCTATTTAGAGTGTTAGAATGAAGACTAATGATAAGAATGATGATAAAGATGATTATGAAGAGCTCTAGAGATAATTCAGGACAAAATAATTGAAGGGCATATGCTATGATGAAGTTTAAGTAATGTGCAATTAAAAGTAATATCAGGAAACAATAGTAGACATGGAAAAATACAGAGCAAAGGGGACACTCACCTGAATTACAATATTATATGTTTGAGTCCAGTAGACTGAAAAATTTGATTGTACAATAGGATAGATGTAATACACAGTGAACGCTAAAGTCTCATTTCAATATATGAGAGCCACTAAAAAAATACTTCAAGGTCTTTTGCAGGATCTGTTCCACTGTAACCATGGATTTTAGCTTTGCCCTAACTTTGAAAAGAGTTTCCTTTGCAGCTTTATGTGAGAAAAATACAATATCAAAATGAGGTCATGTAATATAGAATCTCCCTATTCATCAAAATTGTCATTACTGAAAGAAGTGAATCTGGTAGTCGGTCAGTGTGCATAGTAAAAGAAGGACAGGATTGTCTATCCAGGCAAATCAATAGTCAGTCACAGGAGAGAAGAATTTGGGATTGTATTTAGAATACAGAACCAGAACAATAGCAAGATTCTGCTTCTAATTATGTAAACTCCAATGAAAACACTTGTAAAAAAAAAGCCCCAAACAGACATAAAATCTCTTCTTAAAATTTTATTTACTTATTTCTAAACAATAAGATAAAAATGTGGTAGATAGGAAGGCTAATACTGCTAGGACACAGACATGCAGATATCAAATGCCAAATCTTTTTTCTAAATTGAGATTTCAACCATTTATTTTGCTATTTGAATATACGGAAATGATTCTTCTTCTCTCACTTGATATATTTAGTTCAGAGTTCATAGATATAATTACTCCTTAAACTCATAGTTAATGGATTAACACCATGTTAGAATTAGAAAAGAAAGACAGCTGAAAGTTTTCAGCTGTAGTGTATTTATTACCAACAGAAAAGAGAATCTCAAAGAAACTGAATTTTATAGTTATAATGGATTTAAACTGTGTCTAATAATCTTCTGTAAATCTGAGGTAATTTCAAAGGATTTCATGAGTTTAAAAAATGTCAATGTAATGAGAGTTTAAATGAGATGACAGTTATTTTCATTTAAATTATGCAACAGTTATAAGACTATAAGCTGCAAACTGCTAATCACCTAGGTATGAACTACAGAAAATAGAAGAGGATAAACTAACACATAGGAGTGCAAATATTATCCTTAATCACTCTCTTTTTAGTAGAAACAGACAATATATGCTTGGTTTAATATTTAATGACTGATGTTGAGCTGTCATAATCCCAGCTTCTATCTTTTGATAAAGATGCTTATCCCATTATAAACCTAGATTTTAGTTGATCAACCATTTGTCTCAGGATGAGGGAATCAGTCTTGCGTGTGTTAGTTGAAGTTTGTGGTGTGATATTTAGCCTGCAGATTAATCAATGTTACAAGAAAATCTAACTATACGTAAAACAGACCAATATTTCTATACAACACATCAACACATCTTTGGTGCAGTCATGATTTAAGTGAGAATGCTGTTTTAGAAATTTAGTTCTATGTGATTAAAGCTTAGCAGATAATTTTATTAAAAATAAAATCTGATCATATAGAAAACCTGGTATAAAAGAAAGATTTCAAGTTTTAATGAAGTCAGACTACAGAAAATAATATTGTATTGTTTAACTTAAATGTGCTAGAGAGTAGATCTTAAGTGTCCCCACACATACACACACACAATGGTAGCTAGGTGTCCTGATGAATGGTTTAATTAATTTGATTGTGATAACCATTTCACAATGTATATTTATATCCAATCCTCACATTGTACACCTTGAATATATACAATATTTAATTTTTTAATTTTAAAAGCTGAAATAAAGGAAAGATACCTGTCTTCTCTCTCTCTCTGTCTCTCTGTCTCTCTCTCTCTCTCTCTCTCTCTCTTATTCATTAAAAATTATTAAGCATTCTCTCTGAGCCATATCAGGAATTTGTACTATATCAGGAATTTGTACTCTTTTTCAGTAGCTGGGTGGCTGCAAATTACAAACATCTTGAGCCTCAGATTCTTGGTATTTTAATTGGGTTAATAAACCCATTTTAGCAAACTTTTGGGTAAAAAATAAGATAAATGCCAAACAAAGATAGGTAGTCACTAAATAAAGACTATATTTACTCTTTCATGTTTATAATTTTAACCTTAAAACTTTTCATTTTGCTATTAAATTTCTACATTTATACCACATAATATGTATGCATTAATATGAAGTAGGGATGATACATATTGTTTTATCAATTTAAATATTGAGTCAAAGACCATTTTGTGCTGATGTATAAGTGATTCTTAAAACAAATATACAAACAAATAAACCTCCATGATTTTGTTTCTTGCAACTTTGTTTAATTTGCTGTCTTTCTAGGCAAGCATCTTTTTTTTTTCTATATATATGTAAATTTTTTTTTTTTAAAGTTTTATTTTGTCGATATACATTGTGGCTGATTATTGCTCCCCCTCACCAAAACCTCCCTCCCTTCTCCCTCCCCCCTCCCCCCCAACAATGTCCTTTCTGTTTGCTTGTCCTATCAACTTCAAGTAGTTGTGGTTGTTATATCTTCTCCCCCCGCCCCCAGTGTGTGTGTGTGTGTGTGTGTGTGTGTGTGTGTGTGTGTGTGTGTGTGTGTGTGTGTGTGAATTTATATATTAATTTTTAGCTCCCACCAATAAGTGAGAACATGTGGTATTTCTCTTTCTGTGCCTGACTTGTTTCACTTAATATAATTCTCTCAAGGTCCATCCATGTTGTTGCAAATGGCAGTATTTCATTCGTTTTTATAGCTGAGTAGTATTCCATTGTGTAGATGTACCACATTTTCCGTATCCACTCATCTGATGATGGACATTTGGGCTGGTTCCAACTCTTGGCTATTGTAAAGAGTGCTGCAATGAACATTGGGGAACAGGTATACCTTCGACTTGATGATTTCCATTCCTCTGGGTATATTCCCAACAGTGGGATAGCTGGGTCGTATGGTAGATCTATCTGCAATTGTTTGAGGAACCTCCATACCATTTTCCATAGAGGCTGCACCATTTTGCAGTCCCACCAACAATGTATGAGAGTTCCTTTTTCTCCGCAACCTCGCCAGCATTTATCGTTCAGGGTCTTTTGGATTTTAGCCATCCTAACTGGGGTGAGATGGTATCTCAGTGTGGTTTTGATTTGCATTTCCCGGATGCTGAGTGATGTTGAGCATTTTTTCATATGTCTGTTGGCCATTTGCATATCTTCCTTAGAGAAATGCCTACTTAGCTCTTTTGCCCATTTTTTAATTGGGTTGCTTGTTTTCTTCTTGTAAAGTTGTTTGAGTTCCTTATATATTCTGGATATTAATCCTTTGTCAGATGTATATTTTGCAAATATTTTCTCCCACTCTGTTGGTTGTCTTTTAACTCTGTTAATTGTTTCTTTTGCTGTGCCGAAGCTTTTTAGTTTGATATAATCCCATTTGTTTATTTTTCCTTTGGTTGCCCGTGCTTTGGGGGTCATATTCATGAAGTCTGTGCCCAGTCCTATTTCCTTAAGTGTTTCTCCTATGTTTTCTTTAAGAAGTTTTATTGTTTCAGGGTGTATATTTAAATCCTTAATCCATTTTGAGTTCATTTTAGTATACGGTGAGAGGTATGGATCTAGTTTCATTCTCCTGCATATGGATATCCACTTATCCCAGCACCATTTGCTGAAGAGGCAGTCTCTTCCCCAGTGAATAGGCTTGGTGCCTTTGTCAAAGATCAGATGGCAGTAAGTGTGTGGGTTGATTTCTGGATTCTCTATTCTATTCCATTGGTCAGTGTGTCTGTTTTTATGCCAGTACCATACTGTTTTGGTTATTATAGCTTTGTAGTATAGACATTTATATGGAACAATAAAAGACCACGCATAGCCAAAGCAATGCTGTGCAAAAAAAATAAAGCTGAAGGCATAACACTACCTGACTTTAAGCTATTCTAGGCAAGCATCTTAAAAGAAGTTTTGATTCTTAGTTCCCAGTTCCTCAATTAATGTTTACTTAAATCATTATACATTATATGAAGTCTTCCTATTCATAGTGCTAATTGTTCTCTCTCCCAGGCATTTGACATTGAACTAAAATCTTGCTTTTTCTTTTTCCTCATTTGGCTATGAAATATGCGTCAGTTCTACTCAATCAAGAACCCTTGTACCTAGCCATCTTCTGCTGCTGTCTTGGTTTTTACCATCATCTTTACTGAGAGTGTAAACTAATTTTATGACAGCAATGCTGACGTCTAGTGATTTATAGTAGATAGGCTGTTAAAAATTAATAACTAAGTTTCTATTATTATCACAAATTCTTTGAGCAATTTTTATTCTCTCTGTCAGTGCAGGAGTGCATGAATTCAATATCAATTAGAAAGCTGGAAAATAATACGCAATAAGAAGCCTGAAGGTAAAAAACAAAAAACAAAACCCCTGAACACCTGCTTTTGAAGAATTAATGCTCTGGAAGTTGTGCTTCCATATAGATCAAATTGAGATGAAAAGAGATCTCAATTATGGCAAGAGCATATTGGTTCAACTGGATGATGTCTGAAAAAATATATCTTTGCCACAAGTTCAAAAAGATCTTGACCAAATAAGGCAGACGTTCAGAAGATAATGAAGTCTGCAGAGAAAACTGAACAAGTTTCTTGGACTCTATATAAGAAAGTTCAGAGAATGAAAAGTCATCAAAATATTTAAAAGTAAAGCTCATGATCACTACAAAATTATGCTATTGAAGATTGTATATATCTGAGAATAAAACGTTGTTATTAAAATATACTGAAACATCAAAATTTTATTTTCATTAGTACCTTACTCTAAGCCTCACTTCCATTTACTCTGTGTGTGTTTGTGTGTATTCTAAGATTAAAGGATTTAATGTACATATGCATTTTTTTTCCAGGATTAAAATCTTTCATTTGTTTTTCATTGCTTATTTGATTGCATCTAAACATACTATGACAAAGATCTGGTTTCAGTTTTATCTCTAAACATTTCCCATAAACACCTAGATTCCAGCTGTATCAAATTTTGAATGTCACTTAAATATCACATATTATTTTAGTTCTCTGGGTATTGCCTTAGTTTTCCTAGAATCACCTTCCCTTATTTGACCAGGTGGAAAACTCCTACTTATTTCTTAGACCCAATTCCAGTATTTGTACATTTTTAAAAGCTTCTCTTGTCCTTTATAGGTAGATCTATATAGTGGCTTTTTTCCTTTTCTTACTACACATTCTTGGTTTTTCAACTTCAGTGTTTTAAGAAAAGTTATTTTTATCATTTTTCGGATGAACATTTTTCTGCCCCAATGCCAAATTTGTTCACGAGAATTTTCAGAATACTCTCAAAACTACACTCAGAAGGATCCAATACAGGTACTTTAGGAAACATACTTAGAGAAGACTGCTCCAAAGCTATTAGTAGTTTTCACATTAATCTTTCCTAATTGACTATTTTTCTTAAGAGCAATCAGTGTATAACCATTACTTTCCTAGCAGCTGTCCCAGGGATATATAAGTAGTATGAATTTAATAATTGATAATTATATATGTATCTATCAGACATTTATATGGAATTTCATTCAGGCCTATACATTTGTCAGTCTTTTATAAATATTAAACAAATATAAGTCTCATTATGTACCTTTGAAGGTGATACTGTTATTAATTCCTTTCTTCAGGTGAGTAAACACATGGACAGAACTAGTAACTTGCCTAATTTCAGATAGTTAGAAGTACAGCTGTAATTAAGAGACAGGAAGGCATGGTTTCAGATTAAAGAAACTTAACCACTACACAACACTTTTGGAGTGTTAATTTTTGTAAATATTTATTGAGACATAATGCAACACTAACATATGCTTCGATGTCAAATGTACAGCCTGATAAATTGTCCAAAAGTGAGCAAAGCCTTAGAAGATGACCTGTGCATAGAAATAGAACATGAGCACCATCCTAGGAAATCTCTCCTTGTCCCCACACAGTTACTACACTCCCTCTCTCATTATCCTGACATTTATTGATATTTTTGCATCCATTTATGATATTTTACATATTTTGCATTATGTGCAAACTGGTGGTCTAAATCACTTGGTGTATAATAACACAGCTGAATCCAATTTCACTGATTGAATTTTATTTCTACGGTCTTCTATTTATATATTGTAAAAAAAGACACCAAAAACCATAACACCCGTGTAATGCCATTTTTATGCTTTGTAATGTTTTTAATATGAAAAATATAAAAGAGCATTTTAAATTATTTAAATAAGTCAATTATTTTAAATGTGAATTTAGTACTAGAATATATAGTGTATGCTTCATGATAAACATATTTTTAGAAAAATTTACGAATTATATAGTTAAGTGGTGATTTTTGTTCACCAAGCATTTAGTTGTGGCCACATACAATACACTTGGAAAATATTTTTGTGGTTTTTGAATGAATTTGAATTTTTCTCTCATAGGCTTTAAAAAAATGCTAATAAACCAACACTTAAACATACTGAAATACTTTTTATTCATCATTTCTAGTGTTATAATAATGAGTTGGTTGCTACCAAGTAATTAGGCAATTCAGCAAATATTTTGTTCTAGTATTACAAATGTCAGTATGTTTTCATTCTGCATGATTTTGCAAAGATCAATACCACATACTTTAGGGATTTTTTTTTTTAACATAAAGTACTCCATGTCTGGTTCAAGCACATAACAAAACCTTTTTAAAAGATTTAAAAGCTTTATTTCTACCTAACATAATAATTCGGTATTATATGATGTACAACTTGTATGGAGCTCTAATTCAGGGGATTGTTGACAAACTCAGAGAACTATATTTTCACATTGTCGCTCAGAGTTGTGTAATCTGATTTTCCCAGTACTGGAGGATAATATGTCACTATTCAATGTAATATAATAGAGGAGAGATGATGGTAATATCTCATTCAACAGAACTGAGGTTACCAGAGGTGGAAAAGGGGAAGGGGGACAAGGGGTAAGGGAGGAATTGGCAAAGGGCCATGAAAAAACAATTACATTGCATAATTCTGAATATACTAATTATCCTGATCTGAACATCACATATTGCACACAGATAATGATATTAAACTCTGTACCCCACAGATATGTGCAATCACCTATGTTACAATACAAAAAAAAAAAAAAAAAGGAGGGCCATAGTTTCAAATTAAATTAGCATTATAAATCTATAGGTGGGGACTTGGGGACTAAGATCCTCAAAGAAAAGAAATGGAGGGGGCCGAGCCCGTGGCGCACTCAGGAGAGTGTGGCGCTGGGAGCGCAGCGACGCTCCTGCCGCGGGTTCAGATCCTATATAGGAATGTCAGGTGCACTCACTGGCTGAGTGCTGGTCACGAAAAAAACGAAAAAAGAAAAGAAAAGAAATGGAGGAAAATAGTCAATTTGAAGAATAAAATTACAAACAATGAATAAAAAATTAATAAGAATGTGAATGTATTATATTTGCTCACATTTCAATGTTTATCATGTAGTTACAAGGCTAAACAGACCTAGAGAATGGAGAATGTAATGTTTGTTTTGAGAAAACAAATGCTTAAATATACGTTGCATTGGTATGAAATAAGATGAGAAGTAATAGAGAGGATTTTCTAGTCTTCTTTACTACAAGTAAATTGCAGGATTTGGCTACTTAAAAAAATAAGTTATTGATATTTATTAATTTTTCTTCAATCTAAATGTCATATCATAGAAAGCAACTTATTCAAACTAGATCAGAGTCCTAAAGTACAAAACTTAAACTGTAAACCCTCCAGAATAAAACAAAAGAGAAATTAATTGTGGACTTTGATGAAACAAAGATTTCATAAATATGGCCCAAAAGAACAATTCATAAAATAAATTTTAAAAACAATAATAATAACTATGATAAACATGACTTTGCTAAAATAAAAATTCTACACTTCTACAAGTCACAACCTGTAAGAAAACATTTGCAAAATATATACCTATTAAAAGATGTGGATATAGAAAACATAAACTCAACAAAATTGAAATATACAACCCAATAAAAAACAACAATCAAAATAAAAGATTTGAACACAAACTTTGCCAGAGAAGATACAGAGATGGCAAATAAGCACAATCACAATATATTCAATATCTTTGTTTACTGGAGAAATGCAAATTAAAGGAGGTGCCATTCCATACCTATGAGAATAGATACGATTAAAAGGACTGATCATCCCTTTTGTTGGCAATGAAATGGAACTGAAACTCCCCTATACTGAACAGGGGAGTGTAAAATGGTTCAACCACTTTGAGAAAAAATTGGCTATTTTTAACAAAGTTTAATACACACCCACCATTTCACCCGCCTTGTTCTATTTCTACTATTTACACAGAAAAAAAAAATTACAGCATATGTCCACACAAAAATGTGCATATAAATATTTATGGCAGGCTTACATAAATAGCCCCAAACTGGAAACAATTGAAAAGTTTATCAGTACATTAATAAATAAACCAAACACGGTATACCTATAAAGTGGAATAGAAACCAACAGTTAAAAAGGAATATCTTTTCAAAAAATGTTACCATACCATGCAAACATCCACATGCTGCAAGTGGATCTAGACACTGACCTTACACTATTCACAAAATATGAATGATAGACCTAAATATATAATGCAAAACTCTAGAAAGATTTGATGCTGGATTTCATTAAAATTAAAATCTTCTGCTCTAAGAAAGCTGTTGTTAAGATAATTAAAAGACAAACCAAGATTGGGAGAAAATATTGGCAAAACAGATATCTAATACAAAACTTGTATGCATAATACTCAAAAAAATAAACAAATAAACAAATAAATAACCCGATTTAAAGTGGGCAAAAGATATGAAAAGACATTTCACCAAACAAAATATACAGATGGTGAATGATCAAATAAAAAATGTGCTCCACATGATATGTCGTTAGAGAATTGTCAATTAGAAAAACAACAAGACACCAATACATGCTTATTAGACTGGCTAAATTCCAAAACACTAACAAAATCAAACACTTTGAGAGAATTAGTAGCAACAAGAAGTCTTATTTATTGCTTATGGAAATGCAAAATGTCATAGCCACTTTAGAAGATAGTTTGGCAGTTTCTTACAAGCTAGTCTTACCATAATGAACCAGCAACTGCATTCCTAGGTATTTAGCCAAATGGCTGTAAACATTTTCACACAAAATTCTGCATATGAATGCTTATAGCAGCTTTATTTATAATTGCCAAAGCTTGGATGCTACCAAGATGCCCTTTATTAGGTGAGTAATGGGTAAAAAAACCCGGTATACCTATAAAATGAAATATTATTCAGCAATAAATACACCATCAAGCCATGAAAAATCATGAAAGATCCTGAAATGCGTATCACTAAGTGAAAGAATACAATATCAAAAGGTTATATAGTATACAAAAATTCAATGATGTGAAATTTTGAAAAAAGCAAAACTGTAGGGACAGTATGATCAGTAATTGCCAGTGATCCAGGGGAATGGATCTATAAGAGAGGCACAGGGGATTTTGGGGGAAGTGAAACTATTCTTGGGATACTGTAATAGTGGATACATAACATTATGCATTTGTCCAAACCCACAGAATGTAAAATGCACGAGTGAATTTAAACTATGGACTTCAGTTAATAATAATGCATGATCCATCAATTATAACAAATGTATCATAGTAATAATGCAAGACGTTAATCATAAAGGAAATGCGGGGTGAGAGCGGGTGTATGGAAACTCTCTGTACTTTCTGTTCAATTTTCCTGTAAACATTCAATTGCTCTAAAAGTGATAGCTATTAATTTAAAAAATGAACAATTCTTACATGTATCAACTTGAATAAATCTAAAAGTAATTATGTTGAGTGCAAAAGACAGACAAAAAAAAGAGCAGATTCATATTTCATTGATGTAAAATTCTACCACGTGCAAAGTATCAGAAATAGATTAGTAGTTGCACCAACACTGAACAGGGAGGAGAGGAGGGAGGCATTAGTAAGGGCACAAGGAAACTTTTGGGGAAAATGGATATGTTCATCATCTTGATTTTCATGGTGTTTTCTCAGGTACGAATATGTCAAAACTTTACAAATGATGTACTTTAGATATATTCTGTTTATTTGATGTCAATTATACTTCAATTAAAACATTTAAAAAATTATTTATCTTCCTGTTATGTTTATACAGAGATCTTATTGTTCTACACCTGCCACATATGCTTTTTTAGCGTTGTATAAAGATATATAAACATGGTATTTATAATATTCGATTTACATGCAAAGTATAGTTTACATTGAATTTTCCATCTTTTTTTCTATTTTTATTCTGTGTCCTATAGGCATTAACATTGAAAATTACATATAAAATTGAGTATTTAAAAATGAATCACTTTTATTATAATATGAAATTTCAACAATGTATCATGATAGAAACAAAATATAAATGAAGTTGCCTTATATAGATTCATTTTTCTCATTAAAACATTTTCATTGCACAAAGCACATTGACAACTATTAATGTATATATTTAAGTGCATTATGTAATGCGAAATCATGAAATGGCAATGATACTGATGCTCACTAAATCAAAAGTTATAATCTATTGAATAATTATAGTATTTAGTTTCTCAAAAGTAACCCATACATATTCTATATTAATAAGTAACTTCTCTATCTCTTTTAACATCTCTTTTTTGGTGACTCACGTATATAGCCTTATGCTGGATTTTATTAGAAATAGAATAAGCATATGAGCGTACTTCAAACAGTTCGTGAAAAAATAGAATTAAAAGATAATACAAAATTTTCCATGAACTTTTTGAACAACCCTTGTATCGCATTATGTCTGGAATACACATAGTGTATTTGTCCCTAAGTCATTATCTGTTACTGTCCAAATGTTTCAAAGTCATTTATAACCCTGCAAAATGGGGGAGGAATATAGAAATATTTTCTAGGTTATCTACGTTTATATCCTTTTCTCTGTTATTAGGGAAAAGAAATGTTCTCTAGTTATTATTAGAAACGTTCTCTAGGTTAGCTATATTTATTATCTACTTTTCTCTATTATTTCTTGTCATAACTCTTCCCAATGACTTACCTAAAATTGGTCCTCATATACTCTTCGATGAAAATTTTGTGGTGTTTTATTACCTTCAAAAATGTCTGACTTCGCTTCAAGTATGTTTTATACTTGCTGTTATATAAGAGAAAAATAAAGGTCTGGACTAAAGAAAAACACGTAATTTTATTTTCTCTAATGGGAGGAAGTTGAATATATCCACTGTTATTTCAGCTAAAAACATATAACGATGTGCTTTTATTTACAATAAAAATGGAATAGTGCAGTGGAGCATTGGAAATGTGTAATGGGAAATGTATTTATCTCCCTGGGCAAACTGAAGTGGCAGGTATATTGAATTCAGTAACACTGAGTAATTAAGGCTTTACTTTACCTTCAGATTAGAGAATTCTACTTAATAAGTTAAATCATTTTCTATGTATTTGTTAATCTATCAAAAGGATTTATACATTTCACAGGGGAGACTCAAGCTAAGCTAAATGTTTATAAACACCACCAATTCCCTAGGGAGGAAGTTTTAAGCTTGTTTTTCCAAACTTAATTCTTTCATGAAGAAAATAAAGCCCAATATACAAAACAGATGAAAGTAGAGGATAACTGGCTAAAGTGACATTGAGTGGCCCAGAGCTCACCTGGTCCACAGCACCTGATAACCCATGTCATCCCTTGATTTACCTACATGGTTCACTTAAAGATCCAAGGTGATGTCTGAATACCACCATTTTAGAATATTATGCTTTTTAAAGCAGTCTGCCTGCTCAAAGACCTCTTCTCTGAAAGCCCATCCATACACCATATTTGGAGGTTTGACTGTATGTATAACTCAAGCCCAGCTGGCCCAGTGGACTGAACTATGAATGGGCATCTGACTCAGGTGGAAGCTATCCATCTACTGGTCAGAAATCAATAAGCCACTTTCACTTGAGAATCCTAATTGGGATGGAGAACAAAATAGCGATGCATACTGCAGGAGCAAAGCCATATAGTTCAGGGAGGATAACACTAAAGAGCCAGAAGCAAGCAGTGGGTGCTGGTTGAAAAACTGGAGATAGAAAGAAGTCAACAGGAGAGAATAAAAATAAAATAAAATACTGCCCTGAAGCGAGACAAATGGATAGAAAGCCACTGCCTTGATGGTGGACAGCTCCTCAGTTCTCTGTTCAGTTTTCACCTCCTGTTCTTGGATTCTATATCATTCATTTCCAAGCAGCAAATGGCATATTTACATAATTAACTTTAGTAAAGTTTATTAACAAAATGACTTTGACTAGAGCAAAAGCAAAAGTTCCATTGAGTATGTCTTTTATGAAATATTTTGGGAAAAATTAAGTAAAAACCATTAAGAGTTTTTTAAGAGTAGTTTCTGAGATATGTGTAAAGATAAGATAAATTTTACTAACAGCTCTGCAGCTTTCAAAATTAAGCAGTCATATTTCTAATGCACTTGACAATTTCTAAGTGTCCTCCAGTAGAATTTTCCATGCTCTAAATGTATGCTATACAGTTAAATTATGTTTAACTAATATTCAGTTTGAAGTTTATTTGAATTTTTCCTCTTGAGGGGAAAACATTCTTAACATTTTATTTTAAAATTATCCAAGCTTTTTTCTCTTTTCTATGTTCAAGCTCAATGCATAGTTAAAGCATCTTATGGCTCCCTTCTAGGCAATTTATATATTTGTCCCAGGAGTTCGACCTGTTCTAATCTCAGAGGATTACTTCACTGGAAAAGATATGCAAAGGAAAAGTGTAATGTAGATTCATTCTAGTGCATTATCATGTTGAACTTTGTGATAAATTTACAGTGGTATTACCCAATTTGAAATTAATAATAAATTTTCAGAATGTATAAATAAAAATGGAATAAATTACTGTATAAACATAGACTTATGGCCATCAATAAAAATTGTATGGAAATAAAAATGATTTAATTTTAAGACTTAGTGAACCATAAATCAGATATTATGTAATTTTTGATTATAATATTAATTGTAAATTAATATACAGAAGTAATTTCTTAGTAATAAATAATGGGTTAATGAAAAGAATAGTTTAAAAATAAAATTATATTGGATGGTTAAATTGTGAAAAATATACATTTAAAATTAAAATAACAAAGAAATCATCTCTGGAAATTAATTTTCTTTAGAATATCAGGTGTCTCAGAAAATTGCTACTTTTTTTGATCTATGAATCATTATTATGTGACTTCTTTATTCCAAATACGTTTAAAACAGTATTATGCTTTTAATAGGCATAGCATTATTTAAGTATTAATCATAAAATACCTTCTGTGAAAATATTTTTAAAATATGAAACAGTACTAGAAATATTATTTTCTGAATTTATGTATTCTCAAATTACTTCCTTAGATTTTTAGTATTTTCAACTTATCTTTGGCAACATTGTGAAAGTTATACTTGCATGTAAAAGGTTTACAATGGAATTACCTGGGGCATTTTTTTAAAGAACATGAATGTCTGGACCTCATCTCCCGATTCTGATTTATTTGTTTGTGGATATTGCCCGTACATCACTTTATTCCTGATGTCTGCTCAGTAATCAGCTTCCAGAAAGAGAAAATGAGACTGACTTATGTAGGTGCCGTTCAGTCCAACTATGTACTTACTAATTTTCTGTATGCTGGATCTGTGCATTACTGATAGAGGTGTGTTGAAGTCTCCAACTATAATAGTGGATTCATCTATTTGTTCCTGCAGTTCTTTCAGATTTCACCTCATGTTTTTTGACAGTCTGTTGTTAGAGGCATACACATTAAAGATTGTTATGTTTTCTTGGAAAACTGAGCCCTTTATTACTATGTAATATCACTTTGTATCCTTGATAATTTTTCTTTCTTTGAAGTCTGCTTTGCCTGAAATTTGCTTGTTCACACTGAGCCTCCAGAAATTCATGAATTACAATTAAGGTTTCTTACCTGGGTACTGACTCCCATTCATTTTGTTGTTGTTGTTGTTTTGCTGTTTTCTTGGTTTTTTATTTATTTTTTTCTTTTATTTTTTGTCCCCCTGGGCTTCTGCTCCACTAGGATCTTATTCTTTCCGTTTTCCCATCTCTCTAATTTTGGGGGCAACAGTTTGCTCTGTGACCTAAATTCTCTGATGGATCTATAAGAGTTTTTGATAGTAAGTTTGTATAGAACTTTTCTTGTTGTGAGGATGGGAGTGATGATTTTCAAGCTTCTTATATTTTAAAGGGGATAACTGACCTATTTTGTATTATGCACCCACCTACCCTTATATTGATAGAAGGATGCTATGGTTTGTGGTCCCCAAGAACCAAAGTACTGGGAGAAAGTAATTTTCTGAAGGAAAAGTGGCTGCCTATTGCAAAATAATAATAATAATAAATAAATAAATAAATAAATAAATAAATAAATAAATAAATAAATAAATAAATAAGGTGAGTGATAATGGCCAGTTTCAAAATAACAGAGAAACTGTGAAGATAGGCCACCAACAAAAAATAGGAGGCTGATAGAAAGACATAGAATTGGTAATCTGTATTTAAATATTTCCTTGAATACTAATATCTTGAATTTAAACGCAATCACTGGATATTGGAACACAGAAAAATAAATAATAAATAACTTGTTCAAATAAGCATTTTATTATATTTTATCCATTAGATACATTTTAGAGCATTTGCTACTGCTTGACTAGACCTAAGAGTTTTAAAGAGTATTGATTAGTTCAAAACAAATTTCCCTTAGTGTATATTTTATTACAATTATAATTATGGAAGGAGAGATAAACTAAGGTTATAAGCTCTACTATAGTGTCTGCACAAATAAATTGATTAGTACTAAATGACCACTCTCTTAATAATAACACTATGCATGAAAAAAGAATATTTTAAAAAATAGTTATTATTGAGTCAAAAACAATTTTACAAGCTGAAACAGCATTTTTGGACATGTTAAAGTAAGAAATGTAGCTGTAAGCATCTTATCATTATGACTTTGCTAGGAAAAAATAATTACTGTTTCTAATAATCTTATATTTAAATGGTGCAGTAGAAAACACAGTTGCTATTCAGGGAACACATGTTACAAACTCAGAGGCATTTTGGGGCCTTGAAACTGATATAAACTACAGAAATTTCCTGAATGGAGGCAAATTGTGATAACTAGACCCTAGAGAGTACATTCTTGGTCTAAAAACCTCTAACCACACAGTCCTGGGATTGGAATGTGGAGAGTGAGACACTCACCTTGGGCAAAAAATTTAAGAGGGTGACAAAAAATCAATAATCAGGTAAAAACATTTATGTTATTTTTAAAGTTAATGCAAAAAGTCTATTTGAATAAAATGTTAGCATTTTCAATAAAGACAGAATCAGTATTAATCTACCACAAAATAGTATTAACTCACCTGAATCACTATCGTGATTCTTAACTACTTTCTCCATATCTTCTTTCTCCACCTCCAATAAGATGACACCCTGCAAAAATCAGGACCATTTTAAAATATAAATCTTTTAACGTTAGTCTCCTTCTGAAATCCTTTCAATTGCCATTTCATTTCTCTTAGGAAAAGCTCCACATTCCTGTATGGGATTGAGGTCTCTCTTGCTAGGCTCTCCTCCTGCCTCTGCAGTCCAGCCATAGAAGCCTTCCTCTAGTTTTGAGAATGCACTTTTTTTTTTGCCACACCAGACTCTGCCTGTTGTGTCTCTTCAGCTGAGAAAGTACCTGTCCCTTCAATTACCTAGTTAACTCCAACTTGTCCTTCTGACTGAAGCCAAAGTACCACCTCCTGAAGAAATCTTCCCTAAGAACAGGCCACATACAATCAAGTGGGTCCTTCTTATGTCCCTCTGATGCTCCATTACCCTTTCTTCACAGCACTGAGCCAGAAAATATACTTCTGGAAAACAGGGTAAACAGAACTTTGTTCTTCCTTTGATCTCATCATTGCCTAGCCCAGTGCCTGGAACATGGTAAATTTTTAATATATATTTATTTAGTAAGTTAGGGTAAAAATAATAGATGTTTTGAAAATTGTCTAAGACTGTTAAAAATTAAATATAGTTAAAATGAAGTAAAAAACACATAAGCCAATATTAGTCTAATATACATGCTGATGCTATTGTTTTTAGAAAAAAATTAACAAAATGATTTACAAGATACTTTTAATAATTCAACTGAGGTTTAAGAGATTCAAATAAAGAAAAATGTATCACAAAAATTTCTAAATGCTTTGCTGCAAATAAAAGGTAATCTTAGGAATTAGCAGAAATAAATTAACATTGACAATATCAACTTACAGGATGATAAGTGATATTTTTCTAGATAAAAGGGGGATAATTAGTAGTTGACATAAAAAATCAAAAAGTAGTTCAACACACTTTTATATGAAAATGTAAAATATTATTGACATTTTTAATGTGAAAACACAGGTCTCTGCAAATGAGTTCCCACTCCTGATGTGTATCTTTCAAGTCATTCTATAGCCCAACTAGTTATTAATGACTCAAAGACATGAAAGATTAAATCTATTATTTTGTCTTACATCACAGGTCTCTTCTGTAGCTGTCTGACACAGTGTGATTTATGACATATAAGTTGTGCTTGGAGCTGGACAAGGTGAGTGTGATTTAATTTTATATTTTCTTAAAACCATCTTAGATCTCCACTTGGACAAGTATTTCTTTTGTAAATGTTCTCAGAACATAATGTGCGTAACTTAATGAAGGCAAAAGTTGTATCTTCATTTATACTTGTATCATCTACATATTGGCAAATAAAACTTCTTTTAATTGTTAAAATACATACATTTATAACAGAATCTAACAGTTTCTGCTTGAATTGCTTTAGGCATCAGAAATTTTTAGTTTAAATAGAAAATGGTTACCTTCCTGGTCACAGTTCAAACAGAAAGCAGATTTTATCAGAGTTTAGAAGGGTTTAAACTGATGAAGTTACAACATCTTAACTTTTGTTTTAATACTTTGTTCAATCAATAAATCAATCAGACTCAAAAAATAAACTTTTCTGATGGGCTTGTAGTGATCTGTATTCATGCTATGGGTTATTTCTAGCTAAAAGTAATACAATTAGTGAAGAAGTAGAACATCTTCTATATTAAGGATTGAACTATATTATTCTTCATTTGTTGATGCTATGACTTATTTCTTTCCTATTCTAATTTGGGGCTAATTTACTCAATATATTAAGATGACCAAGAATTTATTTGATCCTTGTGCAGGTTAAAGGGTTGACTTAAAAAAAGTTATGACAATGAGCAAAACTTTTAAACATTGGGATTTTCATAATACACAGTGTTGATCAGAAAGGGAACAAAAAATATACAGAAAATAACAAAAATATATTATGATAAATAGTAAAACCAATTCAACTCCTATTTTATGATAAAGTTAGCGGAATTATATTTGTGTTCATGAATCTATAGGTTAACTAGTATTTATCCATTAATAAATTGAACATACTTATTATTTAGGAGACTTTGGAGACCATCCACAGGTGGTGTGGATACAGTGGTGAAAAGATCAAAGTCTCTTGTTTAAATGTGCAGTCATTTTACTTCACCTTTTTCTGAAAGGATTTAGGGTGAGTTATAAATCATATACAGAGCAAGATAGTATTAATTAAGTCTGAGGGTTAAGTAAGAAAAACAAGCATGGAGATATAAAATAAAACAAGAAGTATAAAAATTTCAGCATTGTGGCAGGCATTATCATTATTTAACAAGAGCTAGTTTTCTACCACTGCTATACGTGTGGGAAACAGTCCTTGTCTGCTATGGCAAAGAGAAATGAGGTCAGGGAGCTGACTTTGGCCAGGTATTATGAGTACACAGGATGTGAGCTCCTGACAGCTGATCTTCCTCATTAGTCTCCACCTTCTCTCTTACCTTGACGGAATGACCAGGGAACATTTGTTAATTAAAGGTGCCGCAAAGCTAAGCTACCTAGAATTTTGGGCTTGAAGCGTGAGTTACATTTGCCCTAGAGGGTGTTCTGAACTTACAGTAGACTTTGTAAGAGTAACTATGATCTTTTTCTGCCTGTGCTAAACTACCAAAATTCTAGAGTAGTTTGTTACTGCTAAATAACCTAGTCTATCTTGAATAATACAAGTATATTTGAGAAGATCCTAAACCTGCCTATAAGATTTCCAGCAGGTAGTAGAGTTGATTATTATGTAATCCACAGACTTTAACATGAAAGACATATTTCTCTGTTAATAATTATCTATATATGGTTCTAATAACAGTAAAAATTCTCTAAAAGATCATAAGAAAAAGTGCATTATGTGATAGAGTAAAAGAAAATGATAATAGTTACTAATATTTACTGTGCATAATGTGCCAGAAACTGTACTAAGCATTTTCTTTCAAGAATTATTTTCTTTAGTCGACATAATAATCCCTTCAGGAATATACTACAATCATTATCTTCAATTCCTAGGTATTGAAAATGAGATACAAAGAGGTGAAGTATTTTGTCCAAGGTCAGGAAGCTAGCAAGGGTGATGCAATTGAGAAAAAAAATAAGCCTTTTTTTTTCTTTTAATCTTAAGGGAAATTTGGAAAAATCAATATGTAGGTTCCCTTTTTAATTAAGGAAAATATATCCAAAATGTGAGTCTCTCAAAGCAGGAAATCAACTTTAATTAAATTGAAGGAATACACAACATGTTGTTGTTTAAGCTCTATATTAGGCGTCATTGTCTCTGCTGAGAGCAAACAGAAAGAATAGAGAATGTTGATGACCCAAGTTGATAAGTAATAAACCTCCCTGCTAAGTAATCAGGATAGACCAAGAAGTGAAACTAAAAAGTAATTCTTCTTGACCACATATATATAAGGAATATAGAAAAGTTCTTATTGTAATTTTACTGAGATTGATAGGTACAATTGAAACATAGCATTTTAAATTAAAGCTTAATAATAGTATTTGCCATGAGATGTTTTAGTAGGAAATACTACCAGTTCATATTATTTTTAATTAAATGAAAATATAACATCATAACATATTATTTCATTGTTTTCCTTCAAAAAGTTAGAAAACAGTTTTAATTTTATTCTGTTGATCGCTATTACATTTTTGACTGCTCTTACAAATCTCTTTGAGCAAGGTGTTTTGAGGCAGGTAAGTTTTAAAAATTATGAAGAAACCAAAGTACTTGTGAAAGTTTCTAAAATAAAAGATACTGAAATAGCTGTCTATATGTTATAATAAATAACAAGAATGTGAATACAGACTGTTTGACTCTCAGAGCACATGTTCTTGCAGATATCGACTGGATGTTGATGTATTACTTAGAATTCTCTGAGGGGCAATACGTAAAAATATCAAAATTAGCAAAAACATTTACTTATACTCTATTTGTCCCCGGCATCAGGGCAATCTCTAATAGATTCAGTAGAACATCTCCAAATATTTTGCTGAAACAAAGGTTTCTGCAACATAGACTCATGGTGTGGGCTGACTGAGTCACAGTCTTTGTGTCTCCTTGGGGCTCATGGGAGGCATTTATAAAAAAGTTTCTGTGGCTTAAGGTCTGAGTTCTATCAGTCTGAGGACCTCAGTTTCTTTAGAAGAATCAAATTCACTTTAGGATAAGGATTTAGTAGGTTTCCTTGGCCTTATTAATAAAATATTAATATCACAAGAATTTTCAACCTACCTGAACATTTCATATTTAGTGCTTGCTGTTTAATAATTCAAAAAGCATACTGTGTCTTACACTAATTAAATTAAGATACTCTTTTTATCTAGCAAAATCCTTTGCTAAACATTAGTTACAAATCAAGTGAATTGCTTTGGCAAGAGGTGATCGTACCGATATGACCTCTTACTTCCCCACACCCTCAACTAAAAGTACTTTCTGCAGATGTCCTTTTAGAGAATTTATCCCAGGGCATGGAAAAAGAAATTAGAAAGGGCAGATAAAAATACCTTCTCTGAAATTTAAAAGTAATATAACACAAAGGCCTAAAAGGACCAATTTTTTAGAGGGCTCTTTGGCAGGAAACCCTTTTTCTATCACTTTTTAAGCTACTTTTATAAATTATTTATTTTTTTTAGCTTCTACTCTTCAGTTATTCACCTGAAAATGCCATTTGCTATATTGCACACTCTAAATCCTTGAACAGTAGTCCCTAATTATCATGTAAATGTCTTAATAATTCATAAGAGGAATAGCACTATTTTCCTTCTTATGTTATCTACTTTGTAACAAAGCGTTGTTTAGCAAAGAATAAATGGAAAAAGAAAGAACACATTAAAAATTAAAATGGCATGTTAAATTTTTAGATTAAATAAGCTGTAAAATAAACATCTAAAATAAATTTTAAGCATTTGCATGGATCTTTGTAACTCAAATAAGCAACCATTTAAAGACAGATAGATGATTTGATTCAGTATTTTGTTCCTTGAAAATATTGTAATATCTATTTGGGGTAATGTATATATTTCTGTTATTAATAAATAAGCTTTCAATCATCAGGTGAATTTATGCCTAACTTTTTGCAAATAGTAATACCATGTTAAACTTATTCAGGGATTTTTTAAAAATATGATTTTGTGGGCCGCCCCGTGGCGCACTCAGGAGAGTGCAGCGCTTGGGAGTGCAGCGAAGCTTCCACCACGGGTTCGGATCCTATATAGGGATGGCCAGTGCGCTCACTGGCTGAGCGTGGTGCGGGCAATACCAAGCCAAGGGTTGATCCCCTTACCGGTCACAACAAAGACAAAAATAAAATAAAATATATATATATGATTTTGTTAGCTTAATTTTACTGAAGTAAATATTTGTGGCATATGTAAGCTACTCTAAAATGGATATAGCAGAGTATTCAAAGTGTTCTTTTGTAATATTTTATAGCATTCACTTTTGCATGTAATTGCAGGTTTGATACAATTTAGGCAAACCTTCAACATATTTGTGAAAGGAAAAAAGTACTACTGAGAGTTTATCAAATGAAAACAAATGACAAAATATGCTGACAGAATTTTTCCATTCAAAGGTGAATACATTTTTATTCTATCTAATTTTTTCTTTAACCTATTTTATTTTTTAACATTCAGTTGTAAGGGAAATTACTACAAGCATGACTAAAAACATGGTAAGATTCGTAAACTGTTTGGTACCAGCATTCTCAACTAAACCTCAGACTTCACACTGTGAACTTAGTATGCCAGCTTTTTAAGCGTGGTGGGACCTGGTGCTCCACACTGACATGTCTCTGAATCTCACCCCTGCACTGATGCTAACATGAATTGAGTCGGGGAAAATTTTTTCTTCTTACATGGAAATGTGAATATATCCCAAAGTGAAGAGTTTGATACTGTCTGCCGTTTCGCGTATCCACTTGGGGTCTTGGAAAGTATCATCCATGGAAAAGGCACCCGTCTATGATATTTTGTTATAGAAGCCAAAGCTGATTATAGTCTTGAACAAAGTAGAGACGTGTGCAAAATCTAGTTTTAGGAAACTATTTTAAGTTGTAAGATCTGAAGTAAAAATCATTTAAATATAACTACATACTCTATTTCCATTACTAAATTAAGAAAATTTATGTTTTAATCAAGCTTTTTAAAAATGAGCACATTCTTTCTGCAGAAGTAATTAATAACTCATGAATGTTAATTATGTTTGATAGGTTAATTTTCATCCAGTCTTACGTTGCAAGAAAGGTTCAAATTTGATGAATCATCTTCCATTTGAAATGTCACTTTAAACTAAGGTCTAACAATACGAACCTCAGATATGTTATCTTTGTCAAGTCTGTGATTCAATTTCGTAAAACCTCTCAAACTTGAGAATGGAATTGACAATTAATCAAACATGCAGTGAACTTCCTTGTAGAGTAAGTTTCAGCCTGCCTAATTGTATCCAGTCTTTAAAGAGAATGATTTTTTCTGTTGCTCTCTACTCCATGAATTTCATTAAATAATTTCTGCAATGGTTATGTTTTGATGAAATTTTAAACTTTGATTAAAAATATTTAAATATATTGCTGAATTACATTAAGCTTAAATGACTAAGAGAGTGCCCGAAAGGTCACTTCTCCAAACATATGCTTCCCCTGATATTTATGGGGCCATTGATAATAGTAATACCTTGCTAGGAATCACCTTGCTGCTGATTTGTTCATGGAAGAACAAGGGTAAAGCCACCCTGGTGGATGACTTTTCCTCATAGTTTATGGGAAAGCATAGCCTGTCTCTTCCACTCACTGTGAGCAAAAATGTTGCCCAAGATACATCCAGGTTGTTTACCAGGTTACATCCATGAGTGAGACCAGCGTTAGCATGAAGCCAGTGCTGCTTAAGAGAGAGCAGGGAGACAGACCAAACCTAGGTCACAGTGACATCGTTTAATTTCTAATTCAATTAATTCCTCTTTCTCTGGTGTTATGTATAATAATATATTTTTTAAATTATTCAAGTTACATTGCGCTGAAGCTTCTTTAAATTATACCTCATAGCATTATAACTATTTACGTTAAATTTATTTTTTCAGAGGAAATACTTTAATTCATTTTCTTTTTTTAAGACTAATTTTTTAGAGTTGTTTCAGTTTCATAGCAAAATTCAGAGTAACATGCAGAAATATCCCATATACACCCTGTTGACACACATGCATAGCCTTTCCCATTATCAATCCCCCACCAGAGAGGAACATTTGTCACAACTGATGAACCTACACTAACACATTATTAGCACTCACTGGCAAATATGCATGATAAAATTTACCATTTAAGCATTTTTAATTGTATGATTCAGTGATACTGAATACATTCACAATGTTGTGTAATCATCACCACTATCTATTTTGACAATTTTTTGTATTACCCCAAACAGAAACACTGTACGCATTAGACAATAATTCTCCATTTCCTTTTCCCCACCCCCATTTGCTGGAAATCTGATAACTGCATTCTCTCTCTATGAATTTGACTATTCAAGATATTTCATGCAATAAATTGTGAATTGAATCACATATTATTTGTCCTTTTCTGTCTGGCACAATGTTTTTAAGGGGTATCCATGTTGTGACATGTGTCAGAAATTTATTTCCTTTTCATGGCTGAATGATATCACATTGCATGTACATACCACATTTTGGTTATCCACTCACACTGAATTGTTTCCATTCTTTAACTCTAATGAGTAAGAATGGGTGATGGTGGGCTGACACTCAGCCAGCTTTTCAGGGTGATAGGCTTTCCATACTAGAACCATAGCCCAATTTGCCTGTAACCTTCTGTAGAAAGCCCCAGCGTCGGTGGATACTACTGTGATTTATTTGAAGCCCTGTTTGGCTGCATTTTGGCACTATACCAAGATTGAACTGGCTCCTCCAACACCTGCTGAGATTGCCACAGCTATTCAGAGCCTGAAAAAAGCAGTAAATATTGCTCAAACTGGTAGCTCTAAACAGCTCACAGTTGGACACCAAGATCCAGGGTCTGATCCCTGTACCAACCAGCCACACACACACAAAGACTGGCCATTTAGCAGGATCGGTTAGAGTATGGTGCTGACAAACAGCTCACAGTTAAGGAATCTGTGTTGAATGGTTTGGGGGCAACTGAGGTGTGGATGTTTTAAAATGGAGAGATCATAGGCAAGCGTGGCATGATTGGCTGTAATGTTCGAAGACCAATCTGTAACATCTGATCATGTCGGATTTTTTTGAGAGGTCATGGGCTATGTGTAATCAGACTGCTATCTGAATAAAATATGATATGTCAAAAAAAAAAAAATGGGTGGTGGTATGCTTGTGCATGCAGCCATTTTCTTACCAAAGACCAGCAACCTCTCCTTCATCCAGTACTCCAACAGCTGTGATGGGACAGATTAGGGTCCAGAGTTCCAAAATAGTTAATTCTTCTTATTTTCAGTTAATGGCTGTTTTGGTGGAGGGACCAACTATATTCCTTTCTTGAAATGGTCACTGGGCTCCTACCAACCTGTGTGATCCTTGAAGCACCAAACTATTCTGCCTTGTTGTTATCTTTCTGTCTTCACAAATGCCCTTGACTTTATTCTCGACTTCCTTTTTCTCTGTTCCAACCTGTACTTCTACTTGTATTAGATTCTTCAAAGCAATTTGTTTTCGAAAAAGTATCTCCCAATTTATTAGTACGTGACTCAGACTTGTTTTAACTTAGGTTCTGCTCACCATTACTTGATATGCATTTATTTACAATAAGTGGCATAGTTAATTCATTTTCTCTAGTTTTATTTTTCCAACTAAATAAGAATTCCTTGAGAAGATATTTCTTATTAAAATGTTAACTGTATAGAAAATATATGCTGGTGACTGATTTCTAATAAAAATATCTTAGTATTCTTATATGTGGATGATATACACAATGTTTTTGTCGTCTTTGATATACAATTGCCTTTAGAAAATGTATTGTTATTCATTAACATCCCTAAATGCTTTCCAATAATAACTGAGAAAACAGGCCACTGAACTATGAGAGAGTTATATAATTATTCTACTTTTGAGGTGAGATGAGAAGCCACAGAGAGACCATCTTTCATTTATGACAACAATTAGAGTCAATTTTATAAATAAAAGAAGAATTTTGCTTTCCTAGGTCTTAGGCTTACTGTTTGTTTGTCTGTTTGTTTGTTTAATTATTTCCCATTATTTCACACTCTGCAATAACTGAGTATTTTGTCAGAAATTAAATGGATAAAATGAGAGCACTGGTGGATAAAGTGACTGTATTCCCAAAATGGAAATTACTTTTTAAAAATTGTTTCAGTTTAGCCTTATAGAATATTTAATGTTACTTATAAATGATGTACCAACAAAAAGTCACCATCCCTACCTTTTGGATTTACATATGTAAAACAGAGTTGTATTAGAATGTCTTGAAATTGACTGCCCTGCTCTATGTAATGGCATGAGGTGATCAGTATTGTTTAATAATTTACATCTTTAAATCTGTTGCCTCATTCTCAAAACACACAGCCAGTAACTCATAAAAATTAAAAACTCAGTTCCCTACAGTGTTTAATGTCTTTATTCCTAAAATGTTTGACTTACCTCATGTATCATTTGTTTTCACCTCTTCTAATTCTTCATTGTGTTTAGTCTTGTAAATCATCTTTCTAATTTTGGACTAACCTAATCACTTAAGGTGATCACTAATAGTCCAGCTTTGAATCATTTCCTCTATTCTGTGCCATGTATTGAATTCTTCCATTGATTATGCTGCCTTCAGCATCTCTTTCTTGCTCTGGATAGACTCCTGTACTATCCTAGGCCTTTCAGCTCAAAAATTTAAAATGGTTTAGTGAATATAGGAGTGTGTGAGAAATGGAAAGTAAAATAAAAAAATCATAAAGACAGACAATAATCTTACTTTTCTATAAATTTGTTGGCCCTTTCTTAGATCTGTTTACAGAGACTTTCCCATTCTTCTCTCCCCATTGATACAGCTAGGAATCAAATTGAAATCATGCATGTATTTACATTTCATAATTTAAAGAAGAAAAAAAGAAAAAAAAAGAGAGAAGAGAAGATAAAAGAGTAGAAAAGAAAGGAGCTCAAAAGGAAATAAAATGGCTCATGTGAGCTGGTAAGCTTGTACTCAAAATCCTTCTTATTGAGCACAATGTCCTTTCTATTTTTGTAAATTCATTTACAATAAGAATGAAACAGAGGAAGTATAAAACATGTCTTTAGCTGATATCGTTAAGATGAGAAAGCCAGAATCTGTGATTATGCAAAAATCTCTGACCACAGTCAGAGAAACCCTGTAACTTTTATTATGGCTGCTGCAGTCGTCCTTTACGCCTTCCTCACAGATCTAGTAAATGTGACACCCCAAAATGTTTATCAAATTGCTACAGATGAACTTGATTTTGTTAAATGCAGATGATGTCATGAACATGTCTCTCTCTGATTGCATATTCTGATTCATCATTTCTTAACAAGTGACAAAAGCCAAGATAAAGCACTGCTAGATGATGTTGAATGACTTTCAGTTTACTGAGGGCAGGGCTCAGCGCCACCCAACACACTTCTGTTGCCATGGGCCCCATATTAAATGCTTTCTTGGCCAAAGCATATATGACATTCTTTTATTCATCCTTCATGTTTTAACTACAAACACAACTGTGTACATCTCTGAGCTTTCTCCCTTATTATGGAAGAAAAACTAAACATAAACATTTAGAAAACACCAGCTCTTCAGTGCTTAATACAGAGGAAAATACACATGGCTGTACAATAGGAATAAAAAATTCATTAGCTTAAACTCAGTACATCACTTACATGACCAACCATGGAGGGTGTAAGGTACTGAGGGTGTGAAAGAAAATATTGCATGACAGATACTTGCTTTCTCTATGGGAATTTCTGTTTAAAGACTGTCAAGCACAAAGTGTGACTGACTGAGGAGGCCCCTGTGGGCCTGTCTCTAGATCTAACACTTGCTATTTGGTGCATGATAACAATAGCTATTATAAGTGTAAATAACAAGTCATCAATATAGTATATTAGATGGCCGAAAAGGTGGCCTATCAAGCAGTCATTTGTGACGGACAGCTGCCCTGATTTAAAGAATGAAACAAAAGATGGTTTTGGGCAGGCTCAAAACCCAGAGAACTTTCATTTATATCTGAAAAGAAAAGACCACAGAACATATGGTCTCATACCTGTATTTTTGAGCAAACACTATCATGGAGAAAAAGAAGCAGAGATTTGTAAAGGGTCAGTGGATTCACTAGTGAAACAATTAGCATCCCCTGCCAAGAACACAAATGATTTTTCTTACATGAAATTTCTCACTTTTAGTCCATTTGTAATCTATTGCCTCAAAATTTCTTTTTCAGTTGTAGAAGTAATATTTAACAAGATTACATTTGTATTAGTGGCAGTTTTGGGTTTAAATAGAACATGGGATACAAATTTGGAAGCATTTGACAAGAAAGTAATAATAATGCCATCCATTCATTCATTCACACATAAGTGATCAATTCTTTGTGGTATCATAGAAAAATTCAAGCCTCTGATAGAAAGGTGGATTCTGATGAATAACAAACTGGAGGTCTTTAGGCTAACAATATATTTGTTTGACTAAAAAATATCACTACTTCAAAATACTTCACTACTTCATAGTAATCAAATTAGTTGTCCAAATATAAAAATGGAACATTTTACATGGACATGATAATATATGGTATATCTTGAAAAAGCAGAACATCTCATCACATTTTTGATAAGCACAGTCATAGTTTCTGCCATGTCTTCTCTAATTATCCCCCCCATCCCATAGTGTCCCTAGTAGTGAGATTGGTGACATTTGTCATTTATGGTCATGCTTTAGCTATTTTTTTCACACCCATCTTGCTTCCCCCATGTTAATCTCTTGTATGCCACACAGGCTTTCAGTTTTCTACTCTTGCTCTGAGATGGCAATAGATACATTTTGACTAGAGCTTTCTGCTTTTCTATCATTTTCCTCATTTTTTCTTTCTTAAATTATTTTCTCTGAGAACACAAGGTTTCAAATGATGCATTTAAAATCCATTTCACCTAGGAAACCAATGCTAAATTATTAAGAAAGAATAAAAATAAATAAATAAACTGTCCCAAATCCCCGAGCTATTAAATGACACATCTGAAAATATAATTTTGATTTTTGACTTCCAGTTTAGTGCTCCTTGGAAGTATGATCTGTTACTCTAATTCAGTAATTTTAATAATTGAAGTACATTGCTTACCATTCAAGTATTATATAATTAAAAGACCTAAATTAGTATTTATATAGTCAAAGAATTCTACTTTTCAATTCCAAATAGCAAAGTGCCTTATTTCAGGGTGTTAGATCTATAATGGAAGAAAGATGCCACACAAATATAAGTAAAACTTTGAAATGTAAAATAAGACTAATCAAATCAGAAATCATGTTTGATAATAAGTATTATAAATTATTACTTACAAAGTATCAATTGTTGTGGGAAATTTTTTAAAGAGATCTGTCGGAGCATGTCATATTCTCTTTATAAAAGCAAGAAGGAGTAAAGATTCAGCATGTATTGAGTCCTCACCATGTACCCATTATTATATCAGGCTTTATAGATGTATTATACCATTTAATTTTCATGAAAAGCCTGTGGATACGGTATTATCATGCACATTCTTTATGGAAGCTGAGTATACAACAGATTAAGTAAATTTTGTAAAATCAAAGATTGTTGAGGTAAAGGCAGACCACTTAGCAATTCACGAGGCAATTTCTACCTTAGTTCAGGCTGCAACAACAAATTTTCATCGATTGAGTGGCTTACACAATAAATTAATTTCTCTCATCTCACAGTTCTGGAGACTGGGAAATCTAAGGTCAAAGCACTTGCAAGTCCAGTGTCATATGAGGGTCTGCTTCCTGGTTTGTAGGTGGCTATCTTCTCATTGTTTCCTGTATCATCACATGGTGGAGAGACAAGAGAGAGAAAGCAAGCGCTCCTATCTTTTCTTATAATGGCATTTAATCTCATTCATTAGGGCTCCACTCTCATGACCTAAATACCTTCCAATACCATCACATGGGGGTTAGAGTTTCAACATATGAATTTCAGTTCATATAGCAATTGCTAATAATATTACTCTTACATGTAATTCATAACAATTACTAATATTATTGCTCTTATACAATCATTTTTCTCATTTTATTTTGACTCAATTATATAATGAATTAAAACAGTGGAATTACCCTTGGTATGCCCATAGCAGCTTAAGAATGTATTTGTGAGATGTATTTGTGTGTGTGTGTGTGTGTGTGTGTGTGTGTGTGTGTGTGTGTATGTGGTGTATGTGGTGGGGAATGAGTTTGTGAAGTGGGAGGAGTGGATTGAGTATATTATTGATCCTGGTAATTTTAATGTAAGATAGGATCTAGTTACCCACTATTCAACCAGTGGGTACTTCACTATGAGGCATACATGGTGACTGTTATCTTCATGTAGTAATCTGAGGTTAAAATTGACCTAATAGAAACACTGCTTCCTGTTTCTTAGAAATATGTCTGAGAAATAGAGTATATGATTGCCAACCTTTCCCCAGGTATTTGTAGGATAATTAGACAAACTCATCCAATAATTATAAAAATTAAAACTGAAATAGCTAGTTTAAATTATGAATGAGAAAAATCATTCCAAGTAATAAAAACCTCATATCTTTCGTACAAATTACCTATTTTTTCCTTCTTAAAATAAAAGTGTCAGAAGTAGAAAAAAAATGAATCAAAACAAATCTAAGCATAAAGAAAATTTGAATGAGAAACAGTGCTTTGCAAAAGCCATTCCATTCACTTCTGTGTGCATGTGTGTGTGTGTGTGTGTGTGTGTGTACACATGTATGTGAGTATATTTGTAAATGAATTTAAGTGAACAAATTTACTAATTGAATTCAAGGGCAAATGTGGTTAATGTGTGTATACATGTTTATGTGTGTGTATAGTTGTGATGGAATTTAAGCAGACAAATTTGCTGATTGGATGATAAGGCCTGTATGTGTTTGTATGGGTATATGCATGTGTGTATTGGAATTGTTATTCAGATTTTACAGAACATTCAAATAGAAAAATTAAATAATGCCATCTTCACCTATATTGCATAAAGCACCAGAGAATTGTCTTGAAAATAAATGCAGAGAATTGCAGTTAGAGTGAAATGCCCAAGTGCCCTGCAATCCTGAAAAAGTAATTAAGCAGAAGAAATTGCTTTTAGAGCTCGGAAGGATTTAAAGTGTCATTATTAATGTTTGAGTTGGATATTATTCCATTAACAGAATACATCCTTGGACACTGCCATACTGTGCATCAGAATGTACTCACTTTGTATACAAGGATATAAAGGCTCCCATACTTTATGTGAATTTACTGCTGGGTAGAAATATTTCCATGAGTGATATTTCCCATCTTTTCCTGATGTAAATTTAATTCACAGTTGTAATCAAACTGAATTAGAAATTTTTCTTAGAGAAAGATTGAGTCTATATATGTTTTAGATAATTGTGTTTGCATGACAGAATGCATATGCTATATGCCAAATTATAGTTTTGTTAATCTGATTCATTTTATTTTACTTGTCACTCTTTCTCTCTTTCTTATCTACCTACCTATCGCCTATCATGTATTAATCCATCTCTTCGTCCACCCATACATCCATTTTCCTTCCTTCTAGCCAATTTTCTATTTTTTAAAAATTTTTTTACTGCATTACCTAGTTGATTTGATTTGTATTAATATAGACTGGTGGAAAACAAAACTACAGACTGTTGTTTGCATGAATCTCCTGAAGTCAGGAAAGAATTCGCTATGGACTCTATCTACTCAAATTTATAACTATGTGAAAATGAAGGACACAGATCTGGAGCCATACAGAATTTAAATCTCGGACCCTGCCATTGATTGACTGTGTGATTTTTGTTTACTTAAATAATCCAGAATCAGTTTCCTCACTTATAAAGTGGAAATAATAATGGGCCTATTTTTATAGATGTTAAGCTACATAATTTGCTTCAGATATTCAAGAAAGGAATCGACTTCTTGGATTAGGTATCTCAAATAGAAGCTTAAGATCTCAGGAGTGAAACCAATTCAGGAACACTTACTTTCCTGACTACTGGAGAGCCGGGCTACTTAGCAGGTATGAATAGGTCCCTCTGACCACCTTCTAGACATTTCCAGCCATGTCAGCAGTAGGCAGAATGCCAGTCTGCATCATGTCTCCTTTGTTTATATGTGACAGCTCATGCGATGTCAACTAGAGAGACACTTCACACTCGCATCTGCTCTTCAGTTCTCCAGACAACAGGATGCCTCCAAATGTAAAATGAAACTCATCAATAGTAGAAGCCGAGGAATGAGTCCCAGCCAATCCCATTTTGTAATTACATATATTACACCTGTCGGGCCCACCACTTGTGGCTCAATCAAGGACACCATCAGCTCTCCACAGCACCCACCTTTTACACATACACATCTAAAAATACCTCCATTTGTTTTACGTCAATATTTTATCTTACAAAATATTATTTTAATGAATATTTTGCCATAAAAATATGCTGGTTCTTACTATGGTCTAACCTAGTTGTGTAACAGAAAAGGAGAATACAAATTCCTTGGCCTGTCGGTTATTTAGTCATTTCGGTTTTGTGATATTTATTCCTAGAAGTCATAAGGATGCTTGTGTCATAGAAGTGATTATAAAACATATTTGATTTATAAACTTTCACATATCTCTTTTCTATAAATTAGCTCTCTTGTGCAAGTGGAGGAATAGTATATGCCTTCGATACTGAGTTTCTCAGAATTGTCAGGACCTCATCATTGATTTTTTTTTTTTTTGTAAGAAGTGGGCTTTGAACAAAATCAGACCATATAATAATTTTGATCTTAATACTCTTCTGAAAGACTCATTTAATTAAGTAGTCATCTATACTCACTTATTAAAAAAAAATCAAAGCTATCCCATACTGTAATACTTTTTTATTCATTTTCTTTTTAAAATTTATTTACAAATACTATTTCTGAGGGATAACAACATTTTTCTTGGATCCATCTCTATGCAACTGTAGAAAACAACATTTATATTTACTTTGTCCTCTGCAGGAATTGTATAGCTAAATGAGAGTATCATAATAAGAGCTACATTGTAAAAACTGCTTCGTTACATGTTATGTGTAGTGTGGGTGTGTGTGTGTGCATTTGCATAATGGCGACTCCCACTGCTGATCAATAGAAAGTACATTCTGTGATAGATGAGAGAGCTAGTACAAAGTAAGTGTGAATTTGACTTATGAACGTTTTACATGCACTACCTCATAAGCATGACAAGGTAGAGAATTTGGAGACCTGAATCTACAAACCACAGATGCCAAGGCTAAAACATTGTGTTTTCATTGTCACTTGAAAATGCCTATTCAATTTACAGATTTTTTTTGAAGAAGAAAGTAAGGCTGAGAAAAAAAAAAAAAAAAAAACACCCCTAGTTCATGTCCAGAAAAAAGGGAAAGTATAAGTATAGGAACTTTATTACCCTTACCTGCACTCTCTCAAATCTCCCACTTGGTAGGGAAATTTATGCTGTCCCCTCTCCACCCCTCAAAATGTATAAAAGTAGGTGGAGGAAACACTCCTCCTTAGCCTTAGAAGGAAAAAGAGAAAATTATCATGAAACATTCCTATGCAAATAGGAGTAATTGAACATTCTTAGGGAAAGAGAAATGCGGAGGATGAGACTTGATACATTCCAGCTCAGGGAAGGAGACGTAGATAGATCCACAGCTACTTTACCACATTCAGAGCCATCTATGCAAGCAAAGGCAGAAACCAAAGCAAGTGTAAAAGTTATTGTCAGCATATTTTATTTAATGTTAAAACATACCTTTCTAGAATATGTGGAATGCAGCTTTATTTGGGAAGATAATCTAGGACTATGATTATTTACAGAAGCCTGATTCTATTTGCCTCATTAGGCCCATGTGGTTGTACATTAAGGCTTGAACATAAGGTTTGTGATATAAACTTATCTTTAAATTGGCTCGATGACATTTGAAGTTGTCTGCTGGGAAATAACCAATTTTTACAAATTCATAATAGTCTCGCTTTGGGGAAATTACTTTTGATTTGTTGAGAAAATGGCTTTTTAAGGATCACTGAGGTGGGGAGTAGTAATGGGAAGCAGTCATACAAACCACTAGTTAACATATGTTGGGGATAATAGGTAATTAGATGCTAGTGAGAGTTGATTCCAGACAGGGTGAGACCCCCAAGAGAGAGGGTCTCAAGCCCTGAGCCAAGAGGGTCCTTGCCTTTGCAAGAGAAAGAATTCAAGAGCAAACCATTTAAAAGGTAAAAGAAAGGGCAGGCCCTGTGTCTCACTCAGGAGAGAGCGGTGCTGGTGGCGCTGAGGCCGCGGGTTCAGATCCTATATAGGGATGGCCGGTGCGCTCACTGGCTGAGCGTGGTGTGGACCACACCATGCCGAACTTGTAAAAAAAAAAGTTATTTAAAAAAAGAGAAAAGGAAAGCTGCTTCACAGACAAAGCAGCAGTCTTCCCTCTGAGTTGAGAATGAGACCCCTCTCTTCTGTGGGTGACAGCTTTTATAGTTTTTTCAATAATTAACCAAGTATATGGAAAACTACAGCTTATTACTGGGGTTTATCATTTACATCAGGCAGTTCATTCTTCCTCCTATCTTAAGGTTGTAAAACAAACTGCTACTTTGGGACATCTGCAAACTATCTCAAGAATTTTCTGGTCTTTGTGGTTTACAATCTCTGAAGGGGTTAGATCTCATGATCTGTTAACTTCATTCTTTTAGGTTAGTGGTTAGGCAAAAGTTAAAACTAGGGCTTTACTTTTGTCAAGATTGCCACACTTGGATAGCTTACTCTTGGGACCTTCTTTCCTCTATCTCACAGTGAGATCAATCATGCCAGTTAACTTCAACCAAAATCAACAACAAATACTAATTTCATTGTAAAACCTGCAGCCGTTAACCTTTGTTAACTGTCTATCTGTCTATCTCCATCCGCCTGTGTGTGCTTTTCAGAAACAAATGAAAGATATAAATTATACTTTTTCATGCACTGATATTGTAGAGGGCCTGCTATGTGCCAAATTTTAAGCAAAGACAATTGAGTAAAACTATATTAAAACTACTCTCTGCCTTCAAGGAACATAGTTTATAACTAGGGAACTCAGACAAGTAAATAGGCAATTACAAAGTAGGTTAGCAAGTCTGACAATATGGTTAAGTACAGAATTGACCCACAATGGGGCACATAGGACTTGGGGACCTCGTGTAAATTAGGGAACTTACCAATTCTTTCCCAACTGGAGCAATCACATACTTCACATATTGTACTGAAAAGAGAGAATATCTTCTTACTCCTTATTCTTCTTACTTCTTACTTCTTATTTTATCATTGAAGAAACTGGAGCACATTGGTCATTACTTGCCCAAGTTGAAGAAGCCAATTATTATCAGAGTTATGAGTAGAATGCAGGACACCAACTACAAACCCAGTGCTTTTCCATTCATTATGTTGCTTCTATTTAAATGTCTTTTTGGAGACAATGGAAATTAGTGGAAATGGAATATTTGTAATGTTAATTCTTCTTACTCATTTTCCCTTTACATTTCTTCAATTTTCTATAAAATATATGTAATAAATAAAGATGTAGATAGTTAACTAATCAAAGTAATGGCTAAGATCTGAAGAATAATGTCATAAAAATCATTATAAAAACCACTGTTCCATCTATTTCAATGTGAGGTAGATTTGGGGACACTAACAATTCATTTTTCCTTTGGTAGGAATAAAGAAAATTGTGTTTCTGATCTGGCCAAACTAGTATAATCTTTTGGATTTATTTGTTAAATTCTGTACTTGGATATAATATAATATAATCCAAAGTAATACATTTATACTGTACACAATACTTCATTACAGATTTAATTAACAAGTATTCAGACCCCCATCTGTGTTACTATAAAAGAAGAGGCTCATTATAATGATTAAATCTAACTGCATGCTCAGGCTATGTAGGTTAGTAAAGACCAAGAAAGTAAATTGGCCCTTCTAGAACTCTGGAAGAGAGGTGATCACTTCATAAGTTCACTCTTGGCTCTAATTGACACTCAAGATAACAGGATTAAATATCAAAGCTTTTCTAAACCACATCGGTGTAGCAATAATGCCTTTATATCCACAACTGATTTACAGGTCAAGTGTAAGCCCAGTGCCTTTGTTGCAAAGGCAGATTAATTTTATCCAAAATACGTATTACAAAACTGATTACAGCTTTGGCTATGAAATCAGTAAAACCTGTTTCAATCTAAGCTCTAAGAGTCTCTAGCTTGCTGAGCCAAACATTTCTGAGATGTTCTGAGTTTCAGGGTTTTTTTTTAACCCATAAAACTAAGGTGAAATTTCAAGAAAGAGATCAAGAAACTTTGTATATACTACTTCTACTATGTAATAAATGTAGATTCTTTAAATCTGAAGGTGGACTATAAAAATAAAGTGTCTATAAAGGCAGTTCTCTTTGGGAATTTTCAAAATTTGGCCTTTAATATCCTATAGCAGGAGTCAACAAACTTTTCTGTAGTGGGCAAGATAGTAAATAGTATCTGTCTATTACTATCTAATACTAGTAGATAGTAGTTTTGTAGGCTATATGATCTTTGTTGAACTCAATTCATTGTAGCATAAAAGCAGCCATAGACTATATGTAAATATGTTGAAATGGTTGTATTTCTAAAAAAAAAATTATTTGCTAAAATAAATGGGGTGAGTGATATCAGCAAAATTTTGGATTATGCAATTCCAAGCTCCTGTCCCTTTACAGAAGTGTCAAAAAACAAGCAGAAACTGTAAGAAACAACATTTTCTGAATTCTTGAACACAATCAAAGTTATATAGCAACAAAGTAAACACTAAATTAAAAAAAAAAAAAAGTCAACTAAAAAGTGATAGGAAATCTTTGGGCATTTTTACTTTTTCTTTCCATACCTACTCCCCAACAGGTTAGCAGTTTTGTCTAACAGTCTTTGCTACCAGAGTAAAAAGAACCAAATTTATTTAAAAATTATTGTGTCTGGGGCTACCTGAAAGTCTAATGAAGGATACTTATCTCTGTTTTATCTAATTCACAACCTGTCCAGGCTGGAAATTTGGCAGAATTTTTTCCAAAACATTGCAGGTCTGATAAAAAAGCTGTAGATGCTTGAGGCAAAAGAAAGTTGAGATATATATATAAAAAAAATCCAAGGCCTGGGAGGAAAAACTGAAGAGAAAGTTACTTTGGGAAATTAGTATAATCACGAAGACCTACAAATTAGGAGAGATTTGGAAAGCCTCACACCTGCCAATTTTAAGATGCAGGTTCCAAAAAGACCTGAGACAATCTTAAGCTTTCTTTCACTTGAGACTAGTTCCTAACCACAGTGCAAGCCTGGCTAAATATTTAAGGACAGACTCAGCATAGAGCCAAACAGTAAAGACAGTGAAAGAAAGATTTTTGTTTGTTTGTTTGTTGTTTGTTTGTTTTATTTCCTGGTGTTCAAGAAAATTGGCAAAACAGTAGCTCAACAGAAGCTAAACAAAAGAAACTTTATTGACAAAACTTAACAACAAGTACATTCTCTATAAAAATAGTTGGGAAAAATAATTAGACAAACATGTTACTAAAGTCTTCAACAATCAAAATAACCAGCAAAGCCTGGCAAGGAGATAAATTGGAATTCCAGATTTACAACATTGTAACATAAACAAAAAATTACAAGACATACAAAGAAGCAGAAAGTAAGATCTAGTTAATGTAACAAAATAAATTAATGAATGCCATCCCAGAGGAAGCCCAGGCATTGGACTAACAAGTAAAAGACTTCAAAACAATTAGCTTAAATAAGATCAAAGAACTAAAGGAAAACATGGACTATCAACTAAAGGAAATGAGGAAAATAATATGTGAACAAAATGAGAATATCAATACGGATACAGAGATTATAAAAGAAACAATAATTCTGAAGTTATAAAATGTAATACCTGAAATTAAAACTTAGAGAAATTCAACAGAAAATTTGAGCACCCAGAAGTAAAAATTAGCAAATTCATTATAGGACAATGGAAATTAACAGGTCTCAAAAGCATTAAAAGAAGAAAGAAAAGAAAAGTGTATAGTACCTAGAAGATTTGTAAGACACCATCAAGTAGACCAACATATGCATCATGGGAATCCCAGAAGAAGCAGAGGAAGAGCAAGAGGCAGAAACAATATTTGAAGAAATAATGGTGGAAACCTTCCCATATTTGATGAAAGATATAAATATAGAAATACAAGAAGCTCAACAAATTCAAGTAGGATGAACTCAAAGAGATCCATAATGAAACACATTGTTGAAAACAAAAGACAGTTCTTGGAAACAGCAAGAATGAAAAAGCTCATCATATACAAAAGATTCTCAATAAGGTTAAGAACTGATTTCTCATAATAAAGCATGGAGGTCAGAAGATAGTAGAATGACATATCTTAAGTTCTCAAAGTGAAAAAAAACCTGTCAACTGAGAATTCTATGTTTGGGAAAACTCTCTTTTAAAAATTAGGAAATAAGACATTCATTAAACAGCAAAAGGTGGGGACTTCATATGTAGTAGACCTGTCTTATGAGAAAAGATATAAGGGGAAGATATAAGGAGTTCTTCAAATTGAAATGAAAGAACACTAGACAATCACTGGAAGGTGAATAAAGAAATAAAGATTTCTGAAAAACATATACACGGCAATTATAAAATTCAGTATTATTATATTTTTAGTTTATAACTCCACTTTTTGTTTCCTACATGAGTAGAAAAATGCATAAAAATAATTATAAGTCTATGTTGTGTAGCACAGAATTTACATAGATATAATTATGAAGTTACCACATAAATTGGGGAGTGGAAACTGCAAAAATAGAACATTTAATTCTATTGAAGTTATATTGCGATAATTAAAACTAGATGGTCATAAATTTAGGATATTAAGTGTAATCCCTATGGCAACTAGAAGGATCATTCATACATGCAACAAAATGAGAAAGAATTAAAACATTTTATCACAAAAAAAATTAAGAAGAATGATGAACAAAAATGTTTAAGCCATACAGAAAACAAAAATCAAAACAGCAGAAGTAAGTTCTCATCAGTAATTTCTATAAATGTGAGTGGATTAAACTTTTCAAACAAACAGCAAAAAATAGTGTAATGGAGTTTTTAAAAAGTCTACAAAAGATTCATTTTAGATTCAAGCCACATGTAGACTGAAAGTGAAAAACAGAAAAAGATATTTCATGTGAACCGTAATAAAAGAGAATGAAAGAGTTGGGGTGGCTCTACTAATATTAGAAAAATTGACTTTAATTGAAAGCGAGTTACAAGAGACCAAGACATGCATCATATACTAATAAAATGATCAATTTGTCAAGGAGAGATAAAAACTATATATGTATATATACCAAACAGCAAAGCACCAAAATATATGATGCCAAGATTAAAAGAATTGAGGGAAGACGGTCCTACAATAAAAGCTGGAAACTCAATGGGCCACTTTATATAGCTGATAAAATATCTGGAGAGCAATCCACAAAGCAATAGAGGAATTAAACAATGATATAAATCAACCGTAACTAACAGACATGTATAAAACACTCCACCCAGCAACAGCAGAATACATGTTCTCCATAGAAGACCATATGTTATGCCACAAAACAAGACCCAATATATTTCTTTAAAAATAAACATCATATAAATTATCTTCTCAGACCACAATGGAATAAAACTAGAAATCAACAATGAAAGAAAACTACAAAGTGCATAAATATATGACCATTAAACAATGCACTTTTAATCAATCAATGGGTCAAAGAAGAAAAATGACAAAACACCTTAAGATAAATAAAAATGGAAACACAATATATCAAATTTATGAAATGAAGTAAAAGCAGTGCTCAGAAAGAAATCAAGATGTAAAAGCCTACATTAAAAAACTAAGAAAGATCTCAAATCCATAACATAAATTCAGAACTTTATAAATCAGAAAAAGAACAAAGTAAACCCAGGTCTAGGAGAAGAGAGAAAATAATAAAGATTAAAATGGTGATAAGTAAGATACAAACCAGAATGTCATAGAAAAAATACCTAAATCTGTTTATATTAAAACATTAACAAAATTGACAAATTTAGCTATACTGGCCAAAAATTAAATAGATAAATAACAGAGAATAAACAACTAAAATCAGAAATAAAATTGGGGCCATTACTACTGGCTTTACAGAAAAGAAAAGGATTATAAGAAAATAATGTAAACAATGGTATGCCACAAATTAGATAATCTAGCTTAAACTGATGAATTTACTAGATGCACACAAATTACCTAAACTCACTCAAAGAGAAATAAAAATCTCATCAGACCAATAACATGTAAAGAGATTGAAGTTGTAATCAAAAACTTCCCACCAAAGAAAAGTCCTGTACCAGATGTTTTCATTGGTGAATTCTACCAAACATTTAAAGAGGAATTAACACCAATCCTTTGGCAAACTTTTTCAAAAACAGAAATGAAGAAATCACTTCTTAACTCATTCTATGCTGCAAGCATCACCCTTATTCTAAGTTCACATGAAGATACCATAAGAAAATAAAATTACAGATGAATATCCTGTATGAATATAGATATAAAAACATTTACCAGACTGCTAGCAAACAAAAACCATTAAAAGAGTTATGCACCATGATCAAAGAGGATATATCCCAGGAATGCAAGGGTGGTTCAACATACAAATATCAATCAATATAATGTAGAAAATTGAAATTATCAACGTAATACAGCACAGAAAAAAAAAATCAACTCATTTGAAACAGAAAAGGCATTTGACAAAATCTAACACAGTTTCGCAACAAAATCACTCAGAAAACTCATATGTAGAAGGGAACTTCTTCCACACAATAAAGGGCATTTATAAAATACCCACTAACATTATTTCCAGCGTTGAAAGACGGAATGCTTTCTTGCAACATCAGGGATGAGACAAGAATGTCTGCTTTCATCACTAGTCGATATTGTACTGAAACTTCTGGCAGAGCATTTAGATAAGACAGGTAAACAAGAAGCATCCAGTCTGCAAACGAAGAAATAAATTATCTCTCTTTGCAAATTTTATGATTCTATACATAGAAAATCTGAAAGAACCCATCAGAAAGCTACTAGAGCTAATAAACAAATTCTGCAAAACTGCATGTTACAGGGTTAACATAAAATTCAGTTGTGTTTTTACATAATAGTAATAAATAATCCAAAAAGAAAAGTTTTAAAAGCAATTATATTTGCAATAGTATCCAAAAAACCAAAACACCTAGGAATAAATTGAATGAAGGATGTAAAAACTTGTACAATATTGGCATAAGGAAAGATACATAGATCAATGGAAAAATTTGAGTCTAGAAATAAGCCCATACATGTACAGCCAATTGGTTTTCAACAAGACTGCCAAGTCAATTTAATGGAAAAACAATAGTCTTTAAGAAATGGTGCTGGGACAACTGGATTTCCACATGTAAAAGAGTAAAGCTGTACCTGACACCATTTACAAAAATTAACCCACACTGTATACAAAAATTCACTCAAAATGGATAAATGACCCAAATATATAAGCGAAAACCATGATACCCATAGGGATAAATATTTATGAACTTGGACTTAACAATGAATTCTTAGATGTGACATCTAAATTACCACTGCAACAAAAGAAAAATAAATTAGCTAAATTGGACTTCATTAAAATTAAAAACTTTTGTGCATCAAAGGACATTATCAAGAAAGTGAAAGACAATCTACAGAATGGGAGAAAATAGAGGCAAATCATTTATATGATAAGAATTTAATATCCAGAATATATAATGAACTCGTATAACTTAACAGTAAAAAGACAAACAACCCATTTAAAACAAGGGCAAAGAACTTGTATAGACATTTTCAAAGTAGATATGCAAATGGCCAACAAGCACATGAAAAGATACTTAGCATCATTAATCGTTCAAGAAATGCAAATCAAAATCACAGTGAGATACCACTTCACATATCTTAGAATGGTTATAATAAAGAGAGAGAGAGACAGAGAGATGGGGTGACAGAGAGAGAGAGAGCACGAAATAACATGTGTTGGCAAGGCTCTAGAGAAAGCGGAACACTCTTATATTGATTGTAGGAATGTAAATTGTGCAGCCACTGTGAGAATCAGTTTGGAAGCCCCTCAAAGAGGTAAGCGTAGAATAATCATATAATCCAGCAGTTCTACTCCTTGATTTACACTCAAAAGGCTTAAAGAGTGACTCGAACATATAATTGTATACCAATATTCATTGCAGAATTATTTGCAATAGTTAAAAGGTGGAAAAAATACTCTAGTGTCCTTAACAGATTAATAAATGAACAAAATGTGGTATATAAATACAAATGATTATTATTCAGCCATAAAGAAGGAATGAAGTTTTGATACATGCTACTGCATGATAATACTTGAAATCATAATACAAAGTGAAATCAGGAACACACAGCAAGGCAAATACTGTACGACTCCACATATATGAAATATATAGAATACGCAAATTCATAGATACGGAAAATATGTTAGAAGTTACTAGAGGCTGAAGAGAGAGGTAAACAGGTGTTATTGCTTAATGAGTACAGAGTTTTTGTTTGTAGTGATGAAATAATTTTGGAAATAGTTCTGATGATTACACAATTTGAATATAATTACTACCAGACTTGTACACTTAAAAATGTTTAAAATGACATATTTCATGATATACATATCACCATAATAAAAATTTAAAAACTAACAGACAGGAAGGGGCTAAATTTGGCCTATGTGCACTAATTTGTTAACCCCTTGCATATAGCAGTGGTTCCTATATTTTAATATTTAGGATTCATTTGAAGGACATGTTAAAACACAAATAGCTGTTTCTGTGTAATAAATCAGAGATTCTGATAGCACTGGTATGTTACCCAAGAATTTGCCTTTCTCACAAGTTCGTATATGATGCAGATGCTGTTGGTCTGGAAGACCACACTTTGAATACTGTTGGACTATGTTGTATATAAAACAGCCATCTTCCTCATTAGTGCATTTATTTATTTTCTAGGAGTGAATTGGTTACATTATTCTAATCTAAATATTGTGCTAACACAGTTTGGCTGTCAGTCAAAAGCAATCATACATATAACATCATTGAACTAAAATTTAAAAAGGTGCGTGGGAAGATGGCAGAATAGGTGGTCACAGCATCACTCTCCCTCATAATCAACTAATTTACAACTATTAAGAAAGCAAGCCTGGGACCACTGGAGTTCAGGGCAAGAGGAGGAGAGACCTATGGAGTTCATGAGGTCAGGAGCAACAGCAGCGAGAAAAGAAACTGCTCCAACCATTACAAGTCCTGGCCCCTTCAGAGTTGGCCTTGGGAGAGACGGGAAAAGCGGCACCACACACAGAGCAGGAGCCAGCAAAAGCCACAGCTGAGCTTTTTGCATGAAGTTTCCTGGAGTCTGCAGGGGAGAAGAGGCCTCAGAGAGCACCATACCAGCGCCCAGGCCAGGGAGACCACAGACAGGGTTCCCGGGGACCCACACAGGAGTGAGGTGCCAAAGCTGACCAGGCAAACATAGGACCCAGCCAGAGGCCTGTGAGTTATCTCAAGGGACCTGCACATGACTCACCCCATGGGAAGTGTTTGGAGTGAGGGAGAGAGGGAGGGAGGCTGGCATGCTGGGAGAACATCAGGGTGCACAGTGAGCAGCTGATCTGCCCCTCAGTTAGCACAGGCCCACTCAGTGAATATCGGGCAGGGTGATAGATCTGCAGGGGGTGCAATTTGCTGGAAAGACTTAGTCCTGGGCCAGAATTTCCACACACTCCGATCTATCTGACCTCACAAGACCTGGAAGTGATTCAAAGGCCAACAATTCAAATCTGGTCCACACAAAAAGCCTTTCTCAGATCAAAAGGGTTCTGACTGGCTTTTGTGGCTATATAACACGGGTTCCAAGTTAAGTTTAGGATTTGATAAAATACAACAATCAATAAACTTAAGAGACCTAATCAATACTGAGTGTCAAATCACAGTGATAATTGGGAATCTTACTAAATTTAAACATAGTAATCCCTATAATTTATATGAGTAACTATATATAAGATAGACAAAAAAGAGCTATGCCTCACTTTAACTATAGTCTTTCATAAATTTCTCATAATCATGGTATCTGTTGTCCTAAAAAATCCAATAGTGGGCATAGATGTTCTTACAAAATGAGTAATAAATTAAAATTAAATTGCCTTTGGTACTTAAAAATTGTCTTAACAAAATAGGACCCCATGGGCTCCCAGTTCAAATAGTTAATATGGTACACTATAGGTTAAAACACAGCCTAGAACTAAAACATATTTCAAAAGACATAATACAGCCCAATTCTGCCTATTGTGAAACCTTAAAAAAATAAATGGCACCTCATGGTGGATGACTGCAACTTTAATGCTAAATCCTATCCATTAACTCCCCATATCTAGTGCCCAATACTATTACAATTATTAATTACATTTGATAAGCAACTGGTAGATATTTGTCATAGATTTGGCTAATACGTTCTATTCAGTGTCTATTGCAACAGCCTCTCAGCTGCAGTTTTCCTTTACCTCCAAAGAGACAAACATACATTTACTAGATTACGTTTGAGGGACCTAAAAGGCTTTGGCACCACATGCTGTCTGTTTCTGCAGACAAGATCTTAACTGCATCCTTTCTACAAGAGCACAGGTATGACATCACACTGATGACATCCTCCTCCAAGGATATTCATTTCACACACTTATTAAGGACATACAAATGTAACTTCTTTTAGCCCTTTTTAGGTTTTGGAGGCAACATAGTCTTCATTTATAAATTTTACTTAATCTCACTCATGCTGCTAACTTATCAATCAGCCTACTTAAAATGGGGTCCCCTCTAAAAAGGACTCTAGAATCTGTCCAAATTAAAATCAATAGGTCCTTCTGTTAGTGCCCTCAGAGACTCCTTCACTGTAGGGGCTTTAACAACATCCTTCTGGAATCTCTCGACTACCTAAGATGGCTATGGGCTTTTGTTATAAAAACTGTTCTTCTTGGCCCCATGATATACACCATTAGAATGAAATTTGCTGGCCACATCCTGGATACAGAGGCTCTCACAGACCTTGTCTGTGACCTTCTATACCCAGCTGCCCCTTATGTCTCAGAAAATGAAAGTAGCCCCCCGCAACCCCCAAGCTCAGCACAGGTACTAAGGCCTGAAAGAAAGTGAGCTGAGACATCGGGCACCATTCAAGCTTTATTAAAGGAAAAGAATTTGCCCGGCTGTGCTCAAAGTGACCAGGCAGTCCAGGGCTGCCCTCAAAATGGAAGGCAGCACCAGGTGCTCTACCACTTATATAGGGTGACAAGGGCTGGCTGATATAATCAAGGAGGGACATTATGCTAATGTGGATGGGGGGGAGAACTGAGTCCTTGCGGAAGCAAAAGGGGTTTCTGTTTGTCATGAGGCTTTTCGTAAAGGGAAGTGGGGAGGGTCTTGGTGCTGGAGTGGAAGACAAGGTGGGTGGCTATTTTGTGCTTACTGTGTGCACAATGGCGCCGGTCATGTCCAAAATCCATCAAGACCCAGTTGATACGGGGTGGAGCCAAACCTAAGTCCTCTTGCATATTCAACCTGCAGTAGTGGGTGACTCCCCTGTTCTCAGTCCCTTGCCAGATGCCATGGTCATAGAGGAGGTCACTCCTCCTCCACACTCATTGGCTAACTGGGGAACACTTTGTGATTAACTGAGTGAACAATGAAAGTTCACAGACTCCACGAATGCCAGTGACAACGTTATAAGTGATGGGGCTCAGTAGAATGTTGCTTCTTTCCATTCCTGACTAGGATGTCCCTAATAAATGACAGAAACAAGGATCAGCACAATTAGCCATACTTCAGGCAGTCATTTAACACTTGTTGATCAGGCCAATAAATAGTCCCATCTGCACATTATATACAAAATCTTGTGTCATTGCCTAAGACTTGTCCCCTTTACCCTTGTCATTCCAGTTTAAAGAATACTGGAAATCTCTTGCCTCATAGACACCTAAAATATAAATTAAGGTCACATTTTTTTCTACATATACGAAACAAAACCTCAACAGTTCAGTCCTTATACTCTTTGTTCTCTCAGAGTTACTCAGAGATAGTAACCAAGGCACACATTTCACTTGTTAAAGTATGCAATGCTGGACTCTTGAAAAGGCATGCAATGAAACTTTCAGGAAGCTGGTTCAATTAAAAAACCCAATTGTTTCTCAATTAGCTTTTTCTTTTTATTTTAAATCCCATTCTGGCAAATAGATCCATCAATGGGTCTGTATCTTTCCCCAGGCCTTAGTCTCTCTTAACTCAAGGCTCCGCAGCAATTTACACCTCACACTAACTTAAAACAAAACCAAACAAAACAAAACAAAAATACAGAAACCTTCCCATCGTCCTTTTCTATATTTAAAGGAGGATATGTCTCACGTCCATGTATGCAAAGACTTATGAGTCAATTTAATAAATTCTACCTATATATTAATATATTTTTGATCCTGCCTCCATATTATAGGGCTAAGGTCAGATCCCATCTCCGTTCTGTAGGACTAAAGACCATATTCTTTTGGTACCTGTTAATCATAGATTGTCCAATGGGCCAGGCACCAGCCCTCCTGGAATGATAACCATTTGAGCTTCCACTTCTACTACTAAACCCTTTTCTCAATATTCAGATCATAAGGGATGAATATCAATGCAGACTCTCCCTCTGATTGTCTTCAGGGAAGTAAAATTCGTTCTCCAAGATCAGTTCCACAGACTATATAGCTACTAAGAAGGAATGTGAACACAAACTAATAAAAAACAACTTCACTTAGTAAATAACCATCACATTCAGATGCAATGGAATCAACACCACGTACCATAATGATAAAACCAGACAATCCCTCCTTGGTAATAATGCTGGATTAAAATTAGTATCAGGCAACAAAATCCAGTCAAGTATAACTGCACAACATTCTTTTGACCTCTGGTCTTATAATTATTATGGGTGTTTGCATTTGTTTTCAGTCCTGAGGCCCAAACCCTCCATATAACATTGTTTCAGCTGAACATGACTAATACTGAGTTGATGGTCCACATGCCATCTACTCAGCTAATGCAAGCCTTGACACCTAAAGACCTTGCTGTTTTGCCTATCACCAACCGAACTGACAGCTAAGGGAAAAGGCCATAATAATCAGCCAAACTAAAGGCCTGCCTACTGGCTAATCCTGGAATACCAATCTCAACCAGATATTTTCATTGACAGACAACCTGACACCCTATTGACAACATGCACCCAAATCAGACTATATGATTTAAACTTTATTTCCAGCAGACCTCTCTCATCACCCATCTGGACAAAACCTTGCACTGTTGAGAGCTTTCAGATTGGGTACCCTTAATTGGCACTTTAATTGTGCAAGTCAGGTTCTGGCCCTCTGACCTGTTCAGTATCACAGATGCCAACATCACCTTTGCTAGCTACGTACCCACAGAAACCCTTGACTTTCAGTATTTTTCCAATTAAGATCCCAGACCCAATGTTGCCTTCAAATTCTACAGGCAGCTCAGCCTCACTAAGATACTATAGAGACTTAGAAATTATGAACCATATTAACCCGAGTGGGAAGAAGACTCCAGTCCCACATAGTAAATGATATCATTCTGTCCCAGGCTTTCTGGAGATGACATTACCTCAGAGGATATTGCCCCAGCCAATGATCTCACTGTTAGAGATATCTTTATGCCCTATACAGGTGCTGACTTCACTCAAGAAACTAGACCACAGTCCCTGAGATGACCATAGGCTGCCTCTCCTAAAGCACTAACAGATTGGTCCCTAGGCATACCTTCTTCCTTTAGTATTAGGAATTTATTATGTTTCCTGAGCTTAGCCCCAGATCGTATTGTACTCCTTTCTCAACCAAGCATACACCCTATGGTACCACACATAAAGGGTAATCTGGTAGAAGTTACGACTATCTGTGCCATTCTAGAAAACAACGCAAATAATTACTTTCCCCAGTACGCAAGTATTGGCTCCACTACTTACTTATGTGGAATGTGATCTTCAGGAATATACTAATGTTTCCATGCCACAGTTTTCTCATCTATAAAATGGAAATGTTAGTGATCCCTACTTTAAAGATATGTCATGAGGATTAGATTAGTTAATATACTTAAAGTGATTATAACAAACCTGACTGGCATTTATGAGTAAACAGGAATTGTAAGCTATTCTTTTTTTTTTCTTGTAATTATAATTTTGTTAAAGATAATAACTTTTATCACTTTGAAGCCCTTTTTTCCCATTAAAATATTTTTTGAACTATTCTAATATTTACATACTGCTACTTCAACTTTTTTGATCTGCATATTTGGGTATTTCTGTCCTCATTAACAACTGTCAATGTAAGGAAAACATAAAGAGCAAAGGACATGTAAAAGCAACTGCTCAGGACATTACAAGTAAGATATAAGAAAAAAAATACACTCAAGTCAAAAACAGCAAGATGCCAATTATGAACTGTCAGATAAAGTATTTTTACTCTACCCAAAACTGTAAAATGTTTGCTCACACATAACGTTGTTGAAAGTAAACAGCAATGCTATTTTTATGCATTTTTGGTGGGATGGCAAACAGCTTAGTTTCTTTGGAATAGGTTGGCAGTATCCATCAGCATTTAAAGTGAATATATTCTTTCACTTAGCAGTTCTTCCACTATGGATTAACCCTGCAAATACAAAAGCGAAAAATGTCTTAAATGGAAACACACACTTACTTTTTCCTTTATGTAATCATACAAAAATATTTAGCAGATATTTGTGGGTTAAGAAATTGGGAAGAGGAACCTACACCTTTTATTTTGTAACATTAGGCATGATTTGAATATATGATACAAATATACACACATATGAGTGCAATACTAATAGTAATTATTACTTAATTCAGCAAATGTTATCTGCTCAGGAAAATTGTGGGTTTTTAAAAATAAATATAATTTTTAATTAAAATTATCATCGAAATCAAAGTATTTCATTTTTTTCTTTTTTTAAATTTATCAGTATACAATGTAGTTGATTTTCATGTCCCTTTACCAATTCCTCATTTTTCCCCTCACTCTCCCCCCACACAACCCAAAGTTCACTTAATTAAAAAAAATAAAATAAATAAATATCCATTTTTAAAATACTGAAAGGTTGAAATAATAGTTGTGAAAGGAATTTGCTTAAAGTAGTCAAAAGTGGATAAGAAATGTCACATTGTAAAATAATGACGGGGGATACATTCATGTTGCATAAAAAGCATGCACACATGCGCATACCATAAACACACACACACACACACACACACACAAACACACAGAGCTACACACACATCCTAACCAAAAATGAAGGTGGGATCAATAATAAAAATATGGTTATTTCATGTAGTGCCTGGCACACGGGCGTTGCTCTCTATTTATTAGCTGCTTTGGTTGTTGTTGCTAATACAGAGTTGAGTGTTTGCATTGATTTTGGAATAAAAGCGGATAGGGCAAAGAGCTGGATATGCTTGTAGAAAATAAACTTATTTTTAACACAGAGAAAAAAATTTTAAATGAAGTGGCCTTTAAAATATCTTTGAAAGAAAATCTAAAACAACATTATGCCAGATAGAAGCCTTTACAATTAACATTTCTCTTGTTTTGGCACAGACAATAAATTTGCTTGTGGGTTCTTCAGAAAAAAATACTATTACCTGTAATCTATCATGACTGGATGCTGAATATTTTGAGAAAATACAAGGATATAAATTTCACAGGGTCAGTAAGTTGTCATGATACATCCATGTCCTCCCTGTAATATACATATATATATATGTGTGTGTGTGTGTATTTATATAATTATATATATATATATATATATATATATATATATATATATATATATATATATAATTTGAAGCCAACATAGGCAAATCTAAAAGCAGAAATTAGAAATGGACATTTCCCAAGGAAATGAAGTAGAGAGAGAACCTTGTTCAGAAATTAAGTTATTTTAGGAAGAAATGAACCATATGAGCAGCAGGTGTGTATGCTAATAGAATGACTCTATGTTTTAATTAAGCAGCATTTCCCTACAGAATAATTACATATGTTGTTTACTCAACTATTTTTTTTTAAAGGCCATTAGCACTTCTGTTATGGACTAATATACTTTCTTCCCAGGCTACAAATTAAAGCTTTAAAAATATTTGCATTCATTATAAAAGGAATACATAATAGGTAGCTGTTTATTGTATTTGTTCCCTACAAAACAGTGCATCCATAAATTAAAACAAACATATTAATAGCTTTACTTTCACAATTTACTTTATAAAATTTGTCATAGCTTTACTATAAGCACTTATACCTTGGAATGTATAGAAAAGTAAAAACCTTGTGATATTCTCAAATGAAGACTATTCTACCAGTGGAAACTTCTGCAGCTGCCGTTAGTTCTCATAGTTGCTGCACAGAAGAGTATAGGAGAAGTGTCAGAGCATGTGCAGCCCAAACAATCACTATATGTTACTTTTTGAACTAAATAGTTGTCAACTGAATTTAAATTTTCTACATGGAAACACCTAGAATGAAAATAATTGTGTTTCTTTGGGGGAGTCTCTTGAGAAATCATCACAGAATTGTCTTACAAACAGAAGAAATCCTGTTCATTTCAAAGGCTTATAAAAGACTTCACAATGTGAAAAGTATAATTTTCTTACCGGGATTATTATAAATCCACAAAATTTGGGGGAAAAATTCAATGGTGGTGTGTTTCTCATCAGAGAAAATCAGTTAATTCTACTCTCTGAAAGACAAGCTCATCAAATGCCCCTTGGAAGAAACTTTTAATATTATCTTTCAAAATGTTGAGCTTGGATTTAAAAAATCTTGCATTATAGGGTTTCTCATTATGAATTTCTCTGCTTGCAGAGTAAAATCACTTGAGGCATGCTCAATATATTCATTGTCAGCACAGGAATCTTAAGGAAGGAAGAGAAAAAGCTTTATTCGAGTTAATTAGGGGGTTGAAAAAAGAGCTTTCCTGGATTTTTATCTAAACCTATCAATTTTATCAGTTATTGTCAAAATACTTATAGACATGCCTGGAAGAAAAGGCTTGGCAACAACCATTTTTGACAAGAATAATTGTGGACAAATCATGCCAATTTTTCAAGAAAGGCACTGAGTGTGAATGAGTGTTGAGTGGAACTGTCATGTTTGGCTAAATTCCAGTATCTTTCTCTCAAAAGGTTGGCCCCTGCGGATATTATAATCAGATAGCCAAAGGGCACAGCTTCACATCATACGAACAGATATTGACCAAAAATACATTTTATATGCATGTGTCAGACATAACAGTAAGCATTACACACTTTTTTTACACTAACTGTGTTCTGAAGAAGATATGCCAGCCTCCTTAGAAGTTAATTAAAAGCACAATTTAAAAGAAAGAAGGTCTCCTGCATACACAACCAAACAGGGTAGATTTTACAACAAATAGGTTTGAGTATTTTCCTCAAATAACTGTCTGATATTATAGAGTAACACTTTCCTTCATGACAAAGTATAATTTTTTTCTTAACATTTAAATTCAGTTGTCATTTAATGAAACAATGACATACAATTTTTTTTTTTTTTTTAGTCTTCTAGTTTTTTTCCCCCGTGTGAGAAGAAAACCTCCAGATATTTCAGTGTCTCCTGATGGTTGCAAGAGCAAAATAAGGAGACATATTTGGACAATCCCCCAAACAGATTATATGAAGTTCATAAAATCCTTCCCTCTCTTCCTTCGCTTCCAGTTAGTTTGGAGCAGAAAAGAGAGATAGTCAGGTAACAGAGAAAAGCCAACTTTTTAATGAGAATGTTCCAAGACTATTCCATAGTTAAGCAGTTGATTGGAAATTATGTAACATCTTGCCTATAACAAGGTGTATGACCAAAACATTTTTCATTTTTATCATTTTTTTTTTTTAGTTTTATTTTATTTTGTCAATATACAATGTGGTTGATCATTGTGGCCCATTACCGAAACCTCCCTCCCTCCTCCCTCTCCTCCCTCCCGCCCCAACAAAGTCCTTTATATTTACTTGTTGTATCAACTTCAAGGAATTGTAATTGTTATGTCGTCTTCCCCCACCCCCCACCCCCAGGTTGTTTGTGTATTTATTTATTTATTTTTAGCTCCCACAAATAAATGAGAACATGCGATATTTCTTTTTCTGTGCCTGACTAGTTTCACTTAATATAATTCTCTCTAGATCCATCCATGTTGTTGCAAATGGCACTATTTCATTCTTTTTTATAGCAGAGTAGTATTCCATTATGTAGATATATCATATTTTCCATATCCACTCATCTGAAGATGGACATTTGGGCTGTTTTCAACTATTAGCTATTGTAAAGAGTGCTGAAATGAACATTGGAGAACAGGTATACCTTCGACTTGATGATTTCCATTCCTCCGGGTATATTCCCAGCAGTAGGATAGCTGGGTCATATGGTAGATCTATCTGCAATTGTTTGAGGAACCTCCATACCATTTGCCATAGAAGCTGCACCATTTTGCAGTCCCACCAACAATGTATGAGAGTTCCTTTTTCTCTGCAACCTCACCAGCATTTATCATTCATAGTCTTTTGGTTATTAGCCATTTTAACTGGGGTGAGATGGTATCTCAGTGTGGTTTTGATTTGCATTTCCCAAATGCTGAGTGATGGATGTTGAGCACTTTTTCATGTGTCTTTTGGCCATTCGTGTATCTTCCTTTGAGAAATGCCAGTTTAGCTCTTTGCCCATTTTTTAAATTGGGTTACTTGTTTTTTTGTTATAAAGTTGTATCAGTTCCTTGTATATTCTGGATATTAATCCTTGGTTAGATGTATATTTTGCAAATATTTTCTCCCACTCTGTTGGTTTTCTTTTAACTCTGTTAATTGATTCTTTTACTCTGCAGAAGCTTTTTAGTTCGATATAATTCCATTTGTTTATTTATCCTTTGGTTCCCCATGTTTTGGGGGTCATATTCATGAAGTCTTTGCCCAGTACTCCTTATTGAAGTGTTTCTCCTATGTTTTCTTTAGGAAGATTTATTGTTTCAAGGTGTATATTTAATTCTTTAATCCATTTTAAGTTGATTTTGGTATATGGTGAGAGATTTGGGTCTAGGTTCATGCTCCTGCATATTGATATCCAGTTATCCTAGCACCATTTGCTGAAGAGGCAGCCTCTTCCCCAGTGTATAGGCTTGGTGCCTTTCTCAAAGATCAGATGGCTGGAGGGGTGTGGGTTGATTTCTGGGTTCTCTATTCTATTCCGTTGATCAGTGTGTCTGTTTTTATGCCAGTACCATGCTGTTTTTGTTATTATAGCTTTGTAGTATAGTTGAAAGTCAGGTAGTGTTATGCTTCCAGCTTTATTATTTTTGCTCAGAATTGCTTTGGCTATGCATGGTCTTTTCTTATTCCATATAAATGTCTGGATACTTTTTTTCCATTTCTGAGAAAAATGTCATTGGAATTTTGATGGGGATTGCATTGAATTTGTAGATCACTTTCGGTAGTATGGACATTTTCACAATGTTGATTCTTCCAATCCAAGAGCATGGATATCTTTCCATCTCCTTGTGTTCTCTTTAATTTCTCTCAGCAGTGGTTTGTAGTTCTCATTATAGAGATTTTTCACATCCTTGGTTAACTCAATTCCTAAGTATTTTATTTTTTTGGTGGCTATTGTAAATGGGCAAGCTTTCTTGATTTCTCTTTCTGCATGTTCACTATTGCAGAATAGAAATACTACTGATTTTTTTGTGTTAATTTTGCATCCTGCTACTTTGCTGAAATCATTGATCAACTCCAGGAGTTTCTTTTTTGTAGAGGCTTTAGGCTGTTCAATATATAGGATCATGTCATCTGCAAAGAGGGACATTTTGATTTCACCTTTTTAATCTGGAGGTCCTGTATTTCCTTCTCTTCTCTGATTGCTCTGGCTAGTACTTCTAACACTGTGTTGAATAGGAGTGCTGAGAGTGGGCATCCTTGTCTAGTTCCTGTTCTAAAAGGAAAAGCTTTCAGCTTTTCCTCATTCAAGATGATATTGGCAGTGGGTTTATCATATGTGGCTTTAATTATGTTTAGATACTTTTCATCTATACCTAACTTAAAGAGAGTCTTTATCATGAATGAGTGTTGAATTTTGTCAAATGCTTTGTCAGCATCTATAGAGATGATCATATGGTCCTTGTGTTTGATTTTATTGATATGGTGTATCAAATTTATTGATTTGCATATGTTGAACCAACCTTGCATCCCTGGGATGAATCCCACTTGATCATGGTGTATAATTTTACGTATGTGTTGCTGTATTCTGTTATCTATTATTTTATTGAGGATTTCTGCATCTATATTCATCAACGATATTGGCCTCTAGTTTTCTTTTTTAATTGTATCTTTACCTGGTTTTGGTATCAGGGTGATGTTTGCTTCATAGAATGTGTTTGGAAGAATTGCCTCTGTTTCAATATTTTGGAATAGTTTATAGAGAATTGGTGTCAATTCCTCTTTGAATGTTTGGTAGAACTCTGCTGTGAACCCATCTGGTCCTGGGCTTTTCTTTGTTGAGAGTCTTCTGATAATAGCTTCAGTGTATTTTATGGTTATTGGTCTGTTCAGATTTTCAACATCTTCTTGGCTCTGTTTTGGTAGCTTATGTGTGTCCAGAAATTTATCCATTTCCTCCAGATTTTCAAATTTGTTGACATATAGTTGTTTATAGTAGTCTCGAATGATTCCTTGTATTTCAGATATATCAGTTGTAATATTGCCTTTTTCATTTCTAATTTTTGTTATTTGGATCTTCTCTCTTTTTTTAGTTAGCAGTGGTAATGATTTATCAATTTAATTTATCTTTTCAAAAACCAACTTTTTGATTCAATGATCTTTTGTATTGTTGTTTGGGTTTCAATTTCATTAAGTTCTGCTCTGATCTTAATGATTTCTTTCTATCTGCTAATTTTGGGTTTGGATTGTTCTTATTTTTCTAGGTCTTTAAGGTGAAGTATTAGGTTGTTCACTTGCCATCTTTCCTTTCTTCTGAAGTAAGCATTTAATGCAATAAATTTCCCCCTTAGTACTGCTTTTTCAGTATCCTATAGTTTTTGTATGATGTATCATTGTTTTCATTATTTTCAATAATTTTTTTTGATTTCCTGTTTGATTTCTTCTTGGACCCATATGTCATTAAGTAGCATGCTGTTTAATTTCAATGTTTTTGTATAGTTTCCAGAATTTTGTTTGTTATTGATTTCTAATTTTAATCCATTGTGGTCTGAAAAAATACAGGGGATAATTCCAATTTTTTAAAATTTGTTGAGACTTGATTTGTGACCTAACATGTGCTTTATCCTGGAGAATTATCCATGTGCTGATGAGAAAAATGAACATTCTAAGGTTGTTGGATGGAATGTTCTGTAGATATCTGCCAAGTTCAATTCATCTAGAGTGTTGTTTAGATCTTGTATTTCTGTGCTGATTCTTGGCCTAGATCATCTGTCCAATATTGATGGTGGGGTGTTCAGGTGCCCTGCTACTATGGTATTAGTGTCTATTTCCTTCTTTAGGTCTAACAGAGTTTGTTTTATAAATATGGCTGCTCTGACATTGGGTGCATATATATTTATGATTGTTTTGTCTTCATGAAGGATCAGTCCTTTTATCATTATGTAGTGGCCCTCATTATCTCTTTTTATGTTTTTTAGTTTAAAGACTATTTTATCAAATATAAGAATAGCTACTCCACCTCGTTTTTCATTTCTAATTAAATGGTAAATCTTTTTCCATCCTTTCACCCTTAGTCTATGTGAGTCTTTATAGGTGAGCTGGGTCTCTTGAAGGCAGCATAAAGTTGGGTCCTCCATTTTAATCCAGTCAGCCAGTCTGTGTCTTTTGATTGGGGCATTTAATCCTTTTACCTTAAGAGTTGTTATTGAAAAGTGTCGATTTACTCCAAGCATTTTATTGATTTTTCTTTGGATGTCTTAATTGTCTTTTCTTCCTTTCTTTCTGATTTACTGTTTGTTTTCTGTATTTGTTGGTTCCTTGAGTTATAGATAAACATTTTTTTTTTCTCTCCACTGTTGCTTTTTTATTTTACTAGTGGGTTTTGATTTCTCTTGAATTTTTATCTCAGTGGTAGTTATTTTTTCAGTTACCAAACCCAGTACTCCCTTGAGAATTTCTTGTAAGGGTGGTCATGTGGTAGTGAACTCCCACAGTTTTTGTTTGTCTGAGAAATATACTATTTGCCCTACATTTTGGAAGGATAGCTTTGCAGGGTAGAGTTTTCATGGCTGGCAATCTCTGTCTTTTAGTATTTTGAATATATCATCCCATTCCTTTCTGGTTTATAGGGTTTGTGATGAAAAGTCTCATGTTAGTCTGATTGGGGCCTCCTTATAGGTGATTTGAATATTCTCTTTTGCAGCTTTTACGATTCTCTCTCTGTCTTTGATTTTTGCCAGTTTGACTATAACATGTCTTGGAGAAGACCTTTTTGGGTTGAATACGTTTGGGGATCTTTGAGCTTCCTGAATCTGAAGATCTGTGTCTTTTCCTATACCTGGGAAGTTTTCTGCCACTATTTTGTTGAATATGTTTTCAATGCAATCTCCTTTTTCCTCCTCTCCTGGACATTTGAGCGCTTTGTCTGATATCTCTCTTAGATTTTCTTCAATGTTTCTAATTCTTTTTCTTCTTCTTTTTTTTTATCTGCCTGTGCTATTTCAAACAGCCCATCTTCAAGGTCAGAAGTTCTCTCTTCTGCTTCTGTAAGCTTACTGGTTAAACTCTCTGCTTTTGTTTTTTAGTTGGTTGAATGAATTCTTCTTCTCAGCAAGCTCTGCTACATTCTTTTTCAGGGCATTGATTTTATTGTACATTTCTTCTTTCAGGTCCTGTATACTTTTCCTCATTTCATCTTGTTGTTTCACTGATTTTTCTTGTATCTCATTTAGGTTCCTTAGAACTATCACTCGAAATTCCTTGTCAGACATTTCAAGGGCTTCTTGTTCTATAGGATCTAGATCTTGAGAGTTATTACCCTTGGTATTGTACTCTCTTGATTTTTCATATTTCTCGTATCTTTCCCTTGATGTTTAGTCATTGTGGCAGGGGATTTCACAGTCCACTGGTTTGACACTTTTGTCTGGCTAGGATGCTGCTGGGGCTGCCAATTTGGTATGGCTGCCTCAGTGTCTGCTCGGTTACCCACTAGTGCCTCAGGTGCATGGTCACCTCAGATCTTGGGCCTTTCAGGGGAGGCGCCTCTATGGTCAGCACACACTCCGATGGGCTGGGGATGGAATCATGTGGCAGTGGTGAGGCCCATTTCCTGGGTCACATGCTGGCACCGCGGGGCTTATGGTCTCTGCAGATCTTGATCTTCTCCAGTTGGGCACCTCTCTGATTGGTGCACTCTCGGTGGGGCTGGGGATGGAGTCAGGTGGTAGTGGCAGTGAGATCTAACTGCTTGGTCATGTGCCGGCAACACAGGGTGTGTGGTCCCCACAGATCTTGACACCTCTCTAATTGGCATGCACTTAACAGGGCTGGGGATGGAGTCAGGCGGCAGCAAAGTGGCCTACCTGCTGGGTCATGCACTGGCACCACAGGGCGCATAGTCTCCTAGGATCTTGGGCCTCTCTGGCTGGGTGCCTCCCCAATCGGCGCACACTCGGCAGGGCTGGGGATGGATTCGGGCAGCAGTGGGGAGTCCCACCTGCTGGGCCACATGCTGGCACCATAGGGTGCACAGTCTCCACAGATCCTGAATTCTTAACAGATCTTTAAAAATTCTCATAATTGCTTGGAAGGAATGACAGGAAAATTAGATTTTTTTTTTTTTGTTAGATAAATAATTAATTAAACTTTTACCACTAATGTTTTAAGAGTGAAGAGGAATTACAACATCTCTGCCACCATGTGTCTAATCATGTTCTCATTCATCAGGGCCTTACAAGGTAGGTGAAGCAAGAATCAAACTCCACATAAATGAGACCTTAACCATTATAAGGAGTAACTCAATGAATACTTTTTTTTTAATTTCAAAAAGAATGAAATAATTATGTGGTTACATACAAATGTAACATATACTAGATTCAATTTCCATCAAAAAATCTTCAAAACTGAAGGCACACTTGATTGATTGAGATATTTGATAACAAACAGATGCAATCTGTTAGAACTCTCAGGGTGAGTCTGGACACTCAAATTCTAGATCAAGTTAGTAGTACTTACATTTTAATGGAGAAGAAGGAGTGGGTGAAGAAGGAGAAAAAGAAGAAGCAGAGAAAGAGGAAAGGGAAAGGGAGGAGAGGAGGAGAGGAGAAAGGGGAAGTAGCAGTTGTCTATGCGTTTTTCCCTTCATTTTCTAAAGTCTTTTCAAATCTTACAATTTTAAGATTTTGAGGTCTTATCAATTAGTACCATAGAACCAAGCATACAGAAAACATGTACATCAGTTTTTATTTTATTTTAGATGTATATATGGTTGTAATTAGTCTTTATTTAATTTTTATAAATTGTATATTTGAAAAAGAAAGACCAGTAACCCTAGGTCTTATCACCTGTATTGCTAAAATATCTCCCTCTAAGGAATGCAAATGTAGTTTTTGGCTACCATTTGATTGTAGGACCTGACTTTTTTTTATCCCACAACTTACTAACTAGTGGGTAGGAATAATAAGTTATTAATTTTTTCCTGTTCTGTATCTGACATACTTGGTGATCACTAAAGACTTATTGAACTAAAATAAAGGTAATAACAGCAGCAATAAAGTGAACTATATCTTTTTAGAAACTAAAATTTGGAGACTGAAATTTCCAGATGCAGTTTACTTTTAATTTCACTACTAATATTAGTTCCTGGGCCTGTCTAACAGGGTACCACAAACTGAGTGGCTTAATAGGAGAGAAATGTATTCTTTTACATCTCTGAAGGCTAGAAATCTGAAGTCAAGGTGTTGATAGGGCCATGTTCCTTCCTAAGCCTTTGAGGGAGAAAACTTCCTCTTCAGCTTCTGGTGACCCCAGGTATTCCTTGGCTTACAGCTGCTTAACTCTTGTTTTAGTCCATTTTGTGTTGCTATAACAGAATTACCTGAGACTGGGTGATTTATAAAGAAGAGTGGTTTATTTGGCTTACGATTCTAGGACAGCTGCAGCTGGCATGGGCCTCAGGCTGCTTCTAGTCATGGCAGAAAGTGGCAGGCAGCTGGCGTGTACAAGCAGATCACATGGCGAGAGAAAGCAAGAGAGAGAGAAGCGAGAGAGAGAGAGAGAGAGAGAGAGAGAGAGAGAGAGAGAAGGTTCCAGGGTCTTTTTAAGCAATGAGCTCTCACGGGAACTGATAGAGCGAGAACTCACTCATTAATCCCCCCTCCCCCAGGGAGAGCATTAATCCATTCATGAGGGATCCGCCCCCATGACTCAATCAGTTTCCAACACTGCCACATTGGGATCAAATTTCTACATGAGTTTTGGAGGGGACAACACATCCAAACTCCATCAACTCTAATCTTTGTGTGCATCTTTGCATGATTGTCTTTCCTCTGTGTCTTTTCTCTTCTTCTTCTTTTTTTTTTTAAAGTGACCAGTAAGGGGATCATAACCCTTGGCTTGGTGTCCCCCACACCGCGCTCAGCCAGTGAGTGCACCAGCCATCCCTATATAGGATCCGAACCCACGGCCTCGGCACTCCCAGTGCCTGCACTCTCCCAAGGGAACCATGGAGTCTGCCCTGTCTTTTCTCTTCTTATAAGGGCACCAGACACACTGGATTATGGGCCCATCCTCCTCCCATATGACCTCATTTGAATGTAACTAATTACACCTGCATTATCCTATTCCAAAATAAGGTCATATTCTGAAATTAGGGATAACTGCCAGTTAGCACTTCAACATATATTTTTGGGGAATTACAATTTAATCCATAATGCTACCACTGATTTTAAAACATAAATGTATACATGGTGTAAAAGAGTGACAAAGGAGATTAGGATTTTACCATTGTGGAAGAAAAACATAATTTCAGAATATGTTCTCATAGCAAAGATGAAGTAAGAATGGAGAAATTACTTAGTGAAGAAATGTTGTGGGAGCCAGTCTTGATAATTAAGTAGGCTTTTATGATTGTTATTTGTTTTGGACTTTGTACTCACTCTTTCTATACTTGCACTTTGTAACATGTCAACGAACAGCGTGTCATCTTGCCTATGATGAAATGCCAGATTTGCAGTGTTCTCTCTTACATACTGGACATTTGATATAATTGTTATATTACTGAAATCTCAGCATGAAAACAAATTTAGGTAATACTTCCAGAAATTCATCTATAACCCAATAGGTAAAACTCTTAATTAGTCTAATAAGATATATTTCTTTCTTTCTTTCTTTCTTTCTTTCTTTCTTTATTTATTTTTTTTAAATTTTATTTTGTCGATATACATTGTGGCTGATTATTGCTCCCCATCACCAAAACCTCCCTCCCTTCTCCCTCCCCCCATCCCCCCCAACAATGTCCTTTCTGTTTGCTTGTCATATCAACTTCAAATAATTGTGGTTGTTATATCTTCTTCCCCCCCCCCCCGGTTTGTGTGTGTGTGTGTGTGTGTGTGTGTGTCTGTGTGTGTGTGTGTGTGTGTGTGTGTGAATTTATATATTAATTTTTAGCTCCCACCAATAAGTGAGAACATGTGGTATTTCTCTTTCTGTGCCTGACTTGTTTCACTTAATATAATTCTCTCAAGGTCCATCCATGTTGTTGCAAATGGCAGTATTTCATTCGTTTTTATAGCTGAGTAGTATTCCATTGTGTAGATGTACCACATTTTCCGTATCCACTCATCCGATGATGGGCATTTGGGCTGGTTCCAACTCTTCGCTATTGTAAAGAGGGCTGCGATGAACATTGGGAAACAGGTATACCTTCGACTTGATGATTTCCATTCTTCTGGGTATATTCCCAATAGTGGGATAGCTGGGTCGTATGGTAGATCTATCTGCAATTGTTTGAGGAACCTCCATACCATTTTCCATAGAGGCTGCACCATTTTGCAGTCCCACCAACAATGTATGAGAGTTCCTTTTTCTCCGCAGCCTCGCCAGCATTTATCGTTCATAGTCTTTTGGATTTTAGCCATCCTAACTGGGGTTAGATGGTATCTCAATGTGGTTTTGATTTGCATTTCCCGGATGCTGAGTGATGTTGAGCATTTTTTCATATGTCTGTTGGCCATTTGTATATCTTCCTTAGAGAAATGCCTACTTAGCTCTTTTGCCCATTTTTTAATTGGGTTGCTTGTTTTCTTCTTGAAAAGTTGTTTGAGTTCCTTATATATTCTGGATATTAATCCTTTGTCAGATGTATATTTAGCAAATATTTTCTCCCACTCTGTTGGTTGTCTTTTAACTCTTTTAATTGTTTCTTTTGCTGTGCAGAAGCTTTTTAGTTTGATATAATCCCATTTGTTTATTTTTCCTTTGGTTGCCCGTGCTTTTGGGGTCGTATTCATGAAGTCTGTGCCCAGTCCTATTTCCTGCAGTGTTTCTCTTATGTTTTCTTTAAGAATAATAAGATATATTTCTGCTGTTCTGGACTCACATTAGAAATCATTAGAAAAATTATGTAGTGTAAGTAAGGTCATATAGTCTATCTTTCTATTCTTTATTTTCTCGCAACATTATTTCTATTATGGTCTCATCTGTAGTAACTTAGCTCAATTTTGTTAAGTAGGACAGTTACTTAATTGATGTGAGGCTTCCAGGTCAGAATATAGATTTTCACTTTAAAATTTTACCTAAGCACTTTTATAAGAAAATAAAAGAAGAAAAATATATGACTCTTAAGGCTCACTTAAAACATATGATCAGGAAAAGATGATAAGATAAAAATGTACCTTAGATGTGAAATATGCAACAGAATGCTGTTGCTCTGTTTTATGGGGAATAATGTGTTTTTAATGGAAGCTCAATGGAATATTTTAAGTAATTTCTTGAAAAGCTTAAAGCTGGTGGACATCATTACCTTTTTGGCTTTATGAGCTTAATATTGTCCTACTTTCCATTAGTTGCGCTGTCAATTATGGTAGACATAAGTAACATGTGGCTACTAAGCCATTGATCTGTGGCTAGTTTAACTAAGGAGATGAATTTTTCATTTATATTTTTTAAAGAAAATTAAATTTGAATTAAAAACTAAAGCAGTGTAAAATACTTTTCTGTTAAATACATTTTTATTGTTTTGGTAGAACTACTTTACCACAACGACTGAAAATATATAATTCAATTGAGATGTGTTATGACTCTACACACACTAAGTAGAAGACTGAAAATAAATTAATGTCAGACATTTCATTAATAAGTTTTAATTGGATTACATATGGTAATAATAATATTTTGCATATATTTTTACTTTTTAAATGTCAGTACTATGCATTTTAAAGTTACAAACGTAGCTCACTTCAGATTTCTGTTTGACAGTGATACCGTAACACGGTGTATAACAGTAGTCTAAAAAAACAGAAGTTTCACAGTCTCAGAAGATTTACAAACAATTAGATTTTAGGATGAACCAGGGCATTATATTTACTAGAGAAAGTAAAAGGGAAAGTAGCATTTTAAACTCAAGTCTCCTAGCAAAAATTAATTTGCTGGGCTACATAATATTTTACAGCAAATTATACTTATTGAGTATATGTTTATGTGAGTGCCCCATGACATGTAAGAGTAATGATATTTCTTCTTTTTCTAATCAAACAGAATTACATGTAAATAATACCCTTCTTGCTACACACACGTGCACACGCACATAAAAACGCACAGGCTCACATCCATTTTAAACGATATTTCAAGTGGTTTTCTACTTTCATTTAGAACTTGCGATCATAGTATAAAGTGCATAAAGTGGGAGATTGACTTCAAAAAGTGTAAATCCAAAAGCAATTAGTTATGTGTCATCTTTTTGTAGGAGGAGAAATTGAAATATTGTTATTCTTTATTTGTTTTACTTGATCTTTCACTTGGTAATTGGTTTTGCCCTAATGAAAAAATAAAAGAAATTTGCCCTAATGATCCACAAGATGTCATTTTAAACCCACATTTTCATAGTCATTTAGGAACATGGCCAGGAAAAAAAAAAAAAAAAAAAAAGGAAGTGAAAGATAAATTATATTAAGAAAATTGAATAAAAGAAATACTATAAAATGTCTATATCTATTATCTTAATACCAGTTACTTGTCATAAACTTCATGATAACATGATTATATAGTAGTAATGGAGCATATAGTATTAAATTTATTTTACTAAAGAAAACAAAATAAAGACACATCATACCAAAACCTGTGGGATACTGCAAAGTCAGATCTAAGAGGGAAATTTATCACAATAAACACATCAAAAGAATAGAAAGATTTCAAATAAACAACCTAACCCTACACATAAATGAATTACAAAAACAAGAAAATCCAATACCAAAACTAGTAGATGGAAAAAAATAGTTAAGATCAAAGAAGAACTAAAAGAAATAGAAACCCCAAAATGGTATGAAAGATCAATGAAACAAAATGTTGTTTTATGGTGGAAGATAGACAAAACAGACAAACCATTAACTGGACTAACTAAAAGAAGAGAGAAGACTCAAATAACAAAAATTAGAAATGAAATTGGAGACATTAAAACCAATACTATATACATACAAAGAATCATTATAGATTATTATAAACAACTCTATGCCAATGAATTTGAAAACCTGGAGGAAACAGACAAATTTATGGACACAATTAAACTACCAAGATTGAGCCAAGAAGACATAGAAAACCTGGACAGACCACAACAATCAACGAAATTGAAGTAATAACCATCAATCTCCCAACAAGGAAAACCCAGGACCGGATTGCTTTACTGCTGAATTCTACCAAATCATTAAAGAGGAATTAATACCAATTCTCTTCAAACTATTCCAAAAAAATTGAAATAGAGGTCATTCTCCCAAAGTCATTCTATGAGGCCAGCATCATCCCAATATAACGACCAGACAAAGAAACAACAAAAAAAGAAAACTATAGGCCAATATTTTTGATGAACATACATGCAAAAATTCATAATAAAATATTAGTAAATAAAATACAACAACACATCAAAAAATTTATATACCATGATCAAGTGGGATTCATCCCAGGGATTCAAGAATGGTTCAACATATGCAAGTCAATAAATGTGATATACCACATCAACCTAATCAAGGACAAAAAGCATATGATTATATCAATAGATGCAGAGAAGGCATTTGATAAAATTTAACATCCTTCATGATAAAGACTCTCAGCAAGTTAGGTATAGAAGGAAAGTATCTCAACACAATATAAGCCATATATGACAAACCCAACACCAATATCATCCTGAATGGGAAAAAGTTGAGAGTTTTTCCCTTAAGGATGGGACAAGACCAGGAAGCCTGCTATCACCACTCCTATTTATCATAATATTGAAAACATTAGCCAGAGCTATCAGGCAAGAGAAAGAAATAAAGAGCATCCAGATTAGAAAAGACAGTCAAACTGACTGTTTGCATATGACATAATCCTATATAAAGAAAAACCTAAAGACTTTACCAGAAAACTCTTAGAGCTAATAAGCAATTTCAGTAATGTTACAGGATACAAAATCAACATCCAAAAATCAGTAGCATTTTTCTACTCCAACAATGAAGGAGCTGAAAAAGAAATCAAGAAAGCAGACTCATTTACAGTAGTCACCAAAAATATAATAAATGTAGGAATCAATTTAGTAAAGGAGGTGAAAGACTTCTGCAATGAGAACTAAAAATCACTACTGGAAGAAATCAGAGGACACAAAAAGACGAACAGACATTCTATGCTCTTGTACTGGAAGAATCAGCATTGTGCAAATGTCCATACTACCCAAAGTGATCTACAGATTCAATGCAATCCCAATCAAAACAATGATGACATTCTTCAGAGAACCAAAATAAACACTCCTAACATTCACATGTAACAACAAATTGCTCTGAATAGCCAAACCAAACATGAGCAAAATTAATAAAGCTGACTTCAAATTATACTACAAAGGTTTAGTAACCAAAACACCATAATACTGGCATAATAAGAGAACTCAGACCAAAACACAGAATAGAGAACCCAGAAATCAACCCACATACTTACAGGCAACTGACCTTTGATAAAGGTACCTAGAACATACACTGGGGAAAAGACTGCCTCTTCAATAAATAGTGCTGGGAAAATTAGACATCTATATGCAGAAGAATGAAATTATACCGTATCTCCTGCCATACACAAAATCAACTCAAAATGAATTAAACACTTAAGTGTATGACCTGAAACAATAAAACTACCAAATGAAAACAGTGGAAACATTTCAGGAAGAAGGACTGGGCAAAAACCTTGTGTAAAAGACCCCCAAAGCACAAGCAACAAAAGGAAAAATAAACAAATGGGATTATATGAAACTAAAAACTTCTGCACAGCAAAGGAAAGAATCAACAGAATGAAAGGATAACCTAAAGAATGGGAGAAAATATTCCCAAACTATACATTTGATGAGGGATTAACATCCAGAATATACAAGGAACCCAAATAACTTCACAGGAAAAAAAGTCCAACTAAAAAATGGGCAAAGGAGCTGGATAGACATTTTTCAAAGGAAGACACACAAGTGGCCAACAGATACGTGTAAAAATGCTCAACATCACTAATCATCAGGGAACTGTAAATCAGGACCACATTGAGATACCATATCACCCCAATTAGATTGACTATTATAAAATGACTGAGAATAAGAAATGCTGACAAGGATGCAGAGAAAGAGGAACTCTCCTTACTGTTGGTAGGACTGTAAAATAGTACAGCCATTATGGAAAACAGTATGGAGGTTTCCCAAACAAGTACGGGTGATTATATGATCCAACTGTCCCAGTTCTGAGTATTTAGCCAAAGAATGTAAATCATGTCGAGGAGATACTTGTACTCCCATATTTATTGCAGCTCTGTTTACAATAGCCAAGATATGGAATCAACCTTAATGTCCACTGAAAAAGGCAAATCTGGTATGTAAACACAATGGATCACTACTCAGACATAAAAAGAATGAAATTCTGCCATTTGCAGCAACATGGATGAACTTAGAGGAAAAAGAATTAAGGTAGATTTATTTATTTAATATTATTTAATATAAGCATATTATTACAAATTGTGATTTTTCTTTATGCCCTTTTTACAACCTATCCCTCCCCAAACCATCCCCCTGCCTCACTCCCAACCCTAGTATTCTGAAAGTTCAAGGAATTCAAGGTCTTTTCTTTCTTTCCTTTTTCTATATTTCTTTCTTAGCACACAATTATAAGTGAGAACATGTAGTATTTCTCTTCCCTTGTCTGGATTTTATCACTTAACATAATTTTCTCCAGACTCATCCATGTTGCTGCAAATGGAAGAATTTCATTCCTTTTTTATGGCTTAGTATTCCATAGTGTGTGTGTGTGTGTGTGTATGTGTGTATATATATATATATATATATATATATATATATATATATATATATATATATATACCATAATTTCCTTATCCCCCGTTCACATTTCTGCTAACCTCAGCTCTGTTCTCTTGTTTTGAAAATTCACATATTATTGTGATTATGTATATTTCTTTCTTTCTTTCTTTGTTTTTGTTTGTTTTAGCTCCCACTTACAGGTGAGGATAGGTGGTATTTCTCTTTCTGTGCATGGCTTATTTCACATAACATAAAACAATCAACAGACTGAAATGACAAACTACAGAATAGGAGAAAATATTTCCAAACTATACATCTGACAAGGGGTTAATATCTAGAATATACAAGGAACTCAAACCACTATCCAGTAAAAAAGCAAATAATCCAATTAAAAAAAAAAGACGAAGATTCTGAATAGACTTAAAGGAAGACATACAAATGTCCAACAGGTACTTTAAAAATGCTCTATATCACTAATCATCAGGAAAATGCAGATTAAAACCCCATTGAGACATCATCTCACCTCAGATTATTAAAAAGAACAAGAATATGGTATATATATATACCATAATTTCCTTATCCAGTCATCTGTCGATGGACATTTAGGTCAGTTACATGTTTTGGCTATTGTAAATAGAGCTGCAGTGAACATGGGAGTGCAGGCATTCCTTCGATATGATGATTTCCATTCCTTTGGATATATGCCCTATATGCCCAATAGTGGGACTGCTGGATCATATGATAGTTCTATTTGTAATTGTTTGAGGAACCTCCATACTGTTTTCTATAATGGCTGTACTAATTTACAGTCACATCAACAGTGTGGGAGAGTTTCACTTTCCCCACAACCTCACCAGCATTTGTTGTTCTTGTTCTTTTTAATAATGGCCATTGTAAACATAATTGATTGTACATATCTGTGGGATACAGAATTGAATATCCATACCTGAGTGCAATTTCTGATGCTCAAAGCAGTATAATCAGTATATTCAACATTATAAAATATAATCATTTTTGTGGCACTTTACCAGTTTCTTGCTAACCTCCCCTCTTCTTCTACCTTTCTTACATCTGGTGGTCTCAGTTCTTTTCTCTCCTTTTGAAAGATCAATGAATTATTATGATTGTTGTGTCTTTATTTCTTTCATTTCTTAAAATTTATTTTTTTAAATTTTCTTATTGATTGCGCATATTCATGGGGTACAAAACTGACTATCACCACTTGGGCCCAAGATGTAATGATCAGATCAATACTATCAGCATGCTCATTGCCACAAATTATCATTATTTCCTGTGTCCCCCACCCAACCTCTCCCTGACCTCTCTCTCCCTCCCCACTGGCCACCCTAGGTCTGCTCTCTCCCTCTGCAAGTCCAACACACCACTATGGTCTTTTTCTTCCTGCTTTCTCTCTCAGCTCCTGCTTACGAGTGAATACATTTTTTTTTCCTTCTGTGCTTGGCTTACTTCATTTAACATAATTTTCTCCAAGCTCATCTATGTTGCTGCAAATGGCAGAATTTCATTCTTGTTTATGGCAGAGTAGTATCCCATGGTGTACATATTCCACATTTTCCTTATCCACTTGTCTACCGATGGACATTTAAGTAGATTCCATATCTTGGCTATTGTAAACAGAGCTACGATGAACATGGAAGTGCAGGCATCCCTTCAACATGATGATTTCCATTCCTCTGAGTACATACCCAGAAGTGGGATTTCTGGATAGTACGGAAGATCTATCTGTAGTTGTCTGAGAAACCTCCATACTATTTTCCATAGTGGTTGTACTAATTTACGGACCCATCAACAATGTGGGAGAGTTTCCCTTTCTCCACATCCTCACCAACATGTATGATTTTCAGCCTTTTTGATTATAGCCAATCTAACTGAGGTGAGATGATGTCTCAATGGGGTTTTAATCTGCATTTTCCTGATGATTAGTGATATAGAGCATTTTTAAAGTACCTGTTGGACATTTGTATGTCTTCCTTTAAAAATAAGTCTATTCAGAATCTTCGTCTTTTTTTTAAAATTGGATTATTTGCTTTTTTACTGGATAGTGGTTTGAGTTCCTTGTATATTCTAGATATTAACCCCTTGTCAGATGTATAGTTTGGAAATATTTTCTCCTATTCTGTAGTTTGTCATTTCAGTCTGTTATTGTTTTATGTTATGTGAAATAAGCCATGCACAGAAAGAGAAATACCACCTATCCTCACCTGTAAGTGGGAGCTAAAACAAACAAAAACAAAGAAAGAAAGAAAGAAATATACATAATCACAATAATATGTGAATTTTCAAAACAAGAGAACAGAGCTGAGGTTAGCAGAAATGTGAACGGGGGAGCTAGAGGGGGATAAGGAAGGAATAGGTAAAGTATCACAAAAATCGATTACATTGTTTAGTGTTGAATATTCTAATTATACTGATTTAAACATCACATATTGCACACAGGTATTGATATAGAGTGCTGTAACCCACAGATATGTACAATCAGCTATGTTCCAAATAAATAAATAAATAAATAACAATTTTAATATATCAGTAGAAATTATTCTTAACTGCTGTATACTAATTCTGTGATTATATACAAGTTCCTCCCTTTGTTTATAGGTTGTTTTTAATATTTCTCTAGTATAAATAATGATTTGGTGTTAATTATTGTAAAATAAATCTGTGTTTCTCTGATTAGTAAGTTAAGATAATTTCCACAAAATACAGTTATAGTGTAAAGAAGGTAACTATTTAAAAGTCTTATGAAATTTGGCAAAAAAATTCTTTAGAAGGTTTTATTGGTTTATATTTACACCAGTAGTTTATAAAAGTGTTATTTAACAATTTTTTACCAATAGTAAACATTTTCTGTCTCATGTGGATTCTCTGTTCATATCATTTGTGTACATTGTATTAAGAATTGTATTCTGTTTTATATTTATATATCACATTTTATGCACGTTTAATTGCTTTTCCTTTATTAACTTAAAAACTGCAAGTTTCTTAGAATCTCATCTTTTCGTGTGGCATAGCAAATTATAAACAAAATAAAAAACAAACAAACAAAAGAGAAACAAATAGCAGCATGAAATTAATTTATTACCTAACTCATTTTTCCTTATTTGGGTAAAGAACAATACAGCTCTTCACCCTCCATTCATAATATATTGTATCTTTTAACACTGGAAGTAGAGGAGCACTGTGAGTAGGCCTGAGTAATTTGATGTGAGAGTAGTAACCCTCCATGAAGTATAATTTTCTAAATTGATGAAAATATTCTGTGTGCACTATTGTCGCATAAAATAATTATGCCAAAATTAACTAAATTGAAACCAAAGTAAAATTGAATAAAATATTGACAAAAAAACAAAACAAAACAGATTTTTAAAAACAGGGCCATTAGAAGTTATTGTAGATATTCATTACCTTCTCTGGGATGTATCTATTTTCTATGCCCTGAAATGGATTACATCACTTAATAAAAGTTTCTCTATGTTTCTCTACTACATTGAGATTCTTTCCAGACTACTGGTTTCTTGGTGTGAAAGAATGATGTCAATTAATCAGCTTTTCCAAAAATCAGGGCACTGAATGGAGGAAGTAGCTAAGCAGACGCAGAGTACTCGGAGTGCACGTCACTTGGGTATGTAATTTAGTTCAAGTCGCTTCAAAACCCAGCTCCACAGCAGGAAACCAACTCACTATGAAAATATTCTGGACACAAATGCAACAGAATTGAATTGGAAAAGACTTGAATTCTCTGGTCTGTCTTCCATAAAATGCCAAATTAAATGGAAAATTACTCTGGTTTACCTTGGACATAGCTTCTCACATTAGGAAATTGCCTTGGAAGCAGCTTTTTTCTATAATGATAAAGCATCCAATATGCTTTTAATACTATACAAGTACCATTATAATCCCCCCAGAAGTATCAAAATATGAGTTGCATGGTATAGTTATAGTAAAAATAAAATAAATCAGCATAACACTAGCTTGAGTAAAGCCCACTGCATTTGTCCTAAAATACTAAGCAATGGAAATGTAAGAGTTCTTCCATTTTGAAATGATCAGAATAAGTCCCTTTGAAACCCCAAACATGGAGCCAGGCATAAATGGGAGAAAAGGCCATGACTATGAATTTCTCATTTTATTTAATACATAGAAGTTGGGGGAAATATATACGAATTGATTGGCTTGTAAAGAAAATACTGTGTTTTCTTCTTGACAGCAACCTGAGTATTTGTTTGCTCTTTACAAAGCCTTTAAAGAGCACTTTCTCTCTGAAGCCCTCTTTGGCCCTATCAACAGAATCTTCTACCCTTTTTACCCTATTTTTATTACTGGCTCATAACATTTTCGAGACATATACACTCTTATATTAAAAGTAATTTTATATATTATCTTCACTGGTGTAAAAAGCTGAGATAGGAGCTGTTAACTTTGACTGCAGGTGACAAGGAAGTGCATTGTCTGTAAAGAATTAAACAATAAAATGAAACCGACTAAAATGTAGTCTGCTTTTTGTTATCACTATAAACCAGCAATTCTAAATAATGATGGTGACAAATACTTCTCTCCTTCAAAAGATCACTGTCACTCCAGGACATCCTCCACTTCCCATTCCTCCAACCCTCATTTTTGGTTGGAACCCCACTGGTTATAGTCTCTCTTCAACTGTTGTATATTTGAGGATACTATCATTTTTAACCTAATTCATCTTTATATATCTGTGCCAATATGGCAGACACTCAGGAAATATTGGTAGAATATCTTGGCACTGGTAACAGGTCTCACATAAAGGAAAAAATGAGAAACCTAGTTTTTTTCCTAAATGGATATAAGAAAATACTCTTTGTATTAAATCGGAGAAAAATGGGACGTACAATTAAACAAATTGTGGAAAGTTTCTATGAAGTTATTTTCCAAGTTGGGAAATAAGGCTATTAGACTTTTTTATAGCAAAAAATAAAATAAGCAAGTACTAAATAAGAGGACTTGAATCTTACCTCGGCCCCCATGCCTGACTGTAACCACCTAGGATGAATATTAACATAATGGCCTCTCTTTCTTGCTAGATTTCCAAATCTCACATAGAAACAAATCCAGAAACATGAGAAAATAGATTCTGAGAAATGTAGATATCAGTTTCTCATCCCGATGTAGAGGAGACCTATACTGGGACGGTATTGATGCCAAGTTGAAAACAGACAACCCAGCACAATAGACCTGTGTCAGAAAAAATTACCTTGACAGTGTTCACAGACAAGGCAAATAGCAGAAGTGGATAAACTTCTTTTAAAAAATGAGAAAATAAAAGAGTTCGATTCGACCAAAGTAGCAATATACAGGAAAAGGTATACAGCTAAGTAAATTTGGGAGGAGTCAAAAAGTGTTGGAAGATGAAATTTAAAGAAATTTGAAAGAATATGGAATTTTTATAGAATAAAAAGATATAGGTATATGCAATAAAAATGTCATGTAAACTAAACATCTAATGGTGAAAAACTTGTGGTTTTGAAATTAAAAAATTTAGGTGTTGTTTTATGTAAATGACAATCTTGTGTAAGAAACAAAATTGGGTATAAAAAATGAATTGTTTGACTTTGACAGAACTGAGGTTTGAAAATTTCATGGAGAAAGAAACATAGAAGAGAGAGGTTTATCCTAAGCTAGTGTTTCATCTTCTGTCTAGTTATGAGCACATATTACTCACTCTATTTTCATCTTGACTGTACAGCAGTTTATCTAAAAAGTTTGTGTCCTACTATGATCTTCTAAAAGGCAAAGACATTTCTATGTTGAATTATCTAAAATACAAGCTCTAAAGACATGGCCCCTATTCTCTAGGTTTCCAAAGGTCCTATGTTAATCTTGCTGTCATCTCCCTAAGTCTTCATTAACATTCGTGTCTCAGTTCCTCAGAAATTTTCTATGTTTCGTATATTGTGAATCTCACAGAATATAGAAAACACTTTCTTACATGGCACCTAATATACCTAATCAAACTGATACTCTCCAAACTTTCACTAAGAGTGATGCTGTCTCATTCTTACTATATATTTTTGGCTTTTTGCAGAGTTTCAACTACGTACATTCTACTTTCTCCTTTGTTCCTTTTTTTTTTTTTTTTTTTTTTTTTGTTCTCTGATATTTCTGATACTTTGATTAGCCAATTTTAGGTTTATTATGTCTTTAGGTAAGAATGTTTTATAACTTGCTGTTAGTGCTGTATCTCAGTAATGGTTATATGACTTCCAGAGGAGAGGTTTGTCTACAAAAGAATGGTAACTAATTAAGCTTAGTTTCCATGTAAATATATTTTATAAACGGTGGAGAAAATAAAGCTCTATAGTGTTCTTGAGATTGATTTTTTATTTGTTTATGTTTTAAAACAAACCAAATTTAACTTTACAACCAATTTCAATGGGAAGTCGGTTTCACATTTCAAGAAAGATGCTTAATGGATCTCATAATGTGACTAGTGTTCAAATGGACATTTTGGACAGATTTTAGGTGCAGGGATGTGGGAGAACAGCAAAAGTTGGGATGCCTATCAACAAACACTATTGCTAGGCTAATCAAACTCTAAATAAACTTGGTATGTGGTAAATAAGAGATTGCTAAAGGAAAATTTTAATGACATGATAGGTCTAAATTTAGATTTATACACATTATCAAAGATATAATATCATCGATTTATATTGGATAGCATTCATTTTTAAAAAATTCTCATTCATCTTTACTCAGTATGAAGTATCATTATGAGAACCAAAGCTAAAATAGTAATAACATTAAAAAGATGCCTTTAAAGATTGGTGGTTACCAGAGGCTGGAGTTGTTGCAGGAAAGAGGATGGGGAGATATTGTTCAAAGGATACAAAATTTCAGTTACCGAGAAGGAATATGGTCAAGAAATCTATTTTAAAACATGCTGACTACAGTTAATAACAATATATTATATCTTGAAAAATGCTAAGAGAAGGAATAAGTGTACTCACCACAACAATGATAATTATGTGAGATAATGGATATGTTAATTACCTAGACTAAATCATTCCACAGTGTATGCATACTCAAAACATCATGTGGTACACAATGAACACATATATTTTTATCTGTTATTTAAGAAATTAAAATAATTTTTAAAAATCAAGGTGACAGTATAGTTATGACAAATTTATTATTTGGCGTGTTTGTACAGGAATGCTGGGCATCTTATTATTCCGTGTTTATGTTTACTGTTAACCTTATAGGTCAAATATTACTTCCATTTAAATTTATGGTTCTTGAGTGAGTAGCTGTAGAAATAGAAGCTACCCAAAATAAACTCGAGATATTCCTATTTTGAACATCTCAAACATATCAATATATTCATACATTAATTCAGGAGCTACTGGAAATCCACTGCATTCAAAGATCTGTACCAGGCACTTTTAGAATATGACCTGGATACTGAATAAATGGACTTTATCGGTTATTTCTATTAATTAATTTACTGTTTGAGACTCCATACATTGTTGGCCTACCGTAAAATAAGGACTTGGGCTAATATTTACTTTTAGGTTGCACCTATGAGGTGGATAGAATTAGCCCTGTTTTAGCAGTTGGAAAATTGAAATTGAAAGAAAAAAGCACCCAAGCCAAGACACCAAGGAGAGTTGGAATTTGAATTCAATCTTTTTTTCTGAGTCTGTAATCCATCATCTTTTTCCATATCACAACAGATTTCTAATATAATATCTAACGAGTAAATGACAGTGCATGATTTTCTTACTATTTTGCACGTTGCAGTATTTTGATATTCCACAAAAATCCATTCATGTTCTTAAAGCTTATAATATCTTTAATTCCTATAAGAAGAAACTAAAACGCAGCGTATGTGATTTTCATTTTCTTAAACTCATAGATTTTTTAAAAATTTGTAAAGACTTTAAGAAATAACCTTTATATTTTAGAATAGTTTTCAATTTACAGAAAAGTTATGATATTAGAGTAGATTCCTTATATTCCCTTTGCAGTTTCTCCTATTGTTAACATCTTATATTAGTATGGCATATTTGTTATAATTAATTAATTAGTCTTGATACATTATTATGAACTAAAGTCCATATTTTTTCATATTAGTTTTGTATAATGTCCTTTTTCTGTTCCAGGTTCCCATTCAGAATATCACATTACATTTAGTTGTCAAGTTTCCCTAGGTTCCTTCTTGGTTGCAACAATTTCTCAAATTTTCTCTGGTGACCTTGGCAATTTTGAGAATTACTGATCAAGTACTTTGTAGAACATCCAGCAAGTGGGAATTGTCTGATGTTTTTGTTATGAGTAGACTAGGGTAATTTTTTTTTTAAAAAACCATGGGGGGGGTATAATTCTCATCCAATCATATAAAGGGCATATGCCATTAATATGACATCCCTGGTGATGTAATCTTTGAGGTAGTGTTTCAGGTTTCTCCAATGAAAGTAATAATTCTCGCTCTGTCCATACTGTACTCTCTGGAAGAGAGTCACTACGCATAGCCCACATGTAAGGAGTGGGAGTTATGCTCCACCTCTTTGAGAGGGAAATATTTCTATATCTTTGTTTTTAATTTTAAAAAGTGTGTTTATAGAACACTTAAAATATATTAAAAAGGAACAATATAAAAATAACCGTTATTTATAATCCCATATACACACATTACATAATATTAGTAATTCCAACATCTGACAATTATAACAGGTGACTTTTATTAACATTGAGTTACATTGTAAAAATTTTCTCTTTTTTATTCTCTTTCAAATATATGGGGAAATCAAGGAGAAAGTTTGGTGCCAGTCTGCTATTTGCAATTGTCTAACACTGTATCCTTTTTAACACAACTGGAGCAGCCTCAGGCTCATATATTTAGAGGCAAATGTCTCTACCTATATCAAAATGACAGTATTTTGTTTTTATTGTATTTTTAGGACCATGTTTGTTCTTTTTTTTTTTTTTTGTCAGCAACAGTGGCCTTCAAATTGTGAAAATTAAAAATACTGTTTAAAACAAATATTTGAAAATTAAAAAGCGAGTCAATTAAAAACATAGATAAATAATAATACAGATTTTATTCATAAATGGTAAATAGGTGAATGTCAGATATTTGAGAAATATTAATTTAACATAAAAAGTAGCAAACTATATAGCTACTGGGAGGGTGCAGATGTGTCTGAAGAGCATGGGCTCCTATGTAAATGTAAATATTATTTGCTGCTCATGCTTGGCTATACAAGCAATTTTATTTTATATATATATATATTTGTGTGTGTGACCGGTAAGGGGATTGCAACCCTTGGCGTGGTGTCGCCTGCACAGTGCTCAGCCAGCGAACGCACCAGCCAGCCCTATATAGGATCCGAACCCGCGGCCTCAGTGCTCCCAGCACCGCTGCGCTCCCAGCGCTGCACTCTCCTGAGTGAGCCACAGGGTCGACCCTAAAAATGCATTTGAAAATTCATGGGTTCATTGAGGTATAGTGATGTGTTAAGGAAGCTATAGAATAATAGGTAGAAAGAAGTATTACATATTTGTTTATTGTTCAGTTGTGCACATGAAATTTCATCATAGTGTTTAGGTATCATTTTCTTCATTTTAAGCTTAGAAACCATTGCTTCCTGTTCCTTTTTGGGGAAATAAAAAGCATGATACCTGGGTATTTCACATGGTACTCCCTCCCCCCCCAAAAAAGTGGATCTATTGCTTGCAATGCTATATCTTTTCAACATGGTTGTATGTACTAAAGCCATGTAGATTTTCTTGTCTCTGCAATTTCCTAACACTATTTATTTGGCATTGGATACATATTAAACATGATGCTGCATCTTCCATTTTACCACCTAAGAACGTTACCTTCCAATGACTGTTTTCAGAATTTGTTACTCTGCTTTTTTCATATGATGACCACAAAGCCAAATCTTACCTGGAGTATGCAGGAACATATAAAAGATCATTTTACAAGTAAAAGGTTATGTTAAATATGCCCTTTGGGATTTTATTGCAGAAACATAGAATGTGTCTTCCAACAATGTCTTTTCTTTTAGTCCTTGATTAATCTCTGCATTCCTAAATGTGATCTCTTTGAATGCTGGCCATACTCTTGCCTTGCATACACTCACCTTGCATACACTCACTAACAGCAAGGAGGGCAGGTGAGAAACCCATTATCTGAGTGAGTAGAGTAGTCCCATTCCTTCAAGGAATGTCTGTGCTAATTCCAGCTAGCTTAAGACTAACCTGTGAGGACCTGATGTCATCTCTACATTAATCAGAAACAAGAGAGAACATTGCTTGGAAGAGCCCATAGGTTTGGAAAGCCCTCAGAAAAGCCAGAAGAGCCACCCCATAAGTCCTACCCTGGCAGACTATCTGACCACATGGTTCAGAGCCTTGGGGCTGTGGAAGGACGGCTGCCCTGGGTGTCAGTGGAGGTAAGCTCACAGGTGAACAAAGCCTGCAGCTGCTCCACACTCTGCCTCTGAGGTGAACAATGGTGGGAATAGGAACAAGTGAAACCCAAACATAGTCTGAAGCATGTGGCTCAATGTGAAGTGTTGGTGATGGACCAATAGGCAAGTTTATTGAACCTAACCTGTGAACAATGCAAGTACCCCCCCCCCCAATCAAGGTGTCAACAATATTTTAGTGGCTCAGTTTTAAGCCAGTAGGTCACCAGACTGCCCACTGGAACAAGAGCTAGACCACTGGGTGCCGGACAACTCCACAGATACAATTCTCCCCTGTCTCTCCCTAGCTCCACTGGGCATCTGGTTGCCTGCAAGTGAGGGGGTAGAAGATCAGTTTCCTGAGGGAGAGAAATGTGGGTCGAGATCCAGGCTGTGAATGCCATTTCCAGCTGACACTTTCAAGGTTTACCAACCTTAACCATCAGAAGGCAACAGAATAAATTTTGAAGAAAGCATTTCAAATCATGGGATCTCTGTGAAGGCTGGAGCTGAGTGAAAGGTTCTTTACTTACTTGGGTATAAGAGCAATAGCGACCTGATTATGCCTCCAACATTCCCCTTAGAATTATAGCATGAAACTTTCCCATTGTTAAAAGTCCTTTGGTACATACTGTTTAATAGTTGCCAAAAAATTCATATGAATATTTTATAACTCAGCAATTTTGAAAATATTTCATAATTCATATATTAGAAATAGCAACTTCTGGGGTTCATGACTTGAACATGTGTAAATATGACATTTATATTGCCTTTCTAAAAGTTTTAATTCATGTAAAAATTTTATATTTTTCTCTGTTTGGTGTGTTATGTTTCTTATTGAAATCTGTTTCCTATATTTAGATTATTACTCTTTTTATTGATACAAAATAGTTTTCTAGTTTGATGTTTACCTTAAAATTATAGAATTGACACTTATGTGTGAAATACCAAACATTGGTAGTTTACTTTTGCCCTTTATGCTTTATAAATTCTTTCTTAATTTAAAATTGTTTAAATAAACTTGTATGTTGCTTCTTGCTTTGATTTATTTTCTTTTTGTTCATTTATATTTAAAGACCTTCAGAATGTATGTTATCAAGAAAAAAAGTTGTTTCTTTATTTTTAAAAAGATGCTTTCTAAAATCATTTGTAGAATTAACTATGCACATTTATTTGTGATTTTTATTATACATTAAATTCACATGAATAAACGGGATAGTATCATATTTGTTCGTCTTATTTATTACTAATGTTTTGCATTATATATACACTAGAATGCTGTTACAGTTTTTATAACATTCTTAATTCTTTTCATAACATCTTTTTTTAAGTGTCAAAGTTAGCAATGAAATAGTATTTTTGAAACACTTCTATATAAAATGAGGACCTTTACATCATTAACATAATCTGGAGATTTAGACCACATTATTCATATATATGTGACAAAATACAAATTATCAAAGTATTGAACAAAGCTTCTTGCTTCTTCTCCCTCTGCATTTGCATTACTAGGCTCTTGTGTCTTTGGTGCTGATGAGCTGGGTTTATGGGTAGAGCAGCAGAACTGATGAAGAAACTGAATTTACAAAAAAAGAACCATGGACCTATAATCTGAAGAAAACAGTAATCTTAGTGGTAGGGGAAGGGTGTGAAAACAAAGAGGGCCAGGCCATTTGAAAGAATCAGAGAGTATTTGAGGAGTAAAAGTAGGAATGGATTGTCAAAAAAATAGACTTTATAAAAATTTGCAGTGTGAACTCTTTTGCAACTTATTCCTTGCCTGGTCTTCAGAAGATCTTAGCTCAGATGTAAGACTTTTGAAAGCTTTTGGACTTACATGAGAGTTTAATTTGAATGCCACATTATACTAGATTAAAACTTGTTTTCAGAACATGTAGGTACAACTTTAGTAATGGCACTTTTAAGCCATGATTTTATATTTTTCTTTTTGACATTTGTTTTCTAACTTATACCCTTAATGAAGTGTTTATAAAGTGTAGATAAGTTTCAGTGTTCAACACCTATCCTTGATAGTCTGTAATTTACTAATTTTCACATTTCAAACCTTACTGATCTCTTGATTGACAAGAAATTAGTCTCAGAGCCACAGCCTTCTAGTCCAGTCATTACTTCTCACCTCTCCTGGCTAGTCTCTTCTATTGAGGAATGATTATTTAGTTTATTAGAAGTAGTCTATTCTACTGATGAGTAATTTGGAATCTAATAGATGTATTATGCATTTGCTTTGGGCTATTATACTCAATATCTAATAGTTAACAAAGAACATTTTTTGAACTTTATTAAAATTTTATAGCACCAGGGTTTGCCTTTTTAAATATTTTACTAATGACTACTTATACTTGGATTTTCGCTACATCATATTGTATAATACTTTTCTCACTATGCCAAGCATATCTGAATTCTCCTTGTATTTATTATAATCACCAAATGCACATGGAGCTCAGAAGTAAAGATATTTCTAATGACCTATTAGTTATTAAATTATTATTGAAACATGAAAATGGATGTATAATTTGATTAAGTTTGCTATTGAAATTATATTGAAAATAATCTATTTTTATTATGACATCTGTGAATTCTACATAATTATATAACAATATATTCTGTGAATTCTTAATAACTTTTATATTTAAACACAATATATTTAATATAGTCTTAACATACACCATACTAAGGTTGTGCTTATCATTAGACATAAGCAAATAATAAAAAAAGATTCTAAATTATTATTTAGTAATAACTAATTATGAACTTGTAAAAAAGTAAACGCATAAAGCTGAAATGAAAGTGAGATAAATGTTCAATCGAAAAGTTAGAGGATGAATATATATACATATATTTATTTTTATACATATTTAGTATTTTTGTACATATATTCACACACACATATTCATAATGACTTATATTAGAGCCATCGTAATGTAGTACATGGAAGACCTGAGCTTCAAATCTAACGTATTTTAGCTGGGGAAAGTATTTAACCTGACTAGGTATTATTTTTGCACTACAACTTTTATATACCTAGAAGACATTTAGAAATCAAGAAGAAACATTTTTCAAGTGATGGATTCTTTTAAAAATGTTCCTTCTCTTCCACCCTACCTCATTTTCAAAGTTTATATCACATTTTCTTTTGTTTTTCCATCTCCCTACTCAAATATAAAACTAGATCTACCTTTCTCATCCCTCCATTGATCTGGTTCCACAATTTACCACTTTTCTTATCTGTGGCTTCAAACACTCTCTATTAAATCATATCTTTTAGCATAGAATCATGCCACAGACTGAGAGGAAATATTTGTGAAAACCCTTCTGATAAAGTACTCATCCAAAATACATAAAGGACTCAAATGTCAACACTAAAAAAACTAACAATGCCACTAAAAAATGTGGAAAAGACTTAAATGGACACCTTACGAAAGAAAATATACAGATGACAAATAAGCATATGAAAAGACGCTCAACATCATATGGCATTAATGAATCGCAAATTAAAACAATGAGATACCACTGAACACCTGTTAGAATGGCTAAAATCCAGAATACTGATGTCACCAAATGCTAATGAAGATGTGGATCAATAATAACTCTCATTCATTGCTGGTAAAATGCAAAATGGTACAAACACTTCGAAAGACCATTGGGCAGTTTCTTACAAAACTAAATATACACTTATAATATGATCCAGATATCACACTTTTGGGTATTTACCCAAATGCACTGACAACATACATCTACACAAAATCCTGCACAGGGTTGTTTATAGTGGCTTTATTCATAATCGCTCAAATATTTTATTCTATTTTATTTTATTGATTATGTATATCTGTGGGGTATAAGGCTGACCTTCAGTACCTGAACCCAGAATGTGATGGCTGGATCAATATTTTCAGGATGCCCATTACCACAAATTGCGATTATTCCCCATGTCCCCCACCCAATTAATCCCTCACTTCCCTCCCCTTCTCCCCCAACCAACCCTGTGTATGCTTTTTCCCATCTGTGCATCCAATGCATCACTCTGGTCTTTCCTTCTTTCTTTATCTCTTAGTTCCCACTTCTGAGTGAGAACATGCTGTATTTTTCCCTCTGTGCCCGGCTTAATTCATTTAACATAATTTTCTCCAATCTCATCCATGTTGCTCCAAATGGCAGAATTTCTTTCTTTTTATTATGGCAGAGTAGTATTCCATGGTGAATATGTACTACATATTCCTTATTCAGATGTCTTTTCATGGATGATTAGGTCGCTTCCATGTCTTGGCTATTGTAAATAGAGCTGCAATAAACATGGGAGTGCAGGTGTCCCTTCAACAAGAAGCTTTCCATGCCTTGGGTATATACCTAGCAGTGAGATTGCTGGATTTTATGGTAGACCTTTCTGTAGTTGCTTGAGAAAGCTTTATATTGTTTACTATAGTGATTGTACTAATTTACAGTCCTACCAACAGTGTAGTAGTGTTCCCTTCTCTCCACATCCTTGTCAGCATTTGTTATTCTCCATCTTTTTGATTATAGCCAATCTAACTGGGCAGCAAGAGAAAAGCATCAAGTCAATTATAAGAGTGCTCCCATCAGACTAACATCAGACTTCTCAACTGAAACTATACAGGTGAGAAGAAAATGGGATGACATATTCAAAATACTAAAAGAAAAAAACAACTGCTGACCAAGAATACTCTACCCAGTGAGTCTATCCTTTAGAAATGAAAGAGGAATAGTGTATTTTCCAGACAGACAAAAATTGCAGGAGTTCATCACCACATAACCAGCCCTGCAAGAAATCTTCAGGGGAGTCCTGCACATGGAATCTGAAAAACAATAATCACAACCATGAATGCAAAAGTAAGAATAAAACCCACCAGTAAAACACAAATGCAAATGAAAAAGATAAAAGAAACTAAATCTTACGATCTCAAAAAAACTCCACAAACACTGATAACCAAGAATCAAGGGAGAAGAAAGGAACAAATGTTACTTAACACATATAAAAAAAAAAGCCATAAAATGCCAGGAATAAGACATTACCTCTCAATGACAACCCTAAATGTAAATGGCTTAAACTCCCCACTCAAAAGACACAGACTGATGGATTGGATCAAAAAGCAGGACCCAACTATATGTTGTCTTCAAGAGATTCATCTCACCAGTAAAGATGCACTAATAGTGAAGGAGTGGAAAAAGATATGCACTCAAATGGAAACCAAAAAAGAGCAGGAGTAGCTATTCTTACATCATATAAAATAGACTTTAAACCAAAAATCATAAAAAGAGACAAAGAAGGCCACTATATAATGATAAAGCAATCTATCCAGCAAGAAGACATAATCATAAATATGTATGCACCCAGCACTGGAGCACCCAGATATATAAAGCAAACACTATTAGATCTACAGAAAAAGATAGATCCCGTTACAATAATAGAGGGAAACTGAACACCCCTGTCTCATCATTGGACAGATCATCTAGATCATCACTGAAACAAATCAACAGAGAAACACAGGATTTAAATGACACTTTTAATTGACCAAACTTGACCGAACTGGAAAGTAACCAATAGGTCCTTCACAGTAGGTGAACAGATAAATAAACTGGTATACACAGACAATCAAATATCATCAACACTAAAAAGAAATGAGCTATTAAGATATGAGTAGGGGGCCGACCCCGTGGCGCACTCGGGAGAGTGCGGCGCTGGGAGCACAGCAGCGCTCTCGCTGCGGGTTCGGATCCTATATAGGGATGACCGGTGCACTCACTGGCTGAGCGCGGTGCGGCCGGTCACAAAAAAAAAAAAAAAAGACAAAAAAAAAAACAAAAACAAAAAACGATATGAATAGGCATGCTGTATGATTCCAACTGTACACCATTCTGGAAAAGATAAAACTATAGAGTCAGTAAAAAGATCTTTGGCTGACAGGAGTTAGCAGGAAAGGAAGGATGAATAGGAAATCAGTGTTTTTAGGGTAGTGAAATTATTTTATATGATACTACAGTGGTGGATACATGTTGTACATTTGTCAAGAAAAAAAGAAAAAAAATAGAATGTATGACTCTGACAGTTCAAAAACCATGGACTTGGATTGACAATGATGTGTCAATTTAAATACATTAATTGTAACAAACGCACCACTGTAGTGGGCATGTTGAGAATGGAGGATGTTATGGAGGTGGGGCAGCAAGACATACATAGGAAATCTTTGTACTTGCTGCTCAATTTTGCTGTGATCCTAAAGCAGCTCTAAAATATAAAGTCTAAAAAATATCCTGGTCACCTCTTCTACCCTATTTAACTTGTGTAAGTTATTTAATTGTGTAGCAATCAAACTGTGATCTTTCAATACATAAAAGATAATCACAAGAAGTACCTATTTTGTGTGTGTGTGTGCGCGTGTGTGTGATTGTCTATGTTGCAAAAACATTTTTGATTCTAGAAATCAGATCAGACACGTGATATCTCATCGTACATTCCCTTGTTTTTGTGATTCTTTATTCTAAATTCAGAGACAGAAGGATAGGTTGCTATTTTATACTACCCTAGCTTTAATCCAATTTGTGAGAGGTGGTGAATGGATGCTGAAGTTTAGTGACACACTTCATCCTGTCAACAAATGGAAGTTGAAATAGGGACAAGTTTTAGGAGCAGAAAACCTCAATTTCTATTTTACATGCTGTATTTGCCCACATGTAGAACTACCTCACATTTATTCTCTTCAAGGAGGTTTTCCTACGAATTGATAAACAAGCTTTAAGAAGAAATGGAATTTGATCCAATTAGAACACTGCATGCACATACACCTACACACACACACCCATGTACATGCACTCAGATTGAAAGAATTATATCTGTTTATAATTTCAGAGTTACACATAAAGTCTCTAATGAATAGAGGCAGTCATCTATCAAATTAGCCCTGTATTAGTCAGGGTTCTCCAGAGAGACAGAATCAATAGGATATGTTATAATTATATGAGAGGTATTTATTAGGGGAATTAGCTCACGTGGCTATGAAGAAAAGTCCCACGATAGGCCGTCTATAAACTGGATGCCGGTAGCGTGGCTCAGTCCAAGTCCAAAAGCCTCAGAACCAGGGAAGCTGATGGTGTCCTGGGTGTAAGTTCTGGAACCCAAAAGCTGAACAGTCTCGAGCTCTGATGTCCACGGACAGGACAGAAGAGTGCATCCCAGCTCCAGCGGATCTAGAGAGAGCTTCACCTCTTTCCTCTGACTTTTGTTCTCTCCGGACTCCCAGTGGATTGAATGGTTCCCACCCACACTGAGGGCAGATCCTTCACACCCAGGCCACTCGAACTCTCATGGAAACACCATCATGGACACACCTGAAAAGATGGCTTTACCAGGTTTCTCAGCATTCCTTCATCTAACCAAGTTGACATCTAGAATTAACCTTCACAGCCCTGTCCAAATATTTTTTTTTTAAAAAAATACTGTTACTTAAAGTCTTGACTGTTTGGTATTTTGTAAAAAATATTGAATTTGTAGTCAAATATTGAGGTCAAAGTCTGGTCCTGCCGCTTGTTCTATGATTTGAGCAAGTCAATTAATTGGCAAGTTCTAAAGTTTATCAGAAATATTTAGAGCTTTGTTGTTTGGTGAATAGAAACTTTCCCTTACTAGTTGAAAGACTATTTTCAAATTATTTAACGTGTTTGGGATTCTGAGTCTTTCCCTAATCAATAAGTATAATAATTCATATCCTGCACATTGCTAGAATAATATAAGCTGTATGTATATTTTGTAGCATATAATGGGAATTTAGCAAATGGCAGTATTTATTATCTATCTTTCTGTATATATGTATAAAAAGATATATGTCTTCTTCATGATCTATAGATATATATGTTTATATACACATCTATATTCATATATGCATATATATGTGTGTGTATGTATACATATATACACATATATGAATCTCTCACAAATTATAAACTTAACTCCTAAAAAAAGTAATTTGGCATATTCTAAATTTTGTTATTTTGCAAAAGAGAAAAGGAGATTCAGAAGTATTAAGTGACTTGCCTGTGGTTGCATTACTAACTGCCAGAGTGGGGATTCAAACCCTATCCAACTGGCCTCAGTACCAGAGCTTCTTACTTTACACTGCACTAACTCCTACTGTCTCCCTCCTCTGGTCATCTTTGTATGAGAGATCAAACAATAAGACAGAGCTTCACCTAAATCAACCTCTGCTGGCAGCATACTGACAAGGGGCTCAAAGTGCATATCTGTGAATGAAGTATTGATTTTGAGGTTACAAGAAACTTTAGCGAGGAAGTGAATTTGCAAATCTGGAATCTCTCCCTGTACACATACACACACACACACATCTTAGTCTGTTTTCTTTTGCTTATAACAGTATACTTGAAAATGAGTAATTTATAAACAAAAGGAATTTATTTCTTACAGATTTTGAAACTGGAAATCCAAAGTCAAGAGGGTCTTCTTGCTTGTGGGGACTCTGCAGAATACAGAGACAGCACAAGGCATCACGTGGTGAGAGGGCTGAGTGTCCTTGCTCTGGTCTCTCTTTCTCTCCTTACAAAGCCACTAGTCCACACCCAGGATAACCCATTATTTCATTAACACATGAATACATTAATCTGCTAATTGATGAATTGATTAATCCATACATGAGGGCAGAGCCCTCATGACCCAATCACCTCTTAAAGTCTTCACCTTTACTCTCACATTAGGAATTAAGTTTCAACACGAGGTTTGGAAGGGACAAACATTCAAACCATAGCACGTGCATGGGCATGCACGTGCACACACACTATGTTCTTTTCTCTATAGTACTCTATCTTCAGTTATTGGTAGGCTTTTCAGTATCTTACATTAGCAGCTCTCCACTGTCTTCTAGTGATATTAAATTAAGGCTTTTATGTTCTCTTTACCGTCTTTTCTACAAACAAATCATGCTCCTGGAAAAGAAACTCTCAGTCTAATGTCACTAAAACTCTTTAGATATGGCACTTGGGTTCCATGGATCTAAATATGGTACTCTTTAAAATTTTGTACAATTTGAGTGTTTCTGTGCATGTTTGTGTGTCTTAAATTATTTTGGAATTGAATCTACAGGTTTTATAATATTGTTAAAGATTGACATTATTCCTCCTGAAACATTTTGTTTGGGTGATTTATAAAAAATAGAGTAATGAGAAAAATAATAAAAATGAAATTATAATATAACAAAACTAATAATCTCTACTACTTATTAAGTTCTTAAACTTATTTTAAATATTATTCTGGGGGCATTATATATATAAGTGTAATTAATTCTTCCAATAAACCTGTGAGTGTTTTAAAGATTAAAAGAAATGATTCTCAGAAAGATTAAGTACTTTCCTTAAAGTCTCATGCTGATTAGTGGCAGTGACAAGATTTCAAAAAGTTCTACCTGCCTGCAATGCCTGTCTCCTCAGCACACCTAATTCGGGAATTGACTAAATGACTTGCAGAATTTAATGTATTGTCTTGCCCAGGACAGGTGACAGTTTTAAGTATGACATTAGTAGTGTATGTTAAGCTGAGAAAAAGAGTTTTATTAAACTAATCAGTGAGTGGGAAGTAATTATCTTCTTCAGTTTTAGTTTTATCACTCCTTTAAGGTGGCTCACACTAAATAGCAAAAGTTTATGCTGTCAAATGTTGACCTGATTCCTGATTAAATTATTGTAATCTTTTTATGATTATAAATATACATATGTATATAGTGTTTTCTAAAAACAGCTTTTATTAGTAAATAATATAAATGTAGGTTCAATAGTTAAGAACTTTAAAAAATTCATGAAAGGAATGGTTTTAGCCATCCTTAACATGCTGATTATCTGAAGGGTCCCTGGATTATTTCAGAAGAAACAAAATCTGTTCCAGGGTCGGCTGTTTGCTGCATTACTTTGGGAATAATATTAAAATATTTTTAAGACCAGACTCATGTTCCTCAACCATAAGGAATAAAATTGTTAGACCAAGTCATCACATTTTTTCCTTCCTCAACTTGACTTTTTATTTATTTATCTATCTATCTATCTATCTATCTATCTATCTATCTATCTATCTATCTATCTATTTATTTATTTATTTATTTATTGTCTTCTTGAAGCTAAATTCTGGTGAAATGTATTGGCAGAACATTACCTGTCTGTTTTTATCATATTTTTTGCTCTCTCTTTCTCTCTCTCTCTCTCTCTCTGTGTGTGTGTGTGTGTGTGTGATCAAATTACCACCTATTTCTTCAATAGCTTTGTAAAGTTTAGTTTTACTCTTTCAACAGCTGAACATAAGTTTACATTAAATGGATATTATCTTTCTCTTATACTATCTGTATCTGAATATATATATACTAATTACAATAAGCACTTTGGAGAAACACTTTGTCTACTTAGCTTGATAAGTGCCCTCCATAGCAAATGCTTATTGCTCTTTACAATTTTTCCCTCTAAGATAAGAACTATAAGATAATAGACTAATTAAATAATTGGAAGTTTTAATTTGATTTCTGGGATAAATTGTGAGAGTTGATACACTACCAGCAATCCGCTTACATTTTAAGAAAAGAAAAAGCAAAATACTCTCTTGGAACTCTACTGAGGTAACAATGCAATGTACAATTTTGGTCACTTTAGCAATTCTTAGAGGACAAATTAAGATGCTATACAGTTTTATTATAAGGTCCTAGATTTGGAAAAAATACTTCACCAACTAATAACAAAATTAATTCATAATTGGTAAATTATAAATATATTTGCAAAAAGCACACATTATCTGAGAGGCTACCTGAAACAGTGTTGGGTTCAGGAATTATTTAGATGCATGGAATGAATTTAAGGTAAAACAGGTGGCTTTTGAAGTTTGCATGCTCTAATGCATATGTGCATACATACATGCTTTTTTGTACAAACATATGATTTCTTAAATTTTTTGGTCTGCTAAAAAAGTTCATATACATATTCAGTTATATACGTTTATCATATCATTTTGTGCACAGTGCCATGTGAAACATTACGTAATACTTCCAGGGTCACATGCTGGGAAAAGGCAATATTCATCGCATTGATTAAGGAGCTAATAACCTTTAATATGATTGAGAAGCAGGAAAAAAAGATATTTAAAAAGTTGATTAGTTGTAAGAAATAAAACAAACATGCAAGACCATAATAAATTTCCTCTCTAGTGAGCATTTGTTGAGGACCTTTTGTCAGACCTTGTGCAGTCAGAAATCATTTCACTATAGTGACAACAGTTGAAGCACTATTATTCTGCAGCACTGGCAGAGGAATGTCACTTTTTGAAATTATCCTAGAAAACCCACAAAGCATTTTGTTCTTTCTGTCTATGCTCCAATGTAATTTATGACATCTATTACGTGTAATACTTTGCATCAGCAGCACAAAGAGTGAGATTACTAAATCAGGGCTATAAATAGTGAAGATATGACATTAAGTGTATTGGGGAATATTGAAGGTGAGGGTCAAGGGCAAATACATTAGAAAATGTAGCAGGATCATCAGGATAAATGAAGTGTTTTTACAGGAAACTAATCTACTAGAGAATATACTGTTAATGCATCACTTATATCAAGCAAAAGGAAGAGAAAATTGGCAGGGGATATTCATATCCGAATCTCTAGCTCTGCTTTAACACCCATTATTTGTGGGTGAGAGTTAATTTTACATACAATGTTATTTATAAAATTACCTCATAAATAATTAGAAATATAAAACTATATCTAAAATAGTTCGTATATTATCTGAGGTTAATTTAAGTCAGTTTAACTTAGTGTGAAAACTTTCCTAAAATAACTTATTTCTCTGATAAATTAATCATCTTTATGATTTATATTTCCTTAAAATAGATATAACCCTATACAGATGCATAGGCTGCAAACTTGCAATCTATATTTAGAAATTTAACCAGAGTACATAACCCTATAATGTGACTTTTTCAAAGAGTGTTAAACCTTGGTTGTTAATGACATAAAATTTCCATCATCTATGCAAACAAATAAAAACATGAATTGTATCTTTTGAAAATTTTGTATATTTTAGTTATATAAATTTACACAACATGCAAAGTTTATTAACACATTTGGAAAGAATTTATTGTCATTCAAAGCTAATGTTATTACAAGTAGTGTCTCCATAAAGTTGTTATTTCCATTGTCTAATTTTTTAAATAATTTGCTTGGTGGTTGCATGGATATAGATATTTAGATGGAAGTTGAAATTAACTTTTAATTTTAAAACTCTGCTTCAATTCCTGGAATATTTTCCTGTTAAAATACAATTAAATAATTAAGACATGCTTTATGGCTTTATGCTTTGCATGTCTTTAAACTAAACATTCTGTGATTATGTTATGAAAAGATCCTATCCCACATGAGTGTTATGGCCTAAAAAAGACCACATTTTTACATTATATAGAGGAGAGTATATAAGAATGGAGCTCTTAGGTTACTTTGGTTCTTTCTAATTGGCTAAGGTGTAGAAGTTGTCAATTTCAAGCTCTGTGAATTTTCAAATGACCATTAATCTTTGGAGCTCACACACCATTTCCTAAGCTCAACATTCACTGATGGAAGCTTTAATGGTCTCTAACACTGTATCACAAATTAGAGGTGCGTGACTCATAGTCAATGTACCTTGACAGGTTGTGCAAAGACTACTCTGTAGACAAAAGGTAAAATAAGTGTGATAATATTAATACATGGAATAAATTGGTATGAAAAGAAAGGCCATTCTCTTGTATCCTAACACTTTCTGTTTGAAGAAAATAATTCAAAATTGTTAAATTCATCAGTACAATTTGCTTGAGTTTTACAAGGCAATAAAACTCGATAAAAATAAAATAGTTGAATTTGTGTCTAGACTTAATAGTGTAGGGTACACAATTAATGATTTGATTACTAAATTTTATTCCTTACTCAACCATCTCACAGATTATGTGAATTTGTCAATACTTAAAAACTCTCTTTAGGCATTGGTCACCTAAAAAAATAAAATCTGTGTTAGGCTTTATCATTTTTCATTCTGGAACTCTCTCGCTAGTAAGTCAAAATATTTGGCCCAGATCTCATTATTTCATTTGTAAGATAGTATATCATCAATATTTTAATGTTGCAATGAGGATAAGTAAGTTACTGTAAATGAAAAGGCTTTGAATTGTGTAATTACTTTTCCTAGTCAATAAAGAAATTCAAATTGGCCACAGGGGTGCCATTAGTGGTTTTGGGACAAGGAAAGTGAATTGACCCAACTGGGAATTTAAACCCATTTTCTGGCCTTGTTAGCACAATTCTCTAGATAGCTAAGTTAACTAGTCCTAACTAAGGTCTGATAACTAAGTTAACAGACCTAAGCTGCCAAAAACAGAGCTTCTCTGTACCTTAGTAATAAACCTACATATATGAAATACCCTTTCTGTAAGAAACAGGTTTTTAAGTTTTATTTTATTTTTATCTGACACACATTAATTGCACAAAACTCTTGACTGCACACACATATATCCAAATCTAATTCAGCACCAGAAAATTCATTCTGGTTTTCTGTGTGAAATTGACTCCAATTAAAATTCATGCATGTGTGTATTTAATAAATATTCTTCCATATTGCAATTGTTCCCTATGGATGCTTTCCTCATTGAGAGCACGGAGGCTCCAGATGCTGTTTTGTACCCTCCCCATACTTCCAGTGTGGACATCCTTTATATTCTAATCACCTTTAGATAGCTACCTCGTTTGCCTCACCTATTTGCATTAAGACTTAATATTTCATGACTTGAATGGAAGGCTAAGGGAAGGGAAAATATATAGATGGAGATGCAAAGAAGGAAAAGGCACCATTGTATTTCTGAGTATTTTTATTTCTCCATTCTTACTATTACCACTATTCTAATTCAATCTGCAGTCTGATAGGTCTTGCTTACTCCTTAAACAATGTCTCAATCACACTTCAGGTTTACTAACTTCTTGTACACATCAACAAGAATAATAAAAAAAACTGAAAAAAAATCACAATGAAGAGTATCTTTTAAGGATGAAAGTAAATAATGTGCAATCTGGAAATAAATATTTTACTATAATGCTCCATATAATTATGTTATATCCAGCGATCTGAGAATTTCTAATAAGGAAGCATTTATAAGAATAATTAGCAGACTAAATGGTAAACAAGTAGGTAAATATGAAAAAAAATATTGATTATATAAAAATTTGTTTTGTGATACAATAAATATATTATTCATTAACATATACAAGTAAATATAATTAATATATAGTTTATTTACACCAATTATATATCACATATGCTTAATATATATAAGAATACAATGAGCAAAAGTTGAAAAAATGTCAGGAAGTCAAGATTAGATTTAAATCTTTCTAATATTTTTAATTACTTCTCTGAAACACAGTGAATTCATGTAAATCATGCTTTAAAATTCCATTACCAAATCGAGTTTTATTTTCCTATCTGTTAACTTTTAGAGTCTGTTGTGATACTGCTATACATATTGTTTTACTTGCTAAGGAATAAAGTAATAAATATTGCCTTTTGCTTCACTTGTGTATATTATGAGATAGGACATAATGATGTTATACTTTGAATTTTACCTCCTATTATTTTATTTTAATTTTTTACTGTACACATTTTTTCTAAATTCTTTTTCCTTGTAACAGTGGTTTCTAAGCCTTTTTTTAATCTCTAGGTAATTTACTTGTTTTATGCCATAACTTCAACTTTCTTAAAGTATTGCGAGAATTGTAATTATTGTTAAAGTTGAAATAAATAAAAATGATATTTAGAAGAATTTTTTGAGGCTTTAATATCATTGGAGGCCCTATATTGAACGTATCATATAATTCTTAAAATATTTTTGGTACTGAAAATTTTAGTTTAAAAACAAAAACAAACTGCATTTACAGAAATTATTTTTGGTTACAAAACGTTATACTTAATTCAGTAGATTTCATAGACTGCATATGTTTTCCTTTCAAAAATTATTTGGTGTGTGTTGGGGAGAGGGCATAATGTTTCAAGAGAAGGACAACAAAGTAAGTTACATCTTTTCTAAATTAGTTAATCAACTTTGAAATTCTGTGAAATCACAAGGGTTTTACAGAACTCAAATACAGTAAGAACTCATTGAGTTAAACTGCATAGTGGTTGTAAATTAAGCAACTTGAAAGCCATGTTTAATCTTCCAAGGCATTATATGGAGAAATTAGAGCACACACACACACACTGTTCACATAGTACCCTAGTGATCCAAATTTTGGGATTTCTTTAAGGAAGAAGATTGTGCACTTGGTTTCATTTCAGAAATTAATACTTAATTTTAATTTTACTAAGATTTTCTGTAGTATAAAGAGAAATATGTACTTCAAACTATATTATATAAATGCCAATGACTATTATAGAAAGTAAAGGTCTTTTAAACACTGAAGACATTAAGCAATACTATGGACCAACTACTTTTTCAGTGTACAAAAACAATAATTTAGGATTATATCAAAAGAAGTAAAAATATTTCAAACATCCCACAAAATGCTGAATTACTTGTCAAGGCAAAAATTATGAATTATTCCCAGTCAAAAATACATATGGAAACAATAACTTGATATTGATGAATAGTAAGTGACAGTTAACATTAGCCTGAAAAACTAAAGCACTTTCTAACAATTTATGTTTCATGTTAAAACAGACTTTTCTTATGAGAAAATCTTTTCTGTCTCCTGATGGAAAGAAAAGAATAAGTAATTACCTTTCAGATAAAATTGAAAATATAAGGGAATTATACATGCTACTGCTCACATTTTGCTCCAGGAAAAGAAGACAGTGTATGGGTTTATTAGTAGGTATATGTAATACTCATGGATAGTATAGAATAACCACACAAAAATTTAACATTTATTTTTATGTAGTCACTCATTTCCGCTTGACTTTTCCAGGACTCAGAAATAGTTTGGTTGTCAGTGAAGCAACTTAAGTTGACATTTTAAAAAATGTGTTTTATTTATATTATTTTTTTAATGATAAAGTGCTTTGTATTTATTTTTTATTATTTATTTTTATTACTTATTTTTTATTTTAATTTATCAATATACAATGTAGTTGATTTTCATGTACCTTTGCCAATTCCTCCCTCCTGTCTCTCATCAACATCATATCTGTTCACTTATGTTAACAAGTTCAAGGAATCATTGCAGTTGTTGTCTTCTTCCATTCTCCCCATTTATTTGTTTTTATATCTATTTATTTATTTATTTTATTAGCTCCCACATATAAGTGAGAACATGTGGTATTTCTCTTTCTGTGCCTGGCTTATTTCACTTAGTATAATTTTCTCTAAGTCTGTCCATGTTGCTGTGAATGGTAGTATTGAATTCTTTTTTTGTAGCAGAGTAGTATTCAACTGTGTCTCAACCACTCATCTGATGATGGGCATTTAGGCTGATTCCAACTCTTGGCTATTGTAAATAGTTCTCCAATAAACATGGGAGTACAGTTATCTCTTTGACATAATCATTTCCATTCATTTGAGTATATACCCAACAGTAGGATAGCTGGGTTACATGGTGGTTCTATATATAATTGTTTGAAAAACCTCCATACCATTTTCCATAAAGGCTGCACCACTTTGCAGTCCCACCAACAGTGTAGGAGGGTACTTTTTTTCTACATCATCACCAACATTTATAATTATCAGTCTTTTGGATATTTGCCATCCTCACTGGAGTGAGATGATATCTCAAACTGGTTTTGATTTGCATTTCCAGAATGCTGAATGACATTGAGCATTTTTTCATGTGTCTGTGTGCCATTTGTATATATTCCTTTGAGAAATACCTATTCAGCTTCTTTGCACATTTTTTTATTGGGTTACTTGCGGTTTTTTTTTTTTTTTTTTTTTTTTGCTCTTAAATTGTTTGAGTTCCTAGCATATTCAGGATATTAATCCTTTGTCAGATGTATATTCTACAAAAGCAGCCAGATATATAAAGCAAACACTATTAGACCTAAAGAAAGAGATAGACACTAATACCATAGTAGTAAGGCACGTGAACACCCCACTCTCAACATTGGACAGATCATCTAGGCAAAAAATCAATAGAGAAACACAAGATCTAAACTACACTTTAGACCAATTGGACTTGACAGACATATACAGAACATTTCATCCAACAGCCTCAGAATATACATTCTTCTCGTCAGCACATGGAACATTCTCCAGGGTAGACCACAAGTTAGGTCACAAATCGAGTCTCAAAAAATTAAAAAAAAATGGAATTATTCCATATATTTTTTCAGACCAGAATGGATTAAAACTATAAATCATTAACAAATGAAACTCTGGAAACTATACAAATATTTGGAAATTAAACAACATTCTACTTAATGACATATGGGTCTAAGAAGAAATTGAACAGGAAATCAAAAAATTTATTGAAACTAATGAGAATAATGACACATCACATGAAAACCTGTGGGATATTGTAAAACAGTACTGAAGGAAAATTTATTGTAATAAATGCTTTCTTCAGAAGAATGGAAAGATGGCAAGTAAACAGCCTAGCACTTCACCTTAAAGAACTAGAAAAACAAGAACAGCCCTAACCCAAAGTTAGTAGATGGAAAGAAATAATTAAGATCAGAGCAGAACTAAATGAAATAAAAACCAAAAAATGATGCAAAAGATCAATTAAACAAAAAGTTGGTTTTTCAAGAAGATGAATGAAGTTATCAAGCCATTAGCAAGGCTAAATAAGAAAAAAAAGTGGAGACACAAATAACAAAAATTAGAATTGAAAAGGAGACTACTCCTGATATCTCAGAAATACAAGGAACCTTTAGAGATTACTATAAACAACTGTACACCAACAAATTTGAAAATATGGAGGAAATGGCTAAATTTCTGGACAAGCACAAATGACTAATACTGAATGAAGAAGACAGAAAATCTGAACAGAACAATAGCAGTCAAAAGATTGAAGCTGTATTAAGCAGTCTCCCAACAAAGAAAAGCCCAGGACTGGAGTGCTTCACTGCAGAATTCTACCAAAACTTTAAAGAAGAACTAATATCAAATCTCTACAAACTATTCCAAAAACTTGAAACAGAGACCTTTCACCCAAACTCATTCTATGAGGCAAACATCACCCTGATACCAAAACCAGACAAAGATACAATAAAAAAAGAAAACTACAGGCCAATATCTTTGATAAATATAGATGCAAAAATTCACAATAAAATACTAGCTAACAGAATACAGCAACACATATGAAAAATTATACACCATGATCAAGTGGGATTCATTCCAGGGATGCAAGGTTGGTTCAACTTATTCAAGTCAATAAATGTGATATACCACATCAAGAAAATCAAATATAAAAATCATATGATCATCTCTGTAGATGTCGAAAAAGCATTTAACAAAATTCAACATTTGCTCATGCTAAAGACTTTCTGTGAATTAGGTATAGAAGGAAAGTATCTCAACACAATTAAAGCCATATATGACAAACCCACTGCCAGTATCATCCTGAGTAAAGAAAAGTTAGAAGCTTTTCCCTTAAGATCAAAAACAAGACCAGGTTGCCCACTCTCACCACTCCCATTCAACAAAGTGTTGGAAGTACTAGTCAGAGCAATCAGGGAAGAGAAGGAAATAAAGGGCATCCATACTGGAAAAGATGAATTCAAATGGTCTCTGTTTGAAGATGATATGATCCTATACATAGAACAGCTGGAAGATTCTACAAAAAAATTTTTAGAGTAGGTAAATGATTTCAGCAGTTTTAGGATACAAAATTAACATGCAAAAATCAGTAGCATTTTATACTCCAGTAATGAATGAGCAGAGAGAGAAATCAAGAAAGCTAGCCCACTTTCAACAGTCACCAAAAACTAAATTACCTTATAATAAAGTTAACCAAGGATGTGAAAACTCTCTATAATGAGAACTACAAACCACTGCTGAGAGAAATTACAGAGGACACAAAAAGATAGAAAGATATCCCATGCTCTTGGATTGGAAGAATTAACATTGTGAAAATACCCATACTACCCAAAGTGGTCTCCAACAATCCCCATCAAAATTCCAATGACATTCTTCTTGGAAATGGAAAAAAAAAAAATTCTAACATCTATATGGAATTTTTTTTTAAAAAAGCCATGAATAGTGAAAGAATCCTGAGCTAAATAAATAAATAAACAAACAAACAAACAAATAAATAAAGCTGAAGACATAACAGTACCTGACTTCAAACTATACCACAAAGCTATAGTATCCAAAACAGCATGATACTGGCATAAAAACAGACAAATGGACAAATGAAACAGAATCCAGAATCCAGAAATCAATGCATGTGCCTACAGCCATCTGATCTTTGACAAAGGCACCAAGACTACACACTGGGAAGAGACTGCCTCTCAGTAAATGGTGCTGGGAAAATTGGACATTCACATGTAAGAGAGTGAAACTAAACCCATACCTCTCACCTTATAACAAAATCAACTCAAAATGGATTAAATAATTAAATATACATCCTGAAACACTAAAACCCCTAAAAGAAAACCTGTAGGAAACACTTCAGGACGTAAGATTGGGGATAGGCTTTATGAATATAAAAGGACAGTCAACCAAAGGAAAAATAAACAAACAGGATTATATCAAAGTACAAAGCTTCTGCACAGCAAAAAAAAAAACAATTAACAGAGGGAAAAGACAACCAGCAGAGTGGGAGAAAATATTTGCAAAATCATGTGTTTTAAAACAACTTCCTGACAAAATTATCAATAGAATTACAGTCTGCTAATTGTCCCCCAAAATCCATTTTGTCATTTCACTTTTTAGTAAAGAAATCCTCTGTTTTAGAAGACCAACTTGTTAAATAGAAGAAGCCATTTTTCCTAGCCTCCATGAAGCTAGATGTGGCCACCTTCTTAAGTTTTGTTATGTGACTGTGAGTAGCAAAAATGTGTACAACTTCTGGACAACATCTTCATGAGTGACAGTTTGATTTCTACTTTCTCTATCCCCTTCCCAAAAGACAGACAGCAGAAATCAAGGGTACGAATCAACAACAAAAAATGCATCCACCGGACACTTAGAGATAGCATATAAGAAGGCAGAGTTCTGATTTTTTTGATTCACTGCATTTTGGGTCTGTTTATTATAACAGCTTTATCTGTAACCAAATTCAGTGGCTTTGTATGTGTGGATATTAGAACACTATTTGGAGAGTATACAAGCATGGATAGATTTAAGAAAGTTAATTTTCAGCCCCTTAACTTGCATATAATCTATTTTTTTAAAAAAATTATTTCTGCATGTAGATATCCAGTATTCCCAGTGCCTTTTATTGAATAGACTGTGCCTTCTTTTCAATGTATGTTCTTTGTCAAAAATCAGTTGGCTGTAAATAAGGAGAAACTAGATATACATATACAGAAGAAAGAAACTAGACGCCTCTCTCTCACTACATACAAAAATCAACTGAATATGGATTAAAGACTTAAGTGTAAGACCTGAAACTATAAAACTACTAGAAGAAATAAAAAACATAGGAGAAATACCCCAAGACATTGGCCCAGATAAAAATTTTAAGACTTCAAAAGCACAGGCAACAAAAGCAAAAATAGACAAATGGGATTACATCAAACTAAAAACTTCTGCACAGCAAGGAGACAAATCAATAGAGTGAAGCGGCAACTGGCAGAATGGAAAAAAAAATATTTGCAAACTATTCATCCAACAGGGGACTAATATCCAGAGTATATGAGAAACTTAAATAACTCAACAGCGATAATAATAATAATAATGATGATGATAATAATAATAATAATAATAATTTAATTTTAAAAATGGGCAAATGATCTTAATAGGCATGTCTCAAAAGAAGACATACACATGGCCAACAGATGTATAAAAAATACTCAGCATCACTAATTATAAGGAACAAGCAAATTAAAACCACAAAGAAATACCACCCCAGTGAGAATGGCTATTTTAAAAAAGACCAAAAAAAAAAAAAAAAAAAAAAAAAACAAACCCAAATTCTGGCAAGACAAGAATGTGGATAAAACAGAATATTTATATATCATTGGTGGGAATGTAATTTATTACAGCCATTATGGAAAACAGTATGGAGGATCCTCAAAATATCAAAATTAAACTACCATATGTTCCAGCAATCTCACTGCTGGGTATTTATACAAAGGAAAAGAAGTTAGCATACGGAAGAGGTATCTGCACCTCCATATTTATTGCATCACTATTCATAATAGCTATAATGTGGAATCAACCTGTGTCCATTGACACATAAACAAATGAAGAAAATGTGGCATATATACAGAATGGAATACTCCTAAGCCATGAAAAAGAATGAAATCCTGTCATTTCCAGTAACATGGATGATACTAGAAGACATAATGTTAAGTGAAATAAGTCAGGCCCAGAAAGACAAATACTGAATGTTTTCGGTCATATGTGAGAGCTAAAAATAGTTGAGCATTTAGAAGTAGAGAATAGAATTGTGGTTACTAGAGTTTAGGAAAGTTATACAAGAAGAGGTTGTTTAAGGGATACAAAATCACATTTAGATAGGAAAAATAAGTTCTAGTGGTGTGCAGTAGTTCTAGGCATCTGTAATTAACAATAACTTACTGTATATTCTCAAATTGCTAGAAGAAAGGGGCTCAAATGTTCTCATCACAAACAAATGATAAAGTTTTGTGACGATGAATATGCTAATTACCCTGATTTGATCATCACGCATTGTATAGATGTATTGAAATACAACGGTATACCACATACATTGGTACAAGTAATACATGTCAGTTAAAAAATAAATAAAATGAAAAAATAAAAATGAAAAATGATTTGCCTGAGAACATGTCTGATTTATCAACATGTCTTCTCCAATTTCACATAGCAAAAGCATACATACCCCTTTTGCCATCTCCAATCTTAGTACAGTGTGATGCTCAGGCTATGGAAACCCCATGGTATTAAAACCCTGTGGTATTAAAGCTTTCTTTAATGATTGATCAAGAATCCATAAAGCCACAGGACTTCATCTGCTCCTCTGTCATAACAATAGCAATGTGGTGCGAGTAAATGGCAGAATCTAGATATAAACTCAGGTGGTTGGCTTTAGTGCTTGTTCTCTTAATCATAGCGCAAAGACTTCAAAAAAGCCAGACCAGAATACAAAACTATCACACACAAAGCTCTTAGATGAAGGGAGAAAAGCCCTGACTGAGTTCCCCTGGAATCCAAGGTTTAAAAATAAAAATAATCAAAAACAAAAATTTATGGAATGTTTACTATATATCAGGAACCACGCTAAGCCATTTACAGAGATTTACAGTAATTCTGTGAGACGGATATTATAATTCTTGTTTTCAGATGACTAACTGAGGCACAGTAAGGTTGAAGCAACTATTTTAAAGGTAGCATAAGAAGCATGTTGCTAAGTAAGTGTTCAAATCCACTTAGACATGGGGCAGGTGTTAATTTGTGTTGACCTAACCCAAGACCTCAATTATAATAGCTCCTCTGATAAATAAATAAATGTCAGTATGGATGACCACAAGTTATGTTTAGAATCCTTTTCAAAATTTATATTCACTAAAAGACCACAGATTTTGACAAGTAAATAAACCTTTTTATGATGGCTCTGGCATTACAGAAACTAATATAATATTAATGTGAAAAATGCTGATGCTTTGTAAATTGACAATGATAGCTATTTTATTTTTATCCCTACTTAATCATTAAAGTAGTCACAGTGGGTGGCCTTTCTACTTGAATCTTGGCTTTTCATGGAAATCTATGCTGCTATGAATCTTCATGTATAAGTATTTGAGTAGACAATTTTTATTTCTCGTGGGTAAAATCTAGGTTTGAAAACTGTGTTGTGTGCATAAATATATGCATAACTTTATAAATAACATAAAATGTTTTCCAAAGTAAGTGTATATGTAAATATGCAAATAATTTCAAAGTGTTTTCTCCTAAATGGTTGTTCCATTTTAAACTCCCTCACCTACCTGCACTACAGGAGAGTTCTGATTGATTCACATCCACACTGCTACTTGGTTACCTCAGTACTTTTAATTTTATTTATAAAACAGAATAATTGTACATATTTATGGGGCACTATGTGATACTTTGATACATGTATAAAATGTGTAATGATTAAATCAGTTTAACGTATCCATTACCTCAAATATTTATCATTTTATGTGGGGGAGATTAAAAAATCCTCTCTTGTAGCTTTTTTTTTTTTTTTTTGGTGGCTGCCCAGTATGAGGATCCAAACCCTTATCCTTGGTGTTACAAGGCTGAGCTCTAACCAACTGAGCTAACTGGCCAGCTCCAGTAGTGTGTATACAGCTGTGTGCTATGCAGTTTTTAATTTGCATTTCTCAGAAGACTAATTTTTAGCTTATTACTATGTGCTCACTGGAAATTTATATAATTTTTTAAATGTATGGTTAAAGTTGGTTGACCATTTTATTGGGTTGCTGACCTGTTGCTATTAAGATGTATACTACTGTTATTCTTATAAAGGTCAGAAACTTGCATTTTCAGTATTTTCTCCAGTCTTTGAAGAGCCTTTCTTTCCTCTAACTCTTTCTCTTTAAGAACAAGGATTTTTTTGTAGTTTATAGAAAAACAAACAAACAAACAAACAAAAAAACAAAAAAACCCTTGTTCTTAAACAGAAACACCCACTGTTGAGAGAAAATAAAGCAGACACAAGAAGATGGAAAGATATCCCATGCTCTTGGATTGGAAGAATTCATATTGTGAAAATGTCCATATTACCCAAAGTGATCTATAGATTTAATGCAATCCCCATCAAAATTCCAATGACATTTTTCTCTGAGATGAAAAAGCTATCCAGATATTTATATGGAACAACAAAAGATCACACATAGCCAAAGCAATCCTGAGGGGGGAAAAAAATAAAGCTGAAGGCATAACACTACCTGACTTTAAACTACATTACAAAGCTATAATAACCAAAACAGCATGGTGCTGAAATAAAAACAGGCAAATGGACCAATGAAACAGAATAGAGAATCCAGAAATTAACACATGCACCTACAGCTATCTGATCTTTGACAAAGGAAGCAAGCTAAGTACTGGGGAAGAGACCGCCTTTTCAACAAGTGGTGCTGGGAAAACTGGATACTAATATGTAGGAGAATGAAACTAGACCCATATTTTTCATCATACACCAAAATCAATCAAAATGGATTAAATAATTAAATATACACCCTGAAACAATAAAATTCCTTAAAGAAAACAGATGGAAAACACTCCAGGAAGTGGGAGGGGTACAGAATTCATAAATAGGACCCAAAAAGTACAGGCAACTAAAGGTAAAATAAACAAATGGGATTATATCAAACTAAAAAGCTTCTGCACAGCAAAAGGAACAATCAACAGAGTAAAAAAAAAAAAAAACAACCAACAGAGTGGGAGAAAATATTTGCAAAATATACATCTGACAAAGAATTAATATCCAGAATATACAAGGAACTCAAAAAAGTTTACAGCAAAAAAACATATAACCCAATTAAAAAATGGGAAAAGGAGCTGAACAGGCATTTCCAAAGGAAGATATACAAATGGGCAACAGACACATGAAAAAATGTTCAATATCACTCAACATCTGGGAAATGCAAATCAAAACCACACTGAGATACCCTCTCATTCCAGTTAGGATACCTAACACCCAAAACCGAGGACAATAAGTGCTGGAGAGGTTGCAGAGAAAAAGAAACACTCATCCACTGTTGGTGGGAATGCAAAATGGTGCTGCCTTTATGGAAAATGACATGGAGGTTCCTCAAACAATTACAGGTAGATCTACCATATGACCCAGCTATTTCACTGCTGGGAATATACCCAGAGGAATGGAAATCATCATGCTGAAGGGGTACCTGTACTCCAATGCTTATTGCAGCTCTATATACAATACCCAAGAGCTGGAACCAACCCAAATGTCCATCATCAGATTAGTGGACAAGGAAACTGTTATACATTTACACAATAGAATACTACTCTGCTATAAAAAGGAATAAAATACTACCATTCACAACAACGTGGGTGGACTTAGAGAAAATTATATTAAGTGAAACAAGTCAGACACAGAAAGAGAAATACCACATGTTCTTACTTATTTGTGGGAGCTAAAAATTAATAAATAAATAAACACACAAACAATTAAAGGGTGGGGGTGTGGGGAAGAAGACAGAATAGCCACAAAAATTCCTTGAATTATTTAAGTCAAGTGCACAGATATGATGGGTGTGTGTGGGGGGGGGGAGAGGAATGGGAAAAGGGGCATGAAAATAAACTACAATATATTTGGAGAAATAAAATAAAATAAAATAAATTAAAAAAAAAACACCTTAGAGAGGAATAAAAGTAAAGAAAAAAATATAAAATACTGTTCCGTGCATTGCACAGCTAGAGAGCAGCACCGCCAGAAAGGTGAGATCAAACACAGGAACATTAAAAGACAGAAAAAACATATTAAAATGGCTCTAGAAAACTGAAGCAAATTTTTTTGTCCTCAACATAAGATCAAATAAATGTTCATTTAGTCAAAATAAACAAACAAATAAATAAATAAATAAAAGAACAAGGTTTTTTAAAAAAAATTTTGATAAAGTCGATTTTTTTTTGTATTGTTTATTCTTCTTTTGAACTAATTCATCTTTCCTTCCCCCCAAGGTCACCCAGATATTCTCATAGTTCTTTAAAAGATATCTGAGTTTTCACTATTTTGTTTAGATCTATGATCCAATTTGAGTTAAGTCTTTATGTGAGAGCAGGTTATATTCAAGGCTCACTTTTTCTCCCATGAAGATATGGAGATTTTAAGCTCCATTTGTTACAAAGACTGTCCTTTCCCACATAAATATTCTTGGTGTCTTGGCCAAAAATTATTTGAGCATATGTGTGGGACATATTTTTGGTCTTATTATTCTTCTGTTTGGATCTCTATGTCCATTCTTACTCAGTAACACACTGTTTTGATTACTCTATACTCAGCCTTAAAAATCAGTTTATATAATTTTCTCCAAGCACATCCATGTTGCTGCAAATGACAAAATTTCATTCTTTTTTATGGCTGAGTTATATTCCATTGTGCAAATATACATTTTTCTTATCAAATCATCAATCAATGGACATTTAAGGTGGTTCCATACCTTAGCTGTTGTAAATTGTAAGAAGAGCTGTGATTAATGTGGAAGTGCCGGTATCCCTTTGGCATGATGATTTCCATTCCTTTGGGTATAAAAAGAAAGAAAGAAAGAAAAGGAAGGAAGAAGGAAGGAAGGAAGGAAGGAAAAAAGAAAGAAAGAGGAAGGAAGGAAGGGATAGAGAGAGAGTCAGAGAAAGAAAGAAAAACCACAATAAAACATTGATGTTTCAGAAGAGAATAGACATGTAGTTACTAGAGGTGGGAAAGGGGAAGGGAGCGGGGATTAGGGAGTAGGTAGCTGAGAGACAAAGGATAATTACGACTTGTAATGATGAACTTGCTAATAATATTGATTTGATCATCACATACTGTGCAAAAATACTGATAGTTAACTTGGCACCCATAAATATGTATAATCAAAAATAAAGAAAAAATATTTTAATATAAATCCTCTATCTTTGCTTTCTTTGTTTAGATTGCTTTTGAATTAAATAGCCTTTGCATTTCTGTAGAAATTATAGAAATAAGCTGGACAATTTATTCAAAATACCTGCTACATTTTAATTGGAATTATATTAAATCTATAAATTAGTTCAGGGAAAGTTGATATCTAAACAATATAGAATATGAATATAGCATAAGTAATTCATGAATTAATATAATTTAAAAGAAGTAAATAAAAATGAATGCAATTCCAGTAATAAGAGATAATTACCTGTACATTTTAGTTTTAGACAGATAATAATAGATAAAAAGAATTGAATAAGATATTTAGTTTGCATATCTAAGATATACACAAATTATCTATATTATAAAATCAATATGCTATATTGTTTTCAAACAAGTTTTCCTTTTTGTCTTAACACTATCAGCATTCAAATATGTCCATGTTGAAAAACATGAATCTATTTCATTCATGTTTGTGCCTGGATGTTTTTTCATTATATAGATACATCATCATAAACAGCATTGATTAATTTTAGAACATTAAAGATGCTTCTATTTTTTGCTATATAAACAATTCTATAATAAAAATTATTGTACAGATACTTCATATATCTCCCTCCCTATAACACTAGGATAAATTCTTAAAAGTCTAATTACTAGATTTATATATTTTAATTTTATATGTAAGTAAATACTGGTCCAAGTTAGATTTTTACAACAATATATAATAGAACCCATTTCCACAGACACCTGAAAATTTTAAGCATTACCATTTTTCCCCATTTTCTTGCATTACTTTTCAAATTACTTTTAATCTATTGATAAAGTTGTAAAAGGCTTATCCAAGTGCACTAGAAGCTATCAGATATATAGTAATACATAGAGATTTGTGATGTTTTTTATGAGTCCAGAAAAGTGTAAATACTTAAAGTAAACTTAAAAAATAATTGCTTCTTCCATGAAAAATGAATCATATAATTAAATTATCTGAGTATGCTCAGTGTTTGCCAAGCACAGTTTATGCACTGGAGATAAATTTGTGAAGAAGAAAAACAAAAACAACATTTACGAAGAACTCACTCTTAACTTAAGGGTTTTGAGCATGTAATAAATAAATAAATAGTTTTGACAAGAAGAAATAGCAAATATTTCATTAACATTCAGGAAATATATATTGAGTCTCTTCTCTGCTTAGAACATATTTTAAAAAGCAGGGAAAATTTGGTCCAAATTCTAGTATGAACCCCCTACATACTAGAAAAACCACATAAGAAATAAGTATATTTTATTGTATGGTATATCTTGAAAGATCATAAAATAATAGACCAGTGTAAGGGGAATTAGAGGGCATTGGGAACTGTTACACAGAGAATTAGAATTACAACAGAGTGTTGTGGCAGAAGGATGAGAGATCACTAAGCAAGTGATATATAAGCTGAGATTTGAATGACAAAAAAGAAAACATTCATTTTAAGATTTCCTGTCAGGGAGAGTAAACAGTGTGAAGGCTCTACAGCAGAAATAAAACTGGCATATTTCAAGTAAAACAAAAATAAAAAAGAAGGCAAATAAGCTTGGAGCTTAGAGGAAATAAAAGATTCACAAGAGCTGGTGTCCGTGAAGCAAGCATGAGCTATAACTATTGGTAAGAAAGGCATGCAAAGAATAGCTCATCCTTTTAAATCATACATCAACAGGAAAAATTGTATTTCTTTATATCTTCATAAATATACATATAATTTTATTTCTGTGTGTGTAGCATGTGTTTGTGTGTGTTTCTGGATACAACCACAAAGTAACGTGAATGATATTACTGAATGTTGTCCTTTGATTCCACTGACTTTTTAAGAGGATTGTCTAAATTTTCAGAATTTTTCCAAATGAGATGTCAGGTGCATGTCTAGTTGATTTGCTACTTCCAGGAGTGGCCAAAAAGAATAAAGATATGTGTCAGGGAAGTTGGGACACTGGATGAGAGAAGTAGGTCACAATGCATGTGAGAAGGAAATAATATGAAGAGAGAATGACACGTTACTGAAATGCTAAGAGCAATGCCCTGGTAATAAAAGAGGTAAGGATCTCAATCCAAACATTTGGATGTGCATAGGTATAACTTCCTTTAACTATTTAATTTATGTTAAGTCTCCATTTCAACAGAAGAAAAAAGTTAAATTTATTTGCATTTTATTTCCATTTCCTGTTGTATCTAAATTGCATGGGTTGGGAGAGGAGGAACTTTTTGTCTTCATTGTCATCTGTCTATGTTGACAACTGTCATGTGTGTTAGCTAGTCCTCTCCTCAACCTTTGGTCTATGCACGTTGTCAGTGAGTTCCCCTCCACAATTGTTTTTAGATCTGCATTCTTTCCTCCTCACCTGTATGTCAATAAAAGCAGAACCGTGTTCCTTCTGCTGTTCCTTGAAGCTGCTCTGTTATTTTCAAAGGTGTAGTATTTCACTTCTTTGTTTTCTTTCCTGTTTTCTATAGCTGTATTTAAGAAACATGAAATAGCATTTCTATGCTATTAAATTTCTTATAGTACGTGGATCTTTTTTCTTGATATTACTATCTTCTTTAATAGGGTTTAGAAATTGGAGCAGATTAAAAAACAACGACGTTCATGTTTAAAATAACAACAACAACACACCCATTTTTGGAAAACCATCAATACCCATTTACTTGATTGCCCTCTTATTTTTTCATCCCCAACCACCCTCACCCCCCAAAATATATATATATTTTTCTAATCTCAAGAATAAGAAACATTGTTTATTTATTAATCTGCTTTCTCCAAAATCATTTTCACTGTAATGAATCTTTATAGTTCCTGTGGTCCTGGATTTGGAAATCAAAACACAAAAAATCCTTCACCAATTAATGGCATGGCAAGTTGAGATCCCAGGCAAAGTGGAAAAACTGTCTTAGAGGCAAGCTGAATTAGCAAAGCATTTAGGTACTCATATATATGACGTATATGCCATTCAAATACTATACTTTACCCACAAAATACAATGAATTTAAAATTTCGCTGTAATGTAGATGTGTTCATTAGAGAGGTTTTTTGAGTCCTTACAATAAAGAATTAAGAAGAAAAGGCAAAAACAGAGCACAGATAAACTTGAAAACTAAAATTAGAAATTTTATTTATTTTAAAATAAAGAACATGAGCATACCCTTTTCTGCTCACCACTCATGTAATACATTATAGTAATTTGTAAAAAATAGTTGTATTAATAATTATACTTTTATGAACTTCCAAGAGCAGTAATATAGTGAGAAGACTCAGAAAACTTACTTACTCTTAAGTCTGAGGGTTTGCTTTTATATTTTTATCAATCTGTCTGTGAAAACCTTTCTACAACAAGGAATTCAAATACGGGGAGAATCTGCACTTCATCATTTAGCTCTCACTGAACAAACCATAGAAAAGTCTTGGTGCTATCTAGCTATTATATGCATCTTTAATAGTATAAAAACACAAAAAAGAGTAATGGAACTTATTAAATAAATTTAAAAGGAAAGGATAAAAATTTTCTTGTTAAGTATAATTGATAGCACAAATCTAATCTGTAAGGTTAATAAGCACTTTAAAACTAATGAATCAAGTAAAGACTTATGTACTTAATATAATTATATGTAGTTAGAGGGTATATTCATTTTTATATATTAAAATCCATATTTTATTATGTCAAAAATATTAATTAAAGATGTTACAGATTATATTATGTAAATTCTGAATTGAAGTCTTTCGATTCATAATTTAAATCCATTTTTACAATTAAACAGTATTTATATGAACTATGTGCTTTGAAATATTATAAAAAGTCATCATTTTATACACTTAATAAATATTAGGTACCTGATATGTGTCAGACACCAATAATCAAAGCAGTGACCCTATTCTCAAAAGTTTCTGTCACTCACACAATGTTAATGATAAGAAATGAAGAAAGTAATAATATAGGGAAATTTAGAACATCTTAATGGTGTGCACAGAAGAGGCACCTAACTCAGTTTGGGATGAAAGAGGGAGGATTTGAGAAATGTTTCTAAATGGAGTTAGACTAAATGATTAGGCATTATCTAGACCTAGAAGGAGGGGAAAAGGACTTTAAGCAGAGAAAATATCAGCAGGTGATAAAAGGAAAGAGGAAAATTCTGCACATTTGTGTAACCCTAGGTAGCTGCAAGAACCACATCCTAAAATGGACATGAAAGCATAGTAAGAAACAATGCTGAAAACACAGGCAGAGGCTGAAGGCTTAACAATTTCATATAGCAAATGAATGGATTTATGTCTCGTTTGAAAGTCTCCTGTGGGATTTTGAGCATGACATGATCAGAGATGTATATATTTAATCTATTTCAAAAATGTATTTTATTTTAGAGTTATTTAGCAATAAGCGTGTAATTCACAACACTAAAGTGGTAAAACTGACAGAAACATGAAGATGTGAGCAAAAAGACATGATGCAGGCATCTATCTCAATGTTAATTACTTTTTTAATTCTTTTTTTCCTCCATTTTCATCTCATATTTCTCAGTGGGTAAAACAGTGTGTGTCCTTCATCATGGGACATCAGAGCAGAAGGCCATGTAAAATTTTGATAAAATGTAATACGGTAGACCCACCCACCCTTGATATTTTCAGATTGACCCAGCCTAACAGGTATTGTGTTTATCAGATCGGTTATTATATTTGGAACACACATTTTTTGACCTTAAAGAGTCATATTCCAAGCATGAAGCACTGCATTTAGTGCCTCAAGTCACTTCAGGGTCCTATCTAACTCGGAACTAGGCTTGAAGTGATCTTTGTAAGAAACAAGAACTACTAATAATGCTGCATTATTTGGAACTTAACAGCCTCCTGCATTGACCTTCTTTTTCCTGAGAGAGGAAATAACTTTCTTCACTCACTGAGGAATAAATTTTTTTCTTTATATGCTTAGGGAAATATGAAAATATGAGAGCATATTTCTAGAAGGCTTTCTCCCTCATCATAGTGATACAAGAAACAAACATAAAAGCCCCCAAAACAAACAAATGGAAAATAGGGAATGAGGCATGACTGAAACTTAATCCCAGGAAAGCCTTATTAGATCTAAGCATATTCAGATCTTATTCAGATCTAAGCATATCTGTTGTCTGATCTGCAAATAAAGTAAAAAATGTTTGCAAGGACCGGACTGAAAATAAGAACTCGATGGGAAAAAAAAAAAAAAAAAAAAAACAGGGAATACAAGTTCTTTAAATGGGGAAGTTAGTCATTTGTTGAATTTTGGTCAGGGAGAGAAAATGGGTCAATGAGATTAGACACATATGTTTATAACAACAGATCAGGAATGAAAGCATTATTTTGCTTAAAAAAATAAGTTATTAACATAATGTAGACAAACTAAGGCAAAACAAAACAAAACAAACAAACAAACAAACAAACAAAAAAACCAAAAACCCATGATGAATTGCAGAATGTAGGGCTTCCAGAGAGAGAGCTTTAAGAAGCTTCAAAAGAGTTAAAGAGAAGACTTCCAGGACATTAAATTTATCTTCAATATTCAGAGTTGAAGGTTTTCTCATGAGCCTATGCTAAAAGAGACATGAAGCAGCCAGGTTTTAGTGAGTAATAAAACATCCCAGGGACTAGGATCTTCCCTGGACTAAAGTCTGAGTAGTTAAATCTAATAAATCGATCAGAGAAAATTTCAACTCCGGATAAAGAATCACAAGCAAGATAACCCAAGTCAGTGTACAGTAGACTAAGTTGCATCTTTGTCCCTTAAAATCCTTTCTGAATTGAGTTGATTATTTATTCAAAAGTGAATTTATTCTCCAATAGAAAAAGAGTCTGAATAAGACAAAGAGTTGAACATGATATATCAGGCTTACGTCCTTTTAAATTTTATTAAATAATTTTAGTAGTTGTAAGTTTCTTAATTTTTTTCTTAATTTTTCCAATTTTTAAAAAAACAAATTCTATCTATTCCTGTAACTACTAATACTACATATGTCTTCAAAATGTCTGTATGATTGTTCACATATAGCAGGGAGTTAAGAAATTTGGATATTTTCTTGCTTTACAGCTGGCTTGTAATTAAAGCAGAAAAATATTTGATAACACTTACAAAAGAGAAATAATGAATCAAATCCCTAGGTCATCTTAGAAATGAAACAATGCAAAATTTAAATAAAGGCATAAAGAAGTAAATGACACAGAATTTTAGTTTTTCAACTAACAAGAGATTCCATGATTCTCTATAAGCTGAAACCAGTCATTTTATCTCCTAATGAATTGCAATGGCATTTTGTATGACCTTATTTATAATGCAATTATACATTGATTCATTCAATGCATATTTATGAGCATCTACTAAATGGTAGAGACCTTTTTAGTTCCTATCAAAGAGTTATGGAAACTGCCCTGGAAGACACCAAGACAGAGAAATAATCAAACAATTACAACAATCCGGTAAATATTTCAGAAGATAAAGAACAATGTATTCAGTGATGTAAAAACTGGAGTTGGATGATCACAAAGAGTAGTAAGAAAGTAAAGTTAAAGCTGGGACTTTAAATATTCAAAAGAGGAGTTAGCAAATAGGAGATAATGTACCTGAAGAATAATATTTCAAGCAGAGGGAACAACTATACATCCAGCAAGAGAGTCTTGTTCTAAGAAGTAAAAATCAAAAGGGCAGTGTAGCTCTAACACAGAATCTAGAGACAGAAAAAAACATGAGGAATGATGTTGCAGAGATAAACAGTCCAGATTTTCAAAGGAATCCTCTAACTGCAGCATGGAAATGGATTGTATGCTAGGTAGATAAATCAAAAAGGTTTTGCAGTAATACCTGCCAGAGATGCAAACTTCAAATGCAGTAGTGATGATGATATGAAAATGAGTAGAATGTTAAAAAGAAAAAAAAAATCTAGGAATTCGGTATTACCAGTCTTACTAGTTAAACATATGAGATTTTCAGGGGTCATTGCAAGAATAGTTTTACTGGAGTGACTAGGGAAGAAAGTAGATTATAATGGGTTGAATAATAAACGTAAAACAGGTAAGTAAAAGAAAATATATGAATCTATCAAAATGTTTGGGTGGAAAGAGAAGTGTAATGATTTTGCAGTGCAGGATAGAAGGGGAGCCATTTGAACATGGTTTCATGCTTATAGCAGAAAGCCAATGCAGGGAGAGAAAAAAGTTGAAGATACAGCAGAAGAGAAGGATTAGAATTGAAATACTATCTTTAATGAGGCAAATGTGGTTGGCTTCAGAGCAGAGGTTCAGAACAAAGAATTACCTTTGTACAGGAGTGTACAGTAAGAGGAAGTAGATATGTTTTTTGAAGAATTTGTGGCAAGAGTTTGAGGGACAGTTAAATTTTAAAGCTGACAAGTCAATCTGGAATTTATGGAAGGACCATGGACCTAAGGAACTGAGATAGTTATAAGAGAGCTGAAGCTATGGACCATTCAATATGATCAAAAACAAAAATCAGGAAAAAGTAGAAGTAAAAAAATATGCAAAAAGCAGAGTGATTAGGGGACTGAGTTACCCCTTGAGTTAGAAGAACAATAAAGAGGTGGTGAAAAATAAAAAAAAACAGAAAAGAACACTTTATGGGGTACTTCTGTGACCTACCTTATCAGTAGGCCAGTCCCGCTCAGAGAAAATAAGGTCAGGTAACTCGCCAGAGGAAGGGATAGCTAAAGTGGATTGAAGGAGAAATTAACAGAGTACAAAGAGCAGGGAGGTCAGGGAATTGAGGATCAATGTGTTTTTTTGATGGGCGACCGAAACATAAAAAGCCATGCCAAAAAAAAAAAAAAATCATAAAGAGAATAACTAGGTAGCAAAAGATTTGATGAGAGAGAAAAATGAGCAGAATACCTGTAATGACATCACTGAGGGTGTGTCAAGGTAACATGTCCAAAGGGCCTTTGCTTCAAAATAGCTTTAAGGAAAAATGATCTTAAACTGGCTTTAGAATAATAAGACTGGTCCCTTTTATCACCCTGAGATAAGTATAAGAAATCTGATTTTTTTTTTTTTTTTTTTTTTTTTCCTTTTTCGTGACCGGCACTCAGCCAGTGAGTGCACCGGCCATTCCTATATAGGATCCGAACCCGCGGCCGCTGGGAGCGTTGCCGCACTCCCAGCGCAGCACCCTCCCGAGTGCGCCACAGGATTGGCCCAAGAAATTTGAATTAATGAATTTCCTAAAACCAAATAGCCATTTAATCTGGCTTATCAAAAAATTCCATCTCCAAAAATAAGACTTTTTTAAAAAATTTATACATCTCTTCTGTTCCCTCCCTCCAGTTTTTATCTCCCTATTCATGTTAAGGATGATATTAATTTCATTTTCACATCACAAATATGTGTTCACTTTTATATGACTAATCATGGTGCACTATACAAGTTAATGCATTACCAGCAACCAGCAACTACAGTTTCTTCTGGATAATTTAAAAATATTTTTTACATAGCACTTTGCTACATTCTAAGAGGGTTGCAAATTAACTAAAAGCTTGAGCTAATAATTTTATCAATTTGGGAACGAATTATATTTCAGTTAGAAATCTTTCAGTCTGGAACTAAAAACACACACGTGCACACACACACTTATGTAAAAAAAAAATGTTTCAAGCAAAGCTAACCTAATAATGGAGCTAAAGCTTGACTATGCCTGCTTGAATTCATTTATTGATTCTTATAATATTTGCTATTGAAAAAGCCTGTGCTGAGTTTGTTTAGGAAATGATTATTTTCAAAATGACTGTTAGATTATGTCAGAGCATATCTTTATAATTTTCTCATGATTATACATTTTAATTTCTCCCAATTTAAATGTATTAACTCTCATAGAATCATTTTTAACTCCAAACGAATCTTTAAAAAACATGGCAACGTACTAGTTACAGAGCTTAGTTCAGAAAACTCTGTCACTAAATTCTGTCCTACCATTCTTCATTTGAACTAAAATGACACTCAATTCTGATTAAAGGATGGTTAGTCACAAGATTACATTCTTAGCCTTCTGACTAAAACAGATTAAGATGGTACAATTTCCTCCTGCTCCAGGCTGTGGCAGAACTAAATTTATGTTGTGCTATTTTTTTTTTTTCTTTTTGTTGTAGACTTTGTCACAGGAATTAGGTTTTAGAATTTTATGGCTTCATATGTTCCTTGAAGAATAATACTAAACTGAATAGTTTTGATCTTTATCATGTTCTGCAATTTCTCTGTATGGTCATTCTTATTCTACCCTTTATGTGCCCATAAGTCAGCAATAAGACAGAAGAAGACACAAAAGATACTATTTGTAATTTAAAACTGGCCAGAGACATGCCACCCAGGCCTGTCTTCTCCAAGTTGTTCAGTGCTTCCTATGCTTTCTGACTTTGGTTCACTATCCTTGAATCCTAAATAATCATCCGAATGAAAACGAAGTGTAATAAATTTTCTGTTTTTTTCTGTTGATGGTTTGATTATCCCACTTCATTCATATGATAGTTTTTAACTGAGATGCTTATTAATTTATCACATGAAGAACAAAAATAATCTCCTCCACCTGCACACGTCTGTGAAATCACCAGCAACAGTTTTTAATAAACAGGAAGATTTTAAAACCTCTGGTAAAATATTATCAAGTGATTACTATTATATGCCAGTGCTAAGAGTACAAAGAATTAATAGGTGTAGTCCCTGCAGTTACAATCTTTTTAATATGATGTATCTGGCAAAGATGATATAAACAAAATTACTACTAACTGTCTATTCAGTCAGAGGATTCCTGATAATGATGAACAAACTCCCCAAATACCCAAGTGTTTCAGGAGTAAGATTTCATACACCATCCATAGACTCCTGCTTTAGTTGCTTTAACTTTGCACCTGCCCAGTGTCATGATACTTTTCCAGATTACAGCCTCAGGGCGCTTTCAATTCTCTGATGTTTTATTTCAGTATTGCCAGTGAGGCATCAGCAGTTCTGAGCACTACTTTCCCTTTATATGTGGTCTATAGCTGTAAGGCGAAAACAATTCAGATCAGCCACTTGTCTTCTAGGTACATATTAGTGAGAGGTGAATTTACATTGCACTGTATTTATTTAGAGTACTTCCTGTTAATGATTCTGTCATTTAATGTCACAGTTAATGACACTGTGTCATGCTCAGCATCTTATCACTTTGTCTGAAAGACTTTAGGCTGAGGAAGAGTGATTTGAAAGTTAAATACTTAATAGATCCCTTAGCTCTGAAAATGTATGAAGCAGTCACATAAGTAGTTGAATATTGCACATAAATGTCTAGAGACATTTTGGAGGATCTGGGTCCCTATAATAGAATATATTATTTGTCAGTTTAATTTTTGATGGTTTAACATTTTTGTAATTACAAAATGTTTCTCTTTATTGCCACTAACAATTCTTGTTTTAAAGTTTTATTTTTATTTTGGTAGAATATATATAACAAAATATTTTCTATTTTAACCTTTCTTAAGTGAAAAATTAGTGGTGATGAAATCTTGTGCCATCCCACTTCACTTCCTTCCCGTATGTGAATCTTCTTTTTGTCCAATATATCCATGGTGCATATGCTACCTGCTTGTTAGTCATTTAGTTGCTGTCTTGGTTTATTATATCAACTATTGCACTATCACAGTGCTTATGTTAAAGTAACCCTCATTTTAGTTAATAATGGCCCCAAAGTGAAAGATTTATAATTTATAAGTTAAATTTGTCATAGGTAAATATATATATATTTCTTTTTTCTGCTCAAATCTGCTATTAAGCCCCTACAGTCACTTTTTTATTTTAATCTATCTATACTTTGCAGCACCAGGATTTCTTTTTATAATTTCTTTTTACAATTTCTCTCTCTTCTCAATATATTCTCATTTTGTCCTATATTTATTTCATAATTTCCTTTAATTATTTCTTGTTTTCCTTTAGCTCTTGGAGAATATTTCAAACTTCTTAAAAATATTTTGCCAGTTAAATTTAGTGTCTGTTCTTAATCAGGAATGGCTTCTGTCAATTTATTTTATTCTTTTGAATATGACTTACTTGCCTATCTCTTTGTATACATTATTATTATTATTATTATTATTATTATTATTATTATTATTATTTGGTTAAAAACTGTATGTCTGAATGTGGAACTATTTTTTGCAAAGACTGTATTCCTTTTTGTGTGTGGTTACTTAAGAACCTATTTCTCTATCTTCTGTTTAGCTAAAGAAGATTTCGTTTAACACCAAAAGCAAAAAGAAACAAACAACAAAAGTAAAAAAGAAACTCAGTAAAATGTTAACAAGAAACACAACAAGCACACTAACAAAACAGCAACATAACAAAAAGTACAAAATAAACAAAAACAAAAACAAAAAATTAAAGACCTCTTCCAATCTTTGCAGATTGTCTTTAGATTGGCTCTGAGTTGCTACTTGCCAGCACTTAGCCAGTCTTGCACTGAACCTACCTACCAGCTTAAAGTGAAAGTTTAGGGTTTTCAGGGCTTTTCTGAGCATGTGTCTTGTGCCAAGCCTGTGTGTGGGTTCCTAAATCCTCCAATATTCAAGGGTGCTTTTGAATGTTCTAATTTCCCCAAACTTTTTCACTCAAGTTTTAGGCGGTATGTATGTATTATTATATTTCTGAATAGTATTATTTTGCTCTAGGCATCCCTGGCTTGTTCATTTGTCTTGCTGAATTGTCAAGAAATACCCACAGCATTTCCAACCTGATTTCTGAATTTGGCAAATCAGAGTCTAGCACCTTGCAACACTCTTTGGGTACCCCTAATGAGGTAAGAATAGAAAAGTGACACAGTTATTGACATATGCAGTCTTCTTATCTCCCTTTTAAACCAGATTCCAGGTTTCAGACTGGTAGTATGTGCTTCTCTCTTTAAGACTGATGCTGTGATGGAGAGGTGGTTTGGCAAGGGCAAAAATGCTACAAAGGCTTCTTACGATTTTGAAGTTGCCTTTTTCTTGTTTCAGCATTCAGCTGAAAACTTTTGACTGTTTTCCAGAGTTACGATAAAGTCGGTTCTGATGGCATCTGCTATACATATTTTATAATATGTTTTTTAACAATGTCTATGTCTTCAAATCAGCTCACAAAATTCTTGAAAATTTAACAATTGACTCTTGGTGAGATGGTGTAAGACCGTTCTAGCACACCAAATGAAATCATTATACATAAGTAATATTAATGGAGTGAATTCTTACTGAAATATTTACTAATTGTATTAAGCTTTAGTTTGTGTGGTTAGACCCACAACAACTGTGCTTAGTATTTCTATGGTTCTGTCACTCCCAGGACCCTCCACTTCAAAAAGTCTAAATTCTGAAAGTTAGTGCTTTCTGAGAGCAGAGCCATAAAAAAAAATCTTCCTCATTTTTTCTTTCTTTTTCTCTCTTTTTCTTCCTTTCTTTCATTTTTCATTAATTTATAGATCTCTTTGAAAATATATCTTGGTTTCCATGGGCCCACCTAACCTCTTCTATATAATTAGTATAAACTTGTTATTTAGAAAATTTAGTTTACTCACTTGTCTTAAGAATCTTTTAAAACATTAATTATACTTTTAGATATCCAAAAATCTTATCTCTCTACTTTGACTATGTTGACTGTATTTGGAGTCGCAGTTGAGGCCTCCAAAGCATTGATCATTTTCCTCACTTACGTTGGCTATCAGAGTTGTAATAAAAAAAAAAAATACCTCCTACATTGTACAAGGATATTTTAGAGAAATTTGGAAGTTGGGATAGGGACTTGAGGTTTGAGCTCAAGTGATTCAAGGAGGGTCTTTCAATGCAAGGATTGTGAAGAGTTAACTTTTGTTTGATAAGCAAGCTATTTGTTCAAATGAGCAAGATATTATTTAAATAAATTGGTTTGCAAGAATTTCATGAGGCAAAACATAAAGTTGTTTATTGATTAAAGTCACATCTTGGGAAGAATTTTCTTGATCAAATAGTGTACTCATGTTGACAAAGGTAGCCTTCATTCTCAGTCCTGATAATTATGCTGTGTAGATGTGGCTGATCTCAATTATCATCAGTAAAACTCAGTTACCTAAAACTCAGACAAGCCAAATAATTTTTAAAACTTGCTTAGCATAAAACAATCAGCATTTAAATGCATCTTTTCTAATCCTGTAAATAAGATTTCAATTTTTTTGTCCCAAAATTCCATGACTGAGGAAATACTTTTTTTTTTTAAGGGGAAAATGTTTATAAGATTTAGCAAACATTTCAAAAGTTAGGAAGCTGTGACATCCTGAATCATGTATCATGTATCATGTATTACAAATTCATACATAAAATTTTGAAGAAAAAGATATATGTGGAGACTGTGACTCTAATTAGGCAATGGATTCTATATGTATGAAGTTATTATTTTTTAAGTTATTATTATTATTATTTACATTCTAAGATGTTGTTGTGGAACAGTTGGGGAGGAGGGTGAAAGGGGAAAAAAGAAGGAGACTTGGTGGGAGGAGGAGAAAGGAGGGACGGGGTCATGGTTGAGGCCTGTGGCAATCCCTTCTTTCCAGCAGGGGACCCCGGAGGGCTTCCAGTGGCAGCTCGGTCATGGTTGGGCTTGATGCAGACTTTGGGGGTCGGGGGGTAGTGTCTGAGGCCTGGGGCCTGGGGCACTTTTTGTGGTAGCTTGGTAGTCACCACTGGGCTGGATGCAGATGTCAGGGGGCATGGCTGAGGCCTTCAATTTCCCAAATTCCTGGCTTGGGAGCTCGGGGGGCTTCTGGTCCTTCTTGGTTTTATAGGTGTTCATTGGTGGTGTAAGACCTTTACTGGTTAATATCAGAACTTTGTCTCTGATCTGTGGGCTTTTTTTTTTTTTTTCAGTTCTGTGTTGGATTATTCTCTACTCCCACCACTTAAACTCTGCACTGGAACTAATTTGTTGTCTTTTGGTTACTTCTAAAATGGGGAGACTTCCTGTAGGAACCAGCACTTGAGCCCTGTGGTTGAGCTAAATTGCTGCTTTGCTGTTGATTCTCTGGGGAAAGCTTTTTGTGCAGCTCAGGTTTTAATTGTTGACCTTGTAAGCACTTCTGGGTTTTGTGAGGTCCAGTATACCTGGGTTGTATGGAAACTCTTGTCTGGGCCTGAGACTTTTCAATAAACTGCATTCCTGCAGTTCTGTATTCCTGACCAGTCTCCACTGAGTGGTCCTGTACTTATTAGAGGGCAGATCAGCTGTCCGTGCTATGCCCCAACGTTCCCCTGGTGGGTCCGTCTCCACTGCCCCCACTCCAAACACTTCCCATGGGGCGGGCCATGCACTAGTCCCTTGTGATGACTCACTGGCCTCTGAATGGCTCCTTTATTCAGTTGTGTGTGGCTGCTCGCTCCTATGTGGGTCCATGGGAACCCTGTTAGTGGTCTTCCTGACCTGACGGCCATCAAGGCCCTCTTCTCCCCTGCTGTCTCCAAGCAACTCCATTCAAAGAGTGCAGCTGTGGCTTTTGCCAGCTCTTGCTCAGTGCACTCACCAGCTCCAGCTTTGAAGCAGCCAGGGCTCAAAATGGTTGGAGCAATCCTTTCTTTCTCTCATCATGGCTTCTCCCACCTTCATGAACTCTTTGTGTCTCTCTTCCTCTTCCCCTGAGCTCTAGTGGTCCCAGCTTGGCAGCTATTGTTTTTAATAGTTGTAAATTGGTTGATTGTGGGAGAGGATGATGCTGGGTACCATCTGTTCTGTCTTCTTGATTGGAAGTGTCAGTTACTATTTTTAATCCTTAGATTTTCCTACAGTTTATTCCTACTGCAGGTCTGGATTCTGTGAATTAGTTTAGTATACAAGCAATTAGAAAATAATGAAGCAGAAATGGGACTTAACACCACTTTGCAAATTCTTTCTCCAGTGAAATTTCTTTTTGTACTCATTCTGCATGTCAAAATCATGCATATTTTTCATAGAGTGCTTTCAATATATCAAGAGTCTAAGACTGGGTTAGATAAACACATTGTAAAGTTTGTAAAGTTCCAGATAAAAACAGAACATTCACTGAAGGCAGACTAATAATTTTAAATTTCTTCAAACCGACACTTATTTAAAAATATGTTAACTATGTATATTGAAGGAAAGCTAAGTTCTTCTGGGAGAAAGGTAGAGAAAAAAGATTACTGTTAGTACCAACTAGAGTTGGAGAAGGATCATTTTATACAGATGCTAAATTCAGTCTGGATTCAAAATTGAACCCTAAGTCAGCAAAATAACATAGTACATATCCAACATAACCAGACTCATCTTACTGGAAGACAGTTTAGCTATATTCTGTTTTTGTATAAGTAATTTCTTTCTGTTCTTATATCTCATTCATGCGGTTATTCCAGAATACCTTTAAAACTTGAATATAATTTTTCCCAAATAAATTGTTTTTGCCTCATCATGTCATGTAATGGTTAAGAACCCTTATAAACTGGTACACGAGGAATCTACACTAAAGACAAACTAATTATTGAATATTGGTTCCAAGAAGGTGCTCCATAGAATCTTGTTTTTTGGAAACCCTGGCACATTGCCTTATACCCTGTGAACAGATAAGGAACACAGCACAAATACAAACAAATTATTTTAGAAAAAAAAGGAAGTGAGCCAATAAATGGTAGAGTTTGCTTTTCCAAAGTGAACCCCAATAACTGCAAAGCACAGCTCATGACATTATTTAGTAACTTGCCTAAGATTTAATGAAGAAATTCTCAGGAACACTTATTTTGACTGTGTAGATATTTTTTAAAAATTGATAATAACCAATAAAGAGTGAACTATGACCTGAATTATTCACCATGGTCTTTACCAGTACATGACAGATATTGTCATTTTTTTCCAGATACAATAGAGTGTTTTATATACAAAAAAGAACAGTTCATCTATTTCATGATCTATATCATTTAGTAATGGTTTCTTGTAGAAATTCACACATTTTGTTTTTAACCATTTGATTTATGTGTGGTGATAACTGTATCAATTTTAGAAATATCAATTAATAAACGCTTTGAAAGTGTTATTTTAAAATATTTATTCTTTATCATGTTTAATTAAAAAAAGCATTTCCCAAATTATTCATTTAAAGATTTCTGGCGCCCTGAGAGTAACAGGTGAAAGCTTCTTCAGTGTGTCATAAACAGCCTTGTTCTTAGACATATTCCCCATAGTTATAGAGCATATTTTTAAATATCTAGCTGTATCCTTTCTGTCACATATTAGCACATTATATTTAAGTTTAATTTATATAATTATATTAAATTGATCTGCCCTTAAAAGTGTTAATGATTAAGCTTGTAAAAACACTTAGCTATTGAGTCACAATATCTATATAGATGTTAGCAGTTTATTATCAAATGACTAAAATATGGTTTTCATTTAGTAGTGAAGACTCCTACTATACTTAAAAACTGATGCAATTTGATAGATGTAGAGTTGTGACTCACACAAAATGTTGTAGGAGGACCTCTGTATCATGAAATTAAACTGGCTTGTTTTGTCAGATTTTGAAGTAAAATCTAAAATACTTAGAACATAATTCATAAACACATCTCATATTTAAATAAATAAAAACAAAAAAAGCAAATAAGCAAATGGCTAAAAGTGATATATAAGAATCTCAGTGGAAATGTCAACATAAGCAATAGTTTTTTAAAAAACAGAATTTATGAATTAAGAGATGGCAAATGCTATGGCAGAGATGTTTGTTTAAGCCTTACTAACAATTTATATATAGAAGGGTACTTCAGAAAGTTTGTGGAAATATAAAATTAAAAGATAATGTGAATATTTCCATGAACTTTTTGAAATAGCCTAGTATATAGTATTCAGTAGTTAGCACATATTTTTGGAAATTAAACAAATATTATTCGCTAAAATCAGGGGGAAAAAGTCACTAAAATGCTTTGTTATGGTATATCAACTCACCATCATCTAAACTTTGTCCATTTCCCTGAATGAATACTAAACAAACTTTTTTCTTTTTAACTGGATGTGTGTAAGGTACATAAAAACATTCCATGGTCTTCAATATAATTTCGGATGGAAACTTTTACCAAGCTGCTTTGAAAAATGTACCAACTGCATTTATGCATGAATCTTGATTCTCAGACTGAACATTCTCTGGAGGCAGAGTCAGTCTCTCTCAATGCTCCAACTTCAATTCCTAGTGCAGTATTGGGCATTAGGTGGACACTCCATAAATAAGGCTTGAAGGAATGCATGCAACTGCTGCTTAATAAAGAATTTTCTGGCCTTTGCTGATTGCTTAGTATTTTGTTTAACATATTGAGGTTTGGCTATATAAGCCTCAAACCCAACAAATATTGGCTCAATTTTAGTAGGCAGTTTATTTTTCTTATTTATTTAGAGTGCAGAAGAGAGATTCCATCATCCCATCAGAGATTCAGACTCTTTCAACTTCACACCCTACCACAAGAGTGCTCTGGACCACTGGCCATCAAGTTTTTAAATGGGGTAGAGAAGGCTGAAGGCTAAATGAAAAATGGCAACGGGAGCAAGACAGCAGGACCAATTTCTTCTTCTTATTATTTTTTTTACTTGGAGCCTCCAACCCATAGCTCTTCCTTACATTTCATTGACCATAACTGTGTCTCAAGACCTCTTCTAAGTGAAAGCCAGTCTGGCGTGGTGAATTTTTTCTACCAGAGGGGGAAAAAATGGACATTGATTATTTAACTAACAGTGCCTGCCACCATCTCCCTCCATGGCTAGTAAACTGTTGTGTATCTTTGCCATGAAATAAACAAAATCCCCACCCCACCGCCATGGTAAACTCTTCCAAAATTTCATAACTAAGGCAGCTACTTTAAAGAGATGTTGCCAGGATTCCGATGTGCACCATTGTGGTCGCCTTACTTTTCCAACACATAAAATACAATGGTGAAAATGAACAGGACAACTGCACTAAAGACTCCTAACTGGAAAAGGAGAGCATGAGAAGCATGTATTCTCAGTTCCAGAGTAACTATCAAATCATTCTCTGCAGGAATGATCAAGCCTCCATGCCTGCCAGAGGAGTTAACTCCTTGGATGGCCAGTCTGTCCTGGGCCCTGATCTCTAGAACATTTTTTTTTTTTCACCTTCTTCACAACTCCTGGATCTTTCCTGCGGTAGAAATCTCGTTGTGCATTTTTCTCTATGGCCATGTCGTAGCGGACCTTGAAGGCAATGCCTTTCCCAGAGGCAGTGCAGTTTTCCCAGACCATTTCCCGTCGTATTGAGTTCAACGTCCAAGGGATTGCCCTAGAAATTGAAACCTCACAAACTCCTGCTAGCAATTTTCAGGGATTCTTTGGCCATGTACTTTCCTCAGAAATGTAGACAATGTCCTGCCCATTTACTGTCAGATGATTCCTTTGATTAGTAATCATAGATAAAAATGTTGTCTAGCTAATGATTTTTTTTTTTTTTTTTTTTTTGCTACACATCTCACTAGTCCCTAAGCAAATGGACACTCTTTTGAGGGTATTCAAAATGGCAGAATCTAATCAGAGAGAGCGTCATCTTTAATTTTATTATGGCTACAATGCACCATTTAAGCAGAGAAATCTTGAAGAGAAGTGCTAGAAAAAGGCTTGAGATCATATTTTCTCTTATTAAGGGTGTCTCATTACAGCTGCTTATAACAACTTCTATTTGGCAAACAGTTATTTTGAACCATGAAAGTTTAAAAACTTTAGCAAATCATACTGAAATTTTATTGCATGCCACAGCTTGAGTGTTCATCCAGTGCTTGAGTGTTTAAAAATGTGGTTTCCCTTTCCTTCTGAGTTGGCAAAGTGATGCTGTTTTCTCTTTCAAGGAACACTTGGAAGAAGTCAATAAAATAATAAAAAAGCAATTCTGATTTACTTTTTTTTTTTTTTTTCTTCTCCTAAGACTGCAGCTCAGTCAGCATATAGCCTGGCTCAATGGTCAGTGTATGAAAGTTTGAAGAGATTAGATGTGCATCAAAAAGCTAACCAGCATTTGAGATTTTAATATCAAAGTTTACAAATATCTACAGCCCAATCTATTCCTGATTGCTAATTTTGTATTTGAAATTCTGTTACTTGCCCTAACACAATCCTGGATAGTAAATTCTATGGCTGTTCGTAATACATCTGATGCAAAAAAAAAAAAAAAAAAAGTGATGTAATCACTTAATTATTTAGCTATTTATTTTCTTTTATTCTTTTTTTTTTTTTTTTTTGCTTGTTTATTTGTTTATGACCTAATGAAAAGTCAAAGCTTCTCTGTGCAGGGTTAGATAGTCACTACATTTTTACTTCAAGGATCCCAGGTCCTACTTACTTTATACTCCACAATTCTTAGAACGTAACTTTTCCTCCCCTCCATTATGCCTTTAAGATATCTGTGAGCATTAATAATACTTTATTGTATACTTGAATTTTGCTGGGAGAGTAGATCTTATGTGTTCTCACCACACACACACACACAAAATGGTGACTGTGAAGAGATGATACGTAATTAGCTTGAGTATAATCATTTCTCGATGCATATGTATGCATTAGTCCATTTCTGTTGCTTAAAACAAAATATCTGGAACTGAGTAATTTATAAGAAAACAAAATTTATTGCTTACAGTTTCAGAGCCTGGGAAATCCAAAGTCTAGGAAACACATCTGGTGAGGATCTTCTTTGGTTGTGGTTTGTGGGGTCTCACATGGCATAACATGGTAGAGCAGAGAGAGAAATTCTCATGTGCTCTTCTTTTAAAGACCTCATAACATGCCCTAGACCATCATTATTAATCCATTCACTAAGGCATGGTGCTACAATCTAATCATATCTTCAGGTCACCACCTATAATTACCATAACAGGATTTTCTGCCTTCAACAATTACAATGGGAATTAAGCTATTAATATATAAAGTTTTGGGGACACAATTCAATCAATCCACAGCAATGTATATCAAAACATTATATTGTACACCTGAAATATGTACAATTTTTATGACAAAAAATACTTTCACGGCCAACTTCATGGGCTTGAGACTCCTGTGTAGTCCCACAAGTTTCCACTCTCAGAAGAGATTATGCTCTTCATTTAATGCCCTCTTGAAATACTTAATAATTTTAACTTTGAACTGTGCTTTGTAAGTCCATGGGAAAATAAAGCATGTGTAAGAGCAGAGGAGATGTGCCATGTGGCAGTGTGTGACACATGGGGTCATGCCTAATGCACAGAGGGCAATGAACAACTTGTAAGCCAAACAGTTGAACTGGCTAGAAAGTTACAGAAAAAGTCAGAGGAAACAATAAAGTGTCAATGTACAAATTAACATTTAAAATTAAACTCAGACTAACACACAAAAAATTTTTTTGAAGAGTTAAATATTTTTAGAAAAAATATTCCATAAATGCTTCACCTCTAGATGTACTAAAACATATTTTGAAATAATTTATCAGAACCATATCCAAAAGTTTTCATATCCTATAAAATACATTTAACAACTGCAGTAACAATTTCATCAGCAAAAAGATCTTTCTGAAAATCAAAAATTATCAAAAATCATCTGAAAGCTTGGATTTGTCGAGAGAAATGGGCATCACTTTCAATGACACTGCTTAAAAATAAAGTCGCTAAAATGAATGGATTTGCAGAAAAGTGAGCACCCAAAATCATATGACCAATCAAATATCACATTAACAGAACATTATTATTTATTGTATTATATAAAATTATGGATTAAGTTTTGTTTTCTGTCTTTTGTAGCATTATTTTCTGCCATTATATTGTTAGTCATGTATTACTATTACCCCATTTTAAGTTTTAAGGTAATAAAATATTTCAAATATTTTTTTTTATATTTAACCCCGTATTTTTTTTCCTGATTTTTGAACAAGAGCCCCACATATTCATTGCACTAATTAGTGTAAATTATGTAGCTTGTCCTGGACATCTGATAGAACTTTAGGCATTATGTCTGTATTGCAGGCAGGAAGAACAGGAAAAATGAAAAGTAAAAAGTTATACTGTATGTGGGCTGTATATCTCTTAAAAATACTATTTTTTTCCAGTAACCTCATCCAGTAGTCCTCATATCTTATTAGTCATAATTGCATTACATTGTCTCATAATTTCAAAAAAAAAAATGTGAATCAAAACATTTTTAATTGGACACATTGCCACCCTGAAAAAAAAATCTTTTATAGGTTTTTCTTTGCAGGGAAAAATAGTGAATAGATACTGAAGTATCTATAGGGTATTTTTCATTTATCAATGTTGAGACCATACTAGTGGTTCTGCACCTTATTACAATCAATATCTTCTTTTTCTAATAATTATTTTGTTATACGTCCTTTATTATCCAGAAATAAAATTTTGAAAAGTTTTACATGCTACATATTAAACATAAAAATAAATCAATCTGTGGACAAAATCAGCCCTAATCATATTATAAGGAGAAATAAAAGAATGCCTGTCTTCAAATAATCTGCATTTAGATATGTTTTCATTAGAAGACACAACAAATTGTTCAAAGGCTGTCTCTATGCATAGGATTGTACTCAAAGCAAGAACTGCACATACCAATTAAAGTTGGTTACACTCCATAGGCAACTAAACAAGATAAGCATCATGCTATTTGTGATGTGATTTTCTGAAATTAGAAAAAAAACTCTAATATTACATTCTAATAATATGTAATACTCCAACATAATATTCTATGATTTATCTTGATTTATACTGAAGTCATATTCCTAGAAAAAAGTATATATTAAAGGTATACAAATTATAATGTTGTATTCTAGACTCATATAAAAAAACAAATATTTTTCTGACAATGTGAATGTCCTAGGAGAATATTGAAATGTATGTACTTCTTGGACATGTTCTTTCTTGGGCAAGAATATTAGACATTTTGCAAGATGTCTAACATCCCTCGCTCATACTCTAAATACCAGTAACACTTCACAATCTATATGAGAGCCAAAACATTCCAAGAAATGCCCCATTGCAAGGTTAAAGCTTTCCCAGAATAACCATTGATTGGCATGATTTTTTTTTTCTTTCAGAAAAGCAAGGTTATGTAAAACATAATTATTCTGTTTTGCTATAATTCATTTCAAAAGCCTCTTGGTGCCCTTTTCACAGGTGAAATTTTACACAGTCCTATCAAAATGTGCATTTTTCAAAGAAAATATGACATCTCACTCCTGTGTACAGTCACTCTCGCTGCATCCTTTGTGTGGGAAGTCTTGGTCTCATTTTATACATCTCTACTCATTTGTGAAATTTAAATTAAAGATCATTTTCTTCAATCTTAGTCTCTTCATTTCCGGGCAATTTATTTTGTTGGTAACCGTTGTATCCTTCTATCAAAACTTTGCCACTATGGGACATTGGAGAAGTTACTTGACCTCTTTGAAATTAAATTTCTTAACTTGCATATTGAAGATATACTAGCATATACATTCTATGGTCATTATAATTATTATTATTCAACAAGACTGTGTATGACATGTTTAGAACTGTACTTGCCTCATAGTAAGTCCTCAGGAAATATTTATTATAATTACTGGTAGAGCACAATATGGCAAACTATATTGCTGGTTTTCTTAACCTAAAGTCTTCCTATACAAATAGAAAGAACTTAAAGTTCACATTCAGCATTTTATTCATTGTGCAGCAACTAGTAAAAATATTTTTTTTTCTCAAAGGAATAAATAAATACATGTATTAATCTTTGACAACATGGGGTGGGGGAAGGTTTCAATCTGCAAATTTGGAAAGGCTATCTTATTTTGAATTAATTTTTCTACAATATTTTGAGTTAAAGGTAAAACCAAAATTAATATTGTTTTCCACTATACTGACAGCCCAGATATTAAAATTAGGGCATTGCCAGAAAAGAAAGTTATTAAGTTGAAAACTCAACAGGAATGGAAAATCCTTAGTTTTTTGACTCAAAATACTATTCTCTAGAAAGCAACATTATTTTATAGAATGTCAGGAATCATTTTTAAAAAGAAAATAATTTGGGAAATACAAATTAAATAAAGTTGAATGTATTAACATAGCTTTTGTTATTACAAGATTTTTCATAACCTTAATATTTTTGAAGGCATTGAGAGCTGCCAAAAGGCAGATATTTAAAACCATGTGTTCTGATAATTTATATATTATATTACTAAAAGACTTGTTTTTCATTATTCTTATTCACATCAGAATACCAACTTTAGGAAGTGGTAATGAACATTATTTCATCTGTTGGCACATTTTGCTGGAAAGAACACATTGACAGCTGTAAAATAATGTGCAGTTTTACAAGCAAGCTAAATAAAACTGGTGCTGCCTCAGTGCTGGCTGAGGTCACAAAACAATAGGCATCATCATCTCCCACAAGTCAAAGAGAAGTGTGGTATCATCGCACCAGAATGTGACGAAGTTTATCTAAGAACTAGTTTGCAAACCTTACATTATGACCTCAGGCTTGTGAGAGGCCTTAAAAAGTCTGAGTGAAGTTGGAAACTAGAAGACAAATTTTACAAAGCAGTGTATGTGTGTTGTGAGTCCCACCCATCCATGGGGAGATTGGAGTGTGGTTTTCGACTGTACAGGCCTTGCAGAAAAAAGGCTTTGGTGGCACCACTAGGAGGGCTTTACATGTGTTCTTAAAACTTGGGTTACACTGTGAATGGATGTCTGACTATTTCAACGAAACCAAATGAAAGCATGAAAGACTAACTTACTAGCTGCTCTGACAGCATAGTAAAGAGACATTACTGCCTGATGAAGCCTGTCATCCAGGCTTTACCAGGGCAAATTAGATGTGAGTCTATTCAATCTGGCCCACAGTGACAGAGAAGGAGAGAGAATAGGGGTGGACCTATTTAAATTTGTAGTCAGCAGTGCCAGTGAGAGAGTAATTTCAAGAGAAAGATGGATGCTAGGAGTGCTACATTATATGAGAGAACTTCAAAAAGTTCTGGGGAAAAAAAGTAGAGTTAAAAGATGACATGAATCTTTCCATGAACATTTTGAGGTACCATCGTATATGCAAAGTTTATGGGAGGAGTTTTAAACGTTTAGGTGTTTGATATGCATTCAGCTGCATGAAGGTGACGTCGGGTGTCAGCCCGATCATCAGCAATGGTGGGAGGCTCTTCTGAGAGCACAGATACCACATAGTGTGCCCTAAGAGAGATGCTTTCAGCTTTAAACCATGACCAGAAAGCAGTAATAGATTACCACATCTTAAATGCTGGAGGAAGAGAAGAAATTCTAGACAGGAAAACAGAGAAGAGGCGGACAATTAGCCTCCTTCCCCTTTCCCAGTGCAGCAACCACCCTGAAATAGGACTAGCTCAAGAGCAGGAAGAAAGTAAAACTTAAATGGTTGGACATGCCGACGTTCACATAAAATACTTGGCGGAGTCTAAATAAGTGGAAAAAAAAATACTACATAAGAATGATCAGAAAAATCTAGCAGGGTAGATCCAGAATTCAACCAAGATAGAAGAAAAAATTAACCACACAGAGTGGTTTACAATTGGTAAAGGAAAGAAAAAAACTAAAGTTAATTTCTATTAGTGTTCAATGAATCCCACTTGTTCAATCTACAAATTACATAATACTTAAGGTTTGGACATATTTTATATTCCCACTAGTCCGCTGTCATCCTTTTGCTAATGAGAACACTAGGACACACTTGGTTAAGCACTTTTGCAAAGTCATGTGGCTTTCAGTGGTGAGCTGAGTTTGGAAAGCAAGTCTCACAGTCCATAGTCCACTGTGGTAACAAGGAGTTGTCATACCACAGCTTTATAGTATGGCAATGAACCAATGCTGTCTTTTATTTACTCCCATACCATAAATTTCCAACTGCCCAATTCCTGTCAACTGAAGTCTCAATGCTATTTTTCTCTTGGCTTTTCCTATTCTCCATACCATATCTTCCTGCCAAAAAAAGTAAAAGTTATCAAAAGTTTAAATTTTTAATTAGAAGTTCCTAAAGAATAAAGGAGTAAACTACCATCAACAGAACAGTAGCATCCATACATTAGATTATATTGTACCCCATAATCATGTACATTAAAAAAAAATTAGTTAAAAAATAATTAAAATATTTAAACCTTGAGAAAGAAAATCTCTTTTTTTGGTTATGAATATTCATGGGGTACAAAACTGACTGTTACCACTCTTGCACAAGATGTGATGGCCAGATCCGTACTGGCAGCATGCCCATTGCCACAAATTGCAGCTATACCCTGTGTCCCTCACCCACTTATCCCCGACCTCCCTCTCCATCCCCCTTCCCCCAACTCCACTTTGAATCCCAATGTATGCTCTCTCCCTCTGCAAGTCAAACACACCATTGTGGTCTTTCTTGCATTCTTCTTTCTCTCTTAGCTGACTTATGAGTGAGTACATATGGTATTCTTCCCTCTGTGCTTTACTTATTTCACTCAATATAAGTTTCTGCAAGCTCATCCATGTTGCTGTGAATGGCAGAATTTCATTCTTTCTTATGGCAGAGTAGTATTTCATGGTGTATATATACCACATTTTCCTTATCCGGTTCTCCGTTGATGGACATTTCAGTTGGTTCCATGTCTTGGCTATTGTAAACAGAGCTGTGATGAATATGGGAGTGCAGGTATCTCTTCAACATGATGATTTCCATTCCTCTGGTATATACCCAGAAGTGGGATTGCTGGATTGTATGGAAGATCTATCTGTAGTTGTTTGAGAAACCTCCATACTATTTTCCCTAGTGGTTGTACTAATTTACAGTCCCATCAAAAGTGTAGGAGTGTTCCCTTCTCTCCACATCCTCACCAGCATTTGTTATTTTTTGTCTTTTTGATTATAAATAGTCTAACTGAGGTGAGGTAATATCGTAATGTGGCTTTAATTTGCATTTCCCTGATGACTAGTGATGCTGAGCATTTTTTCATGTACCTGTTGGCCTATTGAATGTCTTCCTTTGAAAATGTCTATTCAGTTCATTCGGCCATTTTTAACTGGGTTATTTGTTTTGTAATGTGTAATTGTTTGATTTCCTTGTATACTGTGGATATGTATCCCTTGTCGAATGCATAGTTAGCAAAAATTTTCTCCCACTCTGTAGGTTGTTGTTTCACTGTGTTGATTGTTTCCTTTGCTGTGAAGAAAATTTTCAGTTTGATATATTCCCATTTGTTTATTTTTACTTTGTTGCTTGTGCTTTTGGGCTCTTGTTCATAAAGTGTGTGCCCAGACATAGTTCCTGAAGTGTTTCACTTATATTTTCCCTCAGTAATTTTAAAGTTTCAGGTCTTATACTTAACTCTTTAATCCATTTTGAGTTGATTTTATTATATGGTGAGAGGTGCATGTCTAGTTTCATTCCACTGTATGTGGATATCCAGTTTTACTAGCACCACTTATTGAAGAGGCAGTCATTTCCCCAATGTAGATCAAATATCAGATGTCTGTAAGCCTGAGAGGTGATTTCTGGGTTCTCTTTTCTGCTCCACTTGTCTGGGTATATATTTTTATACTAGTACCATGCTGTTTTGGTTACTAAAGGTTTGTAGTATAATTGGAAGTCAGGTAGTGTTATGCCTCCAGCTTTATTTTTTTTTTGCTCAGGATGCTTTGACTATTCAGGGTCTTTTGTCATTCCATATGAAAATTAAGATTTTTTTTTTTTTTTTTTTTCATTTCTGTGAAGAATGTCATTGGTATTTTGTGGGGATTTCATTGAATCTGTAGATCACTTTGAGTAGTATGGACATTTTCACAATGTTAATTCTTCCAATCCAAGAGTATGGAATGTCTTTCCATCTTTTTGTGTCTTCTTTAATTTATTTCAGTAGTGGTTTATAGTTCTCATTGTAGAGATCTTTCACCTCCTTGGTTAAGTTGATTCCTGGGCATTTTATTTTTTTGTGACTGTTGTAAATGGGCTTACTTTCTTGATTTCTCTTTCTGTTAGCTCATTATTGGAAAATGGAAGTACAACTGATTTGGGGGCATATATTTTGCATCTTGCAACATTACTGAAATTACTAACCAGCTCTAGGAGTTTTTTGATACTCTTTAGGTTTTTCTTATATACTATGATGTCATCTGTAAATAAGGACAGTTTGACTTCATCTTTTCCAATCTGGACTCCCTTTATTTCTTTCTCTTGCCTGATTGCTCTGGCTAGTACCTTCAGAAATATGTTAAATAGAATTGGTGAGAGTGGGCCTCCTTGTCTTGTTCTTAAGGGAAAGGCCCTTAGTTTTTCCCCATTCAGAATGATACTGGCAGGGGGCCTATCATAGATGGCTTTTATTGTGTTGACATACTTTCCTTCTATACCTAGTTTGTTGAGAGTACTTCTCATGAATCAATGTTAAATTTTGTCAGCTGCTTCTTCAGCATCTATTGAGGTAATAATATGGTTTTAGTCCTTGATTTTGTTGATGTGATGAATCATGTTTATTGACTTTCTTATGTTGAACCATCCCTTCATCCCTGGGATGAATCCCACTTGATCATAGTGTGTAATTTTTTGATGTCTTGCCATATTCTGATTGCTAATATTTTGTTGAGGATATTTGCATCTATGTTCATCAAGGATATTGGCCTGTAGTTTCCTTTTTTTGCTGTGTCTTTATCTGATTTTGGTATCAGTGTTATGTTGGCCTCATAGAATGCTTTTGGGAGAATGGCTTCTTTTTCACTTTTTTGGAATAGTTTGAGGAGAATTGGTATTAATTCTTCTTTAGAGGTACGATAGAATTCACCTGTAAAGCCATCTGGACATGTGCTTTACTTTGTTGGAAGACTGCTGATTACCACTTGAATCTCATTGCTTGTTATTGGTCTGTTCAGGTTTTCTATCTCTTCTTGGTTCTGTCTGGGTGGTTTGTATCTGTCCAGAAACTTATCCATATCTTCCATGATTTCATGTTTTTTGTCATATAGATGTTTATAATAACTCTAATGATTCTTCATGTTTCTGTGGTATCAGTTGTAATGTCTCCCTTTTCATTTCTAATTTTTGTTATTTGGGTCTTCTCTCTTCTTTTTTTCTTGTTAACCTAAGCTAATGGTTTGTTTATTTATTTTATTAAAAAAAAACAACTTTTTGTTTCATTGATTTTTTGTATCAATTTTTAGATCTTTACTTCATTTAGTTCTGCTCTGATCTTAATTATTTCTTTCCATCTACTACCTTTAGTATTGGATTGCTGTTATTTTTCTAGTTCTTTTAGGTGTACTGTTTGGTCATTTATTTGAAGTCTTCCCATTGTTTTGATGTTAGCATTTATTGCAATAAACTTCCCTTTTAGTACTGCCTTTGCATATCCTACAGGTTTTGGTATAATGTATCTTTATTTTCATTAGTTTCAAGAATTTTTTTGATTTCCTGTTTAATTTCTTCTTGGACCCATAGGTCATTCAGGAGCCTATTGTTTAATTTCCATGTATTTGTATAGTGTCCAGGGTTTTACTTGTTATTGGTTTCTAGTTTTAGTCCATCACAGTCTAAAAAGATACTTGGAATGATTTCAATTTTTAAAAAATTTCTGAGACCAGATTTGTGACCTAATATGTGATCTATCCTGAAGAATATTTTATGTGGTGATGAGAAGAAAGTATATTCTTTAGTTGTAGGGTGAAATGTTCTGTATATATCTGCCAGGTCCAGGTGGTCTAACATGTAGTTTAAATCCTGTATCTCTTTGTTGATTTGTTGCCTGGAAGATTTGACCCATACTGATAGAGGGCTGTGGTCACCTATTAGTAATATATTAGGGCCTATTTCTTTCTTTAGGTCTAAGAGTGTTTGCTTTATATATCTGGGTGTTCCAGTATTGGGTGCATATATATTTATGATTGTTATGTCTTCTAGCTGGATAGATCCCTTTATCATTATATGGCGTCCTTATTTGTTTCTTTTTATGTTTTCTGGTTTAAAGTCTATTTTATCCAATTTAAGAATAGCTACTCCTGATCATTTTTGGTTTCCATTTGCATGGTATATCTTTTTCCATCTCTTCAATTTTAGTATGTGTGTGTCTTTACAGGTGAGGTGGGTCTCTTGAAGACAGCATATACCTGGGTCTAGCTTTTTAATCCAATCAGTCAGTCTGTATCTTTTGAATGGAGAGATTAATCCATTCACATTTAGGGTAGTTATTGACAGGTAGTTTAATTCCTGTCATTTAATTGCTTTCTGTTTAGATGTTTTAAATATCTTTTGATGATTACTTTCCCTTTTATTTCTCTTCTTCAATGTTTGTTGGAAAATCTGAGGTAGCATGATTTAGCTTCTATGTCTTTTTGGCTGGCATTTTTGTTTTAACAGTTGGTTTTGCTCTTTCTTGTGTATCCGTGATAGTGATCATCATTATTCAGATTCTGGATGAAGGACTCCCTGGTGAACTTCTTGCAGGTCTGGTCATGTGGTGATGAAGTTCCACAATTTTTATTTTTCTGGAAAACACACTCTTTCCCCTTTGTTTCTGAAGGAGAGCCTTGCTATATAAAGAATTCTTAGTGGCAATTTTTTTTTCTTTTGACATTTTGAATATATCATTCCACTTTCTTTTGGCCTATAGGGTTTCAGTTGAGAAGTCTGCTGTTAATCTGATGGTGGTTTCCTTATAGGTGACTTCATCCTTTTCTCTTGCTGCATTTATAGTTCTCTCTTTGCCTTTGAACATTGCAGATTTGACTATAATATGTCTTAGAGAGGATCTTTCTGGATTGAATCTGTTTGGGCACCTTTGAACTTCCTGGATCTGAACGTCTGTATCTCTCCTTACACATGGCTAGTGTTCTGTTTTATTTCCTTGAATAGGTTATCAATGCCTTTTTCTTTCTCCTCCCCTTCTGGAACACTCACAATTCAGATGTTAGAGCACTTGATTTTGTCTGTTATCTCTCTTGTATTTTCTTCATTAGTTTTAATTCTTTTTTCCTTTTTTTTTTTTGGTCTGCCTGGGTTACTTCAAAAACACCCTCTTCAATATCTGAAATTCTTTCTTCTGCTTGCTCTAGCCTGCTGCTCAAGCTCTCTTTTGTGTTTTTCATTTCACTGAGTGAATCTTTCATTTCTGAGAGTTCTGCTATGCTCTTTTTTAAGGTACTAATCTCTTTGAAAATTTCTTTCTTCATATTCTGGATATTTTTTCTTGTTTCATTGTATTCTCTAACTGAGTCTTCTCTTATCTCTTTGACTTTTGTTTAAGATCATTGCTCAGAATTTTTTTCAGACATTTCAGGGATTCCCTGTTCTATGGGGTCTGGTATTTGAGCATTACTGTATTCCTTTGGTAGTTTCATCTCTTCTTGTTTGTTTGTAATTCTAGTATATTTTATTGATGTTTGGTCATCTGGTAGAGGACTTGCTTCTTCTATTATTCTGAAGTTGTCTTTGAGGATATAAGTTTCCTCCTCTATTTGCAGGCTTTATTGGTGACTCTTCTTATATCAATCTAGTTTAGTGAGCATCACGTTGCCCATAGAGTGACCCTGGCTGCTACTGTGGTGGTGAACTGTCCTTGCTGTGACAGAAGGTGTGGTGGTATCTATATTACACCACTTTGGCTCCTGTTACAGCTTTCTGTGGCCTTAGACTGCAGCTCCAGTGCTATGCAGGTCTTTGCTCACTGTGGAGGCTGCTGGAGCCTCTGGGCAATTCCCTCCAGGGCTTTAGACTCAAGAAACAAAGTCTTAATCCAAAGAATGGTTTTGTAGTTTAAAGGACTATTGTAGGCATTTAGAAAAACTATCAAGATTGTCTCTATTTATTGGTAATTTCATGTTTCTTTTAAGCATAAGACAGTTGTGATTCTAAATAAAGATAAACAGGAAGCATTGAAAACTGTATAGGTAATGAATGATCTAATTTTGGAGGATAAACATATTAATTTCTGTCATTAGCCTACAGTGAATATCATGTATATATTACCATGTGACTCAAGCTATAGTTTCTTAGTTGAAAAGACATACCACAATGTAGTAGACATTTTATATAATTAAATATTTAATAACTTTGCCTTTAGAGTTTTTTTCTTATATTTTGAAGCTCATTTTTGATTTTTATCATTGCTATTCTTTTCTTTTGTGTTTTGACATTTTTCTTACCTTTTATTTTTATCTCAAGCAGTTTTACATGTTTTTGTTAAACCTTATAGGGCCTATGGACATAACACCTTATCACTGACATTGTTAGTTGTAATTTCGGCAACTATCTGTTTTATGCAGGAATTCTTTTATTGACATTGAACATTGGATAGTCCACAAAATCCCCTTGTTATCTGGGGAGCCAGTCTTGAAAAAAAGGCAGGGAAAATAGAAAAAGTCAAAGTTACATTCAAATAATGTCACAGAATGATTGTGGTGAGGCTGCTGCTGCTTCTACTCTTGAACACTCAACAATATAGTTCCAACCATTAACACTCCTGTCTCTGGCATTGGATGCACCTGTAGGCCCCACTGCAATTGCTGCCCTTTATTCACAGCAAGTGACTAATAAATGAAATGGCTCTTCTGATAAGGACAAGTGCCCTAGAGGCTAAAATAAGTTCTAGTTCCCCATCTATCATAACTACCTGTATTATCATGAGCAAGTTATTTTACACACAGAAACACATCTATTTGAAGACAGGAATATGAGAACACCAGATGGTATATAATCACTAGACCAAAATACAGAAGATGAAAAGTCAGAGAGGTGAATCTAACATTTACAGTTGTTCATTGCCAGGGGGCATTTCACTATTTATAGACATGGCAGAACTATTGAGAACTTCACATGGTTAAAGAAGCAAATATGAAAGTACATGGGTCTCCAAATTTGGGGCACTGGCAAATCTTTTACACTTTTAGCTGGGATTAAACTTTTAGTTGGGAAAGACTATCTTAAGGACATTGGAGGGAAGCCATTAAAGGGTTTTAATTAAAGGAGAGATAGAAACAAAACAACTATAGAAAAACTGAAAGTAGTTCATCATTTACCCTAGAGAAATTCAAGCTCAAATTAAATTCACATAATCCCAGATGGCTGATGTCAGAGTTCCCTACAAGAAACACATAAAAATTCCCTTAAATTTGGACAATACTATAACATAGAATTTAAAGTAGAATATCTAGTACATGCAGGAGCACATGAACACACTGCCCCTTTCACAAACACACACATACACACCACAATAAATCATGTTGAGATATAAGATAAAAAGCATGAATGACAACCAGGGAAATGACAGATCTATGAGGACTCCAGATACTGGAATCCTTTTATACTCTACATATTCTGAAATAAATATATGTTTCATGACGAAGGAGATGAAAGATAGGTTTGAAATCTTCAATGGAGGAAAATTCAAGTTTTGGTCAGAAAATTACCCATAAATATTTTTAGCAAGAAACTCATGACAACTGCATGAACACCCATGCTTGAGAAAGAGCTCTTTCTAGAGAGAAAGATGTAAGCTGACAATCCAAACAAATATTAAGAAAAATACTCTAAGAGATATCACTGTTTCAAAGGCTAGAGGTAATATGAAAACAACTTCTAGAAAATGTGTGCACCAAATCCAGAGCAAGGACCTGATAGCCAAGAACTTTTATTTGGCCAACTCACCAAAACTGGCAAATTGTTCCATTGCTTACCATAGATGTGTGAACATGCCACATTTTCCCTTTTCTCCTGATGAAAAGCATTGATCTGTGCCTGAAGATGGATTGCCCCTTTGCCCTTGGGAGCTATCCATGGTGCCAAGTAGACTATTTCTCTAGGACATGGGCCTTGAAGCATCTATGCCTGTGAATACAAAAAGCTCATTTTTTCCACAATGAGGTAAAGCATGATTTATGCCAGTTCCAAAGACCCCAATGGTTTGCTTCAAATTCCCTTCAAGACACCATTATCAGAACCTAAATCATGAAAATTATTCTCGAGCATAATCTAATAACCACTTAACACTTTCTTTCACCACAGGATAGGGCTGGGCATTTCTTTAAGAAACACTCACTTGGTCTTTCACCTTGATTATAGAATTTGAGGTATATACTTGGAAACCTACCTTAGAGATTCAATTCTGATTTTCACAGTTATGCACACACATGCATACACAAATTTATCATACATAAAGATCAGTTTAACCTGTTGTCTTCTGTAGACTTACCTTCCTATTTTAGTTCATATATATGCTACATTTTTTAGAAAGTATGATAAATATACCTTTAAATAAATAGTTTACTCTTTTATTTAAAAAGTTAATATTGCATGAAATAAATGATTATAAAAACTGATTTGGAAATGAATTTTACACAAAAACTCAACTTATTTAAATTTTAAATACATTTAAGAATATTTTTTTCTGGTATAAAGAGGAGCTCTTAAATTAATAATGTTGATTTCTTACTTGATATACAATACCTCAGGTTATGTGTCTCTTCTTCAAGTAAGAAAATAATTATTTTAAAGATAAAATGTTCTTACGTTCATACTCAGAATCAGTATTTGCCAGGAGTCAGAATAAAAAGCATCAAATAGTGAAGTAAAAGACATAAAAAGCAAATGATACTTTAATCACCTAATTATGAGTGTTTATAAGAAAGAACATTGCAAACATATTATGTAACGTTTGTATTTTCTTTGCTACAACTTATAGCCAAATAATCACTAAATCTTTTGCTACAAAGAGTTTGATGCACATGTTCTTGTTTTTCTATTTCCTAATTTGATGGAAATTTACATCCACCGATATGTGCTGAGACAGTCTACTCACATTACCACAGCTGTACAACCAATTTGTCAGATAATCTGTTCACTAACCATTAAGTCACATAAGGGAATGAAAATCCTAGAGCTTGACTCTATAAGGCAAAAATAATAAGGATTATAAGAAGTATCCCAAAGCTTTAATGTGTGGGCATTCAAAATTGTTCTTAGGTGTTTGCTTTATACAAGCATTTTTATTAGCACTTCTCAGACAAAAATTTTTCTAACAAAAGAACATTGTAGGTATTAAATCATTAGACACATAAAGGGATGTGAGTCCCACAGCTTTACTCAATAAAGCAGTAAAAGGAAGGATTGAAAAATCATCCAAAATATCTAATATGGCTCAGAAAATTATCTCTTGGGTGTGTTTTATATTAGCATTCTTGTTAACATTTTCTAATCAGCAACTTAACTATCCAAAGAACATTCAAAGTATTAATGTTTAACTTACTTTTCTATCGAACTGAATATTATATTCTGTTTGAGAATAAGAGGAGACTTCAAAAAGTTCATGAAGACTTGTATTATCTTTTAATTCTATTTTTCCATGAACTTCTTGCAGTACCCTTGTATGTTTAAACCCAGCATGCTATGATTGTGTTTGATCTATTTTACTGCAAATACACTGATATCTTTGGAGAGTTTAGTTGGAAGAAAAGATAAAACTAAAACTTATGGATGTAATATCTGATGACCAACAAATTTCAACCCATTTTCTATTGATAAAATATATTTATTTAAATTAAAGTCTGCTTATTTTAATCTTTTGGCAAAATAGTCTTTTGCCAAAAGATTGTCCAAATGTAAACAAATCTGAGAGTTTCATTTTGCCTGAAAAAGGTGATGATTTGATTGCTATGTTTATGTTAACTTAGTGAAGATTTTTAGTTATTTGTCCCAACTAACTAAATGACAACTATTAATTGTTATTGCTTTTTTTATTTATCATGTTTCCATGAATTTAAGGATGATCCTACTGCTGTGCATTTTTCTAGAGAAAAAGTAAATGCAAATAGGCCTATATATGACCTGCAGATTTCTGAATGCTACATTCACTAGGGAAAAGGTATTTTCTGTATTCCTTCAGTGTCATGTTGGATCAGAAAATCTGAAATCCTAGAGGGGTCAAGCAGAAATAAATATAAACAAAGACAAGAGGTGTCTATAATCTTACAGACAAAATGACTTTGATTATTTGAAGCTGCCTCATGTTTACATCTTTTTTTAAATTCCCTTCACTTAAGTTTAGGTAAAAACTGTGACTTGCTTCTAACAAACAAAACATGACAAAGATGACATGATGTTACACTTGTCATTAGGTTATGTTATATAGCTCTCTATCCTTGGCAACCTGAGAGAGAGAAAGAGAGGGAGGGAAGGAGGAGGCAGAGGCGGAGGGGGAGGGGGAGGATGAGTAGGAGCAGTGGGGAGGGGGGAGAGAGAGAGAGAGAGAATATCTTACTGTAGACTTGATGAAGTGTGCATAATGTTAGAGAATTCTAAATAGCAAGGAACTTCAGGTGGCTTCTTAGAATTGTGTGAGTCCTCTAGGACTGGAAGGTGGCCTCCAGCTAACACAGAGCAAAAGGCTGGGGCCATCACCATACAGCCTCAAGTAAATAAATAATGCCATCAACCTCACGAACTTGGAATTCTTCCTCCTTAGATTATTCCCCACTTGAACCTCCAGATGAAAATGTAGTCTGGTCAACACATTGGTGGGGCAAAGGACATAGGTAAGTAGTGCACAGACTCCTGACACCCCAAATTAACAAGGAAATAAGTGTGTTTCTTGTAGCCAAATGTGTGGTAAACTGTTAAATAGCAGTAGAAAATGAATACACTGTCTGAAGGACTAAAGAAGCAAGCTCAGCAAGGATTACTGTTAGCTTTTCCTGAGTTGCCCTGAGGACTTCCAGGATAGGAACTACCAATGATCAGAGCTGCCTACAGCCCCCCAGGAGTGATATGTACCATAACAATAGAGGTCAGTGCAAGACCTTGCATCAACAGTGTTCCATCAATAGTCCACTGGGCTGTGGGAGGAAAGAAAAAGTGGCATGCATTTGCCATCCAAATATCTCAGGAGCATCTCCCTTAGCTAAATGAGACCAGAACTCTGAGGGCAAGGGACTCAAAGAAATATATATATATATATGGCAAATAGCAATAAATGAAAGATGGGCAAATATATATGTATTTGGCAAATAGCAATAAATGAAAGATGACAGTGTAATGGTTAAAAGTGCTGGCTCTATATACAAATCTACTAATTCCTGGGTAAAAAACTCCAGGAAACTCATTCAACCTCTCTAGTCTCAAGTTTTGACTTCTATAAAATGTGAAAACTATTACCCCAAAAAATTGTTTTGCAGAGAGTATTAAATTATTTATGTGTGCACATTTCCTAGCACACATACATAAAAATCTCTACAAATATTTGTAATGACTGCGATTATTACTATTATTGCTGTCATCATTATGATTTGCCATTAAGATGATTCTCTACATCTTTTTCCCACTTTTGAGAAGAAAATATTATGTTTCTCCTTTTCTAAAATCAGATCTTTCCAGTATGTTCTCATGCATCCTTGTTCAGTTTCTCTTCTCATTCTGCCCCATTTAACATTCTCAGCATACTCTTATTACCCTTTCTAAATTCTGTCTTTTTTCCCTTTACATTGTCAAAAATTTTCAAGTCATTTTTTAAATTATCCATTCCTTTCTAATGTACCTCCCTCTAATCAAGATTCAGTGACTACTATTCTACTAAAACTCCTCTCTTCAAATCTCTAATTATATTTTACTCACTGCTTTCAATCCTTTTTAATTATTCCTCTTCCTTCTTTACCCTCTTTTTTAAAAAAAGAGTCACTGGCAATTTTTTTTTTCACTTTTAGTCATTTTTGAGAAAAATTGTAATAGGAAACCATCTACTTCCATATGCTAAGTTGTAGATATATACAGACAGGAAAATATTATCTATGCCTACAAGGGCTTTGTTTTAGTTTGTTTTCAGTTGCTGTAAAAGAATTCTACAAACTGAGTAATTTCTAAAGAAAACAAGTTTATTTAGCTCACAGTTCTGGAGACTGGGAAGCCCAAGAGCGTGGTACCTGCATCTGGTGAGAGACTTCTTGCTGCATCAAAACATGGTAGAAGGTATCACATGACATGAGGGAAAAAGTGTGTGTGTCAGCTCAGGCCTGTGTTCCTTTTCTTGTAAAGCCACCAGTCCCATCACGGGGGCTCCACCCTGGTGATCTTATATAATTCTAGTTACCTTCCAAAGGCACCACCTCCAATCAGCATATAAATTTGGGGATTAAGTTTCTAATACATAAAATTTGGAAGACACACTAAAACCATAGAGGCTTAGAGAATAGTAAGGTGATGGCTTGTCAATTTTAGCATAGAGTAATGAAAAAAAAAATCTTGTCAAGGCATAGAAAGTAAACTGGAATATTTAGGAAAAACTTCCTTTTGACCTACAGTTTGAAATATAGAGAGAAAACTTAAGAGAGGAGGTTGTGAGACAACAGTAATCTGTGGCAAATCTATTTTTTCTTTTCCTTCCACAAAGTTGTGATTATTTCAATCTTTCTCAATCTCTGTCTTTGACTAAACTTATCGATTCTGTTGATAGAAGCCAAATACAAATTACACCTGAATCACATATCTAAAATATCTGCCCTTTATTCGTATTGGATATCTTTTACATTTGCACTGAAGAAATTAGTGAAGGATAAAAATAAACATTGAAAAAGTTATTGCTTGCTTGAATTACAGTTTTTGTTTACATACAAGCTCGATGAAAACCACTTTGACCAAGACTCTTTTAAAATTATTTTTGTTTCTTCTAAGTTAAGAAATATTCTAATTATTTCAGTCATTATTTCTCGGCTTTTCTTTTGTCGGTCTCATACCACTTCAGTGCCAACATTGAGTACAGTGAATACATACGCTCCTCAAGAGATTCTTATGTCCTCAAGAGATACTTACTGAAATGAATTCCAAACTTATTGTGTGATCTTTCTACAACATGACAGAGTAATTTAGCTCAAGGCATTTGAAACTTATGATTTGAGTGCCTCTAAACGCATAGAAAAATGGATATCAATTGCAATAATCTTTACAAGTTAAATACCACGTCACCATAACTGGCTATATAAGAATGAGATGATTTCTTCTGTGCCTTTAGTTTTGGAAGAAATTGCTTTATTTTCTTACTTTACTTTATAGAAAATGTTTTATTTTCCATAGTCTACATGAAGATACTCCACAGCTATTATTAATGATCTTCAGAGAAATACATAAAGATAACTTCATTTTTATTTTTATAGGTCATAACTTTGACAGTTCCCAGGTCTCTTAGGTTACTACAGTGAAAGAATAAGTTGAATGTAGCGAATTTAAGAGAGAAATAGAAGACACTCTGGCACGCATTTCTTATTCTCACCCACTATTTTTTTTTAGCTATACCTTTTCTAGTATTTTTCCAATTTTAGTACAAATATAATAAATTTCAAAAGAAAAACCCAAGGGCCGAGCCCGTGGTGCACTTGGTAGAGTGCTGCGCTGGCAGCGCGGCGACGCTCCCGCCGCGGGTTCGGATCCTATATAGGACTGACCGGTGCACTCACTGGCTGAGTGCCGGTTGAGTGCCGGTCACGAAAAAAAAAAAAAAAAAAAAAAAAACGACAAAAGAAAAACCCAAAAGACACGTAAATTTTGTGTGTGTCTTTATGACAAGCTATCAATTGCAGCAGGGAGAATAGTCTGCACACTTGCCATCAAGATTCATTACAATTGTTATTGCTTCACATAAAGAGGGATTTAGCCTAAAAGATAAAGCAGAAGGTCTTGGGGAACTGCTACTTAAAATGAGATGGGAGTCTGAATTGTGCTAATGCAGAGAAAACAGTCTTGAAAGGACTATCTTCAGATTGAACATACCAATTTTTGGTATTCTCTGGAAAATAAGTGACTGCATTTTAATTACCAACTTAAACCAACACCATTTGGGGCAGATTGCAAAGTATATGGCTGCATGTAGAAATTAAATTTAACTGATAGGTGAACGTCAGGCAAAGCGACGAAAAAATTGTCCGGCGAATTATAATGTAGTCTTAGCATAAATCAATATGAATAAGTAAATGCAGTTGAAAACAAATAGTCTTTTACTATATTAATCCATCAAACTTAACCCTGCAAATGTGTTACATTTTTGCTAGTTTAAAAATGTAAGGATATTTACTCCTTGCTGTGAAATGATTGTACAGACATGAGTCATCCCTTGATGGTTGAATTTCTCTTGCGTTATCAAATGACCACTTCATTAGGATTATATGGTTTGTATATTCATTGTTTATATTCTTTGGATCCAGATCAGCCAAACTCAATCAAAATTATCAATATTTGACAGAGGAATTTAAATATTTTTCTCAGATTATTTTAATATATACTGACATTTGAGAATCATGGATCAGAAGGATAGAAGTTTCTGTCCTCAGTTATCCTTTATCACCATCAAACTCAATTGTAAACTAGGAGGATTCAGGTTAAAAGGAATCATCACAGAAAGTTCAAAAGAGGAAGAAAAAAATCTGTACAAAACCTACGAAATTTATATACATCGTCTAGCTTGGATTTTAAAATGTGTTGTAATAAAAGAAGAGAAATAAACTTTTTGATTGATTCCTTTGCTTATCAAAAACAAATTATTGAGCCCTTACCAAAGAACAATATCTTAAATGCTGGAGACACAGTAATGAAAACAAAGACATAAAATACAGATAGAAGTTTCTGGCCCCATAGTAGCATGAACATTTCCTTCCACTACAATCTAGTAGGACAAAGCCGAAAATAATACCATAAACTGTGCAGTACGGAGAAACTAATATGATACCGTTCAGTTTTGAAGGATATGTTATAGAGTTTTTCATTGCAGCTATTTTTTTCAGCAATTTGAAGTTGTCCTCTTATCTTCTGATTCCCATTGTCTCTGAAAATCCTTTGTCCCTTTAGTATGGTCTTTTAAAGAAATATAAAATGTCTTCTTTTCTCTGGCTGCTTTTATAAATTTGTCTTTGTCTTGGGCTGCAACGGTTATACTATGATGCTTAAGTATGTAGTGTGTGTGTGTATGTGCAATATTACACCAGAGAGGAATTTCCTTTTTCCATCAGGAAATAGTGTATTCAGAGACACTCTTAATTCATTTGAATCTGACCCATTTATTATTGGCTTATCCTTTCTGGATCCTCAGCTGACCTGTATCCATAGCCTTTCCTTATTGGGCGGCTCTGATTTCCAATTTTTGTTTTTCCAATACAATGAAAATTAAGGTTTTGGTCTCTAAACAATCTACCATTTTCTTCTTGGTTTCTCTGATTCTTACTCCATGCATAAACAGCTTACATGTTGAGTAGTGCTTTATTAGTTTCATACTGTTGTGTAAAAAATTAGCACGAACTTAGAGGCTTAAATCAACATTCATTCATTATCTCACAGTCTCCCTGGGTCAGGAGTCTGGGCATGCTCAGATGATTCCTCTGTTCAGAGTCTTACAAGCTGCATCAAGGTCTTAGATAAACTGTGCTCTTATCTAGAGATTTTGGCAGAGAACAATTTACTTCCGAGCTTATTCAAATTGTAGGGAAAATTTATTTCCTTGTGTATGACTGAGGCTTTTGTTGGCTGTCAGCTAGCGATTTCCCTCTGGTTCTAAAGGATGCCTACCGTTCCTAGAGGCTGTCGGCAGTTTCTGTCCATGTGGGATTCTTCACTTGGTTACTAACCTCACTAAGCCAACAAGAGAGTCTCTAACCTCAGATAGAACCTAGTTTCTTTTTTTTAAAAGACTTCATCTGACTAAGTGAGGTTCACCCAGTATAATCTCCCTTTTGATTACCTCAAAATCAACTGATTTGGAAAAGATCATGCAAATGTTTTTCACTTTTGCCGTATTCTATTGACTAGAAGCAGAACACAGGTCTCACATACACTCAAAGGGAAAAAATTATGCATAACATGAGCAGCAGGTTGTAGGGTCATGGGAACCATCCTAAGGCCTGGTAGAAATTGGTCCTAGTGTATCAGACACACTTCACATAGTTTCTTTATGTCTAAATTCTTGGATCTTCAATTTATGATTTCATGAGAGTACTGAATTCAGCTTTTTTTACTGCCCCAATCTAGTGAGACTTTTTACGTCCTGCTCTGCTTCTTTCTTTTTGACTTTTGGCCCCCTAAGTGAGTTGACAAACATTCCATGATGGGGGAAAAAAAAAATGCTTTGTTTCTCCTTCAAATCCTGCTGCCTTGGGTGTTGCTTATACTTTCAAATAGTTCTTACTTATTTTTTCTGTCTGGTTGTTTGTGTTTCTGATCCAGTTTTTATATTAGTTCCCAGAGAGAACTATTTCTTCTGACTCCAGCTGCTTCATCAGAGCTAGAATCAGAAGTTTAATAGCACACAATTATTTTAAACTTTTTCTTTTCAAAATCCAGCTGCTCATTCTTGTTTTAAATTAGATTTCTTTGGCTTTACATAATACATTACATAGGGCATAACTAAGAGGAATTAACGTTTTTCTGCTGATAAGTCTTTTATTTATCTCCATTGATCCAAATGGATGACTTGGGAATTTTAGTGTTTTAGTATTCTAAGTAAAGAAGGGAAGCCGATTAAAGTTAAAAAGTTATTTTGCATCATTCTCTTCCCCCTCTTAACAACCCTCCCAACACTTTTAAAATTCACATAGTGACTTTGTTGCCATCAGTGATAGTGACAAAGAAAAGCTTGGATAAATGTCCTAATCACCCTATAATCTGAATTAATATCTTCCCCATCGATCTTTGAAGAGAAAAATAATTTCTCAATCATAATAAGCAGAAGCATCAAGCCCAATTCAAATCAGATCACTATTCCTAAACCCTTCCTGTAGTGATTTTTGAACTTTTCACTAGTTGCATTCTGAAATCTTCATTTCTGGTACAATGAATGTCTGATCCAATTTTCTGAGTAAGCCTGGCACTAAAAGAGAGAACTTTTACTTTCTGAAGTTTGAAATGATCCTAAATTGAGGTAATTCATCAGTGGATACATATGAAAGCAACATCATTCTTATAGGATTTTAGTTTTCAACTAAAAGAAACGTAGCATTACTAATATCTAGTAATATCACTAGAGAAAACCTAATATTGAAATATAGCAAGTCATTGGAGCCAGAATGATGTGTTACAGTGTTTGGAGAAGTTATTTTAATCATCTAAAATTTGCTTTCCTCTTCTGTAAAATTAGAATACTAACATCACTATCAAATGCCTGTGATTATTGAGAATAAGAATTATTACTATGAAATGCATATAGCATATTGTAAGATAGAAATTTACTTTTATTCTTCTCACCCCTGATCTTTCCCCTATGTTTCCCCTGACCCCAAGTGGATAGTTAGTAAATCCATATTTTCTCAAGGGAGGGCTGTGACTAGGGCAGAAGGCAAAAACCAAATATCCATAAATTTGTTTTCCAAAAGCTTAAATTATCAGAAGTAGAAGATTTGGTGACTTGAACTAAGTATTTTTGACAAATACAAGGAAAAAACATTTCTCCCCCAAAATGGAGAGAAAGATTCTCAGGTCTGGAGTGAGGGAAGTAAGGAGAAATGAACAATTATTGGAATGATGAGAGACAAGCCTGTCACCATGAGCAATCAGTGTAGCAGCACGACCCTAGAGATACTTGAAGGGCCTGTGAGTGAAGGGGACCTGGGTCCTGCTTCTCAGAAATAACCCTAGTGAAGGAATGGTTGCATGACATGTCTAGGCAGAACTTATCTGTAGACAGCTCAACCTTCATCTTTGCGAGGCTGAAAAGCTGATGGGGAATGTCAATCAAGCTGAGGGCTTGTGTGACTGCAGGAGATCCGTGAATTGGGCAAGGTATCTAAACTGCACGTAATATATTGAACTATACTAAAATGGAAAGGATTGTGTCTTCTGCACACATAATTGTCCTCTGGTATTCTTACCTTTAATAGTAAAAACAATAACAATAAAAACTATTATTATGGTGCATGCCATGCAATAATAAACCCACAACTTTAGATAATAATATTTTCCTCTTCACAATTAAATTTTAGGCTAACTACTAAAGCAATTTCTATTTTGAATTAAAAAAAATCTGTGTCATCATGATGCTTGATGTAATCTAAAGCTAAAAGCTTTATAAAACAACAAACAACGTCATCAACAAAAACCTTGAAAATGTTATACTAAATTTTTCTAAGGGAAAAAAGATGGAATATAAAAATTACTAGTGTCAGGAATGAAACATGGAATGTCAACAGAGATACCACAGCATTTAAAGTGATCAAAGAGAATATTGTGCAAATACATGTCTATAAATTGACAATATACACAAAATTGACAATTTTATTGAATAAAATCTATTATCAATCTGACACAAAAAAGAAAAAGAAAATGTAAATATTCCTTTATCTATTTAATTTATGTTAAAGTCTTTCTGCAAAGATGCTTCCACACTCAGTTGGCTTCAGTGATGAATTCCACCAAATAGTTAATGAAGATATATAGAAACATTAGAAAACTCTTCCACAAAAAGAGGAGGAAGGCTCATTTTCCATGTCATTCTACAAATCCAGTGTTTCCCATGTAGCAAAGTTAGCCAAAGATATTCATGAGAAGAAAGCCCAATATTTCTCATAAACATAGGCCCAAAAATCCTTTTAAAAAAGCTTTATTATGAGGGAATCAGCACTATATTTAAAAAATATTATATATTGTGACTAAGTAGTGTTTAATCTCAGGAATTAAAGAAAAAAAAAAGCACCCTACAGTTAAGGTATAATAATAAAATAGTAAATTCTTTCTCCCTAAGGTACTTACTACTCTGTTTAATGTTGTGCTGAGGTCCTAATAACTGCAATAAAGCAAGAGAAGGAAATAAAAGGCCTACATACTGGAAAAATAAATAAAATAACTTTATTGAGCTATGACATACTTGCCTAATTAGAAAAACCTAAGGAATCTGCAAAAATGCTGCTAGAACTCATACATGAGGGAAGAAATTTTCAGGGTATGATGTTAATAAACCATTTCTATATGTTATAAATGAGCAATCTGAAATTGAATTTTAAAAGCTATAATATAAATGTCATTTAAAGTAGCTTCAAAAAAATTAAATTCTTAGGGATATATTTAGCAAAATATGTGTAAGATTTCTACACTTAAAACTAGAAAACACTGCTGAAAGAAATGAAAGGAAACTCATATAAATTGACAGATGTAAATGCTATTGAATTGAAAAACTTGGTAGTGTTAAGATAGTGATTATTCCCAAATTGATCTGTAAATTTAGTGTATTTGTAATTAAAATCTCAATCAAACAATTTTATAAAGAATAACAGATTGTGAAAAATTTTATTTATTGCTTTTAATATTTAACAAAATCAACTAAAGGCAGTATATCTGGTAAAAGGATAAACACATAGATTTATGAAATTAAACAGAGCGTTCACAAATAAATGCTCATATATTTGGTTTATTGATTTAAAATATGGACTTCGACATAATTTGAGTCAAGAGGAGATAGTCTTCTCACCCCGTGCTATTGGAAAAATGGTATTTCCAAACTAGAAAAAACAAAGTTGTATCTTGACCGTTCCTCTCACCAGACCAACAAAAAATGTAAGGAAAAATGGATAATATACCTAAATGTATATGATACATTTGTAATTTAGGAGAGAATCTACTTTACCTAAATGTAAACAAGATTACTTGGATAGGGCAGAAAAAGCAGGAAACATAAAAGGAAAATATAAATTAATATTAATATCACAATGTAAATATTCTGTTTAAAAAGTACCAATTAGGAAATGAAAAGCCAAGCCACAGATTGGGAGAAATTATTCACAATTCATATATACAATAAGGACTTTCTTCCAGTATTTTTAAAGAAGATTTACAACTCAATGATAAGAAAATCAATCCAATTTTTAAAATGGGTAATGATTTGAAAAAGATACTTACCAAAAGAAGATATACGAATGGTTAAGAAGCACAGGAAAAGATATATGTCAGTAGACAACAAGAAAACATAAAGTCACAAGTTTGTACCACCACACAAATTCTGTAATTACTAAAATTTAAAATACTGACAATAAAATTTTGGCTAGGATAAGGAGAAACTGAAAATCTCTTACATTGTTGGTGTAGCATCCACTTGAGTCGGTTTAAACACTTGCTCTGGGAAAATCCAGTCTCCCTCTAGGAAATATTAGTAGCATGAGATCACTGTGCAGTGAAAAAAAATAACACAAACCTAGCCACATAGAGAGGTCACAGGGAGTCACAGATGCCCGACCAGTGCACATATTTCCCTGCCACTCCATCCCTGGTGCCAGCCATGTGTATAAAAATGCTCTTAGAGTTCTATAGCATTGGCTAACATCTGACTCTAACCATTTGAGGGACCCCAAGTAAGAGCCAGTCAGACAGTCTGTAAGACCTTGAAAGACGGTATTAAATTTTTATTTTTAGTCACTAGGATATAGAGTATATAGATGTAATCTGAGCAGGATGATAAACCACTGACTTTATTTTACATGGAGATAGAATAGGCAAACATGTGACATTACACCCGGGGCCTAAAAACCCATGGTAACAATAACAATTAAAATTTGTTCAAGTATAAATACCATAAATACTGTCAGGAGATAATTATTTTAAATGAAGGAAAAGTAGGCTTATTTTAATCCATGTTGATCCCCCTCCAGGTCTTATAAACAATTATGTGCATTTGATATCTAATACCTGTACTCAGAAGTCAGTGTAAAATAATCCAGAAAAATACTATAATATTATTTTTCTTTTTGTGTGTTAATGTCTGTAAATTTTTATTTGTTTTATTCTAGTTAACATTTATGTTTACTTTCTAGAAAAAAAGTATATTTTTATTCCCACTTAAACAAATAACCCAAAATGGATGTAATTTGTAGTGAAATTTAAGTTTAGATTGTGGCTTTTTTATTAAGAATTTTTTATCTCTGGGACCAGAAATTCTTATTCAGCACTTCACAATTGCTTCAGAAATACAGCTCTGGTATTCTATAATATATAAATTGTCAAAAAGCACTAGCCTGAAAATTATGGAACCAGTATCCTAGACCTGTTCTCTGCTGCTAATTAGAATACCAAAATTAGTTAAAGCTTTAAGAGACACTGTCTAATTTAGAATGCTCTTTTTTACCTTCTGTCACTTGAGCAGAAATATTCCAGATAGTGATTAATTCATTAGGTCAAAATAAGGAAGGCACCCTCTATAATGAGAAATATAAACCACTGCTGAGAGAAATTAAAGAGGATACAAGAAGGTGGAAAGATATCCCATGCACTTGGATTGGAAGAATCAACATTGTGAAAATGTCCATACTACCCAAAGTGATATACAAATTCAATGCAATCCCCATCAAAATTCCAATGACATTTTTATCAGAAATGGAAAGAACTATCCAAACATTTATATGGAATAACAAAAGACCACACATAGCCAAAGCAATGCTGAGCAAAAAAAAATAAAGCTGGAGGCATGACACTACCTGACTTTAAACTATACTACAAAGCTATAATAACCAAAACAGCATGGCACTGGCATAAAAACAGACACACTAATCAATGGAATAGAATGGAGAATCCCAAAATCAACCTGCACACTTACAGATCTTTGACAAAGGCACCAAGCCTATATGCTGGGGAAGAGACTGCCTCTTCAGCAAATGGTGCTGGGATAACTGGATATCAATATGTAGGAGAATGAAACTAGACCCATACCTTTCACTATATACTAAAGTCAACTCAAAATGGATTAAGGATTTAAATATACACCCTGAAACAATAAAACTTCTTAAAGAAAACAGGAGAAACACTTCAGGAAGTAGGACTGGGCACAGACTTCATGAATATGACCCCAAAAGTATGGGCAACTAAAGGAAAAATAAACAAATGGGATTATATCAAACTAAAAAGCTTCTGCACAGCAAAAGAAACAATTAACAGAATTAAAAGATAACCAGTAGAGTGGGAGAAAATATTTGCAAAATATCCATCTGACAAAGGTTTAATATCCAGAATATACAAGGAAGTTAAACAACTTTACAAGAAAAAAACAAGCAACCCAATTAAAAAATGGACAAAAGAGTTAAATAGGCATTTCTCAAAGGAAGATATATGAATGGCCAACAGACACATGAAAAAATGCTCAACATCACTCAGCATTCAGGAAATGCAAATCAAAACCACACTGAGATACCATCTCACCCCAGTTAGGATAGCTAATATTCAAAAGACTGTGAACGATAAATGCTGGCGAGGTTGCGGAAAAAAAGGAACTCTCATACATTGTTGGTAGGACTGCAAAATGGTGCAGCCTCTATGGAAAATGGTATGGAGGTTCCTCAAACAATTGCAGATAGATCTACCATACGACCCAGCTATCCCACTGCTGGGAATATACCTAGAGGAATGGAAATCATCATGTCGAAGGTATACGTGTTCCCCAGTGCTCATTGCAGCACTCTTTACAATAGCTAAGAGTTGGAACCAGCCCAAATGTCCATCATCAGATGAGTGGATATGGAAAATGTGGTACATCTACACAATGGAATACTACTCTGTTATGAAAAAGAATGAAATACTGCCATTTACAACAACATGGATGGACCTCGAGAGAATTATATTAAGTGAAACAAGTTAGGCACGGAAAGAGAAATATCACATGTTCTCACTTATTTGTGGGAGCTAAAAAAATAATAAATAAATACAAAAAAATGGGGTGGGGAGGGAGGAAGACATAACAATTACAATTCCTTGAAATTGATATGACAAGTGAACAGAAAGGACATTGTTGGGAGGGAGGGGGGAGATGCAGGAAAGAGGGAGGTTTCGGTAATGGGCCACAGTAATCAACCACATTGTATATTGACAAAATAAAATAAAAATAAAAATAAGTAAGGAAAGCACCAAGCCACCACCTAGCAAATTTGAGCTACTCATGTAATATGAATGAGAAATAAACATTTATTTTGTAAAACCACTAAGGATTAAAGCTACAGCACAACAAATATTATCTTAATGATAAAAATAATTGACTATGGAAGTGGGGTATTGCCATCACATGTACACAAACACATACACATACACACCACACACCACATACCATGTAGCCCTCTCTTAGGGGCCGTATGACAGTTAATGAGGGCACTGTTTTCAATGCCTAAAGGAGTGGCATTTGTGTTACACGATGGTGATATATTTTGTAAAGCTGTGATTACAATAACTTAGGAGTCAGATCATTTATTTATGAACTTTTGCCAAAAGTTCATAGGAGAAGAGGAAAACAGAACGTTAAATATTAGCAGTGTGAGTTGATTGCTGTTAACAATGTTTGGCAAATTAGTACCAGGAAGAGCTAAGCTCAGAAATAAATTTTCTGATTTTGCCTGCAGTAATAAAAGAAAATAGAGTCCACAAATTCAGGGATATGTGAAACTGAAAAAGACAAGTTCTTCTCAAGCTCAGAAGATAAAAAATAAACTGAGAATTGCTTTGAATAATAAGAACTAATTAAGTCATCCTTAAAGAGAGAATGAAATCAAAGGTGTGTCCATCACACCATGGATGTAACCTCTGAGTGACTTGAAGTGGTAGCTCATAAGTTCTTTCAATTGTAAAATGGCTCCAAAGGAATAAATAGACTAAAATTTGGAGTTTTCCCACAAAATTTGTAGGCTCAGTAACAAGAAAGCAAAGTTATACAGAAAATATTAGAAGGATGTCTACTAAAAAAACAAACAAACGAACTGTGAATATTGTTATTGGTATATGGAAGTTCTCATATTCAAATAAGTAAGATAGTCTATTCAATTTTAGGCTAACTTCTAAAGCAACTTCTATTCCGGACTTTAAAAATAATCTTTGTCAGTTTAAGATTTAACATGACTTTTCAGACTATTAATATCTATAGACCAGAAGGTTAAAAAAGCTATTTATCGTCCAGGTAGGGCATATTTCTCAATGCCATTTTCAGATGTGGCCAAGGAGGATCATGGAAATAATAAAAGCTTCATATATGTGTGTGTGTGTGTGTGTGTGTGTGTCTGTGTGTGTATCCCACGTTTTCCCATTATCAAATGGGAATTCTATTGTGTGTGTGTCTCTGTGTGTGTATCCCACGTTTCCCCATTTTCAAATGGGAATTCTATTGTATTTTTCTTGTCTCTGATTGTGTATGTTTGATGGGTGAGGACAGATATACATATATTTAAGTTCGTAAACCAACAGATGGAGAGGAGCCACTCAATAGGCTAAATAGAAACAAAGATTGCAACTTGGTATAACAATATTAGCTTTGTGACTAAGGGGGCAGAACATATTTCTGGAAGCATATGTATGTTTCCTCTCTTACCAAAGCTTCTGAAAATATGATTTACAAAATCTCATTATGGGCAATAGATGAAAAAATGCATTAGACCTGGGACAGTAATTTATTTTAAACTAAGAATTATTTTGTTTCGTTCTAATTCTGAGTAGTTTGTTGTTTACCAAACTCACTTAATTAGGCTTCCTAACTATATATATATATTTTAATTTTGGTGTCCTGAGACCTATTTTTGCTTAGAAATTTTCTCAAATGTGAAGCAGCTGCCATTTTCTGTAAACCGTTTTCTTAGGTATGTCTAATTTTGAATCTCAGGCTTTAATGACGAAAAGAATTTGTAGAAAATCAACCTGAAATATATGGAGTTGAAGGGATTGTAAATGCCATTCTCTACATCTCTGTGTACTTCGGAAATATTTAGACATGGTAAAGACCTTTCGACCAATTTACCATCTCTTTGAACTTTTCTTTCTTTCTTTTTTTTTTGTCATTTTTTTGTTTTTGTTTTTGTTTTGGTGGCTGGCCAGCACAAGCATCCAAACCCTTAACCTTGATGTTGTAACACTGTGCTCTGAACAACTGAGCCAACCAGCCAGCCTTCTTTAGACTTTCAAACATATTTAAGTGTGAATCCTTGACAAGTTTTGAAATATTTGTCTTGCTTCTTTTCTAGCTATTATCAAAAAGACAAAATAAATGCTGGAAAGGATGCAGAGAAATAGAACCTTATACATTGTTGGTGGGACTGTAAATTAGCACAGCCATTATGAAAAACAGTATGGAGGTTTCTAAAACAACTGCGGATAGAACTGCCATGTGACCCAGCAATCCCACTACTGGGTATATACTCCAAGGAATGGAAATCAACAAGTTGAAGGGATACCTGCATCCCCACTTTAATCACAGCTCTGTTCACAATAGCTAAAATACAGAACCAAACTAAATGTCCATTGATAGATTATTGGATAAAGAAAGTGTGGTACATATATGCAATGGAATACTACTCAGCCATTAAAGAAAAAAATGAAATTCTGCCATTTGCAGCAACATGGACGAGCTTAGAGAAAATTATGCTAAGTGATATAAGCCAGGCACAGAAAAAGAAATACTGCATGTTCTCACTCATATTTGGAAGCTAAAAACAGAGAATAAAACAAAACGAGGAAGCAAACAAAAAAATAAAAAGAAATAAATAATAACAATAAGTTGAACTGTTAAAAGGAAAGAGAAGAACTATGGTCCCTAGAGGCAGGAAAGTGGAAGGGGAGGAGGCAGAGTAAAAGGCTCATTAATGGACACAAATGTACAGCAAGATAGGAAAAATAAGCCTTAAGCCATCCTAGAAATCTGTAATCAATAATGTCTTACTGCATGTAATCAAATGACCAGAAGAGAGGAGATCAAAAGTGTACATCATAAAGAAATTATTAAGTTTTGTGACAATGATCTGTTCTGAATAGATCAGTACATATTGTGTGCATGTATTGAAATTTAACTTTGTACCTCATAAATATGTACAATCAATGATTCAATAAAAAATTTTTAAAATGTTAAGATAGTAAATTTTATATGTATGTTACCATAATTAAATAAGTAAATAAATATGTAAATAAATAAATGTAATATAAAGTTAAATTATAAATTTAAATGTGTTGGCTCTTAAAATATAGTTATTCTCCAATTCTTGATGTATAACTGGACACTTTGAGTGAATGTGCTCAGGAAGAAATTCCTCATATTTTTGCCTTAACTACACTGGTGCATCATCTATAGTTTCTGGTTTTACTTTCTTAAAGAACTTTGACATACACTTTTAAATTTTACTTGTTTTTTTCTAAATTAATAATAGTCTTTCATAAGTGACATTATTGAGAAATCTGTTATATGTCAGATATAACAGCAACCATTGCTCTGAACAAATGTCCTTTGAAGCTGGTAAGGACAGAATTTGTTTCTTAAGATATGAGTATACTCTCAAACTGCAGACCAAGAAAATCTGTCAGATTGACACTTCCTGTCTCACTCCAACTGAAGTTGCTTCAGGCCCAACATCTAAAAATCTTGACTGGCTGTCCTCTGGAGTCAGACAGTGAGCTTATAGTTTCTTCCAAATATTAATATTTCTCTTTATTTTATTTTCATAGAAACTGAACTCCCCTCATGAAAGCCTGACAGCACACACCATCCAAGAAACATCCTCTACTACTAAGTTCTAACAGATGACTCAGCTGGTTCTTAATGAATAAAAAATGACCAATACGAGAAAACGGACTTATATTGTTCAAAGGCAAAAAGAATTTCTCTAATTTCTGAAAAAGAGGTAGAGGGAAGGGAGATTTTTTGCTTTGGTCAAACTATATTCAGGCTTCTGAATATTCTGCTAGGTCCATCTTTGCACTTCCTTGTAAAATCTGGTTTTAGTAAAAGAACCTAAGTCAATTTAGCCAGAACCACCATCTTCGATACCTGATTACTCTCAATATCTGATCAGGTTCTTTATCCTCTGCCATCCCTCAGGTGATGTCTAATCACTCTGGCCTGTCTATAGCAAGAATCCTGTTAGGTTGAATCCTGTTTAGCCAGAATCCCCCTTATCCCTGATGTTTTCTCTTACTAATTTTCCATCCACTGACCTCTACCCTGCTCCTTGGCTACAAATTTCAACATACCCATGCTGTGTTCAGAGTTGAGCCCAATCTCCTTTCCCTATTGCAAGATTCTGTTGTGGTGGTCCAACACCTACTGCAATGGTCTTGAATGAGTCTTCCTAACCAAGCCTTGAAAAGTATCATTGAATAATTTTTTCTTTAACTGCAGATTCAATGGTCAGTGAGGGCACACTTTCTGGTTCACAGATGGTTATCTTTTCTCTGTGTCCTTACAAGGTGGAACAGAAAAGCGAGCTTTCTGAGGCCTCTTTTATAACAGCACTAACCACCTGCCAAAGGTCCCACTTCCAAATACCGTCACACTGAGGATTAAATTTCAACATATAAATTTGGATGGGGGAGGGTGACACAAACATTCGATCTACGATAGTAATAGAGAATTTATTGTGGTGAGGTATGATGTCAAAATGTAAACACAAGTTCCACCACAAATATACATCATGATGGCATTTTTTTAAATTGTCAATAAACTCATTCTTTTCTTCTCTATTTATAAACTAATGCCAAATCAGCAAATGTTTTTAATGATTCTACTTAGAGGAATTATCTAATTGCAAATATTTAATTACAAGGAAAATACTTCAACATAGATTATTTCCATGTTTAGTTCCACAATTTTTTTTTTCTTTTCAATTGCAAGGAAACACGTGAATTTAAGAGGAATGATCTGTTATAGTTTTTTTCTTTTCAAATTTAGTGGCTGTTTGTTACTTAATACATTGCTGATAATTCCTGAGTATGTAAAATGATTAATTTGTCTTGACTTTTTGCTATCTATTTGTGTTGCTCTTTTTCCTAAACAAAAAAGAAAACAGTGCCTCAGTCAGCAAAGCCTGCCAGCATGGGAATGAGGTCTGAATGAACTAATCCTGGACTTATTCTAGTTTTACAGTTATTAATATAGGTTGGCCTTTTTCTTTTTTTTTAATGAAGGCCACAATTAGCAAAGTCTTTCACTTGTAGACCTTTCTGAGATACAGTCAACACTACACTGAAGAGAAACATAAATACGAGTGGTATCCAAATTGAACAGGATATGGATACTAGAGGTGAAAATCAAGAGAAACGAGTGTGTGTTGGGGGTGGAGTAAAGGACGTAGGAAATCGGAGGCAGGAAAATACAGCAGAAGAAAGAGCCTTGGGAAGGTAAATAAACTATCCTGAAGAGAGCTTCCTTCAAAACGTTCAGTAAAACTAAGTTCACGTAAAATCTAGCCACAAAAACTTATGAGTTAAAATTCCATACAAGCTAACGCAAGTTAAAGATGATAAAGAGCGGAAGGTAAGTGATATGCTTTAGGAGGTCAGCTCTTTTATTACATTTGCTTAATGGCTGATAGTACTAAGACCAACATTCTGTTCTTGCTGCTTCTATCCCTGCATGTTATATTACTGTATTTCTACACCTCTCGTGTTTTTCTTAATGGTTACTTTAAGAAACCATTAAGAGGAGACAAAAATCAGCAAATTGACTTTCATTAACTAGACAAGGACTTATTGATAAAATTAGCAATTCAGTATATAGACTGGAGAGTGGTGAGATGTCAAGGAGGACATCTCGTATATGTGAGCCTTCTCTGTTCCCCAAATCCCTCACCCACCTGACTATTAATGTTTTAATTTTCTTTATTTGAGTAAGGGAAGGGGAATCTAGATTCTAACGTCCTTAACAGGACTTGATATAGTGCTAGGAAAAATGTGAATGTTCAAAATAGCTGATTAATCTGAATTTGGGGTTGGAAATTCTGGATGTCTAGTTTAGCAAGTCTTGTTTTCTGTTTTGATATTTGTATTCCTATTCCTATTTATATTTGTTTTAAATTTTCTCATTAATATGTGTCTGAATTGTAATAAGAATTGTTAACATGTCCCCTTTTTTCCCTAAAATAGATAATAAATTAGTAGTTATATTATCACAACAAAAGATCCTAGTGCTCAACATATACAAAGTGTTTACTTCATTTATTCGATTAGGTGAATTGTGATTGTTGAAACCCTATTTAATCGTTACTAACCCTTACATAATCCACCCGTATTACAACTACAACTGAATTTCTTGCATAGTTAGATGCCAGTAGGTCCAGGTGAATTTGGCAAGGCTCATCCATGAACATAGCTTTTCAGATTAACCAAAATAACTAAATAAATAAAATAATCAGTGGGAGAATATGGTGTGAAATTCTCAAAACTTTCTTGATGATACAAGTTTAATAAAACCTTTATTTACAATACATGTTCTTGATTCAAGATTCTATTTTTCATCAATTGCACAATCTCTTCCCAAATTATTGTATAAGTCAATATCTGTGCAAGTTAGTTATAGCAGCTGGGTAATTCTTCTCATACCCAAACTCAATCAGAGTCAACGGCCAGGGGAAAAAGTACTGAGGGTGCATAATACCTGCTCCATGAAAAGTCTGCTACAAGCCCAGCTGCTGAAACAGTCTGCTCTTGTAACACTGCGACTAGTTTTACCAAATAGCTGCTGAAATGACCTGCCATGATTTTTAAGAATAATGTTACTTACTGCAATCACTCAACAATCAATGCCTGCTGACTCCCAAGGACTTCATTAGTGCCCATGTGCTTTCTTTCAAAACAATATGTAGCATTTTTATTTCTAATAAAACTCTCAATCTTTTCTTTGTTCTTCAGACATACCAGAGACCATCCCAGTCTATGGGTATTCCAGAAGTGCAATCCTATTTTTCCCTAATAAGTGTTTTCTTAGAGATTTGTTTGCATATTTTTATTACTTTGACATACCTCATTCCTACTTGATGCATCCAAATTATTTTCTCTTAGCATATATTACTTTGTAATATAAACTATGTGAACTCCATGTGATTTTATTTCTCTCTTTCTTGTAACTGCCAGGAAACTAAAAAAATTTCTGCTTTCTTATCTTACTAATTAGTGCAAGTACAGCACTAATATGTCACCATACCTTCATGTCTAAAAATTACATTATTTCTATTTACCCCAATATATTGTTATTTATATTACTATGTCTGTAAACCTACCTGATACTACAATTATTTTTTAATTACAATAATTTCTCATCATCATTTTAACATATTTTTCATTATTGACCTGGACAAATTTATTTGCTTTGTGAAAATTTGATTATCCTCAAAATTAATAGCAAAATGTTACAACTCTATCATTTATGAGAATTTAGAAATCCGTATAAACTCCTTAAATTCATGATCCACTCATTTAGTTTATTTTCCAAATCTGGTTCTGTGTTTGTTGCTGTTGTTGTCTTTCCCAAAAATATTAGCAAGAAAGAGGAAGAAACTCTATGGGAAAGTCATCAGACTCATCCTTATACGGATAAAATATATTACTTCTAAAAGAAGAAAACAAAAACGATATAGGTATATTTTATGAATTAGTTCAACATTGTACTTAGAGCTTAACACAAAATAAATATGTTTCAATAGAGCAGTACCTAAAAGAATTATAGGAATTGCAGCTGTATCCAGGGAGTTTTCTATAAATGCGTGACCATATCTCATTTTTTCATACAGCTTATTTAACTTTTATAGCAAAACTTTTTAACTTAATCTTCAATCCAGAACAATTTGAAATAAATTATTGAAAAAGAAAAATTACAGCAAAATTACTTGAAGCACACTTCTACTGTTTTAACCTTTCTAGAGCAGAATTTGCAACATGGTTCATAAGCCATATCCTACTAGAACACAGGTTTTGTTCACATTGTTTTTGGAACATAGTGTGTTTTAAAATGGGATATTTCACATGAAATATCTATATATCTACATCTCTATCTATCAATTGATTAGTCTAGTCCCCCTTGAAAAATAAAAAGTTTGGGCAATGTATTTCCAACATGATATCAACCAGCTTGATCTGAGCTGCTGCTATTTTAGGTAGGTCCTGCTCCCTGCCTCTATGCTTCCTGCTCCAATCACACTGAGGCTGTTCCTTGCTGTTCATCTTTTCTGTCTTGAGTTCATGACCGCCAGTCTACAGAAGGTGTTTGGGAGTGTTCATATTGATATCAACCTACCAGTTCTACTTCTCCAGCTGAAGTAGGCAATGATAATTGATACTTTAAGAAAGTGCATTCTTTCATAATCTAGGCTACTTTAAACTATCCTTAGCAAAGTTAAATGATGTCTTTTGAATTAAATTTTCAACAAGGTTAATAAACAAACAAAATTCTTCTCCTTTGTACTAAGTTAATCAGAAAATTCAATTAATGTGGTCTTCTACTGAATGAATATTTAGAGTTAAATCATTTCTCTAAGCATTTTAGAGAAATCTTTACTCTTTAGGAATAAATTGCGTATTGACATACAAATGAATTTAGTGAGCAAAATATAATTCCTATTAGAAAAAATCACATTTTAAATTTATATTCAAATAAAATAAATATTTTATATTTATAACTTCATTGTAAAATTAAAACAGTTAGTTTTAATATGTAGATATATATTTAATTATTCAACATTTATTAAGTTTTTAACATATATATCTTATGCATTTATACACAACAAACATCCTGTGTATTTTCAGACAGCTCAGGGTAGAAACTACACTACATGACTGTCATTTAAAAACTGCTAACATTGTTTTATACAATTAATTTAAGTGCAGATTATCACTAAGAATTTCCATTATTAGGTTGTACTGCAATAAAATTAGTACCATACATTATACTGATGCGAGTATATTTCTTGTTTGAGTGACCCTGGACTACTATGATTTGAGAACTGTTATGTATAATTTATACAGAATATTCTTTCGTTTTTTACATTTAACTCTTGATTAGCATTCTAAGTGTGGTCCTGACAGTGTGGTTGCTTCTAATCTGCCATATAATGGGTGTTTCCTTTTACCACTGAGCCCTTTATACAATCAGTATATTCTTAGTACCAGCAAATGTGACATAAATCTTGTTACTCAGAAATCTTATTAACTGTCCATCTAATAGTGTGTCATAATAGTGTGTCAAAAAATTCTATCGAAAAATGGAATTACAGGCAATACAATCTTTCCATGAAGTTTTTCAGGACCGCTTGTTGATGAATTTGCAAAACAACATAATCCTGGACATATAATATTTCTGCACAAATTTTTGCTTTAAATTGTGGTTTCTGGAATAAGTCATAGCAGAAATATTTTAACCTTTTCAATTTGGAACTATGAATTCTTATAGATATTCACTTTAACCTAATAGATTAGGAGTGGAGGGAGTGAGCCTTGAATGTCAAGCTAGAAGCAAGGAGATACCTTAACAAAAATCAATCGCAATATCTACGTGTTTCAGCTTATGGTTGTTCCTAGGAAATTGTTCCAAAAATGGCAGAATGGCAGAATGAAAAGGCACAAATGTTTGGGAAAGAAGATGTGGCTTTGAATCTCAGGTATGAAACTTACTAAGGGGGTCCATAAGGAAGATATCTACCATCTCTTTATCCTTGATTTACTTGCCTATAAAATGAACAGAAGGAGTACCTCAGAGGTTTGTCAAGATAAACAAATAAAATGAAAAGAAAACTCTAAACTGTACATTTAGATAATTGCTTTATTTACCTAATTTTGAGTAAAATTTTCTAAAACTGACATATAGGCTTTCTGCAGTTTTATTGTTCAAAGTTCAGAATTAAATTCTGGTGGCTAATATTTACTATGAGACATCGCAGCTTCTTTTTTTAAAAAAAAGGCTAATAAGTTATGAGCTCAGAAAGTCTATTTGTAATGTTGGCTTCACGTGCTGACAATTTGAAAAACCCATGTATCTCTTATTCTTCCATAGTAAAGTATCATTTATAATCCTTATCTATTAAGGTATTACAACGATTAGTATTTGTAGAACATTTTAAAATCCCTCTATTAAAAATAAAAATTATTGCACAAGCATGTTTCACAATCCACAGTAAAGGATATGCATGGCCTCTTCATTAGTAAGTAAATGTTCTGGGTAATCCAATATAGAGAGATTTCAATAGCTGACTGGCTAACATAAATTCGGTTCTTGCAATGTTGATCGATATAAAATTTTATACTGCAACATGAACAAAAAAAGCTGGTATAGTAAAACTGGGGTTTGAACAACAGAGCTCAAGATGGTTATCTGCAAAGTAATCTGAAAAAAGTAATTTCCTTAATAAGATACACTACAGGTGTCTCTTTTTCCTGATCCTAATGTTTAGAATTAAAACTATCATATGCAGCAATTTTAACCACTTTTTAGGCTTAGGTAAGAACTACTAATACACCTATATGTCCAACTAACTATCATATTCACCACTTTACCATTCATAGAAAACTGTGACTCCTTACCTGGTTAAAAAATTGAACACTAATTATAAATAGAACACAGTGATGAAGACAGGAGAAACATTAAGCTCAAAGAAAATTCCATTTTTAAAACCTAATCAGAAGTGGGAGGGGGACTAAATAATTCTATATAATTGGTTGTTGGGAAAAAAAATCCTGCAGGGATAATATTGAAATAGAATTATCAAACTTATATAGAAAAATGTGTTTCATTTCAGGTTTCAAAGAAGAAAGCAGAGTGCAATACATCTTAATGTATGAGTACTAGCAAGCACGGAACATTGCAAAAGCAAAAGATGAAATAGCTTTGTTTCTCAGCCACAAACAAGTATCTTGGTCTCTATTTTGAGAGCATCATTGGTGATTTCAAATATACAGAGAAAATCATTACTTGGTCATGAATATAATTTCAAAAATAATTAACTTAAAAAACACATATCCTCACACAAATTCAAGGCTGACATTAGGAGAATAATATTCAACTTTCATGGATACTAGTCTGAAATAAAGAAGATTGAATAAAAAAACCAAAAGAACTCTGCTCTAGTTTCATGCTTTCCAGTACCTTAGCAATCTTGGACAATCCCTTTACTCTCCCTGCCTCAGTTTTCCCATGCATATGTCAGGGATGGTAATGGCTATTTCCTCTAAATTACTAGATTGTTGTGTTAGTAAATACAGTGATATAATGAGAAATCAAGTACTTAAAGACTGAGTATGAAGTTTCATTGATTTAAACATGACTGTTATTTGCTGTCTTTCAAGATAACGCATGTGCCAGTGTGTATGACAGCCTGTTATTGAAAAAGAGGCTGTTACTAACCATCATTGTCCACATTTTACATTTGATTGCTCATGGTTTAGCAACTGACACTAAGATAGCAAATCCGACTGGACAATAACCTATATATAATAAAAATGTCCCTAATCAGTGTTTCAGAGGAAGCAGTAGAAAATAGAAAGTGGTTGAATATGCAAATGTTTTGCATTGGTAACAATATGGGAAATAAGAAAAGTAAAATCTAGATGAATAGAAACAAAGGAAAATTTTCGATAAAAATATACAACTAGGACCTAGTACAGTAATCAGTTTTTAATTTATATATATATATATATATGTGTGTGTGTGTATGCAAATATATATATACCTATATGTTTTTGGTCTATAAACATATGTTTATTTATACATGTATGTACATGTGTATATGTGTATACATGCATTAAAATCCCTGTGTGTAGTGTGCATGTCTGTGTGTGTGCAGAGCTTTGATATTAGGCAAATATATAAACTGGTTATATAGTCTTTGTAAGGTTAGTGCCTTCAGGACTAATGTTGGAGCTTAAAGTTCACAGGACAGACAGTAAGGAAGATAAGATGAGTATAAACTGTAAGAGAACAAGAATAAGCTGGAATCCATACATTTGAGTTGGAGCTCACAGAGATGAACTTAAACATGTTTCTGTTCTATTTGCCCCAGTCCTTAGTTGAACTAGTGTCCTGCAGAAGCTGGCTCCTTGTTAATGGAGCTAAGTGTACTCTCTCACCTATTCAAGAATCAGAAAAACTGAATGAGAATTAAGTAGAAGGTAGAGCATTTGCAGGTCTGGACACTAACCTACCCTAATGAGGTGAACTAGTGGATAAGCAAAAAATGTATGAGCTACAAATGGCTGAGACTTTTCTTTCACCCTCCAAATATCCCACAGGAATTATAGTGTGGCCCACACAAACCAGAAACATGGAGAAGAGAGAATTCTGGAAAATGCATTTCAGACTAACCATGTTAACATATTACAAGTATACCACTTAATATTTTGGATTTGATATTTAAATATATTTTTGCTTGAAAAATAATTCTACATTGATGCATGTTTAATGCTTTAAAATGTCTCTTCGTATGGCTTGCATAGTTCTGATGAGGAGTCTTCTTCCTTTTTTATTTTTCTTATTCTGTATGCAATGTGTTTCCAATAGATAAAAAGATTGTGATAGATAGATATACATAAATAAATATATATGAATATTATAGTCATGATAATCTCAATCTGTGTATGTATATATACATGAAAAATAAATGCATGACTAAATATTTGACTAAATAAATGTATATATATGACTAAATAAATAACAAAGAAATATAGCTAATAAGTCAAAAGAGTTATTAAAGTTTTTTAAACTTATAAAGAATTATTTAATATAAAAGATAGGCAGAAAAGAAGAAAAAAAATAAAGAAAATACAAGAAGAAATATAACAAATATAAACATGTCAATATATTCGCATTTCAGTAATATAAATCATCTAAAATCTCCAAATAAATGCAGATATAATCAAATTGGAATGGAAAACAAAAAAAAGCTAAACCCCATTGTATACTGTGTACAAAACCCACTGCCTCGTCCAATAAAAAAAAAAAAGAGGCTTCCTATAGAACTAGTAGAATATTTTCAGTATAGTAAGCTCAATACCTACAGTATTAAAAAACTTACATGTGCAGCAAGTTGTTAAAATGTAGGTTCTATTAGTCCGTTTTGTGTTGCTATAACAGAATACCTGAAACTGGGTAATTTGTAAAGAACAGAGGTTTATTTGGCTTATGATTCTGGGACAGCTGCATCTGGTGCGGGCCTCAGGCTGCTTCTACACATAGCAGAAAGCAGCAGGCAGCCAGAGAGTACAAGCAGATCACATGGTGAGAGGAAGCAAGAGAGGGGGGAGGTGCCAGGGTCTTTTAAAACAACCAGCTCTCATGGGAACTAATAAAGCGAGAACTCACTCATTGCTTCCCCCCACCTAGGGAGAGCTCTAATCCACTCATGAGGGATCCGCCCCTGTGACTCAAACTGTTACACTGGGAATCAGATTTCCACATAAGTTCTGGGAGGACAATACATCCAAATTCCATCGGATGTTTTAGCTAAGGATTTAACACAATTTATCAGATACCAATATGATACCAATACCGGATACTAGTATGGGACGCAATGTAGGCCACATGTAAATAGGGCTGATATTCAGGGCAAACATACAGAATTACCAGTAGCAGTTCTTAGCAGATTACTCTGGTTGGATGTACCCATGCCTTGGTGGTAAATATTTTGAATATGACTAACCCTAACCCTAACCCTAACCCTCGTCTTGCCTGTATGGCCTGCATAAAGCAAATGTCCTAAAATGGGCTATATAATTCTTAAATAACTTATATAGAGAAAGGGCATAGCTAATCAAGAGAGAATATTGAAGGAAACATAATTGAAGACATTTTCCTTGGCAAGACCTGTACATTTGGTCCACCAAAACAAGCAAAAATTAAGGTGACCTAACTTTTAATACAGTGGTTCTCCTGAGGACAGTTTTACCCCATGAGGTCATTAAAGACATTGGCAATGATTAAAGACATTTGGATCATCATGATTCAAAGAGTGGTTTATGTTGCTGGCATCTAGTGGATAGACAACAGGTAAATTTTTAAACTTTCCACAAAATAATACCTGAGTCCCCTTTCCCACAATAAGTATTATTGAGTCCAAAATACGAATAGTACTAAGGTTGAGAACTCTGTAAACACCATGTCTAAAAGCCTTTACTGAAACTGTTAGGAATGCTTAAGATGCACTCCTTGAATTTTGGCAGACAGAGTGGACTATGAATTACTCCTGAAAAAACTAAAGAGAAAGGATTTCCGTGAAGCTGACAATGAAGGTAAAACGATGACTATAATTTAGAAAGTTACTGTATTTCCCTCTGTTTGGGAAAGAATGTTTGCATATTTCCTACACACTAGCTAGCTGTGGATCTCATACTCGAAATAGGCATTTTGAGATTTTTTTTTAATATCTAATCCAAGAGAACTGTCTAGAGAAGGAATTAAGCCTCAGCAAAACGAAGCTGGAAGTATATGAAAAACTTTATGGAAAAAAAAGAATTAAAAGGTAATACAAATCTTTCCATGAACTTTTTGAATACTCTTTGTATTACAAGTGGCATATGATAAAAAGATATAGTTTCAAGTGAAAAGATGGAGCAAACTAAATTTCCTCACTTAAAATGAACTTCTGGTGAGACATCTGCAGCAACGGGGGTGAATGTGATTCAAATTTACCCACATAGGCTCCAGAAAAAAAAATCAGCTTTGAACACCTGCTAATGCCAACTCTGTCCATCAAGTGAGATCTTTCCTGTCCAAGAAAGACATTGACCACACCCTCATTTTAGAGTGAAGCCTTCTTCATTTATAACAGATTAGGTTGGAGCAGGGGAGAAAGCTTCAACTTTAACTGAAGTTTAAAACTTAGAAAATCATAAAGGATTGGACATTTTAATTACTGGCCTGAGGACCATTTATATCCCAAGTCTGAAAAAACACAACTACTGCCGTGTTTGATCAGAACATGAGGACTGAGTAACCTTACTGAATAAATTTAAACAGGCAATGGAAAGGGAGAAAAAAATCTATATTTTTTTATGATTATATTTGCATGTTATTTTGGTGATGTAAAGACGGTACGTGAAGACAGAAATCACTAACTAATACAGGTGTATGAATTTAGGAAGTATTTAGTCTAAACTCTTCCTTTTAAATGTTAAATTAAAAAGCAAGCAATATTTCTATTTCTTTTTATAAGTATCTTTACTATATACTTTATTCAATTTTAACAGGAATAATGGGAAAACAAAACAATTTGGTAAGTTATCAAAGTCCAAGTGATTATTAAATGCAGAGTCAAGACTATAAATCAAATTTTCTAGTTCCAAACACTTATATTTAAATATTGTTTTTCAATATTTTAACTGTTTGAAGAAATAAACTATAGCATATTATCATATTCACTATACTCGGTGTGTAAAAATTCTCAATAAATAAGATTTTTTTAAAAAAATTGGTATATTCACAGGGATAATGAGAAAATGGATGAATCCTAATTTAACTTGCTCTCCCTAACCCTGAGATGAACCAAATGCTTATATTTCTCAAGAGACACATCCAAAATAAGCACTGGTACCAGATCACTCATTTAGAGTGATCTCTCCAAAGGTAATCAGCACAAAAAGGCCTTTGGAAAGGCTGGTGTTACTTAGTTTTGATAGAGTTTAAATCTGAATTCATTATACAGGTCAATCTTATATTTCCCCCCACACTTCAATCACAAGCAGCAAATTACAGTTTTTGAGCTCTGAAATGGTAAATATTGCTACCACAACTATAGATTTTCTTCATTCTCTCTGTTGAAGTAGCAGTATTTATTTTAAATGTAAGCTTTGCCCTCAGTAACAATTCTGTTTTTTTTTTTTTTTTCTTTGCTGAAATCTAGACAAAGGGGTGCATAGAAGGAAAAACTCTTCTTTTTATTTCAGTGCCAGTGTGGATTTCATTCTTTTCTCAGATCATGTAGAAGAACCCAAAATAACATCAGAAAACAATTTACAGGAGGTATAATGATCTGAATGAGACCTGAGCATATTCATTCTGTTTGCTTAGTAGCCCTGAACAAAGTTTAAAGACTGCATGATAAGACATAATCAATTATCAAAGTACATCATATTTTAACCCATTTGCATTATATTCACTTATTCCCAAACTTTCCATCAGGAAACAAAAGCACTTTCTTCTGATTCATGTTTCTTTTTAAACACCTCTGTAAAAGCAATTTTAAATTAGGCTCTACTGTGTTACTATGCTGAATATAGCATACATCATAAAATGGCACATGGTTAAAAATAGTTCTTAAGGTAAGGTAATTAGCTGGAGCCTAATAACCTTTCATTCTGTATAGATCTAAGATTATTTTACATTAAAGTCTATGATGAAGAACTCCAAAGCACTGAAATCTGACAGTTCTGATTCCAAAACAATGCAAGTACCATCCATTGGTTTGGGCAATAATTATGAGTCAGACTTAAACATTACAACTTTTAATTTTTTATTTTTTGGTAACACATACCAAGATAGAAATAATGGACTAGAAGTGGACTGACATTTCCCAGATAAAATAACAGAAAGTTATATATTTATCTTACTTCCTGTGTACAAAGGAGTCTTTTTCACTTACTCCAGACAATACATAACAAAGACTCTCCTTTTCATTAAGTAAAATGTAGGTAAAATTGTCCTTCCTGGATCATTGGGCTGCTTAATACACCTTTCATCTCTCCATTCCTTCAAAGGAGATTATTTTACTATCTCTTCGTTTTTCTAGATATATTTATTTCCTTATAAATGCAGAGATAAAACAATTTATATTTACCCTTGAGAAGTATACAATGATTTTGTAAAGTTACTGAAGAGATTCACTGGAGAAAAAAGTTATAAAGCTTGTTTACAGCAAGAATCACAAATGTAGTCATCTCCAGGATCCATGCAGATCATAATTGAGTACAATACCTTACAGTAGTTTTGATTTCACATTAAATCACTGAAATAAAAACTTGACATAAGTAATATATTCTTACTCATTTTCCTTAAAACATAAAACTGAATTTTACTATTTCCGCTTTTAATATTTGGTGATAGAAAATATTTTCTGCTCTTAAGATAGCAAATAATAAAAACGACAAATTTGCCTGATATGGGACATCAGCATTGAGGAGCTAAGAAAGAAATACTGGAGAATATTTGAACTGGAATTCACATGTTCCTTTTTAAGGGGGCAGTGTTCATTCATTTCCATCTCTTTGCCTTGTGAAAATATAAGGCTGGTTAGCATGAAAGTCTGGCATTTCTAGAGAAGCCAGAAATATTGATTTGAAAGTGAGAAAAAACTATTTTTAAAACTTTTTTTAATTTAATTTTTAAAGGCTACATCAATTTGAGGTCCTACTTTCTCTTGCTCTCTCTTTCTGTACATGTATGCATGAATGTCTGTGTGTATATGATCACATTTAGCTCACATGTTAAGAATTTTAAGTTTCTGGTAATGAAAAAAATATCGATAAAAATACAAATCATGAAACCATGGCCATCAAAAAAAAGTTCTACTTTACCCAACTTACTTCTATATAGTTTACTAAGTGCATATCTGACTAGCACGTAAATAAGCAGTGTACACATTTTACCCTTCCACAATTCACCTGTAGTCAACTCTCTAGGATTAGTTAAGATAAAATGATTGATTGAGGTGAATATTGGGAACAGGAAAGTTTTGTAGAATAGGAATTAAAGCAGAAATCAACCCAAATACTTACAGCCATCTGATCTTTGACAAAAGCAACAAGAACATACATTGGGGAAAATACTGAGTCTTCAATAAATGGTGCTGAAAAAACTGGACCACCATATATAGAAGAATGAAACTAGACCCATACCTCTCACCATATACTGAAACCAATTTAAAGTGAATTAAAGACATAAATGTAAGGCCCAAAACTATAAAAATCTTCAAAGAAAACGTAGGGGAAACACATAAGGAAGCAGGACTGGGCAAAGACTTTACGAATAAGACCCCAAAAGCATAGGCAACAACAACAAAAATAAACAAATTGGATTATATCAATCCAAAAAGCTTCTGTACAACAAAAGAAACAATCAACAGAGCAAAAGGACAACCTACAGAATGGGAGAAATTAGGTGCAAACTGTGCATCTGACAAGGGATTAATGTCCAGAATATACAAGGGACCCCAACAGCTGTTTAACAGTAAAAAAAAAAAAAAAGTAACCTGATTGAAAAATGGGCCAAGTTGCTGAACAGGCATTTCTCAAAGAAAGATATAAGGATGACCAAGATAGACATGAAAAATGGTCAACGTCACTAACCATCGGGGAAATGAAAATAAAAAGCACATCGAGATGTCATCTCACTCCAGTTAGATTGGCTGTTTTCAAAAAGACAGAATAACAAATGTTGGTGAGGACGTGGAGAATAAGGAACCCCCCTACACTATTGTTGGGAACATAAATTAGCACAGCCATTATGGAAAACAGTATGGAAGTTTCTCAGACAAATACAGACAGAACTGTCGTATGATCCAGCAATCTCACTACTGGGTATATACCCAAAGCAATGGAAATCATCATGCCAAATGGACACCTCCACTCTCGTATTTTTTTGCAGCTCTTATTTACAATAGCCAATAGTTGGAACCAACCAAAATTTCTATCGACAGATGACTGAATAAAGAAAATGTGGTATATTTATACAATGGAATGCTAGTCAGCCATAAAAAAGGAATGAAATTCTGCCATTCACAGCAACATGGATGAACTTAGAGAAAATTATGTTAAGTGAAATAAACCAGGCACAGAAAGAAATACCACATATCCTCACTCATAAGTGGGAGCTAAAAACAGAAAGAAAGAAAAGAAAAAAAGTAGAAAGAAAGAAAGACGGAAGGAAGAAGGGAGGGAGGGAGAGTGGGAGGGAAACTTTGGTTTTCCTGTTGCCAGATGTCTATTTGTATTTTTTAATATTTTATTGATATATTACATATATACATACAGAGAAGTGAACAAAACATAAGTGCACAGCTTGGTAAATTTATACAGAATGAACACCAGCTTAACCAGTACCTGGATTAGGTACTGGACATTTCTCAGCTACTGCAGTAGCCCCTGTTGTGCTTCCTTCTAATTTACTTCCCTAGAAAGGAAACCAATGACCAGATATCTAATACTATGGATTAATGATTTGAACTTCACATGAATGGAACAATGTGGTACATAAATTTTATCACTGAGTTCTTTCATTGAATATAGTGCTCGCGAGATTCAACTATACCATAGCACATAAGTGTAGCCCATTCATGATTGCTTCTTGATACTTTCTTACATAAATACATCACCATTTATTTATAAACTTTCCCTTTGATCGAAATTCTGTAGTTCTGAAGAATTGACTATTACAAATGATGCTGCCTTAACAGTCATGCTTGTATTTGGGGGACACATACCAGTGTGTGTATTTTCTTCAGGAGAAGGAATGGAATTGTTGGGCCATTGGTTTTATATCTATATCTGTATCTACCTGTCTGTCAATCTATTATCTATTGCTTTTTAGTACTGCCAGCTTTCCAAATTCATTGAATTACATTGAACTACTTTAGGCTCCCAAAGCAGTATATGATTTTTCATTTCTCATTATTATTCACAATGCTTAGTTTTAAAAATTATCTTTCGTACTTTATCAACTCTAGTGCATGTCTATTTTAATTTAAATTATTCCTGATGACTAATAAAGTTGGACAACATGTCTTATATTATTGCTTATTGGATATAATCTTCAGTGAAGTGTCCATTAGTTCATTCATGCGTTTGCTCATATATTTATTTGCATATTCCAAATTGCATTAAAACATATCATTTTCTTTGCAATTTGCCAATAATTTTGTTAATGACTTAAACACAAAGAACAGATATTATTAAATTAGTAAGGAAAGCCTAAATTTTCCCCAAAACATTAGAAATCACTTCTAGTATAACTTTTTCTGTGCCTAGAGTCCTTGAACTAGTTAAAGCTGAGGATCTGAAGAGACATAATTATCAACAGGAGAAAATTTTGGTAAAAATGACAATTTCATTTTTAATTCAATTTTTAATTTACTTTATAATAATTTTGATCATGTAAGCCTGTGTCAGACATTTTTTGAGAATAAGCACACAGCAATGCATAAATTCTCATCCCTGATATAAGGAGAAAACTCAAACCAGTTTAATTAGTCTGAAAATTCATGTTCTCATTTGTTTGCTTTTTAGTTAGACATCAAAAGAAAGCATCATGATCTCTCCAAAACTGTATCTTGATTATACATTCCTGAGACACATTCCTGAGTTAAAGGAACTGAGGCCTCCCTCAGTGTATCATTTTCTCAGGTTTAACTAGTGTGTGATTTTCTTAGGGTTTTAACTCATGTGTCTCCCATGTTTTTACAGATTACACCTTATTTTGATTTGATTGTTTTGTTTCTGGCTGTGTTTTGGCTGGTTTTCTAAGATGAAGAATGTGCTAAGTAGATAATGTCAGTTTCTCAATAGCCAAACAAATAAACCTGTCTGTAATTGTAAAAAATAAAATCTCTTTTTTATCCATGGCTTTTTTATAGAGCAGAGAGCCAAGGAATGGCAAGCTTATCCCCTAGTGCTTGGTTGTTATTTCAGAAATGCTAGTAGACAGCAATACAAAAGCAATGCAAAGTTACTTTTGGAGGATAAGGCAAATACCACAGCAGTGGTAGCTTTGTGGGATAATCTGTGGGTGTTCTCAATCAGCATCCCGCTTCATACATTATGTTCTACCACATAGAAACATATAATCTACATAAAAACAATATGCTTGCTATGAAAAAAAGAATAGTTCCAAGACAGGAACCACTATAAATAAATGTACTATCTAGCTATTCTCCACTCAGTTAGCCACCCCATACCTGCCTGTACAGAAATTCTATAATTTCTGCTAAATAATTCAGAAAAGAAAACTAAAGGGTTTTATGAATCATACGAGCTTGGCTTTTGGTATATAAAAGCAAAAACCTGACACACTTAAGACAAAGCCTTTATAGTACCAGCAATTGGCATATACATTTTTTTCCATGTGCCTAAGTTAAGAAAGGGAAGACACTGGAGAAAAGTCAGAGAGAACAGAGTATACTCTCTGGATCTCTATGGAAACTCCTGAACTATGATCTCCTGGGCCTATTTCAGAAGCAAATGGAATTAGAGGAGGCCAAGAGATTTATGGAGTTCTGAATGCAGAAAGAGCACGTGCCTCATTTCTCAGTTGGGGGCATGAGATAATGAGGTGGTCCAGACTTCCCCTGGAGCTGGATGTAGAGGGGACTTCATGGTGAAGCATCATGTCTCAGCCCAATACAGTGGGCCTGAGACAGCTCATAATCTCCTAATGGATTTGCATGTGACTGAAGAAGAGCTAAATTTTAGCGTCATGCTTTGAAGGGCACAAACAATTTTTGAAGGCATTAATCTAATGGGTCAAAGTGATTCATTGTCCTAACACGGGAAAGCTACAACAAAATTCATTATGGTATATATTATGTATGTCCTACCGAAGTAATATGGATATACACATATTAGGAGATGCTATACCAGCATTTGTTACAGCCATGTAACAAATCACTGTGACACTTTGGTGATACAAGCAATGGGAATTAATTTCTCATTGATCTGTGGGTTGGCTGGGGGTTCTGTGGGTCTGATATGTGTTTACTTGATCTTTGTTATCATTGTTGACAAATCTGCAATTAGAAGGATATTTAGCTTGAGACTGGTCAGTTCAATCTAAGATGACCTCAGCTGGGATGAGTCTGCTTTCATCCATGTGTCATTACCAAGTGTATCAGATGCTCTTTACCATTGAAATTGCACTCTTTGATTTCTACATTATAGAAATATAATTATTATATTTCTACCAAGAATATAAAAATTAAAAGGAAATTAAGAGTATTAGGTATTTGAAATATGGAAGCAAGCACATCTCTTTGTGAAAAGATAGTATTCAATAGTATGATAAACAAGTATCTGCTCTGCTGCTCTCATATTTGATACTCTTATAGGCTTTTGATGTTGCAACCTAAGCTTCTATGCCACTAATCTTTTTTATGTATTTTATGTATGGGGGGCGGTCTCCAAAAAGTTCATGGAAATATTTGTATTATCTTTTAATTCTACTTTTCCATGAACTTTTTGAAATGCTCTTGTATATGATTTGTGTCGTCTTCTAAATTATATGTTATCTAAGGATAAGAAATCATATTTTATAATCCTAATGCATAATTAACACTTAATCATGATTATTTTAATTAAATTTATTTTTATACATTATTTCACCTTGTTCATATATATGTGTGTGCTACTGTGTGTGCAAGCATGTGCATGTGTACAGGCACGTACATATAATGAGAAAGAAAAAAGCATTTCGGGAAAATGTCTTTGCGGATGTTATGACTTCAAAGTGATGTTAAAGTGTTCACCTTTAATGTAGGGATTAAGGAACCATTATGTGATCAGTTGTCACTGCTTTATAATTATAAATATTATAATTTTCATTTCTTTCACTGCTAACTTTCAATTTCTGTTTAACCATGTATGCATTGGGTTCGTATAAAATTCAAGTTAGATGAAATTCTGTTTAATTAAGTAACAGAATGTAGCTCTCTAAGTTCTCATGTCTGTCTATGAGCATTCTCTCATTTTTTGGCATTATAACCCACAGTCTTTCTCATCAACACCTAGACCTATGTGATTGATGCTCTTGAGTAGAAAGTGATACAAGATTAAATTTGTGACATACAGCAAAATGCATTCTCACCTTTGAGGTTTTCAGTAAATCTTAGAGTGCTTAAGGCTCTCAGAAATGTGTGGGTGAAGAAACTCCTTTAATTTAGTATAACTCAACATTTTCAAATATATTTGATCACAGAGCATTATTTTTCATATCCATCCAAAAAAATTCTGGTCCCATATAGGACATATGTGTGTGTGTGTGTGTGTGTGTGTGTGTGTGTGTGTGTGTGTGTGTGTGTGTGTGGTATCACCTTTACTACCTGTACATAGCAAAATAACATTGTGAAAATTCAATTCATATTTGAAATAATACATTTTATAATTTTTTGTTTTGTGCTAATGAACAGAATTTACCTTAGAGTCAGACTACACAGGCAAAGTGAAGCTTAAAGCTGAGGCAATTATTTTGTTAAAGAGACATAAAACATACATAAAAGATATGGAACAGACATTTACAAAAAAGTCTTTATTCTGAATGGTTCAAACTCACTATGTAAATTGCCTAAATTATTGGAGTAATTGTTTATATCTAGTATGATTTAATGAGTGGAAAACGTTTCTATGTAGAGGCTGGAAAAGTATTGATGACAATGCTATGGAAAGATGGCATTGCCATGAAGGAATTTCTAAAGGTGATCCCAGTAAGGGCTCAAAAAGAAAGAGGAGAGCTATAGAGAAAGCTTCTGTCTTCTTAGATAATACATAAATAATCATGTATAAAATGTTTGTAGAAATATGAACATGAAGGGGGATTCTGATGAGGTCTCAAATAGAAATGAGCAATATATTATGGGCAATGGAGCAAAGGTGATCCTTGTTATAAAGTGATAGAGAACTTGGCTGAATTGTGGTCATGTTCTACTGTTTTGTGAAAGTTTGAATTGCTAGTGGTGAAACTGGATATTTAACTGAGGAGATTTCTAGGCAAAGTGTTGAAGATGCAGTTTGGTTTCTCCTGACTGCTTATAATACAAAGCAAGAAGACAAGAGTGAGTTGAAGTTGAAATTGTTAAGAAAAAAAAAGATCTTAAAGATTCAGAACATTTTCAGCCTGTCCTTTTTACAAAATGTGAGAAAGCATGTTCAGAAGAGAACAATAAATGTATGTATGACAGACTAAACATTTGATAAGGAGATTAGTGTGGATTTAAGCCATGGAATTTATAAACCATTTCGACAGAAGCCAGGAATAAATATGGAATTATACTAACAGAAACATTTCCAGCTGGGCTAAGGAAACAAAGAAAATGGAACTGCATGAAGGAAGGCTAGGAGTGTGTGCTGTCCTTCAAGAGAAGGCAAGAAGGGCCCAAACAGTGATTCAGAAATCATCAGGGCTACTGCCTGTCTTTCAACAGGACAGACAGCCTCCAACAGAAGCCTTTGGAATGGGCTTCCCAGCTTAGTCCTGGGGGCAAAACTCCCACCTGGCCTAACCATTGTGTAAGTCAGGTTCCCAGCAGAAAGCAGTGGCATGGGCAGTGTCCCACTGCACCTTGGGAGTGACATTGCCACTCCAGTGGACCTGGAGGGCAGAGCATCAATCCACAAAAGATTATTCTTGAGCCTTAAGATTTTATGGAGTTTGCCTTGCTACTTTTTGAATGTGCTTGGGACTTAATACCTTTTCTTTTCTTCCTATTTCATCCTTTCAGAATGAAAACATCTATTCTATGCCATCCGACTTTTGTATTTGGAAGCACATAACTTTTGTTTGTTTGTTTCATAGGTTCAGAAATGGAGAAGAATTTTGCCTTAGGATGATTCTCACATATATCTGATTTAGAAAATATTTAGATAAAACTTTGGACTTTAGACTTCAGTTAATTTTGGAAATAGTTAATACTGTTAGGGCTATTGGGATGGAATGAATGTTTTTTGCATGTGGGAAGATGAATCTTGTGGGGGGAAGGGGGGTGAAAATCTATTAACTTCCCAGCTTCCAGAACTGTGAGAAAGAAATGTTTATTGTTTAAGACTAAGGTATTCTGTTATAGCAGTTAGAACTTACTAAGATAAAACAGTAAATATTTCATATTCTCCAATATAAATAATCTAAAATCTATACAATTTTTTAAAAATCATATTTTAGGGGCCGACCCCATAGCACACTCAGGAGAGTGCAGTGCTTGGGAGTGCAGCGGCGCTCCCGCCGTGGGTTCGGATCCTATATAGGAATGGCCGGTGCGCTCACTGGCTGAGCGTGGTGCAGCTGACACCAAGCCAAGGGTTGCGATCCCCTTACTGGTCACAAAAAGACAAAAAAAAATAATAATAAAAATAAAAATCATATTTTAGGAGAACTTCTCAAGGTGACTTGGAAGGGCCTCCTGGGCTACAGTTAGTAAACTTTGGTTCAAATGAACTCTTTGTTGTCTTTAAAAAAAAATCTATTTTTTGCAATTGAATCAGACTGAACATTTGTGGGGTACCACCCCAGTAACATTTTATCAAATTAAAAATTTTATGGGTTTTAATAACCTGATGAGCCCAGGAGAATACAACAAGAAATACACCAAGAAATTCTCTCCCTCCCTCCCTCCCTCTCTTTCTCTCTCTCATTTTATTTTATATCAAATTTTTAAAAATATGTTTTATGAGATTTACCCAAATTTTGCTGGCTATACATTTATACATACAAATTAAGCTTGCGTTTAAGTAACCGTGAAAAAATGTTCAAGGAAAATGAATTATCTGTCTCTGTGTTCCTAGTGACTGGAATAATGCTCTCATCTAGAAGGTGCTTGGCAATGTTTCATGAATTTCATAGTGACCTGCTGCTATGGTTGCTGTTTCAGCTAGTGGTACCAGGAGGCATGCTTTACTCCTGAATCTTCCCCATCCACCTCCTTCAGCCAATCACCAAGCCCTGTCAACATTACCTCCTAAATATCTCAAATGTTTCCCAAACTCATTCCCTTCCCGATTAATCCTGCCTTGGTTTAGTCCTTAAATGGCCTTTTTGCTGACTTTCTTATTCCACCCCCTGGGAAAGAATTTTGGAGCTATTGAGATGGAATGAATGCATTTTAAGTATGAGAAAGACATGATTTGGGGCAGATGGAGGGGTGAGATGCTATGGATCGACTGATCTAAACCATCCTCCACAACTTCTCGCTGTTGGATGACTCCAACTGCAGTCATCAAACTCCTGAGTCTAGAGCTCAAGTCCTCCTCCACTCACAATAAGCACGTAATTACAATCTACAGTTGTTATTACAGCTAGCATTATTGCCTGACTCTGACTTGATATTATTAAACCGTGACACTCTCTCTCTCTCTCTCTCTCTCTCTCTCTCTCCCTCTCTCTCTCTCTCTCTCTCTTCCTGAGCATTCTGGAAAGTTTATTCATTTTTTAAAAATCTTTTTGAAGAACTGACTTTAGATTTAAGTAATACCTTTTGTTGTTTATCTGTTTTCTATTTTCAGTTTCTGTTCCTGTCTTTATTGTTTCAACTATTGCGTATAGTTTGGTTTTCATTTATTCTTCATTTTCTAGCTTTTTAATTGGAGAGCTTGCAATATTGATCTTTTATCTTTTTTATTGCCTGTATAACTATTTAAAGTATAAACTTCTTTCTACGTGCTGCTTTAGATGCACAGCACAAATTTTGATATGCTGTGTTTTCAGCATTATTCTATTCAAAACTTTTAAAACTTCCCCTTGTCATTTCTTGTTTGGTTTATACATACTTTGTAAGTATGCTTTTTAGAAGGGGAGAGGGAAGTGGACTAATGAGGAATTGCTCAATGGACACAAGGAATGATTACGTATTGTAATGATAAACAAGCCAACTATACCGATCTAACCACCACATATTCTACCCAATTATTGAAAATCAACGTTGTACCCTACATGCATGTATAATAAAAAATAAAAATAAATAAATAAAGTTCATATATTTAGGGACTTTTAAAAATATATCTGTCTCATTGATTTCTAATTTATCTATACTGTGGACAAAATACATGCTATGTATAATTACAATTCTTTTAAATTAATGAAGACATATTTTGGTCCAATATAAGTCATATCAGAGTATGCATTCCTTAGCACTTATAATAAATGTGAATTCTACTTTTGTTCAAAGTAGCATTCTACAAATATCAATTATGTGAAGTTGGTTGATAGTGTTTTTCAATTTCTATTTCCTGTTTTCTGTCAACTTGCCTATTATGGACAGAGGGCTGTTGAAATAAACAAATACATTTGCAGGATTGTCTATTTCTCTTCCTGTACCTTCCAATTTTGCTTAAATTAATATAAAGCATTTAGGATTTTTATGTCTTTTCTGTAGGTAGAGCTTTCTATTATTATAAAATGCTTCTTTTCTTTTTTTTTTTTTTATTATTATTTTTTTTTTTTTTGTCTTTTTCATGACCGGCACTCAGCCAGTGAGCGCACCAGCCATTCCTATATAGGATCCGAACCTGCAGCGGGAGCGCCGCTGTGTTCCCAAGCGCTGCACTCTCCCGAGTGCGCCACGGGGCCGGCCTTAAAATATGCTTCTTTTTATCCCTAGAAACTTGCCCTGGAGTTTATTTTTTCTTATATTAACATAACCACTCCAGCTTTCTTATATTTAGTGCTTGCATAATGTTTACTTATCCATCTTCGTATTTCTGATCTATTTGAGTTTTTGTATTTAACTGGAAATTTTTCTGTGATACATATTCATATCTTGAATTTTTAACCAGCCTAAAATCCTCTACATTTTAATTGGAGAACATAAATCTATTAGAGTTAATGAAATTAATGATAGGCTTGGGCTTATGTTTTCTCCCTAAATGATTATTTTCCACTTGCTTTATGTTTCCTTTAACCTTTTATTTTATCTTTATCTGCCTTCATTTTGAATAACTGAACATTTTTATCATTGTATCTTATGTCCATTACTGGTTTATTAGGTATCACTGTCTTGTATTTTATTTCTGTATGTCATAAATACCATAATGCCTTTTACAAATATTATTTACATTAAACACTTAACTATCATCAAAAAAAGTCAAGAAAATTATACTTCATACTTAAATATTTATTTTTTGTCAACCTCTTTGCTTCTTTTTGTAGATCAAAATTTTTAGTTGGTTGCATTTTCTTTCTGTTAAGTAATGTTATTATTTCTTGCAGTGCATGATTGCTGGTGAACAATTTTCTAAGCTTTTATTTATTTCAAAAAGATTCTTATCTCATTTTTATCTAGGTACTAGTTAGTGTGTTGTCAGAAAAACCCATAGCCCTTGCCACAATTTGGAAAAAATAATAATTGATATTCCTCCTCCATACATCATTTGGGCTTATCGAGATCTTGGTTGTGCCTGCATCACATTCAGTTCTTCTCTCTTATCCTACTCTCTCCACTCCTGAGCAGTTTCTGATCCCAAGGGTACTGTGCAATAAGATTCTGCTTTCAAATCTCTTACTCAGCTTCTGTTACCTAATGAACTTAAGACAATGATTTTTTTTTTAATTGCCAATGCATAAGGAGATTTAATACTCATGGTAGTCTCAGACTCATTCAAACAACAATCACAAACAGCTGTAAACATACACAAGTATGAGTGTACTTCAAAAAGTTTATGGAAAGATTTGTATTTCTTTCAATTCTATTTTTCCATGATCTTTTGGAAATATCCTCGTATATATATTTGTATGTGTATGAATATGCATGTCCTTCAGTCTACCAAAGGTTTTTAAATTCTCATAAATTCTTGGTTTGCATCACACTTAATTTGAATTATCTTTATCAGGATAAAAGGATACTAAGCTTTGCTTTGGGTATAGTTTCAGTTAAACTTCTCTGGTAAAGCCTACTTTTACATGCATTTCAAGGGCATTACTTTTTCCTTAACTTAAACCTTCTTAATAAATCCATCATTAATAATTTGCTTTAATTTCTATATTGGTTTTATGTTTTGATATCTTAGATATAGTCCTAAACCAAAGATATCATATTCTGCTAGAATTTCAAGTGTGATAATAGTGAATTCTGTGGCTTCACAATACTTCTTATAGGAGAGTTGATACTCACCCCTGGGAGAATTTTCAATCGTTACTAAGTTCCATTAAAGTATTAAGATGGACACAAACCTATTTAATTTGATTGTCTCTAAGAAACTTTATAAAAAAGTTTAACTTGTATGGTCATAAATTTTTTTCATTTATTTATGCATAATAATCTTTATAAGAATGCAAACTTTTCTTTTTTTATTTCTTATTTTACTTTAATTTATCAATATACAGTATAGTTGATTCTGTGTCCCTTTATCAATTCCTCCTTTTCCTTCCTCTCTCTCATCCCTCCCCCCATCAGTATCATAAATGCTCACATGTCTTACAAAATCAAGGAATCGTTGTGATTGGTGTGTCTTCTTTCCCAACCCCACCCCTGTTCATTTGTTTGTTTACTTATTTATTTTTCTTAGTTCCCACAAATAAGTGAGATCATGAGGTACTTCTCTTTTTGTGCCTGGCTTATTTCACTTAATATAATTCTAAGTCCATCCATGTTGCTGCAAAGGGTAATTTTTCATTTTTTTCCATAATTTTCATTGGTGTATATAATTTTCACAATTCTATATATATTATTAGTATGTATATAATAATTCTGAGTTTAACATAATAAACACAATAGGAATGGTAATTAATCTATGAATAAATTGCCATTGCATTAACTGTACTCATCAATGTTATTACTTTTGTCCATTTCTATTTGGAATGTCATAACTATTTTAAATTATGATAATGCTGACAAATTGTAACTACCTTATCAATTATAATAAATTTATTATTAGTTTTATAATGATTGAAATATTTTTTCAAAAGAATGAACACACTGAAGTCAGGGAGATTAATTATGAAACTACTCAATTAATTGTAAGGTAAAGATAGACATAAACAAAAAAACTGATAAGTTTGAGATTCTTATGAGTGTCATACTTTCCAACAAATTTATGAGTTTCACAGACTTTTTTTAATATTCATTTTATATACAGGCTATTAAATGGGTCATTGCACTCTTAAGCAATAGAAAAATGATATGCTACCTTGCTGTAAGGTTTTACTAAGGCAATACTGAGGACATAATTCATAGACCAGGAATAATTCAATTGTCCACATGGAATCTAGGAAGATATTTCTAAAATGTTAAGATATTGGGATTTAATGAAGACACCAAGCAAGCCCTCACAATACCCCACGCTTGGTTCAAATGATTTTTTTTTTTTTTCTGTTTCATGTGCTGAATCCTATATTTCATCTTATCTGTTATCTGGCATATAATAATTGTATACTCATGGAGTACACTGTGCGATAATCAAATCAGGCTAATTAGCATATATATCACTGCAAACACTTGAATCATTTTATATACGTTAATTTGTAAATAAAATTTTGAAAATAAAATTTTAATTTTAAAAACCAGGACCCTGTTAAAGTAGATCAGCATTAAATAGCATTCATTCTCAGGGCATTGTTAATTTATTTTTAGATTTTTGTTTTCCAGTTGGGATTTGCTTGGTACAATTTTTCAGAGCACTTTATTTCTTTTTACTAAATTTAATTTAAAAATCTTGGGATCTGAATTAAAAGCTTCTTCTTATCCTACCGGGAAACAGAAGTTTCACAGAACTCCTGTGCAATGTAGCATTGAGCCTAGGTAGGGTACTTTATGTTCATAAACAAAATGTGTCCATAAAAAAGCATTAAAACCAGGCTTTATAGCCAATCTCAACAAAGATTTCTTAGTCATGACCTACTGAGTAACTTTTCTGATATACAAAAAAACCCCATAAGTTTTGAATAAAATATCTAACATATTTTAAGACCATAGCCAAGCTGAAAAGAATGATTGAAAACCTTCAGAGGCCACAAATGTCAAGAAAGCAGGGATCACATGAGTGCAAGAGACATGTAGCTCATGAAACCCCTGTGTCCACACTGTCCCTTGGTGGCCTAGAGCATCTGTTTTAATGAACTGTGTAAGGTAATGCCCACATGAAATAATGGTAATCACAACATGCTCAGTCAATAACTAAAACAAACAAACAAACAAACAAACAAACTCTCCCAAAAAACCTGCCTGCAAGAGAAGAAAAATTATCTCAATTTTGTCTCTGGATGTAGAAGGAAAACTAACAATCAAACAAACTCTCCTTTGAACATTTGAAGTCTGAGGGAAACAAGCCAGAAATTTAGTTTAATGTGGTCTTGGGTTTAGAGTGTCTACTACCTTAGGGACAAAGCGAATACTCAAACAGAAAGTCCACAAGTGCCAGGGAAAGATAATAATTCTGCAGAATATCCATCTGCAAAGGAAAGGACAACTTGAATTCTTATTCTATACAGCTGCATCTTATTGTGTAGTGAATATTTGAAAGAACACAAACATTTTATGTCATTAAACAAATTAAACATTAAACAAATCATAAGTGGTAAACACAAACAATAAATAAATTGTGTATCCATGCATTTATCTGAACCTTAAATTGATGCATACATTAATTAATTATATGAGGAGCAGAAAATCTGAACAAATATTCGTCATTGTGCATTAGACTATTGATGAAAAAAAAAGTCATGTCATCAATACTTAAATAAACTTATGAAAACCAGAGCAAGGCAGTAAACGGTGGGGTTTCAATTTATATATATATATATATATATATATATATATGTGTGTGTGTGTGTGTGTGTGTGTGTGTGTGTGTGTGTGTGTGTGTGTGTGTGTATATATGTCTTTATATTTATATCCAACTTATATATATATATTTCTATTGAAACATAATTGATTACACATATTTGTGGGGTACAGAGTTGACTATCAGTACTTGCATACAATATGTGATGATCAAATCAGTATTATTAGCATATTCATAATTACAAAACTTAACCATTCTTTGTGTCCATTAACCAATTTCTCCCTAAACCCTCTTCTCTTTTCCTCCCCCTTTCTCCCCTCTAGTTCTGTTCTGTCCTTTAGAAAGTTCAACGTTATTATTGTGGTTGCTGTTTTTCTTTTCCTTCCTTCCTTCCTTCCTTCCTTCCTTCCTTCTTTCCTTCCTTCCTTCCTTCCTTCCTTCCTTTCCTAGCTTCCACTTATGAATGAGGACATGTGGTATTTCTCTTTCTGTTAGGCACACTTGACATAATTTCACTTAAAAAATTTCCTCCAAGATCATACATGTTGCTGTGAGTGGCAGAATTGCATTCCCTTTTATGGCTGAGTAGTATTCCATGGTGTATATATACCACATTTTAATTATCCAGTCAATTATCAATAAGATAAATGAAAAATTAAATAGTATTGCATCATTGTAAAATTTTCTCAGACTTATTGTGTTGAACTTATGTATGAAAATATTCTTATTCACAGGAAAAATATGCTAAACAGTTCACAAAAAATCAGAGATTTTTCTAAATTTGACAAAACTTTCACAACGGTAGAACACATGTGAAAGGTAAGGAATATTCAGTATGCTATTTTTTTGACTTCTGTATAGCTTCAAACTTTTGCAAAAATAATAGAAAATTGATGTGCACAGGTTTAGTTACTGGTGAGAAGGATTCATTTGAGTTTGAACATTAGGGTATATAAAAGAGAGCTGAAATAGGAAACAAAGTGCAAGGGAAGACATTAGCCTTATCTAGAAGGAAAAGGAATCTCCCTTCATGAAAAACGAAATAAAAAGAATAAGATAGTTTTAGTCTGAAGCTTTGCATCATTCATTTGATGAATGTCTTTAATTCACTCTGTGGAATAAGAAGGAGGCTCCGTTATCTCCTTAAATTGAGAATGGGGTGAGCATTGATGATTTCAGGAAATAGACCTCATATTGACCAGAGAAATATAGTTGGGTCAAATAGTGGTAAAGATTTTCTTAACAATGTTAACCAGTAATTTATAGGAATATAATTCTGACTTCTCTATGTAGCTACAAATGCTAGGTGCCCAGATATGAGAAAGCAGATAAATTTCTTGTAGGGATGGGTTTTGCCAGACAGATGAGATGAAAAGACTGAAGGGCAAAGGAATTTATGTTATTACAATAGTGGACCAAGGCACCAAGTTGAATAAGATAGGAGCTGACTAAAAAGATGGCTGATAATTGGGAAATTATAAAAGACTGGAATATCTGTGTTGGAAGAACTGTTATAGTGAGTATAATTAAGCAAAAAAAATAGACAGGAAAGGGTATTATTTCAGTGTACAAAGCTGGAATGACTGATGTAGGAACATAATAGATCTTAAAAGACAGTGTGAATAACCTCTGTTTATTCTTATATAAACACCAGTCTCTTTACTCAAAGGGATATATTAATACTTCAAACTAGTCATGACCTGTTAGACATTATCTCAGTTTTAGTTCTAGTTGTTTTCTTTCATCTTTTTGTTGTTATTGTTATTGTTGTTAAAGAAAACAATGCATAAATTATTTTCTATTTATGATAATGGAACATTTTTGAACTCATACTTTCAAAAGAATGTATTCTTACAATGATATCTAATATCTTTAATATAGTTTAATAGTAAATAGTCTGGTTATGTATTTCTTTCTCCAAGAAAAATATATCTGCTCTTTCTGAAACATTTTTCTTTTATCTGATAACTCCCAAAAGACCAGCCAAAGAGACCAATTTCAAAAGAAGCTTGGTCAATTGTCTGTATTAATATGAGAGATAGCATTGATAAAATTATTTTTAAAAATGTTAAAGAGAAGATATTTATAGTTCATTTTTTGATATGCACTTCAGTCATATTAGCATAAGAAATAACAGGGGAGACGAGTTGAGTATATCAGAACTAAGGAGTTTTAAAGATTTCTGATTGTATGTGAAATCAGTGAATTCATTTCTTATCTACTGACCATTATTCGATGCTGGTGTAACTGCATGGAATTCTTATGGAAATATTAATTAGTATAGTCTTGTCACTAAATTTTTATTTTAATTATGTTAAGCCTGCTGCAAACTAGAAATCCTGAATTTTTTTACGCCACAGGGGTGAGAGCATAATCTATACTGTGTAAATATATAAAATAAATCATAAAGAAAAGAAAACATTGAGGCTACTATTTTCAATATAGAAAACCAATTGTAACTTATCTGTATGCCTATATATGAATTTAATTCACTATCTTTGAAAGAATAACTCTACGAAATATTTTTGAAAGCAAAAATGCTCATCTAGAATCTATAACCTCTGATGTTAGGATTCTTAACCTGGAGTATGAGAACCACTAAGCCATGAATCAGCTTCTAAGAATCTATGAGCACTTTATATGAAATTTTGTAGATATGCACATTTTTTTTTTCTTTTAAGAAGAGCATAAGAAAATAAATCATTCTGAAAAGGTTCTTAGATCTCTAAATATTTAAAAGTCTGCTATTTTCAGCATTTATGATAAATGTATTATGGATTTGCTTCAATACTCTTTTCAAAGAGAGAAATTTTGATCTTTTCCTTGTGTCAGATTTATCCCATCATTTATTTTGCAAATGACCTAAAAATAAAGAATCCATTTTTTTTGGCACTATTGTGTTCATTTTTAATAAACAACATGTTTTCTAAAATAGATGTAAGATTTCCATTTCCTTCTCATTTCTATGAAAATCTTTTTTACTATAAGCATATTATTATTACAAATTGTGATTTTTCTTTATTCCCTTTACACAACCTATCCCTCCCCAACTCCTGCCCAACTCCCCCCATCTCTAGTATCTTTAGTTTTGTTTTCCCCTTCTGAAAGTTCAATGCATTGTTTTGGTCTTTCTTTCTCTTTCTTTGTTTCTTCCTTCCTTCCTTCCTTCTTTCCTTCCTTCCTTCCTTTCTTTCTTTCTCTCTTTCTTTCTTAGCACCAGCTATAAGTGAGAACACACAGTATTTTTCTTTCCTTGACTGGCTTATTTCACTTCACATAATTTTCTTCAAACTCATTCATCTTGCTGCAAATAGCAGAAGTTCATTCTTTTTTATGGCTGAATATTATTCCATTGTGTATATATACCACATTTTCCCAGCTTTATTTACAATAGCCAAAATATGGAACCAGCCTAAGTGCCCATTGATGGATGACTGGATAAGGAAAATGTGGTATATATACACAATGGAATACTACTCAGCCTTTTGATTTTAGATGAATTTTATTTTAATTTAATTAAGTACCATTATCAAAGAAGCTAGTTAGAGACAATTACTTGGTTCCATGTCCTATTTTCTGACTCCTGTCATTTCACCCATTTTGATCTGTGTGTCTGTGTATGTGTGTGTGTGTGTTTGAGCCTGTGGTGTTTTAGATGACAAACACATTTACATGAAAATGTGTTGTTTATATCAAGCATTCAGGAACTAAAGAAAAGAATGTGCAGGAGAGAGCAAAGTCATCATATTGGCAGAACAGATGATTCCCAGCATCTCATACTCCCACAAGTAACCAATTTATAACAATTAAAAAGAAAAGATTGCCAACCTGGGACTGCTTAAGATGGGGTAAGAGGAGGAGAGACCTGCGGAGTTTGTGAAGGTCTGGGAGGCAATGCTGATAGGATGTAGAGATGCAGCCTATTGTTTTGAGACAGCCTGGTATAGAGTCAAGGACTTGCTGTTACACATGAATCAAAGCCTGAAAAAGATGCAGTACTCTTTGTGTAAGCCTGCTTGGAGTCTACAGGGGAGAAGAGGTCTTCAGAATGCACCATACCAACCCACAGGTAAATGTAAACAGATTAAATGCCCAAATTAAAAGACACAGAGTGTCTGAATGGATTAGAAAACAAGAACCCACAATATACTGCCTACAAGAAACTCACTTAACCAATAAAGACACACACCAGCTGAAAGTGGAGAAATGGAAAATGATACTTCATGCAAATGGAAACCAAAAAAGATCAGGATTAGCTGTACTTAGATAAAACAGACTTAAAGTCAAGGAAAGCAGACAACAAGGAAAGTCTTTATATAATGATAAAAAGATCAATTTAACAAGAGGATATAACAATTCTAAACATATACACACCCAAGTCTGGAGTACCCAGCTTTATCAAACAATTACTATTGGACCTAATGGGAGGAATTGACTCCAACACAATAATACTTGGGGAATTGAATTTCCCACTTTCAGCAAAGGACAGATCATACAGACAGAAAATTAACCAGAAAACATCAGAATTAATCTCAACTATTGGCTGACCTGACCACACACATTTATACATTTCATCCAACCGGCTGCAGAATACACGTCCTTCTCAGCAGCACGTGGAACATACTCTAGAATGAACCATATGTTAGGACACAAAATAAATCTCAACAAATTTAAAAAAATCAATACATATCAACTACCTTATCTGACCACAATGGAACAAAGCTAGAAATCAACAAAAAGGACAGTAGAAACCATACAAATACATGAAAATTAAACAATATGTTCCTAAACAATGAATGGGTCAAAGAAGAAATCAAGAAAATTTTAAAATTCCTGTAGACAGGGGAAAATGAAAACACAACATACCAGGACCTGTGGGATACAGCAAAAGTAGTTCTAAGGGGGAAGTTTATAGAAATAAATGCCTACATAAAAAAGGAGACTCCAAATAAACAATCTAACATTACACATCAAGGAACTAGAAAAACAAGAACAAATCAAACCCCAAATCTGTAGAAAGAGAGAAATATAAAAGGTCACAGCAAAAATAAATAAATTAGAGATTTAACAAACAATACAAAAGATTGATGAATGAAAGAATTGTTTTTTGTAAAAGATAAAAAAAATTCTATAAACCTTTAGCTAGACCTACAAAGAAGAAAAGAGAGAAGACTCAAATAAAATCAGAAATTAAAAAGTGAACATGATACTTGATACTACGTAAACACAAAGTATCACGTGACACTACTATGAAGAAGTATATGCAAACAAACTGGAAAACCTAGAAGAAAAGGATAAATTTCTGGACATGTATAATTTACCAAAGGTGAATCATGAAAAACTACAAAGCCTAAACAGCCTAAACTAACAAACTCACTAACAAGTAATGAGACCGAAGAAGTATTAAAAGTCTTTCAACAAAGAAAACTCCAGAACCAGATGGCTTCACTCCCAAAATCTACCAAACATTTAATGAAGAACTAACACCAATTCTTCTCAAACTTCCAAAAAATTGAAGAGGAGGGAATACTTCTAAATTCATTCCATGAGACCAGCATTACCCTCACACCAAAACTAGAAAAAGACACAACAAAAAAGAAAACCACAGACCAATATCCCTAATGAACACAGACTCAAAAATCCTCAACAAAATACTAGCAAACAGAATCCAGGAACATAGTAAAAAGATCATACACCGTAATCAGGTGGGATTCATCCCAGGCAAGGATGCAAGGATATTTCAACATGTGCTGATCAATAAATGTGATGTATGACATCAATCAATTGAAGGAAAGAAACCATGTGATTATTGCTATAGATGCAGTAAAAGCATTTGATAACATCCAATGCTTCTTCATGATTATATATATATATATATATATATATATATATATATATATATATATATATATATATAAACAATGTACCTCAACACAATAAAGGCCATCTATGAGAAACCCGCAGCAAATATCATAGTAGGTAAAAAAATGTAGGCTTTTGCTCTAAGACCTGGAACAAGACAAGGATGCTCACTTTCCCTACTCTTATTCAACATAGTACTCGAAGTTCTAGCATGTGCAATAAGGCAAGAAAGCAATAAAGTCATCCAAATAGGGAAAGTGGAAGTCAAATATCCCTATTTTCAGATGACATGATCATAAACATAGAAAATTAGAGACTCTACAAAAAATTATTGGGACTAATAAACGAATTTAGTAAAGTGGCTTGATACAAAATCAACATAAAAAAATCAATAGCCTTCCTACAGCCAATAACAAAATAGTTAAAGAAGAAATCAAGAAAGTAATCCCATTCACAATAGCCACCAAAATAATGAAATATCTAGGAATAAATGTAGTGAAAGGGGTGAAAGACCTCTGCGATGAAAACTATAAAACATTGAAGGGGACACAAATAAATGAAAAGACATCCTATATACATGGGTCAGAAAAAAATAACATCATCAAAATGTCCATATTACATAAAGCAACAAACATAGTTGGATGCATCACACTTCCTCACTTCAAAATAGACTATAATGCTATATTAACTAAAACAGCATTGTACTGGCATAAAAACAGACAAATTAACCAATGGAATAAAATAGACACCCTTGAAATAAACCCACATACAGCCCACTGATTTTCAACAAAGGTGACAAAAATATACAATAGGGAAAGGACAGCCTCTTCAGTAAATGGTGTTGAGAAAACTGGACATCCACATGCAGAAGATTGTCACTAGACCACTATTTCTCACCATACACAAAACTTAACCAGAAATAGATCACAGACCTAAATTTAAGACCCCAAACTATGAAACTACCAGAAGAAAACATAGTGGAAATGCTACATGAAGTGGGAATTGGCAGTAATTTTTTGAGCAATAAGATAAAGGTACAGACAACTAAATAAAAAAAAATACATAAATGGAACTAAATCAAACTAAAGTTTCTGCACGAGAGACACTGTCAATAAAGTGAAGAGAAAAATATCACATTAAATCACTCTTACGTGGAAGCTAAAAATTATAAAATGGTTCTCATAGAAGTAAAGAGTAGAATAATGGATACCAGAGGTGGGGAGTGGGTGGAGGAGGAAAGTGGTGGACAAAAGGATACAAAACCATGCAATCTGCCCTAAGTAAATCATTGTGCAGTAAATGTATGTATTGAAACAATGCACTGTACCCCACAAAAATGTACAAATAAATGTTAAAATATCTTGAATTAGAAATATAAAAAAGAATGTACAAGAAGACAACTGATTTTCTAGCAATTATATGAAACATCTCTCCCCCATTTTGCCTTTCATACACTTATAAAAATTTGTAGTATAACATGGCACTTCCTAGTTATATATGGTCATTTTCAGGAGTTCATCACTGGGGGCAGTAGAAATACTACAAATATTTAAGGGCTGGGAATGGATTGGCATGAATCAATCAGAACAAATGCATATGAGAGTGAGCCCAGGTTCTTACTCTAAAATGGAGCTACCAGCTAAGTATCAGCCACACTAAGGTAGCTCTAGGAGATTCGAGTTAGAATTCTTCACTAAACTGAAGGGCAACATTGCTGAAATCATTTTTGAATAAATTACATTTACTGGGGGAGAAAATATTTGAGAACCCAATTAGCTCAGTAAGAGTTCAGTGTTTTTTTCATGTGGTTGTGTTTTATTTTTTAAGATATTTTGTTTATTTGCTATAGATAAATTAAGTTTACCTGAAAACATTATAGCATCAATTAAAAGAGAGAGAAAGAGGGAGAATGTGGCTTAATTCTCTAACAGGGAAAGAGATGGTATAAGGCAAATGCATAAAGAAACACAGAAAGGTACATTCAAAACAATTCTAGTGTAAAGCTTATTTTATTAAAAAAAGAAAAGAACCCTGGTGTTTAAAAAATGTATAAGCATAGGCCAGATCTAGGCTGATGCCAAGTTTCTAATCATCTGTGCATCATTAGAAATATGCTTTTCATTTTATGTTAAAGCATCAGCTGTATTGTTAAATTAAATGATGGAATACATGAGCTATACTGGTGAAGAATTTACCTGAAAACAAGGGCTATTTTCTCCTTCCCCTGGCAGTGTTTTCTTAGGCTCAGCACCATGTCTCTGACAGCTCCATTAACCTCTTTTGTTCATTATACATTTGTGCATTTTGGATTTTCTTGAATCCACATCAATCATAGTCAAAAAAACCAAAAAACAAAAAACTACAGTTATTTAGTCTGATAAAAAAGTATCTTTTTGAAGAAAACCATTTTGAGAATAAATCTTTAAATGCATTATTTTAAGAACACATTAAACTTTTCACTAGAGGGACAGGAATTAACAGAAAATATCTTCATTTTTATACACCATATTTTCCCTAACAGATACTGGTCAGATGAAAAGCTGAATAGTGTTTACCAAAATATAGCTAAGGTATTGAGAATGCTTTAGCATTTTTAGTCATCTTTATTTGTATCCAATTTTTTTGGAGCCTCCTTTCTGAACTTTGTGGCTATTGGATGCATTTTCAAAAATCACTCATCCGCTTGGGTTGAGGAGTCAATAAACAAGGGTAACCTGGAGAGGCTTACAAGTCAATGCAGATGACTAAGGAACTGCAGAAGGAAATAAATACAAAGTTATATTTGGTAAGTATTGTATATAGAAGAAAATGAATAGAAGCCGGGAGAAAGGCATCATTTATATAGCTGGGATATTGGTTTTTTTAAAGCTTCTAGAGCCAAGTGAGTTTATTTAGATATAATGAAGCCAGACACAGCAGACTGGTACGGCTAAAGAATAGTGGTTGTTACTCTTTTTAATATTTTTCTAAGTGGGATCATTAAGTTTTGATTTTTGGAATTTAATTATAGAAATTTTAAAAGTTAAATTATATATATGATACATTTATATACAATAAGTAAAAGCATTATATAAATGCATGCATATTTCAAATTAATTTTGTTCAAAATTATCTTTCAATGTATAAATTTAGTAATAAATAAATTAATATATGCCTTTTAATGCATTAATTTTTTTTTTGTTTGTTCTTTTCTCTACCATGGTTCTTTTTATGCTCTTTCTTGTTTATTTGGACAAATTTTCCAGTCTGTGAACATTTTTCTCAAGATACTATTTCAATTTTTTACTATTAAAATTTCTCAGTTTTGAAAGAAAGGAAAACACACTTTATTTTGGAAACTATATATATATATTCTTTCCATCATTATATTTTTCTCTGTTTAGGGGTTTCTGCATTTCATCCTTCTGGTATAAATTTTACACAGCCTAAATCTTTACTAATTGTGTTCTTAATTTTATTCTACCTTATTCTACCTCTCTCCTCTGTGTGAATGCATTTTCATAATATCATAACCACCAACCACCAGCACTACCACCATCATTATCATTGTCAACATCAACAACAGCTAATATTTATAGTTTGTAAAACAGTCTAAGCGATTTAGCATGTTGTCTAGTATGTTAACTTATTCAATAATTCCCACAGAACAAGTGATAGGCCCTATATTTATCTGTACTATATAGATTAATGACACAAGTGTACCAAAATTTGCTCATCCATTCAGTTGCTAGACATTTGGATTGTTTTCTTCTTGGAGATGTTATAAATAATGCTGCTATAAATATTCACATATAGGTCATGAGTGTTTTCATTTTCTTGGGTAAACACTCAGCGAAGGAGTAGTTGGATTGTTTGCAGTTTGTTGAACTATGTATGAGGCTGCCGAATTGTTTTCCAAGTAATCTGTTCTGCATTACCTCAAGAAATGTATAAGGGCTCTATATTTTCAACATCCTTGTTCTTAATTCATATTGCTAGTCTTTTCAATTTGAGCCATTCTTGTTAAGCGTGAAATGGCATTTCACATAGTTTAAATACGAACTCAGTGAATGTCTAATGGCATTGAGAGGTTTTCCTGTGCTTGTTTGACATCTGCCTCGCTGCTGTGGAGAAGCGTCTGTTCAAATACATTGCTCATTTTTATTTATTTTAATTGTTGATTTGTAAGTGTTCTTTACATAATCTGCATACAAGGACTTTTTAAAATATGTGTTTTACAAACATTTTTCTCATACTATGGTTTATCTGGGTTTTTTTTATTTAATTTTATTTTATCAATATACAATGTAGTTGATTATTGTGGCCCATTACCTAAACCTCCCTCGGCTCCTTCCCCACCTCCCTCCCAACAACCTCAACAACCTCATATCTGTTCGCTTGTCCTAACAACTTCAAGGAATTGTGATTGTTGTGTCTTCTTCCCTCCCCCCTCCCCGCCCAGTTTATTTGTGTATTTATTTATTTATTCTTAGCTCCCACAAATAAGTGAGAATTGTGGTATTTAACGTGATATTTCTCTCATTAAATGTTAGAAGAATTTACCAGTGAAGATATTTGGACAAGATTTCTTTGTGAAGATTTTATAGATTTAGTTTAATAGATATATATTCAGCTTATTTATTTCTTCTTAATAAGTTTTGTTAGTGTGGTTCTCAAGAAATTTGTTCACTTAAACTATCGAATGTAATAAGAGGAAGTTATTCTTAGCATTTCCATGTGCTTTTAATCTCTGTAAAAATCTCTCCTGTTATCCCACATTTATTTCTGTTATTTGTAGTTTGTGTACTATTTTTTCTTATGAATTTGTCTGAAAGTTTATCATTTCTATATTGTTTCCATAATCTGAGTAGATATTGTCTACCCTGCTTTTTTAGCCTTTTGACTCCTATGTGTCTAAGTCTACATGTCTGTATGTGTGAGAAACAGAGGAAGAAAGATGTGCGTTTCTTTTTTGTGTCTCCTTTTGGGGTTCTCTGAGATTCTTAAACCTGTAATTTGTTGGTTTTGTTACTCATGTTAGTAATTTCTCAGTTATTATATTTCAATATATTTCTTCTGCCTTTCTTTCTCTTTCTTCCTTTTTCCAAAACATATGGGTTTTTTTGTTTGTTTGTTTGTTTGTTTTTTAGGTTGTTTTTGTTAGATCATCTGATATTCTCTCTCAGCTGCCAGTTGTCAATTTGTTTTCAACTTTTATCTTGTCTTTATCTTTTCATTTGGTTATTTTCTACTCTCATGTATTCATGTTTCCTGATTCTTTCCTCTGTTGTGTTCAGTTAGCTGATAAAACCATTAAAGTTCTTTACTTCTGACATTTTCTTTCCCCTTAACTTTCAGCATTCCCATGTGGCTCTCTTTATATCCATATATATTTTACATCTCTCTGTTAAAATTTCCAATCTGCTCATAAAAACTCTCTAATTCTTTTAAAAATAAAAACTTGAACATATTAATCCTAGTCATTTTAAAATTCCAGTCTTATCTTTCTGATATCTGAGTCATCTATTGGTCTTGGTGACCATTTATCTCTTGACAATATGTTGGATTTCTTTCTTTGCCTTAAAAAAATATATATATTTGTAAGCATAAGATTACAGTCCATGGATACATGACACATCTTTTATTTTTTCTTAATTTTTTATTGTGATATAAATATAAAATTTACCATCTTATTTTTAAGTATACACCTCAGTGATCTAAATTCATTCATATTTTGGAGCAATGATCACTACCATTCATTCCCAGTACACTTTTGTCTTGCAAAACTGAATCTCTATTCCCATTAAATAATAACTTCACATTCACTGCACCTTCCCAGACTCTGGCAACCACAATTCTACTTTCTGTCTCTATAATTTTGACTACCGTAGTTACCTTATATAAGTGAAATTATATAATATTTGTCTTTTTGTGACTGGCTTATTTCACTTAGCATAATTTATTTGAGGTTCATCTTATGTTGTAGCATATGTCAGAATTGCCTTCCTTTTTAACATCAAACAACAATGTTCCATTTTCTGTATATTCCACATTTTCCTTAACCACTTATTATAAATGGGTACTTGCAATGCTTCTACATTTTAGTTATGGTGAATAATGCTGCTATAAACATGGTGTACAAATATCTCTTCAAGACCTGCTTTCAATTATTTAAAATAGATAGCCACAAGTGGAATTGTAGAATCACATGGTAATTTGAAGTTTAGTTATCTGAGGAAACACATGCTGTTTTTCATAGCTGCTATGCCATTTTACATTCCCCCCAACAGTGCACAAGAGTTCTAATTTCCTTCACAATACTTGTTATTTTCTGTTGTTGTTGTCTTTCTAATGGCTATCTTAATAGGTGTGAGGGTATTTTGTGGTTCTTGTTTGCATTTCTTTAATGAGTAATAATGTTGAATATCTCTTTGTGTGCTTATTAGCCATTCATACATCTTCTCTGGAGAAATGTCTATTCAACTCCTTTGCCCATTTTTAAAAATTGAGTTGTTTGTGTTTGTTGTTGAGTTTTAGGAGTTCTCTATATATTCTGGATAGCCTTTATCAGATATAAGATTTGCATATATTATCTCTAATTCTGTAGAATACCTTTTCACTCTGTTGATAGAGTCATTTGATGCACAAAAGTGTTTAATTTTTGTGAAATCCAGTTTGTCTATTTTTTACTTTTGTTGCCTGTGTCTTTGTTTCCATATCCAAAAATTCACTGTCAAATTGAATGTTGTAAAGCTTTTGTGCTATGTTTTCTTTTATGAGTTTAACAGCTTTAGCTTGTACATTTAGGCCTTTGATTCACTTTGAGTTCATTTTTGTAGATAATATTTGGTAATATCCAACTTCATTCTTTTGCTTGTGGATATCCATTTGCTCCATTTGTTGAATAGAATGTCTTTTACAAAATAAAAATTCCTTTATAATAAGAAAGTTTCCTGGTTTTCCAGTTTTCTCTTTTGTTTCGTTTTTGCAAAAGGATCTTGAGTTTTGTCAAATTACTTTTCTGTATAACCTGAGACAACCATGATGTTTTTGTCCTGCATTCTGTTAATGCAGTGTATTACATTGATTGTTTTTTTATATATTTCAGCACACTGACATGATTGTGGTTTAATCCTTTTAATATAATGCTGAATTTGGTTTGCTAGTATTTTATTGAGAATTTTTGCATCAACATTAATAAGGAATGTGTGTTTGTTGTTTTCTTATCTTTTAGTGTCTTTGTCAGTTATTGGTGTTGGGTAGGGCTCGCCGCATAAAATGAGTCAGGAAGTGTTTTTTCCTCTTCAAGTTTTTGAAAAACTTTGAGAAGAATTGATCTTAGTTCTTTTAATGTTTGATAGAATTCACCAAAGATGCCATCAGATTTAATCACTGACTCTATATCCTCACTAACAATAGGTCCATTCAGATTTTCTATTTCCTCACGATTGACTCTTGATAAGTATTGTGTTTCTTAAAATTTGTGGATTTTATATCAGTTATCCAATTTATTGGTGCACAATTGTTTATAGTATTCGTAATGTTTATTACTGTAGAATCTGTAATAATGTCCCCACTCTTATTTAAAATTTAGTAATTTGTGTCTTCTTTTCTCTTAGTCATTCTAGAAAAATTTTGTCAATGTCATTGAGTTTTTTGAATAATCTGCTTTGGGTTTGTTGATTTTTTCAATTGTTTTTTCTGTTTTTCTTCATGCTTATCTCTACTCTAATTTTTATTTTTGGTGTATGGGTTTGAGTCAGTCTGTTCTATCAGTAGTTTTCATGCTGCTACAGTTACTTTGAATACACCACAACTTCAAATTATTCCAAAAGTAGGCTCTTCTTCATTATACTTACAGTGGTATAACAGGTGATGATGGCACTTTCTCAATGCTCCAACCTCAGCATTAGCAAGACTTGCCTACTAAAAATCAGTCAATTCAATCATTTCAAAAGGACAAAAAGACATGGGCAATATGACAAAAGTTATCTATGGCTAAGTACAGCTTAAGCAACGGAAACTAGTACCATCATTTAGGTATAATTGCCTCTAAAGTTTCTACCAACAAACAGCTTGCCCTTAGCAAACATTTTTTTCACATTTTTTTCTCTACAGTAATTCTTTAAAATCTCTTAACAGGATCAGTATGTTAACAATCTGTTAGCTCTAAAATCATTAAAGTATACAATCCCATACCTAAACAGTGATTAGATGGGCTGTTGAATAGCTAGCTGTGGGCTTTTGTCCCCTGGCCGAGGACTTTTGCCCCATACATGCATTACCTAAAAACCCTATTCTAAAAATCAAATGAGAATCAAGATTTCTAACCCTCTACAATTACTTGTGATTTGTGATAGGTAAATGAGCTTCTAACGTCTCCTGTTTTATTCTCAGTCATAGGTAGGCCTGTTTTCTTTGTTTTAGGGTAGTCCTTTCTCAGTATTTTGGACCTTTTTCACCATGGCAGTGATTCTGTGACTTACATTTGTTGGAGATCTTAGAGGTGAGAGTGCGTTCTGTACCAGTGGAACAGACCCCTGGTGGTGTCAAAACAGTATCTCGGGTCCCACCAGGTCTCCTGACCATCTGGCAGAGAAAAAGCATTTTTTATGCAGCCCAGCATGAGAGTGTCCTCCTCTTTCGCTTTAGTAGACTGCTATCTTTTTTTACTTAGTCCAAAGTCCATGGGAGGGTGTGAGTACTTCTTGCTCCTCCCTCAGGTGTAGACATTTTTTGCTCCTACCCTTCCATTAGTGGCAATTTACTTTTTTTTAATGACCAGAGGAGGGGAGGGTCTTTGCACTCACTCAGTGTTTCATGATCTTTCCTTATAACTTTCTTCCAGAATTACTGCACGTTTGATCTTGGACAGCAGGGTTTCTTGCTCCTCCTCCAGTGGGTTAAGACTTTTGTTTCGTATAATAAAAAAGCCTAGGAAGTAGTAAGAGATTTGTACATATGTACCACTAAGGAGGCATTTTCAAGTTTCCTGCCTTGCCTTTTGTGTTTCTCATGAAAACCCAATCAAGGACAATTGAAGTGAATGAAAATATGAGCTTCCTTAAGTCTGAGGTTCTAAGAGAATATTGACTGTCATACCAGGACTTTAAAATTTGTAAAATTTTAGGTGGTCTCAACACTTTCTATGGTGACTGCCTCTTTCTTCAACACTTTCTCAGGTATAAACAGTTTGACCAAAAAGGTGCTTTCCACCCTTTGGAAAGCACTTCACCTGTTGTTATGTACTGGATGTTTGCATCTGCCCAAAGTTTATTTGTTGAAGCCCTAACCCCCAATGTGATGATATTTAGGGGTGGGGCCTTTGAAAGGTAATTAGGGATTGGTAAGGTCTTGAGGTAGGGCCTGATCTGATGGGATTAGTGCCCTAATAAGAAGAGACATCAGAGAGCTCCTTCTCTAGCCACCCCCACACCTTGGACACACAGAGGTCATGTGAGCACATATCGAGATGGCAGCCACTTACAAAATGAGTAAAGAAGCCTCAAATGAAACCTACCACGTTAGCACCTTGACCTTGGACTTCCAGCCTCCAGAACTATGAGAAATATTTTGTTTTCATTTAAGTCAGCCAGTCTTCTGTTATTTTGTTGTGGAAGCCTGTGCAGACTAATACTCTGGTTTCCTTGTGACCTCAGCTGTCTGATGATTTCAAAGTAGTTATTATTTTTTTCTTTTGATTGTGTCATTTTGATTTGTTGTTACAGTGAGAACAATGATATTTTGTGTCTTCATGTATTCTAAAAGAAAATAATTTCCACCCTTAAGTAACTATATTATAGCCTTAAAAAGTTAAGAGTCTAAATAGTGCTGCAAGTCCATGAGTGAACAATTATTTTTCAAATTAGAAATATACCCATTACCAAGTGAACAGATATGATGTAGTGGGAGGCGGGGAGAGAGGGAGGGGGCAAAGAGGAACAGGTAAAGGGACACGAAAATCAACTACAATGTATATTGAGAAGTTAAAAGTAAATAAATAAATAAACACACACACACACACACACACACACACACACACACAATCTCATGACATAGAAGACCTGATTAAGGATGTTTTACATGATTTGAAGAAGTTGGCTGAGGAATCAGGGAAGACTTGGAGTCTTCCCAAATCTCCCAGGTGAACGTCATTAGGCAGGATGTGGTGACTTATCGCAGACTTTGAAATGGGGAAGTAGAAATTGTAGCCTAGGCCTCACTGGATTCTCTTATGAGGAATAAGTACACAATTTCTCCTCACCTTCACTCCAGGTTCTTGCAGCAGAGACAAGGGATGATAAGTTTTATTTAAAAATATATCATGAGTGCTTAAATACTGGCTTTCAGGGTTATCCCCATTCTCTAGTGCCACTTATGGGAGAATTACGGCACTGTTGCTTGTTTCTTATTTTGTTTACAGTGATTTGTTTTGTTCACATCAATGATATCAATTATTTTTTATTAAATTACATATTGCAAAAGGTAGTTTTGCTATTGCTCATTTTGTTGTCTGTCAATCACTTGATAAATTTTATATTTCTATCCTATAAAATATACTTTAAGAATATTCTGGGGAGCCAATTTTAGAATAGCAGATCTTATTCTTTGTGTTTCTATTGTTTTTTTTATAGAAGTTTTAAAATATAATATGATGCAATTATATGTGGAGTATATTTTCTAACTGACAACAAAGATTAAGAAGGCCCTTGGGAGCAAACATTTTATGAAATGATTATTTAAAAGAGATATCTTCAGTCCTTTTAAAAATGAATAAAATTTCTCTCCTTCCTGTAAGATTAATGTGACAGGTTGATGCATCTACAAACTGATGGCCAAAACTCCATCCAAATCATGTATTTGGTAAATCTTTTATCAGAATGTTTTATTAAATTATAGTTTCATTTCATATTTCAATAACTTACTTTTAGTAAAATAGAGAATACCAGATTTTTAACAAAAAATTTAAAAAACAGCTTTCTTTAGCATAAACTAGATAAATAACTTTAACAAAATCTGAGGAATGAGCTTCTGGTAAAAATGTTTTAGTCATTACATGTTTGTTTTATTTCCTTCATCTCACATGTATCAGTACTGTGTCAAACATTGCAAGATAATGTTTAGGTTGATTCTAAATAGGTATATAGAAGACATTAAATCTGTTTAATTTATGAAATTTCATAAGGAAAGATGGAGCAAAGAATTTTAAATTGTTATACACTCACATATATGTAGACATTTAATATAGACCTAGATGTGTATACATGTATGTTCACATGCAAGTATGTGTCCAAATACATAGATGTGTGTATATACATATACATATATACATAAGTTGTACATGTGTATATATATTTATATATTTGAAAGAGAGATTTTTATCCAATCCTCAGTTAACCAGGTTTCAGTCTTCTAGAATGAGACTATTCTTTGCCTTTATGAAGGTGAACTAAAGAATGAATTTACCTATCTCCTTTCCCAAATTAGTGACAAATACAAAACCAATCCAGGAAACTGAAAAACCACTGAGATCAATAAATACCAGAAATATGCACCTGGGCATAATATATTCAAACTACATAAAATCAAAGACAGAGACAAATTCCTGATAAAAACCAGAGGAAAAACAAATAAAAAGGTTTGGATCAGGTTCATCAACTCAGTATCTGCCATGTCATCAAACCAGGTCTGCCCAGGCACTGCATCCTTTGGGTGGAAAATGTAAGAAGTGGGTGAGTTGTCCAGAAGAGAGTTTACCTTTAGAAGAACTAGGATAAAAATTATATCAGAGTTCTCTTCAGAAACCATGCAAGCAAGAAGAGAATAGAGTAGAAAATTAAAGAACTGAAAACAAAACAAAATAAAACAAAACATGGCAATGTAAAATTATGTATTCAGCAAAATCGACCTAAAAAAGTGGAGGAGAAATGAAAACTTTCTTAGACAAACAAAAATTGAGGAAACTTGTTGCCAGTAGACCTTCCTTACAGGAAATATTCAAAAAAGCTATATAGGGAGAAAGAAAAATGATAGAGGACAGAATCTCAAATCTACAGAAATAAAGTAATAGTATTAGAGAAGTGATAAATAAGATAAATAAATTTTTTTATTTCTTCTTAACTTAATTGATCTAACAGATAGCAATTTGTTCAAAATTACAGTAGAAACAATGTATTTGGTGATTATAGTTAACATAACAATTCTGAATGTGTATGTGGCTAACAGCAGAGAACCAAAATATATGAAGCAAAACCTAATAGAACTGCAAGGAGAAATACATGAATGTACTGTTATAGTTGGAGGCCTCAACACCCTTCTATCACTAACTGACAGATCTAGGCCACAGAAAACCAATAAAGATATAGCTGAACAGTACTGTCAATCAATTGGATCTAATTGATGTGGACAGAATATTGCATCTAAAAACACCAAAATGTATATTCACCTCATGCTCATATGGAGCATTCACCAAAACTGACAACATTCTGAAACATAAAACAAACTTTTGCATCCTTATTGGAATGGAAATCATAGAAACCATGCTCTCAAACCCATAGAATGAAATTAAAAATCAATAACAGAAAGATAGATGAAAAATCTCAGAAAACTTGGAGATGAAGCAACATACTTCTAAATAATGCACTGGTCAAGGAAAGTCTCAAGACAAACTGACTCTAAAGTTTATAAAGAAAAGCAAAAGACCCAGAAAATCCAACAAAATATTGAAGAATAAAGTATGAGACTGATGCTACATGACTTCAACACTTACCGTAAACATTCACTGCTCAAAACAGTGTGGAATGGACGAAAGAGCAAATAGATAAATGGGTCAGAACAGAGACCACAGAAATAGACCGATATAATTGTATAGTGAAGTGATCTTTGATAAAGGAGAAAAGGCAATCTGAGAGAGAGGATAGACTTCAACAAATGGTGTTGAAACAACACGACATCCACATGCAAAATATATTAAATATATATGCTAATCTTATACCTTTCACACACACACACACACACACACACACACACACACACACACACTCACAAAACCCCAAAATGGATTACAGATTTAAATGTAAAATGTGAAACTATAAAAAACTCTTCAAAGATAACATAGGAGAAATTCTAGGTGACCTTGGGTTTGGTGATGATTTTTAGATACAATGCCAAAAGCATGATCTGTAAAAGGAAAGAAAATGATGTTCAGCTTAGTTACAGTTCAAACCTCATGATCTACTAAAGACATTGTTGAGAGAATGAAATGATAAGCCACAGACTTCACAAGATATTTGCAAAACATGTATCTGATAAAGGACTGTTACCTAAAAATTATATCCTGAAACCTCATTACCCCAGTCTAACCATGACGAAAATATCAAAGAAATCTCAGTAAAAGGACATTCTACAAACCTTCTGACCAATATCCTCAAAACTTTCAAGGTCATCAAAACTAGGGTAGTTTGAGAAATTGTCAAAACAGAAAGGAGACATGATGATTAAATGGTGTAATATTTTGGATGGGCTCATTCAGCAAAAAAGACATTAGGTAAAATTTAATGAAATATCAATAATGTTAATAATACTTAATAATAAATTCTATTGTCATTAATTGTAATATATGCCATACTAGTCTAAGATGTTAATAACAGAGGAAACCGGGTGTGAACTATATAGGAACTATCACTACCTTTGTAAATTTTCTGTGAGTCTGAAACTGTTCTAAATTGTTTTTAAAAGTTTATTTAAAAAATTCAATCACATAAAATGTGCATAAGTATCTTGTTAAATATGTTGATTTTTTTTATAAAAAATAAAAGGGGATCTATCACTTATGAAGGATATCCTATTTTCAGATTTGTTAAAATGTGAAAGTATGCATGTCATAGCATTTATTAAATATAAAAAAGTTTTCAATTACTTTGTAACTCTCCCATTGCCCTTTACAATAAACTCTAGTACCTTCAATTTAGATTGCCAGGCCCTCTTGTTTTGATAAATGTCCAGCATTACCTGTCAACAAGACCTCCACTGTTTTCCTCACCTTAGCTAATCTTTTTCTTTCACACTTGTCTCCATATCTCTGTGCCACAACCTGCTATATTTTATACTCTTTCAGGAAACAAGGCATTCAGACCATTTGTTTTTTCTCTCTGAAATGCTTGCCATGTCTTCACTTAGCACACACCTATTTAGGTCTTAGTTAAAATACCATTTAATCAGAATGTCCTTCTCTGCCATTTCTCAGCCATACAAGATTATATTATCTTACCATTTGCTCCCATAGCACTCTCTGCCTCCCCTATCTTCAGGTAGAGTAAATTTTAATTTCTTGTTAACATTTATGTATTACTGGGACTAATATACTCCATAAGGCAAAAGCAACCTTTGTCTTTTTTTGTCGTTGTTTGTTTTAAAATGGTTATACCTGGAGTTTGTATCAGTGTCTGGCACAGATTAAGTGATGAATAAACATTTCTTTTCTTGAACTAATGAATTAATAAACAAACAATCCACTGGATGTACATATACATAGTGTGAGAGATAAAAGAGTCAATATTCACCTCCAGATGTTAACCTGGTGGTTGCCACCAGTGAAGACAGACGACACTAGAGTGAGTATACGTATCACAAACTGAATTATTTATTCAAATCTATGAATAAACAATCTGGTAAAAAGTCATTTGAAACGATGAAAAATAAGAGCAGTCTCCTCACACAAGTATTAACATTGATGAAATCTGCTAAAAGCTTTTAATTGTTTCTCTAAATGTGACATGTCCTGCATTTCATTTGAATACAAATATTATCAGAGCTGTAATGATACATATTATGCATTAAGAATAATTTTGTCTAAAATTTTGCTTCAGTAAGAGTAAATACTTTATTTAGAAATTTAGAATTCACAGCAGAAATGTATCATGAGTATGGTATGAATTTAGAAAAACATATTTGATTGATTTCAAATGCATTAAGTATAGAGAACCTAAAGTAAACTGAAAGAGTCATATATCAGCATTCCAAAACAAAACTCTTCAAAATTAAATAAATTTTTAAAAATATTTTGGACAATACAACCTAAATAAATCTGAGCAGCATCAAACAATATTCTCACATATAAAAACAGAAATAGAAGGTAAGTTATGCTTTTTCCCATTTTGGAATTCCATCATTAAAACTATGTTATAATTAACTACCTTAGAGAAATAATCTTTATTTATTCCCCAAATATGTAGTGAGTACCTCTCAACACAAGCTAACTATATAAAACATTGAAAAATGTATCTAACAGTCTCTTGCCTGCTAGAGACCTAGAGACCATTAGAACTGTTAAGACAATGAGTGGAATATACTTTATATAGTCAAAATATTATAGAAGATATATGAAATAAATTTCTACAGGGAAGCAGAAGAGAAATAACTTCTACTTATGAGCAAGAGATAGGTTGCAGAGAAGACTGGAAACAAGAGCAGTAGTTAGTATGTAGAAAATCCTCAGCAGACATAATGATGTTAAATGTATGAAAATGGAGTAATTAACAGTAAGTATGTAAAAGAGGATGAAGTCAGAAAAGAGAACTATATGAGCAACAGGAAAAGAACTTTAGATAGCAATATAAATATAGATATAAATGCAGATATAGAGATTATACATATATAATTTATGATTCTTTAGGTAATATAGCATACACAGATATTGTGCTTTATCAAATCTTTAACAATACCATGAGCTGCGCCTGATAATTTATAGGCTAAATTTTTGTGCTATATCTTTTGAATATAGAATGCCTGTTCGTCCATCTATACAGTCTTTACCAGGTTTCCCTTAGGACACACACAGTTTATACTATTATATGAGAGAAAAAGTTTGCTGGCCAGCCAAAACTCTTAAACACATGTGTAAAACTATATGACTTCCCTGTAAATCACTCCATTGATTTTTTTTGCATCAGTCTTTAAATGTTTATCCTATAAATAGAATTCCTAAAATGTGTATTACATGGGATTTTGACGTGTATATAAAATATTTTATTTTGTGGTATAATGAAAAGGGAAGGAAGGCAATACTGTAAGGTGGCAAAGGAATTCTGGGAGGACGGCGTTTCAGGAGTACGTGAGCTGCTCACCAGGGACACAGCTTTCAGAAGGCGGGAAGCCCTGAGGAGGTAGGACGCAGCTTTCCGAGGTGAAGCGTGTAGGATTGATTGTGAAGCATCGTAAGCAGGCAGAACGTAGCTCTCTGATTCTCGAAGAGTTCAATACAGCCGTCTCTTCCCCTGTCTTGTGGATTCTACCTATCCCCCTCTAAAATCAATGTTTCCACCTCCACCATTTCATGCTCTTTTTTCTCTACACATCCCTACTGGGCGTCTCAGGGGTCTTCTAAAATCTCCTTAACAATCTCAGGCATTTGATAATAAAAACGATGGGAGAAGTTTTGTTTTTGCTTTTATTTTATTTTTTAATTAAGACATGAAATATCTAATATAGAGGGCATAAGAGGAACATTAATCTCTTCAAATTTCCCTTAAAGAGTTAGAGGATAACAGAAAAAAAAAATCTCAAAAACTTCCCATTCTAAGGGGTCCTCATACCAACCAACCAAAAAAAAAAAAAAAATACTAAAAAAACACTTCCAGTTCTTTTTTTTTTTTTTAAACCCTTGTTGAAGTAGAAATGTTTCATTTTATTAATGTCTACATAACTATTTAAGTATCTTCTAAGAGATGAAAGACATGAATAAATGTACCATCAAGGTAAATCAAATTCCTTCTTCTGTGAGTTTCTTCTTAAAAGGTATTACCCATTTCCTCCTGGAATTGCAAAACCCATTTTTTTTTATTTTTTTTATTTTTTTATTTTTATTTTTTTATTTTTTTAAATTTTTTATTTTATTTTATTTTGTCGATATACATTGTAGCTGATTAATCCTCCCCGTCACCAAAACCTCCCTCCCTTCTTCCAGTTCTATAGTGATAATTTATACGAACTTAAAGCTTTCTGTTGCTTATAATATAATACCAGAAACTGGGTAATTTATAAGAAATGCACCAAGTACAGTTTCTAAGACCCTTTAGCACTTCTTTTAAATCCCCTTTACTTTCTTCAAAGGAAATTATTGTAATTCCAACTCTATTAAGTCAGTAACATCTGGTTAATCAATTCTATTAGTCAACTATTTAATTAAAATTACAGAACATGTTGAACACCTAAAAAATAAATTAATATGTTTTTTGACTTGTTTGAAGAATTCAGAAAACTCAAAGATAGATTAATATGTGGTCAATGACACTGTTGTTCACATTGACTTATAACTGACTTAAATATCTATGGTTGAAGAGTGTTGCCTGATGTATTAAAATCTGTAATGAATTCCTAGCCAGTGAATTCCCTGTTCTCAATTCTGGTCTGACATAAATTTTTAAAACTAACTTGTATGACAACTTTAATGACATGTTGATCAGACTTACAAATAACACAGAAATGGGATGATTTTAAACATATCTAATGGTTAGAAAATACCTACTTAAACTGAACGAATGAACAAAATTAAGTCAAGCAAGATTAAATAGTTATATAAAGTCTTGCATTTAGGTTAAAAATGAAATTGTTTAAGTAGAGGTTAGGGAGATGTGGCTAAAGACACGTTTGAATGTAAGAGCTGGGTGAATTTACTAATATCAAATCTCAAGGAAAGTTAGTCCAAACGAAGAGAACAGTTTCCAGAACCAGGGCATTGATTGATAATCCTGTTCTACTTTAATCCTGCTCAACTTTATGGTGCTCAGATCTTAAGTGGAGTAATGTATTCGATTTTAAGGTTTAGGAATTAAAAGGAGTATTCACAAATGATAATACTTACAGAAGTGTGTTGCCTGAGTGATGACTAGTACTCAAGTCCATTTTATACGAAGACTAGCAGAAAAGACTGGAGATGCTGAGCCCAGACTAAAAAGGCCTAGGGGAAATTAAAGTAGATTGTTTCAAATGTCTGACAAGTTTCACAAAAGAAAATAAATTAAACATGCTCTAAAGCAGTGTTGCAAAGTAGATGTCAATGATTATGGAAAATTCTGTATCTGCAATATTCAATATGATTGCCACAAGCCAAGTGTGGCTATTTAGTGCTTGCGATGTGACTGGTTTGATTGAGGAAGTCTGTACATTTGCATTCCCAAAGGCTGTATAGTTGTTAAAAAGGTTTAAGTTAAGTAATAAAAGTAAAACCAATTTATTAAACAACAATGCCATATGCACATATAAATTTTACAATTAAAGTTTTACATAAATTTAAATATTGATAGCTTCGATTTACTTGAACAGTAAACAATATTGTATACACTTTTATATTAAAGTTATTTCAGATAAAGAATCATCAAATTTAATTGTCTCCCTTTAAACTCAACACTCCTAAATATTTCTAGAGTACTAGATGTTGTGCAATAGTTTTTAACAACAGTTTGGCTTCAAGTGTTGTTCCATATGCAACTCGGTAATGTAAATTATTATTCCTTTGCGAAGCAAATACTCCACTGTTAAAATATAGGCCACAATAATCAACCACATTGTATACTGACAAAATAAAATTAAGGAAAAAAAAAGAATAAAAAAAATTTTTAAAAAAAGAAATGTTTATCTCTAATGGAAAAGCAAAATAGAAATAAATAAATAAATAAATAAATATATATATATATATATATATATATATAGTACTCTAGTTTTAACACAATTGAACAAAGAATTATTATGTCTTTGATATTCTGATTTATTTGCCACAATGACTTATTATTGCAGTATGGATATGTAGCCATTGATACACAACCAAATTAATCCCACTCATACCTGAAACTCAATCCAATACACACATGCACACACACATATGTGATTTAAGGAGCACAGATTTATTTATTAGACTCATTTCATGTGTTCTCCCATTTGAGTCAATTGGTATTTTAAGAAGTAAAGATGAGGTTTCAATGGTATATCATAATATTTAAACAGGTTAGTCAAAAGGTCAAATTGTCTTTAAGTTTTGAAGGCATCCAAATAAAGAGAATCATTGAGAATAAGCATATACTGCTATATCCCCTTTGTGCACTCTATACTGCCTATTCTGACTTCTCCCAATTTGAATTTCATAATCAGTTGTTGAACGTAACACAGTATTGAAATAAACATACATAAGAAACGCTATCATGTATGTGAATAGAAGAGTGTGATAGAGGATGTGAACAAGGAATCGGTGGCCTGTAGCCAGAAAGGAGACTTTGAGTCAACGCACTTCAGTTCTTTAATCTGGTTTTTATATAAACAATATATAAAGAAGGAGGAACAGAAAAAGAAAGTAAAAAAAAACAAGAGCACAATGTTTCTAGTCAAACTGCAGTCTATCCAATATTATGGATTATTATCAGTCTTACTTCTATTTCCTTCTCATCATATTCAATAGTTTCCCTTCCCACCCCCCAAAATTTATATTTTGAACTGATTCTCTTGAGTCATATTTGGATGCCACTTCAAGAATTCCTTTGTAGTTTTAACCCCATTTCAAATCATGTTTGTTTTCTCAAAAGTGAATTAAATTTTCATCAAATGGAATATCAGAATAGTGAGCATTTCATTAGATCACAAAAACAAATTTATGGTAAATTAATTTATTCCAATGTTACATGTCCTAGAGAGATTTTAAGGGTAAACTTTATCACACTATAAAATATATTTATGGTACCTAGACAGAATAAGTGACATGTTTAGGAACACTAAAGTCCAGGTTTTTAGACTTTTAATCTTATAATATTTCTAATGTATTATACTTTTTTATATTGAATTAATGTTTAATTTTCTAGCTGGTTCATGGTATACCACAATTCAACAAAGATATCTGAGAATAAAAAACAAACAAACAAACAAAAAACATAGATTTGGCAAGGGTAATTATCAGGCCAAAATATATTAACCCTACTGGCACCTAATTAATTGGAAGTAAAACTGAGTATTTTTTACTTATGATAAGGTTTTGTAATATTTTGCTGTGATATACAGGTGGGGATCTTTTGTTATGCCAAAATGTTAATGATAATTATTTTTCTCATCATCTTCAAAATTAATTGCCATCAAATGCCATCCGTTGCCTCCTGCTAACCCTCTCACTAATAGCTTTGCCATCAGGAAAAAGCAACACATTTGAAAGATTGATGTTGTCATAATAAATTTATATCTGGGAATTTTATGATTGCCAAAAATGACTTTTTCCAGTAGATTTATATTATAACTATTTTTGCCTCATTGAAGTTTTAATTTTCACTCAGTAATATCAAAAAGAGCATTACTTATATTGCTACTTTCCTTTTAATGGTGATAAAGATTGATGAATCCTTGATTCAGAAATTTGGAGCATAATTTCACGTGAAATGTAAATTGTTACTCTTGCATAAATATGCATATATCTGATTTATCCAAGATTCATATCACTTTAGAAAAGAGACAGCACAGAGTAAACAAATGAGGAGAAATGGTAGCTTACCAATCAATTAACTCTGCCACATTTTACATACTTAGGTGGGCCCCATTTTATTCCATAAATAGTTTATTAGAAATGCATTTTTATTAATTTATATTTTCAAGACAATATAATATAGTTTTATTGTGAAAAATTTGGAATGCAAAAATAAGCAAAAGGAAGAAAATTGAAATAATCTATAATCCTAACATTTATTACATCCACTATTGGAAATCAGGGTATTACCAACTCACGTATGTGGGAGAATTGGAAAAAAATTCCATAAGTACAAGGTATACAAAATAAAATCTCATGATCTTTGGTGTCTTACGGTGGCAAGCATCATCAGGAAGAACTGCTGCACAACATGGGGAAAGAATTGGGAATTTTATGTGCTAGTTTCAAGGAAGGAGATGACGTAGAGAGGGAAAGAAGAAAGAGAAGTTCTTGGAGAGAGTTTGGTGTTGATCATATTGAAAATGAAAAGCAGGCTGAAATTCAAAGTAATCTCAACATGATTAAGAGCAGCCCCAGGGGGCAGGAAACCCTAAAGTCTAAGATGGCCCTGAGAATATCTGCCCTCCGGCAATTACTGAAATATTAGAGAGGGATATGGAATTGCTCATGCCCTTAGTGCCTTCTAGTCCATTTAGTTTAGACCTTCAGAGGCAAAGAAGTGCATATCTAATGCTTTAGGTACATCCATCAATTGTGTATTCCCAGCCTACCAGTCTACCAGCCTGAGATTATAAATATTAGAAAATTTTCTTAATTATGGTTTAATCTCATTAACTGTGAAATATTATCACTCTTCATAATTACACCCTCATTCCAATGTACTAGCTCAGATATAGTCCAGTGCAAGCCTACTTTAGGATGTCTTTTTACCTGTCTTTGCTCTTCTATTGATAATCCCACAATTTCTCGGATGGCTACTTTGGGACATAATTTCTAGCCTCAGGTAGGGAGCTCTCCTCTCAGAATTCCAGACAACAAAACTGAAAATCATAGTGATTGTTAACAAGATTAATTGAAATTGTAGTACTGAGAGAAATAAAATAGAGTAATTTAAAACAGCTACCCATATTTAGAGGCTCTGAAACCTAATAGGACTTCAGAGTACTTCTGTAATTAGGGTAGTTTACTGCTTTGAGTATCTATCACAACCCTTACAAACTGGATTCTCTTGACAGTATAATGCTTCAGTGTTTAGGCCCAATCAAAATGTCCTGGAAAGAAACTTGTACATGTTCTTTTCCCAAAGTACTTGCCAATATAAACATGTATTCCTCTCATGGCCAACTCCCAATGGCATTGTTTTATCACCATAGTCTATAAGAGATAATCAAGATAGTGCTATAGTAATTTTCCTAAGTAGTCATTTAGTCACCCTTAAATACCCTGATGCACAAAACATGGTCAATTTAGTTAGTCCAGACAACACTATGAATGTCAATCTAATGCCTCATGATATTTTCTCCAACATGACAGGTAGAAAAACATCAGGTCCATGTCTCCCTCCAATTGTAGGACAGCCTTAGCTTCAGAACTTCTATAAAGAAACACATTGACAAGAATATTAGTACAAATACACACACACGTTCACCACATACACACACACACACCTTCTAAGAACAAACAAGAATTTACAGCCAAAAGCTATGAAAAGAAAACAGGGATGGGAGATGAAACCCTAAATTTTCGAGGTCACAGTTCTGCTTATTTGTAACAATATGTTTCATTAAAGAGAAGAAACACAACACAGGCATTTGCAGGTTTTTTTCCATAAAATTAAGAGATTCACACAGAGGTATGTGGAGGAATTTGCCTTATATATTCACGATCAGAAGTTTCATTTTTGAGGTGGGCAATCTCTAAACATAGAAAAATGTGATGCAACTTTAAATAAATTTTTTTTGTTATTTTTTACTACAAAACTTCACAATTTATATTTTCATGCTGTTAAATGTTTTCACTTCAAAAATATTTTATCATAATATAGTCAACGAATTCAGGGCACAGTCACATAGGCCCTGTTTTACCACATTTTCATGGCCTTTCCCATCTAGTTTAAACATTTTGAACAACTTCTTAATTTGTCCCCATGATGAGCAAATCAGTTCTAAGTTAAGTCCCTAGCCTTAAATTTGTTCTTTGTCAAATGATCAAGAAGGATTTAAATGCTTTGGCTGAAGCTATCTTGCTGGTAGTGGAGCTTTATGGGTTGCAGCCAGAGCTTTACAATGCCTGAGCCTCCATTTCTCTGCTGAATTGATAATTTCTTTTGGAGGGTAAATCAACATCCAAAGTAAATGTTAATAGGTGAACTGAATACAGATGATGCCACTGAAGTGAAGATTATCCACTCAAATCCTGGAACGTGTTAAACCTATTAATCAGAATGTGACTCTTGATAGGCATGCCCTGAAACAATATGTAGATATAAACAGTGTTCATAGATTGTGAATCACATTGCAATGAAAAAATATCTTGTAAAGTATTGCATATTCCTTTTTATCTTTGACTTTAAGAGGCAAACATCACATTGTTCTGTAAATAATTTAAATATGATTCATATGATAACATCTTTAAGAGTTTTAAGCTTTTATGAAACCTACAATTTTTATCAAAATTTTAAAATTTTAATTCAGCATAGATTGTGCTATGAGAAAAAAATGGAACTCTTATTTTGACCCATAAATCCAACATATATAGTTTATCACATACATCTAAATAATGTATGTTATTTATTTATTACTTTTATTAATTTTTTAGCAAGTTAGGCTATCAGCTTAAATGATTTATTTACTATGTTTTCTTACCCAAAATACTTGTGCTGCCACTAATACTGGACCAATCATACTCTCAAATTTCAGAGTTAGTTTACCAGTAAATAGACTTTGTCGTTCAATTTTAATTTGATAGTTAACCATGGAATTTATCAGTTGATACTCATTTATACTTCGTTTCCTAATCATTTTTTATAAATATGACATTCCTGCCACTTTTATATACCTAAAATACAATAGTAAGATATGTAGTTTTTGCAAATGAGTGTTAGTTACATGTTATAAGTACCTGTGAATGAGGTCCAGTTAAATAAATCAATATTAAAAACAACTTATCTAATCCTTTGCAAGCACTTCAATTTTATTTTTCCAAATGGAAAAGAAGATATGCTACACATGCACACACAACTATAGCACAACTCAACCTAATATTAAAGAGATTATAATCGCCCCTTCTTAACCTCAGTAAAAACTGGTTGTTATTGTGTAGGCAACTTCCATCTCTGTAGAGAATTTCTACATGCTACATGCTGTTAGCAAGGAAATAGGTAAGAAATATTCTCTTAGGAATAGATTTTTGACATCCAAACAACTAAAGAGGGACAATTAAGAAGTTATTATGTGAGTAGAAGGGTGGAAGGAAAGGTGGAAGCTACTGGCATCTAACAGTAGAAAAAGAGAGCTATGAACAGTTGTCCTTTCCATTTCTCCTCTTGAAGCACAAGGTAATGACTATAAAGGAAGAAGCATAGAATGTTAATTCAGTAGAGTCAGTTCACTGAGATAGAAAAGCTGGCTTGATCTTTTGTGATACGGGTGACCTTAGGCAATTTCCTTAATTTCCATTAACCCATTTCTATGTTCCCCATTTTGATAATGGGAATAACAAAAATGATTAATTCTCAGGGCTACTAAGATAACTATATGATAGACTATTATTATATGTAAATACACAGTGACAAGAGACAAAGCAAAAATTTCACTGAACAAAATTAAAAAGGCAAGGAAGATTTCATTAAAGTCTACTGCAATAGGAGAGAAAGGCCAGAAAAGAGTCTGAATTAACTTCACTGAAACAAATCATGGGATAACATAGTACTGGAGGCACTAGCCAGAGCAATCAGGCAAGAGAAAGAAGTAAAGAGCATCCAGATTGGAAAAGACAAAGACAAACTGTCCCTATTTGCATATGACATGATACTATATATAGAAAAACCTAAAGACTCTATCAAAAAACTCCTAGAGCTGGTTAATAATTTCAGTAAAATTGCAGATATAAAATAAATGCCCCCAAATCAGTTCCATTTATATGCTCCAATAATGAGCTAACAGAAAGAGAAATAGAGAAATTAAGCCCATTTACAATAGTCACAAAAAATAAAATAAAATACCTAGGAATCAATTTAATCAAGGAGCTGAAAGAATTCTACAGTGAGAACTACAAACCATTATTGAAAGAAATTAAAGAAGACACAAAAAGGAGGAAAGATATTCCATGCTCTTGGATTGGAAGAATTGACATTGTGAAAACATCTATACTACCGAAAGCAATCTACAGTTTCAATGCAATCCACATCAAAATACCAATGACATTCTTCACAGAAATGGAAAAAACAATGTCAACATTCATATGGAACAAAAAAAGATCCCAAATAGTCAAGGCGATCCTGAGCAAAAAATAGAAAGCTGGAGGCACAACACTACCTGACTTCAAATTATACTACAAAGCTATAGTAACCAAAACAGCATGGTGCTGGCATAAAAATAGATACTCAGACCAGTAGAGAGAACCCAGAAATCACCCCTCAGGTTTACAGCCATCTGATATTGGACAAAAGCAACAAAAATCTACACTGGGGAAAACACTGCCTCTTCAATAAATGGTGCTGGAAACCTTGGATATCCATATGCAGAAGAATGAAACTAGGCATGCACTTCTCACCATATATTAAAATCAACTCAAAATGGATTAAAGCCTTAAGTATAAGACCTGAAACTGTAAAATTACTAAGGGAAAATATAGGTGAAACCCTTCAGGAACTAGGCCTAGGCACAGACTTTATGAACATGAGCCCAAAAGCACAAGCAACAAAAGAAAAAATAAATGAACGGGACTATATCAAACTAAAAATTTCTGCACAACAAAAGAAACAATTCACAGAGTGAAACAACAACCTATAAAGTGGAAGAAAAATTTTACTAATTATGCATCTGACAGGAGATTAATATCTAGAATATACAAGGAACTCAAGGAATTATACAGTAAAAAACCAAATAACCCAATTAAAAAATGGGCAAAGAAACTGAATAGACATTGTTCAAAGGAAGACATACAAATGGCCAACAGGTACATGAAAAAATGCTCAACATCACTAGTCACCAGAGAAATGCAAATTAAAACCACATTGAGATATCATCTCACCCCGGTTAGACCATAGACAGTTGGGCTATAATCAAAAAGAATGAAAATAAATGCTGGCAAGGATGTGGAGAGAAGGGAATGTTTCTACACTGTTGATGGGATGTAAATTCGTACAACCACTATGGAAAACTGTATGGAGTTTTCTCAAACAACTACAGATAGATCATCCATATGATCCATTAACCTCACTTCTTGGTATATACCCAAAGGAATGGAAATCATCATGTCAAAAGGATACCTGCACTCTCATGTTCATCGCAGCTCTGTTCACAATAGCCAAGATATGGAACCAACTTAATTGTCCATCAATGGATGATGGGATAAGGAAACTTTGGTGTATATACACCATAGAATACTACTCTGCCATAAAAAAGAATGAAATTGTCCCATTTGCAACAACATGGATGAACTTGGAGAAACTTATGTTGAGTGAAATAAGCAAAACACAGAGAGATACTACCATTATGTACTCTCTCATAAATGGGAGCTAAGAGATAAAGAAAAAAGGAAAGAAGGACCACAGTAGTGCATTGAACTTCCTGCGGGAGAGAACATACCTAGGGATACAAGGTGGAGTGGGGAAAGGGGGATGGGGAGGAAAGTCAAGGATAATTGAGGGGATAATTGGGTAGGAGACATGCGGTATAATCGCAATTTGTGGTAATGGACATGCTGCCAGTATGGATCTGGCCATCACATCTTAGGCACGAGTGATGACAATTTGCTTTGTACCCAAGGATTGTTCATAACCAATAAAAACAAAACAAAACATTTAAAAAATAAAAGTTTGTAGAAAATAGAATTAAGATAAGCTTTTTGTCTTACCCTCGTTAAAAAAAAAAAAAAAAAAAAAAGAGCCCAAATGGGAGAGATCACAGGGGATGTGTGCTTCCTAATTGGCCTTACTCAATGGAAAAGTAAATTTTATTTTATCTTCTGTGAAAGTTTTCGAGTCAAAATGCAGTTGCTAGTGCTAAAAAAAACCTCTGACAGACAGAATTGGGTAAATGCCTTAAGCGGGGAGTTCTCACGCCTATTAACAGGAACTATCACTAAGGATTCTACAAAGCCACAACCTTGCATGGAGGCCACCACAAACTTATTAAAAAATACTTCTGCAAGGACATATCTGACCATCAACTGTCCAACCTCAGACTAATGTTACCCTTGTTATTGATCCTTGCAGCCAGAGATAATTATCCCCAAACAATTATCTAATCCTCCTTCGCTTTTTCTTTAAAACTCTTTGCCTTCTTTTCCCTCCCTGGATAAGTACATAGTCTACTATGGCCTGCGTATTCCAATTGCAACGCCCTATTCTTGAATAAATATCTTTTTTTTTTTTTTTTTTGAGAACCTTTCTCTCTTTGTTAGTTAGGTGGAAACTTCTTAACTAGACATAGTTTTACAGCTTGGAGCAAGGAATCCACTGAAATTAGGCATTTACCCTGCCACAGAGACTGGGAAATAGGGGCGTTGTCTTCCTTGATGACTACAATTCAAAGGAATGACTCCCAGGTCCTTGAGAAAAATAGGCCTGGGTTGTAAAACTGGCAAGAGGTTTGCAACTTTTCTGCTGTAAATACTCTGAGAAAAGCAAGGAAAAGGACCTCATTGGTTAAGCCATCTGGACTCTAAAAGGGTTGGGGTGAGAGGAAGGACAGGGCAGAAAGAAGCCTGTCTAAATCTTTAACATTTCCCTTGACTTAACCCTGCTTAGGCTGCCATAACAAAATACCAGAAACTGGATGCATAAACAGCAGAAATTTATTTTCTCACTGTGCTGGAGGCTGGAAGTCACAGATCAGGGTGCCAACATGGTTGTCTTTGGATGAGGGTTTTCTTCTTGGTTTGCAGACTGTTGCCTTCTTGCTATGTCCTCAACATGTAAGAGACAGTGCCTGAATGCAAACTCTCTGGTGTCTCTTCCTATAAGAGTACTAATCCTTGGCTAAGAGAAATGAGAAAGCTGTCTTGTTCACAAGTAATTAGTAGGCATTTGATAAGTGTAGATTGTAGTTATTGTTACTACTGTTATAGATATTGTTGATGTTAATACTAGTATCAATCATAAGAAAGTGAGATCTTCATGTAACATTTTCTGAAGCTAAACTGCTTTATCTAATGTGTTTCCATCTTCCCATCTAAATCTTTTACTAGAGATTTAGTAAATCTCCTCCATCTCCACATTCTATCAATCAAAGTTCTAAATTTTCTGGAAAATTCAGTTTAACTATGCTGTGTATTGAACTGTACCCCCCAAACTCATATGTTGTAGCCCTAGCTCCCAATGTGATGGTATTTAGAGATGGGGCCCTTTAGAAGGTAAGTTAGTTTAAATCAAGATGTGAGGGTGGGGCCCTTTTCTGATGGGATTAGTACTCTTACAAGAAGAGACACCAGAGAGTTTGTGCCCACACCTGCTCATTCTCTCTCTCTCTCTCCCTGCCACCCTGATCTCTGACTTCCAGCCTCCAGAACAGTGAGAAAATAAATTTCTGCTGTTTAAGCTACTCAGTATATGATATATTGTTATGGCAGCCTAAGCAGACTAATACAACTACCAGCTCCTGAAAAGCCTTTCTCAACCTCCTCAAATATGACCAAAATAATGTAAGTGCTCTTAATGTTATTGTTATAAGAATTAGTAAAAACAATGGTGAAGACTAGAACTCACTAAATGCTTGCTATGTATGAGGCACTGTTTTGAGCACCTTACATGCATTTCTCCTTTAATACTCACAACTCTGTGTGATGCGTATTCTTACTGTCCCCAAATTGCAAATGTAGAAACAGAGGCAACAAAGCAGTTAAGCAATGAGTACATACAGAATTCCTCATTCCCCTGAATTTCCATATATTATTATATTATTATTAATTTCCCTTATATTATTATGGCTGTGGACATATACTTCCTACCAATTAGACTTTAAGGTACTAGAGACTTTTTTCCAGTTATGATTTATTTTGAATTATTTTCTGTAGTTAATACAAATTAAAATGTCTTGAAATGACTCAGATAACGTAATAATGGAGAATTAAGATTGAGAACTGTCACCATGAGCATACAGAGTGATTAAAAAAAACTCACTGTGCAGTGTTATTGCTCTTGATAAGGCTGTCAGATTGTGCATGTTGTGTCAACAATTACTTAAAATTCTCCTGCAACTACTAGTATTAGAATGACAGAAGGAACCATGACCCCAAACAAAGGAGAGCAAAATGTACAAATTATTTAAAGGATCTTTGTAATTATTTCATTTTTGGATATGGCATTAAGTGTAAAAGCCTCCAAAATTATTAGATGAAAATGAAACATTATTCAGTTAATAAGAAACAAAAAATATAATGAGAAAATGAACTTTAAAATATTCCTGAGATACTCTGGTATCTCTTCAGATTGTAAAATCTTTAGCTTTTTAAAATGTCCCTGAGAAGAGAAAGTGAGGTGAATTTCTTCACATAGTAAATATGCAGAATTACTAAAATAATTATTAAAAGAAGATGAAAAATTAATAATTGTCTATGTAAGATGAAAGCTAACAATGGTATACACATTCACATCTTTGAAACTTATCTTTAATATCAGTATGACCGAATGGCACATGGAAAGCATTTTAACTTCGTAATACGATATGTATTACCTTTGGTCGTTGTTATTATGATTAAAATTATGATATTGGATGACGCTCTTACAGAACTTTATGGAAGAAAAAAATAATATGTGACATTAATAGCTATTCTCATTTGTAAAACATTTATCTAACATTATTCACCTTTGAAAATACATGACCAAAGGAGCATTGCATCTGGTGATGCATGTACATATTCATATAGATCATACTCATGTATATGTGTGTATGTGAGTGAGTGTGAGTGTGTGTATGTGTGCGTGTTGGCTTTGAGGATTACAGAATAGCTATCTCTGTTGATCCAAGTTATTTCGTGTTACATACTGGGAGCAAAGAAGTGACTGGAAGAGCACCATGAACAGACGAGAGAGTCCTCAACTGAGAGTCCTTTAGCTACAGCCCTGTTCAGAGACAGAGGACATCCAATACTATAATTTTAAATCTTTTGTCCCCAAAAAGGTTTTATAGAACTGAATTAGTTTTCCATGAGAAAAATTAACTAACTGACTCTGTTTCGGGTTATGATTTGTAGAAATGAACTATGAATGGCAATTGATATAACAAAATATTTGTATTTAATGTGAAAAGATAGTTGGAATAAATATATATATTTTAATGAGTTCAAATGAACAATGATTTGCATTTTTCTCAGTCTAGATTAAAAGCTCATCTTTTCTATTTTTTCAAAGTGTCCCCAACGTTTATTTCACAAAATGAAATTTTGAATATGGATATCCAGTGTTTTTTTGCAAATGTTGTCATTTTTCCATGCAATCTCTCTGCATTTTGCACTTCTATAAACAATCAGTTGACCACATTTACTAGGTTTTAAAACTTATTTTATTAATTATTTCCTGATAAAAGATCATGGTGTCTGCCAAATGCCATTGTATTATACATACAGTTTACTTTCAAAATGTATAGACATGGATAGATAGGTAGGTAGGTAATTAGGTCAGTAGAGAGAGAGGGTGATAAAGACAGACAGACATTAAATGTGGAAGACTGTTAGCTGGTGAAATTATACTAAGAGTATATATGGATGTTTATTGTACTATTCTGTTACAATTTCATATGTTTAAAGTTTTAATAATAAAAAGTTGGATAAAAAGAAAAAAATTAAACGAAAATTTAAAAAATACTAGTGATTTCACATGTGATAATCACTCTCTTTACAAAAACAAAAAATAAGAATAAATTTAGTAAAAAAATACTTAAATGTAGTTTATAAAGTTGTAATTTTAAAATGTTTGAAAGTAGCAACGGAAGAGGACATTTTAAAAGATATATTGATCACATATTCAAGCAAACATCAATGTTGATTAAATATGTACAAATTTTATGTCAAAGTATTATTTACACAGATTTGTGTGGACACATTTGATTTAAAAATGACCAATATTTACGTATGCTATTATTCTGAAAAGCAGAAGCAATTTATTATGTACCAGCTTTTTTAACATGAAAAATAATTTTAAAGATGTTTTGCTACTATTTGTGCTCATATAATATACATTAAATTTACATTCTAATTTTTTTAGCAAATTGCATCAACATTGCACACAAGCTACTGCTATTAAATGAGTTATGCATTAATAAGAACAGCACAGTAAAATTGTTTTAGATGGATAGCTAGGTTCTCTTTTCTTATAACAAGGTTATCAATCATAGTAGAGTTAAAATTAAATTATTTTCTAGTGCCCTATGGATTTCCAGAGACTTTAAATAATAACTTTAATTGTAATGTCCTCCAAATTGGCATATTTGTGTATACTAATAACAAACATCTATTAAGTCTGTTGCTATTAAAATTTAAGAAAAAATAATGAATTATTTTGTTCCTACATCAGAGAATGGTATTTCCAAGCTCTACATGAAAATTCTATTATTCAAACTTACCAAAAGTCTCATTTTTTTTCAAATTACCAAAGCTGTGTGTTGACGGTCAAAGAGATTCTAGGATATTTCTAAAATTGAGATATTGTGATAAAAACTTCTAAGAAAATATGAAATAAAAACCCCAAGCTAATTTACTTGTTACTGTATTAAAATTATTGACTAGGCTTTATCTAGTAATCTGCATATCTATATTTGAACACTAGATCAGAGAGTGAAATATTCAAAACTATATGATCACTGGTATGGCCTACTTTTTTTCTGTATTATTATTTTGTCAAATTTAACATTTAACTTCTTTGTTAGCTTAATACCAGAATAGTCATAGGCGCACAATAAATGATCATTGTGCTCAAGAAAAATATAAAAAAAACCCAATAAAATTACTAAACAATTGAATGAGTAGAACAATTTGTAGAAATAATGTTTTCAGGTAGTGAGATAACATCCTATATCTGTATTTTAAATAAGCATTGAAAATATAGCTTTTTCCTGTGAAAAATTAGCATTTTCAAGAATGGAATGTATATAAAATGGACAAAGGTAATTATAGTTTATATAAGAAAGGAGAGGGAAATAAAACCAGTAACTAAATGTACTAAGTACAGGCACAGTAATTATAGCTAGTGTACATTTCATTCTAATGACTTTAATATTCCAGGCAAGTTTAAGACACTCATATTTTTAAAGACTACACTTTATGTTCTGATTATTAAATATAAGAAGAATAGAATAAATTGGAAGTTAATAATTTCAACAATGAATCAGTTTAGGGAATAACCAAGTTTACAGACCATGCTACTTGAACGTGTTTTTGAAAAGCTTTTGATATAGTGGTAGGTCCCTGTATATAATTAAAATTACAAAAGCACTCACAAATGATCTTAAAATATATATAAAATTTTAAGCCATGGAATAGGAATTCTCTGGCCTTTGATTAAATCAACATGTTCCCACAATCTCAATGACTCTGCGGGGGTGGGCATGTGTGTGATGATCTTAAAATATGTTCGTTTAATTCCCTAAAATGCTGTGACTTTATTATTATTATCATTATTATTATTATTAATAAAATGTATTTGCTCTAGAAGTTTTAGGTTCCCAGAAAAATTGAGCTGAAAGTACAGAGTTTCCATGTAAACCTCTTACCCTCACATACACACAGCCTCCCGCACCACCAACATCCTGCACCACAGTGGTACACTTATTACAGTAAACTTACATTCACATATAATTACCATTCAAAGACAAAAGCTTGCATTAGAGTTAATTCTCAGAGTATTGAAGTCCTTGAATTTGGGGGGCAGGGTTTGGTGGGGGTTTTTTGTTGTTGTTTTGTTTTTAACTTCTCAATATATACTCTAGTTGATTTTTGTGTGCCTTTACCCATTCCTCTTTCCTCCATCCTTCTCTCCCCTCCACCTCCCCAAATACATCATATCTGTTCACTTGTCTTAACAAGTTCAAGGAATTGCTGTGATTCTTGTGTCGTCTTTCCCCCAACTGCCACCATTTGTTTGTTTGTATATTCATTTAGTTATTTATTTATTTTTAGCTCCCACAAATAGTGAGAACATGTGGTATTTCTCTTTCTGTGCCTGACTTGTTTCACGTAATATAATTTTCTCTAAGTCAATCCATGTTGTTGTGAATGGTAGTATTTCATTCTTTTTATAGCAGAGTAGTATTCCATTGTGTAGATATACCACAGTTTCCTTATCCACTCATCTAATGACGGATATTTTGGCTGGTTCCTACTCCTGGCTATTGTAAATAGTGCTGCAATAAACATGGGAGTACATGTATCCCTTCAGCATGATGATTTCCATTCCTCTGGGTATAGTCTCAGCAGTGGAATAGCTGGATCATCTGGTAGATCTATCTGCAATTGTTTAAGAAACCTCTGTATCATTTTCCACAAAGGCTGCAACATTTTGCAGTTCAGCCAACAGGGTATGAGAGGTCCTTTTTCTCCACAACCTTGTCAGCATTTATCATTCTCAGTTTTTTTGGATATTAGCCATCCTAACTGGAGTGACATGGTATCTCAAAGTGGTTTTGATTTGCATTTCCCAAATGCTGAGTGATGTTGTACATTTTTTCACGTGTCTGTTGGCCATTTGTATATCTTCTTCTGAGAAATGCCTATTCAGTTCTTTTGCTCATTTTTTAATTGGGTTATTTGTTTTTTTACTGTAAACTTGTTTGAGTTCCTTATATATTCTGGATATTAATCCTTTGTGAGTGTTTATTTTGCAAATTTTTTCCCACTCTGTTGACTGTCTTTTCACTCTGGTGATTGTTTCTTTTGCTGTACAGAGCTTTTTAGTTTGATATAATCGCATTTGTTTATTTTTCCTTTGGTTGCCTGTGCTTTTGGGGTCGTATTTATGAAGCCTGTACCTAGTCCTACTTCCTGGAGTGTTTCCCCTATTTTTTTTCCTTAAGGAGTTTTATTGTTTCAGGATGTATATTTAATTCTTTAATACATTTTGAGTTGATTTTGGTACATGGTGAGAGGCAAATGAATATCCAGTTTTCCCAGCACCATTTGTTTAAGAGGCAGTCTCTTCCCCAGTGTGGAGTCTTAGTGCTTTTCTCAAAGAATAGATGGCTGTAGGTGTATGGGTTGATTTCTGGGTTCTCTATTCCATTCCATTGATTTGTGCATCTGTTTTTATGCCAGTTCCATGCTGTTTTGGTTATTATGGTTTTGTAGTATAGTTTAAAGTCAGGTAGTGTTATACCTCCAGCTTTATTTTTTTATTTACTTATTATTATTATTATTATTATTATTATTATTATTATTTTTTTTTTTTTTTTTTTTTGTTCAGAAATGCTTTCACTACAAGTGGTCTTTTGTTATTGCATATATATGTCTGGATAGTTTTTTCCATTTTGGAGAAAAATGTTATTGAAATATTGATGGGGATTGCATTGAATCTGTAGATCACTTTGGGTAATATGGACATTTTCACAATATTAATTCTTCCAATCCAAAAGCAGAGGATGTCTTTCCATCTTCTTGTGTCCTCTTTAATTTCTCTCAACAGTGGTTTGTAGTTCTCTTCGTAGAGATTTTTCACATTCTTTTTATTCCTAAGTATTTTATTTTTTGGGTGGCTATTGTAATGGGCTAGCTTTCTTGATTTCTTTTTCTGCATATTCACTATTGGAATATAGAAATGCTACTGATTTTTGTGTGTTGATTTTGTATCCTGCAACTTTGTTGAAATCATTTATCAATGCTTAGAGTTTTTTTATAGCAGCTTTAGGCTGTTCAATATATAGGATCATATCATCTGCATACAAGGACAGTTCAACTTCATCTTTTCCAATCTGGATTCCCTTTATTTCCTTCTGTTCTCTGATTGCTCTGGCAAGTACTTCCAACACTATGCTGAATGGGAGTGGTGAGAGTGGGCATCCTTGTCTAGTTCCTGTTCTTAAGAGAAAAGCTTTCAGCTTTTCTCATTGAGGATGATATTGGCAGTGGGCTTTGACAAATGTGTAATGACATGCATGCACCAATACAGGATCATATAATTGTTTCACTAACCTAAAATGCCTCTATATTCTACCTCTTCCTCTGTCCCTGATCCCTAGCCCCTCACAATCACTGACTTTTTAAAAATGTTTTCATAGATTTGCCTTTCCCAAAATTCTATATAGGTAGAATCATGCAGCATGTAGCCAATTTAATATTGGCTTTTTCATGCATTTAAATTTCCTCCACATCTTTTCATGACTTGGTAGCTCATTTATTTTAAGTTGTGCATAATATCACATTGTATGCATATACCACAGTTAATTTATCCATTCACCTGCTGAATGGCTCTTGATTGCTTTCAAGTTTGGGTGATATCGAAAAAAGTTGCTATAATCATCCAAGTGCAGGTTTTTGTGTGAACCTAAGTTTTCAGCTAACTTTGGTAAATACCAGAGTGCAGCTGCTTGATCATATGTTAAAGGTAAGCTTAGTTTTGTAAGAAACTGCCAAACTGTCTTCCAAAGTGGCTGTATCTATCAGCAAAGGAGGAAAATTCCTTTTGTTCCATACTTCACCAGCATTTGGTGATGTCAGTGATTCAGATTTTTGCCATTCTAATAAATCCATAGATTTATCCTTAGGTACATAGGTACATACGTGCATAGTGTAACTTCCTTTTGAAATGTTTTATAGTTGCTTTATATAATTAAGTAAATAAAAAAGATTGAATGTCTTTGAAAATATCTGAATTATTTATGCCAATAACAGCATAGAAAAACTTTAGCAAATGTGTCCTTTGTCTTCCTGTTTACTTTCTAAATAATCTAAGATTTGGGGTATTATTTTTTCTTTATTTTTTATTTTTTATTTTTTTTGGAATTATCTACCAGAAAAATATTGCTGAAAATGGAAGTACCCATGCTTTAAATCCATAGCAATTTATTTGGGAGTTGTAAAATTTGACTTTTAACAAGAATCACTGATGATCTAGAATAGGTGACCTATCTATAACTTTCATATATCTATACCATTCACTCACTAGGAAAGCAAGAGAAAGCTGAAAGGAATTACACTGAAAAGAGATGTTGAGTATTTTTTCATAGGCCATTAGTACAACATCCTTTGAGAAATGCCTTCATCTCCTTTGTCCATTTTTTAATTGGTTTACTTTTTTTTATTGTTGTTTGAGTTCCTTATATATTCCATATATTAATCACTTGTCAGATGTATAATTGTATTTTCTCCCATTCTGTAGGTTGTCTTTTTATTCTTTTTACTGTTGATTTCACTCTTCAGAAGCTTTTTAGTTTGATTTAAGGCCATTTGTTTATTTTTTCTTTTGTTGCCTGTGTTTTTGCGGTCTTGTTCATCGAGTCATTGCCCAGTCCTACTTCCTGAAGTGTTTCCCCTATGTTTTATTTTAGCAGTTTCATAGTTTCTGGTCTTATATATAAGTTTTTAGTACATTTTGAGTTTATTTTAATATGTGGTTAGAGGTACAGATCTAGTTTCATACTTCTACATATGGATGTCCAGTTTTCCCAAGAACACTTAATGAAGAGGCCATCATTTCCCCAATACATGCTCCTGTTTCTCTTGTCAAATATTAGTTAGCTGTAAGTATGTGGGTTGATTTCTGGGTTCTCTATTCTATTCTATTGGTCTGAGTGCCTGTTTATGTGCCAGTACCATGCTGTTTTGGTTACTATAATTTCAGGGAAATGCAAATCAAAACCAAATTGAGATACTACCTTACACCAGTTAGACTGTCCAGTATCAAAAATACAGAGAATAGTAAATGCTGGTGAGGATGTGGAGAAAGGAAAATCATCCTAAACTGTTGGTGGGACTCCAAATTCATGAAGCCATTATGAAAATAGTATGGAGTTTCCTCAAATAACTACAGATAGAACTGCCGTACAATCCAGCAATCCCACTGCTGGGTATACACCCAAAAGAATGGAAATCATTATGTCAAAAAGATACCTGCAGTCCCATGTTTATCACAGGTCTCCTTACAATAACTAAGAGTTCAAACGCATCTAAATGCTCACTGATGGATGATTGGATAAGGAAAATGTGGTATGTATACACAATGGAATACTACTCTGCCATGAAAAAGAAAAAAAAAGTGAAATTCTGCCATTCACAGCAATGTGGATAAACTTACAGAAAATTATGCTAAATGAAGTAAGTGAAGTAAGCCAGGCACAGAAAGAGAAATTCTACGTGTCCTCACTCATAAGTGGGAACTGGAAAAAAAGAAAGAAGGAAAGAAAGAAACAATAATTACAATAACTCCTTGAATTCTCCAAAGGAGAGAACAGTGCTGAGGACATGGGGGGTGGGGGTGGTTAGGGAGAAATTGGTAAAGGATCACAAAAATGCTTACTTTGTGCAATGATAAAATAAAAGAAAAAAGAGAGAAGGGGATAGAAAGGATAGAAGAGAGATTGGTGAGGATTATCTTGAAGACTGGTGAGAGGTGTAAACACTTTACAGGTCTGAAGTGAGGAAGTTTGGGAATTAGATTAGTAAGTTTACAAATATGTTCTATTTTAAACATCTGGATTTGGGAAGAAAGAAAAATCCGACTTTCTGGTTTCTCTCTAAGTTCAGGTCAATAAATTGTATTATATATAGAAACTCAAAGTCGATATTCTCTCCAGTGATAATTATTGCATACTCAACTCCCCAAAAAACAGACATAAAAATCATAAGAAGAAAAGGGTGGGGGGATAGAGGAAGTATGTTAAATAACACCATGCTAGAAATGTATTTTTTAAAAGAAATATGTACTTTAGCACTTGGTTTTCAGATTGAATTTTAACACTACGTATAATTCTGATTATTAATTAATTTATGTCAACATTAAAACTTTTGGGATAAACAGAAAATTTAACATAATTTAACATAATTTCAACCTTCTGAAGTAAGAATTATCAGTTTCTTAAAATTTAAAAATACAAATATAGATGTTGTTCACATATAAATATCTATATATATGTACATTACAACTAGCGTGTGTGTGTGTGTGTCTGTGTGTGTGTGTGTGTGTGTGTAGAAAGAGAGAGCAAAAGAGTGAAAAGAAAGAATTTTATCATAGGAGATAACACAATAATGTCTTGGGGGAAGCCAACACCATTCTCTGATAAATTTATGTAAAAGTAGAAATATGTCTCTGCGTTTCCTAGAGACAGATTGCTGTCAGAAGAAATAGCTGCCCTGCACAGTCAAGGGAGGAAAGCAAGGGGGCTGTAGGCTGTCTGGAGAAATGTGGGGTGGTGGAAAAGGAGCATAGAGATGGAACGTGTTGCTGAGGAGACACTTCTGAATAGATTCGACTAGTGTTGATTTTTCTAGATAAATTTTGTGCTCTGTGACTTGATTCGTCCTGTTGACATTACAAATGCTGAATAATAAAATTTTAGAAAACAGCAATCACTTTGATGTGAAGAATTAATTTTAGTCTAATAGATTGTATACTAAGACTCAATTATTTGTTTACAAGTAAAACATCTTCTTCCTTGGAGAGAGTATCTATGCTGTCCCTGGCTTTCAAAGAAACACACAATGATGCATCTGATGTTAAACCTTTAATTAAAATTTCTCCAATATTGATTCATATATATTTAATACTATCTTTTGAAAATCACTCATGGGCCCGTTTGTCAAGCACTGTCCACCTACTATATTACTATCAGGCAAGTAGTTTTATTTGATGTAGTTTTGGAAACTACTGTGCTTTTTCTTCTCTTTATTATGACTATGATTATTTTGGCTTTAACAAAGAGAAATCTGAGCAAAAAGAACACATGTGGAAGGGAATTCATGTGAGGGACAACAGTAAAATAAAATAAAAATATCCTGGATCTGGGATATATTGCAAGCAAGGAGGAAAACACTAAAAAAGGAAGGAACATACCTATGAGTCAGAAAGACTGTAGTGAGTTTCTAAAGATGAATAGATATCTGTTTAACATATCCACAAATGTCAGACTTGCATAGACACTGGATGACCACAAACCAGTGAAGGCTCTTACTCAATGTCAATTTGATGTACAGGTGCCCTGAACTGAAGCAATTGTTTTCAGAAAGTGCAGACTTTCACTATTGAATATCCATGTTGTGGACATTCCATTATGAAGTAGTCGAAAAATGTGTTCCTAGTGTAAATAAATTTAGATATGCGGTGACAAAACCATTTCCCATATATATCCCAATAATTTCTCAGATTGTCTGCTTTTCCTCTATTTGCTATTTTATTGGAGGGTAAAATTGGTCCATATTTTCAAATCATAAAAATAACATGAGAAATACATTTTTGTCATTACTTTTCTGAGGTTTGATTTGTTTAACGGGTACTTTCCAGTTTCTATTGTTTTCAAAAGCTCTCTTTGTATTATAAAGAAAATATTTTTAAATGTAAGCCATTTCTTTAAATTTATGAAGCTTACAGCTTCTGAACATGAAAAAATGGTAGAAAAAAAAGGAGTGCATAAATTTTAGAAAGTTTAGGTGTAACTTGCAGTATTACCATTTGTCAGCTTTATATAGTGGGGAACTGAATTTTGTGAACAATAATTCTCTCATATGTACTATGGAGGTTTTAGTTTCTGTACTGCTATACTTGCCATTTTGCTGTTACTGTTGACTGAGATAAAAGTATACTGTAAAACTTTAAGTATTAGCCAAATATTCACTAATAAAGAGTGGTGATGGTGGTGAACATATGGAGTGGTCAGTTTGAATTGTAATGGCCAGACAGAATGTTCTGGTACTTTTACATCAGAAGAACCATCTAGTTACCAAATAATCTATATTAGAGACTTTTTACAGCTAGGTTTGTAGAGTTAAAAGTTAAAATGCAGACTAGCAGTTTATATCTTGCTATGTTTATTACTAAATTTTCTCAAGATATAAATATACATGGATTTTGAGTTCTGCCAATAGCTAAAGTTTAGATATTTGCTATATTAAAGGCATGATTATTTCTTAAACTACTTTAATGGCTCAAAGTGGATCAATTTGGATTTATGTGAGCCAGTGGTTATTATGTATCTTTTGAAATTAATCTGGAATGTTATGGTTAGGAGAAAAAATTTACATAAAAACTGGATTTGTGTTGTTATAATAAAATTAAATCACGTGTATTTTGCTATGAATTCTTTAAATGTTTTTCACATTACCATTTTATTACATATTAATGTAACTTACATGAATTAGCTTTCCTTGTTCCTAATTATTTTCCTCCTACCACTATATCATCACAAAGACCTTTGCAATATACATTTCAGTTGAATCTACCACCTTGCACAGACTGAATTAATGTACAACTGTCTTTTTACATTTAGGATTATTAAAATATAAACAGCTGACAGAACTGTGATTAATGTGTATATTTCTAGAACATCTTAGAACAGGACACGTTAAAATTAATAGCTTATTATTGATTATTGTAGTTTAGTATAGATGGGCCTGTCAGTCTATTTTAATTGTTGTGTCAAGTGGTATTAAATTAATTTAAGAAACAATTTTTTGATTTGCAATATTTAGCAAAGTATATTACACTCAAAGTAAAATATTTATTACATAATTTCACATGTATTTATATAGTGTAGACAGTATCATTTGTTAAAGAAAAATTAAATATTGATAAGTAATACCTTGACACAAGTTTCTAAAGTTTCAAATTAACAATCAATTATAATAGATAGTAAGAAAAATGAGATTGTCTTGACTATCTGGCATATCATTGCTTGATAACTGATCATTATTCTGCCTGGAAAAAAAATTATTAGTTATTTGTAACATGCAAAGCATATCGACCTTTTTAAAGAAAATAATAATAATATAAAATAAATATTTATTGAAGTAGCCCTAAAAGTGTCTGCCATTAATCATTAGTGCTGGGAATTTCATACTTTTTTTTCCCACAACTCAAAATAACAAATATGTTTTACTTGTTTCTATACCTATTCATGAGTATAAAATTGAAAGCCATTCAATAAATTACGTTTAGCTTTCTCATGTGTTGTGCATCCTGTTGTATTTTTATTTTTCTTATTTTATTGTAATTCATGATACACAAATGCCATTTGGACTCAATTAATTTAATCTCAACTCATTAAATGTCCTATAGAATACAATTAAAAATACATTTAATTTATAGATTTAAAATCAATGTAGGGAGTAATTATCTTTAAATGAAAGAATACACAAGAATAAAATTGAGGCAAAAAGAAAAGAATTATAAGAATTTACTGTGCATAATTAGGGTAAATATTTTGCAAATTTTTGTTTCAAAGGGGTGTGTATGTGTGTGGGTGTGTCTGTATGTGTATTTCTTTGCATGTCTAGGGTTATGTTTTGGTTTTAGTTAGAAATTTAATTAATGTTGTAATTAAAATAAATAAAAAATCTTTTAACAAGTACTCCATCAACATTCCAGAAGTCTTCCGGTTTGGGTTCTCTTACTAACAGTGGCCATGTTATATTACTGATCTGGGCCTAGGTGTCTTCAAGCATAAAATATGAATTGACGGATAGGAAGAACCTTTCCTGATATAATTTCTAAGCATTTACATGATAATTTCATTACGGATTAAAAAAAAAACATGGAATATCCTCAATATGAGTAAAAAGATCATATTGCGAAAGATTTCCTAATTAATTGCAATATTAATTACACTTTAACAGTAATGATTTTTTAAAAATAAATTTAAATAGTGACAACAAACAATAATTCTGGTATATAGAAACACTTGTTTAAAGTACTTTATAGTAAAAGAGCTATCTTACTCTGAAATTGGTAGTATCATGATGGAAGTACTAGAAAACGGTCAGGAAATGGTGAGCTCTTGCACCAAGCAAGGGAGTTTTGGAAATTCAATGTTACCTCTATGAAACTTTATCTCAATATACTTGAATTGAATAGAGTAGCTTGTAACACCTCTAAACATTTTTTTTTTCTTTTCTGTAATATTATGATTCTAAATGATGGATTTTAGTTTTAATTATAAAATCTATAGTAAAACTATTTCATGATTGTTTATTTACAAACACATATGCCATGAATTCAGTTGATTAAATAAGCAAACTCTACACCATATCATAAAAAATATCTTGAAAAATGTATGAATAAATTTAATTTATCTCATTCATATTTTACACCTAAGAAAACTAATGTATTTTTTAAAAATTACTATATGTAGATGGTGGAGAAATGTTTTATGAAATCAACCAGAAGATAATATGAAGGAATTAACTTTTAGAGAAAAATTGGATGGAGGAAAATGGCAGCACAAAGGTATATTTAAAGTTATCAGTTCTTTGTACAGGGATATCAAGAGTGTGGACCTGAAATGATATTTTTGTTTATCACTTTCTACTTACACATGGGGGGATAACATAAATCTCATATCACTTAACCCCACTCCTAACATGCACTTCAGCTTTATCAAGTAGAAAAAAGCTGGAAATAAGTGTCTGACAACCTGAACAGAGAGAGAAGTTGCAGAACTCTATCTCACCTGGGGCAGAAGCACTATTTGGTCACAGTACTTTTTGTTAAGTCTCAGACTTCTCAATAAAATATTCTGGAGGCCACTAGAATAGTCTACAAAAGATGGCAAGCAAAAGCAATCCATCTATTATTTCTGCTAACTGTATTTCTTATATCAGGACTAAAGCCCCAATATTTATTTAATTTTCCCCTACATGCATTTTGTCACACTTAAATGATTTATTTGCATGTTAGCCTGTACCTAGGCACTTCATTTACTTGTTGTCAATAAAATATTTTTTAAATTCATCTGCCCCAAATGAAAATGTAGTCAAAAGAGCATAGCACGAGGGGTGACAATCAGCTTTATATCTCATGAATATTCATAACCAATTAAAAACTAAATAAAATAGAAAAAAAGGAAATCTGGTAACATGTGTTTAAATCCTTACTCCCTAAATTTCTTGCAACTCTCCCAGTTTACTGAAACATCTGTAGCTTCAGTTTCCTTGTACATAAAATGTCTGTTTATTCATGCATATCTTTAGTTAATTAATATCTATTAAGTATCTCCTATGTCACAGGAATGTTTTTAGGAGGTACAGCAATGAACAAACTCCTTGACCTCATAGACATATATTGTAGTGACTGAAGAGACAATCAACAATTACAAAATATTATGACAGATAGTGGCATTTTTCCTTTGAAGAAAAAAAAGGTATCGTGAAGTGATGATGTAGAATGGACTGATGCTGTAAATTGTGTGAAACCTCCTAATGCAGAGTTAAAGTCCAATAATTTTAAAACTTTTTCTGTCATTTTTTTAGCTCATGTAGAAATGAATTTTATTCATTTCTCTACTGTGCTGTCTGTATTTATCCTAGCTTAGGTGAGTTCCTGTACTTATTGCCCTATGCTTTATACTTGGTTGGAAGAGAAGCTTTTGGTGGGAATTAATAAAGTAACTTTCTAAAATATCTACTAGGCATCAATCACTATAATAAGGACTCTAAGTTATTTTTGAGGTTCCTTTCAAAACAGCTATATTTCAGGGTTGACATGGGTATTAACTCATGTTAATTCTTACCATACAGATTTAATTATTTTGCCATTTTGAAAGTTAGAAAAACAAGGTGAAAAGAAAGAATACTGCTAATGAGTGTAGAAAGTCATGTTTGATTTGCAAAATCCAAAGCTCTGCAGTACAGCACATCACTACATAATCCTAAAAAAACTATCCCTCTTAATCGGTGAGAACACTAGGTATTTATTTTTTAGTGCTTTTGCACATGGTTTTCTTTCTAAATAATCACAATTTATATTGCTGATGTCACTGTACACAATTTATATGGAGGTCACTGTAAAAAAAAAAAAAAGAAAAAAGAAATGTCCAGGCATATGTAACCTCTTAGAAGCAGTATTTTGAACTCTGTTTTCATGTGGATGAGCTTAAATGGCTTCTATATAAACTGCTGAAGTGCAGTGATATTTATCCCTAGTGTTGGAAAAATATCTGAAAGCTCCAATCCACCAGGTGCCTCAAAAACTATAACATATAAGTGTTCTCTGATTTGGCAAGTCTTGGTCGTGAATCACACCTTAACATCCCCTATCATGCTACTTTCTTTATTCCTTAAAATTATTTTCCCTTACATTTTTTTTTCTCATGACAGCTGAAGAAATTGAAATTAAAAAGTATATAAAACACAAATAATACTTAGTTATCAGTATCTTTTTTAAAATAATCTTCTATTCTCTATAAGATTTTATTGAAGACAAATATAGGGAGACCAATTTTTATTTGTCTGTTTAAAGGAATAGAACCCTGGCATAGGACCCACTGAAATAATTTGGTTGTTCAACCTGAGTAAAAACATAGCGTCCAATCATTAAACATCCTCTGTGACTTCCATTATCCAGTTTACTAGACTGCAGCTATCTCCATTCAATAATACATTGTATAAAAGTCACCTGGCAGGAATGAGTTTGAGCAAAATTCATAAAAATAAAGTGAAACATTTTTATATCATATATTGAGCTGAGAAAAAAAGGATCATATTTTTAAATTAGACTGGCACCAACCAGAGTTAAATCTTTACTAATATTTCAAGGATGCAGCCAACTTTCTGCTCAGATGAAGCAGAAGGAGGATGGGGATGTGCAAAGTGACGCCCAGTTCCATTTTCCTTGCATTGAACATGTTTTTCTTGGCCAACAATAATAGATACCTTCTTTAGTGAGACTTTAGGATGATTACCTCATAGAGCAAGAGGTACATTTAAGTTTGAAACATCTCCATTCTATAACTCCAGACACTGGATAGCTTATTTGACATTCTCCAGGGAAGGATGCCTCATAAATCTATAGATCCTTAGTTTACTGACTCTAAGTAATTCTTAGCCAGAGAGATCCTGATAAAGGAATTTTGTAGATAAACATTCTTTCCCTTAAAAAATATTATTAGTATGTTTTCCTGGAGGTTTATTTGGCAAGGGGATTGGAACAGGTCACATGCCTTCTTTCTTTCCCCCAGGACATCATCCCAATAAAGAAAGTGAATGGATACCAAGTCAGCTGCTTTGACTCTTTCCTCTTCTATGTGCATTGAAGTGGAAGGATAGATATGATTTTTTTTTCTCCAGTCTTTCTAAAACAATTTTCAAGGTTCTCTTGGGACCTCTGAATCCTACCGTGATAGAGTAACAGAAACTGGACTTACCCTCCTGTCATAAACAGCTAGGGTACAGGGAAAAATATATAAAACAACTATTATAAGACATTAGACTATGGGCAGCATAGAAGTATGATCCTTGAGAGAACAGAAGCACATGATATGAATCTCATGATCATCGCAGCTACCTGCCTGGAGGCATGTCCGGATTAATGTGAAGGGAGGGGGATGCCAAGAAAAGAACAGTGTGGTCTTGCTGGGCTACGAAGAGAGATTACATTCAGTGAGGCTTACATTTAAGTTTTTTATCCATTTTGAATTGATTTGTGTATATGGTGTAACGTAAAGGGATACCTTCATTCTCTAGCATGTGGATGGCAAGTTTCCCCAATATCATTTACTGTCCTTTCCCTATTGAGTGTTCTTGGCATCTTTGTCAAAAATCATTTGATCTTAAATGCATGGTATTATTTCTGGGCTCTCTATTCTGTTCCATTGATCCATGTTTCTATTTTTACACCTGCATCATGCTGTCGTGATTACAATACCTTTGTAGTAGACTCTGCAATTGGTCAGTGTGATGCCTCCAGCTTTGTTCTTTTTACTTAAGACTGCTTTGTGTATTTGGGATCTTTTGTGGTTTCACACAAATTTTAAGATAGTTTTTTTTTTCTATTTCTGTAAAAAATGGCATTGGAATTTTGATAGGGATTGCATAAAATCTGAAAATGTAAATCTACTAGAAAAAAAAGGAAAACATAGGGGAAAAATCTTCATAACACTGGTCTGGGCAATACTTCTTTTTTCCTTTGATATGACCCCAAAAGTACAAGCAACAAAAGCAATAATAGAAAGATGGTATTATATCAAACTAAAGAGCTTCTCAAAGGCAAACAAAACAATCAGCAGAGTGTAGAAACAACCTGTAAAATGAGAAAAAAAAATTGCAAACTATACATCTAAGTGACTCATATCCAAAATATATAAGGAATTCAAACAACTCAATAGCAAGAAAACAAATTGTTTAAAAAATGGGCAAGATTCCTGAATACTCATTTCTCAAAAGTATACAAATGGCCAACAGGTGAATGAACAAATGTTCAACATCATAAATCATAAGGGAAATGCAAATTAAAACCACAATGAGACATCACCCCACACATGTTAGAATGGCTATCATCAAAAAGACCAAGTGTAACAAGAGTTGGTGAAGATGTGGAAAGGAAACTCTTGCTCTCTGTTGATGGAAGTGTGAATTAGTAAGCCATTATGGAAAACAGTATGGAGGGTCCCAAAGTCATTAAAAATAGAACTGCCATATGATCCAGCAATCCTGCTTCTTGGTATGTATCCAAAGAAAATGAAATCAGTATATCAAAGAGATATCTGTACTCCCATGTTCACTGCAACATTATCCACAATAACCAAGATATAGAACCATCCTAGGAGGCTATATTAGATCATTTCTGTTGCTTATAACAAAATACAAAGAACTGGGTGAATTATAAAGAAAAATTTATTGCTTACAGTTTCTGAGGCCGGGAGGTCCAAAGTCTAGGGAAAACAGCTGGTGAAGCCCTTGGTAGTGATGGCAATGACCCACTCAGGTGTCTCACATTGAAGGACGGTGGAAGCAGAGAGAGCAGAGAAACAGTTCCTCATGCACTATCCTTTTAAAGCTCTTAGAACCACATCCATGACCACCATTTTTAGTCCATTCACTACAGCATGGTCCTATAATCTAATCACCTCTTCAAGGCCCTACCTTTCAAATACCATAACAGGACTTCCAACCCTCAACAGTTACAGTGAGGATTAAGCTTCAATGATGTTGTGGGGGGCGGGTGGGAGAAGGGGAGGGCATTCAGTCTACAGCAGTGTCCATCAACAGATGAAAGAATAAAGACAATGTGGTCTATATACACAATGAAATAATATTCAGCCTTACAAATAAGGAAATCCTGACACTTGCAACAATATGGATGAACCCAGAGGACATTATGTAAAGTGAAATAAGCAAGGCACAGAAAGACAAATACCAAACGATTTCACTTATATGTGGAATCTAAAAAGTAAAATTTATAGAAGCAGAGAGTAGAATGGTAAATAAGGGGGGCTGGTAGGAGGTGGGGTGATTGAGGAGATGTTGGTCAGAGGATATAGAATTTCAGTTAGGAGAAATAAATTCAAGAGATCAATTGTACAGCATGGTAACTACAGTTAATAACAATGCACTGCGCTAATATTGGTCCCCTCCAAAGCTCATGTGGAAGTGTGATCCCCAATGTGACAGTGTTCAGAGGTGGGGTCTTAAAAGGTAATTGAGTCATGAGAACTATGCTCTCATATGATGGCATAGGATGGATTCACTCATTCATGGATGAATAGGCTAATGGATAAATGGGTTATCATGGGAGTGGCACTAGCAGCTTTCCAAAGAGAGGAAGAAGAATGTTAGTGCACTTTTGCTGTCCTCACCATGTGATACCCTCCACTGCCATGGTACTCTACCAAGAGTCCCTAGCAGGAAGAAGACCTTCACCAGGTGTCCCCTTTCAACCTTGGACTTTCCAGACTCCAAAACTGTAAGAAATACATTCTGTTTCATTATACATTACCCAGTTTCAGTATTCTGTTATAAGCAACAGAAAACAGACTAATACCTATGGTATACTTGAAAATTGCCAAAAGTAGATTTTACATGTTCTCTCTGCAAAAAAAAAAAAAAAAAAAAAAGTATGTGGAATAATGTATATGTTAGTTGACATAGCCATTCCACACTGTACACATATTTCAAAACAGTATGTTGTACACAATAAATATACACAGTTTTTGTTTGTTCTTAAAACTTCAGAAGAGAAATAAGAATAAAAAAATGAAGATAAGAGCAGAAATTAATGAAATGAAAAGAAAAAATAAAACAAATAAATAATAGATTAATTCATCAGTTAATTCAGTGAGTCTAATGGGGCTGGAAATTGCAGGTCACATTTTTGGAGGTAAGGGAGTATGCACAAAAATGTTCTAGTAATTGGCATAGGAGTAATCTTGAAATTTTTTTGAATTTCAAAGCCTTGCATGCATTCTAAGCTAATAATAAGCTGTGTGTACACAGAGTGGAACTCTATGAGGCCAGGCAAAACAGCAACTGGGAAGATACAAGTACTTGTGTGAAGATATGTTCTCATTTCTCTTACCTAACTACCTGGAGATACAATTAGTAGAATATAGGAGAAGTCCTTTTTTACCTTTCTTATAATGGATACACCATTTAGAAAGTCTTCAACCACCAATATGCTACATTCCATCAACATTTGTATGTCTTTTTAATTTTAGACATTCTAATACATGTTGAATGTTTCTTTCATTGTGGTTTTAATTTATTTCCTGCTACTGATGAATAATGTTGGCCATCTTCTCAACATTATACTTAATGGCCATTCATATAACTTCTTTGGAAAATGTGTTTAGAATTATTGTCAATTTTCTATTTTCAGTGTATTGTATGTTTACTTATAAAGCGAATTGTAAGCACTCTTATACACTGTGAATATAAGTACAAACACACACACACACACACACACCTAGATAGAAAATATTTTCTCCCACTCTATAGATTCCCTTTTTATTATTTGTTGGCATCTTTGCTCTTTCATAGAGAAATAGTTGTTTTCTTTTTTAATTTTGAAGACACTCTACTTGTCATTTTTTTGTTTTATGCTTTGTACTTTTTTTCCTTCTGTCTGAAAAAATTTCCTAGTCCAAAGTCACAAAGAACTCCCCTTTTACATTCCTTTCGGATTTTGTTTTCTCTTTTAGATTTGGGTCTGTGATTCATTTCAAGTTAACTAATAGTATTGAATGAGGTAATTGCTGAGGATTATTTCATCTATATGTATATCTAAATATTCCAGCATTATTCAATGAAAAGATTATCATAATTACACTGAATTCCTTTAGCATATTTGTTGAAAATCAATTGACCAAACCCATCAAAATTCAGTATTTAGAATGATAGACTAATCTGAATAATAGTCCCAGTTCCAGATTTAAATAGTTTTGTGTGATAGTAAATTAAAATTTTAAGTATTTGTTTTTCTTTTCTGTGTTTTGTATTTTTAATTTTTTATGATATGTATCTTATAGAATTGCTCTAAGGAAGAAAGTAGGAAAAATATGTGAAAGCATCTCACCTACCAAACTTGGTGTATTTGAGATTACCAATAAATATTTCAGGACTTTTCCAATTTTACAGACTGAAAGCACACACTTAAGGCATTGCCAGAGATTTTTATGAGCAACTGTAAATTTATTTAAATTCTCATACTGATGACTAAACTGATACACTTTAATTTTCATTTGTCAGCTCGGAATCTTTCCAAATCTCGATCCAGATTTCAAGGACCTCCAGTATGGTTTAACCCAAATTTTGCTCTTATCCCAAACTTAGGTAAAATTTCTACTACAAATAAGTTTGTCAAATAATAATTAATATCTTAGTCAGTTTGGGCTGCTTTAACAAAGTACTATAGACTGGATGGCTTATAACCAACAGAAATGTTTTTCTCACAGTTCTGGAGGCTGGAAAGTTCAAAATTAGGATGCCAGCATAATTGGGTTCTGGTGGGGGTCCCCTCCCAGGTCACACACTGTCATTTTCTTCTTGTATCTTCACATGGTGAAAGGGGGAAGACAGCTCTCTGGGGTCTTTTTTATGAGGGCACAAACTTCATTCATAAGGCCTTCAGCCTCATGACCTAATTACCTCTCAAAAGCCCCACCTCCTAATACCATGATACTGATGGTTAGGATTAAACATACGAATTTTAGAGACACAAAAATTCAATCAATTGCAATTAGAACCCAAAACTACTATACATCTCTCCACGTTTCATCATTCTTTATTATATCACACCTGGCTGGAAGGCTTCTTCCTCATACCCAAATTCAAACATATTGCAGCTTCCATTCTGCAAGGAGAAGCTCGAGTAATTTATTCTCAACTGCACTAATTCTTAGAGATTTATTTCTTCTTTTGAACACCTGTCATATTCTCTACAACTTCCTCAGCCCAAAATCAGAACTGAGCTTTGGATAAAAAATTTCATGTTTTCAATAATTAAAATTTCTTGTTTTCATTCTAACTTTGTGTGTTTGATTAAGTTAAGTCTTCAATTTATGGACACTAGAAAGTACGTGCCTATTAATTGGAATGCAGTGATACAAATAGGAAACAGTTTAGACATTTGCTTTTCTTTGTTTTCCTCTCTCTGTCTTTTCTCCTCAGCACTAAAAATTGTGTCCAGCTATCTAATTAGCCACTTAAAAAAAAAAAAAAAGTCACTTCAGTGGTCTTGATATCAAAATGAAATCATACTGCTAACTGGGTCTCCTTAAGCAAGTCATTTTACTTTACTTTTCTGAATATCAGCTGCTTCATCTATAAAATGAAGAAGTTGATATACCTCTACCTACCTCCAGTACTGTTTCCGTAATCAAAATAAAAGCAATTGAATCATGTTAAGCTCTTAAAATGTGGAGTATATATAATGCTATAAATTTGGCGGTGTTTGTCCACACCAAAGCTCATGATGAAATTTGATTCCCAAAGTGGCAGTGTTGGGAGGTGGGTCCTAGTGGGAGGTATTTGGGCTACAGTGGCAGATCCCTCATGAATAAATGAATGTCTTCCCACGGGAGTAAGTGAGTTCTCACACTTATGGGAATAAATTAGTTTCTGTGAAAGTCAGTTGTTAAAAAGGGTCTGACTTCCTCAGATTTTCTCTCTGACTTTCTCTCTTGCCCTGTGATCTCTTTACACATGTCTGCTCCCCTTCTGTTTTCTGCCATAATTGGAAGCAGCCTGAGGCCCTTGCCAGATGCAGCTGCCCAGTCTTGGACGTTTCAGCCACTGGAATAGTGAGCCAAATAAACCTCTTTTCTTTATGAAATACCTAGCCTCAGCTATTCTGCTGTAGGAACACTAAAGGACTAAGACATGTAATATCTAAATCAATATTCAGAGGCCAGGGTCACTGAACATATGGAGTATACATAACATCTAAATCAACATAAGCCAGGTTTTACTGGTGCACATTTCAGAACGGTTGGGATCTACTCTGGTGTGGTGTGATAAGGAACCACAAACATGTATCACTTCAATGCAATTATCAATATGTGCTTGATACTTCTAAAAGTGGGAAGCTATACTCAATTGTTAGAAAGATCTTAACATTAGACACACACACAGTCTAGAAGATCATCAGTGTGTTCTTTATTAATGCTTTTAGGGGCACTATCATTACATACCTCTTTAGATCAAGGAATCAAGGACTTCCTCCCCTGTGGCATCCTTTTATGCTCTTTTCTGATTCAACTCTTTGCTTCCCTCCACATGCACATGCAATGATCCTTCTTTTCCTTTAGGATTCTGGCCCAAAGTATTAAATATTCAGTTCTAATCTCTGGACAGACAAGGGGCCTGGGTGTATTTCCAGTATTCCTATATTTTGAGTCAGTTCCAGAAAGTTTGCACAGATGCTTCTAAGATTCAGCCCTTAAAATTGATACAGCAAGCTTGTTTGATAATTATGTGTGTAAACTGAAGTCATTCTACGTGGAGGAGAAATAAATGAAAGCATCTTTTCTGCATCATCTTCAAATATCATCTAGCCAATAAGCAAATTGTTCTAGTGATAATATTTTTAGTACAACTTTTGTTTATACGAGGGGTCTTCAAAAAGTTCATGGAAAGATTCATATAATCTTTTAATTTGTATTTTTTATGAACTTTTTTTTTTTTTTTTTTGTCTTTTTCGTGACCAGTACTCAGCCAGTGAGTGCACCGGCCATTCCTATGTAGGATCCGAACCCGCGGCGGCAATGTCGCAGCACTCCCAGCGCCGCACTCTCCCGAGTGCGCCACGGGCTTGGCCCTGAACTTTTTTTATTGAAACATAATTGATTTTACATTTCTATGGGACACAGTACTGAATATCAATACCTGCATGTAATATGTGATGCTCAAATCAGGATAATTATTATATTGATCATTATGCAATGTAATCATTTTTTGTTCTCCTTTTACCAGTTTCTGATGATTTCATGAACTTTTTGAAGTATTCTTTTGTGTGTGTGTATATTTATAGGTATGCATGTATGTATGTGTATATGTTTGTGTGCAAATGTGTATAATGTTCACAAAGTTTTACTTGATTCTCTGTTTTACCCAAAAATACCATTTGTTCTGTCATTCTAACTTTTTATTAACTTGTACCTTTAAAAGGGTTGTGCATTTGCAAAATATCCCAAAGTGTATGAGCTGGCAAAGAAAATCCCTTTTAGACCACAGACAGCGTAAGCATGAGGGAAAGCCCACCACCAATGTGAATTTTCCAAATCTTTACATTTGCTTCCCTCTTAACTACAAGCCTTTAAGTACTGAGAAACTATCAAGCTCAAAGTTAATGATAAAAGCTTTTAAAATTTGAATTTTTATTAGAAAGCTCGAATTTAATCATTGGAAACAAATTTGTTATTTCTGTATGATTTTTATTTTTTACTTTTTTTCTTTTTTAAGAAAGTATCTGCCAAATAACCAAGTCTGGATACCCATAGTTTGTCTTTCAATTATTCTTTGAAGTAAAAAAGGTATCCCATTAAAAAAAAAAAAAGCAGCTAGTTTAGCTTATAACTATTGCATACATCTCAAGACACTCACCAGACTTCAGAGTGCAACAGAAATGCTCGTGCATAATACATTCAATTTTGTCATAAGGATATTAAAAATACATGTATTTGAGGTTTATGATTTAATAAAAGTAAAATATTTTATTGCGTGACTAATGGCATTCTTAAGTGAAACTAGAGTTTTTTGTCTGTCAAATACATTTAGTGGACAATCACTACTAGTACAATTTAATATGACTGCCCTGATTTTGCTAAGGCTGTAGCAGTTTTATCAAATATTGCTTTGTAATAAAGATTGTAAAAAGGTGACGGACATCTTCATTTATTATAAAAACAGTTTGAATCTTAAAGACACCAAGAAAAGTACTCAGATTCTCAGCGGTCCACGGAACCCACTTTGAAAACTGCAGCACTAAATTATAACAGAGAGGTGAAGAAATTATATGGTCCTCTAATAAGAACTTCTTCTGTCTTCCTTTCTGGTGTTTAGCAAACTGTGCAGTATTCTGTTTGAGACAGGGAAAAAAGCATTTGCAAAAGCTATAGCTTCAAACTAAGTTTTGATTAGCTTTCATAAGTGGACCACATCTTGACAAGTTTCTCCAATTTATGTTACCACTCAGTTATTCCCCAAGTCTCATCCATCATCTGACTAGATTAAACAAGAATGTTAAAATGGGATACATTAAGACTCATTTAACTTACATTTTCAAAGTCTTTGATAGTAGAACTAATCTTATTGATTCCCCAATGATATGATATATCTTTTGGTTTACAATTGCAATGTTTAGGGAAAAATCGAGGGACGGTCTTTAACTTTTCCTTCAATTTGAGTCCTCAATGAACGTATTCTATTGCCAACATAGAGATTCTATTCCAGATATGCATTCAAGGACAGGGGAAACAACACCAGACCAGGCGTACTTTTCTGATAATAATATTAAATAAGATATTGGGATGTTTCTTATCTATTTCAATCCTAGGGAACGTCATAAGCAACTAGTTACCCCAAGATCCTTGTGGATTAAATCTGTTACCTTCTGTGGTGACCATGACCACACTCACCTTGTCTTTTGTGGCTAAATGTTGCTGCTACCTCAAGATCCAATTACCTCCTTTGAACCCAGGAGTCCATTTCAACAGCAGCATCTACTGCCTTTATTCCTTGCCTACATAGAACACATTATAGTGTTTTTCACAGATGCCAGAGTTCTACCACCAATATCTTTCCCAGTGCTTTGGTGAAGGGACAACGTTCACAGTTTGAAAATCTAGATGGTCTATCCAAGAAATGTGTTCCATGGCCAAGGCAGACTGTCATCATAGTTTATAACTAGGTGCAGGTGAAGACAAGACTTTCAGGGAAAGTTGTCCAGTGAGACAAAAGAAATCTGAATATCTGAATGACCTTATGATGAGGAACTGTTTTAGGATTCTGCTTTCCTCGCTTCCTTAGTATTACATGAGAAAGAAAAAAAGAGTTTACATTTACGTACTCACTGATAATAACAATACATAATCTCACATTCAAAGTGATACAACACTCACATTCAAAGTGATACAACACTGATAATAAAGGACTTAATAAAAAAAATAAAAAATAAATAAACTATCTTGTCTAAGCTTTTGCATTTGAAGTATTTGGGGTTATAGAGCTTTAGCCTCAGCCCTGAATAACATAATGTAAGAACAGTGATATCAAAATTTGAATACTCCTCAGCCTGAATAAGTGTTTATACTTTCTACAATTCATGCATATTCACAAATATCATTTGCTTAGGTGTTTGAAAGTTGTTAATTATGTTTCTCATTGAACAAAGCCCCGCTCTGTGGGTTCCAGCTATTCAGTCTTCTTTTGAAAAGACCAATATTCTAGCCATTCCACTGCTCTAAATAATTAATATAAATTGTTGCACAATTGATTTGCCCTTAGCAAAAAGCCTTGAAGGCTGCAATTGATCACTAAGACAGCTAAAATGGTCTGCCTAGTTATGCTACAGTATGGTTTAGGGTTGCTTGAAGATAATGGTCTCAGGCTAAATCAATTTCAAGGTCAAGGATTGCCATTATTGGCACTTTGAAAAATAATTTCATGGTGAAATTTGTTCTACCTCCTCTCCTGAAAGTTCTAAATGTTTTATAAATAAAATGTGTCATGTGACATGGCACATAAATAGAATTTATAATTAATAATCTGTTATTGTTAAATTGTAATTGAGATATACATAGACATATATACATATGCTAAATTTTTTCTACTCCCACCCTCATAATTCTCCTTACATTAACCATTCATATATTTACTTAGAAAATATCTATTAGTCTATTAGTCTAAAATATCTCTCTATATCTATTACAGTCTATCTGCCATTTTGTGAGTCTCTTGGAGATACTATATTTAATAAGACGGATACTGGAAATGCTCTATTCAAACCTGTGTTTCTAGCTAAAACCCCTTCTGATGCTAGAAGTCCCAACGTGCTCTCCACCAATTCCTTAAAGTCCATTTCACGAGAGAGACAGAGGCAATAGTTTGCAGTGGTAATAAGGTAGGCCTTGAAGTCGGAAAAACCCTAGTTAGGAAAACTACAAAATAACTACCCAAATTATTGACTGGATCTGGGATTATTATTTGATAATTATGATATTTGACTTTCTATCTGTCAAATGGAGATGATGACATTAGATAATATGGTTGTTCTTAAGGTTAAAGTACAGCACAACACTCCTGATTCTCTAAACCCTTCTGCCTACTGCTCTGTCACAAATTCTGATCAAACATTTTGGCAAGCTTGTCATCTTTTAGTCATCAATCAGAGACAGGCACATTGGAATTAGGGTACATAAAGTTACAAAAGTTCCTCTTGTCTTTCCCTAATTTTCCTCTCATTGTTTTTCATTTCCGACCATAGATGCGGACTAATAAGGGTTTGTGCATATGGCTCGTGTATAATATTATTCATTCTTCAAGTCTATACTGTTGCATCCTGTACTGTACATAGCATATTATTTATTCCTTTATGAAGTTTTTTTTTCTTTTTAAGGTTTTGCAGTCTTTCCAACAACCTGTAAACAATACCAACAGAAGAATATATTTTCTACTTCTGTGGTAAAAATAAAGTGATTTTCTCTATATAGCATTTGCTCAATAATTATCTTGTAATTTATTTTGACAGGCATAACCTTCTGAAAGGAACTGAGTTATAAGAAAAATAATATCCCTGTATTTTTCAACTTTCTTTTTGTTATTATGTATCAAGGGCTGTGTACAATTCTTCTTTACAACACCTTGTTTTCAAATTTAATAAAGTTATGCATTTCAGTGATGGTAGTTACTCTTACTTATTAAAAAGTAAAAATATTTGCAAACTTCGATAATATATTATGACTCACATTCCTTGTGATACATTTCAAAATAACCTGGACATTCCAATGTCTTAAAATAGTAAAACTGAGAATCCTTGAAATGTATAATATTGTTTCTGGTAATTTTTGCTATTCCTTCACTTTACTTGGAGTTTATATTTTAATAATATATTTTAATCAGAAATCTAAACATATATCATTTTATTCAAAGCATCAGTATATTGATTAAACTGTATATTATTAACAGGCTTATTTTGTATAGGAAAAGGTCCTACTGACTGTAGGATGCATATGAGAGATGCAATGAAATAAAATGTGTTTTTCAGAGCCTATTTAATTAGCAAGAGGTCAAATAGATCTATTTCTGGTAAACACTTCAAAAATTCATTTACTTTTATCATCTACAACTTACAGGTATAGTTCATAATATTTATGATGTTGATAACTAAAAGTCCTTGTGGTTGAACTCCTCAGAGTCTCTGTAATCCTTCTCAGGGTCTTGTAGTAAGAATTTTACTGGACATAGTTAGTAGTCTACTTAGACTGGAAGGGAGCTGCTAACCTCTTTAAGCCAGATAGGATATACCAATGTACAACTGTATTTGAGATAATCTTGGAGTAAATATTTTAAGTCATTTTAACAAAATACGTGTTGAATAATATAAATTAGCAGGTCATTATAAGGGGTTTTCTCAGCAAATATGTATTTGTCAAGTGCCCCCCGTGTGCAATTTGCATCTCAGATTGTAAAGCTGCTGCAACTAAGATGAAAAGGACTGGTTCTCTACCATTAAGGAGCTTATAATCTAAAGAAGAATTCAAATTAAAAATATACCAATATGGTTATACAAATAGATGTGTTATACTAAAGTTTAAACTGTTCAGCAGGTAGTATATGTATCTAAGTTTCTACTATGAGAGTAAAGGTAAGTTGTACAGACAAGATTGTTTTAACTTGTGTTTCAAGAGATAAAGAAAACATTCACAGGGAGAGAAAGTAAAGTACATGTTTTCTGGCAGTGGAAAACTGTGGAGGAGGGAAAATAAATGGTGTACTGGTTAAACAGAATTATGTGACTGTGCTGAAGGACATAGGATGAGAAAATAATGAGACTAGCAAGTGGCTGTAGCAAAATTAAGAAAGACTGTGAATGTGAATATAAGAGACACAAATTCTACCTGAGAATCTTTTGAAGGTGTTGAGCAGGGGGATGACATGATCCTAATTGAATTGTATGAAGTTTGCTCTAATATTCACATGCATTACTGATTGCAATGGTTAGACCCTGAAGGCAATGGGAATGTTCAGGTGACAGACGTCAAAGAACTAAACTAGAAAAATGGCTGTGGAATTGAAGAGAACTTTTCTTTGGAAATGAAGTCAAAAAGCAATCTGTATAGTCTATAATGCAATAAAGGAAAAAAAAGCCATTTTTTTTGTCTCCCCTTTAAATCAAAGTAACAACAAAGAGAAATGCCTTACTCTCTCTGTTCCTTCCTATCCTGTAATCAGAAAAACATAGTATTTATCTTTCTTTATTAAGCATATGTATACTTATAGTATAATAAGCCCCAAATAGCCTTTCCTATTGATCCTACTACCTAATTTTCATCAGTCTCTTAGTACCAGGGAATACCAGGGTCCCTTAGTACCAGGGAATGTATTTCACCTTTAACCTGAGTGGGTCATTCCCAGTGTGATTTAGCATGGACGACTAATCTTAAGTGTGGACCACTGAGGATGTCTAAAATAGTATGCACTGTGAGATCTGCTTTCCACCTGAATATTTCTGTTTCTACCAATGTGTAAATAACTACAATATTAGTAGTTTATATAAATTTCAGTTAAATCTTATTATAATCTAAAGTAGATACTACTACAAAGAATAAGAATTTTATTTTGAAATAAAATTTAGAAAAAAAAAGGATAATTTAATGAGTAGAATGTAGTTTTATTACTGTTTTTTTTTTTGATACTTAATGTGACTTTATTGTACATTTTGAAAACTTTTAAAAGTTTTATTCTATTGGAAGGAAAACTGAGAGGAGAAAAGATGGAAAACATGGAGGAGATGCAAGACAAAGACAAAAGTGAAGACACATGCAATGGCAGTGGATGGGCGGGACAGCTGTAGAAAGCAAGAGAAGAGCTCAGAAGCTGGTAGGCAAGGTGGGCCAGGAACTGGAGCCAGATGCAGGATTGCTGATGGCTCAGGTTTTGCTGCTGCAGGAGGGGTCCTGGCACTGGACATGTCATGAAAATTGCTTCCATCCTGGCATTCTCATCTAGAGAAGGTGCTGGTTCTCACCCAGGGCATGGAGCATGTGGAAGAGTTTGAGATGGCTCCATCACTGTTGCAGATGCTCTGGCTGGGGTTACTTCCAGCTCTGCAGCCGATGCCACTTTGGGTTCTTGGTCTGGTTCCTGCTCTGGTGATGTCTACATTGCTGTTAGCTCAGCTTCCTCTGGCTCAAGCTCTGGAGCTGGCGATGAACCTCAGTTGTTTCGCTTAGAATAATTTTCTCCAGGCTCATCCACATTGCTGCAAATGGTAGAATTTCATTCTTTTTTATGGCTGAGTAGTATTCCATTGTGTAGATATCCCACAGTTTCTTTATCCAGTCATCCATTGATGGACATTTAGGTTGGTTCCATCGCCTAGCTATTGTAAATAGAGCTGCAATAAGCATGGGAATGCAGGTATCCCTTTGACCTGATGTTTTCCGGTCCTCTGGATATATCCCCGGGAGTGGGATTGCTGGATCTTATGGAAGATCTATCTGCAGTTGTTTAAGGAAACTCCATACTGTTCTCCACAATGGCTGTACTAATTTACAGTCCCACCAACAGTGCAGGAGGGTTCCCTCTCTCTCCACATCCTCACCAGCATTTCTTATTCTCTGTCTTTTTTATAATAGCCAGTCTGATTGGGGTGAGGTGATATACTTGAAAGTGATTTTGATTTGCATTTCCTTGATTATTAGTGATGTTCAGGATTTTTTCATATACCTGTTGGCCATTTGTATGTCTTCCTTTAAGAAATGTCTATTCAACTCCTTTGCCCCTTTTTAAATTGGATTATTTGGGTTTTTGCTGTAAAGTTGTCTGAGCTCTTCTGCCTCTTCCAAAATGGTGCTGGGAAAACTGGATATCCATTTGTAGAAGAATGAAACTTGTTCTGTACCTCTCACTGGATACCAAAATCAACACAAAATGGATTAGAGACTTTAACATAAGGCCTGAAACTTTAAAACTCCTAGAAGAAAACATAGGGGAAATGTTCCAGGATTTAGGACTAGGAAATGAATTTAGGAATAACACCCCAAAAGCAGAGGCAACAAGAGAAAAAATAAACAAATGGGATTAAATCAAACTAAAAACCTTCTGCACAGCAAAGGAAACAATTAATAAGAGTGAAAAAAACATCTTACAGAATGGGAGAGAATATTTGCAAACTACGCATCTCACAAGGGATTAGTATCTATTTCCGTTTAACAAGAAAACAATGCTATCCTTGGAAATCTTAGTATTTTTATTTATTTATCACCTTACTTGAGCACTACCAAAAAAAGTTAATAACAATAAATATTATTATTCAGAATTAATTATGTACCAAATACTGAGTTAAATGCTTTACATGAATTATCTCTTTTAATTTTCTAAACTGTTAAATGAGGTACAAACTATAATTATACCCATTCTATAGTTAAATAAATTGAAACATGTGGAGAGGTAATTATTGCTAAAATCACAAGGCAAGTAAGTGGAAGAGCCACTCAGGAACCCAGACCTTTCAGATGCTGAATTCCAGGCTCTTTGGCATTCCTCGATAGTGCAATTTTCAATATTTTATTGTTTCCAGACAAAGAATTAAACCTCACAATGCTTTTCATTGCAGTGTTCACACTGGTCTTACTATATGTCCTTCTATGAAAATAATGTTAAGTATTACTTCTACGTTTACTTGTGATATTCTGTTGTCAAAGGAATTCTGAAATCTTAGCATTCCTTCTGCTCAAAGATACACACGGTTTCAATGATAAAGATACTGATGATGATAAAAGTAAAACTTTACACTTATTGATCAGTTAATGCATAGTTGGGTCTATCCTAAATTGGTTCCAACCCAACTAACAGTTAAAATATATAGATGCAGGAAGAAGAATGGCTGTGTAAGAATATGAAAGTTTTCTCTCTGTCCTGACACTTCCTTTCACCAGATTTGCCTATGTAATTCCATCTCATTCTTCAAGTTTCAACTTAGAATTCACTTCCCCAACTAGATTTTCAAGTCATGCCAGTGCCTGCCCATGAATGGTTATGCACCCTTCCTATATGTCCCCTTACATCCCTTATCTTAACATCATACTGTGTTTTAAATGCCTGCATAGTATTAACTCTGCAAGCATGGGAGCTTATTCACCATGTATTTTGTTCCTAGCAACAGTGCTGTGAATCGAATGAGTGAATGACGGAACTAATTATTGGAAATAAACTTCTCCTACCTCCACATATATTGGTATTCAAACTACAAAGAATCTAATTTACTCTCAGCCTGGCAGTTGCTTTTAGTGACTGAAATAATATTCTCTGAGTCCATCTGTGATTTCAGGACAGTCGTGGTAGACAGTTTTTACTTCCACTGGTAAAGGCCTGTCTTATCGTGGTGTGGAGCTTATATTTCCATTTGGGTTGTTTGACTTGGGGCTTTCTCTAAAGCCTTGGAAATGATCAGCCCAGGTAAAAGCAATCCTATAAATAAGAGAGGGTTCGCTTCAGTTCGAGTAACTCCTATTAACAAGGGAGAATCTTTTGTAAATACTTCACCCTCCCACATGTCCCACAGACAATTTTATCAAGCTTTATGTAAAGTTCTCTGAAGTCCTAGAGTAATTTTGCTGAGTTCTAAAGTGGCATCCTTTATAAAACACCTGATATTGTCTTCCTGTCCATTGTATCTCACTTTCCAAGCTTACTTACTCCTTCTCTTTGGAAACAACTCCCAATTATCTGTATCAAGTCCTTGTTCCAAATTGAGACACCCAGAAATTATAAAATTATCTTCATCACTAGATCACTAGATCCCTTCGAGTTTTTCTTCCCATGCCCACTTTTGCTCACTCCTCTCTGAACTTGAATCCTTACCCTGTTTCCCACTTTGTCTGAGAGTGCTATGACCTCCAACATGGCAAGGTGTTAATACTAATGTAGCAAATATAGAATGCATTTCTGTGTCTACTCCTCCCACTCCTTCTGTAGTTCCTCCAACTTTAAGTTTACACAATGACTACCACCTGCTCATTATATCATATCCCTTACTCTAGATAGTGGGATGAAATACCCCAGAATGTTTAAGTTGTCATATTTTTTTGAATTGCAATGGAATCTTAGTTCAAAAGCACATTATTATTTCTATTTAAAGACACCTCTTAACTATTAACACACATGTATGGCCTTCCTCTTCTAATTCATCAAAAATAGATACAAAATAAATAAATATTTGCTAGACTGTGCAGCCACAGTTGGTCATGTGACATATTTTGGACAGTGAGATAAAAGCAGAAGTCAACGGGAGAATCTTTGAGGGAAGCTCTTTTAAAAAGAGACAGAATCTCTGGGTATTCATTCAGTCTATGGCCTTTCCCCTTCCTCCTGCCTAATACTCCAGTGTCTCATGAACAGCCATTCTGAAAACACAAAACAAGGTATGAGAACAAAAGCTGCATGGGAAGAATAGCTGACGAGACAAGAAGGAACTTGCGACCTGATAAGTCTCCACTTTGGACTCCATTTTTCCACGAAAAAATAAACATGAAAAAATATTTTTAAAAAAACAATATAAATATATATATATATGAAATTTTCATATTCCATACATTATTTCCAATTACTTGTATTTTCATTATTATAAGCAACATACCCTTTAATTTTAAGGGGATTGCACTTTTGCTTTTCAAACAGAGGAGTTTGGGAAAATACTGTTATTTCTTCACTGGAACCGTGAGAAGACAAATTCTTCTCACAAAAGAATATAGTGAGCATAAGAAAAATAAGAAAAATCATCTCTAAGTGTGGGGGGTGGGGGCTGGGCCAAAAAGAAAGCAAATAACTGGAGTCATCCAAGTTGAATAAGCCACTCAGGGGTTTCCTCTATGAGCAAGTATTGATTCCAGCAGTTTCTCATATCCCAGAATGTGAAATTTTATCAAATGCTTTTCAGAATCTATCAAAAAAAAAAAAATCTTTATTTCTGTTAATGCTAAATTAGTTACTGATTTTTGGATAATAAATCTATTACAAATTTAGAATCACAAACTTGATAATAATGCTTTTAAAATGCTTTTAAAAAAATCTTTATATTTGATTTGCTAACATTCTCTTTATATTTTTCTTTAATGACCAGGATAATCAGACTTCTTTCCTTTTTCTTTTAATTTTGTAGTCAGATTTTATATTAACTTTATAAATTCAGTTTGGAAGTGTTAGATATTTTTTTATAACATGGAAGATTCAGGGTAAAATTGGTACTAATTTTACCTTAAACTGTTGAAAAAAATTACGAGGAAAGACTAAAGCATGAAGATAGTTCTCTGTGGGAAGGTTTTTATTAACATTATATTAACTGTTACCAAAATGATTTTTAATTTTTTAAAAATGTAAATGCTAAAACATTTTTAAATTTTTCATCCTTTTAGTAAGTTGATTTATTTTCAAGAAATGCTTGCATTTCATCTAAATTTATAACTATATTGACATAAACGTGTTCGTGATATTTTATTATTTTTATTTCTTAATGTCTCTGATAACTAAAAAAATGTTCTCTGATCAGGTCAGGTAAATTGTAGCCTTAGGAAACCTGGGTTGAGTCAATAGTCATGTCCCATGTCCTGGAAAACGTTATCATAATATCATTTTAACTTAGAAGTAGACATATTGGCATCAGAAAAGTAATAAAATAATCTAGAATGCTTCCTATAACTCTTACTCTAGAACCCTGAATGTAGGATATAACATAGTAGCGATCTCAAATCTACATGTCACTTACAACAAATAGAGAAACTGATAAAATGATCAGGGGGGCTGTTTTCTTCTCTCTCTCTTTTGATTCTCCCTCTTGCTTGTGATTAAAAAATACTAAACTCTGCTGGCCCCCTTCAGAGCACATTTCTCAAGGCAATTTGACTATGCATTTCCCCCATTGCAATCATGTTGGCTTAATAAATCTTATGCTTTGTGTATTCTGCCTCAGTTTTTTTGAGGTCAAATCAACAAGATGTATAGTGATGTATCTCTTTTCATTCCTTATGATGATATTAAATGTTTTCTCTCTTCTTGTACTGGAGTTTAATCAAGTTTTAATCGTTTTGGTTTGTGGGGGTGTTTTGAATGAAACTCTGTCAACTTGGCTGCTAACTACTGTCTCTAGAAGCTGAGAGGCCTCGGAAAAGAGAACCAGCTGGAGATCTGCCTGCATGTGATCCTGTGGGGCTTTCCCATCTCAGGGGTTGAGTTTTGAACATGGCTTCAATAACACAGCCACAACATAAAAGATTAAGAGTCTTTAGTGTTTACAGACCCTGTGCACATGGCACGTGTGAAAGAGGTCACATACACACAGAAGGCAGGGAGCACTGGCAGAGAGAGAGGGCAGACCAATGGGCCAATGCCCTTATTGGTCCAGGGTCTTATTCATACAGGTTTCTCACAGGAAGCTTGAATTGGTCATTTTTTAAAAATTCTTTTAGCATTTAAAAAAAATATTTGATATATTATGTTAACATTATAACCTGTTTTGTATGTATTCTTTTGTCATGAACCTTTTAATGTTGAATTAAAAATATTATTTTTCCCATTCTCTTCATAATAACTTTGTGTATTATAAAAAAGATTTGTTTTGTTTTATATTGTCTTTAAATATAGGAATAATGCCCAATCCTATGGAAAGTTACAGAATAATATAATGTTTAAGAATACAAGCATGCATATAAAATAATATATATCCTTAGCACATATCTGGTCAGTGTATCCTCTGTCAAAGTACAGTGATTTATTTATAGATTCTGTTCTTATCATTTTTTTTTTCCTAAGCCTTTTTAGCTATTTATTGTTGCCCCCCCTTTGGACTTAAAAATCTCTGTTCAAATAAGAAGCCATTCTCAAACTTTTTCTCTGTTTACCCATAACATATCAACCCATAAACTCACTTTCAATACACCTATCACAGTGCATCAATATTAATCTGTCCACATTTATCACAATAAAGCTAAAGTAGTGTGCTTATTTTGAGATCATTCATGAATTATCCTAAATATTATTTGAAAAATACTGACCCATTCTCACATTAATCTGTCACAGAATTCAATGAGAGAAACATCTTTGAGAGGAAGATTTTCAGAGGAGGAATTAACTTGTCATTGTAACTATGCCCCAAAATGTAAAAGATCATCATATTGTTGGGTTAGCAACTATAAAAGTATGTGTGTATGCATATAAATATATACATGTACGTATACACACACACATATATATGTACTTCAAAAAGTTCATGAAAAGATTTATATTATCCTTCAATTCTATTTTTCCACTAACCATTTGACATACCCACATATCTATTTCGTTTTCGGAGAAACTAGTAAGAGTACATACATCTGATTGTTCGGATACATAACCTATTTTTGTTATTTTCTAACTAAGACCTGCTAAAAGCATTTGGAATAAAGCAATTACTGACATGGATTTGTTTGCATCACAAAAATTTGATTTAAAAAAAAGGATAAATTTTCAATGTTATTAATGATAATATAAAAAAGTATATTTTAACTCATAAATGTACAAATTCAAATGAGTTGTAGTAATAAAATTTTGGGAAAATTTGGAATCCCAATCACAAAATAAAAAATAAATAAATGTTATCTTTAAAATATAAATTCAGAAAGATTTATTTAGAAATGGAGAATTGTCTACCTTCTGTGAAAATCAGAGGGAAGCAATCTCATCTAAGTACTGTACCGTATTTGTTTGTTTTCTTTTCTCCCTAGAACAAGGATCAGTTTAACAGTATATAAACTGAGTAAATTCCTTAAGAATGCTCTTCTACTTTATAGTTCTCCTATCAGTTAGCTGATAAAAATCAACATTACTTCAGGTTACAAGGGTAAAATTATAAAACAAGATAACAAGCCAAAGGGGATGATAGTCTATTTTCTCTTCCTTTTGTACTTTTTTTTTTTTTTAATTTTACGACGTCTTTCATTCAATAACTTACGGAGTCTGTAAGACGGACCCATATATGAGTCTTGGCATTCCATTTCACAAGTGTGCTTTTTGAATGTTGTTTGTAACCCATTGAATGTCATTTTAAATCATTTTTCTGGTGAAATTAACATGTAAATATAGGGAAACTGATATGATTTTCATATTACTGGTGAGTAAACTTGAGCAAATTGGTCTAGTTAAAAGTCATACCAATTTTAGTGAAAGTGCACACATAAAAGAATTCCCTTCAAGTTGACATTAAGACACAAGTAAAATGATTTAAGTAGCATTTTGTCAACTGCAAGACATGTTATAAATTTAAATATTCTTATTGTATCACTTCTTATGTCAACAAACATTCCCAAACTTGAATCATATAGGAATGTTTTAAATAAAATATAATTTTATGCCTCCGTTTTGCATTAGTGTTGTTTTATTTGTGCAAATACAGAACTGTGTTTAAGCTCCCTTTGGTTATATGCTTTCTCAATCATAACTTAAGAAAAAATTTATAAATTAATCACAAACAAAACAACCAAAGCAGTAAAATTTTAATTAAAATTAATTGGCTGTAATGGATGACATTATTGGGCTGGAAATAAATCACTGATTTTGGTTTTAAATTAGAAATACTATATGTTAGGTTTTGTTCTATATTTACTCTGTGTTTTTCCTCTTTTACTTCAATCTGCTTATGTAGAATATGCTGATTCATAAACTATGTTGTACTATATATACCTGAAAATATTCAGGCTATGTTTTCTTATTATAGATAATCAGAAGTAATATTTATCTAACACTCCACTAATGAGCATTTGGCACTTTAAAGATGTGCCATTTGATTATTATAATGCCACCTCATTTCCTTAAATATAAATTAACCCTTCAGTTTAATGAATTCTGAATTGAAAAAACATGTAATCCAATTATTGTTAGAACAGAAAAAAATATTCCTGGCATATTTATCACTACTTCATAAGAGAATGTTGCAGGTTGGCACGTGCAAATAGGTGATTCAAGTATAAGAAGATATCTGTTCAAATTTGACTATAATATTAACTCTTTTTTTGAATTCTACTGCCTGCACCAGAGTGTTGTGTAACCAGGCAATTCCCCTGATTCTCTGTACGATTGGGACTACTGGAAATCTTTATTTTCAAAAAACCCTAGGACATTTGGTTTTCACGTCACAAAAATGATTGTTAATACAAAAATATTGGCTATGAAATATTAGCAATCTTTAGTCGTTTAATGGTCTATATGATATATAAAATGTTTTTAGTAATTTTTTTAATTACAAAAAAGACACACAAATTTAACAATTTTAGAGAGAGTCTAGAGTCCCAAGAGCATTTCCAAATACGTCCACGGTCCTCAGTTTGAGAAATTCTAACATATTGTCTCCTAGCAGAAGAAAGAGTCTCTCAAACTATTTGAGAGGCAAAAAAGCAATATCACTTGCTTGTTATCATCACTATTATCATTATCATCATCGTCTTCATAATTATTTTGAAATGTATGCATTTAATTTCTAGTGGGTGGGCTGTTCCTGAGAATTCTAGTTTTCTAATTTCAGATGATGAAACTTTTTTCTTTATGCCAATGAATTAATTCATTCTTTATTTACTTTTGAATGTATATGTTTTCCACAAACATTTATTATGATAATAATAATTATACTCATCTGAGAAGATGACAACCAAAATATTACAAACTGTCTTCAAAATGGAAGATTAAATTAATAGTTTCCTCCTTTCTTTCATAAGGTAGGTACTTATAGGATCACTTAACTTGGAGAATCGGTCCTTGAGTAGAGGTATTTAGAAATAAATAAACACACTCATACATACTTATAGACAAAACTGATCATGCAAATATAATTCAATGAAGTGAGTTTTGTAAGAAAAGATTACTGTCTGGCCATTGCTTTTGAAATCTAGTGAAGACTTGTCTGAAAATATTTAAAAGAAATTACTAAGTTGCATATAAGCATAAAGTTTACTTAGGACAAGTATTTATAAAGATTAACCATTAATACACAATTGATCAAGCATGCATAAGTGTGCTATACTTTTAAAATAAGTGTTATGAGATGACAAGATTAATTAAAATTACCATATACTAATATTACTAAGGCAGAAAAATACTGAGAAATAAAATGACAAAAATATATGTAAATGAATTGAGCTTTTGTGGTCTTTAGGACAGTAATAACATCATAAATATTCACGGGTGGGACTTATTTAGAGATTAGTTTTGTGAATTTCATAGATGAAGAAATTGAGAGACAAAGATACCTCACTAAGTTAGGTATTGAGGGGCAGGGACAAAAGTTTGGTTTTCTTTACTATTTTCAGTTATTTATTCAGTTCAGTATGAAAAAATTTATTATCAGTAGCCAGAAAATCTAACTAAAGCATTTTTCTCTTAAACTCTACATCTATATTGGCTGTTTGGCCATTAATTATATTTCTAGCATGCTGTTTCCCAATATCTTAATCTTAAAATGGAAATAAAAAATCTAATTCACAGAGTTGACAAGATTAAAGTAGAAAATATATAGAAAATATTTATCAGAGAGTTTGTCACACAGTTAAAATACGTGAAAATTTACAATAATAGCAATCCCATTTTTATTTCAATTATTATTCATTGACAAGCCCACTTGTTCTTTCTGTGCTTAATAATTATGGCTTTTACTTATGTTTTAAGAAAGTCTTTGGCAACTATGTTATATTGATAAATAGACTTAGAAAATGGTATTAGATCCTATACAGAAATATTTTACCTGATCCTAGTTTTTGTTTTGTTTTGTTTCTTCCTGTAGAGATAATCTCATTGAATTTCAGACATATTGAAAAACTAGAAACTAGTCTAAAAAATGGGGGTGTCAGGGAAAAGGAAATGAACAGGATGAAATTTGGGGAGGGGAGGAGAGCTCAGGAGAGACTAGGAAAGATTGAAAGGAGACAGCTTCACAGATAATGGGCAGAGACTAAGAAGACCCACATATAAAATGCCTTTTTGGTGCAGAATTTTCTCACCTGAAACCAAAATCTTTGTACTGAAGTCTTAGGGTTGGGGGTTTTGGCAACTCTGAAAGAAGTGGCATGTCTGGCCTTGGCATGGGTGGTTTTCCAAGATGAAAATTATATTTCCCAGACATAGATGGGTAGGTCTACTGAATGTAATTTTCAGGACTTAATGACCTTAACTGACACAACGCTCTGTCTGACACCAATGGACTCAGGCTAGGTGCTCAGTTGCTGACTTATATCACATTTAATTTTTCTGACTTTTTTGGCAAAGATATGTTTTTCAGGAATTTGGAGACACCTCCCCATCCCCAGGATATTTGTACCTGCTATTTATGCCTCTGAAAAATTTTTAAGTATATGCTCAGACTCACGTGAAGGTTATTGAATAGGCTGAATTACATGGCGTTGGGCAAGCAATATTGTTTTTCTTTTCATACCTGTCTTTAGACACATTGTTTTAGAACTCCCCTTATTTGCCTAAGGATAACTTGAGATGACTCCATGACTTTTAGATTACTTAGGACTATTAAAAATCTTATTTTGAAATATTAAAAAACCTAAACCAATTATATTAGTTTTCTATTGTGTTGTATATTAGTCTGTTTCTATTGCTTATAACAGAAATACATGAACCTTGGTAATTATAAAAAAAACAACATTTATTGCATACAGTTTTGGAGGCTTGGAAGTCCAAACTCCAGGGAACACATCTGGTGAGGGACTTCTTTGGTGTGACTTCAGCGACACAAGGTATCACATTGTGAGAAAGGCAGAAGCAAGAGAGAGAGAGCTTCTGACAAGCTCTCCTTTTATAACTATTAGAACCATGACCATGACCACCATTTAAACATTAGTGGTTTAATCCATTCACTATGGCATGGTCTTCACAATCTAATCACCTTTTTAAGGCCCCACTTTTCAATTACCATAATGGGATTTCTCACCCTCTTAACATTGTCACAGTGGGGATTAAGTCTCAAAGAGCTTTGGGGGACATCCAATCCACAACATGTTATAACAAATTATTACAAAGTTAATAGCTTAAACAATATAATTCTTTCTATCCCAGCTATGTAGGTCAGAAATCCAGTTTGGGTCTGCTGGTTTCTCTGCTCTGGATTTCACAACACTAATCAGTCTGCTTCCAGGATCACTCAGGTTGTTAGCAGAATCCAGTTTCTTGTGATTGTAGAATGGAGGTTCTTCTTTTCTCGCTGGCTGTCACCTGGGGATCACTTTCAACTCCTAGAGATTTCTCTTTGGTCCTTGCTCATAGAACCCTTCAACTCAGAGTCAAGAGCAGTGTGTTAAATCCTTCTTCTACTTGGAATTTCTCTGAGTTCTCCTGTTGCATCTCTTTTCTGCCTCTAGCTGGCAAGAGTTCTCTGCTTTTAAGGGTATATGTGATTAGATTGGGCCTTTTAGCATAATCCCAGATGATATCTTTTTCTTAATCACATCTGCATAATATATTCACAGGATTGAGGAATTACACTATGGTATTTTTGAGGGGTCGTTATTCTGAATACCATATCAATTTTGATTAAGATTTTAATTTCTCATCTAGATCAAAGCTTCCTCCAGGTCACATCATTCCATAATTCTACATCTGTAAGTGCAGAAGTTGTTTTAGACTGTTATTTTACTCTCCTTTATTTATCCTCCTGCTCTTTCTGAAACTTCAGACTTTTCCAGGTTTGAGGAAATGGGAAGGAGAAATTTCAGGATGTCTCACTTAACTGAAGATATAAGCTGGCCTGATGGCCACATTGTGGTTAAGGCCCAAGTGCCCAGTCTCTGTGAATTACTACTGTGGATTCTTAGAAATATCCCTGCACTGTCCACACCTCTAATAAAACTCCTGCAAAAACTTAACTATGGAGTAGTCATGATAGCCATTATGTTTCCCTCATTGTTATTGGAATACAAAAATAAAAAATAATGTTATTTCAGATGTAATAATACTGAGCTTTTTTCCCCCCATGCATCTGTCCTTTTGTGTAGCATCATGACTAAGAACATGAGTTCTGAATCAGAGTTGTTTAAGTCCAGGTCCTGACACTATTGGCTATGTAACTTCTGGAAAGCTTTTTAACCTCTTTCTGCCTCAGTTTCCTCATGTAAAAATGTGGATAATAACAGTGCCTAATCCACTATATTATTACCAGACATATTTGTTAGTACAAGTAAAGCTTGTAGAATAGAGATCAGCATTTGTAAAGTTCTTAAGAAGTGTTACAATTATTATTATTATTATTATTATTATCATTATTACTATTATTATTTTCTTGTGGGTTTTCCTGTCTTAACTAATCTCCTATTCTTCTTGCCCATAATTTCCTTACCTCTTTTTACATATCCATTATCTACAAATCTGTCCTTTCAGAATCAGCTTCTCATATTTCTTCACCCAATTGTTGTCTCAAATGCCCTTCTCTCTTTCCTTCTTTATCTTTCTCTCTCTCACACACACAGACAGGTTCATTTCTAATACCTATTTGCTCTCAGAGCATTTTTTCTCTATTTCATCACTGATCACATTCCTTTTCTTAATACCATCTGGCCAAAGATCTCCAATATATTAGTCCATTTTCTGTTGCTTATAACATAATACTTGCAAATGGGTCATTTATAAAGAAATGAAATCTGTTCTTGCAGTTTTGGCAGCTGGGAAATCCAAGGTCTAGCGAACATAGCTGGTGAAGGTCTTGTTCTTGGTGGAAATCTACAGAGTCCTGTAGCAACCAGTGTATCACATGGAGGAGAAGGCTTGTAACACCGTTACAATGGGGATAATGTTTCCAGTGCGTGAAGTTTTGGGAGACATTCACCCACAGCAACCAGGAACACAGTTTTAGTTGAATAAGTTGGGTTTCTAATATATTATAGCCAGGGTGAACACACATTCTAACTAACTATGGTGTGCTTTAATAAGAGGTGTTAGAAAAGACATTATTATAGGGTTTCAGTTTCTTTTAGGTAATTTTGAGATTTGAAGAAATTTGATAACAATTGAATGTTGTCAGGAAGTGGAGTACTTTATGACTGGGTTGGTAATCTAAATAAATATTATCTATAGGGAGGGCTGACAAGAGCGAAGTTAAGTTATAATGGTAAAGAAGTAGCAGTCATCCATTTTACCAAGAAGCACAAAATATTCAGTATTTTCTGGTTTAGGTAATAACCATGTTTTTCTACGTTCAGAATGGTCTTGTTTTTATCTTAACTGATCATAATCACAGGGTGAATGTCTGATATTAATGTTCTATGAAATTATGTTCAACAGAAAAACACCAAGGACTGGCTGTGAATATCGTCTGACTCATAGTAATGCAAAGGCCTGGGTGATGATTCCAGAGCAGCTTCTAGATGTCAAGGGCTATTTGCCTTATATTACACCTTACATTGGTTTGTGTCTCTTTCCCACTAAGATAATATACCACTTGGATTAAAAGATTATGCATTGTTATATCCTAAGAACTTGTAACACCAGACATGTAATAGGGATACAATGAATATTTGTTGAATTAATATCTCATTTAACCAATAATATGAACAGTCTTTCTTTAATAGACATCTCAAGGGAGCACTCCTTCATTTATTTATTAAATGTGCATCACTTCCTTCATCATTAATTGGTTTATAGATACTGCCAATAAACAGTACATTTCTTAAAAAAAAAAATATTTGTAGACTCCAAAATATTTTTTCTTAAAACAAGAATCATGGTTTAAAATCAAATGTACTATAAAAGATTGAAAATTAATTACAATTTGTGATTAAAGTTTTTGGATAGCAGCTTTGTAAAGGAAATTTAAAGTACAATCTTTATTTGCTAGTTGACATCTTTGGCAATGTTTGCATCCACAGTGCGATTATAACACTTTCTTCTTGACAAGTCTTGTAATGAGCCTAGGTTTACTCACCTTGGATTCAAGGATACTACTTATGAAAATAAAGGTACAGCATCTCATATCTGGGGTTATGTTCCTGAGTACCAGCTGGTAAACACTGGGATGATACATTGCAATAATAAATAACCAAACTGACTTCTCTCATCTCCTTAGTGCTCCACTGACAGATGAGACTAGGTAGTATATTATCACATTGTACTAGTGATGCATTGGAACGGAGCACCACCAGAGAGTCTTTCCCCTAAGTGAAATATTATTCTGTCACAAGGTCTTAGAGATCTAAGCATACATTTCCAAATCTAGTCTATGGGCTTATTTGGAAAATAAAATCAAAGGTTTTTTTTTTTTTTTTTAAATCTTATATTGAAAATTGCAATGCAAGTGTGTGATAGCTGGGAGATCAAGCAATTCAAACTCATAAATAATGTATTTTCCTTGCATTGGATATAAGTGAAAAGGTTAGCTTATCTTCTGAGAAAAAAAGCTTAAGGTAAAGGGCAGACGCATTAAACGAATGACTGTCCATGAGAGTGAGTGTGATTATGGGCTTCGGGATGAATAGAGGCCATTTATATGAGGTTTAAGAAAAATGATCTTACACCTACCTTGCAAGAAAAAATGATACAGTGAAAACCTTTTTACTTTAAGGTAAGCTTTGAAACATTCTTTCCTCAAAGTGTAAAGCCTGTGATTTCAACTCCACAAATTTAAGTGATTATAAACAGAAAAGAACAAATGAGGGCATAAAAAATCAGCATGCAGGCTCAACAGTGGAAGGAAAATATAAAGGTTGTGAAATCCATTCTAGCTACTTCATCAAAACCTGGGTGTGAGCTTTTCCTAAAAGTGGATTAATCTGACCCAAGATAGTCATCTAGTTGAATAAACTCAGCCAAAGAACCACCAAAACTATGTGTGCGCACATGGGAAAGTATTAAGGGGTGCCCTGACCATATGAGCAGACTGTGCCTTAATGAAAATCCTTGCCTAAATAGACACAAGAGGGGCTTGAAATCTGTTCACCAAGCCAGTGGCCCTGATGTGAAGGGGTCAACTTAGAGCATGGGGACTTTTTCCTAATTATTTCTAGAGGTGGTAACTTCTATGAATATTAGAAAAAACGTTTTCATAATTTGTACAAAGGGGACATACATGCTACTAAAGTACATGGGAAAGACAAAAAATGGTCAGATGCAATTACATTAGTTATTTGATGTTTAGGAGGTGAAAATCTCTTTAATATATCTCAGAAGCTGTAATCTAGTCTAGCCTTCATTTGGCCAGGTGCTATATGGATAAATAATTCTAAAGACTCCTTTACCATCTTCAAGAGCTTTACAAATAAAATAAATACAAAATACAAAAGCAAACATGGGCAAAGATTATGCAAATGGAAAAAGAGACTACTTTGCTTGCTAAGATTATATAAAATGATGCTCAATTTCACTAGTACTCAGGGAAATGAAGGTATAAGTCACAATGAGGTATTTTTTCCACCTCCCAGTATGGCACAGTGTTTCAAACTTGACAACCTCAGTGGTGGCAGGTTGCAAGAAAATGGACACAGTCCTACATTGCTGCTGAGATTGTGGACAGCAGCAAACACAGTAGGTATCTTGGTGGTTTTCATTACAATGTAGAATGCCTGAATATATTGGCTCATCTCATCAGTTTTAGTTTTAGGAATTTATCCTTCAGAAATAATTGAACTGATGTGAAAGAATGTATGCATAGGGTTTTTGCTGCAGCTTTATACAAAGATGGCACAAAAAAGACAGCCCAAATGTTCCCAGGCAGGAGAACAGATGGATAAATTATGGTACATCTATTCTGCGGATTATTATGCAGCTTCTAAAAGGAACGAGATAGATGTGTGAGTACTGATCTGGAGGCTTGCCCAGGAAATATTAAATTACAAGAGAGCAGCAAGTGTTTGACCCGAGCCCATGGTGGGTTGCCCTGGAGTGGACCTCCAGCAGCTGCGGAGGCAGGCGGGTGATGCAGAGTAGGTCACCCACCGTAGCTCCCTTATGTATGTGTGCCGTCAGTCATTATGTCAACACCCCTTGTTCTTGTGATATAAATGAGGCAGCAATAAGGAAACAAGGCAGTTGCAGGCAAGGTGCCTGAGGCTCCCCTTAGGGATGTTCACAGGTTCAGATCCCCATTCCTGACAGTTGGGGCGGGGGGGGGGGGGGGGGGGGCGGGCAGGGAGGGAGACCAAGATAAGCTTGATTTAGTCATTCCAAATGACTCTCTTAGTCTCTCGGATTGCTAGGATTGCCCTGATCTGCTCCACTCCTAGTCTTTCATGTACCTGCAAAAAAGCTTCGAATACACTATTCTTTGCTTGGAATGTTCTCTCCCTTATTTATCCGATCAATATCTTTAAGACTCAGCTCAAGTATCATTTCCTTCATGAGTTTGCCCGAAGCTTCCGTAACAGCATTAAGCACTTCATTCTTTGTATTATCTCATTAATTTCCTACCTGCCCAATTATTATTAATTTTTCCAAGGAACATCATAATCAAATTGCTTAAAACCAGTGATGGGGAAATTTTAGAAGCATTCAGAGAAAAAAGATTTTTTACACAGAGTGACAGAAACTAACAAAAAATGGACTTATCAGAAACCATGCAAGCTAATAAAATATGGACATATTTCATTTTTCATTATTTTCAATCAATGCTCATAAAGATTTCTCATCTTGGGTCCAACAAGTGTGAAATTCACTTCAAATCATCGTGTCAGCAACATTCTGTATGTCAATCCCAAGTTTCTGTAGAAAAAAAAAAAAAGAAAGAAAGAACGAAAGAAATCCCACCAAGTAACTCACTCCTCAGCAGCCTTTCTGGAAGTGGGACCTGTAAGTACCCGATAAACAAATACCCAAGGCTCCCTGAGTAAACTGATTGACTCTACTCTATAAAAAGGGGAGAGAATGGGGGAACATCCCAAAGAAAATACAAAATTGGGGTTCATGCAGTTCCCTGGCCAGGCTCTGGCTCTCGTCCCAGCTAGCACTACTGGCTCTCACGAGTTCCAGCTATTAGAGATAGACTTAGAAATTGTTCGAAAGGGACTTCATCTATAGTGGTATTTCCCGGGACAGAAAAATCTTTGTTTCCCCTTATCCAAGAGCAAGTCTGTATAAAATGACTATTTTCAAACCAATTCACATCACTTATTTATCTATATGTTTGCAACCATACTAAAATATATTAAAATTATATTTGAGTTGATGATGTACATAGATTAATAAGTGCAAAGATGAGAAAAATTAGAGATAAAGGAGTGATGTTATAGAATTTACAAATAAAAAGTTATTTTTCTTGCTTTACTAATAACAACTTTATTAGAGTTAACAGCTATAAAATTGTTAATGCCTTATGGAACAAAGTGTTTTAAAAATAAAATAGCAAGGGCCGAGCTCATGGCGCACTCGGGAGAGTGCGGCGCTGGGAGCACAGCGACGCTCCCACCGCAGGTTCAGATCCTATATAGGAATGGCTGGTGCACTCACTGGCTGAGTGCTGGTCACGAAAAAGACAAAAAAAAAAAAAAAAAAAAAATTGCAAAAGTAAAAAAAAGTTGCAATAAATCCACATTTTAAAATGATATAGGAAAAGAACATTAAAGCTGCAAGAATAAACACGGACTCTGTGAATATGCTTTAACAATTAAACTATTTCATTTTTACAGACATTATTGTTTTTTGTTATTTTTCAAAACGTTTAAACAAAGAAAGCATGTTTACAATTATCTAACTTGCTAATCTCATGGGGTCATTGACAACCTTAGATTTTAAGGTGATTTTGTACAATAAATATTTAAGAACTAAAGAAACAAGTGTGCAACATACAACCAATTCAGCTCAGCAGCAGTTTTCATCAAAAAGCTTGTCACATACAAGACTTCTTTTCTACCATATTGATATGATGGCTCTGTTTCCAAGGTCCTGATTACCATTCAGTCCATTATACTCTGCCACCACTACTTTTAGGGTACAAACACTCTCTATGCTAATCAGGAAGAAGAGAAGGAAGCAACGTGACATATTTGTTGCCTTAGAAAACAAAGGCTTAAAAGCTGAAACAAATATCGATCTCTTTCTTCCAGACTACACATAGCAATCATTATCTTTGCTAATCATTGTTTTCCTAACAGTATATAGTACCTGTCCTATCAATACTTGAACATATAATGTCTTGCCTCATTATTTGATCATCTAGGTGGATGTAATGGTTGGGGGTGTTGTTTTATTTAAAATGTTATGTGCTGTCTGGAGAAAGAGTTTGGTCCTCAGCTGTTCACCCTAAAAACAACAAACCCCCCAAAATTCTACAACAGTGTTCATCAATAATAGCTGTGCTTAATCCTGTTTAAAGAAATTAGCAATGTAGTATTATGGCAAATTTTATAGCAAGAGGTATGACTACAAAATACTTAGACATAATTCCACATGTGACTTATGAAAATATATGTTCTTTTAAATAGACACACATTTCTACATGACTTTCAACTTGGGCAGACAGAAATGGAGCAAAATAAGAAAATTTGTTGCAGTGAATTCCTCTGCTCAGTAGCTTGTATTTATGCCCTAAACACAAAATTACTCATGGAATTTTACAATATCCTAGAAAAAATTTTCTCTGCACTTACATTATAAAGATAAACAAATAACTTTCGGCAATAACTGAACTTTCCAAAGATATTTCAAAAAGTGAAGACAGTTTGACTTTCACCATTGTATACAGATAACTTTCTAAACTGTTAATATTGGCATATAGAAATTTTATGTCAACCTCAATAGCACATGCACAAACACACACATTTGTGTGTGAGTTTGTGTGGGTGTCTATGAGATAGGGTGACCCCCACTTTCATAACATACACAATTCGCTTCTGTGAAACTGCTTGCTGTGTGACAAGATAGATTGATTAGGTTTAAATACTGTTTGAATTGCTTAGAAAATGTTGTTGTTTGAAAATACCCTCAGCTCTTCAGCCCCTTTGATAGAAGTTAAAAGCTAAATATTAGCCTGCACTTAGAGAAGTTTGAATTTTGTTTGCTGTTCCCCACCCAAGCTGCCCCTGAGCAATTAACTGGCTTGTTCCAGCTTCTGTTATCAGCTTCACTAGGCCTCCCCAAACTCCCTTATGCCAGGAGGGTATGTGTGTCTATGTGTGACTATATGATAACTGTAAGTGTGCAACTATTTCATAATTTTAACTGTGCTACTAATGTAAAAATGTGCCTTTTAAAAAAAACCCTAAACTTCAAGTCAGGGCTGCTCTCGTCCAAGACTTTCTTGGATAGACAGTCGCTGGCCGGCCAATAAAGACCCTCTTTTAAATTCTCAATTGGGTATTCTGGTTCCTTTTCCATGCAGCAGCCTCACAATATCTATATAATATTTCTTAAACGATTTTTAGGGACGTATACCAGAAAAATCAAATCTTAAGCAAAGTATTTCAGTCTTTTAAAAAGATCTTTACTTCCCAGTGTGCACTTTATTGTTTTATTATTTGAAAAACACTAGAAAATCTTCCTACCTTTTAGAGGAACAGGATTTGGTTTATCCCTTCCTAATCCATAACGTTTCCACTGTAGCTCTGTAGATTCCTGAACCTGCACTGTGCTGAATAAAAATACAATCTATCCATATTCAGGAACACTGACAATCAGAACAGACTATTTACTAATTCAACAAATATTTTAAGTTATTAAGCTCCTACTGTGTTGTAGTTACTGTGTTTGACATCAGAGTGAGAAAAGAAAGCAAGACATCTATTTCACACAATGTAAGCATTTACAGGAAGTTGAGGGTGAGAGAAAATGCTGAAAGAATTACACATGTAATCTTTATTCATGTGCTACTATAGGACAATTATTGAGTTCTATTTAAATTCCAAACCTCTTCCAGTTTTCACAGAGTTTAAGTGAGTCACAGATATACTATATCCACATATGTATATCTTGCATTCCTTGGTGGGCCATCAGCAAGCCTTATATTTATTAAAAGTAAAAATTATGAAGAACAAAGTGAACTTCTTTTCTGAGAACTCAGTTTATATACTATTGTCATGCTGCCCTGCATTTATTAGCCTTGTTTCCATCTTATGAACATGAAACCTCTGTCAATGCTGTTTAAACCAAGATTCAGAAATTATCTAAGGCCAAGTTGTGAGTTGATAAGATGTGATTGCTTTAGCCTGTCTGCCTCACTCAACCGATAGTAACATTATCCAAAAAGAGAACTTAAAATGTGACTTCATATTTACACTACTAAAAGTATAAGGCCCTGTAGTCCCTCCAATATCAAAGCAGATTTAAATATAAGGGATATTTTAAAGCACTTTTTCTCAATTTCTAAAAATAAAAAATTGAGAGTAAAATGGGAAACATATGTGAAAGAATTTATACATCATTTAATTGAACTTTCATAAATCCCATAGCATAACATGTATACAACGCTGTTTCCATGTATTATTATATTCAATTCTCCTGTATTCAGGAAGGTGATATGGCCATAGCCTTGAGAATTTGCATATCTCGCCTAGGGTTACTGAGACATTATATGACTTGCCTAAGATTGCATAACTGGCAGAAATTAAAATTACTAATTCTGAATTCAGTATAATGCTCTTACTACAACAAAATGACTACTTCCCGTTTGTGCATAAATTTCTTAATGTAAGAATTTACAATTGAAAACTAATCCACTTTTCCTTAAAAATTTAAAAATATGCCAACAACAAGTAAAGTTTATTTACTTAAACTTGGTAGGGACATTAAATTGATAGAATAGGGTACTCTTGTGCTATTATCACAATATTTTTTTTTTTTCTTATTTGCTCAGGGTTAGAATAAGAGGAAAATATATAAACTGATCAGAATGACCCACATACATTATCAAATTGAAATATTAAAAGACAGATAACTATTTCTGATCAAGATAAAGTATCAGAGACCACATTGCCCTTCTGCCTAAAATGACTAGAAAACTGGACAAAATATAAAAAAGATCAAACAGACAGTGTAGGTCTGAATCCCTGAGAGAAGAGAAACAAAATGATTCTTGTATGTGCACCACCTTATATGAAGGTGTTTTAAGACTACAGAGCAGAAAGGGAGATGCAAACAGAGCACAATGGTCTTCATGAGTTGAGAAGACAGACATAAGAACTTAGGGAAACCAAGACAACAAAAATTTGATGGGCAGAGTACCAAAATGAAATAAATGTGCAGAGAATAGTGGGAATCTTCAAAGTGATACCTGTCGGGATTGATCTGTACATGATATCCAGTTAGAATGAGATCATGTTACAAAGAAAACGAATGGAGTATTATAAATCAATCTATTTAAAAATCTTTGCAGCTATGCTTGAAGCAAAATGTAGTGGATCAGAATTCATTGGTGAGCCAACAAAAGTGAATTATGTTCTTAGTAAAATGGATTTCTTTACTAGATTTTTAGCTTAAAAAAATCATAGAAATCAAAACCAAAGAAAATAAGCTCACAATATTTCTTTATAAACCAGGAGATGTCATGTTCAAAACAAAGAATTCTAACATCTTTCCTGGTATTAAAATACTTTATCTGTATTCTGCATGATAACAATAATAGACCCACATATTAATGGCATCCCCAAATGAATCATTGTACTGATATTTATTCTATACTTAGGTCTTAAAATTGTAACATGAAATTATATTTAGAAGATATGACAAGAAAATGATATACTGAAGATCTGAAAAGTTTAACATAAACAAAAATACATTGCTTCAATTAATTAGCATGTTTGTCATGCCCATTAACCAGATTTTATAAGATTTGATATTTGGGTGGGAAAGGGTAATTAAAACAGTAAGGAAATACCTAGATGTGTAATGATGTGAATCCCAGTTTAATATATTTTGTCTTTGTGGCTATTGTTCTTTAAGTAATTGAAGCATATTGACAAATAGAGATAAAACTTAAAAACTAGTAGAATAGAATGATTCTCAAGAAGACATACAAGTTGTCTTGTTCGTGCTAGAAACTTACCAGATTAATTCTCAGAGTGATGGAAATCCATCTCTCCAGCTCTGAAATCCTGAAAATAAGAGTTATATTTAATATGTATTTAGAAGCCATAAGAAAAAAATATTTGGAGGAAGAGAAAAAGGAAAAGCAGAAGCAGCAGCTCAAAAAACAAATGACAGATCAGAAGGAAATATTTACAACATAAAGTACTAACAAAAAGCTGATTTATAAAGGTCTATTATTTAAAAAGGCCTTAGAAACATCAATCCCATAAAAATACAGACAGAAGAAAAACAGGTATTTGCAGAAAAGAAATACTATGCATTTGGACATAAAAAGGTATCAATGCTATATGTTAAGAGAAATAGAAATTAAAACTATACTGAATATTATTTTCACCTCTTGGAATGTCAAAAAATCTCACAATTTCATGATGCACTTTTTGGGGAAGAGGCATAAGAAACTGGCATTCTTATGTATTGCTACAAGGAGTACAAATGATGCCTGTGCAGGAGACTTTGTCATTACCTGTAAGCTTTAAATATGCATGGACTTTTTCAGCCAACAACCCCACTTCTGTACGTTGTCCTACAAACACCCTTGCACACCTGTACACTTACAATTGTGCAAATGGCGTTTATACAAATATTAGCTCAGGCATTTTTTACAATGGTAAAAAAGAAAAAATAAAAATAAAAATAAAGGAAATGATCCAAGCAGCCAGCAATAAAGGATTAGCTAAATAAACCACAAAACAGAATACTGTGTACCTAAACAAGGAATGATCAAGATTTTTTTGTTGTGCTCATAAGAAAAGATCCTAGAAAGCTAAGTGTTAAGTGGAAACAACAACTACAACAAGAACAAGGTATAGAACTTCAAACATTCTACAATGTTTAATGTTAGGGTGAAACAAGAATACATATGTATTTCTATGTGAAAGCTTGCATAGAAAAAATCCTGTTAAGTTAAAAAATTGAAAAACAAACATATTTATGTATAGAGGATGAGAAATAATGATGTGAGGACAGCGGTGGAAGCAAAATTAATCAGTGCAGATCTTTTAATACAATTATTTTTGAAACACATGAATCTAGTATTATTTAAATGATTTTCAAACTATTTATGCCCATCTTCCATGACTATTTCCAGGAACAGAAAGGTCTATTTCACTTTTCTCTGTTGGTATTGCATATGATAAAAATCTTTATGACATTTAAACCAAAAGCACTAAAGCATTACATTAAGTATTTTATTATTGCAGATGTATGAGTAGGAAAAATACTGTCATTTTCAGACCTCTGACTCCTCAACTTACGTGAGCAATTATTAGGAAACCATGGGGGGAGACAAAATATTGTTTTATTTCTCCTCTTCTTGTTACAGAATTCAATCTGCTTTGTTTATGTCTATCTACATTTTAAAAAAATCATGATTAGTTAGGTAGTTTATATTACAATTATATTCAGTTTTTACTTCCCTGTCTCCTTAGTGCTTAGACTTCCAATAGCTCATAGTGTCTTGTTAGGAATAAAAAACCCTTTACTTTGGAGAATTTTCTAGCACCAATGAAATATAATATCAGTATTGCGAAGGTACCTATGGAATTGTATTGTGGTCACACTTACCCCAAATTCGACATAGGAATAAGATATTGCTTTGAGACTTAAACAGTTAAGTTCCTGCATTGGAGATAGCTGCCAGAACGGAGGTTAAATATGTGTACCTTTGTACATATAGATTAACTCAGAAAGAAGAGTGCTCTGCAGTGGGAAAATAGAAATTCGAGTGACCTGAGATAGCTATTCTTTCATACATAAAAGTCGCCAGCAGTGGCTGGTGTTAAAAAAAAAAACCTTTACACAAATAAAATTTAACAGAGTTTAATTTGAGCAAAGAACAATTCACGAATCGGGCAGCTCCTAGAGTCAGAACAGATTCAGAGCAAATTCACTGTTGTCACACGGTCACTTAAGATTTATAGACAGAAAAAGGGAAGTGACATTCAGAAGATGGAAGTGAGGTACAGAACAGTTGGCTGCCTGTAATTGGCTGAGATTCAGCTACTTGCTGTAAGAGCGAGTTACAGTCTGCTTGCACATCATGTTAGGTTAAAAGAGTGGGTTAGTCTGTTTGCACATAGAGTTAGGATACTGTTTACTGCGTCCAATGAAACTTTTAGGCCACACTTAATTTCATGCTGGTAACTGCTAAATGCATAGAACGCAAAAAGTAAACAAGACAGAGGCTCTGCTGTCAAGACCTCACAAACAGAGTGGAGGAGACAGCAGGGATCAATGGTTGCACAGACATACAAATTTCTTTGACAAACAATGTGTGACAGAGCTGCATGCATTTTAATGTAGGAGTGCCAATAAGAGGCTTATAACTCATCTTGGAATCTTTCTTTGAAGGCAATGTAAGAGCAGAGGCTTACATAGGGAGGCTATTTGTAGCAGAGGTTTGGAGTGGTTTGTGAGGTATGGCATTCCAGTCAACGGGAGCAGCAGTAGCAATGGAAAAAGGGAAAGGTGCTACTTCGTAGTAATGCTCTCATTACCCAGCTCAAAATTTCATAGTGCAATTGGAGATAAGTCATTACTATCCCATGATTTGAGAGAGATTCATAGTACTACATTCCACTGATGATAAAAGACTAATGGCACTTTACATTGGTAAGTTGTCTTTGTGGCAGCCAAACCCAGAATTGACTCCCCCCACCAGTAATTTCTGTCTCCTGATGGTCTCACTGTTGTACAATACCCTCTCCTTGAGTGCACACAAGAATGTGTCCTGTTTCTAATCAGTGGAATATGGCTAAGGTGATGGGATGTCATTTATTGAACAGAAGCATTGTATGACAAAGGTGATGGGAACACCCTTCCGTGATTGTTACTTTATAAAAAAACTCCATCTTGGCTGACTTGAGGAATAGACTTTTCTTGTTGGCTTCATGACATAAGCAGCATTGTTGGGGAAGCCAATGTGGTATAGAACCACAAGCCACCTCTACAAACTGAGGGTAGTTTCAAGGAACTGGGAGCAAACTATAACTGACTGCCAGCAAAGAGTCAAGACCCTTAGTCATACAGCTGCAAAAAGTGTGTTTGGGAGCCTGTTCTTCCCCTGTTGAGACTCTAGAAGAGCAGCCTGACTAACACCTGCATTGCAGCCTTGTGAGATCCTGAGCAGGGGACCCAGTGCCTGGACTTCTGACCCAAGGAAACGGTGAGATACTATATGTATACTGTTTTGAGCTAATGAGTTTATGGTAATTTGTTAAGCAGTAATACAAAAGTAATACAGCATCCATTCATAATTTACTCAGAAGCTGTCTGTGAGGAACATAGAGTCAGTATGGTCACGTCCCCTCTCCTCATATCCAGCTGGGTATGATTCAGCACATCCCGTTGTAAACAAGTTATATAAGAGTACTATAACTGCATGTACATGCCCATATGCTCTGGCTCATTGCCATTATTGTGCACTTTTGGTATAAAAGGCAGTGGCTGTGAACCACTGGCCAGCAACATTCACATCGGAATAAAGCATGTCTATCCTGTTATCTGCCACCAGAATCTTTTTCAACTACATGACTCACGACCTGCACAGGATGGGACAGAGGGAACTGTGATCCAGCTTGACACCATTTTAGCACATGTTACTATAACAAAATACCATAGGCTGTGGAGATTAAGCAACAGATATATTCTTTCTCACAGTTCTAGTCTGGAAGTCCAAGATCAAGGTATCAGAAATGTAGGTTTCACTCTGCAGATTCTTCTCCTGGTTTGCAGGCATCTGTCATCTCCCTCACATGACCTCTTCTTTGTGCTCTGGATTGGGGAGGAAGTGAGAAGAGAGATACAGATTGAAAGAACTAGCTCTCATGTCTCTTCCTGTAAGGATGCTAATCCTGTGAGGTCAGGTTCCTGCCCTTATAACCTCATCTAACATAATTGCCTCCATAAAGGCAACATCTTCTAATACAGTCACATTGGGGGTTGGGACTTCAACATAAAAATACTGGGGAAGCACAAACATTAAGTCCATAACAGAAGCTATAAATTTAAAATGTGTTATGAATAGAAAAAGCTAAAGTATATTTTGCCTTAGTATTATGAAGTGAACACAGATATTGAGAAAATTTAATTTCATTTAAAAGAATTTCGAAATTTAGTAAGAGATCAAGTGGTTTTTGACTACCTCAACTATTTTCAAGATATCTTCATATATACTTTTTAAATTAATTTATTTTTTAATTGACATAAATTGATTTTACAGGGTATACAATATGTGTGTAAAATGTATGATGATCATATTAGGGTAATTAGTACATTCATCACTGCAAACATTAATCATTACTTTGTGATGACAGCATTTGAGCTTATCTCTTCTGGCCATTTGAGAACATACAATAAATTATTCTTAATTATAGATGTCTAGCAATACCTTAGACCACCAGAACTTATTTGTTCTACCTAGCTTGAATTTTGTATTTATTTGCTATGCATTTTAAAACTTATTCAATCTACTTTTGAAAAATACTCCCCTCCAAAGATATGGCACAAAAATCACTGATGACTCAAGTCCTAAATATAGTATATGTTTACATGTAATAAAAAATTAAATTACTTTAAAAGTCAGGATGTTTTGAATAATTTATCTCAAGGTAAAGCCATTTTTCCATTGCAAATTTTTTATCAAAAAACCATAAAAGCTCAAACTTATGAATTTGAAGCAAGTAAAATAAAATGAAAACAAGTATTCAGTTTTTGTAATTACAAAATAATTGGGCTTATTGCGAATCTGGTACTATTGAGCTCAAATAGAAATTTAAAGATGGTTTCCTTTCATGAACCAACAACTTATCATACGATTTTGTTCACAAGAATGCTATTAGGTTTCTAGAGCATTACTAAGGTGTGTGTTTTACACTTTCCTCATTGTAAGACTTTATAGATTAGGGGAAAAATAGTTTGTGGACAAAAGTATATAACTACAAAAAGCAAAGAGGTGTGTTTACCTTGCAACCAGTAGCACTAGATAATTTTTGATAACCACTCTTCTTCCTGCCCTAGCTCTCCACATTTTGCTTTCTGCGTGAAAGTAGATTATCAGTCTCCTCTGAAAGGCTGTGCTCTGTGGTTCTTCCCTGCCCCAATATTTATAAAGTATATAAAAGACAAAACTTCTGTATTTTAAAAAATTATATATTTATTTGGCATATTTTTTTTTTAATTTATCAGAGCTATATAAATAAATTGTATATTTAGAGAAATTTCTTGTGGCATATATCATATGTGACGTGTATTTATGTACACACATACGTATGGATACACATGTAATATATATGTGATACCCAATAAAGTCTTCTATTTTTGTTCTCTGTAATTGCTAATCTGGGACCAGGATAATATATTCATTTAGAATATTCATTAATAAAAGGAATTCAGAATTTGTCTGAGCTTTCTTCATTAGAACACGTCAAATCTTTTTCATTATCTCCCATCTTGCTTGTTTGGCTCCATAACTTTGCCTACTACAACGTTCTATTTTATAGTGATATTTTTATTAAATTCTTTATGACTAAAACTACCATGAAGAAGTCGTATCGAGAGCAAACTTCTCTGTAAGCCTTAATGTTTCCTGTGGAGGTGGGAAGAATGTGAATTCAACACTATTTATGCTCATACTCTCAATATGATGAAGTTTTTATTTGTATTTATTACATGTTAGTAAAAAATCCACAATAACAGGAGCAAAATATAGAATATAGATCTGTTGCCCTAGGAAGTTACCAATTTCTACTCTCTGTGAAGTTAACTGTCAATGGAAGTTTAATAGATATTTTTAAATGATCAATGATTCTTGTTTTTATCAAGGCCTTCTCTGTCTGGTATTCTGTTCGGTACTGTCCACATTATTACAGAATGTACATATCTGCAGATACATAGAAATATTTAATTTCTAATCAACTAAAGCATACTAAAAATATAACAAGGTTTTAATATTTGACAGACAATGTAAGTTGTCATTAATTACCTTAATGGACATATTGCCAGTGAGTTTGATGTCCTGTGATGACAGTCTGCCCTGTCTTTAGAAAGTTGTTACCGATACATGAGATGATGAAATTTAGATAAACCTAGAATATATTATAGTTTTGGAACTGAGCAAATATTTTCAATTAAAATCCAACTTATGTGTTACATATTTGTCCTAATATTTCTAGCATTTACATTTTAAAAAAGAGGTTTATCCTATCTAGTAGGGGATAGTTGGTATTGTCATATGCTTTTCCTATTCTCAGCTGCCTTTACATGAAGAAAAATAGTAATATCCTTTATCCAGTGAAGGTTTCTGTTTTCTATTAAATGCACTTTTTTATGGAAATTTGCTGCAGAGAAGGTTTTCCCCTCAACAACATTTCTTATATAAAATTTTGTGTTAGTTTGAAATGCACTTAAGAAATTTTTCTACTTTTGAAAAATACCCCCTTCCAAAGACATGTAAATATGGAATCTGGTAAACACATTAAAAGTATCACAGTAAAGCTAATGTTCTCACTAATACACTTACTCTTTATGTGTGTTCATAAATTTTAGGTTGCTTTTTTAATTTCAAGATTTTTCCACCCAAACCAAGCAAACTTATACAAGCAAAGCAGTTTACATGGTATATAATTGCTAATAATAGAAAAAGAAAAAAATAACCAGATACATAAGAACTTACCAATGTGTGAATTCAACCATCTCATTACCAGATACTAATAAAGAGTTTAAAATAACTGCCAAATATAGCTTCTTTTACTTTTCATTACATGGGCTTTCTTCACATAACTTTTTCCATTGTAACGAACTCATTTCAGTAAGGACACTACTTTACATAGTGCAAGATGATTTGTGATCCCCTATCACTATAACTATACAGAAACCCCTGATTGTCCTTTTTAACAAGACACCTGAAATGCTTCCTTGGGGATTTTAATTGACATAACCATATTGCCATACATTCAAATTTGAGGCTGCCGGCTTAATGGTCAAGTAGGTATTTCAATTGCAGATCATTGTTTTATGGGTGGACCTGAAGATTATGACCTTATTTCACTGGAATATCCACTACATAAAATAAGACTGTGAGTGTACAATAAAATTACTATTTTCTTTGTTCCAATCACCATTTTCTCACTCCTTTTAATTGTCTCATTCATTGTAGATCTAAAATGGAAGTAGCTTGTTTCCCTAACATCAGTGTGCTCCTGAATTCTCTGAATATTCTTTCAACTTAATGTAAAAAGTCCATCTACATAAAAGATGGAACTGATAAACTATGAAAGTTAACCTTTTTATAACCAAGAATAAGTTCTGGTCGAATGAACTTTAACATTAAATACTTAACCTCTCTTAGTTTCTTCTGTTTGTAAATGGTGACTAACATACTAAATATCTTAAATTTTCTTGCAATCCCAAAATCTATAATTACATAAAATCCTTAATTTTAAACATTTTAAAATGTGGCTTTCTGATTGTCTCATTGCCTCATATGTAATATATCAAGTAGTTTGCTCTTTGAGTTAATTAAAACAAGTGAATTAAATTCTAGAAAAGACTTTTAAATAATATGTTATATGCTGCCTACCACTATGCCATGCAATTTTTTAAAAAATCATTATTTTACTTAAATATAAATTGTCATCTTTTGACTTTACATAATACATGATGGGGAATATTATGTATCTGAATAGCCCATCATATATAAAAATGACGTTAATACCTCACCATGTGATAAAATGAAACAAGTATAACTATGTCTAAAGAAAAACCATAAGATATAAAATATTTTAGAGGTATTTTGGAAGCAGGAAATGAAAAGGATCTTGAATTTTAGATCTTCTCTAATACTGATACTTTTTTAGAATTTACCATCAGCAAAATTTGATTTTGCTTTGGTCATCTAATATTTAAGAGCTCTTTCCTTTTTGATTCCTAATGCCAGATTTCCCTTAATCTCCCATCCACCCTTTTCTACCTATTGTGTGATCTTCCTTGTTCTGAGGATTATCTTTACTTTAAATAATGATTTTGTCCATTAAGTACTCTCACTCTACAGTCAACTGTTTCTCCTTTCTTGCCTTACCTTAATATAATAAAATCTCCAACCATTTATTACTAGGGTGATTACCATTCTTCTTTTATCTGAAGGGAAAAGTTGTTTCTGCTTTTAAAGTGGATAGGAGCCTCAGCCCCTAATAAAAAAGCCATGTGAAGTTTCATATAGTTTGTATTACTGGTAACTTTATGCTTAAGAATTTTCCCTCTGTAGTAAAACTTAAAAGTATGATGTAGACTTGGAAATCAATGTCAGAAAAAAGAAGTGGAGAAATAATTCATAGCAGATTTGGAGAAACAAAATTTCTAGGTTTTGTGCCTATTGATAAGGCAAAATTCATATGGAACAACAAAAGACTCCAAGTAGCCAAAGCAATCCTGATGAAGGAAAAAAAAAAAAAAAAAACGGAGGCATAATACTATCTGACTTCACGCTATGCTACAAAGCTATCGTAACCAAAACTGCAGGGTACTGGCATAAAAACCAATGCTCAGACCAATGGAACAGAATAGAGAAAACAGAAATCAACTGACATACTCACATCCAACTGGTAAGTACCTTCAACAAAAGTACCAAGGATGTATTTTGGGGAAAGACAGACTTTCCAGTAAATGATGCTGGAAAAACTGGATATCCATGTGTAGAAGAATGAAACTAGACCCATACCTTTTGCCATATTCTGAAATCAACTCAAAATGGAGTAAAGACTTAAATATAAGATATAAACTATAAAACTCCTGGAAGAAAACATAGGAGAAATGCTTCAGAATATAGGACTGGGCAAAGATTTCATGAATAAGACCTCAAAAGTGCAAGCAACAAAAGAAGAAACAAACAAATGGGATTATGTCAAACTAAAAAGCGTCTGCACAACAAAGGACACAATCAACAGAGTGAAAAAGCAACCCACAGAATGGGAGAAAATATTTGTAAACTATACATCAGACAAGGGATTAATATCCAGAATACACAAGGAACTCAAAGAGCAAAAAACTCCACTGTGGAAAAAAAAAGTCCAATTAAAAAAATAGTCAAAGGAGCTGAAAAGACATTTTTCTAAGGATGACAAACAAATGGCCAACAAGTACATGAAAAAATGTTCAACATCACTGATCATCAGGGAAATGCAAATCAAAACCACATTGAGATATCATTTCACCCCAGCTAGTCTGGCTATTATCAAAAAGACAGAGAATAATAAATGCTGGCAAAGATGTGGAGAAAGGGGAACTCTTCTGCACTGTTGGTAGGACTATAAATTAGTACAGCCATTATAGAAAAGAGCATGGAAGTTTCTCAAGCAAGAATAGAGGTAAGCATATAATCCAGCAATCCCCCTTCTGTGTATATACCCACAGGTATGTGTATTAGTCTGCTTTTGTTGTCTACAACAAAATATCTCAAACTGGGTAATTTATAAAGAAACAAAACTTTTTGCTTACAGTGTCTCAGGCTGTGAAATCCAAAGTCCATCGGGTGGTGGTGACAGTGACCCAGGAGTCTCGCATTGCAAGATAGTGAAAGCAGAGAGAGCAGAGAGAGAGACAGACCCTCATCTTTTAAAGTCCTCAGAATCATGCCCCTGATCACCATTTTTTTTTTTTTTTTTTTTTTGTCGTTTTTTTCGTGACCGGCACTCAGCCAGTGAGTGCACCGGTCAGTCCTGTATAGGATCCGAACCCGTGGCGGGAGCGTCGCCGCGCTGCCAGCGCAGCACTCTACCAAGTGCGCCACGGGCTCGGCCCCTGATCACCATTTTTAATCCATTCACTACTGCATGATTGTACAACCCAATCACCTTTTCAAGGCTCCACCTTTCAACTACCATAATAGGAGTTCCCACCCTCTTAACAGTCACAGTGGGGTCTAAGTTTCCAATACCTAAAACTTGACGGACACAATTCTCACCTTTTCAAGGCTCCACCTTTCAACTACCATAATAGGAGTTCCCACCCTCTTAACAGTCACAGTGGGGTCTAAGTTTCCAATACCTAAAACTTGACGGACACAATTCAAGCTTCAATGAGTTTTGGGGGGACATGATTCAATCCACTACAGTATGGAAATCATCATGTTGAAGGGATACCTGCACTCCCGTGTTCATAACAGCTCTATTTATGGTAGTCAAGATATGGAACTAACCTAAACGTTCATTGGCATTCTACTGGATAAGGAAAATGCAGTATATATACAATAGAGTACTACTCAGCCATTATCATTCACAGCAACATGGATGAGTCTGGATAAAATTATGTTAAGTAAAATAAGACAGGCACTCATAAGAGTGAACTAAGCAAGCAAGAAAGATCTCAAAAAAGTTGAATTTTTAGAAGAGAATAGAATTTTTAGAAGTTAGTAGAGTTGGAAAAGGGGGAGGGGAGGAACATTAGGGAATAATTGAGTAAGGAATACAAAGAATAATTATTAGTTGTAATGATGAACATTCTAATAATATTGATTTGATCAGCACATAGAGCACACAAGTACTGATAGGCAACTCTGTACCCCATAAATATGTATAATCAATTACATCTCAATTCAAAAAATAAATTAAATAAAAAGAAAACTACACACCTTAAAGGACATTTAAAAGCAACCTTTTGAATAACAACGTGACAGATTATCTTAGCTGTCTTTTCATCTGTGACAATTTACCATTAAGAATCTGCATAAAATCACTATCTTCAGCATGCTCTGGAAGCTATGCTGTGGTTAAGGGTAAAAGATGAGTTTAACAATTTCAGTCAATTCAACTCAACAAACATTCATGGAGCATCTGCTACATAATAGGAATTTTCTAGGTGGGAAGTGAAATTAAGTAAAACCTAACCTATGCTCTAAGGAGTTCACCATCTAATAGTGGACAAAAGGTCTCATAATTACCTGTAATAGAAAAGAGAACACTATTAAGATGCCAAGACAAGAGCAATTGTGTCAAACTCACAGGATTAGGGAATAATCATGGAAGTGACATCTGACCTGGATCTTGAAGGGCTAGTTATGTTTTCAACAAGTAGAGACAGAGAATTCAGAAGTGTGAAACTGCATTAGTCCATCTAGAAGGACTGACTGCAAGTTATGAGGAGATAAAACAACTAAAGCTGTTCTGGGCTCAGATCTCGAATGTCTACAACACGTAACTGGGGAGTTTGCAATTTAAGTCATTCATGAGCAATGCATTTTTAATTTATATATTTTTTAATTTGTATAAATCTTTTTTTTTTTTTTTTTTTTTTTTTTTTTTTTTTTTTTTGTCACCAGCCGCACCGCGTTCAGCCAGTGAGCGCACCGGCCATCCCTATATAGGATCCGAACCCGCGGCGGGAGTGCTGCTGCGCTCCCAGTGCCACACTCTCCCGAGTGCGCCACAGGGTCAGCCCTATATAAATCTTTCTGAACACTGTTTTTTTCCTCTTATAAGATCCATTAAAAACAACAACAACAACAAACAAACACAAATTAAATGGCTACAGATATCTTTAATTCAAAATTGTAAAAAACCTAAACAGAATTTAAGGGAAAAATGTATAATCTTACTTTTTTCTATTTTTACTAAACAATTATCAAATTATATTATTTCAGCCCGAATTTGGGTATGTATTGAGTGTGCCTTAACATCCTTTGTCTGTTTAAAAATTAGACAAGTAATAAATGAACAAATAGATTCTCAATGAATTATTCAAGTAATACACAAGGGTCTGGTTAAACTAGGCCAATATTTCCTCAAATCCACCTCACTCCTTTCACGCCCTGAAGTGGGACCCTGATAATCACGCACTGGGTATTCTTCTAGCTATTGCAACTACATACATATATATAAAGATATATGTATTTTACTTGTGTAAATGAAATCCTAATATATGTATTGTTATGACTAGTACTTATCTCTAACAGTGATATAGAGATATTTAAATCACCCTTTAGTCTATCCCATTCAAAAATAAAACTATGAAAATTTGTGCTCATTTATTTTTCTCTGCATGTGCAAAAGTTTAGTTTGCAAATTAAGACACTGTAATCTACATACACACTTGAAAGACTTTAAAGAACATCAAGCTTTAAATAATCTGATGCTTAGAATATTTTAAAATAATGATTTTTATGTTATAAAATCATACAAGTTTCTAGCTCTTTTTGATGCACTTTTCCTGCTCCCTTTACACTTCTCTGCCCCAAGTAACTAATGTTTAAAACCTAGACATAAACCTTCCATATGGTCCTCCATAAAACACTGTCCCTCAGTACCCGTGGGGGATTGGTTCTGGGATCTTCCTCAGATACCAAAATCCGCAGATGTGCAAATCCCTGATATAAAATGGTGTAGTATTTGCAAATAACCTATGCACATCCCCCTGCATACTTTAAATAATCTCTATATACCTGTGGCTTTTCAGTTTCTTTTTTTTTTTTTTCTTGTTTAATTAGATAAGAGGAATAAAATCTTGTGCTCTCCTTCACAGCAGGGCGATTACGGTTAACAGCTAAGTTTTGCATATTACATAATAGCTAGAGGAGAGGCTTTTGAATGTTTTTGCCAAAAAAAAATGAGAAATGCATGAGACGATGGATACATTACCTACCCTGACCTGACCATTGTACAACATATATATGTACCAAAACATCAGATTGTACCCCATAAGCACATACAATCACATGTCAATTAAAATAAAGAACAATTTAAAAATTATTTCCTGTTCGAATTGCTTGTTCTTTCAGTAAAATTCTAAAACTAAACTCTCATTCTGTTTCTTCTTATCTGCCTTTTTATGATAATGCCTCTGATGCAGAAGTCACAAGTTGTGAACCTAAGAGTGTTTTTCAAGATTGTTGGAGTTAGCTGGGCCCAGCACTAAACCAGGCTAGGCGGATCAAGCCTGCAGACCTCTCTATTGAGACTGCATGAGTGTCCAAAAATTATTCCTCCAGATTCTGTTAATGCTGCCCTTTTCTGAACCTGCAGAGAGATGTAAATGGCTCGCTCCTGTGCAGATCCTAACCCCATCCCTAACCATTTCCCCATAAATACACCATCTATCCTACTGGGGGCAAGAAAGATCTGAGATACAAATATCCTGTCTTCTCACATGGCCACCTTGTGAATAAATCTTTTTTATTTCTTCCCTACTACAAAGACTGATTAACTTTTCTCACAAAACTAATCACACATTCTCAATACAGGTTTTTGTTTTTGTTTTATCTCCAGATAAATGTAATTTTAAACACTGGCTGAACAAATGATGATTTTTTAAAATAACGAATTCTATGTAAAAGTAACTGCCTAGGCAAATGACAACAACAAGCAAAGAAATAAAATGTAACTACTGAAAACAAATGACCTTTCATACACATAAGAGTATGTGCAATAAATTCAGAAGCAGTAAAGCCACTATGAGGTATCTCTGCAGTATCTTGTAAAATAGATACTGAGTAAAATAACTCTTCTCTGGATATCAAGTTTTTGGTGGTTTCTGCAAATCTTGTATACAAAAATAGCAAAAATGTTTAGAGAAATGCGAATAGCAAAAAATAGCCTAGAAATTGTCAATACTGTGTTTGCTTAGCTCTTGCCTGTGTGTCATAATAAGGAGTGTTCTTACTGAACAAGAAAAAGTCACAAATTCATTCGCACACATTAAATTATGACCCTCATATATTTAGGCCATTCTATTGAAAGTATATTAATAAAGAAAGCTTTAGTGCTTGGGTATTGGAAAATGAGTTTTATTCTATAGAATATACTTGAACACAAATTAGTAGTATTGAAAATAAAACTACACACATACTGACATTGCAAAATGTTAACTATTTTAATGTATTACTGCTAAGGAAACAAAAACATACAGCTACACATAAAATTATTAAATTAGATGGAGCTAACTTTTACTCAACAGACCTCTCAAATAAAAAAGAAATTCTAATTTAACATAACTATTTTGCTTCCCAGACCTTTTTAATCCTTGTAATAGGTTTTTATTCTGTGATTTTTTAAATCCAGTGAGATCAGATGTTAAATCCATTGACAATTAAACACCTGTGCTACATTTCTTTGTGCTGATTCAATGGGAAAATTTCCAGATTGGCCACACATACTCATTAAAACTAACGAGAGCTTTGTGTTTAATTCCCTATGTGCCAGAATGAATATTGCTCCCTAGCGGTCAATAGCCCTTAAATTTTTCTCATTTCATACCTGTTGTACCAACTGCTAATAACTGAATTATGCCATCTGCTTCTCACACAAACTTATCTAAAAAGTAAAGAAAATAAGGAGTAATTTCTCATACAGGAGATTTAACTATACCGTGGTTAAATCCCCTGTATGAAAAAAACACATACAATTATTTCAACATTCTCATCTGGTGTTAATTTTCGCACTACCATTAAACTTAACAAAAGACAATTCTTAAAGAATCTCTATCATAACCCCAAAACAGTGTTAGATATTAAAATTCTTGTGCCTAAAAAGTTTCCTGGGAGGAAGATAAAATGTATGTGATAGATGAGGCACAATTAGGTTAACAAAATGGCTAAATATGCTTAATTAAAAGTAGGAAAATATTTTCCAGGGCTGCAAATTAATTTTTATGTTTATAAAAGAAATACTTTTTTTGTGGCTGACTTGGTAACATCTTTTCTCTCATAGTAGGAAAGCTTTGTGAGGGTTGAAATATCATCCTAAGGATCATTATCTCACCACAATGTCTGGAAACAGGATCAGGTACAGAGTAGGCACATAAATTTTTGTTTTCAACTTTCCTATGCTATCACACTAAAAAAGTGAGTTTTTAGATTAAATATATAATGTGAAAGAATGATGCTTCTAAAATAGCACTTGGTAGGATTGAATATTGCATAGCAGAATAAAACTGATCCTCAAAAATAAATTTACTTTTGAAGGAATCAGAGAGCTTCAGAAACAACAGTGTGTAAGAGGAGAAAAATTCCAAAGAGGCAAGAAGCTTTCAGAAGGAGGGTTGAAAATCTATAGCTGCCTGGAAGACATTGCCTCTCCTGGGCAATGGCTACAGGCTTATTATCAAGGTAAGTCAGTCCTTCAGGCCATTTAATGAATTATGAAACTGGAGCTGGACTGGAAATTAAAGATTTAAGACAAATCCTCTGATAAACAAAGTAGCATGCTTTAAAGCCTCAAGGTGCTTAGGATTAAGACGCCTCACTTGAGTTAGACACGTGAGCATATCAAACACGATTTTAAAGCCCAAGAGGGAGAGGTAAATTAAAACAGGATATTTTATTATAAACTCAACTTCTATTATTTTCCTTTTATTAATTTCTCCTCTTCAATGCCCATTGTTATTTCTTCCGTTGAATGCTTTTTAATTAATGAGAGAATATTTATTATTATATTTCCCTTTATTAACTTAGATATATGTTCTTTCATTATTTATTGAGGTTAGCAAAATTAATGAATATCTTCCTGCCTTGTATTCTATTATTGTCATATACTTAATATTTAATTATATATTTATGATATTTCAATTTACTAAAATGTTATTTAGACATGTTATTTAGAAACATTATGCTGTGAAAAAGAATGTTTAGAAAAAAGAATACATTCTGTGTGGTGCCAAACTGTATAATTACAATTTACATGGAGTCTTAGAATGACAAAAGTAATCTATGATAGCAGGAGAGTTTCCAGGCTATTACCAAGTGAAAACTATTCTGTGTGAAATCAAGCAAACTCACTGCCTGAGGAGGTGGATTTGAGCAGCCCTGGATACCAAAGGAGCTAGAGTTTGCAGAAAAGTGCATCAAAGAGAAAAGCAATAGAAAGAGAAAGAATTCCAGAGATCTGCAAGGACCACTTGACTTGGCTTTTCAGCAGAATACTGATTGACAATGAAGGATCACTTAAAAAGTGAAAGTGAACAGTACATATTGCTCACACAGGGCCAGGAATAGTAACATTTCCCATCAGCCAGTGGGAAAAAAAATCAAAATTGTGAGAATGTGTACTGGGTACATACCCAAAGGAAATTAAATCAATATATTAAAAAGACACCTGTATTCCTATGTTCGTTGAAGCACTATTCATAATAGCCAAGAGATGGAATCAACATAAATGTCCATCAGTGGATGAATGGATAAAAATCTGTAGCATATATATGCACACAATAAAATAGCTATAAAAGGAATTATATCCTGTCACTTGCAGCAACATAGATGGAACTGGAAACTATCATGTTAAGTGAAGTAAGTCAGGCACATGTCAAAGTTAAAAAAAAGAAAAATCACTCGCATGTCAAAGTTTGAAAAAAAGAAAAAGTGGTTCTCATAGAAGTAGAAAGTAGAGTAATGGTTACCAGAAGCCAGGAGGGGAGGGGGATGAGGAGTGGGAGAAGTGGTGGACTTACGGGTACAAAGCTATGGTATCTACCCTAAATGAGTCATTGTGTAGTACATGCATGTATTGAAACAACACACTGTACCCCACAAAACTGTACAAGTAAATGTTAAAATAAAAAGAATTTTTAAAAAATAAATAAGTAAAAAGGAAGGCATAATAATGATATTTTCACACATACAAAAGCTGAAAGAATTCATCAGCAGCATACTTGTACTACAAGAAATGCAAAAGGAAGTCAGTCTTTAGAGAAATGATGGCAGAAGAAAATGTACAACTAAGTAAAATAGAGTTCTGGAAATGATAGCTATATGTAAAAATGCATATGTTTTTTATCATTATTTAAATTATATAAAAGTTAATTGGTTACATAATCAAATATACTAATTGTGCATTTTTTTCTAAAATGGGTATAAACAAAACATAACAACAATAGCATAGAGGCAAGGATGGAGAAATTGAGATATATTATTGTGTTATATTATATATAAAAAAGTATAGTAAAACTTAAAAGTAGAGAGTGAGAAATTAGAGATATTTACTATAAACCTTAAAGACAAAAAATGATAACCAACCCTAAAGAAATCATATTGCCCTAGTTTGTTTGAGCTGTTATAACAAGAATACAGTAGACTAAGTGGCTTATAAACAACAGAAATTTATTTCTCACAGTTTTGGAGGCTGAGAAGCCCAACGTCAAGGTGCCAGTACATTAGGTGTCTGGGGAGGGCCTGCTTCTTGGTTCATAGACACCCATCTCTTGCTGTGCTCTCACATAGTAGCATGGGTGAGGGAGTTTCTGGTGTCTCTTTTACGAGGGTACTAACTACATTCGTGAGGGCAGAACCGAATTATCTCCCAGTAGCGCCACCTTTAAATGCTATCACTCTGGGGATAAGGTTTTAACACAAGAATCTGGGAGGAAAACAAACACTCAGTCTAAACCACATAGTAATTAGGAAATATTGATAGTTTTAAATTTCAAGTCTTTCCACTCTTGAATATGGAGTATTCAGTGGTATAGCAGAAAATGCTTAACAAGTGTTTTCTGGGGTAAAAAATAAATAAATAAATAAATAAAAATTCTCTAATATGTTGTATTTGCTTTTATGGTGAAATACTCCAATCATGATCAGTTTAAAAATATCTCATAATGTCACTGAACAAGTTTTAAAATATATGTACACTTTCGGTTCTTGTAAGAGGGCATGAGCTGGCTCCAGAGGACTATGAAGAATATAACTCCATTTATTCTTTTATTTTTGTATGACTTTTAATTGTGTTATGAATTTTGGTCGTTACTTCCAAAATAATTAATAATAATTATTATTATTTTTGGAATATTAATTTTTGCTTTAAGTTCTCTCTGGTTATTATTAGGGTCACCACAATTGTTTGAGAGTGAAAATTAATGCTTAAAATAATCAACAGGCATTTATTTATCTACATCAGATATTAACTAGTATTATCCATGGTAAACCTGGTAGAGTCACACTGGGTATTTATGGTGTAAAGCAAGATTTGGGATTGAACAGGAAAGGTCCTGATGATAAATATTATAGGCTTCGTGTGATATAAGATCTGTGTAAAAAACACTCTATTCTGTAACTGTAGTGTAAAAGAAGCTATGAATAATGCACAATGGAGTGGGCATGGCTGTATTCCAATAAAACATTTCTAAAAACAATAAGGCAACCTGGCCTGCAGGCCATGTTTGCTGACCCCTCATACAGCACATTTGTGTCACCGTCAAAAGTTTCTTTATGCTCCCTTCAGTGAGTCTTCCTCAACCCCTAGACAAACAATGTTATGATTTTTATCATTAGATTAGTTTTCCTGTTCTTGACCATCACATATGTGTAATCATGTGGTTTAAGCTGTTTTGTTTCTCACATTTTTCATTTAATGCATATTTGAAGATTTATGCATTTTGTTGGGATAAAGTAGTTTTTTATTTTTTATTTCTAGTTATATTAAATTGAGTATACCACATTCAGTGTGACAGATATTCACATGAAAACACCACAATTTGTTTATCTTTTCTCCTGTTGATAGAAATTGAGGTATTTAAAAATTTTTGTTAATATAAATAAAGTTTTTATTTACATCCTTGTACACCTTCTTTTGTGGACATATGTTTTCATATCTTTTGGCAAATTTCCATGAGTGGAATTGGTAAAATTTTTAGTATGCATGTGTTTAACTCTATAAGCATCTGTCAAACTAGTTTCTAAAGTAGATGAGCTATTTAACACATCTACTAAAAATGCATGATAAAAATAGAAAAGAGCTTTTTAAAAAAGTTTTGCTAGTCAACCTATACCCTGGATTGTAACCAGGAATCCTTAAATATCAGTGTAGATCACAGGTCAGTTATACAGAATGTTAATAAAATATTAATGAATATTTACTGAGTATTTCCTAGATGTAATATCCTATACTAAACCTAATTTACATAAACTATATTATTTTATTATCTAAAGAATCTCCTAAAATAGATAAACATTATCATTCTCATTTTATATATTTGGATAACAACAGCAACAAAACAGAGGCACGGAGTAGTTAAATAATTTATTTAACTTGACCCACAGAGATATGAAAATTGGATTTTAAATAAGCATTCTGTTTTGACAACATGCTGCCTTACTTAGCTAATAAGCTAAACTACTAAAAAGAATCCTACTTATGAAGCATTTTTTAGGCCATTTGTAATTTAATGTATTGGCTATGAAAACATTGTTTCAGTCATCTTTGAGGGTCCTACAAAAAGTTTGTGGAAAAATAGAATTAAAAGACAATATAAATCTTTCCATGAACATTTTGTAGGACCCTCACACATAGTTGAATTTTGTTTTTTGAGGACATTTCATATCTTCCAAACTCAGTCACTTGGAAATGTTAGACACTTGGTCATATGACTTAGTTGTATATTAGGTACTTTAAGAAGAAACAAACACAAATCCAATTTTTAATTTTCTTATTTAAACATAGTCTGGCAATCAATAATATGAAAATCACTTGTTTCAAAAATGAAAGATAAATGTCAAAATAAAATGTTTTCAATTAATCTAAGTGTTTTAGTTAATATGTAATACGATTTTCCCCATACAATCAATTTAAAAGATAATGATGTGTTTTCATCTTTAATGTATTTCAAACTCCAATCAATCTGCAACTGATCTTTGAAGATTCACATTCCTGTTCAGCCTAAACTTTCTACATTAATAAAATATTATTTCTGATGAAGAAATATTTAAGCACATTAACTTTGAAGTATGGCATACAATTATTTAAGCAAATCATCAATAATCATAAATCAAATAAGAACTGAAAAAATACACATGTACAGTTTAAATCAAGATTTAAACTTTGGTGTTAACTCATATTTTAATCTCTTTTTAACAAAAATTACTTAATGCAACACTCTTTTCTGAAAGACATCTTTTTTAGAGCTTTTTAACATTATTTAAAATTAGGTTTCTCTCCATAATTGATACTTTAGATTATGGTTTTAAGTTCTTTCTGGTTTTAATGGTAGTTATATTAAAAAAATGCAGTGATTCTTTTTTTTTTTTAATGTAGCTCATGTGTAGCTGTTAGTTCAGAAAATACATTTTTAAAAACACCACTATTTCTTAGTTTCTGTATATTAACGTGTTGATTTTAAAATAGTTTCAAACATTTATGTGATTGATTGTTTTTAAATGAACTCTTTTAATCCAAAAAGAACTTGACAAGGCTAGCACAAAATCACAATATTAAACCTAAGGCTTGTGTGGCATTATAATTTGTGATGTTGCAATCTGTTCACCATATGTAACTACACTGAATAAAAACTTCTGGGCTTTTGCATTTAGAACACTCGTTGTGTTACCTAGTAAGCTTCTTATATCCAACTCCAGAGAGGAAATTTAAACCGATCACTGCAGCTTCATATTGATAATGCCCGGGTACAATACTTTCTCGCATACAGCTGAGGTCTCATTCAGTGCAACATAAAGATGACTCCTAGTGGTCTGAAAGCCAAATAGATAATTGCCTGCTGAACAAATCGTGTCTAAGACGCAGAGATGCAGAATGAAAGAAAACTAGCACTGTTGAACACTAGCTTTGAGAATGGAAGCTTCTTTTGAACTAAAGCAATTTCTTAAATAAAACTGGGAAGGACTTGTTGAGAGTTAAGTACTTTGAGCTGAAGACCTTAAGCAGAGGCAGTAAATGTATGAAATGCTGAAAGTAATGTTTCTATATTCATGATTTTTTAACAACCAGGTTTTACTCAATTTTCTCAGACATTCTGGTTTTTTGTGTGTTATTTATTTATTTATTTTTTTAAGTGAAAATTCCAAGAATCCGTGTCTGCTTTATTAACATAAAACATTGGAGTTACATGTCAAATGTCAATATCCAAAAGATGAAAATTTTAATTCTAGCTTAAAGATACTTTCCAGAATAAACTACTTTTTTGGTGACAAATATACAAGTTCTTTTTGTTTGTTTTGAGAAAGACACAAGTGTACTCTCCCATATTTTTGCACCTAGATATTGTCCCCTCACTGAGAGTAACTCTTTGCTTAGGTAAGAAATGAGGTAAAATTTGGATTTTATGGCAGTAACTGTATGATGAGCTTATGAAAGTCACTAATAACCCAGGTAGCAGCAACAGCAACAGGACTATGACAGCCATGGTACTCACTATATCCAGTGGTAGCTGAGAAAATGAAAGCTGGCAGTGTATAGGGGCTTCATGAAACCCAAATTCTGGGCCTGGGAGATTCAGAATTAAATATGCTCTATCTACTGAGTTTTTTCTTTTTTGTTTTACCCAGAATTAAAATTTTTTAAATAAAAAAATAATCTAGATGTGCAAAAAATATAGTTATTTTTACAGCAGCTAAAATTTATTAAATGCTAAATATATGCCATGCATATTTCATAAATCTTTATATTTGATCTGCATAACAGCTCAGTGAGATAGATAATTCAGTTATCTCTATTTTAAAGGTAAAAATTCTTAGGAAAAAAAATGAAATAAGGTCCTGCCTAATGGCCAAAGTTTTCTGTGTGGAAGAAGTAGAATTTGAATCCATGATTACTTATTTTCTAGCCGGTACTCTTTAAACACTAAGCTACAAAGCATTTCCAGGATGATTGGATAGACATACTATTCCCTATTCCTCCCACTAAAGACAGCAAACAATTCTGGACATTATTTATAAAACAAATATAAAAAGACTCTCTGAAAGGTGGAGAGAAGTCAGACTTCCTGAGGACCTCAAGTTCCAAGGACAGGCACAGTGCTGAGTTCCCCGAATAATCTTTTTGACTCGGATATTACAGAATTAGAATTGAAGAAACCAGCAACCTAGAAATATCAACGGCACAGACAAAAAAAAAAAAAAAAAAAAAAAAAAACAATTCTGTATCAAAGGACTAGGGAAAGAAGCAGTATGGCAATATAGAAACTTCTAGAAAATAACTGCTCTGATCCAGGTAAGCACCAAAGAAAAACAGGCTTCACCCTTACCCACACCAACAAAGGCCAAATGGAGAGCCTACATTTTACCCTCACTATGGTGTAAGAAGGTACTTATCACACAAACCAGGGTAGAGTCAGATACAAGTAGAAAGCCAAGAAATTCATTTCCACCTGGGGATAAGAAGCCCACTGCCTGAGGAGTCAGTGACAGCCTGGAGGCAGCCAGCACTCCCATCCCCACCCAGCACTAATTAGGACCCTCCAGAGTCTATAGAGGCTGTACAGAGAAAATGTATTTCTGTACACACCAAAATACGGATGTCCCTCCCCCATCTTCCACATCAGAGCAATAGTAGAGGAAGGCAGCTAAAGCAGAGGTTTAAGTAAGATTCAGACACTCAAAACATAATACTTCAAACATGAGAGTTTCAATTGAAAATCACACATCATTGGAAAAATCACAGAGATCTCAAACTGAATTTAAAAAAAAACAATTAAGTATTCCAATGCCAAGATGACAGAGAAGTTATTATTATTCAATACAGATTTTAAGGTACATATCATAAAAATCTTGAAGTAAGCAATTACAAACCTAGTTAAAACAAACAACCAAAAAAAAAGAACTAAGCAAGGAATAATTGTTAAAAATTAAAATTAAACTTGCATACAGTAACTAAAATAAAAACTCAGTGAGTGGAATTATCAGTAGAATGGAGGGGCCAGAGGAATAAATCACTGAATTGGAAGTTTGAATAATAGAAATTACTCAAACTGAACAACAGAGAGAACATAGCTGAAAAAATCAAGCAGACTATGACAAAATATCAATACTGGTGTCCTGGGAGGAGAGGAGAATGAGGAGTGTGTAAAAATACAAGTGGAAATAATAGCTAAAATTTTCCAAATTTGACAAAGGACATGAACTTACAGATTAAAGAACGTGTGAACCCAAAACAAGATATACCCAATGACACTCAAATGGCATCTTAATTTCTGAAAACTAAAGACAAAGGAAAAATCCTGAAAGCAGCAAGACAGAAATGACAACTTACCTCTAGGGGAAAACAATTTGAAGGACAGGGGATTTCTCATAAGAAACTATGGAGACTAGAGGAGGTGGCATAATATTTTCTACATGCACAAAGCAAAGAATTGTTAATACAGAAGCCTGCATGCAAGGAAAAGAACCTTCAGTAATGAATGAGAAATCAAGACATTATCAGATGGAAGAAAACTAAAGTAATTTACCATCATGAAACCTACTTTAAATGCCTAAAGAAAATTTTCTAAACATGAAGGGAACAATAAAATAAAAAACCTTGAGAATGAAGGAGAGAAGGAAAAAGACCACAACAGTACATTGAACCTTCAGAAGGAGAGAACAAGCCTAAGGATGCTAAAGATGGGGGGAGAGGGGGATGGGGTTTGAGAAGTGATAGGTCGGGCAAAGGGCATAAAGAAATATCATGATTTGTAAAAAAAATTATGTTAACAATAAATAAAAATTTAAAAAATCAAAAATTAAAAATAAGGAAGCACACAATAAGTAAAAACAGGTAAATATAAGGGATTGTACTTCTCTTGAATTGCTAAAATATGTTTGACAGTCTAAGCAAAAATTACAGTGCTGTCTGATGTTTCAGGTAAATGAAGAGAAAATGGGTAGGACGATTATATTATAAACTGCAGGGAGTTGTGAAGGGACATAGAAGAAGATAAGGTTTCTATACTTCCCATAATCTGAGAAAATAACAATAGTGGTAGACTATTACATATATAATATATATAACATGATGTAAATGATATACATAATAATAGTTGCTCTAGGATATATGTGTATTTCAAAAAGTTTGTGAAAAAGTGGAATTAAAACATAATATGAATCTTTCCATGAACATTTTGATGTACCTTCATATCCTAGGACAGCTATTAGAAAGTTATATAAAGAAATATACTCAAAAATATTATATATAAACAAAAAATAGATTTCTATAAACTGTTCAAGTAACCTAAAAAAAAGGCAATAAAAAAAGACCAGAAACAAGTAACAAAAATAACAAGAAAAAGCAATAAAATGGCAGACTTTTCCCTAATGCATGCATAAATACCTTAAAAGTTATGATTGTCCAAAAGACACAAAAAGACACAACTCACCCAATATAAAGCAGGTAATTTGAATGGCCTTATCACTATTCAAATAATTGAATTTGTATTTAAAAATATGCATTTTTTGGTCAATCAGCTATATGTGCTATTGCTAGCTGTAAATAAAAGCTGTTTTTTAAAGGTTAACACAGTCAACTTTTGTTACAGCCCTTTCATGGCTTCATGTAGAATACATTTGCATATCCACAATATTTCCCTATGGTGATTTGAATTAAAAAAGGAATGAAGACTTGCTGTCTGCGCTAAGTAATTTCATTGAATATATCAATTAAGTTGTTCCATCAATAAACTATTTGGCTTTTGAAAATATTTATGGATCCAGAACTACTCTTTTTCTACTGTGTGCCTCCTATTACTCACCACAAATTTAGGCATACCCTGGGGTATTATCCACTCCTCCTCATCAAACATTTATTGAAATCTTACTACAAGTTATAACCCTATGCCCTGAAAGAGTTTACATTGCAGGTAAAAGTGAGCACTGGTGACGATAGAAATAGAAATTGAAACTAATCAAGGAATTATGCAATATAATCTTTATCTTAATGAATTCTAATCCCACAGTTGAATTGTCTTTCAAGCAACTCCCCTGACACTTCTCTCTCTCTCTCTCCCTTTTTTCTTTCTAATACTTCTTAAACTAGAAAATTAGAACTGAACATAGATTTATATTCAAAATATGTGTGTACGAGAAGGCAGATACTTATTTCGCTTCAGGTTTATATCTGAGTTCAACCCCAGGTTTCTTTTTATCTATACCTGTTTTATAATATACCTTGGAATTCTTGTTTGTCTTCCTTCAGCTGTTTTTAAGTGATTATGTACTTTTTATTTTTTATTTTGAGAACAAGGAGAAAAACATGTATTTTAATAAAGACTACCACTGTTTCAATAGTTCCATATACAATGTATGTTCTTCATCTAGTTATTTGCTTCGGTTCCATTCCTTTTTTCCCTTCAATATTTATGTTCAGTTCCCATTCAGGTTTCCTTCTGATTACTACTTATCTTTAAGTGGGATCAGTTGTTTACATGAATGTGTATGTGTATGCAGATAGAATACAATTTGAGAGGAGTGAAATAGTATACTTCATAGTTTAATTTTTTGCTTCAAGCCCCTCTCCAACAGTTTATTATTGTCTTTATCCTGGGTTAATGCATCTGCTCAGTTTTATTTCTAAAAATGTGAGATTGAAATAAGTCCATTTTTCTGTGTTATAATCTGGTGGCTACTGCTTTCCCGATATATGTATATATATTTTTTTATTATTTTTTTTTAATTATTGTATTGCACTACAACAACTCCTAATCAATCTTCTTGTTAAAAACCTTTCAATAAAGGTGGTTGTGAATATATCACTCAATAATCTGGTATGACAATTGAATTATATTCTTGTTCAATTTTAGTCATATATACAAATGTGGGGGAGAAAACTGAAACTTTCAGTAGTAAATACTATAGATTTTGATTGTAAGTGTCTCATCAAAAGGAGGTCAAAGAAAAGGAAAAAAGAGTTCTTCCTGTTTCTTTGGGTAGAAGATTCAGTGGATGTGTTTAGAAAGAGAATGATGTAATTTCAAGATATTTGTGCAACGCTTACGTAACTACAGTGATGGGCTGCATAAGGATGTTTTTTTCAATGACAGACCACATATACCATGGTTATTAGAGCAATAAGCAATATACAAGAGTACTTCAAAAAGTTCATGAAAAGTTTCATTTTGTCTTTTAATTCTATTTTTCAATGACTTTTTTGAAGTACCCTCATATAGCCTACATGTGTAGCAGGCTATTACACTGTTTAGGGTTACGTAAGTACACTATGATGCTCACACAACAATGAAATAGCCTAACTACACACTTTCCAGAATGTAGCCCTGTGGTTAATGATGTGTGACTGCACGGAAGAGAGATTTCTCCTTGGTCATCTTTTTAAAAGTTACGTCCATCCATTCAACCAGTGCTTAATCATATCTTTCATTGCTCTCAATAAAATTGCCTTACTATTATTTTCTGGTATCCTTTGTAAACCTTAATTACTGAACACAGCTTCCTGAGAACTTTCAGAAAGAGAAGGGAAAAGAAAACCACACTTTAAAAGCAGTATTAATTTTAATGGGTCACTTGGGTAATAGGAAATTACTGCCTCAGTTAGCCTGAGCAATGCTCTTGTGATTTCAAACAGCTAATGCAATTTCCCTATTCAAATTTAATTAACACTGGTATTCAGTGTTCTTGAAGTGATTTTCGGTAAATTTCCAGTTGGCAGTGACTGCTCTTGGTCTCACATTTTCACATTTGCTTGCTCTAACAAGTCATGCAAGAGTAGTGTATTCAGATGCTATCTGCTGCCTTCATTACTGTCATAGTTTTGACCTTCAGTGATGCTGTAGGATGCATGTTCGAGACAAAAGATTTGACAAGCAAATATAGTAATGTTGCAAATAAGCTCCGAGCTTTAAGTAGGCCAAGAAAAGCATGCCCATTGGGCTCACCTGTCGTTGTATACTTCCTGGTCACTCTTCGTAGGAAGATTATTAACGATCAACTAAAAGTTAAAGCAAATATGCCAGATGTGACTGGTCTGTGTGGGGTTATAACTAACATGTACTCTTGGACTCATTGTAAGTGATAATGCTGCTGCGGGAAGTTAGATAGGGAAAAAAGCCAGAGGAGGAAACCTTGTTATTTGCAGATGGGATAACCAGTATGGCCAATTCCCTGAGGACATAGGCATGCACAGCCACAGGAAATAAAAACAGATAGGGAGCTCTGCCCTCACAAAGGGCAGCATTTGTTGGACCTATGAGTTCCCACCCACTAAGGTACCAATCAACGGAGATTACCAGGGCTCAACTAATGACCAAACAACATGAATCCAGCTCAGAGGACTTAAACCCTCGGGAATGTAGCTGTCAGTGCTCTTGAGCAACACTATCCCTGTACATTCTCGCTTTACTAAATAAAAATACTCTTTGCTTTTCACTTCTGGAGTGTCTCGTCCAATTCTTTGTTTGAGACACCAAGAATCCGGACTTAGCTGGAGGAACATGTAAAATTCCCTCAATTTCCCATAACAACACTATCTACTAGTAGTATATCAATATTTTTGGCACCTGGGTGATATAATTTAAGAAAACCACCCATTTGTTATAAGATGGAATCATTTTCAATAATTATCATGTTAATATTTCATAACAGTAATTTCTTGATTTGTTCTTTAGTTTTAAACATTTAACAACTTTTTTAATGAAACACAATTGATTGTACATATCTGAGGGGTACAGTGTTGAATATCAATACTGTGTGCAATATGTGATGCTCTAATCAGGATAATTAGTATAATCAACATTACATAATATAATTATTTTTTGTGGCCTTTTATCAATTTCTACCCCCCCATTAACAACTTTTAAAAGGATAAATTTCAATTTTGAGTATACTATTCAGATTCTGTAGAATATTTTATGTATGAAGTAAAATTTGCTCCTTAACACAAACAAACAAAAAAAGACATTAAATCTTGCAGTTTACATTATATTTCACTATTTAAAATTCAAAAAGCAAAATCTCCAAATGGTCACCTAGAATAAATGGATTGAGATAATTCTAATTCTACTTCTTCATCTTTAAAACAACTGTGATATCTTTATTAATTTTGAATCTACAATTTAAATGAAGGAATGGAGATTAGTACAGGAGTAGAAGACACAAATGGCATCTGGTATTAGCTCTCACTTACAAGGTTACTCTGTTAATTAAAGGTTGGTGTTCCTAAGTCCACATCTTGGGTTCTTTTAATTAACTTTCAGTTATTCTAATTAACATCCATAAAATCACAAAGTTTATTATAGGACAACTAATAAAATATTCTAATTTGAAACATATACGTATGTAGATATGTAAACATATATTAATGACACTCCTTTAAAACCACATAGCATAAAACTTAGACCACCAATATATTGCTTTTCCAGGAAGAATATTATATAATTGGCCTTGTTTAGACTTGCCTGCACATGGGGGTAAAAAAAAAAAAAAAGAAAACTGACTTTCAGTCACTTTTATTCTTTTTTTTTAAGGTTCCAGACAATTCACCTCCACTAGGACATACAGCTCCTCTCACCTGTCCCTTGGTATGGCTGATTTCATATATTACATATTTCTGTGAGTGCGTATGTCTGTGCGTGTGTATGTCTGTGTATGTATGTCTGTGTGCCCCTGTGTGTGTGTGTGTATGCATGTGTGCACTTGTCTTATTTACCCTATTAGGAGATAAGATTCTTGATTGTAGGTTCAGGAACTGATAAAGCTCTGGAATAGATATGAATAGCAATCAGTATGATTGAATGTCTAATTTGAGAATCTTAAATTATCTTAATTTTGTAACAATGTACAGTATATGTAGGATTAATTAATAAGCACTAAGGACACACCAGTAAGAGGGTTCACAATCTGAATAGTTTGTGGAAATCACTTTTGACCATTTGACCTCTGTTTTACATATTTGAAAACAAAATATATTTTTGTTGCTAGTTATAAATGTCACCCTAAATAATTGAAATCTAAAATTTACAATGCTAATGCTAAACACACACACATATAAGCTTGCCCGAAATTTTTACTCAAAAATTAATGGAATTTTGGTGATAGATTCAATTACCTTTGACATCAGGATAATAGATCTTTAAAAGTACAACTGCTCTCAGGTAAGATGAAAATTACAAAACATGTGTGTATGTATATATTCATTTTCTGTTTTACATAATTACTTCTGCTGCTTTTTAAAAAATTTAAACCTTACAGTTTTTTGTAAATTTGTTCTCGTATGCAGTTTGGTATTTGACAATACTCCATTTTATTTTCCAGATAAGTTGGCCCAACACTTTTTATTAGTATATCCATTTTATTCTCACATCTTGAAAATTTATTTCAAGAGGCCAAAACAATTACAATATGCCAAACTAATTTAAGCATTTTAATATATTTCTGAACTTTCTATTCATGTGCTAGTACAATGTTGCTTTGAGATAATGTGGCTTTACATAATTTTTTAATATCTGGTAGTGGCATGTCTCTGTTAAAACGTATCCCAACAAACAAATTAAGATGGACTCTCTGTGGCTACAAAGAGACACTCTAAAACTGACAAACAGCTCCAAATGGCATAGCAGGAAGCAGGGTTAGACACGTATTCCCATATTTGAAAAATATATATATCATTGACTGTCATGAGGCTTTTTGTTCCTGCAGTCAAGCAGAAACCAGCTCCTAAGATAATATCCAATTTGCTACAGCTGGAAAATTTCCACTCTGGCCTTCAACAGCCCCCCTGGCACCAGCCACCAACCCCTCATTTTGGGGGCCTCACTGCAAGTCAGATTGCACAGAGAACTGTCTTTACAGACATTCCTCTCCTAATAAGCCCTGCAAGCCCCAAACAGGCTTCCATGGGTTTATGGAGTTGGGACACTATGTGTCTTCCATGGAGCTGAATTCCACCTCATTTTAATACTAAATCTCCACCCCCGAATGAACATGGAGCATATATTTAGACACTGTATGTTTACCTGCTGCACATGTGCAGGACTTCCCTCATAAATATTCATAGAATTTCCCTGAACCTGCTGAATATGTATGTTATTCTGACCCTGCAAGACATTAAAAAAAAAAAAAAAAAAAAAAAACAGTTTCTCCCTCCTTTCTTCCAATTTTCCCAGGAGTTTACATGTCCCCAGTCTGCAGGTTGTATCTTTCCTGGAAAATAAAGTTTCTCTTTTTCTTCCACCACACACCTTATGGTCATTTGTTAACACTCCTTTGTACTAGTCTTCTTTCCCACAAATTTACTGCTTGTTAATTTATCCAAGAATTTTTAAATGATGCATCTAAGTTCGGCTTATCTCTAGTTTTCTTTTTATTCAATACATTTTGGTACCAAAGTTGTTTCCTTCAAATAATTATACCAGTGTTTTCCTTTATTTTCTATGCTACAAATTGACTTAAATAACATTAAGATGAATTATTAGGATGTTTGGAAGAATTTCTGTACAAAAATACTCTGGGATTGATGTTTTATGAGTGAATAGAAATTAGAAGTTTTTCTTTCATTTTATTATAGAAATTGGTTCCCTTTTCATAATTTCCATTTCTTCTAGAATCCTCTTGATAAGTTTCTGTTTGTAGAAATAGGTATTATTTGTAAAAATAATATTATAAGTATTCAGCTACTACAGTTTTGATTTATTCTGTAATCCAAGAATTAAAAGAAAATGATTTGGTTTGCTCATTATTTGTTAATTATCACGTGTTTGGGACACTTTGTTTTCTCAATTTGTTTTTACTGTCTTGTCCTCCTACTCTTTATCAGAAACTGGTATTGTGGTATGTTTACTCTTTGGCTATTATTGATATTTTATTTGTGACCTACGAACCACTCAGTTTTACAATGAGATTTGGGTATTTCACATCAGGATGGTCCCTTACTATCAGTAGCATTACTTTGCCACCAAAATTGATTTCTGTATATTAATCTTGTATCCCACAGACTATATGAACCCTTTTATTAGTGCCAATAGATTTTTTGGAAAGTTTCTTGGTATTTTCTACATACTATAACACACCATTTACAAATAGAGATAGTATTTTTTTTGTTTTTTTCTGCCTGGATGGTTTTTCTTTTTTTGTTACTTAATTACTCTGTCTAAAACTCCCAGCACAATGCTGAATAGAAGTAGTTGAACAAAGATCCGTCTTTATGATCTTAAGAGTGGTTTTATCATTAATACAATGTTAGCTGTAGGTTTTTCATAAATATTCTTTATCTGGTTGAAGACATTCCCTTCTATCCCTAGTTTGTTGAGTGCTTTTATTGTAAAAATGTGTTGAATTTTGTCAAATGTGTCCTCTGAGTTTATTTAGATGAACATGTGATTTTTGTCTTTATTCTGTTAAGATAATGTGCATCAGTTACAGTTCAACTAACAGGTGCAGAACTAGTAAGAGAGATATTCTATGAAAATTTGGGGGAGAAATTTAAGCTTGCAACATTTGTGGGGACTGCCTAGACAAGTTCAAAATCCATAAAGTAGGCTATAAGGAAGGACAGGCCAAAACTTTAGGCCATAGGCTGAAGCTACTATCTTTAAGTAGAATTTATTTTTCTTCAGGGAGGGCTCGGCTATGCTCCAAAAGCTTTTCAACTGATTGAATCAGACCCTCAAAAGTTATCTAGAACAATCCCCCTTTCTCAGTCAAATGATTATAAACTTTAATCACATCTACAAAATATCTTCACAACACTTAGTGTTTTATTGATTAACTGGGCACTGCAGCCTGGTCAGCTTGACACATCATAAAATCATCCCATTTTGTGTAACACTGAGTAATTTTCACAAGTTAAACCAAAGTTGCAAATCTAGAATAAATCCTGCTTGTCCAGGGCAAGAGTTAATATTTGTTTCCACAAATAAGGAAATTTAGACTCAGTGAAATAATCTCACTTGCTCAGTGTTACAATGCTTGGAAGTGACAGAGCTTAAATTTAAACTCAGATTCTGTGACTGCAGTGTTGTCGGTCTAACTCCCAGTTGAAATATAGATTCTAAAGTTCTAAGTAAAATTTCAAAGCCTAAAAGACCTCAAACGCACAATGATTTTCTGAGTATTAGATTTCAGATACTGTTTAAAAAAAGAGGGGGGACAGAAAAAATATTATCACATTTTATTTTGTCAATCAACATCAAATGAATAAAATACTGTAAAAAAAATAAGTGCTATCAACATCATCCTATTTTCTTGAATGAGATGTTGACCTCAAGAAATTGGAAGGGCACAGTCTTAAAGTTATACAAAGGAACTTATCTCACAAGAGACAGATGTTAGCCTTTAAGGGAGAAGTAAATACAGGCTACATTGCAATTATAATTATTTTCCTCATGCGATTGTGCATGTATAAAAATGTCTTGGGCTTTAATTTTAGAACTACTGGTTTATAAGTAATAATGATGAGAGAGGAGCAGAATAAAAGACATTTGGGTGGGATGGGCAGGGCAGGAAGTATCAAAGAAATTGTAGAGACCTTATTAACCCGAAAAAATACAAGAATCTGACAGCTGGCTTTCATCTCCAATCTAACTAAAATGTTTTTAGGTTAATCCTAGAAAAGGGCCATTTTCTAAAATGTTTTCAAATAAGTTCTAACTTCAAATTTGTATTTGTATAAATATATTTATATATTTAAATTTATATAAATGTATATTTATATGAATGCTGTTCTGCAATTTCTTTCTTAGAATTACACTAGTGAAAATGACAATGTGAAACTTCATTGGGAAGACAGTTGCCAATGTCAGAATAGGGACATATGATCTCTCAATCAAAGAAAGTTAACAATCAAATAAGTAATGAAATACTTGTATTAATCTATGTTTTGTGTGTCTTTTCAGTATGAAAGCAATGCTATGATGTGCTTAATATTTAGATTACTTTGTAGCAAAATGACACCCTGACTGCTCTATTACCACAGTACCAACTGGTTTCAGTGCACAAAACTACAAATTTTGGTTGAACATCCTCAATCCCTGCATATAACATTTAAATACCAGCATTACAAGATCACTGACTGTTGGCATCAGAACATTATAACCATTCATTCCATAGAAGTAACAGGAAGGCAAATTGTGGTGGTAAAATCCAAGCATAGTGGTGAAGTTTGTTTCAGGTCATGCTTTAGGATTAAGTTTCTGAGAAAACATAGGCAGTTTGTTAGCAAAGCAAATGGATTTTATATTTAGAATCCTCATTAATAAATATTAAATGTTATTAAAAGGTTAACAATTAGGCTTTAAAATAAAACCCATACTGAACGATATTAAATTGACATAACTCAGTATGTTAATAAAGTGACTTTACTCAATATACGTTTCACAATTTAAAAAAAAACAAACACTATTTTTAGATGCTAAAAAATATTACATTAATTATCATTTAAGATAAAAACATTGTTTAACTAAAGGTTAAAAGTGTGCTTTTTCTGTTGTGAAATGTCAGCAGAATAATCATGGTAATCTGTGACATATTCTAAAAATTCTTGAGTAGAAACATCTCTTGGGTTAGTTTTAAAAGTATTAAGATTATACTCGGATCACAGGAGTTTTAATCTGGACTGGTCACTGCACCTCTCTGAACCTCAGCCTTGTTTGTAAGATGAAGGTTTTGTCTGTGATCTCTAAGATCCTCCCATAAAAAGTAGGCATTTTACCTCCCAGAGAAGGAAATTTCTAATAGGAATTGACTTAAAATAATAATTTCTTGCCTATCAATTAATGTAATAAAATTTTTAAAAAATTTGATTTTACATGGCAAATTTAGCCAAATTTTTTTTTAATTGGCATTATCGATTGCTTGATTATTATAAATATAATAGTGTTGTGTCCAGAAGTATAGAAGGAAATTTAGGGAAAATCCTGACCCTTCAGAAATTTATAGTACAGGAATCACATATGTAAACTAATCATCTAAATTAATCTCAATGAATCTATCATAGACAGATAGGTTAATAGATGGATATAGATAGTGTTTATAACAGAATGCCTGGAACTGGATAATTTGTAAAGAAAGAATATTTATTGCTTGCAGTTTTGGAGGCTGTGAAGTCCAAAGTCCAGGAAACACATCTGGTGAGGCCCTTGTCCTTGGTGGTAACTCTACAGTGATGCAGGGTATCATGTCGCAAAATAGCAGAAGCAGAGAGAGAGCTAAACTCTTCATTTGCTCTCCTATTAAAGACATCAGAACCACTTCCATTATTCCATGAATGGGTCAATCCATTCAGGAGAGTTCAGTGCTCACAATCTAATCACCTCTTCAAGGCCCAGCTTTTCAATTACCATAATAGGATTTTCCACCCTTTTAACACTGTCAGGGGGGATCGAGCCTCAGTGATTTTGAGGGGGATATCCAACACATAGCAGATAGATAGATAGATAGATAGATAGATAGATAGATAGATAGATAGATAGATAGATAGATAGATAGAGATTCAATTTTGCTGTACTTCAGAATTCAGGGCTTTTCCAAGCAGTAAAATTCAAAGCTCATTAAAATGTAAAAATCTAAATGTAAATTTGTTTTGTATCTCTTATTAACATGCATAATATTTTCCATCTGAACTTTAAAGTTTTGCTTTTATCTATGGAAATTTTCAACATGCTTCTTTCAACTTTAGGGCTTAAGTTTTAAAACTTAAGCATTAGCACCTAAATCTTCCTCTTTTGATTGAATCTATATCTATCCTTGAAAATCCTGTAGTAAAAGCATATGATTATATATCAATAAAAGTTTTCTTGTTTTTGAAAGTAGTGCCTTTATGATTCAATTTATTCTTGTGTTTACTCCAGGTTCGCAGTGAGATTTACTTATTATCACCAAAATTAGGTCCCCAATAAAAGATTCATTCCAAGAAAATTCACTATTTATTTTTCTAGTCTGCTATAGGTATTTGTGATGATTCATTTTATATATCAACTTGGTTGGGCCATGGAGTATCCAGATATTTGGTCAAACTTTATTCTGAGTGTTTCTGTGAGGGTGTTTTTGTATGAAATTAATATTTATGTCAGTGGACTTTGAGTAATGTAGATTGCCCTCCAATAATATGAGTCTCATTTAATTAGTTGAAGGCTTGAATAAAACAAAAGACCAGCTCCTCTGAGCAAGAGAAAATTCTCCAGCAGACTGCCTTGGAAGTTTATCTACAACATTGGCTCTGTCTTGTTCTATGAGTTCCAATTGGTACTCAAATTGGAACATCAACTCTCCTGGGATTCCAGCTTGCTGATTTTGGAATCGCCAGCATACACATACACACACATACACACATACACACACATTCTGTTGATTCTGTTTTTCTGGAGAATGCTAGCTAAAATTTATTTTGGTGCTAAAAACAAGTCTAGAGAAACAGAATCTTAAAGAAAAATTTTCTGAATAGGTTCTGAGGTTTCTGGAATTGGCTCTTTAATCTGATTAGATTTAAAGACACCAATGACGATTTTCAATAGTAAAAAGAGCACTGATAGTTTGTGATGTGATTTGGCAATAGAAATATGCAAAATTATTCACCACTGGATAATTTTGATCAAGCACTTATGAAAAGCAAGAGTCTGGATGAGCACACATGGAATACTTTTGAACATTTTTGTCAAAGTAATCAGTAAAATGAGATTGGCTGGTTGCTACTCACATTGCTGGACAAAGTACGAAAAAAAGGACATGTCCAGGGATTTGAATTCCCAGTTTCCATAAATGACCAGAAAGTTTCTATATGTGTCTTGAAAGAGATCATTATCTCCCATAGATTCAGGTTTGAGATTGTTGAAAACCAAATTCATAATCTCATCCTGTGAACTACTGAATTACAAGGCAAACTGAATTTTTAGCCTCTCAGGATGTCTACTGTTAATGGGAGGGCGTTGATTGGGAAGGAGTGTGATGCTAAAAGTTGGAATGGAAATGTGGAGAAAGACTCTGATGAAGCTGGGTATGCTGAGCCCCAAATTCTGAAGAGTCTTCTTTGCCAGTAGAATCACTCCCAGTAGAAGAAGGCTCTTCACTACCATCTGAAGGGATTAATCTTGCGTTGCCTGATGAAGCTGTAATGGCCTCCCTTGAGGCAGTTGCCTCGCAAGACAATGCTAATTGCTCAAGAAAGGAAGCCACATCTGGTGCAGCATTAATGAAAGGGGGCAAAGCTTCAATTTTAGGACTTAAAGAGTAAACACAGTGTTGAATAAACATATTGTAACCTCAAATATAATTGGGAGATAGTTCATTTTATCATAGTATATTTCCAAGTGTTACCCAATTTCTTACCATAATAATTATATATTACTGAGAAATAAATACAAATTACCCCCACACTCAGTTGCTAAAAATAACAAACATTTATTATTTCAGTTTCTGTAGATCAGGAATCTGGGCACAGCATATGCTGGGTGCCCATGTCTCAGGGTCTTTCACAAAGTCGCAGTCAAGGTGTTAGCCAGGCCTGCAGTTTCATCCGCAGTCTCCACTGGAGAAGATCTATTTCCAAGATCACTCACATGGTTGTTAACAAAATTCAGTTCCTGATGTGTAGCTGGATTAAGTCTTCAGTTCCTCAAGATCTACAGGCCAGATGTCTCTTTTAGTTTCTTAAACACATGGGCCTCTCCAAAGAGCATCTCAGAACAGGGCAGATAGCTTCATGAGAGCAAGAAAGCAGGACAGCAAGACAGAATGTCAGTAAGACTGACAGGGAGTTCAATTGTGAGGAATATTACAGTCTTTTGTAATCTGATCAGGAAAGTAATATCCCCTCACTTTTAATTTATTCTAGTTGTTCGAAGACAGAGGGTAGGTATAGTCCACACACAAAGTGAGGAAGATTACACAAAAATGAGACTATCACGAGGCAGGAATCATAGGGGATCATTTTTGAGATTTGCTTACACACTTACCATAAGGAAAACTTCAATTTTCTTTACTTCATTCCTAATGTAGTATCCCCTTCTACTCTGTAGGTTCTTTCTGTCTTTGGCATAAAACTAAAAACCAGTATTTCAAATGCATTTTAAAATATTTAATTTGCTTCTCACAGAGTAGTCAATCGTGGAAAAAGAAATGGTTTACTCTGGAAACACACTATTTAAATTAAGTCACTTGCAATTAATTCAAAAGATGTGATTAAGTACAGGTTGGACGGAGCACAGGGTTAGAAAGGCAACAGACAGCTTTTGAATTCTTACCATCATTTTCTCCATCATTACCACATTTAAAAATGCATATTGTACTTGAATAGTTATTATTATTATATATCAGATAAAAAATTTCTAGATAAACAAAAGTTTTCAAAACTATTTATTTCTTTGGTAATTTTTCTGTACGCTCTTTTGAGTGAGAGCAAAAATTAGAGTCAGTATTTTCCAGTAAAAATGCAAAGAAGTACAATCATTATGAAAAACAGTATGGAGGTTTCTCAAACCACTACAGATAGAACTACCAAATGATCCAGCAATCCTGCTACTGGGTATATACCCAAAGGAAGAGAAACCATCATGTCAAAGTGGTATCTGCTCTCCTGTGTTTATTGCAGTTCTATTTACAATAGCCAGGATATTGAATCAACCTAAATGCCCATCAATGGATGACTAGATAAGGAAAATGTTGCATATATGCACAAAGGAATACTATAGATATAAAAATGAATGAAATTCTGCCATTTGCAGCTACATAGATGAGATTGGAGAAAATTATGTTAAGTAAAATAAATCAGGCATGGCAAAAGAAATATTGTATGTCTTCACATACAGAATAAGAAAAAAAAAGAAAGGAAGGAAGAAAGAAAGAGAAAAAAAGATCAAAATAATGTGTTGAATTTTCAGGAGACAACAGAGCTGTGGTTACTAGAGGCAAAAAAAGGGTGAGAAGGAGGGAGCTAGGGAGAAATTGGTTAATGGACACAAGGAATGATTACATTCTTTAATGATGAACATGACATTTATCCAATTTGATCATCATACGTTGTACACAGGTATTGATATTCAACTCTGTACCCCACAAATATGTTTAATAAGTTATTTTTCAATTAAAAAAATGTAGTAGAAAACAAAACTACAGAAGGGAACTTCAGCAAAGCCAAAAAATAGTGTACATAAAGATTAATAAAGTTGAAAAACCTCTGGCGAGATGGATTAAGAAAAAAAAAGAAGGCAGAAACAAACTATATTAGTGTCTGATGAAGAAGCAAAGAAAAGATGCTCACCAAACTGAGAAGGTGTCTTAAGACCAAAAAACAAAGCCCATCAACATATGAATGGATAAACAAAATGTGATATATATATATGCAAAGAAATATTTTTCATCTTTAAAAAGGAAGGAAATTCGGACACATGATACAACAGGGATAAACTTTGAGGACATCATGATAAGTGAAATAAGACAATCACAAAAAGACAAATACTGTAGGATTCCACTTATATAAGGTACCTAGAGTAGTCAAAATCATAGTGACAGAAGGTAGAATGGTGATTTCCAGGATCTATGGGTAAGGGCCAATGGGGACTTATTTAATGGGCTATAGTTTTGCAAGATGAAAAGAGTTCTGGAGATGGAAAGTGGTTATGGTTGCATAACATGAATGTACTTAATGCCACTGAAGTGTACACTTAAGAAGTGGTTAAGAAGGGGTGACAAATCTTATATTATTTAACCACTATAATTTTATTTAATTAAAAGCAAATTAACAAATTTGAAAGATCTTTTATCTGAAAAAAATGCAAAGGAAAACCAATTAATAAAATTAATCTGATAGGTCTCTAAATGTTGTTTAGTTGAAACTGATGTCTTATTAAAAAGACAAAGTGAAAACAGAGGAAATTGATATTTTCAATTCTAGAACACACTTACACTTTTTTGTCTGTTTGTTTGTTTTTGTCTTTTTGTGACCGGCCACACCGCTCTCAGCCAGTGAGCGCACTGGCCATCCTTATACAGGATCCGAACCCGTGGCAGGAGCACTGCTGCGCTCCCAGCGCCGCACTCTCCTGAGTGTGCCACAGGGTCGTCCCTTACCCTTTTTATTTATTTATTTTTTTAACATATTTGCTTTCTCTCACTACATATTAATTTGGAGTTTATAGAATTTTGTGTAAGTGAAGTTAAGGTTTTTGTATACTTTTTGAAGGTTCTGGTTTCTTTCACTTGACAAAGTTATTTTTAGATTCCTCTAATGTGGTATTTATCAACAGTCATTATCATTATTTCCCTGTTATTGCTGAAAAGTATCTAACTGTATGAATATACCACGATTTGTTTATTCATTTACCTCTTAATGGACATTTGGACGGTTTCCAGGATTTAGCTAGTACAAATAAACCTGCTAAGAACATGCACATACTTTGTACATGCACAAATCTTTGTACTCACACTTGCTTTTATTTTTTATGGGTAAATGCATAGGAGTGAAATGGTTGGAGCATATGCTAGATATATATTTAAATGTTAACAATATAATGAACTACCTTTTTTTTTCAACGTGGTTGTATTATTTTAGATTTTAATCCACATGGGTTTTAATTCAAATGGATTTTAATCATTCCACTCTCAATAGCTCTCAATTCATTGTAGTTTGTAGATTTTTTTTTTTTTTTTTTACAATTTGTATATTGTCCCATTCCTGTTTAAGTTAATTTCCTTAGAAATTTGTAGATCATCTGAAGTATTCATTGTATATTTGCTGCTTGGCATACATATAAAAGCCATTTTATCCAGAATAACATGTTGGTGGAGTCAGGGTTTACCATCAATAATTAGTATTTCAATTCGTACAAGTAAGATGATCCTTAACATGTTCACTTTAGTGTGTACAAAACAGAAGCCCCAAATCAAACAAATGTAAGCATGAAGCAAAGCATGCCTTATCAACTTTGATTATTATTTCAGAGTATGGCATTAATAAATGTTATAAAGAAATATAGCATTACTCCATGTGAAATGACCTAAATTTTTTAAATGATCAATAGCTAAGTTTGTTCAGCATGCTATTGGGCTGCTGAAAGACACATATATTCCCAATCTATAAAATATCAAACTAGAGGAGACCTAAGTGAGTGGGATTTGGGAGTCATCATGGGAATGATTCTTGAACAAATCAAGGTTTAATCTCAAAAGGAATAGAAAGTATCTTTCATTTTTTATTTAATTTATTTCTATATTCTCTTTTTTTCTCAGTCTAGATTAAAGGCTTATCAGTTTTATTTTTTAAAAAAGCTAACTCAGTTTTGTTGATTTTTCTACCGTTTTTGCATTCTATATTTGATTTATTTCTTCACTAATATTTATAATTTTCTTCCTTTTTAAATTATCTTTGATTTCATCTTTGACTCAGCTGTTGATCAAGAATGTGTTATTTAGTTTCTACATATTTGTAAGTTTTCCCATTTTCTTGCTGTTATTGATTTCTAGTTTCATTTCATCGTGGTTGAAAAAGGTATTTGGTATGATTTTCTCTTCTTAACTTGTTAGACTTGTTTTGTGACCTAACATATGATCTATCCCAGAGAATGTTTTTTGTGCACTTCAGAACAATGTGTATTCTTCTACTGTTGGGTAAAAAGCTCCATATACGTTTGTTGAATCTATAAGGTCTACAGTGCTATTAACATCTGCTGTTGGCTCTGTTTACAGTAGCCAATGTAAATGTCCATCAACAGATGACTGAACAAGGAAAATGTGGTATATATACTCAATAGAATACTATTCTGCCATAAAAAAGAATGAAATTATGCCATTTGCAGCAACATAGATGAACTTAGAGAAAATTATAAGTGAAATAAGCCAGGCACAGTAAGAGAAATACCGCATGTCCACACTCATAAGTGGGAACTGGGGTGGGGGAGAGAGAGAGGGGAAAGACAAAAGAAAAGAAAAGAAAGAAAGAATCACAATAATACATTGTACTTTGAAAAAAAAGAACAGAGCTGTGGTTATTAGAGATGGGAAAGGGGACAGGGAGAGAGGGGGAACAGGAGGGGGGTTAGGTAGAGATTAGTTAAGGGTCGCAAAGATTGATTACATTTTGTAAACATGAGTATACTATTTATCCTGATTTGATGACCATATTTTGTACACATGTATTGATATTCAAATCTGTACCGTACAGATATATACAGTCAATTATGCTTCAGTAAAAAAATTAAATTCACAGTGGAAGCATTAGGCAGTTATTTAGTATCATAGAATTCCACTTTATTAGCAAAAAATAAACACACACACACAAAATCTGCTGCTGCATTTTTTACTATTCATCTTATGTGGCTTCGTATTTTATTTCAAAGTATACTAAATATACCTTGAAGACAAACCCTGCTACATGATTTTTTTTCTGAATTATGTTTTCAAACACTTAGGCATTTAGTACATACCTTGGATACTTCCAGAAATCCCTCTCAGACTAAAAATTTAAAAACTAGTCTGCTTCCAATTCATTACCATTAGTATGTATTTTCTAATTTATGTCATAAGAATCTTATGTGTGTGTCTGTGTGTTAGATGTTTATTACTCAATTTTAAAAAGTTATTTGCTTATTTTTACAAAAAAAGGGCTCTTTCCTATTTATTTCACATGGTTAGCTGTTATCTCTATAATTAGACCAGATACTACTTCTATATAAACACAATTTTGTCATTGTTATCTAAACTATATACTCCTGAATAATATTAAGTCTACAATAATCAAGTATAAATGTCTGTGATTTGTCACAAAAAATCACATTGAATCTGATATTGGATGATTAATGAATCTTGTAGCATTACTTCTATACTATCATTAAAGCTTAATTTTTTGGTCATTTTTTCATGTGTTTATTAAGTAAAAATATATTAATTACCTACTACACCAGGAAAATATCTAGAAATAAGATGATTACAAAGATAAATAAGACTTGGTCCCTAAAATAATACAAATAATAATAGCAACTAACATTTATTGACTATGTGACAGCAGCTCTTCAAAACACTTTCAAAGTATTAATTCATTTTTTTTAGACTGATTGGTAGTCTTTTTTAAAAAAATTATTATTCTTTAAAAAGATCAACAGAACTTGCAAACCTGAATCTAGACTGACCAAGAAAAAAAGAGAGAAGATAGAAATTACTAAAATCAGAAGTGCAGCAGAGGCATGGTAGAGCAGTTGCTTCTTCTATTACACTGGAGTGGGCTTTGGAGGGAGAGACGTCCTCTACTTTTCCCCCGTCTCCCTTGGTGACTCTTCTTGTGTCACTGAAGTCGGGTGTCTGGCGGGCCACCTGCATGATAGCTGTGGTTACTGCTGTGGTATCAAACCACTTTTGTGGCAGCATGGCTGTGGTGGTGGCTGTGGTGGGCCACACACAAAGTGGTGTTTTTGGCGTGCTCCTTGCTTGTTTCCCATTGGGACATGTTGCCCTCAGCTCCTGCTTGGGACTCTGGGTTTGCTCTGTTTCTTGCCTGCATCTGGGCAGAGGGAGCTGACCCTCGGCTCCAACACTTATTAACAACTAACAATTCTTTAGGAGCAAAAAGGGTGTATATGTATGTATGTGTCTGTTTGCACTTAAGATGCATATTGAAGAAGCAAAAATTGGTGGGCACAAAGGAAAGAGACAGATATTTGAAATTCAAATGATTTTGTTAAGGCTTATACAAAATAGGTATGACTAGTGAGATCCAAAAGTAGATAGTGATATCTCAGGTTCTAAATAACAGTGGTTATCACCCAGTTGATATTCAAAATGTATTTTTAGGGCCAACCCCGTGGCACACTCAGGAGAGTGCGGCGCTGGGAGCGCAGCAGCGCTCCCGCCACGGGTTCGGATCCTAAATAGGGATGGCCCGTGTGCTCACTGGCTGAGTGCAGTGCAGCCGGTCACAAAAAAAAAAAAAAAAAAAAAAAAAAAAAAAAAAAAAAAAAAAAAAAAAAAGACAAAATAAATAAATAAATTAAATAAAATAAACAAAATGTATTTTTAAATAAAATAATGTAACACATATTCTCGAAAGGTTCCAAAATAATCATAGTCCTCTTTTATTGTTGCTTTTTAAAAATGTTCAAGTATTGTAAAAAAGTAAGAGGAAAGAATTAGTGTAAGAAAAAGATAATGCTGTGTAAGTTACTATAAGTGGGATCTTTTATTACAAAGATAATTATACCGCATTGTAGGTTTTCTTTATAACTTATCATTGTTCCTATGGCAATCATTTATCTTTTCACATGCTTTTATGTAAAATATCTGATAACCTAGAAATTAGTTCATCTCTTCATTATATTTTTCCATGAAGAATTTAGCATGTTTAGAAAAGAAACAAGATGTAAGGAGATTTGTTGTGTACTCAAATGTAAATCAAGATGCCCTAGGCAGTCACTGACACCTCCAAATGATCTAAAAGTCCCAAATAAATACAGCTTTTGCTCATTTATTATGCTTGCAAGCAGAAATCAAATACATGTTTTTTCATTGTTCAGAAAGTTACATTCTTCAAATAATAATTTTATTGCTTATCTGTTGAATAAGAATTACTAGTTACATCTACAGAAATATAGTAAAATATTATTTTACTTAGAAAGATCTTTTTTTTTTTCTTGGAAACACAGTGGTGTTGCCAAGATTCTAAGTGAGAACTGTCTAATTAAGCATTTTATATATAAACCTCTTGGAATTTAATGTTTATATCTTGAAGGTTTGCAGTCATAGAATTTTAAAGATAGAACTGTATTAAGCATTATTGCAGTCTAAACTTTTATAATGAGTTAAAAATTTTTTTATAAAGTGTGATTGAGAAATATACCTAAGATTCTCTATTTCCTAGGAAGTTTCTTTAGTATCGATGAGAGTTTTAAAAAATAATATTTACTTCTCACGACCACAAATTACTTGTATAGAAATCCCAGGGAAAATAAAACAAGAATGAATATTGCCTGCTAAATACAGTCTGTGAACTACGGAATCTTATTGAAAATAAACAGAAATTCAAAAGTCCCCATGTCCCACAGATTCCACAAATTGTACTGAATCACAAGTCCAAGAAAAACCATATTGTATACAATCCAGCTTGCCCTGTAATCATAATCACATTGTAGCACTGTCAGTTCCCTGGTTTTGATAATGTACCACAGTTATGTATAATATTACCACAGGGAAAATCCAAATGAAGGCTACACAGGATATCTCTGTACTATCCTTGCAACTTCCCAAGTGTGTAACTATTTTAAAATGTAATTTTAAAAAAAAAGCAACAATAGTAATAGCAAAGATATTTCATGAATTAATGGAAAACTTTGTCACCAGGAGATAAAACAAGGTTGGAAGTTGTATGTAATATTTCTAATGTCCCCTTGGAATTTTTCTCCTTCTCAATTCAAATGCCAATTTATCTGGAGCATCACCTATAAATGGGCTGATCTATGAATCTTAGTATTATATAGTATTAATATTTAGGATTAGTGTATTAATGCTATTTGTACATTAAAAAATGTTTTCCAAGTAGTACTAATTTTGTTACTAATGCTATTGATAGGCAGACAGAAGTGTAATAGTACAGAGGTATAAGAGAACTGAGGATACACTGTGACTCACATGTAACTCTGTACTGTGCATATTAGACTAAACAGTGACAGGAGAAAGAAGAATAGGCTGTGGAGGGTGACAGATTCATCTACAAAAGCTGTCAGTATTTTATTTCAATCCACTAAGAGTCAACATAGTCTTGTAAGCCATCTGAGCTTTGTCTTTTTTGACACTCTCATGAATTGCTGGGAGAAATGTAAATTGGTGAGGTTTTTTAAAAGTAACTTGAAAGCATGAATTAAAGACAATAGTATTTTTTATATTCTGTATTTCATAATCATACTTGTAAATATTTACCCTGAAAGCAAACCAAAGCAAGTCATTTTTTAAATTTTATCTAAAATACAAAAAAAAATATGCACTTAAATGTGAAGTACAGTGTTATTTATAACAACAAGAAAAATGATGTGTCAAAAATAGGGTTATGTTGTAAACAGACTAATGACCCCCGAAGCTGTCAATTTCCTGATCCCAAAACCTGTTAATATGACACCTCATTTGGGAAAGGAATTTTGTGGAGACTAAGAATCTTGAAATGACGAAATTATTGTGTATTATTATATCTGGTGGGCCTGATGTAATCACAAGGGTCCTTATGAGAGGGAGACAGGAGATAGAGAGAACTGAAAATGCTACAATGCTGGCTTTGAAGATGGAAGTGTCATTAGCTAAGTAATGCAGGCTGCCCTGGAAGTTGCAAACGTGAGGAAACAGATTCTCCTCTATAGCCTTGGAAAGGAATGTCACCCTGCAATCCCATTTTGGTCCTTTGACCTCTATAACTGTAACATGATAAATTTATGTTGCTTTAAGTTATTGTATTTTTGGTAACTTGTTACTGATTATGTAAGTTTTTCTGGTCATGATATATTGTTAACGGGATTTTAATTATATGACACTTTTTATATTACAAAGCTAAATGAAAAGTTATTCTAAATGTTGATTACACTGTTAAATATTAGACATTACAGATATACAGGAAACACAGAAACTCACTACAATATTATATTTGTAATTGAGTGGTAGAATGATGGACATTTAAAATTTCTTTATATTTTCTTATACTTAATTTTCTTTAATAGGTATTTGTGTTAAATAAAACAGTAAACTATGCATAGCTCATTAAGACACTTAAGAAAATACTAGATATGTTTGGTAGGTCATTTAGGTGCCTGAGCACTTTAATAACCTAAATTTAACCCTGTTTATGGGGGTTGAAGTACTAAATATGTTAGAAAGGTGATTTTTCTTACTTTAATTTCAGTGTATTTCTAGGCCTAACCAAAACAACAATTTTTTCCAAGAGTATATATTACTCTTTTTTTCTAGAGGTGACAGGTTTCTACAAATGGATAGTTAGCTCATATTATGTACATTTAATTGTTTTTCCAAAATGGAAGCCAGAAATGGTAGCATTCTGACACACACATGGAAATAAATGAGGATGCTGAAACTTGAGAGGTTAATTAACACATCCCAGCATTCTTGTCAGGAAGAATTACTTATGCTAAATATAAGTTGCCGTGAGTCTTGGTACAGCAACTGGTGATGAGAAGGTTATATAGTCAGTAAAAGATGTGGCTGCGATCTGGGCGGTGCTAAAACAGCAGATTGTGCACTTTAACTTAAACAAGGCATCTGGAAGAGCATCCAAGGATGCTTATTAGCTTTTCTATGATTTACTCATTTGAAGTGGTCACTATGACCTTGGCAAATTCATGAGTAGCAAAGGTTTGTTAATGGGGATTCTAAGCCATCTGATTTTTACCTAAATTGACTAGACATTCCAGCCAAAGAATTTGGATACATTATACTGCTAGACATAATCATAAATATCTTAATCAACCTCTCCAAAAAATGGCATTTTTAGATAAGTGAATGAAAGAGAAATAAATAGCATATGTTTGGGAAAACATTAATTTTACTTCTTAAAGTTAATTACAAATATGTTGCATAATTTCCTTTGGTAATTTCCACAGATTCGTTTATGTTAATCATTTAAATGTACTTTCACTATAACAAAATTAATTAGTGTTTATTTTTAAATTCTGTACCTCATACCTGAATAGTAAATAAATTTTACAACTTTTTGAGATAACTTAAAATAAGTACTTTACTACTGTGACATCAGGTTTTTGTTTTTGTTTTTTTTAACTCTTTTGACCAAGTAAAAATATAATTAAATAATTATACTTAAAATAGACAACCAAATTTCACTATGTTGCTGCCATGAATAATATTTTTGAGATTTCAGATCAATCTAAGCATGTGTATGTTTTGGACCGACATATTTTCTTTGTTTGTGATTTATGTTTTATAAAATTTAGGCTAATTTAAAAAATCAGGATATTTCACATAAAATTTAGATTTCAGTTTTTCTTGAATAGTTGGAATTTCTGGTAACATATTGCTCACAGTGAAGTATGGCCAAATCAGAAGAACCTGGAGAAAGTTTTGTTTTAAAACACACATTCATGAATGCATGCTCAAGTTTCCCTCAAAGCCCATCATTTATACAACTAACACAAACACACACACACACGTACACAATTAACTTATTACCTGCCTGATCTTTGTAGGCATGGACTCTGTGAATGTTTATATTTGGCATCTGAAAATCTCACAGTGAATAGGGATATAAAAGTGAAAGACTTTCAAAGGGGGCTGTAAGGTTCCAGATAAAAACTTAACTTTCTTTACAATTTTATAAGTATGACTCCTCATTTTTCAGGAAGCACCAGACATGAATTTGATATTTGCAGAGAGCTGACACCGTGTCTCTCAAACGGGCTTAGAAACGTTCTGTCAACAAGCAGTTAGACTATTACTTGTATCTTCCTTTATTCTGTTTTGTTGGATCAAGAGTTGACATTGCCTTCAGGCTATGACCTTTCAATTCACCAAATACGCAAGCGTAAGGTCACAGAGGCTTATGAGGCTTTCTGTTAGAAATGGACATTCTTGGCACACAGCACTGAAGTATTTGACAAAAATGTTATGGGTTTTATCAATAGTATATTTAATAACACATTTAGCCAGCATATGATAGTCAATAATTTACTAGCATGAAAGCTACAAAATTCTATAAAGGTGACAATTGCTTCACTGCAACGAAAAGTTCACAAAATCTACACTATGCAAAATGCAGAAGTGTCAAAGGATTTAGAGAAAAAAATAACAAACTTTTATTTTACAGTAAAGGAAGGAGATTGCCACTTGACACAGGCTTCGTGTCTATTTCGTAATATTGAATTAACTTTAAGGCAAAATAAAACTTAAAGAAATATTTTTCAGAAAACTGCAAAGTAGTTTCTTTTAAGATGAGTTATTTTATCTGTGAATAGAATAATTATCATGCATCTTATGGTAAATTGAGGATTCAATGAGGTAACATATGTAAAGCATTTAAGCATTTACTTCAACGCATGGAACACACCCCACATTCAGAAATGCTGGTGGTGGTCATGGTAGTTGCTGCTGTTGCTATTTTTAAGTTTTCCTAGATTCCGGTCTCTGAGCTAGGTATTCCTTACATGCATTTTCGTATTTCTCTAAATAACCCTGTTGGAGAGGTACTTTCTCCATTCACATTTTATAAGTAGAAAGTTTAAATTCTGAGAGGTGAAGTAATTTACCCAGTGTCACATAGTTGGTTATTGGCAGCACCAGAATTAATAAGTTTATGAAATCAAACTTCACAAATTCAAACTTTTGACATTAATGACAGTGGTAGGCAACTCCAAAGATGATGCTAAAAGTCATACTTCCTGGTACTCATCCTTTGTGTGGTCAACTCCCTCATACAATAGGGCTGACCTGTATAACCAATAGGATACTGTAAATGACAGGGTTTGACCTCTGAGGCTAGCTCATAAAAGTGCTTTTGGTGTTGTATCTGAAAACTTATCACCAAACCACAGTCCCACACACTTTTTCCTATGTTTAGTTCTAGAAGTTCTATAGTTTTGCATTTTACATTTAAGTCTATGATCTATATTGATTTAATTTTTGTGAAAGATGTAAGCTAAGTGTCTAGGTTCATTTTTTGGCATATGACTTTGAAAGTATTTCCTCTGATTTTATTTTCTGGAAGATATTTTGGAGAATTATTTGGTATCATTTTTTACTTAAAGTTAGGTTAAATTAAATAACGAAACCATTTGGGCCCAGTATTTTTTTTTTGGAAAAGTTATTAACTATTGATTAAATTTCATTAAGATATAGATTTATCCATATTACCTACATTTCTGTGTGTGAGTTGTGGTACATTGTCTTTCAAGAACTGGTCCATTTCACCAAAGTTATTAAGATTATGGAAAAGAGTTGTTCACAATACTCATTTATTATCATTTTAAAGTCCTTGGTATCAGTAGTGATGGTCCACCTTTCATTTCTTATATTAATAATCTGAGTCTTATCCCTTCTTTTTTTGATTAACCTGGCTAGAAGTTTATTAATTTTACTTGTATTTTCATAGAATCAGATTTTGATTTTGTTGATTTTCTTCATTGATTTCCTGTTTTCACTTTCATTGATTTTGTTCAAAAACATATTGTTTTTTTCATTAGATTTGCTTTAGGCTCAAATTGCTCTTCTATCTCTAGTTTGCTGGAAGAATAAAATATTGGTCTTGTATTTTTTCTTTTCTAACGTATGTATTTAATGTTATAAATTTCCTTAGAGAAAAACATCTTCTTCAGCAAAATCCAAATTCCTTAAGAAAAGTCTGTGGTGTGATCTTTGCTTTAACTGTGTTACTTTTAGTAAATTACTTAACTTTCTATTTCAATGTATTTAATTGTAGATATTGATATATACTCCAAATACTGCAAAAAATAACAAGTGTAATAGTTTTAGAAAAGGGCTTCTAACGAGATGGGTTGTCAATCAACACGAATCCAAATAAATAAATCTTAAAGATTTGTCTTGAAGAAATACACATCTTTTTTAGTATCATAGAAGTTATAATATAGGGTCTGAGATGAGAATAAATTCTCCATTGCCACAGGCTATGTACATACCTACAGGACCTTGAAACACCACAAGCACCGATAGTGCTGGAGTACGTAGATGATTGGTATCTTGTGGCAGGAAATATTGATGTGGTAGAAATAGAGAAGATGAGCAAGACACTTTCCCTTACTTCTAGAGATTAAAAGGTCTTTGTAAAGGCAAAAGAAATACAAATAAAAGATTAAAAATAGGATGTATTAAGTGGCAAAAGGTGTTGCATACACAGTAGATTTTCAGAACAGAAAGCCAATAAAATTCCTAACAGTTGTAGAAAACACTACCACAGAGATCAGCCCATAAGTCAATTAAATAATATTTTACACTGTGATTTTATGAAGAAGCAATAGAAGCAGTAGGTGAATAGAGGAGGAGCATATAAGTCAGACTGGCAATTAGAAATGACGTGGGAATTATTCCCAAAAAAGGCAATTATTAGCTAAAGTCTTCCCCAAAACAGGAGGCTGAAGCAAGGACTTGTATTCAGTAGTTTATTTGGCAGGTAATCCCAGAATGCAGGAGTGAGGCACTGGGTGAATTGGAATAAGGAAGAGCCTATTCAATCATGTCTTATCATATCCATCACTTCCGTGAACAACTATAGCTCGATCCCACTGGGACCTTCTAAAGGGCTTTTAAAATGTTTATCAGAATTATCCATCTAACTCCAGTGGAGAATTAGAATAAAATAAAATAGAATAGAATTTGTTGTCAGTGAAAAAACAAGAATTCCAGAAGGCTTGTCCATGTCATAATGCAGTATTTCTATCCTACATGCCAAATTCATTTGCACTGAGAAATACAGAATAATTTAAAAGTACAGTTATTTTGCCTATAGAAACTTCCTTAGTATGTCAAACAGACAAACATGATTTGTTTTCAGATTTAAATTAACAGTTGTGTTTTATCCTTGTTAATCACTTTGTCTTTAAATAGTAACAATTGGGCATTAATAAGTGTTGTCCAAAAAAGATGGGCATAACCATTTTATCATAATAAAATGCCTAAATTAATTTGTTTTTCTGTCTTACATAAAAATTTTATGTTATTACCTAGGTAATCCAACATTTTTTGAATTACTGATTGATAGTCTTCAACAACTTCATACATGAGAGACTGCAGTGAATGAACAGCTAAGAATCATAACAAATATTATAGTGGAAGATATCACAATCTCAGAAAATTTTTATATTAGAAGCATCATTTTAGGGCCAGCCCCGTGGCTCACTCGGGACAGTGCGGCGCTGGGAGCGCTGAGGCTGCGGGTTCGGATCCTATGTAGTGATGGCCGGTGCACTCACTGGCTGAGCGCAGAGCGGGCGACACCGTGCTGAGGGTTGCGAGCTCCTTGCTGGTCAAAAAAAAAAAAAAAAAAGAAACATCATTTTAATACATGTAGTGCTATCTTTGGATTCAAAAGGACAACCCAGCACAGCATAGAAAGAAATATCCTTGCAGTGAACTCAATATGGTGTTCAATTTTCTCTAAGGGTATAATTTGCTCATAGGATACATTAGTAGAAGTACAAAATATGGAATGAAAGAGGTATTGGCCCACCAAACTCACGTTACTTTCATATGTAAATACATTCATTTCATCACCATAGTCTTAACTTGTTTCAGCTCAAAAATCCAAAGTCTCAAGGTCCCATCTGAAATCAAAACTAGTTACCTACTTCCAAGATCAATGGTAGGACAAATGTAGGGTACATATTCCCTATGTGAAAAATGAAGACAGAGACAGACCAAAAAAAAAAAAAAAAAAAAAAGGTAAAACTTCCCAAGCGAGTTGGAAACCAAGCAGGGCAGGCCTTCTTAAATGTTAAAGCTGGTGAATCATGCACCTTGATTCCATGTTCAAAGTCCTCTGCATGTTGGTATGGGCATTGGACCTCCAAGTCTTCAGGTAGCTCTGCTCCTGTGGTTTTTCTGGACTCAGGCCATCATTCTCTCATGCCTCAGCTCTTCCACGCTGGTGTTCCACTCTGGTAGGTCTACAAATCTGGGGTTTCCATGGCAGTCCTGATTCCACAGCTCCACTAGGCATAGCCTTGGTGGACATTATCTGCTGCCACTCTTACTCCATGTTTCCCCTCAGCATTACGTTAGTGAAGGCTGTGTGTGGTGATTCCACCCCTGCAACAGACCTCTTCCTAGACTCCCAGGCTTTTCCATACAACCTTTGCAATCTGGATGGCACAGCTCTGACATTCTGGGAGCCCACATGAGTGGATTAATGCTCTCCCTGTGGGGAGAGGGGAGAGAGTGAGTTCTTGCTTTGTTAGTTCCCAGGAGAGCTGGTTGTTTATAGGACTCAGGCACCTCCTCTCTCTCTCTCTCTCTCTCTCTTGCTTCCTTTTGCCATGTGATCTGCTTGTACCCACCAGCTGCCTGCCACTTTTTGCCTTGAGTAGAAGCAGCCTGAGGCCCACAACAGGTGCAGCTGTCCCAGAATTGTAAGCCAAATAAACCTCTATTCTTTATAAATTACCCAGTCTTGGGTATTCTGTTATACCCACACAGAAACGGACTAATACAATTATTGAACAGAAATGATGAGAACTGACATCCTTGTATTCATTCTAAATTTTGAGGAAAAACATTCAATCTTTCACCAGTGTGTAAGATATCATTTATAGGATTTTTTTTGTTAGTTTGTTTGTTTTCTGTATGTGCCTTTGATAAGTCTATGGAAATTCCTTCTATTCCCAGTTTGCTGAAAATATTTACATCACAAATTGATATTTAGATTTTTTAAATGTATTTATTTCATCAATTGAAATGATCAAATGATTTTTTATTCACTTATAAATTATGTTTAATTTTCTAATATTGAGAAATCATTCATTATATGGTCATAATCATAGATAACTTGGTCATGATGTATTATGATTTTTTATATTCTGCTGAATTCAACATGCTAATATTTTATTGAGTAATTTTACATTTTTGTTTATCAAGAATATTTGTCTCAAGTTACTCTATATATATTTACATTGTTTGTTTTGAAATTTGGTCATATTGGTTTAAGAATAAGCATTATATGATCACTCCTCTTAAAATTTCTAGATGATATTGTGTAAAATTGGCATTATTTATTTCTTAAATGTTTAATAGAATTCACTAGCAAAGCCATGTGGGCATAGAGTTTTCTTTATTGGGAGGTTTTTAACTACAAATTCAATTTCTTTAAGAAAAGATAGCTATTTATGTTACCCACTTCTTCTTAAGGAAGTATTGTTGAATTTATGGATATAAAAGTATACATAGTTTTTAAAAATCTTTTTAATGTCTCAGGTGTGTAGTGATATTCTCTCCTTAATTACTGGTAATCAATCAATCTCTCCTGGAAAATGTTTATTAATATTATTGGTTATTTCAAAAAATCAACTTTTAGTTTGATTAATTTTGCTGCTTTTCTGTTTTTAGTACTATGTATTTCTGTTCCTATCTTTGCTCTATTCTGTCTTCTTCCTTTATATATTTCACTCTTTTTTTTCCTGCAGTTTCCTGAGGTCGAAGTTTAGATTACTGATTTTAAACTTTCTTATTTGCTAACATAAGTGCTTAATGCTATAAATTTCCCTCTGAGTCGTCTTTTAATAGGACTCCATAATTTTTGATATACTCTATTTTTATTTTTATTCAATTAATATATTAAAAGTTTTTTCTTGGTACTTCCTCTTTGACCACAGATGACCTGAATGTTCGTTGTTTTATATAAAAATAATTGAGGATTAACCTAATATATTTCATTAATGATTTTTGGCTTAATTCTGTTGTGGTCTTTTGGATTTATATTTTTTTAATTTGTTAATGTTTGTTTTATGGCTGGGAATGTGATCTCTTCTTGAGAATATTCCGTATGCACTTTGAAAGAATATTTACTCTGCTTTTGCTTGGTTGAGTGCTCTATAAATGTCATTTAGGTCAAGTTTATTGATAATGGAAACTTGTTCTTTATATTTTTAGTAATTATCTGTCCAGTAATGAATGTTCTAATTACACTGTGTATTTATTTATTTTTCTTTGCTGTTCAATCAGTTTTACTTCAGGTATTTTAAATGTTTGTTAGATGTACACAAATTTAAGTTTGAATTTGTTCATGTAAAATTGACCCTTTGATAGTGTCCGTTTTTATTCCTAGTAAAATTCTTTGTTCTTAAACTCAAAATTATCCAGCTTATTTTGATTAACGTATACATAAAGTATCTTTTTTCTTAATATTTGTTTTAATTATTTATATTTTCAAGTGTAAAATATGTTTCTTGTTGACAGCATATATTTGAGTCTTGCTGTTTTATCCATCTGTTCTTGTTTTTCTTTTCCTCTTTTTCTGTCATATGTTAGGTTAATTAAACAGTTTTAAACTTCTTTTTCCTGCCCATTATTAGATTCTTAATTATATATCTTCTAAAAGCTATTTAACGGTTTCCCCAGAGTTTTTAATATGCACATATAAAATTAATCAGATTCTATCTTCAAATTATATACCATTTCACATGTAATATACATTAGTCTAGGATCTACAGAGAAACAACCAATAGGAGATATCTTTCTTCCATCTATTCATCTATTCATTATAAGAAATTGTCTCACACAGATATCTATCAATCTATCTACAAATAGACATCTATGAGAATATATATCTCCATTGTAAGGAATTGGCTCATGCAGTTATGAAGGGGATAAATCCCAAGATCTGCTGTTGGCAAGCTTGGGACCCAGGATACCAGATGGTATAATTCCAGTTTGAGTTTCAAGGACTGAGATCTGATGGGATATCTGACACTGTCAGTTCCAGTCTAGGTCCAAGTATGAATACAGGAGAAGACTGATGTTCCAGATCAAAGACAATCAGGCAGAGTGAATTCTCTGTTACTGTACCTTTTATTCTATTCAGGAGTTCAATGGATTGGATGAGGACCACCCACATTGGCCCGGGTAATCTGCTTACTCTGTTCAGTACTGAATGTTCAAATTACAATTGTGTATTTATTTTTCTTTGCTGTCCAATCAATTTTACTTCAGATGTTTTATATATCTATCAATTCAAATGTTAATCTCATCCAGAAACACCTTCACAGACACAAGAAATAATGTCTGAAATATCTGGATTTCTTGTGGCTCAGTCTAGTTGACACATGAAATTAACCATCACATGGTATATGGATTTTACTTATTTAACTTCCAGTTCCTACCTAACATTCTTTGTTCTGTTATTATTTTACTCTTATCTACTCCCAGAACACACAATACATGGCTACTATTTTTGTTTCGGACAGGCAATTACCTTTAAGGTAATAAAAGTAAGAAAAAAAAAAAGAGTCACATTTTACCTTCATTTATTCTATTTTGAGTTATCTTTATTACTTGATAGAAAAATATCTGTCTAATATAGTATAATATTCCTTCTGACTGAAGAACTTTCTTAATTTGTTTGGAAATGTCAGTGGTGTCCTTTGCACATGAAGGCAAATTGGTCTTGACTATCTGGACAGATATTAATACCAAAGAAAGCATTAATTAGCCAAGTCTAATACAACATGTTATGGGCCCAATTGAGTTCCTAATTTATCCATAATATCAGCAATATTAGGTACAGCCATATGTAAAGGGAGAATTACCTTATTTAGTTCCCTCTAGTGCATAGTCATTCTCCAGGTGCTGTCTGGTTTGTTATACAGACTTTGGGCTGGGTGTATTATTTTCACCTAATTCCAATACAGTTCCCTCAACTTCTCTGTGACTCCCTGGAAACCAATATTGCTTAGTTGCCACTATTCGCTGGGGTGATGGAAGTTGCACCAGAGGGTACTGGGCTTTACCTATCTGTACCTCTTTAACAACCCTACTTCACAGGTGGAACTCCCCCACACTAGTATGCAAACTTTGCAATCCAGAGTATGTATTCCCTAATCTGGGAGATGTACACAGCACGTTCCCTGGGTAGGGGGGAAAGCCTCGCAAACCTTAAAGTTAACTTCACCTTTCTTACTTTAGTGAATTGCCCCTATACCATCTATAGCAGTAATCAGCTCCTTGAATTTTGATGGATTCTCATATATCAATGTACATTCAGATCCTGTATCTACCGAGGCAATCACCTTTTGTATGTTCTGCGGAGACCAATATATAGCAAGCTCAACATGGGGCCTCTGGTCAGACACAGCTCACATTTCCTCCATCTCTTAGCTCCACCCCTAGGTTTGGGACCAAGGGAACATGAAATCTGTCTCATCTTCCTCTGGAGGATCACTCAGCTCCACTTGAGGTGAGCTAAAGAGGACCCCATAGAGGAAGATTTCATGAATTCCTTCAGCTTTGGCTCTGCCTACACTCCCCCTAAGGGAATGCATCCTCTTACCAGCTGTGCCTCCAATCGCCTTTCTGGCAGGTGTTGGAACTGTTTCTCTTTGGGCAGCTGTTGCCACAATTTAAGCAATGTCACATTTGGCTGCCTATGTACGTTTTGGGGATCAACCCCTGAATTAGTTAAGTCCACCCACAGCTGTTTTCTAGTAACTTCACAGGTTCTTTCTGATCTCCCTTTTCCTCTCTTTTCCCTTTGTGTGTCTTCCTTCATCTTGTGAATCCCTTTCTTTTGTCCTATAATTTCAGTTTCCCCTAGATCAGCTACGGCTTGTGCTACCCTTTGAACTGATTGCCCTACTAGGGGTGACAGAGCAGATACCAATGTTGCATAGCAGCTACTGGGAACTAACTATATAACCCTGTCTTTCATTCCTTCCTGCAGTAAATTGAACCAAGTTTGGACTACGGAAGGGGTCTCAGTAAATTGGATGACTCATACCCAATTCCCTAAGGAATTCTTGTACCTCCTCCATAGTAGACCACCAAGGGGGCACTCCCAGGATGCTCCTTCCACGGGTCATGCAGCACAGCAGCCACCCATGATCCAAGTCAATGGGAAGGTACTTTTGTCATATTGCCTTGCTCCATAAATGTGCTGCCAGAGTGAGGGATGATTGGTGACAGATGCCATTTTTGCCAGCTCATCCCCTGATAATATCATCCCAATGGCCCCTGTATCCCACAAACAGAGCAGCCACCCGGGAATGCTTTCTCCCTCCTTCTGCAAAATCTTAGTAGCCAGTTCTACCAGCTCTCTGAGGCTGCTGAAGTGTAAGGGTGGGTGCTTGTGTGCATATATTTTAGCAGAGGAGGTAAATCCTGGGCTTTTTGCCCTTTTGGTCACTCTTGCCTAGTCTTAAGCTTTTGCATTATTACTGGGTTAGCCTGAATATTTCCTGCTTCATCATCAATTATGTCCACTTGGAAATTCTCATCTTCCTCATCTGAGCTAGCAGTCTCAGAAGTTGGCTCCCATTTTCTAGGATTCCACTCTGGGTTTGAAATTACCTCATGGATCTTAGCTCATGGCAGCTGCTTTCCTTTTATTTTCTCAAAATGCCATTCCCAATCATTCAGCTGACACACCATCATATCTTTGCTACCAGCCTGAGTCAAACGAGCCTCTCTTTCCAACCTAAATTCTTTCTTTCACCTTTGTCCTTGATTTTGTGGCTCAATTTCCTTTTCAGTTGCTATCCTGAGCCTGCAGCTGAGAGACACCTCCAGCAGTCCTGCTGGCATTTTCAGGGCATCCACATACTCACAGGGCAGTCCCCAGCTATTTATCAAGCTGGTGATATCGTACCACATCAAGCCAGTGGCCACCCAGGTATTTCCCCCTGTGACATTCCTCCCATCCCCTCCAACTCTCCCATGGCTGCTTCAACAGAGAGTTTCTCTAGAATAGCCTGACACCTCTGCCATTTGTATTGTGGGACCTCCAAATCTGAGAGGGCACTCCTGTAGTGTTTTCTTATTCCAAAAAATCTCACCTGGTATTTCAATTGGTAGAGACATTGGTTTATTAGACTTGCAAAAGTCGCTGACAGAGCCTGGCCAAGTAGATTCTGCACTGCCACAGGGTATGAACAACAGTTATATAGTGAAAAGATCAAAATAGGGGGTGTAAATCATTTGCATGCTTATTCATAGACCCTTACCCAGCTCATATAGCTTAGAAAACACAGGAGATCTGGCTGAGTAGATAAGTTAATCTGCTTGCTACTGTCCTGGTGCCAGAGTGTTTTAGCACCAGCATGCTAATTTACTTAGGGTCTCTGCTCCTCCAGTCTTCCATTTGTCTTAAAGAGGACCTGTGTTTCCTTTGGTAACTACCGTGGCCAGGGGTAGTTTCCCAGGAGGTAGGGGGAACTCTGGTATGCATGGGGAGAGGGAACAGGTCTATGTCCAACATTTACTCTACAGTCAGTCTTCTGGAAATGAATTCTCTTTTTTTCCCCCAATAGGAGTAACCTTGCCTTCAGCTGCCAGTGTGCTTTTGATGCTGAGCCTGAGAAAAGAATTTTCTCCACGTTCTCTATGCCTCTTAGACATATGCCCCTAACATGAGTCTCAATGCTTTCTATCTTTGTGGTAGAAGGGTTTATTTATTTATTTATTGTTTATTAATTTGTTTGTTGTTAGTGTTGGTGGGTTTTGTTCCTGAGTAAGCCTTATTCTTAGGCAGGGACTCTGTTTCTAGGTCTCAGGGAGGTCTCCTTTTCATTTTATCTTGTTCTCCCCGGTTATAATTCTGGGCTTAGCATGGTATCACTGCCTCTCCCTATGGGCTGAATTTTATTTTTTATGTCTTCTTTTATCAGAGTGACAGTGTCTATTGTTCTTCTCAACACAGTTTAAGGCCTTTGTTTTCTGGAAGAGATAGGGGAGAAGAAATTGGATGGGTTTCATTTCTTTCTAATAGTAGCTCTTATTTCTCTCCCTTAGGCCTGTACTATAAGGCTCACTTTCCCAAGACTCTTAACAATCTTTTTATTAAACTCAGTGAACTCCACGGAGAAAAGCCAGAGATTGGGTGAGGATTTCCCATATAACTATGGCCCGCATGAGTTCTGTATTCTCTTGCTAACCCACATTTGGTCTTTATCAATTTATTAACGAATATAGATACATTCTTCTCACCAATGTCCAGCTGCAACTGCCTTTGGTAAGTGCTCTTATCCTATTTCCCCTTGCAAGCACCAGCGTTCCCTTGAATGTTAAGTGTTTGGTTGCCTTGTGACAGCAGCTCTCTAATTTGTTCTAGAAAAGCTGTCAACATGGAGGTTTTTCTGGCTTTTTATTGTTGATTTTATATGTGGGAGCTAATTTTTTTTCAGATTTCTAAATATCAAGCAAAAACCAAAAATGAAATTTTGGTTTTGTTAACAGCATATATGTGCTTGTATGTGTGCCTGTGTGTGTGTGCCTGTGTGTGTGTGCGTGTGTGTGTGTGTGTGTGTGTGTGTGTAAGATAAAAGGTAGGTTTTGTAAGTCATAGTCAACAAATAGGTTAGATAAGAAATGGGATATAGATACTGTAATTACTATTATGGCACAACTGACTTTGAGGGAAGCAACTGCAAAACACACAGTGTTTGACTTGAAGGCTGTCTGGGAACATCACATACAAGGTGATAGTTAACAATCTTATACCTCAGGAAATTCTAAGGATAGAACAGAGACAGAAGAGTAGGTAGTTGATGTTCATAATGCACACTATAAGTCAGTTTCCTTTCTTTTTTTAGATTTCCCTTATGCATGTAATATACATTTACTAAGATGATGAAGACACAATCTGTGTCTTGAGGAGCATATTACATTGAACACAAAGATTATCAGAAAAATATAACATCCTATTTGTCCACTAATACAGGGAAATAGATGACACATTCATCAATCCAAATTAAGTTTGTTTCCATAAATAATCTTATTGTTACAAATAGCAAAACATCTTCCCCCCACATATACACAGAGTGCCAATGTATTAATTTCAATAAAATTATTGATTTCAAATGCTGTAGATATTCATATTTGCTGATCAGTATGTTTTTGCCTTGTATTAAAATTTCCATCAAGAATCCAAACTATATCAGGGTTTGGATAATGAACATAAATGCAGAATTAGGAGAGTTGATTTATCATTCTAAAGAAATTATTTCAAAAACATGGAACCCCATGCTTTTATTCCATTCTAGAGGAAAACCTATAGGACACAGAAGATATTTCTATTTGTAGGTCTTGGAATTTTCTTTTACAGATAGTGTTAAATTTAATGACCCAGGGCCAACCCCGTGGCTCACTCTGGAGAGCACGGTGCTGGGAGTGCAGTGGCGCTCCTGTCACAGGTTCAGATCCTATATAGGGATGGCCGGTGTACTCACTGGCTGAGTGCGGTGCGGACGACACCAAGCCAAGGGTTGCAATCCCCTTACTGTTCACAAAAAAGACAAAAAAAAAAAAAAAATTTAATGACCCATACTCTTCCATGAATATTTTATAGCTTTTACAACTGAATATCAGCACTAAACCTTTGGTCTTATTTCTTTCTGTCTAAATATTTGCACCATTCTGACATGTGAGTGAAAGTTACTTTCACAGCTAAACTTCTCTTTATTGAAGAGATCAAGCTTATTTCACATGAGAAAGTATTATAAAGGCTATCACAAAATTTCACAGGAGATTAACAAAGAAAATTCTATGCCCAAGGATAAACTGAGTAGTTCATTCAAGTAACCATCGCTCTTCCACTCATGTGAGTTCTAAATGTAAATTCTGGTGCATACACTGTTGAATATAAACACGGTAATTGCTAAGCAGACACCAGATGTTATCTTTTCTGTTTCATTTTTCTTTGAATCTCTGTATAGCTCCTGAAGCATCTGTAATTGAAAGTGCTATTGTAAGGTACATTTTTACTTATCCTCACCAGATGTTCAACAGTGCATTTCGAAACTGCTATTTTTTAATTTAAAAATTAAATAAAAGTTAAATAATTTTTCCCAAATTTTCTGGTAAAATTCATTTGGAGAAATAAAATTGCTATAAAAATCTAACAAGTGTTTAAATATGATTTAGAAAAGATAAAAGCTGCATTTTATTTAATATATTCTTCAAGATGCACCATGAATACTTTATGCCAAAATGTAGAGCAAGAAGGGATACTCCATATGTCAATAATATTTTTTTCTGTTTTCTAAATACCTCTACAATAAAGAATAAGCATATATTATATGCTTTGGTCTGTTTAAAGAATGATGGATTACTTCCACTACTGAACTGTTTAGTGTTATATAAACATTTAAAGGGAATCGGAATTATCTTTGCACATTTGTGTCCACTTTAACACACATATAATATAATATAATATATATTATATATATATTCTTTGAAAGAGCTTTGGAAGCCAATTGACTTACCTCTCATTCAAAACACTGACAATATTAATGTGAGAGTAGTAAGCATATTTCATGTTGGTGATGAGTTTAAAATGATTTTGATTTATTATTGTATTGAAGTAACATTTTATTCTAAGCAGGTCTTTAAAATCCTATTTTGGATGCTGGGCATTAAGATTTTCTTTCAAATAAAGAAAAGAAAGAGATTTATGAAGAGATTTATACCAATACTGTAATACTAACTTGGCAAAATGGCCTGATTTTTTAAATATAAGACATACAGGTTGTGGTATCACATATTATTTACCTTTTTTTCCCCAAAGCTTAATGTAGTGGACATTTAAAGCAGTCCTGCTCTCAAAGGAGATAATTGCATGTCCCATCACATTTCTGCGAATTATAGTGATAAAAGACATGCAGGAAAGAAACGCCTAAAAGTATTGGGATTTAGAGGGGCAAATAAGTAGACATACAATTCTGTAATTTCTTAGAAAGACTTCCTAGGATTACTTGAAATTCCAATTAGAACCATGGGTAGACACTTAGTCTGTCGTTTGAATGCTGAAAAACTAAACATTAGTTAACAGTTTTGTATTTAGTTTAGCATGTCCTCTTAAAAAATAAGACCATCCTATCCTGGGGTAGGGCTGGTTAAGCCTCCTGCTGTAGATCGGATGTCTCCCATCCTCACTGAGGCTTAATCTCCACTGTAATTGTTGAGGGTGTGAAATCTTATTGTGGTAAATGAAAGTGCTTTTAAAAGCAAAAGTAATGAGAAGTTTATGTTATTCTTATTTTTGTTTTTATCATCATACTTTTGGATAGTCAAGCATTTGCCACAGTCAACTTCTATGATCATATTAAAAAGTAAGTTTTACCTATTTCTGCTCATTCTTGCCAGCTCATTTTGGACACAAACCAACATACCTCAAAAAGTAGAATGCAAGCAGGTTTTATTACTAAAATATTAATTATAACCTGGCTTTGACTTAAGAATGTGGGCATCTGCTTCATCATTGTTTCTTCCTTCTTGAAATAATTACTCAATGATGAGACTGTGCTCTGTTTACTCTAGATTTTCCTTTTTGATGGCCCTGTAACATTATGACAGATTAGATCATAAACTTTGATGCCTCTGCCATGAATGCTATAAATATAATTTACCTCCATCATCAAAAATACTCCCTGTTACTTGTGTCCTTGCCTCTGCTTCACCATTTTCCCCATCTTTTTAGTGTTTTGTAATACATTAATATCATATATTTTCTATTTCTGTGAAGAATGTCATTGGTATTTTGATGGGGATTACACTGCATTGGGTTGTATGAACATTTTCATAATGTTAATTCTTCCAACCCAAGAGCATGGAATGTCTTTCCATCTTTTTGTGTCCTCTTTAATTTCTTTCAGCAATGATTTGTAGTTCCCATTGTAGAGATCTTTCACCTCTTTGGTTAATTTTATTTGTAGGTATTTTATTTTTTGGTGACTATTGTAAATGAGCTAGCTTCCTTGATTTCTTTTTGGAATAAAAAAATGCCTCTGATTTTTGCATGTTGAGTTTGTATCCTACAACATTATTGAAATCGTTTACCAATTAACACATGATAATTGTACATATTATAAGGTACAGTGTGATATTTTGGTATACGTGTACAATGTGTGATGATCACATCAGGGCACTTAGCAAATTCATTACCTCAAATATTTATTATTTCTTTGTGTTTAAAACATTTAAAATCTTCTCTTCTAGCTATTTAAATATATACAATAAAGTGTTAACTATAATCATTCTGCAACACTAAAACTCATTCTTTCTATCTAGGTGTAATTTTGTATTCATTAACCAACCTCTCCATATCTCTTCTTCCCTCTAGCCTTCCCAGTCTCTAGTAACCACTATTTATTCCATACTTCTATGTGATCAACTTTTTCAGTTTCTGCACATGAGTGAGAACATGTAGCCTTTACCTTTCTGTGCCTGGCTTATTTCATAATGTCCGGTGGGTTCATCCTTGTTGCTGTGGATGACAGGATTTCTTTCCTTTTTATGGCTGCATAGTATTTCATTGTGTATGTATACCACATTTTCTTTATCAGCTCATCTGTTGATGGGCACTTAGGCTGATTCCATATATTGGTTATTGTGAATAGTGCTGCAATAAATATGGGAATGCAGATATCTCTTCAACATGCTGATTTCCTTTCCTTTAGATACATACCCAGTAGTGAGATTGCTGGATCATAACGTAGTTCTAGTTTTTCAGAATCTTTCATACTGTTTTCCATAATGACTCTGATAATTTATATTTCCACCAATAGTACATAAGAGTCCCCTTTTTCTGCATCCTCACCAGCATTTTTTATTTTTTGTCTTCTTTATAATAGCCATTCTAACTGGGGTGAGATAAAATCTCATTGTGGTTTTGATTTGCATTTCTCTGATGATTGGTAATGTTCAACATATTTTCATATACATCTTGGACATCTGTATGTATCAAATTTCTTTTGAACATTGTCTATTCAGCTCATTTGTCCATTTTTTAATCAGTATTTCTTTATCACATTGTTTATTTATTTATTTGTTGTTGAGTTGTTTGAGTTTCTTGTATATTCTTAGGATTAATCTCTTGTACGTTGAATAATTTGCAAATATTTTCTCCCATTCTGCAAGTGTCACTTCACTCTGTAGATTGTTTCCTTTGCAGTGCAGAAGATTTTTGGTTTGATATAGTCCTATTTTTCTATTTTTGCTTTTGTTGCTTGTGCTTTTGAGGTCTTATTCACAAACTCCAATGTCCAATGACCAAACCAATGTCCTAAAACATTTCCCTTAGGTTTTCTTCTAGTAGTTTTATAGTTTTTGGTCTTACATTTAAGTCTTTAATACATTTTGAGTTGATTTTTGTATATGGTGGGAGGTAAGGGTCTAGTTTTATTCTTCTGCTTGTGTATATCCAGCTTTTTTATAGCATCATTTAGTAAAGAGACTGCTCTTTTCTCAATGAATGTTCTTGGCATCTTTGTTAAAAATCAGTTGGCTGTGGACTTATTTCCATGTTACCCATTATTGTTGACTGGTCTATGTATTTTTTTTTATGCTAGTACCATGCAGTTTTGGTTACTAGAGCTTTGTATTATATTTTTGAAGTCAGCTAGTGTGATGTCTCCAGCTTTGTTCTTTTTGGTTAGTATTGCTTTGGTTATTCAGGGTCTTTCATGGTTTCATACAAATTTTAGGATTTTTTTTTTTCTGTTTCTGTGAAGAATGATATTGGTATTTTGATAGGAATTGCATTTTAGTTAAGCCAAATATGCATATTTGTTTGAAGGTGATCAAATGAAGGGAAGTGGTTGATTGTTTTGTCCCTGTACTTTTTAAAAAATAACAGTAAAAAAAAAAATTTGCAGATAAATACAGTATAACAAGTCCGTTTAAGCGATCACATTGAAAAATTTTAAGTCCGTCTGTTATGTAAGCAAAACATACGTTGTAAATTACTACAATATATATTTAATGAGAATTTACCACAATAAATATCAATTAGTATTTATTTATTTAGAGGTCAAAAGAAAATGATACTTTTAGGTTTTAGATTGTGTGTAAATCTATAGCTAGCATAGAATTATTTTTATAGATCATTAAATGGGCATTTAAGTTAAGAGCTATAAATGGATAAATACTTCCAAGTAAAAAAATAATGCACACTATTTTCTGTATACAATAGCCAGAAATGTTCACAATGCCTCTTGCATTACTAGTTATAATATTTAATGATGTTATTATTATAATATGCAAATAAACAAATGCTATTTTAAGAAATCATTAAAAGGTAACACTTAGACTTCTAAAATCTTTCATACTGCAGCCATCAGGGTTGATTTAACTAGATTGGCACAATTGCTTCAAATGGAAGAGTGAAACTGAAAATGATTTTTAATTTCTCGAACTTCAAAAGAATGGATGTACCACTGTCCATCATTTCATCATTAAAAAGAAAAATTGCTTTTATAATTGAGACGGTTTCTTAATTCTAAGCGATACTAAGATTCTGTGTTCTTCAATATAAAGAACATCTTTGAATCTGACGTTTCTGAGAAATCCAAAAAAGTGACCATCTGTGGAGTAAATAATAATATATGAATAATTTAAATGCTCCCATGCCAGTTTGCTGCATTCAAAGTACATTTACAATTCTAATTGATTTTTTGTTTACTTTATATAATAATTAAAAATATTAGGATGAAAAATGTTGAATATGATTACTTCATAAATTGTTTTATCTGTTTATAATCTATATTTACTGGATAATTAGATTGTGAATGCATGTAAAATGTGATCACTTGCATGTGACATAAATTTATAATGTCATGACTTTGGGGACAATATTAATTTACTTGTGCTAATAATTTCTAATTTGAATTATTTTATGCTTTATATAAGTGTTTTTATTATTTGTGTCTATGGCAAAAAGTCTCCCAAAGAAAAAACTACTTTAATTGAATGACAAAAGCATGGTAGTTCTAGGTAAAGAGAACAGAAGAGAAATGTTGGGAAGTGGAGTGCTCTCTTAAAAATCATTAAGAAATAATTTTTTGGAAAGTGTATACTTCCCCCAAAATTATTTCTTAATATTAATTTATGCTCAAAAAGCAGATGATGGCACAAGTTCTACCCCAATATTTTTTTCTCCTTATTTTTATCCCATTTTATAAAGTTTATTCACATAAGAATATTTTAGTGTATAAAGTTGTGCATTCATTTACTAAAATACATCAATCCATTAGAATGTTTTCTTCTTTGGAGAAAAATACCTTTAAATATGCCCTATTATGACATCACTCTATGAACATTTATTTACTATTGCATTAGGAAATATTCCTGAGTTTTTAAAAAATATTTTTATGCCACTTCTCTCTGGATTTGGAAAAATAAAAGCCCCCATTCACAAATCTCAAATTCCTCCAAATAATTCACTACCCCCATGACACTATCAAGAGCAAATTCTTTCTCTTTATACCTGCTCTTATCAGTTCATTGCATATGTATATGAAACATAATTGATATAAAAAATTCTTGCAATCCTCACATATGAATATCTGTAAAGTTATTTATTTTGCTTATTTAAAAACAAAATAACCTGGACATAAAGATTTTAAGAAACTTTTCTAGGGTGAGTGGCTGTGTCAGAATTTGAATTTAAGTCTTCCTCATTATAGTTCCCTTTTGTCAGGGAAGGACAGCTGTGTCTTGTCTGGCCTGGAAGTCCACAGTACCAGCTCTTCTTTAGGCAATGTTTCCGAGCATGTCGCTTGCCAGAGCATCCACATGGATTCTTCCTTTCCACTTCTCATCTCTTGATACTTTACTAATGTCCCCTCCTTCCCATGGAAAGACCTCTGATACCTGGAGTAAGACTGTCCCTCATTTTCTTCTCCTACTCATACTATACTGAAATTGTTTTTTATCTTGCTGCTCTTGCTGCTCTTAATTTCAAAAATCTAGAGATGATAGGATAAAATATGCACCCATGCTACAGTCAAGAAGAATGAGAGAAAACTTAGAGTCAAAAATATCTTGTTGACTTATACTTCTGCTTGTGCTTCTTTTACAAGAGATTTGATCCAAGGATATCTCTAGCTTCATAAGTACCTAGGAAGCTGAGAATTTTTGTTGTTTTTCTTCTCATTTTTGTTTTGCTTTGTTTTGTGTTTATTCTTTTATTTCTTTTTAGTGAGATTCATTTCTCCTCCCTTCAACCAATAATAGGCTCTGCTCTTAGGGAATGAGGTGTGAATACCTGTTAGGTTTACAAGGTGATCAAAGCCCTTGCTAGGTTAAATTTTCTTGATTAAAACATAAATTAAAGAACCATGAATACCATGAAACCAATTTGAATGCACAATAATAATTTTTATTACAGTTTTCAGAAAATAATCACAGACCATAATAAAATGGTGTTTTGGAAATGTTAATCCTTTAGCCTTTGCAGCACCTTTGAGCTAGACTAGAAGATTGCAGAAGACCAGAATGAAAAGACTACTTAAAACTAGAATTTTAACACTGAGTGAAAGCACCTGTTCATTCTAGCTGTCTCAATCTCTCCCAATTCTTCATTGCAAAATGAATGGATAGATACGGGAAGATATAGCTAGGTCTAAATAGACAAGCAATTGTAGGGCTTTAGCTAGGCTGAGGGGTATCAACAGGCACAGTAGTCAAAACTGGCTCAGCCAAGTGAGATTAGGAAAGGGAAGATGGGAACTAATATTTCCTGAGCAGCTAGTATGCGGCAGATAATATACTGCCACTCTTATTAACATGAACATAACAGAAAACCAAGGCACTGAGAGAGTAGTTCAGTCCACATTAATATGCTCAAGAAGTGATAGAGCTGGAATTTCCAGCCACATTTGCCTTACTCCAAAGCCCACGTTATACCTTTAATCTGGTTCCTTTTTACAAGCTGGTGTAATATTTGATGTACTAGTTATACAGACAGAAGCAAAAAGATCAAGGGAATAAAGAATGACTATTAGAAAATAGAAAATAATAGTGCGCAAATTGGATCAGTATATCATTAAGCTTAAGAGCAAAGTATTTCTTTTCTTCAGACTTATAATCTTTTTATCGTTTTAATTGTTCGAATTAATCTTACTCTAAAATAAAGAATAATGTTTATTAATGTTATAAAATAAAATATTTTTAGTTTTAAAATGAAGGTTATACAGGAATATCTAAACTTAAAAATCAAAATCATCTGAAATCACAGATAATGACTGTTAATATCTTAGTATAAAACATTTTAAAAATTTATGCATTTTTAGCCCATGTATAAATAACTAAAATTTTACAAAAATCGTGTTTACAAAAAACAAGTAGTTCATGATACTTATGTTACCTTTCTTTTTTTTTTTTTTCAACCAATATATCCTTGTCATCTTTCAAGGTTAAAAATTTAGATTTATAATATCTTTTCTAGTAGCTTTATATTATTTTATGACAATGTTTATCAATATTCTATTTGAGATCATCTAATTGTTTTCTGGGGTTTTTTGGCTCTTAAATAATACTATTGGTATAATTATTCTGAGACATACATTTGTGTTTATTTGTGCAACTATGTTCTAAATACATATGTTTCATGGTTGAATGGGTGAACCAAAATTAATAATTGAAGAAATCATAATGATTGAAAAATCCCTTAGACTTTTGTTGGGTTGCTCATCTCTTTCTTATTGATGCATATGAAATCTTTATATAGGAAGGATATTAACTGTTTATATGTTATCTATGCTACAATATTTTATCATATTTGCCATTTTATATTTCTTAAATGTTGGTAGTTTTGTCATATTGAACTTTACAGGATTTTGGAAGTGTAATCTGTCATTCTTTTTTTCTGTGGTTTCTGGCTTTAATTTTTGTGTAGCTTTTGAAGGGTGGCCTGCAAGCTTGAAGGTCGAGGTGAAGAGCTACACGTGGCTCTGGTACAGGTGAGTGATGAGGAAACAAGTGAGGGTTGTTTGGGCTTTTCTGACACCCTAAGGAAGATTGTCATGGCCTGAAGAGAGATCTGTGAGGAAATGAGCAAGGAAAATAACTCTTTTTTTTTTTCAAAGAGTACTACCCTGAAGAGAGCATCTGTGATCACCACAGACTGTAAACTGTGGTCATCACCTAGTCTGTAGGATGCTCATTGTTTTCTTTCCTAAGAATATTTCCCTTAGAAAATGTGCACACACACACACACACACGCACACACACGCACACACATATATATAAAATATATAATACATATTCTCCATATATATACCTATAAACACATGCGATTCTAAAAGAATCTGATAACATTGTTGGAGACAGGGTTGTTAAGCTCATTTGATAAATACAAAGAAAGCATAGACGTGGGAATGTTTTGCACATGGTTATAGGCCAAGTTATACTCTTAGCCAAAACTGGATTCCAAGCTTTCCCTCTGTTGCTAAACTCCTTTCAAGAACATCATTCTCTTAATGTTTTGCCTATTGCTTTCTCAGCAACATGACTAATACAAGAAGTGGGTGGTTCTTTCCATGTCAATTATCTGACTGTTGGATAAAACAATATTCAAAATTTAATTCTCTAAAGTAAACAACAGTGTATTTAATAATTTTCAAATTTACTATCACTATATTTGTAAGTAGCTGTTAAAACAATTTCAGTTAATATTTGTGACATACCAGAAATATATTTTCTACAAAGTTTGGTTTATTTCATCCATTTGTTATCTTCTTTAGGAATAAGATAGAGCTGAGTTTGGGTAGAAAATCAAAAAAAAGTTAATGTACAAATGTACTTACATTTTCTGTGTGGGGTGTGCATGCGTGTGTGTGTGCGTGTGTGTGTGTGTGTGTGTGTGTGTGTGTGTGTGTGTGTGTATGAGTAATCTCTGAAAATATTCTTTCATATCAGTAGAGCATGTTATAGCTTTCCTAAAAACTCTCAGAAGTGTGTTGTACATAGACTTGTAACCTATGGAAGGATGGTAGTAGCTATTATTTTATGTCTTTTACATATGTCAAGACTGATATATGCCCAGAGAACTTAAGTGAATCATCACAAGTTAAGTTAGGCCTGTGCACTTCATTTTCAGTGAATATCTGCAATAAATATTTATGGATTCCTTCTAGGTGCCAGGCAGTATTATAGTCCTCAGGAACAGAACAGTGAGAAAGAAAAGAGAGAATCTCCTACACTGGTGGGACTTGGAGTCCAGTGGTAATACTGGGATTGGTGGTGATGGGCGTCCAGGGTATTTAACAGTAAAATATTTTTAAAATGTAATATATAGATATATGCAGATAGATGATAGATATATAGTTATGTAGGTAGATAATATACAGACAGAAATGGAGAAGATGATTAGTGCTATAAGTAAACAGAGCAGAGTAAGGAAAGTTGGAATACTGATGGGGACAGTTGGCAATTTCAAATATAGTGGTCTGAATAGGTCTTACGAGAAAAAAATACGTTTAAAAAATATATGAAGGAAATGAGGGCTTTATCATGTAGATATATGAAGGAATCCAAACATCTGCACCCTGGCTGCTGGAATCCTGCTACACAAGTTCTGAAGCAAGATTTTGCTGGAGGTAATCAAGGAATATCAAGGAGATAAATGACTTTGAGGAAGTAGGAAGTGGGATCAGTGAGAAAATAGGATCCAAACGCTATAGGGCCTGTGGATAATGGTGATAATTTGGCTTGTTCTGTTAACAGTCTTGATTTTAAATTACTGCAACACAACTCAAAGTAGTTTACACACAAAAAAGGAATTTTTTTGTTTACTTCTGGAACTATGAGGTCTAAGATTCCATTCCATTCAGAGAACCGCATTACCTGTTTCCTTTGTGTGTTTGTGTCATTCTTCTGATGGCCACCAGCCTATCCAGCTACCCAACTCAACCACCTGTGACAGAGATTTCATATGTATTGAACTGATTACATAAATTCAATGAGAAACTTAATTGATTTGCTTGTGTTATTTTCTTATGTTTTAAAAGTTATACTGGTTCAAGAAGACAAGTCTGCATCACATGATTACACCTGAGTCTTGGATTAGAGGGCAGTAACTGACATCCCACCAGAACAATATCAGGTGGAGGAGTAGTGAGGGAGAAGTGAAGAAATGTTGCCATGAAGGAAACAGTACGCTTGGTATACTATCTCAATAGTCGACACCATCCTCAATACCTAAGATATGGAGGAAAGTCTCATGTCTTCTGAATCTAAATTCCTGTTTTGCTTATTTTTTTCTTTCTTGGTTAGATATCAAGGGATGGAAGTGCTGGGCCACATATTATGCATATGTTTAGTTCTGTTTATAAATTGCCAAGTTGTTTTCCAAGGAACTATCACTTTGCATTCCCATCAGAAGTGCATGAGATTTCAGTTCACATTCTTGGATCACTTAATATTGTCATTTTTTAATAGTATTTTAGCCATTCCAATAAGTGTGTAGTACTATATTGTTGTAATTCAAATTTGCTTATTTCTTATGACTAATAATGTCAAGCATCAATTCATTTGGTTTTTTGCCATCTGTATATTCTCCTGTAAAGTGTACAATAAAATCTCTTGCCTATTTTTCGTTATTCTTAATTGTTAAGTTAGTGTTCTTTATGTATTGCTGTTAAAAGTACTTTATCAGATATTTGTTTTGCAAAGCTACCCCCAGTGGTAAACTTCCTTCACATTTTCTTAACAATGTCTTTTGAAGAACAGAGGTTGTTTTTACTTTAATGAAATACAATTTATAATTATTATTATTGGTTTTTGTTTTCTCCATCCAGTATACTAAACCTTTGCCCATCCTAAAAGTGGCAAATGCACTCCTATTTTTTTCTCTAGAAGATTTATAGTTTGGGGGTTTATATTTAGGTCTAGACTGAGGGTTTATATTTAAGTCTATTTAAATCTTGTTTTTTATATAATAAAAATATCAGTTGAGTTTTATTTTATATTTATAATTGACCAATTTTTTAATGCTAATATTAAAAACACTAATCTTTCTCCATTTAACTGATTTGCCAACTTTTTCAAAAAGGAATTGCCTATATAGGAGGGGAATTTTAAAAGTCTGTGAAAAAAATGGAAGTAAAGATAAAAATATAAACTTTATTTCTTAACATAAGCTCCATCATATTCAAGATACTTTTTAAAGTGATAATATGAACCATTTAGTTAGTTTATCACTACATTCTCCGAACAGTCTCATAATGAGCAGATGTTATTGTTCTGCAGCCCTCTAGAAAGTCAAGAAGCAAAATGCCTTGAGCATCCCAAAAACCCATTGCCATAACCTTTGATCCTGACCAGTCCACTTTTGCTTTGACTGGACCACACACATCCACCTCTTGGTAGCTTTGGCTTTGATTGTACTCTGTCTTCAGCATCTTACCAATAAAGCCATTTTTTATCTCTTGTTACAATTTCATTGAAGGATCTTGATCCCACTTGTTTAAAACTTTGATTGGAAGCTCTGCTCTTGTCTTCAGCTGAACTGGGTGCAACAGTTTTGGCACCCATGGAGCAGAAACTTTGCTCAAGTGTAATTATTTTAGTCAGAATTGTGTAAGCTGTATTAATTGAGAAGTCTCTGGTGTTGGCTATTGTTTCTTCTATTAATTGCCAATTCTTTTCAATTAGGGCATGAGCAAGATTAATTTTTCCTCCGAAATTGATCCAGATTGTCTGCAGCGAGGAGCTTCCTCTTCACCATCATCTCACCCATTTTTAAAGTGAGTTATCCATTTGTAAAATGCTGATTTCTCTGGGGCATTGCCTCCATAAATTTTTTGTAACACATCACTGATTTCACCATTCTTCTACTCAAACTTCACCATAATTTTTCCTAATTCTCATTTTCTATGAACTTTTTGAAGACTCCTTTAATGTGTAGATTTATGTCTGTACTCTCTATTATATTCTGTTGATTTAAGTGCCTATCCTTTCTCCAATACCACATACAAATAATTTTGTTGTCTTCTTCCCAAGCTGAAGACCTTTTCATTTTAAGTTTTCTTACCATATTGTACTACCTAAGACCACCAATTCAATGTTGAATGGAAGTGGTTAGAATTGACATCCTTACCTTGTTGCCCAATCTTAGAATTAGTACTTTCGATACTTCTCCATAAAGTGTGATATTAGTCATGGGTTTTTAACAAACGTCCTTTCTCAGGTTGACAAAATTTCATTAATTACAAATTTGATAACAGTTGTTATTATGGCTTAATGCTGAGTTACTTCAAATATTCTTTCTGCATTGTATTAGTTTCTAATTATTGCTATGATAAATTACCACAAACTTAGTTGTTTGTACAACACAAATTTATTATGTGACAGTTACAAGTTTCAGATGTCTATAGTCAGCTTCATTGGGATAAATGCATGGTATCAGCTGGCCTAGATTCCTTCCGGATTTTCTAGAGGAAATGGTTTACCATTTTCAGCTTCTGGAAGCTGGCTACATTTCATGGCCAGAGTCTCCTTTCTCCATCTTCAAAGCCAGAAGCATACCATTTTCTCTCCTTTCTGACCTCTGCCACAATCCATAAATCTCCTCCCTGTGATTCTGATTTTTCTTTATCAAGATACTGTATTTACCTTCATATTGGATTTACCTGCATTATCCAATCTCAAAATTATTAATTACATCTGAAATTTTTCTTTATAAGGAAACATATTCACAAGTTCCAGAGACTAGGGCATAAACATCTTTAGGGAGATTTTTATTCAGCCTACCACACGCATGTATTAAGGTGATCATGTAGCTTTGTTCTTTACTTCTTTTTATTTTGATATGGAAAATTGCATTGACTTATGTTCAAATGTTGAATCTACCTTGTAATCCAGGGATAAACTCTACTTGGTCTTGATGAATTATGCTCTTTATATGTTAATGGAATTGATTTGCTGATTTTATTGAGTTTTTGCACTTTTACTCATGAAGGGTATTGATCTACACTTTCTGGTAATAGAGAGCTTCTGGCAAGGGCTCTCTAATACATAACAAAACCACAAGGAGAGGATTCTTTTTCCTTCCTCTGGTCTTTTTTCTCCTCTGGTTTGGAGATAACATACTCCAAAACTTTATGCCATTTTTCTGCTAGACTCATGTGTAAGCCAATACAGAGAAAAGGAGAGAACCAAAAGAGTGGGAGAAAACCAGGGTTGAACTCGAGACATCCTGTGTCTAGAGTCTCCCTTAACACTAGACTATTTTTACATAAAATAATGCATCTCCTAATTACTTAGTTTGTTTGAGTTCTGCTTTTGTTTTTGTTTTTCTGTTACAAGAATTCACCATCAGCTATGTTTTGTAGCTGAAAAAATTAAAGAGGACACCAAAAGATGGAAAGACATTCCATGTTCATGGATTGGAAAAACTAACATTGTGAAAATGTTCACACTACCCAAAGTGACCTATAGATTTAATGCAATCTCCATCAAAATATCAATGACATTCTTCACAGAAATAGAAAAAACAATCCCAAAATTCACACGGAACATCAAAAGACCCCAAATAGCCAAAGCAAGCATGAGTAAAAAAAAATAAAACCAGAGGCATTACACTTCCTGACTTCAAACTCTACTGCAAAGCTATAATAATAAAAACAGCATGAGACTGGCATAAAAATAGACACATAGACCAATACAACAGAATAGAGAACCCAGAAATCAACCCATGTACTTACAGCTAACTAATCTTTGACAAAGGTACCAAGAACATACACTGGGGAAAGGACAGCCTCTTCAGTAAATGATGCCAGGAGAACTGGATATCCATGTGTAGAACATCCCACCATATACCAAAAACTGGATATCCATGTGTAGAACATCTCACCATATACCAAAATCAACTCAAAATGAATTAAAGACTTAAGTATAAGGCCTGAAACTATAAAACTCCTCAAAGAAAACATAGGGGTAACATTTCAGGATGTAGGACTAGGCAAAGACTTTATGAATAAGAGACCAAAATCACAGGCAACAAAAGAAGGAATAAACAAATGAGATTATATCAAAATAAAAAGCTTCTGCATAGCAAAGTAAACAATCAACAGACTGAAATGACATCCTTCGGAATAGGATAAAATATTTGCAAACCGTATATCCAACAAGGGATTAATATCCAGAATATACAAGGAACTCAAACTTCACAGTTAAAAAAAAAAAACAAATACTCCAATTAAAAAGTGGGCAAACAAGCTGAATAGGCATTTTTTTGAAGGAAGACATACAAATGGCCAACAGGTACTTTAAAAAATTCTCTATTTCACTAATCATCGGGGAAAAGCCAATTAAAACTACATTGAGATATCAGCTCACCCCAGTTAGACTGGCTATAATAAAAAAGACTGAAAATAACAAATGCTGCCAAGTACAGGAGAGAGGGGAACTCTCCTACACTGTTGGTGGGACTGTAAATTAGTACAGACGCTATATAAAACAGTACAGAGGTTTCCCAAAATACAGATAGATCTACCACACGATCCAGCAATCCCACTTCTAGGTATATACTGTAAGGAATGGAAATCATCATGTTGAAGGGATACATGCACTCCCATGTTCTTCACAGCTCTTTTTACAATAGTCAAGATATGGAAATAAACTAAATGTCCACTGACAGACAATTGGATAGGGAAAATGTGGTATATATACACTATGAAATACTACTCAGTTATAAAAAATAATGAAGTTCTGCCATTCACCGCAACATGCATGAGCTTAGAGAAAATTACATTAAGTGAAATAAGCCAGGCACAGAGGGAAAAATACCACATGTCCTCACTCATGAGTGGGAGCTAAGAGAGAAAAAAGTAAAGAAAGAAAGACCACAGTTCTGCTTTGGACTGGCAGTGGGAAAGAACATACCTAGGGTTACTGGGGGTGGAAGGGGGAGGGGGAGGGCAGTCAGGGAGAGGTTGGATGGGAGACGCAGAATAAGGGCAATTTGTAGCGATGGCCATATTGATGGTATTAATTTGATCATCACATCTTGGATACAGGTGATGATGGTCAGCTTTGTACTCCATGAATATGCATAATCAATAATAATTTTAAAAAGAATGTTCAATGTCCAGAATACTGACAACACCAAATGCTAGTGAGGATATGGAGCAATAGGAACTCTAATTCATTGCTCGTGGGAATGCAAAATGGCACAACCACTTTGGAGGACAGTTTGGCAGTTTCTTACAAAACTAAACATACTCTTACCATATAATCCAGCAATTGTGCTCCTTGGAATTTATCCAAATGAGTTGAAAACTTATATCCAGACAAAACTTACACATAAACACTTATAGCAGCTTTATTCATAGTTGCCAAAGCATGAAAGCAATAAAGATGTCCTCCAGTAGGTGAATGAATAAATAAACTCTAGCACATCCAGACAATGGAATATTATTCAGTGCTAAAAATAAATGAGCTATCAAACCTTGAAAAACTTGGAGAAAACATAAATGCATACTATCAAGTGAAAGAAGCCAATCTGACAAGGCTACATACTGTGTGATTCCAAATATGTGACATTCTAGAAAAAGCAAAACTATAGAGACAGTAAAAATTCAGCAATGGACCCAGTTTAGGGGGGAAGAAAGAATGAATAGACAGAGCACAGAGGATTTTGGGGGCAGTGGTATTAGGGCAGATATCAATTTGTATGATACTATGGTGCTATTTTTGTTTGTTTTTTGTTTTCTTTCTATTTCTTATTTTTTAAAATTTTATCAATATGCAATGTAGTTGATTTGCATGTCCTTTTACTGAATCCACCCTCCTTTTTCCCTCCCCCCTCCATCAGTATCATATCTGTTTGCTTGTCTTCACAACTTCAAGGAATTATGATTGTTGTGACTTCTTCCCCACCCCACCCCCATTTGTTTGTGTATTTATTTATTTACTTTTACCTACCACAAATAAGAGAGAACACTTGGTATTTATCTTTCTGTGCCTGACTAGATTCACTTAATATAATTTTTCTAAGTCCATCCATGTTGCTGTGAATGGTAGTATTTCATTCTTGTTTATAGCAGAGTAGTATTCCATTGTGTAGATATATCACAGTTTCCTTATCCACTCATCTGATTTGGATATTTGGGCTGGTTCCAACTCTTAGCTATTGTAAATAGTGCTGCAATAAACATGGGTGTACAAATATGCCTTTGACATGATGATTTCCATTCCTCTGGGTATATCCCCAGCAGTGGAATGGCTGGGTCATATGTTAGATCTACCTGTAATTGTTTGAGGAAACTCCAAACCATTTTCCATAAAGGATGCACCATTTCTCAGTCCAACCAGTAGTGTAGGAGGGTTTCTTTTTCTCCACAATCTGGCCAGCATTTATCATTCTCAGTCTTTTGGATATTAGCCATCCTAACTGGAATCAGATGGTATCTCAGTGTGGCTTTGATTTGCATTTCCTGAATGCTGAGTGATGCTGAGCATTTTTCATGTGTCTATTGGCTATTTGTATATCTTCCTTTGAGAAATTCCTACTCAGCTCCTTTGCCTATTTTTTAATTGGGTTACTCATTTTTTTGCTGTAAAGTTGTTTCAGTTCCTTGTATATTCTGGATATTAATCCTTTGCCAGATGTATATTTTGGAAATATTTTCTCCCACTCTGTTGGTTGTCTTTTCACTCTGTCAATTGTTTATTTTGCTGTGCAGAATCTTTTTAGTTTGATGTAATCCCATTTGTTTATTTTTCCTTTGGTTGGCCATGCTTTGGGGATCATATTCATGAAGTCTGTGTCCAAACCTACTTCTTAGAGTGTTTCCACTATGTTTTCTTTAAGAAGTTTCATTGTTTCAGGCTGTATATTTAATTCATTAAACCATTTTGAGTTGATTTTGGTATATGGTAAGTAGTATGGGTCTAGTTTCATTCTCCTGCATATGGATATCCAGTTTTCCCAGCACTATTTGCTGAAGAGGCAATCTCTTCCCCAATGTGTAGACTTGTTGTCTTTGTCAAAGATAAGATGGCTACAGGTCTATGGGTTGATTTCTGGTTTCCCTATTCTATTCCATTGATCCATATGTCTGTTTTTATGCCAGTACCATGCTGTTTTGGTTATTATAGCTTTGTAGTACAGTTTAAAGTCAGGTAGTGTTATGCCTCCAGCTTTATTTTTATTTTTTTGCTCAGAAATGCTTTCACTATGTGTGGTGTGGTCTTTTGTTATTCCATTTAAATGTCTGGATAGTTTTTTTCCATCTTGGAGAGAAATGTCATTGGAATATTGATGGAGATCACATTGAATTTGTAGATCACTTTGGGCAGTATGGACATTTTCACAATGTTGATTCTTCCAATCCAAAAGCATGGGATATCTTGCCATATTCTTGTGTCCTCTTTAATTTCTCTCAACAGTGGTTTGTAGTTCTCTTTGTAGAGATTTTTCAAAACCTTGGCTAACTTTATTCCTAAGTATTTTTTGGGGGGGGGAGGGATGGCTATAGTAAAAGGGCTAGCTTTCTTGATTTCTTTTTCTGCATGTTTACTATTGGAGTATAGAAATGCTACTAATTTTTGTGTGTTGATTTTCTATCCTGCCACTTTGCTGAAATCATTTATCAACTTCAAGAGTTTTTTTTGTAGAGGTTTTAGGTTGTTCAATATATAGGATCATATCATCTGCAAACAGGGACAGCTTGACTTCATCTTTTCCAATCTGGATGCCCTTTATTTCCTTCTCTTCTCTGAGTGCTCTGGCTAGTACTTCCAACACTATGTTGAATAGGAGTTGTCAGAGTGGGCATCCTTGTCTAGTTCCTGTCCTTTCAGGATGATATTGGCAGTGGGCTTATCATATATGGCTTTAATTATGTTGAGATACTTTCCAACTATACCTAACTTGTAGAGAGTCTTTATCATGAAAGAATGTTGAATTTTGTCAAATGCTTTTTCAGCATATATAGAGATGAGCATATGGTCTTTGGTTTTGATTTTATTGATGAGGTGTATCACACTTATTGATTTTTGTATATTGAACCAACTGCATCCCTGGGATGAATCCCACTTGATTGTGGTGTATAATTTTGTGTATATGTTGTTGTATTCTGTTAGCTAGTATTTTTGTCAAGTATTTTTGCATCTATATTTATTAAGGATATTGGCCTGTGGTTTTCTTTTTTTGTTGTATCTTTGTCTGGTTTTGGTATCAGGGCAATGTTTGCTTCATAGAATGATTTTGGGAGAATGGCCTCTGTTTCAATCTTTTGGAATAGTTTGTAGAGAATTTGGTATCAATTTCTCTTTGAAGGTTTGGTGGAATTCTGCAATAAAACCCTCTGGTTCTGAGCTTTTCTTTGTTGGAAGCCTTCTGATAATAACTTCAGTCTCTTTTATTGTTATTGGTCTATTCAGATTTTCTACATCTTCTTGGCTCAGTTTTGGTACTTTGTGTGTGTCCAGAAATTTATCCATTTCCTCCAGATTTTCAAATTTGTTGGCATATAATTGTGTATAGTAGTCTCTAATAATTTCTTGTATTTCTTAGGTAACAGTTGTAATATCACCTTTTTCATTTCTAGTTTTTGTTATTTGGGTCCTCTCTTTCTTTTTTTAGTTAGCCTTACTAATGGTTTGCAATTTTATTTATCTTTTCAAAAGGCCAACTTTTTGATTCATTGATCTTTTGTATCAATTTTGGGGTTTCTATTTCATTAAGTTCTGCTCTGATCTCAATTATTTCTTTCCATCTGCTAAATTTGGGTTTGGATTGCTCTTGTTTTTCTAGATATTTAAGGTGCATGTTAGGTTGTTTATTTGACATCTTTCCATTCTTCTGTGTTTAGCATTTAATGCAATAAATTTCCTTCTTAGCACTGCTTTTGCAGTATCCCACAGGTTTTGGTATGATGTGTCATTATTTTCACTAGTTTCAATAATTTTTTTTATTTTCTGTTAAATTTCTTCTTGGACCCATATGTCATTAAGTAGAATGCTGTTTAATTTCCACTTGTTTGTATAGTTTCCAGAGTTTCATTTGTCATTGATTTCTAATTTCAATCCATTGTGATCTGAAAAAATATGTGGAATAATTCCAGTTTTTTAAAATTTGTTGAGACTTGATTTGGGACCTAACATGTGATCTGTCCTGGAGAATATTTCATGTGCTGATGAGAAGAATGAATATTCTGAGGTTGTTGGATGGAATGTTCTGCCGATATCTCCTGAGTCCAATTGGTCTAAAGTGTTGTTTAGATCTTGTTTTTCTCTGCTGATTCTTGGCCTAGATGATTTGTCCAATATTGAGAGTGGGGTGTGCAGGTCCCCTCCTATTATGGTATTTGTGTCTATGTCATTCTTTAGGTCTAATAGTGTTTGCTTTATAAATCTGGCTGCTCTGACATTGGGTGCATATGTATTTATGATTGTTATGTCTTCTTGATGGATAGATCCTTTTATCATTATGCCGTGGCCCTCATTATCTCTTTTTATGGTTTTTGGTTTAAAGTCTATTTTATCAGATATAAGAATAGCTACTTTGGCTCATTTTTCATTTCAGTTTGCCTGGTATACCTTTTTCCATCCTTTCACTCTTAGTCTATGTGTATCTTTACAGGTAAAGTGAGTCTTTTGAAGGCAGCATATAGTTGGGTCCACCTTTTTAATCCAGTCAGTCAGTCTGTGTCTTTTGAGTGGGGAATTTAATCCTTTTACATTAAGAGTTGTTATTGAAAAGTGTTGATTTACTCCTAGCACATTATTGATTTTTGTTTGTATGTCTTAAGTATCTTTTGTTCCTTTCTTTCTGATTTACTGTTGTCTTTGGTATTTATTGGTTTCTTGGAGTGGTAGATAAACTTTTTTTTCTCTTTGTTATTAGCATTTTTATTTGTTTGTTCTTGAGTATTTATGGCAGTGGTTGTTGTTTTTCAGGTATCAAACCCAGTACTCCCTTTAGAATTTATTGAAAGGCTGGCTGTGTGGTAGTGAACTCCCACAGCTTTTGTTTGTCAGAGAAATATACTATTTGCCCATCATTTCAGAAGGATAGTCTTGTTTGGTAGAGTATTCTTGGCTGGCAATCTTTGTCTTTTAGTATTTTGAATATATCTGGTTTTTAGGGTTTATGATGATAAGTCTGATTTTAGTCTGAACTGGGCTCGCTTATAGGTGACTTGATGCTTCTCTCTTACAGCTTTTAAGATTCTCTCTTTGTCTTTCAGTTTTGCCAATTTGACTATAACATGTCTTGGAGAGGACCTTTCTGGGTTGAATATATTTGGGGATCTTTGGGCCTCCTGAATCTGAAGATCTGTATCTTTCCCTATACCTGGGAAGTTTTCTGCCATTATTTTATTGAATATATTTTCAATGCCATTTCCCTTTTCCTCCCCTTCTGGAATACCCATGATTTGTATATTTGTGCATAGAAGGTTGTCTGTTACCTCTCTTAGATTTTCTTCAATGCTTTTAATTCTTTTTTTCTTTTTTCTTTTGTCTGCCTACATTATTTCTAACAGCCCAGGTTCAGAAATTCTCTCTGAAAAAAAAGAAAAGAAAAGAAAAGAAAACAACAATGGGCATAAAACTTGTATGCAAAAGGAGGATACATAAAGAAGAAGCATGGATAAAATTGGCAGTATTATTATTCATCAAAGAAATGCTAGTCAATTCCACAAGATACCACAGTGTACTACTGCTACAGGGAAAGACAAAAGACTAATGAGTAATGAACATATATCTTAGAGAATATACTAAGTAGTTCAATCTCTCATGCATAACTGGTGAGGATATGAATTTGGACAATCTCTTTACAGTGAAGCAAATCTATTCCATGTTATTCAAAAGAAATAAATATATATGTATATACTTTTTTTACAAGTATGCCTTATAATAATGGTTATTGCATCTTTATTCACAAAAGCAATATTTTGAAACAATCCAAATATCCCTTTCAGGAGAATAGATAAACAAAATGTGGTATATCTACATAATAGAATATTATTAAGGAATTGTAGGAAATGAACTACTGATTTAGACAACCGCATGAAATGTTTTTTTTTTTTTATTTTGAAATAGTCAAAGCAAAAGACAACATACATGCTGGTTCCATTTATTTGAAGCTTAAGTAATCTAATGAGATAAAAATCAAAATGCTGATTACATCTATAAGACGAGACGGAAGTGACAGAGGGATTTTCTGGAGTGAAGGCAATGTTCTATACCTTAATTGGTATGTTGCTTAGACACAGATGTACATTTGGCAAAACTCATGCTCCTGTGTCCTTAACATAGGAGCATTTTATAATATGTAAGAATATTTCAATTTAAAAAATTAAAGAAGAAATAGGTTGACAATATGCTTTTCTCTATTGTTTATTGGATAATCACCACTGGCTCTAAGCAGATAGTCAATTCCTGCTCATTTGCTATTCTTATGTGATTGATGACATTTAAAGTTCAATTTGTGGTCTTTTAAATGTGTCCAAGGGTGCATCCACCTATATTTTAGTACTCCTGACACTAACTCCATACCACTGTATACACATGTCTTCCTAGTTACACACATCTCAATATACATGTTGTATGTGTTCTTATTTATTCCTGAATTCATTAGAAAGCCCTCTGTGCAACTTTAATTGCCTTTTCTAATTTTTACTGTTACCTCCCACGGACAAAGACAACATTTAAAAAATTATTAATAAGTACCTTGAAGAGGATTTCCCACCTCTTTGTAGGAATTAACCTTTTTATGTAATATAAATGCATTTTCTATCAAGCTGTCCTTTCCAAAGCAACTGAACAATATTTTCTAACATTTTCCCATTTTCTATAATATGGCAAACATTCAAATTAATTTTCACTTTCAAAATGTTAATGACTTGTGAAATTAGATTCGGTGAGACGAAGTAGACAGACCATACAATCTTCTTCCTTCCACCCAGACTTTCTCTATTTAGGTACAATGTTTGGTTTGTGTCTCAAAACTAAAGAGCTTGGTGGAGATAGAAAAAATAAAATAAGACAAAACAAAAAACAAGAACTTCTACTGTTCAGATGAAGACAACTAAACTTAGAACAAGAAATAATCCAAATAAAAAATTTCGTAGGAGCCTTAAAAATGTGAATCTTTTTAATTTTGAAAACAAAATCCAGCTTTGTATACTTTAGTATCTCCCTTAAGGAGCAGAAAGAACATTCTTGTAGGTCTTTATTTATCCATACAATATCAAAATTAATTGGAAATTGACATGTTATAGCATTTCCATTTTATAGGAATGTAAACAACTGAGGTATAAGGAAAGCCCATCAGAGAATTTTTCTTTCAAAATTTGCACAGCTTTATGCTAATCCAATAAATATGAAGAAGAGTGGTCTAGATTTGCATATTTTCATATTAATAACTGGAAGATTGAGAAACTGTGATACAATTTTATCTGAATGAGTATTTTATATAAAATCCGAATTGCTTTTCAAAAGTATCTTACAAGTTAACCAGGCAAGGAAGACCTTTCATGAGTGGCCAATGTCTCTAAAACCTCTAATTGCCCCTAGATATAAAGAATCCAACTAGATAACTCTTAAGAATGCAAAAATCAACCAAATCCAACTCTTCTGATAAAAGCTTTCACACAGTCTGCCCAGGAGTAAATAGCAAAGGCAGATTGCCACTGTGGATTCTTCAGCATGCTTATTCTGTCTAACTTAATCCAGGTGAAAAAATAGGAAAACAAAATAATTGTCTGCTATCTTAATTGCTTTTGGTATTATCTCTTTATCCCTGGAGCTATTTCAGTTTTGGCAGAGAAAATGCTGTCAGTTGATATATTACCCAATGGTCTCAACTTGAATGCTGACACCTTCCTCTTGCTTTACATCCAGCTCTGCAGGCTCAAGAGGAAACACAGGGTTCTGAATGGAAATGCTGGCCCAACCTGACTTACACTGTCAGAGCTCAGTAGTGAGAAGTCCATAGCTATTAATGATCATGCCATGAACTGCCAGCATGACATTATTAATGACAAAGTCTGAGACCTGCAAACCTCTGGTGTATCAATTAGCAGAAGTACACATTATCAATTTTAACCTCAAGACTAAACGTCCAAAATAAAGGAGAGTCTAATATGAGACTCATGGCAATTTTCTAGATGTTCCCAGCACTTACTATTAGTGCTTTGTTTTATATTATTAAATTTATAGTAAAATGACTTAAATTACTCTGAATTTAAGGCTATTGATGGGGTAGTATTACAAGTAGGCTGGGATGGGTTTAGGAGATTACAATGAGAGATGCTTGTAGTGAACCAAAAATAGTACAACCACATAGCAAAAATGTTTCATGTTTTCAAATAAATTTAAACATTCATCTATGATATTTCCTACAAATGTAATTACTAGGTTGGCACCAGGCGGTACACGGTTTGGATTCCTCACCTTTGGGATTTTCGTGGGACTTTTAGTGTTTGGACTTATGTAGATGTGGTGAATTCTAAAAGGTGCTGTTTTTATATTACTAATTGATAGTTTTCAACTAATTTGTAATAATAAATTAGAGTTAAATAATTGAATATTTTAGGAGTGGGTACAATATATATTTGCTGTATTAACTAGCAATGTCAAATTTTGCTATCAAAAATAAGAAAAATAAGTGGTATTGATGAAACTCATCTGAAAGATTAAGCATCGATAGTAGTCTGGTATCTTGTGAATTCAGTTTGAAACTCAGAGGATATGATAAATATAAATAATGAGTAAGAAAATAGTTTATAAACTACAGGCATAATTAATTCATAATATGTGTTAAATATAGATAGAAAGTAAATGAGTAATATGTGACATTTTATCTATAGCTAGAAAGAAATGGAAAAACCAAGTTGTAGGTATGAACCATGCTTCCATACTGTCACCTAGGTCATCCCTAAATTGGCAGTCATTGGAGACAACCAGTATGGTCCCATTCTGACTTGAATGATAATATTTCTTTCAAAAAGTGTCCTGCCTGGTTCTGTACTTTCTAATAAACCCCAGTGTTGGTCCTATACTCCTAAGAACTACTACTGGATTTTTGGAAGAAACTGTTTTAACTTCTGCCTATGTGAACCTTATTTCATTTTTTTAAATGTTTATTTTAAGTATTTTATTATGTGAATAATGTCTAGGTAGAAAAGTTTATTTATGTAACTTTAAATATATTAGTAAATATTTGGAACTGATTCAAAAATATTTATTTCTGACAGAGACCACTATAAAGAAATCAGTATATATGAACAAATTTTCTTCTTCTGGAGAAAATAACTACAAGATTTTGTAATAGAAAATTCAAAGGGAATGAAAATTTTTCAAAAGAACACTTTCCCAAGGTATGTACACTATGATTCTCCTCAGCTGTTTTAAATTTCTGTGATTTATATTCTAAATGACTTTCTGTATATATTAATGAGATGAGGGATATGTAGATACATATATACATGTATATGTGTATATATGTGTGTGTTTATATGTCTAGTTTCTAACAGAAATCTTTTCACATTGTTTTAAAGATTTAAAATCTTCTGCTTTACTACAAACTCAGATACATGGGACTATACACTGTAAAGTCGTCTCAGCAAATTTCACTGTTGCTTGGCAATTTCTAGAAGGATGAAAGCCAGTCATTTCACTGAAGTCAACAATTACTTTCCAAGCCTATTTCAGTCATCCTTTGGCCAAAAATGTCTAACACATTAAAGTAGCTGAGAAATCATTTCCAGCTTATGAGATTAATTTGCTCTCATAATCAATGAGGATTCATTTTCTCCCATAACCAATCTGTTCTGTGAAAATAAAATTTCAACTTTTAGATTAAGAACAAGTACCATCGGAAATCATATTCATTTCAGGGGAGCAAAATAACATACTACTAGACATGTGTAGAGTAATTATTAAAACCAGTGATTTGAAAATACCACAGTAGTTTTACCATATGTTTTAAATTTCTACTTATAGTTTTGATGGTTCTTCCTTAACTTTTTAATATCTTACAAATATATTCTTTCTGGACTTGTCACCTTTTTGAATTCTAAGTCGGTGTCTTCCAAACCTGGATGAATATCTATCTGCCATCTGAGAAGCCTTAGAGCAACACAGTTTCATAGGACCTGCCTGCAAAATTATGTTTTAATAGACCTATACTATAGTACAGGAAAACAAAGTTTTAATAGCTTTGATACAATTATATTTCTTGGATAGATAGTTTTCTCCTTTGGGTAGAACAATCATAGAACCACTATCTTGATTTGCTTTGTTGTTTCTAAAACTGAAGTGGTTTATCAATTAGGGATTATTGAGATACTTTCTTATTGGAGGAAAGAGATAAAACTATTCTAGTGGTTGGCTTAGTGAGAGGCTAATCTGGCTTCACCTGTATTGAGAATATGATTCAGAATATCTGGTATATCAATAAAGTGTTGGAACAAATACACTCTTTCCTGCCTAAGAACTGATGGAAAAGGTAGTAATATTCAAGGTAGCAAATTTTGTCCAGTAATGGTGACCAGTAACTTAAAGAAAATGAGTACTGTCCCATAAAATCATGAATCTCAACACTCTGCTCTTCTGGGTATGCAATCATTTTTTGTCCCAATTACGGGAAGCTACAGATCTGGGGGAGAGAGAGGGAGATCCCAAGATGTCTGTCTCTGTTATAAGGATTATATGATTCAGAAGTTATACCTGGGCCTTTCTTGCAGATCTGATTTTGTAACTGTCTATATATGAGGAGAGTTGAAGAGAAGGAACAAGAAATAGTTTTAGAAAGAGGAGCACTGCTGATGAGATACAACAGAGAACTAAAACTGCTTCCAGTTTGCCTAGAAAGAACACATGCATTTCTCCCTAATTTCAGAATGTGATTTGAATGTTTCTAGGGGCCTCATTTAGACACTACACTGCTGGTAAGGAGGCAGTGTCTGCCTCTCAGATACACATACCTCTGCTGGTCAGTGGGTTACTTGTTGCAAATATTAGAAGCTTTACTGTTTCATTGTTGAGCTGAGAAACACTAGCCTGTCTCTGTTGCTTAGATGAGGCAACCTCACATATTTTCTATCAATCCCAAGAAGGAATTAGAGAAAGCCTACACAGAACTCTGGACTGAGCCTAAACTTAGAGAATCAGTCATCAGAGTAAGCTAGACAAATCCAAAAGCAAATTTTTAATTTCTTTTTATTATGAGCATATTTGTTATTACACGTTGTCATTTTTCTTTATGCTTTTTACCCTATCTATCACGCCCCAGCCCCCCTTTTTTCCTCCCCCTCATCTCTAGTATCCTTAGATTGTTCTCTCCTTCTGGAAGTTCAACATGTTGTTGTGGTCTATTCTTCCTTCCTTCCTTCCTTCCTTCCTTCCTTCCTTCCTTCCTTCCTTCCTTCCTTCCTTCCATTCATCCATCAACCAACCAGTTATGAATGAAAACATGCAGTATTTCTCTTTCTGTGTCTGGCTTATTTCACTTAACATAATTTTCTCCAGACTCATCAATGTTGCTGCAAAAGGCAGAATTTCATTGATTTTATGGCTCAGTAGTAAATTTCATTTTGTTGTTAAAACAGGAGACAGATAATTCACTAAAAAGGATATTAAGATGGTAACTACACATGCAAAAAGATGTTCAGAATCAGTAACCATCAAAAAACAAACACACAAAACACACCTGAAGATCACAATAGGATCTCATTACATACCTATCACAATGGCTAACCTTAGAAAGTATAACACCAAATTCTAGTGAGGAATTGAAGAAACTGAGTCACTCATACATTGCCAGTGGGAATATAAAACACTACAGCCACAGTGGCAGTTTGACCCAGAAACTATACTCTTGAGCATTTATCCTAGAGAAATGCAAATTCATTTTTACACACAAAAAGCTATACATTAATGTTCGTAGCAGCTTTGTTTTTAATAGCCAAAATCTGGAAACAACTAAGATGTTCTTCAACAGGTGAACTGTTATACGAACTATGACACATTCCATACATGGAATAGTATGCAGCAATAAAAAGAACAAACTAGGGCCGACCCCGTGGCGCACTCGGGAGAGTGCGGCACTGTGAGTGCAGCAGTGCTCCCGCCGCGGGTTCGGATCCTATATAGGGATGGCTGGTGCGCTCACTGGCTGAGCGCAGTATGGCCGGTCACAAAAAGACAAAAAAAAAAAAAAAAAAAGAACAAACTAAGGGTATATACAGCAACTTGGATGAATCTACTTGGAATTATGCTGAGTAAAAAAAGCATATCTCAAAAAGTTACATGATCTTTGATTCCATCTACATAACATTTTTAATTACAAAATTTGAAATGAAGTGCAGATTATTAAATGTTAAGGGAGGGATGTAAAATGAAGGTTGATGTGGTTATTAAAGGGAAACACAAAAGTTGGTTGTGGTGAGAGAATTATTCAGTATCTTGACTGTGGTAATGGATACATGAAACTACATACAGGACAAAATTGTATAGACCTAAACATGCACACAAATATACATCCATGCACACAAATGAATGCAAGCAAAATTGTGAAATTCTGAGAAAATATTATTTAAAAAAATTACAATTAATGAATTGTCATATGTATCAACACAAATTATGAAGAAGCTTTATAAAACTGAGAGTCATGGGTTGAATTTGAAATATAGACATAGACAGCTAAGTAAATAGAAACAAAAGATTATTGCTACAAAAACAAAAAACACAGTGTTGTGAAGAAAATGAAAACCAATCATAGGATACTGCAAGAACTGAATATCTTTTCTTTGGTGTTCTGAATGTTTTTTCTTTGGAGATCATATAATAACTATACATAGTGACCATATTTCTTTATAGCTATGTTGGGAAGATTAGTGCTAAAAAGTATGTGTGGACAGTTGCAGGATGCTGAATCCTAATCTTCCATAATAGAAAAACATCAATAGATAATATCTATAAGTTCAAGGTCAAAAAACAGAAATATAGCACACTGTTAGAAGATATGGAGGAATATTGAAATAATTGGCTCAAAGAATTTAAAATTATTGCCTCTGTTGAAAAAGGAATGGTAGAGAAAAGAAACATACAATGCCTTAGTTTTATTGAAACCTCACTTAATTATTTAAAATTGTAAGTTATATGCATTTGTAATTTTAATTAAGATAAAAACTAAATTGAAAAGTACTATTCTGAAATTCCATACTAAAGATATTTGTGTGTGTGTGTATATATACACATACACACTTCGATATTAATGCACATATGAGGGTACTTCAAAAAGTTTATGGAGGAATAGAATTGAAAGATAATATTGATCTTTCTGTGAACTTTTTCAGGTACCCTCATTCATATACACACATGCATTAACATCTAAATACATCTGCTAATTTCACTTCAAGAATATTTTAAATTCACTTGAGGTTAATGTATCTTACATAAGGCTATATCAGTTTCACATTCTAGTTTTAACATTAGGACATAATATTAAAAATGTTTACTATCCTGTAAAAAGAAAAATGCCTTTAAAGCTACTGAAATGTTAGTCTAATAGAATGTTTATTACTGTTGAAAACATAACATAATGGAATGGCAATAATTTTCACCAAAATGTAAGGAAATTTGATGTAAGGTAAATGGAGTTAGTTACATATACATAAATCATTTATAAAATATTGAAATGAATATGCCTCTTGGGAGAATATGAAAAATCTATCTTTCCCATTTCATAAATAGCAGAATTATGAATGACACTTAGAAATATCACATATTCAAGTTAGAGAAAAATATCTAAATTATACCTAAAAACTTTATACATTAACTTTAGCTTTAAATTTTATAAAGGCATCAAATATTCATGAAATTAAAAATATGCTTACACTGTTTAAGCTGCTAAATTTCAAGGGCTTTTATTAGGCATTATATTTCAACATGCGACTGTCACAGTTAGTGTCTGGTTTTCTGATAATACTCACCAAAAGACATAAAGCAAAATGCATAGGCATTTTCAATTTACAATAGAAACAGTATAATCAACAGGCACATTTAGAAGATTTCTGTCTCTGCTAATGACAGAGTAATTGGTATCTGATCTATTCATAAACAAGTAAAACAATTGGGAAAAACTACATCTAAAAAGTTGCAGACATTGTACAACATGCCACATAAGACTCTAATATGTAACATAAGTGATGTAAACCTATAATTTCTCTGAATTTCTGGATGGAATTACTTTTGTGCAACAAGAAAAGGTACCATAAAGAGAACCTAGCAATCATTCAGGGTTGAGAAAAATAAGATAGGAGAGACCAAAGCAGCCAGAATTCACAGTAGAAAATAAATAAGAGGAAGGAGGTATAAGAGAAAAAGCTGATACAACATTTATGGGACTCCTTTAGTCTGTTACTTCATAATAAATGACACATACATAAGGTAGAATGTTATAAAACAAAATAGAGAGTAACTGAACAATTTTATACTGAGACTTCATAGAACTTATACAGTGCTGGAAGAAATTTGAACTACAGTAAACCAGAATAGAGATGCTTTTGTGAACATCAAGGTATTCAGTAAAGACACCAGTAGGGCAATGCCTTAGTAGCAGAGCTAAACTAGGACAAAAACCAAAGCTGCCCTAGACCTACCTGAGCAAAGCTTAAAAACAATCCTCAAAAGAATCAAGCTGATCCACAAATAATTTACCTGCACACTTAAACGAACTTTAACATTTTTAAAAGAAAGGACTTTTTCATTTCTAATTTTTGTTATTTGAGTCTTCTCTCTTCTTTTTTTTGTTAGCCATGCTAATGGTTTGTCAATTTTATTTATCTTTTCCAAAAACCAACTTTTTGATTCGTTGATCTTTTGAATTGTTTTTTGGTTTTCAATTTCATTCAGTTCTGCTCTGATCTTAATGATTTCTTTCCGTCTGCTAACTTTAGGATTGGATTGTTCTTGTTTTTCTAGTTCTTTAAGGTGAAGTGTTAGGTTGTTCACTTGCCATCTTTCCATTCTTCTGAAGTGAGCATTTAATGCAATAAATTTTCCCCTCAATACTGCTTTTGCAGTATCCCACAGGTTTTGGTATGATGTATCATTGTTTTCATTAGTTTCAATAAACTTTTTGATTTCCTGCTTGATTTCTTCTTGGACCCATATGTCATTAAGTAGAATGCTGTTTAATTTCCATGTGTTTGTATAGTTTCCAGAGTTTTGTTTGTTATTAATTTCTAGTTTTAATCCATTGTGGTCTGAGAAGATACATGGGATAATTCCAATTTTTTTGAATTTATTGAGACTTGCTTTGTGACCTAATATGTGATCTATCCTGGAGAATGATCCATGTGCTGATGAGAAGAATGAATATTCTGAGGTTGTTGGGTGGAATGTTCTGTAGATATCTGCCAATTCCAATTGGTCTAGAGTCTTGTTTAGATCTTGTGTTTCTCTACTGATTCTTTGCCTATATGATCTGTCTAATATTGACAGTGGAGTGTTCAGGTCCCCTGCTATTATGGTATTAGTGTCTATTTCCTTCTTTAGGTCTAATAGAGTTTGTTTTATAAATCTGGCTGCTCCAACATTGGGTGCGTACATATTTATGATTGTTATGTCTTCTTGATGGATCAGTCCTTTTATCATTAAGTAGTGTCCCTCATTGTCTCTTTTTATGGTTTTTAGTTTAAAGTCTATTTTGTCAGATATAAGAATAGCCACTCCAGCTCGTTTTTCTTTTCTGTTTGCATGGTAAATCTTTTTCCATCCTTTCACTCTTAGTCTGTGTGAATCTTTATGGGTGAGGTGGGTCTCTTGTAGGCAGCATATAGTTGGGTCCTGCTTTTTGATCCAGTCAGCCAGTCTGTGTCTTTTAATTGGGGAATTTAAGCCTTTAACATTAAGAGTTGTTATTGAAAGGTGTTGATTTATTCCTAGCATTTTATTGGTTGTTTGGTTGTCTTAGGTGTCTTTTGTTCCTTGCTTTCTGATTTACTGTTTGGTTTCTTTGTTTGTTGGTTCCTTAGGTTGTAGATAGTGTTTTTATTAGCTTGTTTTCTCTTCACGAATGCCATTTTTATTGTACTAGCGGGTTTAGATTTTTCTTAGGTTTTTATGGCAGTGGTAGTTATTTTTCAGGAACCAAACCCAGTACTCCCTTGAGGATTTCTTGTAAGGGTGGTCTTGTGGTAGTGAACTCCCGCAGTTTTTGTTTGTCTGAGAAATATACTATTTGCCCCTCATTTCGGAAGGATAGCCTTGCAGGGTAGAGTATTCTTGGCTGGCAATCTTTGTCTTTTAGTATTTTGAAAATATCATCCCATTCCTTTCTAGCTTTTAGGGTTTGTGACCCTAACAAAAATTAGAAATGAAAAAGGCGACATTACAACTGATTCATCTGAAATACAAGGAATCATTCGAGACTACTATAAACAACTATACGCCAACAAATTTGAAAATCTGGAGGAAATGGATAAATTTCTGGACACACACAAGCTCCCAAAACTGAACCGTGAAGACGTAGAAAATTTGAACAGACCAATAACAATAAAGGAGATTGAAGCTGTTATCAGAAGGCTCCCAACAAAGAAAAGCCCAGGACCAGATGGATTCACAGCAGAATTTTACCAAACATTCAAAGAGGAATTGACACCGATTCTTTACAAACTATTCCAAAAGATTGAAACGGACGCAAATCTCCCAAACTCATTCTATGAAGCAAACATCATCCTGATACCAAAACCAGGTAAAGATATAACCAAAAAAGAAAACTACAGGCCGATATCCTTGATGAATATAGATGCAAAAATCCTCAATAAAATACTAGCAAACAGAATACAGCAACACATACGAAAAATTATTCATCACGATCAAGTGGGATTCATCCCAGGGATGCAAGGTTGGTTCAACATACGCAAATCAATTAATGTGATACACCATATTAATAAACTCAAACACAAGGACCATATGATCATCTCTATAGATGCTGAAAAAGCATTTGATAAAGTTCAGCACTCATTCATGACAAAGACCCTCTATAAGTTAGGTATAGAGGGAAAGTATCTCAACATAATTAAAGCCATATATGCCAAACCCACAGCCAATATCATCCTGAATGGGGAAAAGCTGAAAGCTTTTCCTTTAAGAACAGGCACTAGACAAGGATGCCCACTCTCACCACTCCTATTCAACATAGTGTTGGAAGTATTAGCCAGAGCAATCAGAGAAGAGAAGGAAATAAAGGGCATCCAGATTGGAAAAGATGAAGTCAAACTGTCCCTGTTTGCAGATGACATGATCCTATATATCGAACAGCCTAAAACCTCTACAAAAAAACTGTTGGAATTGATAAATGATTTCAGCACAGTAGCAGGATACAAAATCAGCACACAAAAATCAGTAGCATTTCTTTTCTCCAATAGTGAACATGCAGAAGGAGAAATCAAGAAAGCCTGCCCATTTACAATAGCCACCAAAAAAATCAAATACTTAGGAATTGAGTTAACCAAGGAGGTGAAAAATCTCTATAATGAGAACTACAAACCACTGCTGAGAGAAATTAGAGAGGATACAAGAAGATGGAAAGATATTCCATGCTCTTGGATTGGAAGAATTAACATAGTGAAAATGTCCATACTACCCAAAGTGATATACAAATTCAATGCAATCCCCATCAAAATTCCAAAGACATTTTTCTCAGAAATGGAAAAAACTATTCAGACATTTATATGGAACAATAAAAGACCACGAATAGCCAAAGCAATGCTCAGCAAAAAAAATAAAGCTGGAGGCATAACACTACCTGACTTTAAGCTATACTACAAAGCTATAATAACCAAAACAGTATGGTACTGGCATAAAAACAGACACACTGACCAATGGAATAGAATAGAGAATCCAGAAATCAACCCACACACTTACTGCCATCTGATCTTTGACAAAGGCACCAAGCCTATGCACTGGGGAAGGGACTGCCTCTTCAGCAAGTGGTGCTGGGATAACTGGATATCGATATGCAGGAGAATGAAACTAGATCCATACCTCTCACCATATACTAAAATCAACGCAAAATGGATTAGGGATTTAAATATACACCCTGAGACAATAAAACTTCTTAAAGAAAACATAGGAGAAACACTTCAGGAAATAGGACTGGGCACAGACTTCATGAATACTACCCCAAAAGCACGGGCAACCAAAGGAAAAATAAACAAATGGGATTATATCAAACTAAAAAGCTTCTGCACAGCAAAAGAAACAATTAAAAGAGTTAAAAGACAACCAACAGAGTGGGAGAAAATATTTGCAAAATATACATCTGACAAAGGATTAATATCCAGAATATATAAGGAACTCAAACAACTTTACAAGAAGAAAACAAGCAACCCAATTAAAAAATGGGCAAAAGAGCTAAGTAGGCATTTCTCTAAGGAAGATATCCAAATGGCCAACAGACATATGAAAAAATGCTCAACATCACTCAGCATCCGGGAAATGCAAATCAAAACCACATTGAGATACCATCTAACCCCAGTTAGGATGGCTAAAATCCAAAAGACTATGAACGATAAATGCTGGCGAGGCTGCGGAGAAAAAGGAACTCTCATACATTGTTGGTGGGACTGCAAAATGGTGCAGCCTCTATGGAAAATGGTATGGAGGTTCCTTAAACAATTGCAAATAGATCTACCATACGACCCAGCCATCCCACTGTTGGGAATATACCCAGAGGAATGGAAATCATCAAGTCGAAGGTATACCTGTTCCCCAATGTTCATCGCAGCACTCTTTACAATAGCCAAGAGTTGGAACCAGCCCAAATGCCCATCATCAGATGAGTGGATACGGAAAATGTGGTACATCTACTCAATGGAATACTACTCAGCTGTAAAAACGAATGAAATACTGCCATTTGCAACAACATGGATGGACCTTGAGAGAATTATACTAAGTGAAACAAGTCAGGCACAGAAAGAGAAATACCACATGTTCTCACTTATTGGAGGGAGCTAAAAATTAATATATAAATTCACACACACACATACACACATACACACACAAACCGGGGGGGGGGGGAGGAAGAAGATATAACAACCACAATTATTTGAAGTTGATACAACAAACAAACAGAAAGGACATTATTGGGGGGGAGGGGGGGAGGGAGAAGGGAGGGAGGTTTTGGTGATGGGGAGCATTAATCAGCTACAATGTATATCGACAAAATAAAATTTTAAAAAAAAATAAAATAAAATAAAAGAAAGGACTATGAATAAACTCTGACACTTAAGAATATAACATTAATGGCATGCCATCATACTGATAAGCATAAGAATTGACTCAGTTGTTCATTAATTTTTCATTAATACAATTAGTAAACATACAAAAAGTCGAGAAAAGGTGACCCATAAAGAGAAAAATAAAAACAGAAATACCCAGAAATAAAAGAGATGTAAGAATTGGTAGACGAGTACATTAAAAGAATTATTATACTCAATAAATTTTAAAAAATAGAATCATAATAGTGAAATTAAAGAGATATCAAAGAAACAAATAACAAGTCTAAAGAGGAAAATTTTCAGTATCTGAAATGCACTGGGTGGGCTTAACAATTATACTCCAAAAGATAAACTGTTGATCTTAGATATATAGAAATTGAAACTATCCAAACTGAAGAACACAGAGAAAACCATGTTTAGAAAACAAAAATGAACATATCCTCAGTGACCTCTGAAATATTATCAAGTGGTTTAAAATATGGGTAACTGAAGAAATAATGGTTAACATTTTTCCAAACTCTTTGAGAACTATAAGCCCAAAGATTAAAGAAACTCTCTGAATTAAGACCGGATATATAGAAAGAAAATCACATCAAAACATTGCTGAAAAGCAGTTAAAGAAAGACACTCTTAAAATAAACAAGAGTAAAAAGACATATTACAAAGAAAGATCACAGATTTCTCATCAGAAAAATGAAGAACAGAAGAAAGTAGAATGTCATCTTCAAGGTGATAGAGTAAAATGTCAAATGATAATCTGTATTTATCAAATCTCCCTCTATACACAATGTGTGTATACATATTTATATATAATAGAAGTAAAATAATTTTCTTGCAATGCATGTTAAATGAAGTACTGTAAGTTAAGAAAAAATATATCATAAGTAAAATTGGTTTTTCAAAAAAAGAATTGAAAGCACCAGAACTGGTAAATACGTATGTGGGTAAAATATAAAATAGTTTTTATGCTTTTTTAAAGTTGACTGACTAAAGCAAAAATAAAAAAATGAATATTAATGTATTCTGTGATTTTAAATGCATATAGAAGTGCAGTGTATTGCAACAATGTCACAAAGAAACAGGCAAATAGGAATACACTAATTTAAGTTTCATATAAAATGTGTGAAGCAGTGTCATGTTACTTGAGTATAAACTGTGATATATTAAGATACATATTGTGAATTATAAAATAGTGTAAAAGGGCTGAGCCCGTGGTGCACTCGGGAGAGTGTGGCGCTGGGAGCGCAGCAATGCTCTCGCCGCGGGTTTGGATCCTATATAGGGAAAAGAAAAAAAAAATAGTGTAAAAAAATGTATAGATAGTGAGCCACTGGTGAAAATAATATGAAGTATTAAATACTAAATTTTTTGTTAATTTATTCATCAAATAAACAACAAAACCCAGAAAAACACACAAGAAAAATAAGGATAAAAGAAACAGAAAACATATTGGGCATATTGCAAACAAATAGCAGGATAGTAGATTGAAATATACCACATTAATAATTACATTAAATGTTAGTACTAAAATAATTCCAATTCAAAGGGAGAGATTATCAGACTGTGTAAGGATGTATGACCAAACCATATGCTGTTCAAAAGAAACACACTTTAAATATAAGCATACAAATAAGTTAAAAGAAAAGCAATAGATGAAGATATATTCCCTATACACTAACAAGAGGAGATCTAGAGTGACTCCCTTAATATTGCATAATGTAATTTCAGGACAAGAAATAGTATTAGAGAATTCTAAATTTATATGAACTTTATTATAAAACTTGCCAATACCTAACTCTTATTAAACATAAAAGTAATAAAATTATGCAGAGTATTTTCTCTGTTTATAATGGTAGTAAATTACAAATCAATAATAGAATACCTGGAAAATTCTAACTATTTCGAAATTGAACAAGATGCTTCTAAATTAGTGATATATTAAGATATAAATTACAAAGAAAATTAGAAAATATTTCAAATTGAATAAAAATGAAAAAAAAATATTCCTACAGTTTCTTCAGTGGAAAAAAAAAACACTCTTTCAATTTTATAATTGAAAAATTGGAAAAAGCAAAACAAAACAAAAAACAAAGGATGATAGAGGTGATTTTTTTTTTAATGTCTAATCTCAAAAGCACTGTTTTCTAAATGGGATTATGAATGCTGGAACTCTGCTCAATAAAACATTAATTAGGCCAAGGTATCTGATGCCACACTTACAATAAAATTACCTTCATATAAAACACAATGCAAAGCACAAAAAAAAAAAAAAAAAAAGCTAAGTAAAATGGATTGCAAAGAAGGCTTCCATATAGATAAATCAAACGAGATCTGAAAAGAAGAGCAAAAACATCATGAAAATAAAAAAATTAACTAACTGAAGGCCATTATCTCTTACTTATACTTGCAAACATGAGAGGTAGTCTTGATATCAAGAGAAATTGTTTTCAGATGAGGGATGAACAAAGAAAAATGATTATACCTATTATGCTTTTAGATTTTATTTCACAGAAGAATGATGAGCTACAGGAGTTTAAGCAAAAATTGAGGGTACTGAAGATTTTGGTGAATTTGCCAATCCACATAAGTTGTCTTAAATATCAGTTCAAAGTAATTTACATTCACTCTGAGTCACTAAAAGCATTAACTTTGAAAGACATTATAAATTCTGAATTGCAATATTATTCCCTTTGGGAACCATCAAGTTAAGGAAGAGCTTAAAATAGGCAACACTTGCTTTGCTTCTTGAATTCAACTTTTTTTTTTTTTTAGTCCTACAAATGGGCAAAACTGCTAGAGAGAATTAATTATATTATGGATGATAACAAATATAGAAAATAATAAATAAGAAAAGATACAACCTGATTTCATTGGTTGACATATCACCATTTGTTCCAAAATGCTTCCCACTGCTTAAAAGAGAAAGAACCACATTTGCATGATAATTACCCTACCATGCTGACCCTTATTTTTCAAAACAACAAAATACACACACACAGTTTTTTTGTTGGTGGGGGCATACTTAATTTTGATCATTGGTATTGATAAGAGTCAGTGAAGCAGTAATATTAGTAATCGGATATTGTTTGTTCATCTGAAAAAAGACATTATTTACCTAGAGGGTAAAAAATGTTTTTACATCTGTTTCTAAAGGTATGAAAGAGCAAGCTCAGAGCTGTAAGCTCAGACTGATAAAAGAGGCTAAACTCTAAAGCCAAAGTGATAACTTCTTATTGGAATGGCATGATCAAAAACAGATAACCATTGGGGAAACACACATACATACATACACACAGAGCTTTTTGGAGCAAGCCTTTTCTTCAGATGTACCCAATACTTATATACTTGATATTTTTTACCCAGTTTGGGAAAAATACAGAGAAATATCACAGACTGATCTGGAAGGGGTCATGCTGAAAGGCTTTTTGGAGCTTGGAAAGAGATGTAACAGATAGATATGTCTGTGATAATAGTTCCTTTATTATCCTCCAAGAGTTCTGCTGCTTTGTATTGTAGAGACATATTTATTTCACCTGTTCAGCCCTACCCAGGCTGCTTTTCTGGAATTAAGTGGTCTATGTTAACTTCTTCCCACACCTGTATGCTGCTACTATATTTGAGAATGACCCTTTCGTTGTGTGAGTAGTTTACAAAGTACTTGGATTAAACTGGAGAACGAAGGAAGACTTGGTTTACTAGGACTTTTCTCATTAAGACTCATATCTACCAAAGGCTGCTGGCAGGGTCTAAAGTATATGAAGTCCAGAGAAACAGTTTTAGCAACAGTACTACATACTTGGAACTTCATAATAAGACATCTTTTGAGCAAGGTAGAAACTTGAGATCAACTAGGACTAGGTCATATCTTGGGAACCTAATCATCACATCGGTTGAAAACGGTCAAGATGCTGTGTTTCAGAACAAGTGTTGACTCATACACAGCAGTCTCAAGACACCTCTACACCTCAGGTTATATAGTTCCTAGCAGTCCTTGTGGAGTTGCTTTTCATTCAAATTGTACTCCTTGGGAGGATAGTTCTGGAAAGTTTTCCCTAAGCCAAATGGAAAGAAAAGAAGCTTTGCTTTCTGTCATTTGACACACCAAACTCATGCTTCATTTTTTTCTTTTTCTTGTGTGTGTTGTCTTCATTCTCTGTGGTTTTCTTATCTCACACTTAAAATTCCCAGCTGCAGACCAGTTTTCAGGAGAAAGCTGAATTCTGTGTCTCATAATTTCTAATTTCTTTTTCTTTCCCTTACAGATATCATTTTGTGGTGGGGAGGACAGGCAAGGACACTTTTTAATAACATTTATTTTAAAGTGGATTACTTTCTAGATGAAAATTTAAATAAAATTCTTTCATTTACATGAATACATAGTTTTGTTGCTGAAATATGAATATGAATAGAACAGTGCTTTATCCAAGAAGATGAATGTCCTGTAATGCAGAATGACAAAATGCTATTGTAATGCTCCCTTTCACTTAATGTCTGGGAGTAATCTAAAAAATAAAAACAGATTGAGTACAGCTAAGCTGATAGCCACTAGCAGTAGCAATGCAAACACCAGATATCAGCTATCAGAGGAGGCTAGCTAACTGCCCATTTTCTCTTTTAATGTTAATAGCAAAAACATTTTTCCTTTAGTGTAATAGTTTCCTTTACCTCATAAGTGAGAATCTGAGTTATTTTTTAAATGATATTAGCTAGAGGAAAGGCTTTTGAATGTTTTCACCACAAAGAAATGATAAATGCATGAGGTGATCGATGCTTTAACGACCTTGACCCAATTATTATACAACATATATATGTATCAAAACATCAGATTGTACTCAAGTACTATATACAATTACAATGTGGCAATTCAAATTTTATAAATTAAAAAACAAAACAAAACATTTTTTGCCCAGTACCTTGTGACGATCTTTTACTAAGATTTAGCTTTTTATATATTTATGCCTTAAGTCTCCAAACCAAACAATCTTGAATTTTACAGGCTCTGGAATTTTTTTCTTCATTTTAATCTCTCTCTACAGCCTAGGAAGATGGTTTTGTGCATCATAGGTATTGATAACATTTGTTTGGTGTTTGAGTACACATTTTATGTTTCCAAGATAAATGTATTTCTTCTAATAAATGCTACTTCTGTATTACATGTTTCTATATTCGTGTATTTTTGACATTGCATATTCTATGAAATGCTAACATTTCAGAACAAACTGATATTTTGTCTTAAGGTAATAAAATTAGTTGTCTAGAGTCTAGACTCTAGAAGTTACTCCAAAATTGAGTAATCCTTTATAGTCTTTTGCTGTTGACATATCTGTTGACAAGAATATCAGTGATGTAGCCTATAAGTTTAAAAGAATTTGGCTAGGAGAACAAACTTTTACCCATTTTACAATACTATAAATATTGTGTTCATTATTGGACTTAGGATTTTTTGATTGATTTAATTCTGCATCTGAGAACCATTTTAGATTTTGTGATAATTTTTCTAATGGATATTTACCTATTCTTAAACTTCTGACATAAAATGTAACTTGGTGTTGTCCCTCAATTCGAAGTAACCTAATAGTCCTAAGTACATAATTTATTTTCAATTTACAAAGCACAGTCTGTAGTATTGTTTCTACTAAGGCTTCATCAACTTCATTAGATTCTGAACACTTAATTTACAATGCAAAATAGCAAATTCTGTTATATAACCATCTAACAAGAATTATCAAAATGCTATACAATATAATGGGCACTACATTTGATTAAAGACACAAGGTAATGATAACCTGAAAATAGATTGTCTAGTAAGATCACTTCAAAATGATACCTGGATAGTGACAATAAAATCAAGTCGTCATTGGGCCGAGCCCGTTGCGCACTCGGGAGAGTGCAGCACTGGGAGCGCGGCGACGCTCCCGCCGCGGGTTCGGATCCTATATAGAAATGGCCGGTGCATTCACTGGCTGAGTGCCGGTCACGAAAACGACAAAAAAAAAAAAAAAAAAAAATCAAGTCGTCATAACGTACACTGGCTTCCAAGACAGAATAGTATATTGACCCAAAAACATGAACATTATTTTATTTTGTCTACCATGGTTGAATAATCTATACTTGTGATATAATATGATTTTTCAAAGAGCAAAATTTCATTTTGGTTCACACACAAAAAATTATTTCCTATAAAGGGGTTATCCTCCAAGCCACTCATTTTCTGAAGAGTGGCTGACTTTTTTATCTCATGCATTCATCCTAAATACTCATTTTCTTCCACTTCCTTGAATTTTTATGGGAAATAGAACCAAATGAATCACTTGGTTTTTATTTCCACTTTTGTACTTACAAGACACAAGTAACTGACTTGACACTTCTATCAGAATACTGAAAAAAAAAATCCTCAAATTCATTTTTAACGTTATTTCCTCAGCTCTGATTAGTTTTTGCAGACTTCCTACAGCGTCATATAATACCCAGGATGTGTAGTTTTTAATAGCAATATAGATGAGAATAAGCAGGTAAAGGAGAATGGGGTTAGCAAAATCACATTGATTAATTGATGTATCATGGATCATTATTTAATAATCTGTTTTTTGAGATACAGCTTGTACTGACTTTAATTTGAGCTATAATATAGAAATGGGGTAATGTAATCAGCACAAATCTGGTGGAAGGCAAAACTTTTCAAATCTGGAACTAGCTTAACATAAGTTTAATGGATTCCTTTTATTGCAATTAAAATGACTCCTATTTAAAAACAAAAACAAATAAACAAACAAACAAAACATGCTTCCAGGGGGAAAAAAAAGAAACAGCTCTAAAACAAATAAATCCAAATGTATCAAAGTCAAAATTTTTCTAGTTTCGAAGACTGGCCTAAAGTCTCATGTGCTGTAGTAACATTTAGATTCATTGGTATTCATAACTGAATCTTGAAGATAATAAAATAGCAAGATCTCACCAAAAAAGAGACAGGATTCAAGAGCAAGCTCTATCGTTCTTAATAAAGGTACTTTTGGTCCCTCCCATCTCCACTGCCCACTGCAACACACGTACACAGAAGGCAATACTGTTGTTTATATGAAGGAAAAAACAAATGACGAAAGGATCTTTAGGAGTTATTTTAATTTTAGACCTTGAAAAATCTAGTAAAATTTTCTCTACATCAGTTTTGGTACAGACGTTATTTGACTACCATGGCTTGGAGAGCATTTTGTGGTCAAATATCTTAAAATCTTGATGAACAAATAATCTCTGCCTTAACTACAAGAACCCAGGAACCATTGCTATGAAAGAGGGAGAAAATAGGAAATGAGCACAGGTTCTGTACAGTCATATTAGAATTGCAGAATTTATGACTTATGACTTATAGACCATTATCAGATAATTATTTTTAAATAGAGATAATGAAATTTGCTCAGTTTGGGCGTAAATGAGATACCATATCAGGGAGTGGGTACAATCATGTAAATCAGAAATGAATCCAAAATGTTTAACTGGAAAGATAACATATCAGTGCATCAGGTAAGAGACACATAAGAAAGTAGAATTGGAAACTAGAGAAAGAAGAGATGAAACAAGGCTCAAACAAGTAAAATACAATTAATATTGAATTCAAAACCTTTTTTTTTTTGTATTTTGTTTATGTTTAGCATGAACTGTTTATTTGGTTCCTGAGTCAATTCTTATTTGACACATAATAATGGTACCTATTTATGGGGTATAGCGTGTTGTTTCAATATATGTACCACTGTATAATGATCAAATCAGAGTAATTAACATATTTATCACCTCAAACATTTAATATTTCATTGTGGTGAGAGCATTCAAAATCCTCTCTTCTAGCTATTTTGATATATGCAGTACTTTATTGTAAATTGTAGTCATCCTACTGTGCAATAGGACATCATAACGTAGTCCTCCTTTTGTAACTTGATTACCATTACAAAGGAAGTATCTCTCTCCATCCTGCTGCCCCCTGCCCTCCACAGTCTCTGTTAACCACTGTTTAATTCACTACCTCTATGAGATGAACTTTTTTAGATTCCCTATATAAGTGAGATCATGCAGTATTTGTCTTTCTGTGTCTCGCTTACTTCACTTAGCATAATGTCTTCCAGGTTCATCCATGTTGTCACAAGTGACAGAATTCCATTCTCTTTTATGGCTGAATAGTATGCCATTCCACATTGTCTTTATTCACTCATTCAGTTTTGGACACTTATGTTGATTTCATATCTTGGCTATTGCAAATAGTGCTGCTATAAACATGGAGTGCTGATATCTCTTTGAAATACTGATTTCCATTCCTTTGGATATATACCCAGTAGTGGGATTGCTGAATCACATGAAAGTTCAACTTTTTAAAATTTTTGGAGGAATCTGCATATTATTTTCCATAACAGGTGTATTAATTTACATTCCCAGAGAACAATATTTAAGTGTTTCCCTTTTTCCACATTCTTCCCAATACTTGTTATCTTTTCTCTTTTTTATAATAGCCATTGTAACTGAAGTGAGGTAATATCTCATTGTGATTTTGATTTGTATTTCCTTGATGATTAGTGATGCTGAGAATTTTTTCACATACCTCTTGGCCATATGTATGTCTTCTTTTGAGAAATGCCTATGAAGATCTTTTGCCATTTTTTAATCAGATTATTTGTTTTTTAGCTATTGAGTTGTGTGAATTTCTTACATATTCTGGATATTAATCCCCTTGCAAATATTTTTTTTCCATTCTGTAGGTTATCCTTTCATTCTGTTGATTGTTTTCTTTGCTATGCAGAAGTGTTTTTAAGTAATCACATTTGTTTATTTTTGCTTTTGTTGCCTATGCTTTTGAGGTTTTATCCCAAAAATCCTTGCCCAGTTCAATGTCATGAAGCATTTTCCCTATGTTTTCTTATAGTTGCGGGTCTTATATTTTTTCAATCTATTTTGAGTAAATTTTTATATATGGTGAAAGACAAGGGTTCACTTTCATTCTTCTGCATGTGTATATTCAGTTTTCTCAGAACCATTTACTGAAGAGACTGTCCTCTCCCCAGTATGTGTTCTTGGCACCTTTGTTGCAAATCAGTTGACTGTAGATTACATGGATTCCTGGGTCAGAGACAAGTTGATTCATAATTGAGTAGACAATCATAGCTGCTTTAAGGAACAATAGCTCCATTCTAAACTTCTTCAGGAGTCTCTGCAAGTGATGGGAATGTGAAGGCAGGAATGACTGGAGACACGCAGGAAATGGATAAATAACTAAGTTATTTGACTTGAACTGAATCACAATGACTGATTATTCTGGAATAGTTTAGTTACATACATATTCAGGAAGAGGCGACTTAAACATGCTTGTTTTCCTACTTTCTACTTCTCCCACCCTAAGTTTTTGACACCTTTAAGCTATGGCCTGAAGATTCATTCAGGTCCCCTACCATCAACACCAAAAAATTGTCCTCTTTGTACTTCATGTATTAAACTTTCCAAATTTTATTCTTCATGTATAGTAATCCCATTTTTTATTCCTTACAGAGTTCTTCAGAGAAAACATGCAATTTTTAAATCAATGACGATATATGGGCCTTGCCTCACAAAGAGCTTTTTCTTTAAAAAATGTAAAATTAGAACACAGATGTTGGACACTGATAAACCATTAAAATTCATTGAGTAAGAATCTTAGGCAATGAGGCTCTTTGGAATTCATCAACTCACACTACGTAGTGAGCTTCCTATATAACACTCATGCTGATTTTCCACCTTGTAATTGGATCAAATTCATTACTCAAATCACTTCCTCTGAATTATTTTGAATGTATAACTTAAAAATAAGAATGCACTCTCTAATTATCATTAATTAGAGGTATTTATATGCCATGAGCCTATTATATACCACAATCTTTTAATTTTTTTCCTAAATGTTTAATGTTTTAAGTTTTCCATCAAATTTATATCCCAGGGATAATAGGATTTAAAAATAGGTCTACAAGCAGATGATCCAAACTCTAAAAAATAATGTAGCATAATGTAGTAATCTTTGGTGAGGGAACTAAGGAAAAGAGAGGAAAAATAGCTGCTTCCTATTTAACTAAAACATTAAATACCTGAATGTCTTTTCACACTTATTCAAAAACGCTGTAAACTCTAAGCTTCAGAATTAAAATGTGGCTTCAAATATCTGTTTCCTACACCCCCACCCCTCATCTCTCCCCTCCACTCCCTTGCAATCAGTTGATGTTATCAGATATTTTCATTTTTGAAATAGAAATGCAGTTTGGAAATATAATCATAATGAAATACTCTACAAGCACCCCAAAGTCAGCTTAGGAACTAAAACCAAATTGAGTTTTTCTACACATTGCCACTAAAAGAATTTACCATCAGACCTTCTAAAAACTTGCTGATGATGCACAATAAGAAATGGAATTCACACTTTTTGAGAAAATATATTAGTTCTCTGTAATGGGAAAGCACAGTCGTAAGCCAAGCTATATCCTTGATTCTATGAAGGACTGCTTGAATGTTTAAAACTGGGAAATATATAAAATCAAGAGAAAAATACATGTTTTTATTTTAGCATTTTTCCACTGCTTCAGTGCAATTTATATATTTTTGGTTGATTCAGAATTTATCCTATACATTACTTTTACTCAGGAGCAAACAAATAAAAATGTTAAACTTCTGAATGACTAGTACAATATGGTAAAGACACAGATACATTCTAAATACGATAAGCTATTTACTCATATTTCACTAATTTATGCTTTTTATTTACTCTGGCTAAAAGCAAGAATGTGATTTTTATGTAGTATATTTCATCAGGATAGTATTCTTTAATGTCTTTCAAAGAATAAGAAAATCCTAACCAATAATATTTAGAAATAAAGGGAAATTTAATGAAATGCAATTTTTTATGTAATTCTTTAGTAACAAAATAGTTATAATGAAGTAGGTAAAAGGAAATAGTAATTGAAGTAAATGTTTACATGAGAGAAAAAAATCTGTAAGAATGTGATTGGGGAGAGACAAAAAAAGGGCAAGATAAAAAAGTGGTTTCAATCCAATCCTGGCATCATACTTTAAGCAGGAAAAAAAAAATCAACAGGTGATCTTTAATGGTTGGGATTACTTACTCGTAATGGTTTTGTGCCTACCCCAAAATTAATTTTTAGAAATACTTATGCAGGTAGTTGGAAGTGTTTCATTGAAGGCCCATAGGTTCAAGAATAAATGAAAGAAGACGGACTTCATTTATTCATCTGTTCTCTCGTCTCTCCATGTTACTATCCACCCTACATGCTTTCATCTTCCTGGAATTTTTCCAAAGTTGATAAAACATTCCCTCCCCATACCCCATTTGTCTTCTAATGAGGGCAGTAATGATGTACCTCCTTTGTTGTTGTTTGTTTTTTTTAATTTCTCTGACATATAGTGAACACTTAACTGTGAGGCTTTCATGGTGCTAAGAGATTCAAACTTAAGTCTGAGTAAGACTGAAATCTAAGCAGGGTATTTCAACCATCCTAATGTCAGAAGGTCAAACGTGAGTACAAAGATACAAGATTTTCACCACTTAATTAGCTATTAGACCCATGAAAATATTCCTGTCCTCTGAAAACTAATTTGTAATTTTATTTAGAAAAAGGATTTTGCAGATGTAATTAAGTTGTGGACCTTGAGATGAGGTTATCCCGGGTTAGAATGCACTCTAAAACCAATCGCAAGTCTCCTTAATAAGAGAAGAGGGGAAGACACGTGGAGAAGTCCATGTGAAGACAGAGGTAGAGATTAGTGTTATGTGACCACAAGCCAAAGAATACCTGGAGTGACCAGAAGCTACAGAAAGCAAAGTAAGTTTCCTCCCCAGAGCCTTCAAAGGAAGCATGACCTTTCTAACACCTTAATTTCAGATTTCTGGCCTTCAGAAACATGAGAAAATATATTTCTGTTATTATAAGGAGCCAATTTTGTCATAATTTGTTAGAGAACTCTAGGACACTAATATACAGATGTATCTCCCTTATGAAGTAAACAATGGAAAAGAACATTTGACATATTTGGAAAGTTGGATCACATCTGCATTGTGCTTTGATAATCATTAACTTGTAGACTATTCTAGATAGTATATATCTAGTGTCTCAGATGAGAGTTAAATACGGCCTGGACATAGATCCTGCAAGAAGAAATGGAGAGAAACCTGAGCAATATTTAGGATGCAGAAATACTAGGATTTGGTGATTAAGATTCCAATGGTTAAGGAAGATGGAGGTATTGCAGCTGACTCTCAGATGTCTACATTTACAAAAGTCAAATATATGTAAATTATATATCCACTATTCAATGTTTAAATGCCAAATTAACATTAAGGGATACTCCATAAAACATTAAATTTACAGAACATTTAAGGAAAACAATAATAATGGTTATGCTTTGGACCATTTGGCTGAACAGTTTCCATCTTTTAGTATCTCCTTAGATTTTCACAATAATATTGTACTTTAGCTCCAGAGCAATGGTCTAAGTAGAGATATTTTATTGAATATTTTAAAATCCCATTGTAATTTATCATTTTTTTGTGGCTGAGATTTTAAGAATTGATTGCTCTCACTCCTGTAAAAGTTATTCTTCTTCCCTGAGTAGCATCTCTGCTTCTATCTCATTCCTATGCATTAAGACACAGAGAACAATTTTAAATAATGTTCTGCATATGATGCTTGTTTCAGATCATTCACATATGCATACTGCAAAGGTAAAGCACAGGTTCCTTGTTGTAAGCACTAAGGAAATCCTAAAATAAGAATGAAATGGACACAGTACTTTGTGACAAATGTGAAAAAACTAAGGAGAATCAGTGACAGGAGGGGGTTTCAAGATGGCGGTGGCTGCGGCAGTTGGCACGGAGTAGCTGAGGTGGAAAAGGCGGCCACTGGGCCTTAGGCAGCTGGGAAACTTGTGGACCTTCCTCTTGCCATCTCTTAAGGGAGGACCGCTGCTGCTGGCCGGTTGTGGGGGATGACCGCCACTTTGCCCTCGGCAGGAGAGGCTGCCTCATTTACAGGCAACAGCTTTGAAGTGTGGAGCACGAAAAGAACTGTTTCTTAGCTGCAAAAGCGAGTCTCGAAACAGGGAACATGGCACCAGGGCTGCTGTGGATGCAGACAGGATCCCGGAGGCCGGGGCCATGCTGAAGGTGGCCAGCTGCCCTATTCAGGATTCGAGGTTTTAGGCCTGCATAAAAGAAGATTCCTGGGAGTGCCTGAGCCGCGCCACAGACCAAGTGAGCAGCCCGAGGCTGCGGGAACCGAGAACGGAGAAGGAGACAAACCAGAGGCAGAGAGTGAGCGCCCCACCTGGCTCAGCCTTGTGAGTGACCCCCGACCCGGCCCTGCTCGGGGGGCTGACACCCACCTGGCTTCCGCCTGCCCCACCGGGCCACTCACCGACCTGGGGCTGCCTCCATTTTCTCAGGTGGTGGCAGCTCCGGCCCAGCTCAGCCAAGCCTGTCCTCCTTACCCCGCTCGGCTCCTCACTGAGCCTTCCCATTTGCTTGCCCCGGTGCGGGGCTTCCTGGGGCCTGCGGGCTGGCCTCCCCTCCCACTCCCTCTGCGGTTCTCTGGTGGGGCTGGTGCTGTGGGGCATCACCGGCCAGCGTCGGGAGGCCAAGGAAGTATGGGCGAGGCCAACTGTCACGCCACCACACCCTGTACTCTGGCCCCCGGTAAACTTCCTGTTACTGGGAGGCAGATACCATCTCTGTGGCCACCAGTTCTGAAAAAGCCTAACCGATTTCTGGTTAAGAATAGTGTGGTAGGAGAGTTCCCAAGTCCGCTTGAACCTGCCAGAGAGCTGACTGCAGGCGGGCACCGGACTCGGTCTGTGCCAGGGGGACACAAAGGTGAACCGTGTGCTGTGGGCTCCTCCCCGAGGAGCTCACGCTCTGGTGTGGGATATAAGACAAGTACACAAATAACCGCAATACCACGAGGAAGGTGATAAGTCCCGAGAAAGATCTACACAGTGCTACAAAGGCACCCAGAGCGACCGGTCGTCTGTGCCAAGCAGAAACCTGGTAGACTTTCTGGGCGAGGCGGTGCCGAGCAGGGTCTTGAAGGCCCAGCTGATAGATGAGGGTTGCAGAAGACACGTCTCAGCCCAGCCCAGTGCGCACAGAGTAGGGAGACGTGCGGCCAGGGAGGCGGAGATTCAACAGAAACTACACACCCTGTGGGGTCGTCACTGCATGATCCAACAGCACAGGCCAGAGAGCAGGGAACAGGGAGAAGCCCTGCACGGGAAGTGAAAGCTCAGCAGAGATCACACACCCTGTGGTACGTGATCCAGCAACCCAGCAGAGTCCAAGCTGACCAGAGGTGGCTCCCAGGAGAGGCCCAAGACCTGAGGCAACCATACACACAAGGCACTAGAGGCCAACTGAGCAGTCATGAAGGTAGCTATACCAAATTGGCAACCACAGCAACATCTTAGTTAGTCAATAGTCTCAAACCGGTGGACTGTGAAACCCCCGGCCACAATGAATAAACACCAAAAAAAAGATACCAGAAATACAAAAAATCAAGAAAGTACACCACCAAAAGTTAATAAATCTCAAACTCTAGATCCTATAGAACAAGAAGCCCTTGAAATGACTGACAAGGAATTACGAGTGATAATTCTAAGGAAACTAAATGAGATACAAGAAAACTCAGCTAGACATCATGATGAAACGAGGAAAAGTATACAGGACCTGAAAGAGGAAATGTACAAGGAAATCAATGTCCTGAAAAAAAATGTAGCAGAACTTGCTAAACTGAAGAAGTTATTCAGTGAAATAAAAAACACAATGGAGAGTTTAACCAGCAGGCTTGTCGAAGTTGAAGAGAGAACCTCTGAACTTGAAGATGGGCTGTTTGAAATAACACAAGCAGACAAAAAGAAAGAAAAAAGAATCAAGGACAATGAAGAAAATCTGAGACAGATATCGGACAACCTCAAGCGCTCAAATATCTGAGTCATGGGTATTCCAGAGGGGAGGAAAATGGAGATTGCATTGAAAACATATTCAACAAAATAGTGACAGAAAACTTCCCAGGTATAGGAAAAATCACAGATCTTCAGATCCAGGAAGCTCAATGATCTCCAAACGTATTCAACACAAAAAGGCCTTCTCCAAGACATGTGATAGTCAAAATGGCAAAACTAAGAGACAAAGAGAGAATCTTAAAAGCTGCCAGAGAGAAGTGTCAAATCACCTATAAGAGAGCCCCAATCAGGCGAACATCAGACTTTTCATCACAGACCCTAAAAGCTAGAAAGGAATGGGATGTTATATTCAAAATACTAAAAGACAAAGATTGCCAGCCAAGAATACTCTACCCTGCAAGACTATCCTTCCGAAATGAAGGGCAAATAGTATATTTCTCAGACAAACAAAAACTGCGGGAGTTCACTACCACACGACCACCCTTACAAGAAATCCTCAAGAGAGTACTGGGTTTGGCTCCTGAAAAATAACTACCACTGCCACATACACCCAAGAAAATTCAAAACCAACTAGTATAATAAAAATGGCATTCATGAAGAGAAAACAAACAAACAAAAACACTATCTACAACCTAAGGAACCAACAAACACAGAAACCAAACAGTAAATCAGAAAGCAAGGAACAAAAGACACCTAAGACAACCAAACAACCATTAAAATGCTAGGAATAAATCAACACCTTTCAATAACAACTCTTAATGTAAAAGGCTTAAATTCCCCAATCAAAAGACACAGACTGGCTGACTGGATCAAAAATCAGGACCCAACTATATGCTGCCTACAAGAGACCCACCTCACCCATAAAGATTCACATAGACTAAGAATGAAAGGATGGAAAAAGATTTACCATGCAAACAGAAAAGAAAAATGAGCTCGAGTAGCTATTCTTATATCTGACAAAATAGACTTTAAACTAAAAACCATAAAAAGAGACAATGAGGGACATTACTTAATGATAAAAGGACTGGTCCATCAAGAAGACATAACAATCATAAATATGTACGCACCCAATGTCGGAGCAGCAAGATTTATAAAACAAACTCTATTAGACATAAAGAAGGAAATAGACACTAATACCATACTAGCAGGGGACCTGAATGCCCCACTGTCAATATTAGACAGATCATCTAGGCAAAGAATCAGTAGAGTAACACAAGATCTAAACAAGACTCTAGGCCAATTGGAATTGGCAGATATCTACAGAACATTCCACCCAACAACCTCAGAATATTCATTCTTCTCATCAGCACATGGATCATTCTCCAGGATAGATCACATATTAGGTCACAAAGCAAGTCTCAATAAATTCAAAAAAATTGGAATTATTCCATGTATTTTCTCAGACCACAATGGATTAAAACTTCAAATTAATAACAAACGAAACCCTGGAAACTATACAAACACATGGAAATTAAACAGCATTCTACTTAATGACATATGGGTCCAAGAAGAAATCAAGTGGAAATCAAAAAATTTATTGAAACTAATGAAAATAATGATACATCATACCAAAACCTGTAGGATACTGCAAAAGCAGTATTAAGGGGGAAATTTTTTGCATTAAATGCTCACCTCAGAAGAATGGAAAGATGGCAAGTGAACAACCTAACACTTCACCTTAAAGAACTAGAAAAACAAGAACAATCCAAACCTAAAGTTAGCAGACAGAAAGAAATCATTAAGATCAGAGCAGAACTGAATGAATTTGAAACCAAAAAAAAATTCAAAAAATCAATGAATCAAAAAGTTGGTTTTTTGAAAAGATAAATAAAATTGACAAACCATTAGCATGGCTAACAAAAAAAAGAAGAGAGAAGACTCAAATAACAAAAATTAGAAATGAAAAAGGCAATATCACAACTGATTCATCTGAAATACAAGGAATCATTCGAGACTACTATAAACAACTATATGCCAACAAATTTAAAATCTGGAGGAAATGGATAAATTTCTGGACACACAGAATCTCCCAAAACTGAACCATGAAGATGTAGAAAATTTGAACAGACCAATAACAATAAAGGAGATTGAAGCTGTTATCAGAAGGCTCCCAACAAAGAAAAGCCCAGGACCAGATGGATTCACAGCAGAATTTTACCAAAATTTCAAAAAGGAACTGACACAGATTCTTTACAAACTATTCCAAAAGATTGAAACAGACGCAAATCTCCCAAACTCATTCTATGAAGCAAACATCATCCTGATACGAAAAGCAAGTAAAGATATAACCAAAAAAGAAAACTACAGGCCGATATCCTTGATGAATATAGATGCAAAAATCCTCACTAAAATACTAGCAAACAGAATACAGCAACACATACGTAAAATTATTCACCACAATCAAGTGGGATTCATCCCAGGGATGCAAGGTTGGTTCAACGTATGCAAATCAATAAATGTGATACACCGTATCAATAAACTCAAACACAAGGACCATATGATCATCTCTATAGAGGCTGAAAAAGCATTTGATAAAGTTCAGCACTCATTCATGACAAAGACCGTCTATAAGTTAGGTATAGAGGGAAAGTATCTCAACATAATTAAAGCCATATATGACAAACCCACTGCCAACATCATCCTGAATGGGGAAAAGCTGAAAGCTTTTCCTTTTAGAACAGGAACTAGACAAGGATGCCCACTCTCACCACTCCTATTCAACATAGTGTTGGAAGTACTAGCCAGAGCAATCAGAGAAGAGAAGGAAATAAAGGGCATCCAGATTGGAAAAGATGAAGTCAAACTGTCCCTGTTTGCAGATGACATGATCCTATATATCGAACAGCCTAAAACCTCTACAAAAAAACTGTTGGAATTGATAAATGATTTCAGCACAGTAGCAGGATACAAAATCAACACACAAAAATCAGTAGCATTTCTTTTCTCCAATAGTGAACATGCAGAAGGAGAAATCAAGAAAGCCTGCCCATTTACAATAGCCACCAAAAAAATAAAATACTTAGGAATTGAGTTAACCAAGGAGGTGAAAAATCTCTATAATGAGAACTACAAACCACTGCTGAGAGAAATTAGAGAGGATACAAGAAGATGGAAAGATATTCCATGCTCTTGGATTGGAAGAATCAACATAGTGAAAATGTCCATACTACCCAAAGTGATATACAAATTCAATGCAATCCCCATCAAAATTCCAAAGACATTTTTCTCAGAAATGGAAAAAACTATTCAGACATTTATATGGAACAATAAAAGACCACAAATAGCCAAAGCAATGCTCAGCAAAAAAAATAAAGCTGGAGGCATAACACTACCTGACTTTAAGCTATACTACAAAGCTATAATAACCAAAACAGTATGGTACTGGCATAAAAACAGACACACTGACCAATGGAATAGAATAGAGAATCCAGAAATCAACCCTCACACTTACTGCCATCTGATCTTTGACAAAGGCACCAAGCCTATTCACTGGGGAAGGGACTGCCTCTTCAGCAAGTGGTGCTGGGATAACTGGATATCGATATGCAGGAGAATGAAACTAGATCCATACCTCTCACCGTATACTAAAATCAACTCAAAATGGATTAAGGATCTAAATATACACCCTGAGACAATAAAACTTCTTAAAGAAAACATAGGGGAAACACTTCAGGAAATAGGACTGGGCACAGACTTCATGAATACGACCCCAAAAGCACGGGCAACCAAAGGAAAAATAAACAAATGGGATTATATCAAACTAAAAAGCTTCTGCACAGCAAAAGAAACAATTAAAAGAGTTAAAAGACAACCAACAGAGTGGGAGAAAATATTTGCAAAATATACATCTGACAAAGGATTAATATCCAGAATATATAAGGAACTCAAACAACTTTACAAGAAGAAAACAAGCAACCCAATTAAAAAATGGGCAAAAGAGCTAAGTAGGCATTTCTCTAAGGAAGATATCCAAATGGCCAACAGACATATGAAAAAATGCTCAACATCACTCAGCATCCGGGAAATGCAAATCAAAACCACATTGAGATACCATCTAACCCCAGTTAGGATGGCTAAAATCTAAAAGACTATGAACGATAAATGCTGGCGAGGCTGCGGAGAAAAAGGAACTCTCATACATTGTTGGTGGGACTGCAAAATGGTGCAGCCTCTATGGAAAATGGTATGGAGGTTCCTTAAAAAATTGCAAATAGATCTACCATACGACCCAGCCATCCCACTGTTGGGAATATACCCAGAGGAATGGAAATCATCAAGTCGAAGGTATACCTGTTCCCCAATGTTCATCGCAGCACTCTTTACAATAGCCAAGAGTTGGAACCAGCCCAAATGCCCATCATCAGATGAGTGGATACGGAAAATGTGGTACATCTACACAATGGAATACTACTCAGCTATAAAAACGAATGAAATACTGCCATTTGCAACAACATGGATGGACCTCAAGAGAATTATATTAAGTGAAACAAGTCAGGCACAGAAAGAGAAATACCACATGTTCTCACTTATTGGTGGGAGCTAAAAATTAATATATAAATTCACACACACACATACACACATACACACACAAACCGGGGGGGGGGGGAAGAAGATATAACAACCACAATTATTTGAAGTTGATACAACAAACAAACAGAAAGGACATGGTTGGGGGGGAGGGGCGAGGGAGAAGGGAGGGAGGTTTTGGTGATGGGGAGCATTAATCAGCTACAATGTATATCGACAAAATAAAATTAAAAAAAAAAAAAAAAAAAAAACGGGGGGGGGAGAAGATATAACAACCACAATTAGTTGAAGTTGATACGACAAGCAAACAGAAAGGACATTGTTGAGGGGAAGGAGGGGAGGAGGGGAGGGAGGGAGGTTTTGGTGATGGGGAACAATAATCAGCCACAATGTATATCGACAAAATAAAATTTAAATAAATAAATAAATAAATAAAAAATAAATACATAAATATACAAATAATGAATGAAATGAAATTTAAAATTAAAGTTCTACTTAAAGGTCCAGATGAAATCTAGCTAATAATTTTACAATGGTAACAGTTTGCTAGTCAATTATCCTGCTGGTTTAGGGTATGAATGAAGGTTGCCTCCCCAGGAAAGCACTTGACTCTGGTTGCTTCTCTTACCTGATCAAATCCTTAAAGAAGAAAAAAAAAATGATGTGAAGTCTTATAAAGCAAGCTTGGACAAACAAAACAACGTCAAACACTGTTAACTCAAATAATTAGTATGATAGAAAAGCTGTTCCACTTTGTCTGATAAGGATTTTTAAGTCCCAGTGTTTCTACTCTGGCCTTGTCCTTTTTATGCATATTCATCTTACCTCTCAATTTTTTTTTTCTTCAGAAATTCCCTAGTGCCTCCCAAGGTGAAGTTTTCCCATTTACTTAATACTGAAAATTTTCCCGTTTTTTAAGAATGGGAGGTGAATTTTCCATTTACTTAACACTAAAAAATAACTTGGCGATTTTCATTTTATTATTACCAGTTTAATTTTCTTTTCTTCTAAGGTGAAGGTGTCTACAAGGCAGGAGATTGATTTTCACTCCTGTTGTCCCAGTTCCTAACACAATACCTCATATTTATTGTCCATTCAATAAGTGTTTCTAATTTGAAGTAGAAATAGCAAAAACAGACTCTCTTCTCATTCTTTGAGATGATCTGATCCATACCTCTTTACTGATTGTCTAAATTCCTTTGCTCTTTCTATATTCACTCTTAATCTACTCTTAGATACTACTCATGTTCATAGACTCCTAGAGTTAGTTACAGAAATCAGAGGTCTTAGATTTTCCAAGATAATCTCAAGTTGGTATTTGCTCAAAATCCATGGTGGTCCATCATTGCTCATAATTGTTTTTTGTAATCATTCTGCTTGCTCCTGGTCCACAGAAGCAAAGCCTCTGTCTAATTTTGCTGTTATGGATGTGGGTGTTAATGAATTGAGCAGCTTGGATGACAGAAGCAAGGCACCTACAAGAAGAATAAAAATGATTTCACTGAGCCATAGGTCAAGTGTAGAAGTAGGGATTACCAGAAGACAGATAACAGGGAAAAAAAATAAAGTCCAATTTTCAGGATAATATCCAGAAACAAAAATATCCATCAGAATAAAGGAAAGTAAACATCTCTTCAGTTGCAAAATTAAAGTAGCTTCTAACTGAAAGTTTTCTGTAGTTATATCTCATCCTACTGACAAGAACTCTCTTCTTGACAAAACTAGAGTTCTCTGAACTCTCTTCTAGATTAGGCTTTGACCTTGGCCTGAGGGGCCTGGTTTTACCAAAAATTCTTTATCAAGTTTCCCTCCACACTTGTACCTGATCAAGATCCTCATCTCTGCCTGTAACATCTAAGTCCTTGGCCTGTCTTTAGCAAGAATTCTGTTAAGACAATTTAGCAAAAAACCTCTTTACCCTTGATACCTAATCAAGTTTCTCTTTGTAATTTTCCGTCCACTGACCCATTCACTCTGTTTACTATAAATCCCTAGCTATCTTTGCTGTATTTGAATTGAGCTCAGCTTTTTTTTAACAGAATAACAAAATGTATTTTCATAAGATATTATGGATCAGTAATTCATTTAAACTAAATACAGTATTTCCAAACATTCTGCACAAAGAACTTACAGATCACATTTAATAATGTCTACTTGTTTAATAAAATGGGTTTAAAAACTTACTACAGTATAATTTTCAAAACCAAAGAACAAAAATATTAAATAAATCACTTTATGGCACAGGATGCCATGCACTTATTTATGCAACACAACAGTCAGATTTTTATGCTAGAAATAGAATGGAGGCAAATCTAAATTAAACCCAAAATTCAGAGAATGAGTATTTATAAATTTCTGGTTAACTGAGGCTTAATTTATAAGAAATGGGGGCCTTTGAGCATCAGATTTTGTTTATAAAAATAAACGGTTCCTTAAACACCAACAGTTTACTTTGCTACTACAGCAAAGACTTTTTCCTTTGATAACTCAGAATACTGCTACTGATTTGTCAAATTTATGAACAATATCTTGTAATTTCTTAAACTTAACTAGCAATGTCACCCTTCAGATAATGATTCTGTTGCATTTTCTTATATATTTTTTTCAATGAACCTAGGGCCTGAAATAGGGAAGCTACTGAATCATGTTATAATAAATAATGGTCTTAGAGAGACTTTGTTCATGAATAATTCAGCAAGTATTTATTGAAAACCTATTACATTCCTAGCTCTAGAAAGAACCAGACAGACATACTCCTTGCTTCTAGAAACCTTAGCATTTAGAATACAGCAGGTCATTTACTGGTTCTGAATCACAATGAGCCTTCATTTCATTTTTCAAGATTTGTATAGATGCTGATTTCCTCTGGAAGGGCAAATAAAATCTTGTCTTACTCACATCAGTCTTTGGATTCTCATAAAGGGTTATTTTGATATCCGTATGTTGACAAGGCCTATACTTTGCTTTCTCTAATTGCCTTTGCTACTTATGACTATGTCTAATATTTTGTTTCCCCTTTCAGTTCTTCCCAACATATTCTCTGCAGTTTTGTCCATCCAGATAGCTTTTTGTGACACTTTGCTACAGCTTTCTGTTACCCTTCACTTTTGTGCTGTGCTTTCCTTTTTACAGAAGCTTGGTCCCCACCTTCACTTTCCTGGCTTCTGGTTCACTTAGGTGATTAATCTTAACACTTCCTTAAAAGTTGGGTCTTCAATTAGTATAACTTATCAACATTTCCTTTAGCTTTATTGTGAAATTCAGATCTTGGCAACCGTAATCTCTTCCTGAATGCTATTTAGAAATATTATTCTCAGAAAAGACAATGGTTTCTTAAGGATTACTGTTTTAAGAGTTGTATTAAAAGAGATTGATAAAGGAATGCACAACTCAGCAAAGGATGCTTACACATAAGTGTTAGATCAAAAAATTCAATTTTTGGTTCTTTGATATTTGGTTCTTTGGTTCTTTGATATTAATTGAAAGTTATATAACACATGAAGTTTGAAACTTAAAAATCCTAAATGATAGAAAGCTAAGATAGTTAACTGTTCGTTGATATATCTATTGCTTTTATCATAAACTCTGTGTGTGTGTGTGTGTGTGTGTGTGTGTGTGTGTGTGTGTGTGTGTGTGTGTATTTTTTTTTTTTTTTGACCGGTAAGGGGATTGCAACCCTCGGCACGGTGTGGTCCACACCACACTCAGCCAGTGAGCACACCTGCCATCCCTATATAGGATCCGAACCCACGGCCTTCACGCTACCAGTGCTGCACTCTCCCGAGTGAGCCACTGAGCCGACCCATAAACTGTATATTTAATTAAGAATCAAACTATTTATGAGTCTGCAAGTCAGATGCTATTATGCAAACTACCATCCACAATCCACAATACTTTTACATTTGTAACTCAAAGACAAATATGCAATATTCGGTAAATTTTAATTTTCCAAATGTTCTCAGAAAGAATTATCAAAGGCATTCTCCAGTTATAAAGCACAGTCAAATAATCCATTTATCCCAAATGAACTACCTGTTTGTTTTGCGAGGGAGCAATCAGACTGTGTGATCTTTTGCGGTGGTGACACCCTCAAGTCACAAGCATTCACTCTGCACGTGAAGAACGGGAACAGAAGAGTCACTTCACTGACTCTAGAAGTTTTCATTGTATGCTTAATGGCTGATTTCAATTTTACAATAACAATAAAAAATACCAATATTTATTCTGAAATGTAATTGAATGTTCCAAATAAGGGATATGAAAAACTTCCAATGTGGTCTCTAGTAATGGACTCCTGAACTCTGTTACTGAGACCACGCAGTTCTGAACCACACTTTATAAAAATATTTCCAGCAGTCCTTGCTGGATTTATTCCTATATTTCATCATTGGTAATAATTGCACTTGTCACAGGAACTTAAAATTCTTCTGCTGCAAACTTTAAGACTGATGTGAAAGGTATGCTTTCAGGGACACCGACTACTTTGTGCAGAAGTTGTGGGTCCGACATCTGCTAGATCTTAAAGGAAACCTTGGACGTGGTGGAGCCGGTCTGGACAAAGACCCCAGCCAACTCCGCCGGGAAGCCCCCACGTCCTCCGAGGGGCCGGGACCGCCCCCCAGAGCTCAGTTAGTGCACTTCGTTCCACTCACAGCTGTATTTGAATAAAGTCTGTCTTGCTGTTTTTAACAAGTGTTTAGTGCAACATTTTTTTTAAAAGAAAACTACGCTTTGAAGCTCATATATGAAAATTTCCTCAAATAGCAACATATTCTCCTCTTTATGAAATTTGCCATGTCATTCTTACTCTTGTCTTTTTTTTTAATGGTTTAACCCACATGCATTCTTTCTAACCTAAATCTAAATTTAAATTTGTTGAGCAGAATTTCAGTAAGCTGTCCACCTCACACCACTCTTTTCCCACTCAAATTGCCAGCTTACCTTGTGTTGTTACTGTTGTGAGTGGATCAGCAAACTTAACAGTTCCATCCTCACATCACCCAGGACCACAAGTGCATTTCACAACAACCTACAGCTTCTCCTCAACTCTGGGAATTCCTCAAGACTCCACTTTGCACCCTCAGTTTTGACATTCTTTCTATGTCTAGATTACAGTCTTTTATTCAATTCTCATATCTCATACAGAAAACGACATTGAGGGCATGTTTGAGTTACATGGAAAAATAAAACTATATATCATCAGCCATCGACAAAAGATAAGGAATGTTTTGAATAGTGTGTGCATTTCTACTCTTCCCCTGAAAGCATTGATCCCCTAGAGTGTAACTAGTGTAATTTCTGAATCTAGCATAACTCCTAAATACAAACCAAATACTTTGTGTGCTGCTACTTGAAGATTAAACTGTGTGAATGCTGATGAAAGAAAAACCACTGACTGTGTTAGATTTATTGAGAAATTATATAAAATATTGGTCTACAGAGTGGTAGTTTTTAAAAGTATTTTTAAGAATACTTTTGACATATGCAAATACTGCCTTTTCAGAATAAATTTAGAACTTGATCCCACAGAAGAGATGATGTTTTGCCTAAATTATGCTTCTGCCCAGTCTCAGAAGATTTTGAACTAAATTGGTTACTTCTCCTGGTTTTAAGACATTTCTCTTCGGACTCTGAAAAATGATTAATCACTTTCCTCACTTACTGCTGCTCAAAGGCAAGTGGCTATTGAAGAGCTCACATCAGATTGAGTTGAAGTGCAACTCTTAGTCTGACTCTATTGTCCCATGTGACTTATCTTTTGTGCCCCTGGTTCTCAACCTGGGGTGATTTGGCTACCGTGCAGACATTTGGCAATATGCAGAGATATTTTTTACTGTTGAAATGAAGGGCATCTGGGGTCTAGTGGGTAACAGGCCAGGGATGTTGTTAAATATCATATTATATACTGGACAGCCCACAGTGATAAATAATTATCTAGCCCAAAGTCAATAATGCTGAGGTTCAGAAAAATTTGGTTTTAATGAAAGACATGTTTCCCTACAAAAATTGTAAACTCTTGAAAGGTAAAGCCAGTACTTTCTACTGCTTTTGGGAACCATTCATTGTGCCAACTGCCATGTATCAAGGGCTTCCTACCTGTTGGACAATTTACTAACTGCCAAGCACAAAATTGTGTACAGCCCAATAAGGTATACGAAAGGTCTATAAATGCTAGTTGGATGAAAGCATTATTTACTCATACAAAATAAATAGCACAGGACATGGCACAAAAAATTGCTATTTAGATTTGTGAGTTTTTCAAGATTAATGGGGAAAAAAATCCTAATAATATATAGCACCTAACCTGTCAGGGGAGAGGGAAGCTTTTGTAATAAATGTATTGAAGGTTGCCATAACTATCAATTGTTGATTTTGATTCTTAATATCAAACATGTATCTGTTTCTAGAATATTTCTGCAAATAATTCATTCTGATCCTCTTCTGAATAATTAAAACATAATTATGTGACAGAAAATTCACTGTATTTTGAGAAAAAAATTTGAATATTATAATTAATGATTTGGAATACCTATAATTGATTGGTCTTGGAGCAATATGTGTTGAAGCACAGTTACATCAAGTCTTTGATACCATCCTGTAACTTTGGCTTAGTATATAAAATAGCTTACAAAAAACAAAATAAATCAGAAATAGTGTTTCTGAGTACAGTTAGAGTTGATGTTTTGTAGTTATTTTCATGATAAGAAACATCTGACTTTCATATCATGCTGGCAAGGTGGTCAACTTGTTTCAGTTGGTCCAAGACTGTCCTGATTTTAGCACTAAAAGTCTTCTTTCTTGGTAATCTCTCAGTCCCAGAAAAACCTGGTTGGTTTGTCAACTATATAACACTGTTAACCTATATAACACTGTTACTTCAACACTGGTGGCTAAATTCTGGGCAGCTCTGAGTTGTGAGTTGGTATAAGTTAAGATTTTGCTCATATTTAAATATTCTGGCAACAGTCTGCAGTTTTATTAATTGAAGTTTACATAAACAATGTCTCACATGTTCACTAACATACAGAAAGAGATATATTGTAAAAAATTCTGTTTGCAAATCTATTCCTCAGAGTTCCACATGTGGTCTTATTTCACTGACATTTCATGGGTAGTTCTTAAGTTAAATATTCAATTTTTCAGTTAATTGATTAAAGTTATATGAGGATTGACCTTGACAAGATAATTTCATCTTTTACCAAGGGTAGACCCACTGAAATATTGGATGTAAAAATCTTAATTATTTGTAAGGAAAGCATTTTATTTCAGTTTCTTTTTGTGTAAGGTGAAAGTAATACATATTACCTTATAGAGTGTCTGGAAGGATTAAATTAGATAATGGTATAAAATGACTGGTACACATTAAAAACATTTTTTCATACATGCTAGAGACCATTAATGTCACCATACATTTTAGCATAATTGTTGCAGTTATCATATTCCGTAGCCACAGGTGCATGAGCAATTTTTCATTGTTTTTATGCAGAAGAACAAGTTTACTGAATCAGTGAGGATTTATCTTTGTCACAATACCATTTCTGCATCCTGTCTGTGATGGTTAATTTTAGGTGTCAACTTGATTAGACTAACCAGTACGAGAAACCTGGGAAAGCTATCTTTCTAGGTTTGGCCATGAAGGTGTTACAAGAAGAGATTAGCATGAGAGCCTGAGAGGACTGGGTGGGAAAGATCTGCCTTCAATATGGGCAGGAACCATCCAATCCATGGGGGACCTGGCGAGAAAAAAAAACAGAGAAAAAAGACTTATCTGTCTCTCTATCCACAGGAGCAAGGATACACTCTGCTCTCCTCTTTGTGGACATCAGAGCTCAAGATTCTTGAGCTTTTGGATTCCAGGACTTACACTAATGCCACTATCGGCTTGCCTAGTTCTGAGGCCTTCATACTTGGACTGACAATTCTGCTGGCATCCAGCCATCTGGGACTTACATCAAGGATGCCACCAACTTTCCTGGTTTTGAGGCCTTTGGACTTGGACTGAGCCATGCTGCCGGCATCCAGTTTGTAGAAGGCCTATCGTGTGACTCCTCTTCACAATCATGTGAGCCAGTTCCCCTAATAAATCCCCTCTCATATATTTATAAACATATCCTATCAATTCTGACTCTCTGGAGAACTCTAACTAATACACTGTCTATTCCAGCAAAAAACACTTTTTTAGAGTACAAACAGATATTACAATAATCAAAATGGATAGAACTGACCATCATTTACAACCACTAGACAAACCCCAAAAGCCTTCTATTTAATTTTAGAAATCATAATTTTTATCCGTCCTTATAGAAAGCTTGGATTATGAGGGAACGGATTTATTCCCAAAGTGTTTCTGTGATATACTTAGGTCAAGCAATGTTTTTCTGTTTTTTGTTTTTGTTTGTTTATTTGTTCGTTTCCCTCTGTAGAATATTTAACCTGAAAATCCCCTGGCTGCCAAAACTCCTGGATTTGAAGATGTGATGTGGGCAACAAAGTTCCTCAAGAAATATTTTTAAGGTAAAGAAGACACTGGATTTTGCTTGAACAATGTATTTGTCATGCTGAGTGAGACTCTAATAATCTGTTTGCTTGGCCCTGTTTAACTCCTTTTGAAAACTTCACCTCTTTCTGAGCAAAGTTGGTTGGACCAGATACAAAAGCCACTATCCACCTTTTCTTCTCCTACCCCATTTATCCTCCTTTTGCTGTTGTTTATACTCTTCTTATGTCACATAAATTGATGATATGTTCTGATTCAGATTTTGACTTTCCTCTATATCAAGTCTTCATAACAGATTGATCATTTGAAAACAACTCCCCCATTATCAAATTTGCAGAGCTCTATTTTGTTCTTGAAAACAGCCATTAAAAGGTATACTGAGCCCTATAAGCAGGCTCTGGAGACTAAGAAAGTTATCGAGAGGATACTTTGTTCCCTTTTTAAAGACCCCGAGAATGGGTCACCTACTAAACAAATCACAACTCCTCTCCCAACCCACACAACCATTATGAGAAGTAAATAGAAAACTTAAAAATAAAAGATTAAAAATAAAATATAATAGAATAAGACATTCAGGCCCATGCCAAGTAAGTCATTTGTATTAACAGGTTTATTAGATGTCGTCAAGCAGCAAAGTTATCATTATCACAAAAGCAACAATAACAGTAATAAAAAACCCACCCACACACTTGTAGAACACTTTGTCAAATACAAATCACAGTAGTATTCCACAGTGTATATATACCACAGTTTCTTTACCTACATCATGGAATACTACTACTCTGCCATAAAAAATGAAATTCTCCCATTTGCAGCAACATGGATAGGCTTGCAGAAGCTTATGTTGAGTGAAGTAAGAAAAGCACAGAGATAAATACCACATGTGCTCACTCATAATTGGGAGCTAAGAGATAAAGAAGAAAAGAAAGAAAAACCACAGTGGTGCATTGGACTTGCAAGAGGAGCGAACACACCTAGGGATACAAAATGGAGTGGGGAAAAGGGGATGGGGAGAGAGGTCGGAGATAATTGAGGGGATACCTGGGTGGAAGACACACGGTATATTCACAATTTGTGGTAATGGACATGCTGCCAATATGGATCTGGCCATCACATCTTAGGCACGAGTGGTGACAATTTGCTTTATACCTCATGAATATTCATAACCAATTTTTTAAAAAGACCAAAAAAAACCCGAAATAAAAAGCAGTTTTATATAATTTTCTCATACAGCCTTTATAAACTTTTTTGATATATACATAGGTAGGAACTATATTTCAATTTTCTATGAGGAAAATGAGAATCAAAAAATGATGATAGTTATGATATAAAAATTACCCTGTAGATTCAGATCTTCCAGTATTTCTCTCAATTTTTAATGTATTATCAAACATTTAACAAGTCTTCCAGCTTTGTGTCTTCTTCAAATAGAGTAAATAATTGTTTGTAACTTCACAGAGTAATCGTAAATTGAAGCAGGCTAAATATAGCATGGTATTTAAAATATTTAAGTTGAAATTGATTCTAAATTATACTTGAGTGTTATACTTTAAACAATAACTAAAATTCTATTAAACAAGCCCAAAGCCAAGGTCTCTCCCATAAACATATCTTGGAAAGCCTTATTCTGCTCAAATTCTGCTTCACCACCCTTACTGTATTTTCAGAATTTCTAAATATGGCAAATAGTGTAAAAAAAGGAGATAAAGGAAAGGGAAGACTTCAGTCATCCCAACATGAACATATGCTCTAACTCACTTTTTGATACAACATTTGGTGAACTTTGCAGAATCAGAATACAAACTCAACAACGCTCCATCAAAGTGCCCTCACCACCTCATGCTGATTGTGTGCCTCTGAAATGCTTTGGCCAGGTACCAGGAAAATGATAGAGTTTTATTTGTAGATGTGAGTGCAAATGGGCTTAGAACAGGAAAAACAAAAGAAACCCATGGACAAAAAAATCCCAGAGATCCATTTCTCTAGATCTATTTTATGATCTGTTTTTTGTCTCCCCCACACCATTTTTCATTTCTCTGCCTTCTCTTTCCAAACTTCCTTTTGATTATTTAACTTTTTTAAAAGAGTATTTAGTTTTATCTATTGAATTGTTTTAAAACTATTTCTTTGTAAATTGTGGTTACTATGGGGTTACTATCTGTCTTAGTTAACTTTATGCTGCTATAACAGAATACTAGAGACTGTTTAGTTTATAAACAATAGAAATTTATTTCTCATGGTTGTGTAGGCTGGGGAATCCAAGACTGAGGGGCCATGTATGACAAACCCACCACCAATATCATCCTGAATGGGTAAAAGCTGAAAGCTTTCTTCACTCTCACCACTCCTATTTAACATAGTATTGGAGATACTAATATTGGAAGTACTAGAGCAATCAGGCAAAAGAAAGAAATAAAGGGAATCCAAATGGGAAAAGATTAAGTCAAATTGTCCCTGTTTGCAGATGACAAGATCCTGTATGTAGAAAAACCTAAAGACTCTACAAAAAACTCTTAGTGTTAATAAACAATTTTACTAAATTTGCAGGATGCAAAATCAACATGCAAAACTCAGTAGCATTCTTATTCTCCAACAATGAACTAGCAGAGAAAGAAATCAAGAAAGCAAGCCCGTTTACAATAGTCACCAACAAAATAAAATAAAATACCTAGGAGCCTATTTAACCAAGGAGGTGAAAGATCTCTACAATGAGAACTACAAACCATTGTTGAAAGAAAATAAAGAGACCTAAAAAGATGGAAAGACATTCTATGTTCTTGGATTGGAAGAACTAACATTGTGAAAATGTCCATACTATCCAAAATGATATAGAGATTCAATGCAATTCCCATCAAAATACCAGTGACCTTCTACACAGAATTTTTTTAAAAAATTGTAGTATTCATATGGAGAAACAAAAGACCTCGAATAGCCAAAGTAATCCTGAGGGGGGGGGGGGAGACAAAGACATAACACCACCTTACTTCAAATTATATTGCAAAGCTATAGTAACCCAAGCAGCATGGTACTGGCATTAAAAACTACCTCAGACCAGTGGGACTGAATAGAGAACCCAGGAATCAACCCACATACTTTCAGCCAACTGACTTTCAAAAAAAGCAACAAGAACATACATTGGGGAAAAGGCTGCCTCTCCAAGAAATGGTGCTGGGAAAAGTGGAGAGCTATATGTACCTCTCACCATATACCAAAATCAACTCAAAGTGGATTAAAAATAAGACCTAAAACTATAGAACTCCTATAAGAAAACATAGTGAAAACACTTCAGGAAGTAGGACTGGGAAAAGACTGTATGAATATGAATCCCAAAGTACAGAAAACAAGAAAAAGTAAACAAATAGGATTATACCAAACTGAAAGCTTCTGTACAGCAAAAGAAACAACAGAGCAAAAAGGCAAACTGCAGAGTGTGAGAAAATATTTGCTAACTCTGCAGCTGACAAAGGATTAATACCCAGAATAAACAAGGAACTCAAACAACTTAACAGTAAAAAAAAACAAATAACCTGACTGAAAAATGAGAAAAGGAGCTGAACAGACATTTCTCAAAGGAAGATATACAAATAGCCAACAGACACATGAAAAAATGCTCAACATCACTCAGCATCAGGAAAATGCAAATCAAAACCATATTCTCACTCCAATTAGACTAGCTATTATCAAAAAGAGAAAGAATAACCAGTGCTGGTGAGGATGCAGAGAAAGGGGAACACTCCTACACTGTTGGTAGGAATGTAAATTGGTGCAGCCATTATGGAAAATAGCATGGAGGTTTCTCAAACAGCTACAGATAGAACTGCCATACAATTCAGCAATTTCATTGCTGGTTATATACCCCAAGGAATGGAAATCATCATGTCGAAGAGGTACGTGCACTCCCGTGTTTATTGCTGCTCTATTTGCAATAGTCAGGAGATGGAACCAACCTAAATATCCATCATTGGATGACTGGATAAGGAAAATGTGGTGTATTTACACAATGGAATAAAAAAGAATGTAATTCTGCCATTTGCAGCCACATGAATGAGTCTGGAGCTAAAAAATAAACAAGGAAGGAAGGAAGGAAGGAAGGAAGGAAGGAAGGAAGGAAGGAAGGAAGGAAGGAAGGAAGGAAGGAAGGAAGGAAGGAAGGAAGGAAGGAAGGAAAGACACAACAGTCACAATGATATGTTGAACTTTCAAATGGAAAGAATAGAACTGAGGTTACCAGAGGTGGGAAGGGAGGGGCGAGGAATTGGTAAAGGGCCATGAAAAACAATCACGTTGTATTATGTTAAATGTACTAATTACCCTGTGTTGAGCATCACATATTGCACACAAGTATAGATATTCAACTATGTACTCCATGTATCTCACAGATATGTACAATCAACTATGTTTCAATTAAAAAAAAGTAACAAGTAACAATAAAATAAACCTACACATACCGAAATCTTAACTGAAGAATAAGATTATCATTAATAGTGTCGTATCCATTTCTTCTTCTTATCTATTGCATTCCCTGTCCTTCTCATAAATAGGTAACAATTATCTTGAATTTTAATAATAAAATCACCTGGTTACTTTTATAACACTATAACATGTGATAATTTACATGATACCAAGTTTTAGCTTTATAAAATATATTATACTTTAGCCAGATGGTAATTTCATATTTACTTAACATTATTTTTCTATAACTTGTCTATGATGAATGCATTCATAATTTATTCATTTTCACTGCTGAGTAATATGTTAATTTATTTGAACTTCTGTTAGTTATTTGTAAGTTATTTTTTATTGTAAAAGTAATGCATTTATACTTTGTAAAAGCAGATAAAGTTTAAAAAAAATGTCAGTGGTGTTTGTGGGACCTAGAATGAAAGTACTATAAATCACGTGACTTTGTATTCTTATTATCACTTATTTTAAGCTTTTATATTAGTTCCCTATTATTTGTTAAATGTGTTACAAATATTATGCTAATATTTATTGGACATATAATGGGAATACTTGTACTTTAGATCATAAAATTTTTCTGCTGGAAGGGATTTTAGGGTCATATATCTGATACCCTCATTTCACAGTTGATAAAATTCATGTCCAGAGACGTGAAGATACTTGGTGTAGGTGACACAGCTTGTCAGCAAGTTTTCCAACTGAGTGGTTTAATTTTTAAAATGTAATGGGGACTTAGCACAAATTTATTCCCAGTGGAGTACAAATCTGTAACGGACATTCATCTTGGAAAGCGTCCAATAGCTTTGTTTGCAAAGGCTATCAATAGAAAGATATTTTTATTTTATTTATTTATTTTTTTTCTGTACTACTGCCTACCCTATATGCCCAGGAGCCATTGTTAAATCCAGGAAACAGCACAGCATATTGAGATTCCTTTAAGGAAAACATAGGTTCTAATCATGTCTTTCTTACCTATTCTGTAAGTATTTTATTTTTTGCCTTTGTAAAACCAGCAAGATATGCATGTGTCAGTAAGATCTGCTTTTTAAGCATAAAATTTAACACTCAAATGTAAATGTGAATATGTGTGTATACATATGTATATGTATATTTGTCTATCACATTTTCAAAGATTAAAATAACTGATAATATGTGCTGGTAAGGATTTGAAAAGAGTGACATTTTATTCCCTGAGTGTTTGTAAATTGAAACATTTCTCTGCAGGATTTGGCAATGTGTATCAATATTTTAGACATGCTTTTTTTGATGTAAGAATTTCATTTCAGGGACATGTGTGCAGATGTGCAAATACCTAAGTAGTAGCATATGCATCAAAGCATTGTGAATAAAGTTAAAACTGTAAAAAAAGTACATCTACAAACTATAAATTAGATAAATTATACTATACTGATGTAATAAAAGTTTTTAATGATTAGAAATAAAGTCGATTATAAAGGTTGCAGAGAAAAATGTACTGTTAAAACAAGTTATAGAGTAGAATATAAGTATTTCTTTCCTATTTATGTTAAATATGTAGGTATTGAAAATTTTCCAAGTATGTGACTTAATATATCAAGTTACTCTGAGTATCCTAGGCTACACTGAAATTCTACATTTACACACCATTACAAATCTCAAAGTGTACATAATATAATACAAATAGCAATAATAGTCAGATTTACAAACATTGTGTCAATCCTCTACGATCATTGAGGGCATTGCAGGTTAAGAGAGGATGGATATGGGTCAGAGTGCCTGGGAATGTACTAGTTGTGTGACCTCAGGCAAATACTTAAATTCTCGAAGCCTCAAGTTCTCTCAGCTCTAAAATGAAGAAAAGAATGGTTTCTACCTATCTCATTTCTTGTTAAGAAGATCAAATTAGATTTAAAATGATTAATGCAGAGACTGGAATACACTGAGTGTTCAGTAAATGTTACTTATAAATTTTATGATAAAGGAACTCAGGAGTAGTGAGTCTAAGACACACTTGGAAGGAAGTGGAACTGAGGGTTTTTTTGTTTGTTTGTTTTTTGTTTTGTTTTGTTTTGTTTTGTTTTGAAGATGACCAGTAAGGGGATCTTAACCATAGATTTGGTGTTGTCAGCACCACGCTCTCCCAAGTGAGCTAACCGACCATCCCTATTTAGGGATCCAAACCCGTGGCCTTCGTGTTATCAGCACCACACTCTCCCAAGTGAGCCACGGGCCAGCCCTTGGAACTGAGTTTCTAACTCAGGTTTTCTCAGCTAGCTGTAGTCATACTCATTCTATCATTTTCTGTCAGCTCCTCATATCACTATTTGTTCCTTCGCAATTTTCAGACGCTGAATACCCTTGTAGTTAGAACACTAACTGCAAAACTGTACTGATGGGGTTAAAAATCTCAGCTCCACACCTATCAGTTGTTCAACTTTGGGTAAGTTACTTAAAATCACACTGCCTCAGTTTCCTCGTGAAACAAAGGTACAAAATGTGGATCATATCAACTAAGTATTTTGTGAAAATTGAATATATGTGTGTTTGTGTATGTGCGTGTATAGTTTGGAATAGTACCTAACATTTAGTATGGATGGAAAAAATGGTAAATCCTTTATTATTATTATTACTATTATTATTATTATCACTATTATTCACCTTTTCATTTAGGTATGTGTCCAGTGTTTTTATTTATTTATTTATTTATTTATTTATTTATTTATTTATTTATTTATTTATTTATTTTTAATTACCAATATTCATGAAGTACAAAGCTAATTGTCACCCCTCATGCCCATGATGTGAGGGCCAGTTTCATACTGGCAGCATACCTATTACCAGAAACTATTTTTGTACCCCATGTCCCCCACCCAATTATCCCCCAACCTCTCTCCCCCTCCACATCCCCACCCACTCCATTTAGTAACCCTAGGAATGTTCCCTCATTCTGTAAGACCAACACACTGCTGTGGTCTTTCTTTCCTTCCTTCTTTCTCCCTTAGCTCCCACATATGAGTGAGCACATGTGATATTTATCCCTCTGTGCTTTGCTTATTTCACTCAACATAAGTTTCTCCAGGTTTATACATGTTGCAAATGGGAATATTTCATTCTTTTTTATAGCAGAGTAGTATTCCATGGTGTATAAGCAGAAATTTCATGTCATACACTTTATGACTCCCTCATGTACTGATGAGTACATGGCATTTTATCACTAAATGTTTATTAATCTGCATCAGAAACTTTATTCACTAATAATTGAATAAGTAATTGTACAGAAAGACATCACTTCTAGAAATATTTATTTTTACTTAACCCTAAGGACATCAAGGGATAGTCTTAAAAGTGCTTCCTACATATGTATGTATGACACAGTGAGCCTTAAAATGAACATCGTATTTTCCTTAGTTCCAGCATTAAAAATTCTCCTTGTTCCTATGTCACCATCTAATTTTGCCATCCTTCAGTCATCTTCAAAGTCTGATTCCCTGAAATCACATTACCTCAATTCTCCAAAATTAGCTAATATATTCATTGAACAAAAGGAATGTTTTTCTTGTCATTTAAAGAATAGGTAAGTTTAAATGTCTTCTTTGTTTCACATACATACAAACACACATCCACATATACACACACACATGCACATACAAACAGGAAAGTTTTTTATTTGTTCATTTTTTAGGAATTGAGTTACACTCAATTTTTTCCCTCAAGAAATAGCTCCTTTGTGTGCTCTTGGTAGTGAAGCTAGTAAAGAGGAAAAGCTATAGTTGTATCTCACAACAGAGACTGGATATGTTGTTAAAGTCTAGAATGAATTATTTGCTGCAGGCAGCTATTTCCTACAGGTGGAATCAAAGCTTCTCAAAAGCTTAACTTGAAACCATCCAAAAGTGGTGAACTTGGACAAGTTCATATACCAGGACTCCAGAGGAACACTGAAAGAAATACCTTAAGCTGTAAAATCACTTTCTGCCAGGGCAACAATCTGTTCTTTCATTGCAGGTGGAAAAGCAAAGCAGCTCATTTCTTTTCAGTTTATTACTGTGTTCACTTGGAGAAAGCAAGGAAGTAATAGGGGCCTAGAGAGTTCGATTATGGGTCTCATTAAAATAACATTTAGGTGGAAAAGAAGGCTTCAACTTGAAAAATGCAATGATCATGACCTAAAAAAAAAAAGCAATAACTATCCATTTTACTTGGGGGAAGAGAAGCATATGCTCATAAAATGACGGATTGTCAACAATTTAAGGAAAAACACAAACATTAAAAACCTAGGCTACAATCTCATCAAATACTTACAGGAGAGAAATATGTCTAATTTTTGTTATAATTCCCAAAGACACCCAAATCACTTTTACATGTTTTGTGGCAATAATCAGACAAAGCCAAAATATCTAAATGAGAAGGGATAAATTGGTAAGTAAACACACAGCAAAGCCACATCCTAAGGTAAGGTAAACAATGGTGAATATTTGGGGGTAACCCTCTATAAATAAAAGTTAGAGACTTTTATTTTTTCCACAAAAGTTTATAGACACTTTCCAGTACTATAGAACTATGAGTCATATATATGTGTGTATGTATATGTATGTGTGTATGTATATATATATATATGTATATAGCCTTTTTTCAAAAATACTTGAGACAGGTGTCCTTCTTCTGACATCAGCCTACCTGGAGAAAATATTTTTTCTTAACCCTTGACTTGGTGTTGTCAGCACCACGCTCACCCAGTGAGCAAACCGGCCATCCCTATATGGGATCCGAACCCACGGCCTCGGCGCTCCCAGCGCCACACTCTCCCAAGTGAGCCATGGGCTCAGCCCAGAAAATATTTTTTCTATTTCTCTAAAACTATCACTAACATTCTGAGCTATTACTTATCCTTCTGAAACTTGGCACATGCAATCCACAAATCTCAATGAAAGGTCAGTGGAATGATAAAAAAATATATATGTATTTTTTTTCTAAATCACTTGGACCAGCATCTTAATTTTAAAATAAGAATATATTTTTGTTTTCCTCCTGGGAATCATCCCAACATATCTCCTGTTTATGCTTCCACAAATAACATAGGTTGTGGGATGAACTTACAGTAAAGTTATATTACTTTTTTAAAAAATCCTACCCTTCCGTTCCCAGCTTACAAAGCTCTAATATGGATTGCTCTGTTATAAATTTTTTGCCTGCATGGGCAACTGCTTCTTTCTTAATGTAACTACTGTTGGCCAGCAATGAGAATTGAATGATCATGTTTTATTTTAGATGGTTGTTGGTGTGCTTAACAAGATCCAAACTCATTGCTCCCATATTTTATTTCCTATTCTGGAAGAAACTTCCACTCTCAATTAATTTCATTTTCTGCAATAAATATTTGCTGAATTCATTCCTTCAGCATATTTTCCATACTAAAAATAATAATCTTTTTCCTCTCTATCTGTACTCTTCAAAATTAGACATGGTATTTTTAAAACAATTCTTCAAGTAATTATCAGCCTTCAGTCTGATCACATGATACCTAAATGTGCTGGTTTTTTAAGTGATTCTTACTAATAAGTATTTAACCACAGGGTAAGCCTTAAAGCATATAATCTGTAAAGAATTATTGAGAGATGTTTCTTCAAAGAGAGAAATGGTGCAATAAAATGAATGAAAAAATTATTACATCACCTTTATTCTTTGGTCAATTCACTCAATAAATATTTACTTATTGTCTAAAATAAAATATGTAGTATATTAGTAACTTACAATATAAATATGAAGAAGTTATGATAAAACTATGAAATTAGATAACATTTTTGAGAGAGAGATAAACATACAAGAGAATATTTTCCAAGTAGAAGACTATATGTAAACAGTACCTATAGAAGAGTTTACTTGTGAATATTGGGTATGGGAAGACTTTCAGAATGTAAATAAAATGTTTATGCAGCAATAGTACAGTAACGCTTATTAGGAAAGGATTTTGGAGACTATCTAGATGTCCTGAAGTCAAATTAAAAAAATGACCAGCCCTAATAATGTGACGTCTAAATGGGTTACTTCTGAAAGATTCATGATTCATAAAGTTACTAGAATTTCAAATATAAAGATATTCTTTTCATGGGCATCTGGTTTTCTTGCTACATTAATACAGTATAACCAAAATGCATCCTATAAATGATTTAATAATTTCTTTTTAACTATCTGTGGTGAAATTTTATTAAACTGTCAGTAAGTATTGTTTGCTGAGTGATCACTGATACTTTTAATTAATCATCTCGTGGAATATGTTAGTGTCCAAAGAATAGAGCACTTACTACTTTTCCCATTATACAAAGAGTTCTTATAGAAGCAGCCATTTTCAGATTGTATTAATTACATCTCAGCATAATTTTAATATAGTTAAGATTTATGAAATCCAATGTATTATACTTTAAAGTAAATAAAGGACTCAATGGAGTTACAATTAAATATAAAATCAGGGAAAAGAAAAAATCAATAAGGAAGAAAGTATTTGTCACCAGGCCTACATCAATTTGTTAATTTTCAAATGAATTGTCAAAAAAGGAGTGAAAGGAAATGGTGTTGTGTTTGTCATTTCTGGAATTGTTTTTATCAAAGATGTATTTAATGTCTTTTTTACAATGTAGGACTCCTACTTTGGGATACAGACTTATTTATTTTGTATGCATAAAAACTTCACGATGTCATATCCCAGCAGGGGTAATTTAAATATTAATAATAAAACTCAAGAACAGCAAGTTTTAGTTATAAAGAGAGAAAACATTAGAAAATGGCTAGGACATTCTCTTCAAGATTCAAACACAGATAGTCTTGGTTCAGAAGAGTTATAATATTTGGTGGTTTAGAGAAGTTGCTTCATTTTCCCATAAAACAATGTCTATAGGTATCTGGAAATGAAGTCATCATGTCTCTAGAATGCTTGTCCTGTGTCCTCTAATAAAGGAAGATTTCCAGCTGTTGACACCAGGCAAGCCCCAGGCAGGCAGTAAACATAGCCAGCTGTCCACATGGCCTTACCCCATCCATGCAGAAAGCAGGACCCCACGCCACTGATACCAGGTAGGCTTCACTCAGTTTCTGCAGTGGTGATCCGCAACAGCTACCAACACAGCTTCTAGTGCTATAAGGACAGCACACTGTCACAATAACATCCATGACCACCATGCAGAAGGCCCCTGCATATCTGACTTTATTGACACAAAGAGAGTTACTTGAGTAGCCTGGAAAAAAAGGAAGAAATCTTTCTGCCCAAAATTTACTCCAGAGTAATAGAAGAAGCAGCAATTGATCTACCAGATGACCAGAAGTCAATGTAAAGATACTAGAAATATGAAAAAACAGGCAATATGGCACCAACAAAGAAATATAGTACCAGACCCTATAGAACAGGAAACCCTTGAAATGACTGAAAGGAATTCTGAATAACTATATTACGGAAACTCAGCAAGAGATGGCTCAGTTAGACTACACAACAAAATGAGAAACAAAAATATCCAGGATATGAAGGAGGAAATTTACAAAGATTAATACCTTAAAAAAGAAAGTAGCAGAACTCCTGGATCTGAAAGATGCATTCAATGAAATAACAAACACCACTGAGAGCATAAGTAGCAGATTAGAGCAGGCAGAAGAAAGAATTTCCAAACTCAAAGGTGGTTTTTATGAAATAATCCAGACAGACAAAAAAAAAAGGAAAACAGAATTTTCAAAAATGAAGAAAGTCTAAGAGAGATAGGAGACAACTTTAAGTGCACAAAGATCTGAATCAGAGGTGTTCCAGAATGGAAGGAGAAAGGGAAAGGCATTAAGAATCTATTCAGTCAAATAATAACAGAAAAATTCCCAGGTATAGGGAGAGACATAGACCTCCAGATCCAGGTAGCTCAAAGATTCCCAAAAAGATTCAATCCATAAATATCTTCTCTGAGCCATATAGTCAAAATGGCAAAGCTCAAAGGCAAAGTGAGAATCCTAAAAGCAGCAAGAGAAAAGCATTAAGTCACTTATAAAGGAGCTTCCATCAGACTAATAGCAAACTTCTCAACTGAAACCCGACAGGCCAGAAGAAAGTGGGATAACATATTGAAAATATGAAAAATAAGCACCTTGTCAGCCATAAAGATTATACCCAGCAAGGCTACCCTTCATAAATGAGGGAGAAATAGTGCATTTTCCAGACAAACAAAAAATGTGGGAGTTCATTACCACATGGCACAACCCTGCAAGGAATTCTAAAGGGAGTCCTGCACCTGGAGTCCAAAAAACAATAATCACTACCATGAATACACAAAAAACAAACAAACAACAACAACAACAACAAACCACTGGTAAAACACAATGCAAATGAGAAAGAAAAAATAAATGAAATCTTACCATCTCTTAAAAAAACAACAAACATTGAAGATGAATAATAAAAGGAGAAGAAAGGAAAAATATATTTAAAAATCTAAACAAAATGATATAATGTCAGGAAGAAAATACCTCTCAATAACAACTCTAAATGTAAATAGACTAAACTTCCCACTCAAAAGACACAGACTGATGGATTAGATTGAAGAGCTAGACCTAACTACCTGCAGTCTTCAAGAGACTCATCTCTCCTATAAAGGTGCATACAGACTAACTATGAAGTGATAGAAAAAGATATGCCAAACAAATGGAAACAAAAAACAAAGAGGAGTAGCTATTCTTATGTTGGAAATAATAGACTTTAAAACAAAACCATAAAAAGAGACAAAGAAGGCCACTCTATAATGACATCCAGCAAGAAGGCATAATTATATATAAAATTATACAGATATAATATAATATATAAGATATATATATACACACACATACACACACACACACACACACACACACACACACACACACACATATATAAACCCAACACTGGAGCACCCAGATATATAAAGCAAACTCTATTGGACCTCAAAAAAGAGATATACCCAATACGATAATAATTTGTGACCTGAACACCCCTCTGTCATCATTAGACAGATCATCCAGGCAACAAATCAATAGTGAAATACAGGATTTAAATTTCACTTTAGAACAACTGGATTTGGCAGATATCTACAGAACATTTTATCCAACAACTACAGAATATACATTCTTCTCATCAGCACATGGAACATTCACCAAGGTAGACATCATGCCAGATCACAAATTAAGTCCCAAGAACTTTAAAAAATTGAAATCCTTTCAGTGTCTTTTCCTATGAAAATGGATTAAAACTAGGAATTTTTTTTAAAAAAAGAAATTAATAACAAGCAAAACTTAGGATTCTATACAAATACATGGAAGTTAAACAACAGGCTCCTGAATGACTTATGGGTTAAAGAAGAAATAAACAGTAAATCAAAAATTTTCTAGAAACCAATGAAAATAAAGATATATATCAAAACCTGTGGGATACTGCAAAAGCACTACTAAGAAGGAAGTTTATAGCAGTAAATGCTTACATAAAAAATAGAAAGATGTCAAGTAAACAACCTAAAGCTACACTTCAAAGAAAAAGAAAAGAACAATCCAATCCTAAAGTTAGTAGACGGAAAGAAATAATTAAGATCAGAGCAGAACTAAATGATATAGAGACTGAAAATTAATTAAAGAAAAAGTTGTTTTTTCAAGAACATAAACAAAATTGACAAACCATTAGCTGGGTAAACACACACAAAAAAAAAGAGAGAGAGAAGACTTAAATTACAAAAATCAGAAATGAAAAAGGAGACATTGCAATGGATACCACAGAAATATAAAAAAATCATTATAGACTATTGAAAACAACTACATGCCAACAGATTTGAAAACCTGGAGGAAATGAATAAATTTATGGACACATACAAACTACCAAGACTGAACCAAGATGAAATAGAAAACCTGAACAGACAAATAATAAGCAACAAGACTGAAGCAGTAATTGGCAGTCTCCCAACAAAGAAAAGCTCAGGACCTGATGATTTGCTGCTGAATTCTACCAAACCTTTAAAGAGGAAGTAATATCAATACTCTTCAAACTAGTCCACAGAGTTGAAATAGAGGCAATACTCCCAAACTCATTCAATGAGGCCAGCATCACATTGATACCAAAACCAGACAAAGATACAACAACAAAAAAGAAAACTACAGGCCAATATCTCTGATGAACATGCATGCAAAAATCCTCAAAAAATATCAGCAATCAGAATACAGCCACACATCAAAAAAATTATAGGCCATGATCAAGTGGGATTCATCCCAGAGATGCAAGGATGGTTCAACATATGCAAATCAATTAATGTGATATACCACATCAACAAAATCAAGGATGGAAACCAAATGATTACCTGAATAGTTGTAGAGAAACCCTTCAACAAAATTCAACATCTCTTCATGATAAAGGCTCTCAGCAAATTAGGTATAGAAGGAAAGTATCTCACACAATAAAACTGATTTACAACAAGCCCACTGCCAATATCATCCTGAATGGGGAAAAACTGAAGGCTTTTCCCTTAAGATCAGGAACAAGATAAGGATGCCCACTGTTACTACTCCTATTTAGCATAGTACTGGAAGTAGTAGTCACAGCAATCATACAAGAGAAAGAAATAAAGGGCATCCAGATAAGAAAAGATGAAGTCAAACTGTCCCTATTTGTAGATGACTTGATCCTACATACGGAAAAACCTAAAGACTCTACCATAAAACTCTTAAAGCTGATTTATAATTTCAGTAATGTTGCAGGATATAAAATTAGCACCCCCAAGTCGGTTGTTTTTATATTCTCCAGTAATGAACTAACAGAGAAATCAAGAAAGCAAGCCCATTTACAATAGTCACCAAAAAAAATAATAAAATGCCTAGGAACCTATTTAACCAAGGAGGTGAAAGATCTCTACAATGAGAAGTACAAATCACTACTGAAAAAAATTTAAAAGGACACCAGAAGATAGAAAGACATTCCTTGTTCATGGATTGGAAGAATCAACATTGTGAAAATGTGCATACTCCCTAAAGCAATTTATAGATTCAATGCAATCCCCATCAAAATACCAATGACCTTCTTCACACAAATAGAAAAAAGCAATCCAAACATTCATATGGAACAACAAAAATCCCAAACAGCCAAAGTAATCCTGAGTGATAAATAAATAAATAAATCCAGAGACATAACACTACCTGACTTCAAATTATACTACAAAGCTATAGTAACCCAAAGAAGATGGTACTGTCATAAAAATAGACACTCAGGCAAGTTGAACTGAATAGATAACCCAGAAATCAACCCACAGACTTACAGCCAGCTGATCTTTCATGAAGGCAACAAGAACATACATTGGGGAATAGACCACCTCTTCATTAAATGGTGCTGGGAAAATTGGACATCCATATGCAGAAGAATGATACTAGACCTGAACCTCTCACCATATACCAAAGTCACCTCAAGTATAAGACTTAGGTATAGGACCTGAAACTATAAAACTGTTCATGGAAAACACAGAAGAAACAGTTCAGGATGTAGGACTGGGCAAAGACTTTATGAATACAAGTCCAAAAGCACTAGCAACAAAAGAAAAAATAAATAAATAGGATCATATCAAACTAACAAGCTTCTCCAGAGCAAACAAAACAATCAACAGACTGAAACAACAACCTACAGAATGGGTGAAAATATTTGCAAAATATATATCCAACAAGGGATTAATATCCAGACTGTACAAGGAACTCAAGCAACTACTCAGTAAAAAACAAATAGCCCAAATTAACAAACAAATAACCCAATTAAAAATTGGGCAAAGGAGTTGAATAGACATTTTTTGAAGGAGGACATACAAATGGCCAACAGGTACTTTTTAAATGTTGGATGTATCACTAATCATCAGGGAAATGCAAACTAAAACCACATTAAGTCTCACTTCAGTTAGATTGGCCATAATCAAATAGCCTGAGAAGAACAAATGCTGGCAAGGATGCGAAGAGAGGGAAACTCACCTACACTGTTGGTGGAACTGTAAATTAGTACAACCATTATGGATAACAGTATGTAGGTTTCTCCAACAACTATAGATAGATCTACCATATGATCCAGAAATCCCACTTATAAGAATATACCCAAAGGAATGGAAATCACCATGTCAAAGGGATACATGCAGTCCCATGTTCATTGCAGTTCTATTTACAATTGCCAAAATATAGAACCAACCAAAATGTCCATCAACAAATGACTGGGTAAGGAAAATGTGGTATATATACACTAGGGAATACTACTCAGCCAAAAAAAAAAAAAAATGAGTGAAATTCTGCCTTTGTCAATTATCAGTTAAGCATATTTGTGTTGGTTAACATGGATGAGCTTGGAGAAAATTATGTTGAGTGAAATAAGCCAGACACAGAGGGAAAAAAACCTTATGTCTTCATCACTCATAAGTGGGAGCTAAGAGAAAGAGAAGGAAGGAGAGAAAGACCACAGTGGTGTGTTGCTCTTGCAGAGGGAGAGAGCATATCTAGGGTTGCCAGAGGGGAGGTGGCATGGGGGAAGACAGTTGTGGAGAGGCTGGGTGGGAGGTACATAGAATAACTGCAATTTGTGGCAATGGTCATGTTGATAGTATTGATGTGATCATCACATTTGGGGCACAAGTGGTTTATGGTCAGCTTTCTATGCCATGAATATAAATAATCAATAAAAAAATACAAAATAAGAAAATGAAAAGGGATTTTTTCCTCAAAGGATGGGGTAAAGATTTCCTGTTTAGAAATTTAAGATCCAGGGGCTGGCCCGTGGCTCACTCGGGAGAGTGTGGTGCTGATAACACCAAGGCCCCGGGTTCGGATCCCATATAGGGATGGCCGGTTCGCTCACTAGCTGAGCGTGGTGCTGACAACACCAAGTCAAGGATTAAGATCCCCTTACTGGTCATCTTTTTTAAAAAAAGAAAGAAAGAAATTTAAGATCCAGGAATAGAATGGGTGTTAATAAGTGGGGAGCATAATCTTTGTCTCACAGTTGTTTTCCTCAAATTTCTGCTGCAGAAAGGCAAAATTATGCAACTAGTAGATATTACTCAGTCACAAGATGGAGAATAGTGGTCATGCTATACACTTCATGGGAAGATTCATAGAAGATACATCTAAAAGGGACCATGAAACAAACCTATCATTTCCTAATATTTTCCAGAAGAGCAGACCAAGATTGGGAATTTCCCTAATTTATATATTTTCACTAATGGTTTAGGGTTTATAATTTTAATTTTCCAAATATTTACTGAACATCTGTAATGTTTCTGTCCCCTTCCCCTCACACCATAGTATTCCTTCTGATATGATAATGGCAGAATAGGGAAGCCAGAAAAATCCATCCCTTCATTAAAGCAGTGATTAATCTGGAAAAAACTATCAGAATCAACCTTTCCAGACCTCTATAGCCTAATAAAAAATTTGCTACAGCCAAGACAATGCTTAATGAAGAAAGAAGCTGTCAAATTTTATTAAAATAGCATTGTGGCATTTTAATTTACCCACCTAACATCCCACACTCTCCAGCTCGAAGATGGCTGTTCCTGGTGCTGCAGAGGACAGTACAGAACTTGGTCCCAAAGAACTGTGTTTGTGTTTTGACCTGTCTGTCAGATCTCTGAGAAATCAGTTCAGGGGCTTGCCTTTGTGGTTGACAAACTGATTTTAAAGTTTAAGGATGAGCAAGAACAAAGATGGAGGACTCGCCTGCTTGCAGCGCTTACTATAAATCTACCACGAGAAAGACAGCATAGTATTAGAAAGAAAAAAAAAAAAAAGACACATAGATCAGTAGAATAGCGCGGAGTGCCAAGGAATGACTCCCACTTGACAAAGGAACAAAGGCAATTCCATGGAAAAAAAGAGACTTTTCAACAATTGGTGCTGGAACACTTGGACCTCTGTATGTAGAAAAATAAACATAGACACAGACCTTAAACATTTCATAAAAATTAAAACATTTCATCAAAATGGGTCAGAGACATAATTGTAAAATGCAAAACTATAAAACTTCTAAAAGACAACGTGGGAGAAAATCTATGTAACAATACATTTAATGATACAGCACAAAAAGCATGATTCATGAAGGAAAAAAATGATAAATTGGACTTCATAAAATATTCTACTCGGTAAAAGACACTGTTAAAAGACTGAAAAACAAACCACAGACTGAGAAAAAATATTTTCAAGACTGTATTTGATAAAGGACTTGAATACAAAATACAAAACTCTTAAAACACAATAAGAAAAAAAATAATTGGCAAGAAATCTAACCCTATTAAAGAAGATATTCAGATTGAAAATAAGCATATAAATTATGTTCAACATCATTTCTCATTAAGGAATCTCAAGTCAAAACAACAGTGATATACCACTACAAACCTACTAGAATGACTAAAACCTTAAAAATTAACAATACCAATTGTTAGCAAGAATGTGGAGGAAAAGAAACCTTGATTAATTTCTGGTGAGAAGGCAAAATGGTACAGATACTTTTGAAGACCATTGGTTAATGTTTTACAAGGCTAAATATAGTCTTACCATATAATCCAGCAATTGTGCTCCTAGGTATTTTTTACCCAACTGATTTGAAAACATGTGTGCAACAAAACCTTCATGTAAATATTTGTATTTCTAGCAGCTTTATTCATACTGATGAAAAACCAGAAGCAGCTAACATTTCCTTCAAAGAGTAAATGGATAAGCAAACTGTGATGCATCCATACAGTTGATGTTCTTCAGTGCTTAAAAAAAATAAAATATGAAGCCATGAGAAGACATAAGTGAATCATAAATGCATATTTCTATATGAAAAGGTCAGCTGGAAAAGGTTACATACTATATAATTATAATTATATGACGTTCTGGAAAAGGCAAAACTGTAGAGATGGTTAAAAGTTGAATGAAGCCAGGGATTCTGGAAGACGTAGGGAGAGCTGACTGGGTGAAACACGGGGGAATTTTAGGGTGTTGAACCTGTTCTCTGAGGCAACATAATAGTGGATACATAACACTAAACATTTATTAAAGTCCATACAAGTTCACAGTGCAAAGAGTGAACTATAATGTATGCTAATTTTAAAATAATCATTTAGAAGATCATAGGATCCCAGGATCAAATGCAGAAAGGTACAAGACAATCAAACTGAATTACAGCTGTATGAAATAACATAATTAAATGGAAAGGGAGAAAAGGGTGCTTAATCTAAGTAAATTTGGAAATTATTAGAGTCTTTCAGACTAAATGTAAAAGGAAGTATACATAAGCCCTGTACCCTAGCTGACAAAGTTTTTTCCATGGTGTCATGGGTTAACAATTACAAAAAAAAAAAAAAAATGAAATCACTATCTTGAAAAGATATCTGCACCCCTATATTTACTGCATCATTATTTACAACAGCCAAGATATGGAAACAACCTAAGTGTCCATTACAGAGGAATGGATAAAAAATTGTGCTGCATATGTACAATAAAATATTATTCAGCCGTAAAAAAGAAGGAAAGCTTTCATCTGTGACAACATAGATAAACCTGAAGGACATTTCATTCTAAGTGGAATAAGCCAGACATAGAAAAAACAATACTGTGTAATCTCGCTTATATGTGGAATCTAAACTTGAACTTATAAAAGTAGAGTAGAATGGTGGATGCCAGGGGCTGGGGAATGGGGAAATGAGTCAATTTTGATCAAAGTGTACAAACTTTTATAAGATAAGTTCTGAGGATCTAATGTACAGCATGGGTGGTGATGGATGTGTTAATTAATTTGAAAGTGGTAATCTTTACACAATGTATACATATATTTATATCAAGTAACCACATATACCTTGAATATATTCAATCTTAATTTATCAATTAAATATTTCAAAATAAACTAAATAATTTAGTGCACATGAGTCCATAGTGATGTCAATAAATGACTGAATAAATACAGGAATTGGGGAGAAGAGGAAAATCTACAGTGCAGAATATTTCCAAATAATTTATGTAGATGATCTATTCTCAAAAGGTAGAGTATAACTTCCCACTCTTTAAGTCTGATCTGTGCTTAGTGACTGCCTTCCAAAGAATTCAGTATGTGAAAGGGGGGGAGAAGTAACTCAACGGTAGAGTAAGCTGACAAATCATACCTCAGTTAAGATGATCAAAGTTTACATCAACAGTGATAAGTCATATTGATAACATATGCCTTTGATGCAATGCAATGAAAATGACACTCTACCTCTATTTTTTTCCTCTCAAAAACCCATAACCCCTTTGTAGTCATGAGAAAATATCAGACATATCACGATTGAGAGGCATGCTACAAACTATCTGACCAGTATTCTCAGAACTGTCAAGTTCCTCAAAAAACAAGGCAAGTCTGAGAATCTGTCAGAGTGAAAAGGAGCGTGGAGAGATATGAAGACTAAACACCATGTTGTATCCTGGATAGGACTCTGGATCAGAAAAATACTATTAGGGAAAAACTAAGGGATCTGAATAAAGTTTGGACTTTTGTTAACAATTGTGTATCAATATTGGTTTACAAATTGTGACAAATAAATAGTACTTATGTAAGATGTTAATAATAGGGGAAACTGGGCATGGGGAATTTTGTATTTTTTCTTTAAAGCTATAAAGTAAAATGTTTATTTAAAAGATTAAGTGTTGCATTTTATCTATTATTTTCTATGTCAGGAATGAAACTTTGTATTTTTTTGTAAATCTATAACTGCTCTAAAGTAAAATTTTTATTTAAAAGATTAAGTGTTGGGCCGGCCCTATGGCGCACTTGGGAAAGTGCAGCGCTTGGGAGCACAGCGACGCTCCCGCCACGGGTTCGGATCCTATATAGGGATGGCCCGTGCGCTCACTGGCTGAGAGTGGTGCCGATGAAACCACCCCAAGTGTTGCAATCCCCTTACCGGTCACAAAAAAACAAACAAACAAAAAAAGATTAAGTGTTGTATTTTATCTATTATTTTCTATGTTTGGAATGAAAATTCTGTTCATGGTAAGTAGGCTGACCATGGTGTTGGAAGTTCATGGTTTCAATTTTTATCATGCAGGTGTTCGGCTTTCATGTTAAAAATTTCTTCAGTTGTCCCAAGTAAAAATGTAGATATAGATTGAAGGAATTAAGATTATTACCTTAACGTTTGAATTCTACCTGAATAAATCAACTGAAGACTAGCTAAACTTTGGAATAGAAAGAACAAAACTGAGAGTGTAATATTCAGAACAAAGATATTGTGGTAGGGAGAAAGGAATGAGTATTAATTTAGAAAAGAAAGTGCTCAGAGAAAACGGGAGATGTTGGACTTCTGTTGGAAGAAGATATTTTTAGAATTAGATTCAGTAAAAAGAAGGTAGAGGCAAGAGAGCACAGTAAAGCTGGTATATGTTTTCAAATGACAAACATTTCCTCACATCTCAGTTTTGCCTAAACATAGCTCCGGTAAGATGTTAAAAGCATAAATGAGGCAATTCTATTATTAGAGATAAAATAATAGAAATATGTGATGAATACCTATACAGTACTGTTCATTACAATTTTATTTGATAAAAAGCCTTTGGAAAGAATAATAAAAATAAGTGGATATGAGTGTTTGAGTGTATTTTAAGTGTTTAGCTGAGTTATTCAAGTTAGCATTTAAAAGAAGAAAAAAAATTACATTGGTTCTTGGCAGATAAAACCAAATCACATTATATACCTGTGGCTTCAAAACTGAGATAAGCAGTAGAACACAGAGTAGAGGTAGGATTTTTCCGGATTATATGTCCCTTGCCCATGTTAATGATAATATAATAAGTATCAAGCCAATTAATTAAACAGTAATCACTGGCTGGTCATATGTAAAATAACAATCTCATTAATTACTAGACAGAACTTTGGAAGAAAACTGTGAGGAGCAAAAGATACAATCACAAGGGAATGTTTTCTTGAAAATTTCTTGGATGCTCTTCCACTGATTGAACACACTCAACATAGAGAAACAAACAAATTTGTAGGTCTTTGTTGCCCAATTTTTCTTCCTGTTCATCTTATTCTATGAAAAGGATCATGATCTGAAAAAAAAAAAAAAGAAAGAATGAATGAAAAATTACTCAGTCTTTGACTTGTGCAAATTGTCAAAGAAGCATAGCAAACATTGGAGACTATTGCTTAAGTTGTCCCCGCTTCTTGCATTTGTCAAGAAGTATCAAGCCCCTTCACAAGAGGGACATAAATATAGTATAGAAGGTTAACAGGCTATCATTCTCAGTTTTAGTTTAGAGAACACACACACAAAAAATCTTCCGTGGGTTTAAGAAAATTGAAAGTACCTTGAGTTTCTGAAGCTCTTTTTTAGAAAATTCATAGTAATATCAGGTAGTACTACACTGAAAGAAGCTTCTAAAGCATTTATAGAATCCAATACCTTTCAATAGACAACTTTGACTTTAAGTCCCTGTCCCATTGATGAAATATATTGATTTTTTCTTTCCATTCTTCATGAAGTCATTTTATTTTTATAACAACATCACAGCAATATATCCATCAATTCAGGGGGAAAAGGTAAATATACAAATTATTGCTCAGAAAAAATATTTACTCTGTAAAAATATTAAAGAATATTATATGTGTTTTCAGACTTAATGTTCATTCTGTATGTCTGAGACCAAGAAAGCACTATGTGGTTTGGAAATCATTACTTTTGTCATTACACCAGGACCATTAGCAAGCAAGACACAATAGTAAAAGGAAAGAGTCTATGTAAATTAAAGGCAAATTTTTGCCCTGAGCCCTGCCCTTCTCTTCACCAGTGGCCACAACTGAAAATAGCTATCGATGTCTTAAAAAAAGAAAAAAGGGAGGAAGGCAGGAAAGGAAGGAAGGAGAGAGGAAGGGAGGGAAGAAAGAAAATAAAAGCAAAGGCTGTGCTTTAAAGATAATTTCTAACTATGAATAGAGACAGAGCTATTAGGCAAGCATTCTGTCTTTCATCTGATATATTTTTTCTATTTATGATATATCCCAAAGCAATTTCTTTTCTAATGATGAAGACATGGAATAACTACTGGTTACTCATATGTAGAATATAGGGCAAGAATTTATACAGATTTCCCTTCCTAATAATTACAAACTTCAGGATTTATAGAGGACCTCAGAAAGGTAATAAATATTATATGACCCTTTTATAGGAATCTTAGCAGAAAAACAAGCAAGGTTTTCCTGTTCAAGGATAACCAGTGGTAAATAAACATAAAGGAATGCTTTCCCTTTTTTTTTTTTTTTTTCCTTTTTTTATTGTACATGTTTATGGGGTACATTTTGTTGTTTCAATTCATGCGTATATTGTATAATGCGCAGAGTAGCATATCTATCACCTAAACATTTATAATTTCTTTGTGGTTATAACATTCAAAATCCTCTTTTCTGGCTGTCTTTAAATATACAATACCATATTATTGTCATTATTATCTACTATCACCCTAGGGCACCAGAAATTATTCTTCCTATCTAACTGTAAAATTGTATCTTTGTACCAGACTACCAAACTTTCCCATCCCACTCCGTACCCCTTTCCTTTCCCATCTCTGTTAACCACTCTTCTACTCCCTATTTTTCTCTCTCTCTTTTATCTCTACCTCTTTTTAACTGATTTTTCTTAATTGATCCAATGCAATTGCATATATTTATGGAGCACAATATGATATTTGGGTATAAGGAATGCCTTACTTTATACTCTACTAAACTATGAGTAGTCTTTTCCCAACACTATAAAACTTTGAAAACGTTTTATACATATATTTTTGTACAAAACCCTATGATCTGAAGCAGTGACGTAGTAGAGCAAGGGGAAAATGACTAGCTAAGAATAGAACCTTGGTGATAGAAGAGATTTTTGAGAGTATAAACAAACTGAATTTTTGGAATATAATGTATATTGCTACTTCTCATTTTCCTGATATAGCTCTCAAATGTCATTGCTTTAACTAAACTTGGTAGTTAGGTGTTACATTAGCAATGTAATACAACCCTAATTTTACAAAACCAATAATAGTGTAGACATATTTAAATGAGTGCTTGAATTTCAAGAGATTTGCTTGGAGGAGGATCTCTTTACAATCAAAAAATGATAAATGCTGTTAACATATGTAATATGGAGATATGAATTTGTGTTATGCAATATTAGATCTAGATGAACTGAAAGATACTTCACTGTTAATTAACAATACAATAGTCCTGAGGCACATTAATTATATAATTTTGTGTTCCTCATAGATGAGATAAGGCAATTAATTTTGATTTTTAAGTTGAAAGCTATACTCAAGAGTAAGAATTTTATATTATTTTCGTCATTTTCTAAAGTTGAAATGAGATTTCCAATGACAAATATTCATTTACAGTGTTATTCCTTTATGTAACTGCATTTAGCTTTAATTCTACATACCCTAAAGCTAATAGGATAGAATTGCATCTATGATTTTCCTCTTGTCTTCAACTCAAGATGTGTTTATACTAAAACTATACTTTACATACTGTTTATAACTATATAGAAAATTCATGTCTTTTATCAATATCTAGCACATATTTTTACATAAAATATTTTTTACTTGGGAGATGTTATATTAAAAAGGGCCCCATAACCAAACCAATTTTGGGAAATGCTGGACAAAAACAAGTTAATCAGTTTTCTTTTTTCCTTGAAGGAATTCTCAGAACCATTCATATGTTAAATTTCTATGGAAATTCCCAAAGGAAGGTATAAATTTTTCAGTATTTGCCAAAGACCAGGTTGATAATGTTAATAATAATCAAATAAAATTTTGGTTCTAATTCTATTTATTTTATTACGTTAAACACCCTCCAGCACACACACACACATACACGAACACACATACATGCTGTGTTCGGTTGACATTCCCTCAGAAAAAGCCCTAAAGTCTGTTTTCATCCCCACTGTTATTACTGTGGTTTGGGTCCTACTCCTCTTATTACTGCTCTATTACCACAGTTCTGCAAACATTCTCCTCCCACTGAAATCAATTCTCCCCACCAATTATGTTTCTAAAATCAGATTTAATCACGTAGGCTTTGAAATCTTCGAGGAATACTTTCAGCGTAGCATTCAACATAGCTGTAACACGGCTTTTCCCGTCTTTAGCAGGTGCATCTCCACATACTCTGCTCATAACCAACTCCATATTTGGGCCCTTCTGTTCATTTGTGATTCTCTTAACGCACAATGAATTTTCATGCCTTTGTTATTTTGTTCTGAAACATTACTACTTTACTTCCCTCCTTACGTTTCAAGTGTTAGCTGAAATGTAACCCTGTGATGCCTTCATTTTCATTCTCCCTTTGAATTAATTGATTTTTCAAATGTCTTATTTTGGTATTTTATACTTAAATTTATCACAGATAGTACCACAGAGATACATGTGTCTCTCTTAGTGCACTATAAGATTATACCAGCCAGGAGATATGATATTTTAGGAAAAAAGTGGTGTCTTCAAAAGACGCCCAGTTCATGAGATTTCTTACTAATTATATTGCAAGAGCATGTTACTTTCTAGCTGCACCTACTGTCATCTCTTATACTTTGAGATGAGATTGCTATCAATAAAAGAAAAACACAAGCTGAGTAATTGCAGTAGGAATATTTGGGTGTTTGAAGTAGGGGAATGAAGAATAAGTCAGAGTGGAGTTATAATCGTACTATACGTGATTGGATTCTTTACTAAATGCTTACTGTGTACTTTACACACACTATGATATTTATGAAATAAAGAAAGGCAAGAAAACAGTAAAAAAAGATGAAGTGAAAGGATATCCTATTTAGACTTCAGAATGTTTCCTAGTCTAGGTCCTACATTAATATAACATTAACATAACCATACACATTTTTGAGCTTTTACTATGCCAAGAAGTAGTAATGCAAAAATGAATAAGTAATTCAACTTTCGTAGAGCACACAAACTAATGCTTTGTGAAAGGTGTTGCAAAAAATATCAATAAAAATGCTATGAATGACCATAGAAGTCTGATTGTTATGAGCTGAACTATGTCCCCCTTCAATTTATCTGTATCTATAGATATAGATGTCCTAAACTTTAGTACCTCAAAATGTAAGCTTATTTGGAAACAGGGTCTTTGCAGATGCAATGAGCTAAGCTGAGGTGAAGTCATATGGAGTAGAGTGGCCCCTAATCTAATATGACTGATGTCCTTATCAGAAGAGAAGAAACACAGAAACAGCACATAGGAAGAAAACAGTACACAAGGAAGGTAGAAACTGAAGTGCTGCAACTACAGTCCACGAATACCAGGGATTCCTAAGAAATGCTAAGTATCACCAGCAAACCACCAGGGCCAGAAAGAGGTGAGGAAGTGTTTTCCTCTCCAGGTTTCAGAGGGAACATGACCCTGCTGACACCTTGATTTCCATCTTCAAGTATTTTCATAACTGTGAGAAAATGTATTTCTGTATTTCTTTGCCACCCAGTTTGGAGTACATTATTACAGCAGCCCAAGAAAATTAATACAATAAGTTTGCACAATGATGATAGAAAATGTCCATGTTTGAGCTAGCTTATGAATTAGCACTCGAAGTAGTAGTGTTAGTTTCCCATAGAAAATGGACATTATGTTTAGAAAACAGGTGAAGAGAAATTTGTGGAGCAAGTAACTATTTGTTCGGCAAATTATTGTTCATTTATACACATGAAAATTATTCTTTATTTTCTGGAAAGAGTAACCCTACCAATATATGAGCCCAATTGAAAAGATAAGAGGTCACTTAATATGCCACGGAGAATTTTTGCTGTGTCTCTTGTTGTATGGTCACCAATTTTCAGGCAATCTAGCTAAAGAATGAAATTATTTCACAGTAATTAACTTTATAGATCTTCTTTCTCAACTTATCACAATCTTAATGGCTACTAGAATACAATATTTCCTTTACCTGCATCATTATATGTCAGTCAAAAATCAAATTGGGCACAAAACGGCATGTTTATTTCTGAGGACTCACCACCATGACTCTGCTCTGTCAGTAATTATAAAAGGTTCCACAGATCAAAATATTCAGCAATTGAACCATGTAAGTTTTATGTTAGATATCTTTCTCCAAAATGCCTATTTCCTTCCTACATCTCCAGTTTCCTTGGAATGCTTAGGTCAGTTCAGATTGCTTTGTTCTGATTTTTTTGTTTGTTTGGGAGTATTTTTTATTTGCATTTTCTTCCCTGCCAAAGTTTTTCTGTTGTTTGTTTTACCCAAAATGTGAAGTCATTTTTAAAAGAAGACTGTAACAGACATAGGACAGAATTAAGATGCAGAAAGCACATTTCAAGGAGGTAGTTGATTTTGTTGCCTTAAGTAACAAACAAGGTTGGAGATTTTATTTTCTTCATCAAGAGATTTCAGGGATAGTCCATTTTAGAAAATGGTACTCCCCAATTCTTTAGTGTTTTTAGTTTAATAATATGTTTAACTTTTGAGAAGTGCTATTATCAATGTTTTTATTGCTCATGATTACCTGACCTGGCTGATGTATTTACTATAGTGTATCAAATCTTCATCCTTCCCTTCTCAAATACTCACATTGATTTGAACCAGCTAGTAATCATTCTTAGCAATCAGAATTTCAGTGGTATATTTTCTCGTCTACAGTTTCAGCTTTATTAGAACATTTAAAAACTGCTTTACGAGATTCAGTCTATAGAAGGTTAACAGCTTTTTGCTTTCTGGACTAAAAAGCATGTGTTTTATTTATCTTGCCATTAGTTAATTCAAGCGCATATGGGAAGCATTCCTGGGCACTTACTGTTTGATGGAATTGATACAATTCTTAAAATCCAATTGACATTTTGTGCTATTTTGACTTCTTATTTATATTTTATATTAACCTTTTGATTTTCATTTTTTTTTTCTCTTTTTAGAAATTTGCTCGCACTATGGGATAGCACTAGTATGCTTCATCTGTCAGTTTTTAATCAAGTAACAATGATGAAATAGGAAACAAATTATTTAAATAGTATAGTATCAGCATCCCTTTTGAACTGTAATTTTACAGCATCTTGCTAAAAGTTGCCATCTGCTCTTTCTGTCCTCCAAAATGCCAAAAGTGAAATTAGAACCTGCCATATTTAGATAGCAACATAATTCAAAACATTTGATTTATTTCCATATGATCATGACATAAGGAAAAGCCATCCTTGCTTGATTTGAGTATTTCTTTACTCAAAGATTTGCTTTGCACACTCTGTGTATGGTTTGACAACACCAGTTCTTCAAGTCAGACAATATGTTATATACTGCAAAGAGACTGGATATGAAATCACTGTAGTATTTGATGCCAGGTTTTATTCATTAATAGGATCTCATTTAGATTTCTAGTTACTACACTGTGAGTTGTATACAGAAGTGAAAATACAGTTCAAATACTCTGTCAACTTTCCTGAAGTATAATTAACATACACTAAAAGTCACCAATTTTAAGTGTGCAATTAAATGAGCTTTGACTAATGCATATAGTAATGTGGTGTAGAACATTTCCATCATCCCAGAGTTCCATCATCCCTCTTTTCAGTCAATCTTTTGTATCTTTTGAACAGCATCTGCCCAATTCTTAACCCCCTCCAATGCTCTGTTAATCACGATTCTACTCTCTGCTTCTATGAGATATACTTTTTTTGATTCTACACATACGTGAGATCATGCAATATTTGATTTTCTGCGCCTGGTTTACTTCCCTCTACATAATGTCCTCCAGGTTCATCTATGTGACAAATGAAAAATATTGAAATTTGTGGGAGACATTCCAAACATTTATAGCATTAAATGATAGAATTTTCTTCATTTTTTCCACATTTTTTTAAACCATTCACCTGTCAATGGACACTTAGGTTGAATCCATATAAATAATGCTGCAATAAACATGGGACTGCAGATATCTCTTTGATGTACTGATTTTACTTTATTTGATTATATACCCAGCAGTGGGACTACTGAATCACATGGTAATGCTATTTTAAATTTTGGGGGAAACTTGTATACTATTTTCTATAATGGCTGTACAAATTTGCATTCCTAACAACAGTGTGCAAGGATTCCCTTTTCTCCACATAAGCATTTGTCATCTCTTATCTTTTTGATGATAGCCTTCCTAGCAGGTGTGCAGTGATAGCTCATTGTGGTTTCAATTTGGATTTCCCTAGTGATTAGTGATGTTGAGCATTTTTCTCATATAACTGTTGGTCATTTATATGTCACTGAAATGTATAAAACATTGATGAAAGAAATTGAAGACAGAAAAATAAATGGAAATATATTCCAAGTTCAAGAATTAATATTGTTGAATTGTCCATCCTACCCAAAGAAATCTGCAGATTCAATTCAATTTCTGTCAAAATTTAAATGACATTTTCTACAGATATAGAAAAAAATATATTAAAAATTCATATGAAACCACAGAAGACCCTGAATAGCCAAAACATTCTTGTATGAAAAGAGTAAAATGTGAGGCATCATATGACCTGATCTCAAAATCTATTACAAAACTATAGCAATCAAAACAGCATGGTTCTGGCACAAATTAAGTCATATAAACCAATGGAACACAGTATACATCCCAGTAATAAACCCAAGCATATACAGTTAACTAATCTTCAACAAGACCACCAAGAGGACAATGGGAGAAAGAATAGACTCTTTAATAAATGTTCTTGGGACAACTAAATATCCACATGTTAGAAGAATGAAATTGAAATCTTATCTCACCTCAGATACAAAAATCAACTCAGAATGGATTAAAGAGTTAAATATAACACCTGAAAATATAAAACTACTAGAAGAGAGCAAAGGAGAATAAACATTTCTTGATATTGGTCTGGGCAAACATTTGGTGGATATGACCCTGTATTAGTCTGCTTCTGTTGCTTATAACAGAATACCTGAAACTGGATAATTTATAAAGAAAATAAATTTATTTCTCACAGTTTGGGAGGCTGGGAAGTCCACAATCCAGGGAACTCATTTGGAGAGGGCCTTCTTCTTGGTGGGAACTCTATGGAGTTCCATGGTGACCAGACTATTACATGGCAAGAATGTGCTGAGCAAGAGGGAATTAACTGTCTCATTCACTCTCCTTATAAAGCCAGAATCAGAACCAGTCCCATTACTCCATGAATGGATCAATCCATTCATGAGGACACAATCTTCACAATCTAATCACCTCTTGAAGGCCCCACCTTTCAAATACCATATTTGGATTTCCCACCCTCTTAGCACTCTTACAATGGGGGTCAAGTTTTCAATATCTAAACTTATAAGGGACACATTTAACCCATAGCAGACCCCAAAAACACAGAAACAAAAAGCAAAAATAAATAAATGGGATTGCATCAAACTAACAAGCTTGTGCACAGAAAAGGAAACAATAAACAGTGAAGAGACAACCTATAGAATCAGAGAAAATATTTATGAACCTTACATCTGAAAATAGGTTAGTATACAAAATATAGAAGGAACTGAACCCAATAGCAAGAAAACAAATAACCCAATTAAAATATGGTCAAAGGATCTAAAAAGACAGCTCTCAAAGTAAACTTTAGAAGTAGCTATCTATTTCTACCAAGAAACTGTGATATGATGGATTGCATTTAATTTAGAAATGATTTGTGAGAGAATTACATCAGCAATATAGTGGATTCTGATCCATGAAAATAGCATATCACTCCATTTATTAAGGTTTTTTATAATTTTTCCAGAAATATTTAATTGTTTTTGTTGGGAAAATAGAATAATTTAATCAGGCCCCCTCACCTGTCCAGTTGGGGGTGGTGTGGTACATTCTTTGTAAGCAAATTGTGTGTGTGTGGGTAGAGTTTGTGAGCCTGCCTAGCACCGCCACCTTGGCTGGTGTCTGCCTCAGGCATCTGTGCATGCAGCCATGCTCTCAAACCTATGACTACCAAGGACCTTTTTGCCAGTTAACTAGCTCATTGACCTGCATGTGAGGGGTCTGGCGACCCAGCCTGACGTGTGAAGGGTTTGTGACCCAGTCTGTGAATGGGCTTAAGAGACCTGTGAGCTCCAGACCCAGCCCTAGATTGACAATTGGCCCAGTCAGCAGGATTACAGGCAGGTAAAAGAGCTTGACAGTTTTGAATGTACTGGTATTTTGCATATTTTGGTAAATTTACTCCTAAGTATTTTATATTTTTTCCCATTTAAATGGTGTTTTAAAAATTTCATTATTGATTATTTCTTGTTCTCATAGAAGTCTACTTGATTTTTTTTTATTTACCTAGTGCATTTGACTTTATTAATTCTAATCACTTTGTGGTGGCTTTCTTAAATTTTTTGCATAGACAATCACATCATCTACAAATAGAAACAGGTTTACTTCTTCCTTTCTTATCTGAGTTTTCTTTTCTTAGCCTTATCAAACTGACTGGAATATCCACACAACGATGAAGAGCAGTGGTGAGAAAAGACATTTTCATTGCTCATCGCTTTAGTTGTAAGTATGGTGTTTCGCACAATTAAGTAGAATGCAATCTTCTGTGTAGATGTCTATACTGAAGAAGTTCCCCTCTATACCAAGTTACCAAACTTGTTGAGTGTTCTTTTTTTTTCTATCATGAATAGATGTTAAATGTTGCCAAATGATTTTTCTATCTCCATTGAGATGATTCTATGATTTTCTTTTTCTACTTTATGAGTGACAGTGATTGTAGTTTCAGTTTTCTCTAGCATTTTTGTCAGGTTTTGTCAGGTTTTGATTGTCAGGGCAATCTAGCTTCACAAAATGAGCAGGAAGGTGTTTTGTACTCCTGTTTTCTGAAAGAGTTTATGCAGAGTTTGTATTATTTTATTTTTCATGTTTTGTAGGAATTAGTGAACTCATTTGGGCTTGGAATTTCCTTTACAGCAAGGTTTATTATAACTAGCTATAAATAATAGTACTAATAGATAAAGAGTTATTCAGGTCATTTCTTATTTCTTGAAACAGCTTTGGTAGGTTGTGAACTTCATGGAGTTTTTTCAATTCATTTAAGCTTTTACCTTATTTGCATAAAGTTGTCCACAATATTCTCTCACTATCTTTGTGATGTCTGTAGGATCTGATATTGGCAATTTGTGTCATCTTTTTTGTTTTTTTCATTAGTTTGTATAGAAATGTATCAACTCCATTACTATTTTTACAGAATCATCTTTTGATTTTATAGTTTCTATACTGCTTTTTCTATTTTCTATCACATTGATTTCTGACATTATACTTATTATTTCCCTTCCTTCATTTCAGCTTGAACTTCTTTATCTTTTATCCTGGTTTCTTAAGAAATAAGCTTAGATTATTGACTTAAGATCCTCTTCTTTTCTACAATAATAATTTAATGTTATAAATGTGTGAGATGCCTCCCACAACTTTTGATTTTTAAAGTTTTTTTCAGCTTAAAATATTTTCTTAATATCCTTATAAATTATTTATACTGGTTTATTTAAATTGTATATTTTAATTTCTTAACATTTGAGGATTTTTGCAGTTGTCTGTCTGTTAATGATTTCTAATTTAATTCCACTGGAGTCAAAGAATGATGTTAGTTATTTTAATGTATTGATACTTTTTTTTATGGCCCTGAATATTAGCCCTTACATTACATTTTCTTTGTACATTTAAAATAATTTGCATGATGTTGTTGTTGGTTGAAATTCTCCGTAAATGTCTATATGATTATGTTACTTGAAAGTGTTTAAAATCTTCTATATTATTTCTGGTTTTGGTCATCTTATTTTTTTTTTTAATTATTGAAAGAGAGTTTGAAAGTTCTTATCACTTTGGATTCACCCATTTCTCTTTTCAGTTCTATCACTTTCTATATCACACATTTTGAATCTCTGTGATTAGTTGCATTCTAATTTACACTGTTATGTCCTCTTATGGAATTAATTCATTTGTCATTATAAAATGACCCTTTTTATTTCCTGTTTTGAAATGTATTTTGTCTAATATTAATATTGCCACCCCAGTTTCCATTTAATTATTGGTTGGCATAATATATTTTTCCATCTTTTCTCTTTAATGTATCTTTCTGATTATTTTTTAAAGTGGGTATGTTGTAGACAGCATAATTTTAGGTTTTGCTTTTTTATCCAGTATGAATAATCTCTCCTTTTTGAGGATTTAATCAATTTATATTTAACTTAATTGTATTTATAATGGAGTTTAAATTTACTAGACTGCCATTTGTCTTCTGTTTTCCCTTCTATTCCTTGTTCTGTTTTCCTTTTCCTCCATGCTGTGGATTGAATGTCCCCCCAAAACTCATTGAAACTTGATCCCCCTTGTTACAGTGCTAAGAGGGTGGGAAATCCAATTATGGTAATTGAAAGGTAGGGCCTTTAACAGGTGGATTAGATTGTGAGAACTGCACCGTTGTGAATGGATTGATCCATTCATGGATTAATGGGAGTGGTTCAGATGGCTTTATAAGGAGAGTGAATGAGAAGTTTAGCTCTCTCTTTCTCAACCCATCCTCACCATGTGACACTCTGGTCACAACCAGATCCGATAGAGAGGAAGAAGAAGACCTTCACCAGATGTGCTTCTTGGGCCTTGGACTTCCCAGCCTCCAAATCTGTAAGAAATAAATTTACTTTCTTTATAAATTACCCAGTTTCAAGTATTCTGTTATAAGCAACAGGAATACGCACACCCTGCTTTTGTTTTTTCCAAGTTGTGCTATGCTAACCTAAAATTGTTTGTAGAACCATAGTAAGGCATAATTAATAGGCATTAATTGGCACTTATATAAAGCATAGAATTTGATCACTTTTAACATATGTATATGCCCATGAAACCACTGCCACAATTAATAGATTGAACATATCCAGTACCATGAAGTTTTCTTTGTTTCTCTTTGTAGTTTCCACTTATGGTCTCTCATGGCCTTACTTCAACCCCAGGCAACTAAGGATCAGCATTCTGTCATTATAGATTAGTTTAAATTTTCTGGAATTTGATATAAATGCAATCATGCCTTTTTTTTGAATCACTGAGTTTTTACAATTCAATTTCATCTCCATTACTGACTTGATCACTATGACTTTATGATCTTTTATTTATTTATCTACTTACTATTTATTTATTTATCTTTTTTCATATACTTTTGGTGTTTAATAGAAAGTTTACAATATGCAATATTAAACTGTCACGAAGGACCTTCAAATGCCACATTATATATCGTGTGAGAAGAATAAGAATGTACTTTCTTCTTGCCCTTTGTAAATAATGTTAGAGGTTTTACTTCTGAATTTTCTACACCCACAACACATTATTTTATTTAATATGAATAATGAAGTACTTTATTATCCAATTAATATATGAAAAGAAAACATTTATATTTGCTCTCATATTTACATGTCTGATGTTCCTTTCATTTATGTAGATTCAGATTTCCACCAGGTATCATTCTCATTTTAGTTGTTTGAAGGACTTCCTTTAAAATTTTCATTAATGATGACCTTCTGGTAAGAAATTTTTTCCACTTTTCTATTTTTGAATAAGTCTTTAGTTCACCTTACTTTCTAAAAAATACATACATATACATTTCCTCGGTATGGAAATCTAGGTTGATGCATTTTTTTCTCTTTCAGTACTTAAAATATATCACTTCATTGTCTTGTGGCTGCATTGTTTATGACAAGAAGTCCAATGTCATTTTTTCTTTTGTTCCTCTCTACATAATGTATCTAAAGTATCTTTTTAAGGTTTTTTTTTTATCATCACTGGTTTCAACAACTTGATAGTAATATGCTCTGGTGTGGTATTTTCCATGTTTCTTTTGTCGTGGGTTTCTTGAGCATTTTGGATTTGTGAGTTTAGTTTTCATAAGTTGCCTGAAACTGGCCATTATTTCTTCAGATGGGTTTTCTGCACCCTCACCCTCACCCCTACCCTGGGACCCTAACTGCATATAAACATTTGCCACTTTCCTACAGCTCACTGATGTTGTTTATTTTTTTCTACTAGTTTTTCAGGTTGGATTGTTTCTAATGTTATATCTTTAAGATCACTAACCCTTTTTTTAAATGTGCAGTCTGTAATCTGCTTTTAATACCACCTGATGTATTCTCATTAAAGTAGTAATTTTTTCATTTCTATCAGTTTAAATTGGGTTGCCTTTATTAAAAATATCTTGCAGTTTTCTCTGATCACATTTATGCTTTTCTCTACTTTCTTGAACATTTGAATATATTTCAAAAACGTTTCTATGTCCTTTATCATATTTTATCAGCTATGTCTTTTGTAGTTCTGATTGATCTTTCCCCTGGTTTTGAATCATACATTCCTGTATTTTGCATGTTTGGAAATGTTTGATAGGATACAGATATTTTGAATTTCAAATTTGTGGATTCTTTTTTTCTTTTTGTGTTATTTTAATTTGTTTGGGGCGCTGTTCCAGGATGCAATTAAGTTGCATGAAATTAGCCTGATCTTTTCAATTTTTATTTTTAACTTTTAACTTAATTAGTGTGAGCCTGAAACTGCCTTTAATCTATGGCTAAAATGTGTTTCTCTTCTTGAGGACTCTATCAGTTTGTGTTAGTTTCATAGGGCTGCCATAATAAACTATCATAAATTGTATGGCTTAAAAGCAATAGAAATTTATTCTTTTATACTTCTGGAGACTAGTAATCAAAAATCAGGTGAAACATGGACTGGGCTCTTTCTTCTAGCTTCTGGCGATTGCTGGCAATCCTTGCAGTTCTTTGGCTTGCAGCTGCATAACTCCAATCCCTCCCTCCGTCATCACATGGCTGTCTTCTCTCTGTGTGTCTCTGTCTCTGTGTTTTCTACTCTTCCTAGAAGAAAACCAAGTCATATTGGATTAAGAACCCATTGTACTCCGGTATGAACTCATATTGATTTATACCTTAAGTACAACTACAAAGACCCTATTTCTAAATAAGTTCACATTCACAGGTACCAGAGGTTATGGCTTCAGCACATCTTTGGGGGACACAATTCACCTCACGACACAATTGTTCTAATGTACTAGGAGGTCTCTAACTATGACTGGTGTGATATGGGCAAATTCTGGGCATTTGTGAGATATTGAGATTGTTCTAACTATTCCTTTCTGAGTTTCTTGAAATACCTACAAAGATCAGTACTCAGCTAAACATTTAAGAGAAGCCCTCTGAAAATCACCGGAGGTGTCTCTGTGAGGCTTCCTCCTTTTTTTACTGTCTCACAAATTCTAGCTGCCTTGGCTTCTGGAACTCCAGATTCTGCTTCTCCAACTCAGTGAGACTGGTAGATTCTATTTGGGTTCTCACTTTGAAGAATGCAGCCTAGAAATGTTTTGCCAGTCAGCAGGCTGGGGCAATTGAAGATATAAATTCACTTATTTTCATTTTCTCAAGGATCACTGTCCTTTGCTTCCTACTGCCAATTGTTTCAAAACTATTATTCCATTTCTTTCTGGTTTTCTAACTTTTTAAGGCAGGAGGGCATGCTTCTGGAATAATATGATTCTGTTATTATTCCAGAACCAAAAAGACTGATAGACAGAAGAATCTGCTCTGACCACGTCAGCTAAATTATAGTTGCTTGGGAGATCTGGGATAAGTTAGTAATCACATCCACCTATCCTGGAAAACATTATCTTAAGACCATTTACTTAGAAGCAACCATAATGTCACCAGAAAGTTATAAATAACCTGGAATACTTCTTATTCCCCTTATCTTAGATCCCTGCATGTAAGAAGTAACCTAGCCACAATCCCAAATACATATGTCATGTAAAACCAATAGAAAACCTGATAAAGTAATTAGGCAGGACTGTCTTTCTCTTTCTCTCTCCTTTGACCCTTCCCTGTTCTTGTGATTATAAAATGCTAAGCTCTGCTAGCCCTTTTTGGAACACATTTTCAGGGCTACCTAATCTGTGTGTCTCCCCAATTGCAATCATTATATTGGCTCAATAAATCCTTGCTATACTATAGGTATTTGGTCTCAGTTTATTTTTAGATCAACAAGACAGGCTTTTTCTATTGCTTTATACCATGTTTATTACTAAACTTACACATATCTTTCAAATTATCTGTAATCATTGCAAGTAATGTTTTCTGTGCCTTGTTATGGGACCTCCTTTAATACTCCTGTAAATATGTTTGCTGACAATATTTCATACTGCCCAAATATACTTCTATTTCATGGGTTATGTACCTTTTGGTTAAAATATTTTAATACTAATTTGTAAAAATATTATTAAAGGAATGAAATATTGACATATACTGATGTATACTAAGTAGTTTCTTATCAATAAATAGATTTCATGGCTTATGTATCTTTTGGTTAAAATATTTTAATAGTAATTTGTAAAAATATTATTAAAGGAATGAAATATTGACATAATTGACATATGCTGATGTATACTAAGTAGTTTCTTATCAATAAATTGTCTGAAATTTAACATAATAAAATTGCTTAAGTTAATTAGAAATTCTCATATTCACCAATAGTAAAATGAAGTAATGCCCCTTGTCAGTAGAACATAAGTTCAGTGACTCTCCTTTCATATGAGAATATAAACCCATGGCAAGTGAATTTCATGGGTTTAGATTGGCATGCCAAATGGCTAAGCCATTGTAAAGATGGTGTGATAGGATAAACCGATATATTGAAATGCCTACCTATAGGTGTATAGTGATATCTTGATTATCTAACATATTAATGTGTTTGCAACTCTCCTAACACCTGGGAAATTTTTTTGCTCAAATGACTTTGACAAGACATCATCCACTGTGAAAATGCAAATGGAATATTTTTTCAAGTAAGACATATACCTTTCACAGGATACTGACTTTTACTTTACAAACAATGCAATAAACTTGCATATGTTGTTTTTGGAATATCGAAGTGATGGGTTAAAGCAAAGGAAGAGACTAAAATTCTACATAACATTGACACAAGAATCCCTATGTGATTAGAGATTGGCTAGCACAACATTGGTCAGTATTGCTCACATTACTCTCAAAAGTATTTTATTACTGTTACAACAGAGTGCTACAAAATTATGTATGTATATGACAATGAGTCATACTGCTATTGGTCAAATGTGTCTTCCCCACAATTCACATGCTGGAAACTTGATCTCCATTGTAACAAAACTAAGAGGGTGGAAATCCAATTATGGTATTTGAAAGGTGGGGACTTTAATAGTTGATTGGATCATGAGGACTATGATCTCGTGAATGGGATTAATCTATTCATGAAGTACCGGATTTTCATGGGTGTGGACTGGTGGATTTATAAGAGCATATGGAAGAGATCTTGGCATTCTCACCCAGTGGGGACCCTAATTGCCATGGGACCCTGTAAAGAGTTCCCACCCAAAAGAAGGCCCTTACCAGTTGTGTCCCATGGACTGCAGACTTGTCAGCCTCCAAAACTATAAGAAATAAATTTTATTTCTTTATGAATTACCCAATTTCAGGTATCCATTATAAACATCAGAAACAAATTAATACAATAAAATAACAATAAATATAGAAAGGCATTGCCATTATACCCTTCTAAAAAAGCAATAAATTTTTGCAGGATTCCTATGACAAAAAGTTTGAAAGAACTTTCTGGCACAAAAGAAGGTAACATTTACATATGTGCCATTATGCAGGGATTTCAGAAAAATATAAATATACATATACATTTTTAGATGAGCTAAGTATTAGAGAAGAAATACCTAGATTTCACTGTTCGTATTAATAGACAGTTAAGCTATATAATTCTCACAGCTTCTTTAATAACAAAAGATCACCAAATTATTAATTTATTTATGTCATTAAAAATTTATAAAAACAATAAATCATATCCTGACTTGATATCTGTTGTTAACTGCATGTGTAAATAAAATTTCTGTTTCTGTATCCAAATTGGATTGCAGGAGTGAATTTATTGGATAAATCATCATTTTTCAGACAGAGAAAGTGCCCTCTAAATATTGTGCTCAATGTGTAAGATTTGCTGGTTTTCTTATTACCTTGACATTCTTTAAATTTTAAGTAGCACAGTTTAGTTATATCTTATTTCACAATGTCTGGGGCTGTTTTTAAACACCTGCTTTTAAAAACTAACAGTGATTTAAAACTGATGAATTGAGGCAACATTCTTATTTTGGGCGGATCTTGCCTTATCCTAGTTGTCATTTTTAGATACTCAACTTACTTTCATTGATAGCTTACAGTAACATGGTCAGAAACATCCTGTGTATAATATTTTAAATGTAATTTTAAGTTTTTCCTTCTTTTTCTGCGTAATATTGAATTAATATGTTCATTGGATTTATTCATATTTTCCATCTTATACCTTTCAGTGCATAGCTTCTATACATAAATTTTATAATTTCCAGATAGCAAAAGTAGGGCCTAATAATGTAAGAAAAAGAAAAATACAGAAAATTTTGCTCAAATAATCAACTCTTTCATGTGTCTTGGCATGTACTACCAAAAAAAAAAAAAAAAAAAAAAAAAACACTATAGGTGATATTACAGTACCTTTGTTCTTATTCTGAAGGCAAATCACTTAATTATTTTATTCCTCTGTCATTTCCCATAGTTCAGTAAACAATAAACCCCAAATTTTATTTACATGATCTTTCTTCAAAATGTAGCAAGGTCACAGAGGACGCACCCATGCAAAGAGGATAGGCTATTAAGCTTTAGTCTTCTGTTGCTAATCATTCTCATATAAAGTGTGACCAGAAATTTTCTATGAGTTTTCATGCAACTGGAAATTCAGACTGTGGCTGTACACATGCAAAAATAATTTCCAGTCAATGCATCTCATGTCTTGCAACTGATTTTTAACAATAAAATGTCATCTAACCCTGTGCTTTGTAAGCAACACTATCCAGCATTATACAATTTATTTCCCATTCCAGGTGGCTTTTCAGTGCTTATTATGAGAGGTCTGAAATGCAGTAGACTCCTAACACACAATCTGCAGGGCAGGATGACCACAGTGTTGGCTAAGGTATCAGGTAATCCTAACTGCCAATTATACCCCTATTGTCCCTTGCTCACTTCCCTGATGTTCATTTAATTCACTGACTTCTTTTTCCCAATCTGTTGCCTAATATTTTGCCCACCTGTGTGTTTTAATTCACCTCTGCACCTGCCCTAAACTGCCCAACAAGAAACATACTCAGAGCCTCTTTCACTTCAGTCTAGGTTAGAAGCCTTTGACTCTGGAAAGAGGGCCTGTTTTGGTGATTTAGCAATGATTCAGAGGACTTCCAGGATGTGATGCATATGCTAAGCCTCAAACCTGCCTCTTCCTCTGAAGGTAATGCTTTAACTGAGAATGTAAAATGTGAAGCTAAAAGTTCTTCAATAATTAATCTAGCAGTTTGAGAAACAGAAGATGATGAACCACAGAATAAAGGGAAAGCGAGGGAAAGTGTGATTCCTATGGCAACGCTTTGGCGTGGTCTGTCCAACCCTTTTTCACTAGAGTTGGATAAATTAAATCAACAGTATTTGCAAATAAATTGGATTCGTGTGATGGAGCGAAGAACAAACATGTCTCCTCTTTGTGCACTGGGAACCTGAGATAATGGTGTTAACCTTAAGATAACAAGCAATCATGGGAGAAGAAAAGAGATTTGGTGAGGAGAATAAAAATAATGTTGGATTTTTATAAGTATTGACTCTATCATACAAGGATGATATGGCAAGCAGCTAGGGTGCAGAAGTTCAGAAATTCTATAGCTCAAAAAATGTGGTTGGAAATCGTGGTTGCTATTTAATAGCCATTTCCTCATCTCATCTTATTAGCAAAGACCTGATTTTTTTTTCTTGACCAGGGATCTCTGAAGGGCTGGAGAGGGGGCTGTTATGCTATTCTCATTCTCTTTGACAGAAATAAGTGCCAAAATAAAAGTCTAGATGTAGTGAATGATTGAATTAAACTTCTTCCAAAGTGACTACTGTGATTCATAACGTTCACGTTTATGAGAAGTTCTTTTAGGCCTGCTGTTCTCCACATACGTAGTCATACCAATGATTCATCTTTCCCTTCAAGGCCTGAATCAAAGGCGGTCTCTTCTGTGTGTCCTTCCACATGCACCCCTCCCCTCACAGCTGAATATTTCCCTGTATGGCACAGCCCATTTGTGGTAGGCTGAATAATAGCCCCCAGTGATTTCCATGTTCTAATCTCGGAATTTGTGATTACATTACCTTCCGTGGTGAAAGGGACTTGGTAGATGTAGTTAAGAATCTTGAGATAAGAAAATTATTCTGGATTATCTGGCTGGGCCCAATGTAATCAAAAGAATCCTTAGAAGAGGGTACAGTAGATAAGAGTCAGTAGTGGAAGATATGACAAGGGAATCAAGAGATTGAGTGATGTGAGGAAAGGATCATGAGCCAAAGCTTGTAGTAGGTCTCTAGAAGCTGAAAACGGCAAGGACGCGGCTGCTCCTCAGGAGTCTCAGAAGGAACACAGCCCTACCAACACCTTAACTTTACAATTCTGAACTCCAGAACTGTAAGAATAAATTTGTATACAGGGCTGGCCCATGGCTGACTTGGGAGAGTGTGGTGCTGACAACACCAAGTCAAGGGTTAAGATCCCCTTACCGGTGATCTTATAAAAAAAAAAAAAAAGAAGAAGAAGAAGAAGAAATTTGTATTGTTTTAAGCTATGAAGTTTGCAGTTAACATGTTATAGCAACTACAGAAAACAAATACATCTTTGTAAATTATCTTATTTATGCCCATATCATATATTATTCATAATTACTTGCTTGCATGTCTGTGACCTCATGCAATCTGAGCTGCGACACCTGAGGATCCTACCTTATTCTCCATTTTGTGTAGGCAAAACACAGTTTAGATTGCACGGTAATCCCAAAATTGTCTTTTCAATAAATAGAAGAGTGAATTATTAATATTTATTTGATAAGGTTGTCTAGGTATTACTGGAGGTACTGATGGATTAAGCGTAAGAGAAGGTAATTTAATGGAAAATGTAAACAATGCAGAATATACTAGTTCTAAATCCTGAGTAGTTAGAACAACAGTAGGGCTGATTTAACTACATTTTTAGTTTTCTCCACAGAATTTCTTTATTTGCTACTCCTGTAATGTCCATACCGTGGGATGTTTCTGAGGAAGAAAAGGAAGCATTAAAAGCTGAGTGAGTAGACTCTTGGGTTTGAAGATGGCAGAGGCTGCGTCGGTTGGCGTGGAGTAGCTGAGGTGGAAAAGGCGGCCACTGGGCCTCAGGCAGCCGGGAAACTTGTGGACCTTCCTCTCACCATCTCTTAAGGGAGGACCGCAGCTGCTGGCCGGTCGTGGGGGTGACCGCCACTTTGCCCCCGGCAGGAGAGGCTGCCTCATTTACAGGCAACAGCTTTGAAGTGTGGAGCAGGAAAATAACTGTTTCTTAGCTGCAAAAGCGAGTCTCTAAACAGGGAACACGGTGCCAGGGCTGCTGTGGATGCAGACAGGATCCCGGAGGCCGGGGCCGCGCTGAAGGCGACCAGCTGCCCTATTCAGGATTTGAGGTTTCAGGCCGGTATAAAAGAAGATTTCTGGGAACGCCCGAGCCGCGCCGCGGGACCAACTGAACAGCCCAAGGAGGCAGCGGCTGAGAACAGGGAAGGCGACAAACCAGAGGCAGAGAGTGAGCACCCAACCTGGCACAGCCCTGTGAGTGACACCTGGCCCAGCCCTGCTCAGGGGGCTGAGACCCACCCGGCTTCCGCCTGCATCACTGGGTCACTCACCGCCCCGGGGCTGCCTCCATTTTCCTAGGTGCTGGCAGCTCCAGCCGGGCTCGGCTCGGCTCAGCCCTGCACTGAGCCTTCCCACTTGCTTGCCCCAGCGTGGGGCTTTCCGGGGCCTGCGGGCCAGCCTCCCCTCCCACTCCCTCCACGGTTCTCTGACAGGGCTGGTGGCGTGGGGCGTCCCTGGCCATTGTTGGGAGGGCAAGGAAGTACGGGCGGCGCCGACTGTCACTCCACCACACCCTGGACTCCAGCCCCCGGTAAACTTCCTGTTACTGGGAGGCAGATACCATCTCTGCGGCCACCAGTTTGGAAAAAAAGCCTAACCAATTTCTGGTTGGGAATAGTGTGGTAGGAGAGTTCCCAGGTCCGCTTGAACCTGACAGAGAGCTGGCTGCAGGCAGGCGCTAGACTCGGTCCATGCCAGGGGGATACAAAGGTGAACAAGTCCCGAGAAAGATCTACACAGTGCTACAAAGGCACCCAGAGCAACCGGTCATCTGTGCCTACCAGAAACCTGGCAGACTTCCTGGGCGAGGCGGTGCCAAGCAGGGACTTGAAGGCCCAGCTGATAGACGAGGGTTGCAGAAGACACGTCCCAGCCCAGCACAGTGCGCACAGAGTGGGGAGACATGCGGCCAGGGAGGCGGAGACTCGACAGAAACCACACACCCTGTGGGGTCGCCACTGCATGATCCAACAGCCTGGGCCAGAGCACACAGAACAGGGAGAAGTCCTGCATAGGAAGTGAAAGCTCAACAGAGATCACACACCCTGTGGTATGGGATCCACCAGCCCAGCAGAGTCCAAGCTGACCAGAAAGGTGGCTCCCCGGAGAGGCCCAAGACCTGAGGCAACCATACACACAAGGCACTAGAGGCCAACTGAGCAGTCACGGAGGTAGCCATACGAAATTGGCAACCACAGCAACATCTTAGTTAGTCATTAGTCTCAAACCGGTGGACTGTGAAACCCCCTACCACAATGAAAAAACATCAAAAAAAAGATACCAGAAATACAAAAAATCAAGAAAGTACACCACCAAAAGTTAATAAATCTCAAACTCTAGATCCTATAGAACAAGAAGCCCTTGAAATGACTGACAAGGAATTTCGAGTGATAATTCTAAGGAAACTGAATGAGATACAAGAAAACTCAGCTAGAAATCATGATGAAATGAGGAAAAGTATAAAGGATCTGAAAGAGGAAATGTACAAGGAAATCAATGTCCTGAAAAAAAATGTAGCAGAACTTGCTGAACTGAAGAAGTTATTCAGCGAAATAAAAAACACAATGGAGAGTTTAACCAGCAGGCTTGTCGAAGTTGAAGAGAGAACCTCTGAACTTGAAGATGGGCTGTTTGAAATAAAACAAGCAGACAAAAAGAAAGAAAAAAGAATCAAAGACATTGCAGAAAATCTGAGAGAGATATCAGACAACCTTAAGCGCTCAAATATCCGAGTCATGGGTATTTCAGAAGGGGAGGAAAATGGAGATTCCATTGAAAACATATTCAACAAAATAGTGGCAGAAAACTTCCCAGGTATAGGAAAAATCACAGATCTTCAGATCCAGGAAGCTCAATGATCTCCAAACGTATTCAACCCAAAAAGGCCTTCTCCAAGACATGTTATAGTCAAATTGGCAAAACTCAGAGACAAAGAGAGAATCTTAAAAGCTGCAAGAGAGAAGCATCAAATCACCTATAAGGGAGCCCCAATCAGGCCAACATCAGACTTTTCATCACAAACCCTAAAAGCTAGAAAGGAATGGGATGATATATTCAAAATACTAAAAGACAAAGATTGCCAGCCAAGAATACTCTACCCTGCAAGGCTATCCTTCCGAAATGAGGGGCAAATAGTATATTTCTCAGACAAACAAAAACTGCGGGAGTTCACTACCACACGACCAACCTTACAAGAAATCCTCAAGGGAGTACTGGGTTTGGTTCCTGAAAAATAGCTACCACTGCCATAAAAACCCAAGAAAAATCAAAACCCACTAGTATAATAAAAATGGTATTCATGAAGAGAAAACAAGCAAACAAAAACTCTGTCTACAACCTAAGGAACCAACAAACACAGAAATCAAACAGCAAATCAGAAAGCAAGGAACAAAAGACACCTAAGACAACCAAACAACCAATAAAATGCTAGGAATAAATCAACACCTTTCAATAACAACTCTTAATGTAAAAGGCTTAAATTCCCCAATCAAAAGACACAGACTGGCTGACTGGATCAAAAAGGAGGACCGAACTATATGCTGCCTACAAGAGACCCACCTCACCCATAAAGATTCACCCAGACTAAGAGTGAAAGGATGGCAAAAGATTTACCATGCAAACAGAAAAGAAAAATGAGCTGGAGTAGCTGTTCTTATATCTGACAAAATAGACTTTAAACTAAAAACCGTAAAAAGAGACAATGAGGGACACTAGCTAATGATAAAAGGACTGATCCATCAAGAAGACATAACAATCATAAACATGTACGCACCCAATGTTGGAGCAGCCAGATTTATAAAGCAAACTCTATTAGACCTAAAGAAGGAAATAGACACTAATACCATAATAGCAGGGGACCTGAACACCCCACTGTCAATATTAGACAGATCATCTAGACAAAGAATCAGCACAGAAACACAAGATCTAAACAAGACTCTAGACCAATTGGAGTTGGCAGATATCTACAGAACATTCCATCCAACAACCTCAGAATATTCTTTCTTCTCATCAGCACATGGATCATTCTCCAGGATAGATAATATATTAGGTCACAAATCAAGTTTCAATAAATTCAAAAAAATTGGAATTATCCCATGTATCTTCTCAGACCACAATGGATTAAAACTAGAAATTAATAACAAACGAAACTCTGGAAACTATACAAACACATGGAAATTAAACAGCATTCTACTTAATGACATATGGGTCCAAGAAGAAATCAAGCAGGAAATCAAAAAATTTATTGAAACTAATGAAAACAATGATACATCATACCAAAACCTGTGGGATACTGCAAAAGCAGTATTGAGGGGGAAATTCATTGCATTAAATGCTCACTTCAGAAAAATGGAAAGATGGCAAGTGAACAACCTAACACTTCACCTTAAAGAACTAGAAAAACAAGAACAATCCAAACCTAAAGTTAGCAGATGGAAAGAAATCATTAAGATCAGAGCAGAACTGAATTGAATTGAAAACCAAAAAACAATTCAAAAGATCAATGAATCAAAAAGTTGGTTTTCTGAAAACATAAATAAAATTGACAAACCATTAGCATGGCTAACAAAAAAAAGAAGAGAGAAGACTCAAATAACAAAAATTAGAAATGAAAAAGGCGATATTACAACTGATTCATCTGAAATACAAGGAATCATTTGAGACTACTATAAACAACTATACGCCAACAAATTTGAAAATGTGGAGGAAATGGATAAATTTCTGGACACACACAAGCTCCCAAAACTGAACCATGAAGACGTAGAAAATTTGAACGGACCAATAACAATAAAGGAGATTGAAGCTGTTATCAGAAGGCTCCCAACAAAGAAAAGCCCAGGACCAGATGGATTCACAGCAGAATTTTACCAAACATTCAAAGAGGAATTGACACCGATTCTTTACAAACTATTCCAAAAGATTAAAATGGACGCAAATCTCCCAAACTCATTCTATGAAGCAAACATCATCCTGATACCAAAACCAGGTAAAGATATAACCAAAAACGAAAACTACAGGCCGATATCCTTGATGAATATAGATGCAAAAATTCCTCAATAAAATACTAGCAAACAGAATACAGCAACACATACGAAAAATTATTCATCACGATCAAGTGGGATTCATCCCAGGGATGCAAGGTTGGTTCAACATACGCAAATCAATAAATGTGATACACCATATTAATAAACTCAAACACAAGGACCATATGATCATCTCTATAGATGCTGAAAAAGCATTTGATAAAGTTCAGCACTCATTCATGACAAAGACCCTCTATAAGTTAGGTATAGAGGGAAAGTATCTCAACATAATTAAAGCCATATATGCCAAACCCACTGCCAATATCATCCTGAATGGGGAAAAGCTGAAAGCTTTTCTTTTCAGAACAGGAACTAGACAAGGATGCCCACTCTCACCACTCCTATTCAACATAGTGTTGGAAGTACTAGCCAGAGCAATCAGAGAAGAGAAGGAAATAAAGGGCATCCAGATTGGAAAAGATGAAGTCAAACTGTCCCTGTTTGCAGATGACATGATCCTATATATCGAACAGCCTAAAACCTCTACAAAAAAAACTGTTGGAATTGATAAATGATTTCAGCACAGTAGCAGGATACAAAATCAACCCACAAAAATCAGTAGCATTTCTTTTCTCCAATAGTGAACATGCAGAACGAGAAATCTAGAAAGCCTGCCCATTTACAATAGCCACCAAAAAAATAAAATACTTAGGAATTGAGTTAACCAAGGAGGTGAAAAATCTCTATAATGAGAACTACAAACTACTGCTGAGAGAAATTAGAGAGGATACAAGAAGATGGAAAGATATCCCATGCTCTTGGATTGGAAGAATCAACATAGTGAAAATGTTCATACTACCCAAAGTGATATACAAATTCAATGCAATCCCCATCAAAATTCCAAAGACATTTTTCTCAGAAATGGAAAAACTATCCACACATTTATATGGAATAATAAATGACCACGCATAGCCAAAGCAAGGCTGAGCAAAAAAAAATAAAGCTGGAGGCATAACACTACCTGACTTTAAGCTATATTACAAAGCTATAATAACCAAAACAGTATGGTACTGGCATAAAAACAGACACACTGACCAATGGAATAGAATAGAGAATCCAGAAATCAACCCACACACTTACTGCCATCTGATCTTTGACAAAGGCACCAAGCCTATTCACTGGGGATGGGACTGCCTCTTCAGCAAATGGTGCTGGGATAACTGGATATCCATATGCAGGAGAATGAAACTAGATCCATACCTCTCACCGTATACTAAAATCAACTCAAAATGGATTAAGGATTTAAATATACACCCTGAAACAATAAAACTTCTTAAAGAAAACCTAGGAGAAACACTTCAGGAAATAGGACTGGGCACAGACTTCATGAATACGACCCCAAAAGCTCAGGCAACCAAAGGAAAAATAAACAAATGGGATTATATCAAACTAAAAAGCTTCTGCACAGCAAAAGAAACAATTAACAGAGTTAAAAGACAACCAACAGAGGGGGAGAAAATATTTGCAAAATATACATCTGACAAAGGATTTATATCCAGAATATATAAGGAACTCAAACAACTTTACAAGAAGAAAACAAGCAACCCAATTAAAAAATGGGCAAAAGAGCTAAGTAGGCATTTCTCTAAGGAAGATATACAAATGGCCAACAGACATATGAAAAAATGCTCAACATCACTCAGCATCCGGGAAATGCAAATCAAAACCACACTGAGGTAACATCTAACCCCAGTTAGGATGGCTAAAATCCAAAAGACCCTGAACGATAAATGCTGGCAAGGTTGCGGAGAAAAAGGAACTCTCATACATTGTTGGTGGGACTGCAAAATGGTGCAGCCTCTATGGAAATTGTTATGGAGGTTCCTCAAACAATTGCAGATAGATCTACCATACGACCCAGCTATCCCACTGTTGGGAATATACCCAGAGGAATGGAAATCATCAAGTCGAAGGTATACCTGTTCCCCAATGTTCATCGCAGCACTCTTTACAATAGCCAAGAGTTGGAACCAGCCCAAATGTCCATCATCGGATGAGTGGATATGGAAAATGTGGTACATCTACACAATGGAATACTACTCAGCTATAAAAACGAATGAAATACTGCCATTTGCAACAACATGGATGGACCTTGAGAGAATTATATTAAGTGAAACAAGCCAGGCACAGAAAGAGAAATACCACATGTTCTCACTTATTGGTGGGAGCTAAAAATTAATATATAAATTCACACACACACACACACACACACACACACACACACAAAATAAATAAATAAAAATAAAACCGGGTGGGGGAGAAGAAGATATAACAACTACAATTACTTGAAGTTCATACGACAAGCAAACAGAAAGGACATTGTTGGGGTGGAGCGGGGGAGGGAGGAGGGAGGGAGGTTTTGGTGGTGGGGAGCAATAATCAGCCACAATGTATATCGATAAAATAAAATTTAAAGGAAAAAAAAGAATGTAAAAAAATAAAATAAAATAAAATAAATTAAAAAAAATAAAAAAGCTGAGTGAGTAAATAAGAGGAGGAAAGAATACAAAAGAAACATTTATTCTTTCCTAGTTTTGCCATTGACATTGCCTCCTTCAAGTTTTGTTATTTAATAAGTAATCAAAGCACAGCACACTGTTACAGTAAGAAGGGCAGAAAATACAGAAATTGCAGTACACTGACAGTCCTTTTTTCTGCTAAAAATGTACTCGAATGGTCCAAAAGGAAGACAGGAAATTAACTATATTTGTTGAAACCATCACTCATTCCTCACTTTGCTTTTTAGAAACATGATGTAATAGATCTCCATGTGATTCTTTGCCATTCTCCAGTGATAAGTACAAATTAACTCTAAATTAAAAGACTTTCTTTCTATATATCTCTTCAGTTGTGAATTATATCATTAAACAATGACTTTTAAAAAGTTCTTAATGAGACAGACAGAGAGAAATAGACAGGTCATGAGACAGAGAGATAGAGACAGAAAGAGACAGAGTCAGAAATACAAAGAAAGACAAAGACAGGGAGAGAGACAGGAAGACAGAGTGGGACAGAGACAGAGAGAAATAGTCCAAATCATGAAAACTTTCCTAGCAGCCACTAATATCACAGGAAAATTTAGGTGTCTAGACTGTGCATTAAAACACAAAATAAATAAAACTGAACATAACAATACAATAATATTTCATTCATATAATAATGAAAAAATGCACAATTATTAAAGTATAGCCCTTCCTCCCCAGTAACATCAAATGGAGCAAACTCTTCAAATTGCTGTTGAAGTATGAGCTCCTACTTGTCATATCTGTTTTCATCATTGAGAGAAAACATAGAGTAAATTCAAATATTAAAATAATTACAAAGTGAGAAAAAATAGATATTATTAGAATTACTTAACTTCTAAATTAAGTTTCTTAAATGTAGTTTCTTCTAATTTTATTTAGTGCTATAAGTGCCACTTCTGAAAAGTAAATATCTGGTTCATTTCTTACTGGCTATGTTACTTGGGTAAGCTCAGATTCCTCATTTCCAAAATTATAAATGTTAACCTTATGTAAATGTAATTGTAAAGCTGATTGTAAATTTTATGGGCTATTGTAATCTTCATTGTGGTGATTCCAATAAATTTTTGTTTTAACATTGCTATTTGCTGAAGTAAAATTATATATTTCAAAATTAGCCTTTCTTTTAATACCAGACTTAGAAATTTATATGTTTGAAAGATTTAAATTAAAATACTCTGGGTTAGTTAGATGAAAAATCTTTTTATAACCATTATCTAAAGGTAAAACTATAAAGTAAATTAAATTAAACAGCTAAGAAACTAAATATTTGCCATGAAGTTCCCAGGTAGTACTTATAAAATTCTTTATATTTCTCTATAAAATTTTAAAAACTTCATTACTTTTTTGAAAAAAGTTGAATTTCTCTTTTGTCAATGCCTGTAAATATTACTCTTATTTTAAGGGAAAAAAAGATTTGGAGATTTTTTTCCTCACTGTACATCAATAATAATGTATTATTTTAATAATGAATTTTTTTTAGTTTTTAATAATATATTTTTCAATAATGAAGACAGAGAATCTATTTGGCATTAATATTATTCATAGATTAATGTTATTAATCTATGAATATTATTAATAGATTATTTGGAAAAAAATGAATAAGATCATCAAACTCATTCCCTAATGACAGATTATTTCTGCTCCTGTAAAAAGTGAGTATCACAGATAAGAAGACAATGTGTATTTATATAAGTTTGTCCTGGATTCCTATTAGAAAAATCAGTAATTTTTGAAGATGACCTTCTAAAAAATGGACTATTTTATTTGCCTTCAAGAGGAATGATAGGAGCAGAAATCTTAAAGCAAAGCACAAGGATTTGATCTGACACTGTAGGGAATGGATTGCCTTCACTCCAATGCCTGTGAAGCCACACTCACACTCTTTCTCCTTGAATTGTTTGTCTTTGTATAAGAACTTTTGCTTTTAAAATTAATAGGGAGAAAAATGCATTTGTTCTGTGAAGTAACAGGCCTTTTGGACAAAGACTATGCAGAAGTTAGACTTCAGGTATCTGAGAAGAAAAGCATGTTTCCTAAATGAGTTACCTAATTCTCTTTGTTAACAGCCCCCAGAGGAATGATGTAGATTTGAGCTCTGCTTTATGGATCTGTATATAGCACCCGTATATTCAAAGGGGAAATCTTGGACATTACATTAGTTACAAATTGAATTTGTCCCTCAACTGCTTCCTATTTACTTAAGTGTCATGGAAAAAGGAAGGTCTTATTGGCATTCTTTTGAACTGTGGGATACTCAAAGTGTGTGTGTGGAGGGGGATAAAATATACACTATAATGATGGGCAAATTCCATGCCCTACTCTTTCTATTTATGTTTAGGATGATACAGTAAAAAAGGTTTGAAAATAGATAGAGGTGGTGGTCACACAGCATTGTGAATGTAATTAATTCCACACAATTGCATGTTTAAAAATGCTTAAAATAGTAAATCTTATGTTACATATATTTTACTACATTAAATAAAATGGCTAAGATAGTAAATTTTATGTTTTGACCACAATACAAACAATAATAAAATTACAGAATATATTATAACAAAGACCAATGTAGTTATCATCTAGATATAATGAATATTTTAAAAGTCCCATATGTATTTCAGTTTTTCTAAAGAAATAATATGTGACTAAAATTGTTGAATTCTGCTTGCTATCCAATGACATTTCCTTTCTATCTTTCTCAAAAGTAAATACAATCCTGAAGTAGGTATGTACCATCCATGTTCTTATAGCTTTACTCTAAAAATGTATAACCCTAAGTACTAAATGGCATACATATTATGTGAAATTTTTTATAACATTTCAATAGCATAACACTTTTCAATGAAGGAGAGTAGTAAAAACATATAAAACTCTTTCCTCTGTGCTGGTCTATGATGGTGGATAGGTTGCCTTGTCTATAGGATTCATGCAATGAGAGTGGCAATCTGGGTGTTGTTTGCTCAATCAGTACTAAGACTCCAGTCAGCCTCCACAATGAATGAGATTTTATATTTACGAGCATCATTTCCCAACAAACATGTAACTGTATTATAATTGTCCTTTATAATTGAGAGAAAAAGGAATCTACTTGAAAAGCTTGGAAAGTTTACTGCAGCTTATGAACTGACCACCTTGCTAAACCTCAGCTGAATATCAGCAGAAACAAAATAATAGAATATTTTCACCCTTTCCTTTCTTCATTAAATTTTAAAGCAAACAAAAAAGTCACATTTCTACCAGATAAGACTAAGGTCAGTAACAGCCTCTGTGAACTATTGGCTCAACAAAAGAAAGAATCCCTGAATTCAACGTAATTTGTGAAAAAGCCATTTAAGTGCTAGACCTGAGAAAAACATAATGTAAGTAATTTGTTTTGGAGTACGTACCACCTGAGCTATGCCGTGTTCTAGTATTTCCTTAGTATTTTTTTAAGTACCAAGTCCCCTCATGCTATCACCAATAACCCAGCACACCACTTGGAGCTGCCAGACACAAAGTTGTTATTATTTTCCTAATTTCCTGCCTCAGTCATCATACACTAAGTCAATACTCAATATTCTTTATGTATTACTCCACCAATGTCAATTAATGTAATAATACAATAAGATAAATTAGTTTCTTATTCCTGTAAAATCTAATCAGTGCATTACTTGACTAACTGGAGAAGTTTTGAGGAAAAGGCAAAACAGAGGAAATGGGACTAGGAGCTCTTATTTTGGCCCCACTCCTTGTTTACTATCTTGGATAAGTGATTAAGTCATACTGAACTTAAACTTCTATATCTAAAAAATGAATATAATAACCATTTCCTTGTAAAATTCTTACAATTATTTATTATAAATATAAAATGGAATGAAATGTCAAAGATACATGTTAAACCTGAAGTGCTGAGTACATAGGTAATATATGTACATGATACTATCGGCTAGCAAGTACAGACTGGCTTCTGGGCTTCTGGGGAAGTATTTTTCACTTGAAAAGGAAGAAGATAGAAAAGAACTTCTCACCCCTATCCTTTACAAGATAAAATTCAGTGTATCTTCAGGTTTCAAAATAAATAACCATTGTTGCTGTATCAAAGCTGATATTTGTGTAGTTTTGGGGGTGCATGGTGGCTGGCCAGTATGGGAATCCGAACCCATGACATTGGTGTTATAAGGCTGCACTCTAACCAACTAAGCTAACCAACCAGCCCCCAAAGCTGGTATTTGTTGAAAGTCTCTGCCTGGCGCTGGCCAAAGACCCTACAGCATAGTCAAGCACCATGGCTCCCTGACTCCGAGAGTCCTTATAAGGCCATAACTACCTCCAGACCTGTTTTTTCCTCTTGGTTTCTTTAACTTTGCTCTCAGGATGCCAACAACAATATGCACCAGTGATTTATTTGTCCGGTAGTATGTACCTGCTATTAAGTGGGTGATCAAGGATGCAAAAATTATTTTTTCTCACTATAGATTTTATTTTCTCCCACAGTCATTAGTATTAAGCTGTGAAGTGCTCTCCTTCACACCTTTATAATATTGAAGTAATAATGAAGCTTCAAGTAATATTGATGCCACAATCTCATTTATCCTTTATTGCTTTAATTATATAATATAGTGATTATTCTAATTTACATTTTACCAATGAGAAAGCTAAGGCACAGGTGGGTTCCATCACTTATGCAGGTCACATGACTGATAATGCTGGAGCAGGTTTGGAATCCAAACATCAGACTTCAGAGTCTAAACTCTTAATGCTAACATACTGTTTCACATTTTCCAAGATAATTGCTGATATTTAATAACGCTGGTCCCAAATTATGCATTTATGATTGTCAGGAAAAGGAAGTCAGATAAAAATACTCTACTAAAAGACATCATCAACTCATTAATCTTACTTCATTTCTCAGATATACAGGCCTCAATTCTTTCCCTCTGTAAAATCAGTTTCTTAGTAATTTATATTAACCTCTGTTGGAGTTAAGGTCATGTATTTTAACAGCAACATTAGATCAAAATCATCAACTGTTTTAAAATAGTAGGAAAATTTAAAATTAAATTTAGATCTTAGGTGTACAATGCTGTCATAAATGAGAGACACATTTATCATAATTATAAGACCTATTAAGTTATTCTAATTGAAAGACTAGCAATATGTTTCTACATCAATTGGTCACAAGAGCTTACTTGAGCTGACTAAAAGTCAACATTACACTAGAGGGATAATTTTAATTCTGTTCCATAGTAATAGTTTTGCATGCAAGATAATGCCTTAAATATCCAGGGGCTTGTATTTTTTATAGCATATGACAGCAGTGTTGCCTTTTGAACAAATCATGTGTCTGAAGTACTTGAGCTTTTATGTAAAGATCAAAGCACCTTCATATTTCAATATCATACTATTCTTGAATACGATTGCTACATAGAATCACGGTTAATCCTTTTTTTCTTGATGTTGTATTTGCCTAAAATTTAAAATTAGTAAAAACTATTTTATAAAAATTGGTATTGAAGACAAGGTGAATTATGCAAGTCTAAATATGATACAGATAATGTGAATAGATTGAAGCATTTCACACAAAAAAAGCATGCATGTCTGAAAAGAAAATGAAGATTTCATGTCGACAATCTATATATGAGTCGTATTGAAAGATAAAACCTGTTTGCCACTCCTGCCCACCCGCTGTCTTTAATGGAAGTATTCTGTCCTAAAAACAGAAGGGTAGGCTCCTTTTCAACTCATAGTAGTCAAATCACGGCTTGAGTGTAATATTCATTTCTAGCTCCTATTCTCAGAGAAACTGAAGAAACATAACTAAGAGAGTTAATGGTCTGAATATCTTTAAACAATTCAAATATTAAAGAAACTGAAGATGTACAGCATGAAGCCCAGAAATACAGCAATGTATTTGAAGATCTTGGGTATCTGTTCTTTGTGCCTTTTGAGGACTGAATTAAACTCCGTCAGATGACACCAAAAAAGAAAAACACTCTGATTTTTACTCTCCTCTTCTATAAACACTTTACTAAATCCATTATATAAATTATAGCATTTATTACTCCAACAATATTTATAAATATATATTGTCATTTTTTTTATAGATAAGAAAATCATGGTTCAGAGAGGGTAGGTAACTTGCCAAAAGTCCTAATAGTTGGAGTTGAGTCTGTACTGCCCATGGCATGTTTTTTTCACTGTACCAAGCTACCTCCCTATAAACTTTTACACTTTGAGGAATACTACATTGATTCCCCCGCCAAGTCTATAAGAAAAATCAAAAGCCTTTTGTATTGCTTCAACTTTCAATAAAAATTCTCTACCAAATTTTAGTTGTTTGAAAATATCTCCCAAGCATACACATTCTTATAACAAAATTTAGGAATTTTGAAAAAAAAAATCCTTTTTTTTTCTCACAATATATAGGGTTCCATTTTTTGGAAGAGATGAATTAAGGGACTAGTGAAGACACCGTTCATTCTTACAGTAGGTACTGGATTTCTTTAAATTATGCTTATAAGATGATTTTACAGACAGTTAAGTCAAGGAATTTTATAGTCCTATTGTTGAATATAATAAATTTATGTTTATTCCCAAAACTTTATTTTTATAAGTAGCTGACTTTCCAGTATAATGCATTTTGGTTTTGTATTTTCTGGGTTATAAAAACCAGAGTTTATTCCTTTGCCTATTTCAATTCAGAGTCTGCAACCTAATTATAGGTCATTCTATTGCTGTACTTGCCAACAGTGATTAAAGAAATTCGATAGCCAATATTTGCTCAAACAAGCAAAAGTTCCATCTCCAATGCAGCATGCATCAGTGTCTATCCCTCAAGGCCTCTGGGTCTTTTCTTAAGTCATTTGTGATATGCAATACTCATATAACAGGGGCTGGTGTGTGTGGGTGTGTGAGTGTGTATGCACATACAGGAATGCAAAATAGTGTCAAGAAAGTAAAAGGAAGATAGCATTAAAACTGCTTTGATCAAAAAAGAGGAACTGAGCCAGCTTAAAGCAACCATTTTGATTTTCCTGTTGCTATTGTTGATTGACTAATAGCATCAACTTTAATTGGTTGGTTCTTTGTAAAAGGTGGCTAGATGTGCAATCAAAGATTGTGTTTTAAACACATGATTTTCTAAACACGATCTCTAATTCAGAGTAAGCTCAAGTTACTAATCTAACAATTTACTTTATTGAGGGGAGCGAAGTTCACCCATAAAACATCTAATGCAATTCCAACTGAAATAATATGACATTACTATGTGAACAAATTCTCTAAACCATGTGGTGTGGCATCGCTGCATAATTCTTATCTAAATGGGTTGAAAAAAATAGACTAAAAGTAAACTGATTTAATGACTTATGACTATCGAATAAGAATGTGTATATACATATAGATTTTACTTCAAAAATGCAAAGCTTTTGGCAAATCAACATTGAATAACCTAAAACTACACTGGTAGTAAGTAATGCTCATTCTGAACATTTGTCTGGTCTTGATAAGGTATACCTCAAAGCACCAGGGTACTTCAGGGAGCAAAATATATTGCGTGTACCATGTAAAACAAAGCCACGTATTCCAGATAGTCTACCTTTTACATAAATTAAGCCACAAATTATCTTTGAGTGTTTGAATGCATAATATCTATATTTAGAAGTGTGAATCCAGTATGCTGTGTTATGCAAATAGAAATTTCTGTATTATGTTTAACTGTTAAAAACTTTAGATTAGAGCTTATCCCACTGGTTGAAAATAAGGTCCATAATTTTAGTGGTAAAAAATAAAAATAAAAACATAGCTATTGTCATCTCAAACAACAGCAGTCTTCAGGAATATTATAGTGCATGCATTCAGTTATATATGTTATACCTAAATATAGACCACAGCAAATGAGACATAATTTTATAATTGTAATGAGAACATACTTATACAATTAAAAATATCTTTGGGCCGAGCCCGTGGCGCACTCGGGAGAGTGCGGCGCTGGGAGCACAGCGACGTTCCCGCCGCGGGTTCGGATCCTATATGGGAATGGCCAGTGCACTCACTGGCTGAGTGCCAGTCACGAAAAAGACAAAACAAACAAACAAACAAACAAAAATATATATATATATATATATATATATACATATATATATATATATATATATCTTTGGAAAATTATGAGTTGGTTAATTTTAATTATCTTTACATCTAAATTAAACTTTGTATGGCAACTATGTAAGGCAATTGACATCTCTTATTGTAGTAGGCAAAATTCTAAAATGTCTCCCATGATCTCTACTCCCTGGTAATTTTCCCTTGATTATGTTATCTCACTTGGCAAAAGAGGATTTTCCAAATGTAATTAAGTTCACTTATAAGTTAATTTTAAAATAGAGAAATTATATGAGGAGGCCCAAACTAATCACCTGAGCCCTTTAATAGCAGAGGGTTTTCTCTGGCTAGTTGCAGTGGAGGAATTTCAAGAGATTGAAAGCATGAGAGGGATTTGGTGTGAGGGAAATTCTATTTTGCTGGGATAGAAGGGGCCACATGGCAAGAACCTGTAAGTAATTTCAGAGGCTAAAAGGAGTCCCCAGCTGACAGCCAGGAAGAAAAGGGGCACTTCGTCCTACAACTGCAAAGAGTCGAAATCTGCCAACAAACTAAATGAGCTTTGAAGATAATTCTTCCCCAGAGCCTCAGATAGGAGATCATTCTAGATAAAACCACCTCGATTTAGGATTCATTATTCCCTGAACAGAGTATTCAGCAACACCATCCTGGATTTCTGACCTACAGAACTATGAGCTAATAAATGGATATAGTTTTTAACCACAAACTTTGTGATAATTTGTTATGCACCTATAGAAAACTAACACATTGACTCATGTCTTTTCAGTCTCAATTAATTGTAACATAATATTAGTCACTTATGTCTAATTACCTGAAAAACCTTCCATACATAATACACATATCTCACATATATCACATATATGTGTTGAGAGAGACAGAGAGAGAGAGGGGTTTATAGACAGGAAATGAAAAAGTTAATTAGATGACAAAACTTGTTTTGGAAACTTGACTCTTGCATTTCCAAGATCCTTAAATTTTTATGTCCATCCATCCATTCATTCATTCAGTCATACATCTTTATATCCATCTATCCTTCTATTCCCACAAAAAATTATAGGGAATCATAATCATCTCTACAAATTAAATGGTGAATGACAACATAGAAACAGTTTCTGTCCTTATGATATAATCACCTCTATAAAAATGGTCCCTTCTGTGCTTACTTGAGTATGAACCAAATGTGAACATTGTATTTTTAGCAATATAAACTGCATGCACTTCTCATAATTTTGGACACATATATTGTAGTAACACGAGTTTTAATAAATCCCATTTTTTGTGTATATCATTAGTAATTCTGCAATACCAAGTTACATTTTTGTGAATGAAAAGAATCTGTTATGAAGTGGGGTAGAGATACATAAAAAGATAAGTTTGGCCTGTTAGACAAATTATTTGGGCCATAGTGAAATTTACAAATAACTTAGAAAGCAGCTTTAAAATATGAACTGAGAATATTTTTATTCTTAAGTTGCATTAGTCCGTTTCTGTTGCTTATAACAAAATACATGGAACTGGGTAATTTGTAAGAAAATGAAATTCATTGCTTACAGTTTCAGAAGCTGGGAAGAGCAAAGTCCAGGGAACACATCTGATGAGAGTTTTCTTTGGTGGTGGCTTTACAGCAATGCAGGCGTCTCACATGGTAGAAAATGACAGAGCAGGAAGAGAGAGATATAGCTTCTCATGTGCTCTCCTTTTAAAGCCCTCAGAACCATGCCCACAACTACCATTAAACCATCAACTTAATCACCTCTTCAAGGTCCCACCTTTCAATTACCATAATAGGATTTCCCACCCTCAACAGTTACAGTGGGGATTAAGTTTGGGGGAGACATTCAATACAAGGCATAAGTCTTGCTGTACTGCTGTATTAGTCCACTTCTGTTGCTTATAACAGTGTACCCGAAACTGGGTAATTGATAAGAAAGTAAAATTTTTTTCTTACAGTTTGTAGGCTGGGAAGTCCATCCAGGGAACACATCTGGTGAGGACCTTTATCCTGGTGGGGTGACTCTCTGCAGCAACTCAAGGTATCACATGGGAAGAATGGGCTGAGCAAGAGAGCTAACCTGCTCATTTGCTCTCCTTATGAAGCCACCAGAACTATGCCCATTACTCCATGAATGGATCGATTCATTCACGAGGGTACAGTCCTCACAATCTAGTCACATCTTAAAGGTCTCACTTTTCAATTACTGTAATAGAATTTCCTACCCTCTTATCATTGTTTCAATGGAGATTAAGTTTCCAATACATGATTTTTTAGGGAAAATGTTTGACCCATAGCAACTGCAGAAGATTAAGAACATTAAAGGGTTTTGTTTGTTTGTTTGTTTGTTTTTTAGAATATGACAATTTATGGTCAGTTGCTAAGAAACAAGAAAAACAGATAGGGAAATATTAAGATCTGAAAATAAAAATCCATTTTGGGCACAGAACAAGATTCCAGTAAACAGGTAAAACAAAGCCATTTACTAGAAGACCCCAAAAATTCTACCTGACACAGTATAACTGCTCATATTATCAATCTATCATACATAATTGCATAAGAAGCAGATATGAAAGATTATAATAACAGTGAAGAGGAGAAAGAGGAAGATCAAATAAGTGATTGTCACTTATCTTTTTCTTTTTTGAGTTTTTATTTTATACCAGGACCTCTGGTGAGAATATTATATATATATTGCTTTTAGTACTCCCTACATAATAATGAGTTAAAGATCGGTTATTTCTATTTTATAAATGAGCAGCATAACTCTTAAAGAGTTTAAGTAACTTGTTCTGCTTTTGAGTACCAAAAAAAAAAAAAAAAACTAGTCAAGGATTTGAACAAAGGATTACCCACCTCTAAAACCTTTGTTCCTAACTTCAATTCCCACGAGTCTCCCGTGAACAATAATAACTATGAATTTTGATATTCCATAGCCATTGCTCCAAGCAGGTCCAAGCATATTACATAAATCAAGTTGGTGGGAATTTTAGAAGGCCATGCGAGATATGAGATAGAATATGAGAATATAAGAGAGAAAAATACACCCGTCTCTGGACAGATCAGCTTCATGCTAGGATAAATGGCTTGGCATTGGAATCAGACTCAATTTCAACCTTTATTCCCCTTCAGGGGAACCATGTTTATGGAACAACCTTGTTAAAGACTTGTATATTCAACTACTTACCAAAGATCTCCACCTAAACTTATTAAGTCACATGCAGAAAATATCACCTTCCCACTTTCTTTGCTCTTCCACATTTATTCACTCTCTTCATAAATAGAGCAATGCACTTTCTCAAGCCAGTCATATGGAATACATTTCCTTTATTTCTCTTTGTTCCATCCCTTCTATCCATCTTATAATCAGATCCTCATCATTCCTTGCCTAAATTTCTCAACTAAATAGCTTTCTGACCTCTCTTTTTCCAATGTAGCCCTTCTGTGATGCACATCTATTCCTGTCCATATAACCTCTTCTTGCTAATTATAGCTTTCAAGACAAGATTCAAAGATGTTTGTTTATCAAACATGACAGTTTGTTAGCAAACCTAAGTCCTGCTTCCTGCCGCCAAAACAGAAACAAGAATCCAAAAGTCAAATTGTTGATGAAATAGGAAGTCATCTTTATTTAGGAATACCAGTGACCTGAGGGAGATGTTAGGCTAACCAATCTCCCCAGTAAGCCTGCTCAAAGACTCAGACTGACCAAGGGGTTTTATGAGTAAGAAATTGGAAGTGAAAAGGAGGGAGGGGGACGTGAGCTGTGGAGACTCTGTGTAAGGAGCCAGGTGCAAGCAAGGTCTCCCCAAGACTCCCTCCAGTTTTGTTCTCAACCTTGATGTTATCTTAGGTCCTGTAGGATTTTTTATTTGCTACAGGGTGGAGCTTTGCAGGGCTCTGCTGTCCTTTATCAATTCTCAGAATTTGGCAATCCTCAGAGAAGAACTATTAGTTTTTCAAGGTACTGATTAGTTTTTAATAGCTGTGTTTTCTATTCAGCAAGCAAAATAAGAAAGTCAGAGGATGGGAAGAAAGAGAGGAGGGGGAAAAAACTGGGTCTTTTCAAATTCTTTCCATAGCCCAGGTGGTTTTAGATCCCAACATGGCTTCAGCCCTGGTCACTGCAATAAGTTCATGATTTTCTTCCATTCTTTTTAGACTCATTCTCCATTATTCCTTCAAATACATTATTTTCTCGAGGTATACCTTAGTACTTGATTTTGGGGGGAAGGCATTATGTTTTTTTGTTTTGTTTGTTTGTTTTATTACGTTACAATTCTGTTTTTCTTTTCTTTTTTCTTTCTTTTTTTTTTGGTTCTGTTCATCTGCTCCTTTTTCTTATCTCCTTTGAATTGTCTTTATTGCCATAATTCTTTTTCTCTTCTTAGGATCAGTTTACTTATCTCTCTATACCATTGCATGCTGAGTCTCTTGAGGATACCTGCCACCAAGCAGTTTGATGCATTATGATCCACTTACAAATATTTGAAAAGTCAAGAAAAGAAGAGAGAAATGAAGAAAAACTGTTATTTATACAGGCTTTATATTGTGCCATGTGTTTTCACTTTGCATAATTAGTACTTTGAAAGAGAGATTCAAGCAAAGTATCATTACAATTCTGAAAGAGAAACAAGAAATAAAATTTATGAAGGTCATGAACATTGACTTAAACCTTGAAAGAGAGATAAAAGTTTTAGTAGAATGAATATTCTAGGGCACAGGCAAAGGCACTGAGTCAGGAAAGCACAGATTGTGGTTGGGGAATAGAAATATAAATTCTACTTTATTGGGCATTTACATAGGCAGTTTTGGGAGATAAGGGTAGGTAATAGATGAATTTAGGTCATGATATATGATGCTTTTAGAAACAAGTGGGAAAATCTATAATTAATTCTGAAAGCAATAGGGAGTCAGTGAAGATTACTTTTGACTTTCTGAGACCTAATTAAATCTCTGTTTAAGATCTTCTAAAATTCTCTTTCACCACCCAAAAATAAGATTTATCAACACCCAACCTTTCAATTTTATTTAAAAGTAAGTACATTTCAATTTATTACTATAACACAAATATATGAAATAGTTGTGTGTTAGCATTGCTAATGAATTATAAGCGACTTGGAAAAGTATCTTATTTATCTTTTTTTCCCCAAATCATCTTGCACATTGTCCTACTCAGAGAAGGTGACCAGTAAATGTTTGCTGCATTAAACATTCTCCGTGGTTTGCTAGTCACCAAAATATTGGCATTCAGTAATACACTTAACTCAGAAATGTAACTAAATCTAGTTTACTCTTCTTTTTGAATTTCTCAAGGAACTTGTGATACCAGAGAAGAGGGTCTGGAAGGTCAGATAGCCAACCTCAACCCACCCCATCCTCTACCAGGTTCTTGACTCTGCCACAGGAAATAATTCAAGAGTAGAGTTGGAGTAGAAAGCAAAAACAGGTTTATTGTAAAAAAAAAATACACACATTTCACAGGGAAAGGGAGGGCTGGCTCCAGAAAGTGAGTAGCAGCTGCAGCAAGTTTATTACAAAAGTAAGAAATACACACTTCACAGACAAAGTGCAGGCTGACACTAAAGAGTGAGCAGCAGCCAGCTAACACAAAAAGTAAAAAATACACACCTCAAAGGTGAGGTGCAGGCTGGCTCTAGAGAGAGTGAGCAGCAGCCCTGCCTGTTTCCTGGATTCCACTTTTACAGTTTGGCTATCTATACATATCCATGCTATCTAGAGAATATTTAAGTAAGAGGGTGGTTCCCAGTTATGTAAACAGCTATATATTCTACCCTTCACCTATTTATTTGGCCTCTTTGGAGCATGCTTATTGGTCATATTCCAACATATACACCAAAAATCACTTGGAATATTGTCAGTGCTCTCTAGCACCCCCGTGGAAGGTCATTCAAGGATAAACTCCTTTTTACTGAGCATTCTCAACCACTGGAATTACATAAATCTGCCTCCTGCAGTCTCAATCTCCATGTGTTGGTGCCAAAAATAGGTGCAACAAGCAACAGTAGCTTAGGTCCCAGAGGAGGGGCTTGTGTCCTAGGGAAGTGGTGGGAGACTCAGGGGAGTGGCCTGAAACCCAATCCCAGTGAAACTGAGCACCTCTTATCTCACTTTGGGATCTTGCAGTTATCTGGGTAATTATCCTAAAGATAAACTTTCACTCTTTAGAACTAAAAAATACGGATGCTGTGGATAGAATGAAGCTTGACCTTCATTATAATAGGGCTTAAGAGGGTGGGAAATCTGATTATGGCACTTGAAAGGCAGGGCCTTTACCAGGTGATTAGATTGTGAAAACTGCCTTCATGAATGGATGGATCCATTTATGGAGTAATAGGCATGATTCTGATGGTTATTTCAGGGGGGAAAGTAAGAAGGTTAGCTCACCCCTGCTCAGGCCATTCTCACCATGTGACAACTTGCATCATTGTAGAGAGTCACCGCCAAGAAGGTCAGTCACCAGATGTGTTCCCAGGATGTTGGTAACCGTAAGAGTTAAATTTCATTTATTTATAAATTACCCAGATTCAGGAATTGTGTTATAAGGAACGGAAACAGAGTAATATGATACACATAGGAGATTTTCTTTCCTGTTTTCAATTCTTGATATCTTCTGTGCTCAGTAAGAAATCTTTGTGCAGGACACAACTCAGAGTCAGACCTACACTTACTAAATCTCTCCATTCAGATTTACCTTACTATGCTATATATTTAATTTATGTAGGATGCTTTGTATGTTCATGAGTCTACTAAAGCATTCCAAGAGTTTTCTATTGAATGTACCAGCTTATATGCTATTTAGAAAATAGTTTCTATATTGGTACATTCTGTTATCCCTATAGGTATTTTTTACTGCCATTTTTATTTTATTTTATTTATGACAGCTTATTGAATGCTAATTGAGTATACATATTTTTGGCGTACAGATTTGAATATCAATACCTATGTACAATATGTGATGATCAAATCATGATAACTAGCATACTCATAATTACAAAATGTAATCAATTTTTGTGACCCTAAAACAATTTCTTGCTAACGCCCTCCCCATTTCCCATCTCTGATAACCAGTTTCTCTACTCTTTTGTTGAAAGTTCAACATATTATTGTGATTGTTTCTTTCTTCCTCTCCTTTCCTCTCCTCTCCCCTCCCCTCCCCTCCCTTCTCCTCCCCTCCCCTCTCCTCCCTTCTCCTCCCCTCCCCTCCCCTCCCCTCTCCTCTCCTCTCCTCTCCTCCCCTCCCCTCCCCTCTCCTCCCTTCTCCTCCCCTCCCCTCCCCTCCCCTCTCCTCTCCTCTCCTCTCCTCCCCTCCCCTCTCCTCTCCTCCCCTCCCCCCCTCCCCTCACCTCCCCTCTCCTCTCCTCCCCTCCTCTCCCCTCTCCTCTCCTCTCCTCCCTTCTCCTCCCCTCCCCTCCCCTCTCCTCCCCTCCCCTCTCCTCCCCTCCCCTCCCCTCTCCTCCCCTCCCCTCTCCTCCCCTCCCCTCCCCTCTTCTCCCCTCTCCTCCCCTCCCCTCTCCTCTCCTCCCCTCACCTTCCCCCTCACCTCTCCTCTCCTCCCTTCCCCTCTCCTCCCTTCCCCTCTCTTCTCCTCTCCTCTTCTCTCCTCTCCTCTCCATCCCACTTATTAGTGAGGATGTCAGTATTTTTCTTCCATGACTGGCTTATTTCATTTAACATAATTTTCTCTAAGTTGACCCATGTAGCTGCAAATGGCAGAGTTTCATTTTATTTATTTATTTATTTTATGGATGAGAGTACTTCTATTGAGTATATATACCACATTTTCCTTATCCAGTTATCTGTTAATGGATATTAAGGTTGGCTCCAACTCTTGGCTACAGTTAATAGAGCTGCAATAAACATAGGAGTGCAGGTATCCGTTCAACACGACGATTTCCATTCCTTTGGGTATATACCCAGCAGTGAGATTGCTGGATTGTACGGCAGCTCTATCTGTAGTTGTTTGAGGAAACTCCATACTGTTTTCCATAATGGCTGCACTACTACACAGTCCCACCAACAGTATAGGAGAGTTCTCCTTTTCCACATCCTCACCAGTATTTGTTATTCTCTGTCTTTTTCATAATAGCCAGTCAAATGGGTTGAGAGCATATCTCAATGAGGTTTTGATTTGCATTTCCCTGATGCTGAGTGAGGTTGAGCATTTTTTCACATGCCTGTTGGCCATTTGTATATCTTCCTGTGATAAATGCCTATTCACCTTCTTTGCCAATTTTTTAATTGGGTTATTTGTTTTCTTACTAAGTTGAGCTCTTTGTATATTCCAGATATTAATTTCTTGTCAGATGCATTATTTGGAAATATTTTTTTCCCCATTCTGTAGGTTGTCTTTTTTGCTCTGTTAATTGTTTCTATCGCTGTTCAGAAGCTTTTTAGTTTGATATAATCCCATTTATTTTTCCTTTGTTTCCTGTGCTTTTGGAGTCTTACTCATAAAGTCTTTGCCCAGTCTTACGTCTTGAATGTTATCTTTTAGGAGTTTTACAATTTCAGTCTTATATTTAAGTCTTTAATCCATTTATGTTGATTTTGGCATATGGCAAGAGGTATAATCTAGTTACATTCTTCTACATATGGATGTCCGGTCTTCCCAGCACCATTTATTGAAAAGGCAGTCTTTTCCCCAATATATTCTCTTGTTGCCTTTGTCAAAGATCAGTTGGCTGTAAGTATGTGGGTTGACTTCTGGTCTCTCTGTTCTGTTCTATTTGTCCATGTGTCTGCTTTTATGCCAGTGCCATGCTGTTTTGGTTACTATACCTTTGGAGTACAATTTGAAGTTGGTAGTGTTAGGCGTCTAGGATTGCTTTGGCTATTTGAGGTCTTTTTCATCCATATGAATGTTAGGATTGTTTTTTCTATTTCTGTGAAGAATGTTATTGGTATTTTGATGGGGGTTGCATTGAACTTATAGATCACTTTGGGTAGTATGGACATTTTCACAATGTTAATTCTTCCAATCCAAGAGCGTGGAATGTTTTTCCATTTTTTTGTGTCCTCTTTAGTTTCTTTCAGCAGTGATTTGTACTTGTTTTACTTTTGTGTATTGTTCTTTCTCTCAGTAGAGTGGAAAAATAAAAATTTTGTGCATAAGAGCTGTGCAAGGAAGTTGGTAGATCTGTTTTGCAGTTAACATTATTTGTGCTATTGTTCCAAACCTTCTGTCCTCCTGATTCTGTTGTATAATGGTGATGCAAGACCAGGTGACACCAACAGTGTCTGTGAATGACAAGATCAAATGCTATCACTTGATACATTCAGATGAAGCCTAAATTTAAAATATCTAAATTGCTTTCTAGAAGTAGATTTTATAACCTTCCAGGGAGTAAGAATTGCTTTATTAACTGGCTTTATTACCATAATTTTCTTTATCAACTAATTAAATAAAAAAGTTATGTCAACAAAATTTTCTTGAGCATCTTTTGTTCTGCTAAGTACTCTCATGGGCAACTAGGTTAAAATAGATTAAAATATGTAGATAAACATACTCTTCTGTGTTGTAGCTTATCATTACTTTCAAATAATTGCTGTTGTGTCTCTATACCTTTTTTTCCCCACTTTCACACTTTGTTGTCATGAAAGCTTAGGTATTTTAGAGAGTTCAATTTAATTGATTGGAGATGTAACCCAGAGAAGAAAGTCATAGGAAAACTTTTTGTTTCTAAGTCTCTTGATCCATTATATCTCCAGCACTATATTAACAGTCCAACAGGTATAAATGAACTTCCCAAGAGGATATGCAGTGCTGTGGAATATGAAAAAGTACATGAAGTTGTTCTTGACCTTAAGGTGACTACACTTATCCTTTCACTTGTTACTTTTTGAACTAGAATGAAACACTTAATTTGAGGTGACTCATTACTTACTTGAACTAGTTGCCCTTGAGCCCAATATCCTTATTTTATAAATAATAAAACACTCCTTCATTTTAGATTGGAGTGGTGGCAGAAAAGATGGGAGTGTAGCTAATGGGCAGTCCAGTCTGCCAGACATTAACCTTGTTTCCTGGAATCTAGATCTTTGCCCAGCTTCCCATATCATACTACCTACTAAGTCTGAACTCAGAGGAAAGCATATTCGTGAACTCCAAGCAGCTCCACAAGGCCTGGATAGCTCCATATGCTATACACATTAAGATACACACACATGCACACACACCCACTCTGTTCTTAACCAACACAAAAATGAAACAGTTCAAGGAAAACCAGATCAAAGTACACTCTGTATGATATGTGTTTCTGTAAAAGAAGCATAGTCTGGAGTATTTGGGGAAGAGTTTAGATTTCCTTCCAAAGCTATATTTCAAAAGTATCCTCTGGCAGCTATAATGATATCTTTATGAGAAACGCTGGGTGTCTGCATGGCACTTAGTTTGAATTCGATAAAAATGAAACTTCTTGAAAGAAGTTCTTCTGTCCTGTTTGGAAGTGCAGTGGGTGACAGAGTCTGATATGAATAGTTAGAGTAGCTGGCTGTTAAGAGGATTTCCGTACTGAGTTAACTTATTGCCATCATCTGCTTCCTAAACTCATTTGCAGTCACCAGCTGTCAAGGGAGGTTTTACATTTAACAATAGGAAACATGCATCTGGACACCAAATTTCTTGTAGTTTTTACAGACATCTATCATAACGTTTTAGAAGGAAAAAGAATACTGTTTTAGTTGTAAAATTGTTTTAAATATTTATTACAGTTTTATTTATGTATATGTTTATGTGTGTATATTTGTGTATGCCAGTAAATGTGTAAACACATGTATTTGCCTATAATTTTAGTTTCAGATGACTCTTCCAGCCCATAATTCATAATCCGTGTAAGTCCTAAAAAGTATTTACTGAAATTTAAGAAAAAAGATTAAGATTATGCTATTGATTGCATGTCCTCCCAACCTCAGTGAGGCTTAATCCCCGCTGTAACTGCTGAGAATGGGAAATCTGATTATGGTAATTGAAAGATGGGGCCTTAAAGAAGTGATTAGATTGTAGGACCATGACATAGTGAATGGATTAATAATGGTCATCAGGGGCGTGGTTCTGAGGGCTTTAAAAAGGAGAGTGCATGAGGAACAATCCTTCTCTCTGCTGTGCTATTTCCTACCATGTGAGACCCCTGCATTGCTGAAAAGCCACCACCAAAGAAGGCCCTCACCTTAAGTGTTCCCTGGACTTTGGACTTCCCAGCCTCCAAAACTGTAAGCATTAAATTTCATTCTCCTACCAATTACTCAGTTCAATGTATTTTGTTATAAACAACACAAACAGACTAATACAGATTATTGTATATGAATCTAAAATTTTAGTCTTTTTATTGTGTTATATTTTTGTATAATGAGTTAATCAGCAGTTGTGAATTTTCTATATAACTAAAGGTAAAATCTTTAATGTCAACTATAAAAATTTTACACTGTTTTCAATGGAGAACACATTATAATAGATCCTTGATGTTTCCAGGTAATAGATATTAAATACCATCTTAATTCCTGTTTGTCACCACGTTGGTAAATAACATAACTAATGTGATAAGGTATACTTTAAGTCATCTTTCCTGTACATAACAATTAAAGAAAAACAGTATATCACTGGGTTGTAGATGTGGGCATGTGAGGAAAGTAGAGTTGGTTTGGTCAGGCCCTCTTGCCTCATATTCGGTTGGGTATGATTCAGCACATCCTTTGTAAACAAGTTACATAGGAGTAGAGTTAGTGTGCATGCCCACCTGTCTACCTTTTTGGCTTGTTGCCATTTTTTGAGTACTCTTCAGTATGGAAGGCAGCAGCTCTGAACCTCTGGTCGACAGGGCTCACCTCTAAAAGTAAAGTGTGTCCACTTTGCAGGCAGCTGCTCAGTTTTTCTTTTGATTACCTGGCTCAGGACCTGCACAGGACGTGGCAGAAGGGTCTGTGATATGGCCCGACACGGCAATGCCTGAGTTTATTTCTTTGCCCTGCCTTTCTCTGTAATATTGATCTTGTTTACATTTTGTGTTTAAGGGAAATGCTAAATAATTACATGATATTGATATTCAAGCTCATTCTTAAATAGTCAGTCCTACTGATATTAAAACCAAGAGAATTGCTCGGGCTGATTCTATTTTCTTTTCTTTCTTTCTTTCTTTCTTTTTTTTTAAAGATGACTGATAAGGGGATCTTAACCCTTGACTTGGTGGTGTCAGCACCACACTCTCCCAAATCAGCCACGGGCTGATCCTGTAGTTTCTTTTCAATCATTTTATTTGCCAAAATTTTTAGGTTACAAAAACATAACCTCTAAATAAATGAACTGTTTTTACTCCAACATATTGCAGAGAGAACATTTTCAAAATGTGGGTCAATTTTGGAAAAGAAAGGCCAAATAGTATAGTATTCTAAATATATCCTTAAAGAATATACTACATGCTTAAAAGAAATACAGTATAATTATATACATGTGTATTATTTAAATTATGATGACCTAAAACAGTATTTTTGTGTCTTCTACAGGAGCCAAAAATAATTAAAAAGTGTTATTGCTAATTCACCAATTAATGAATACCAAGTATTTATTAAGTAGAGTTATTAAAGCTTCATCACATAGTGGTTAATTGAACGACTTCTACAGTCAAATAAATATCGGTTCAAATTCCAAATTCAGTACTCACTGGCTGTACAGCAGTGAAAATGTCAATTAACTTTCCTAACTCTCAGTTTCCTCATATGAAAATGGGGATATAACTATACTTTCAACATAAGGTGGATTTGAAAGTGTTTAGAAGTGTGCCTGCTGCCTTATCAACATCATCAACACTCTAATAACTGCTAACAATTGTCTATACAGACCAAATTATGGTAATTTCATGGGAAATTATTAAAAAGCACTAAGAAACGATTGAAATCTTGCAGTTTGACTCAGGAAGTAAAAATTATGTATGATATAATTTATCATATGCTTAGAAAACATGTGTAATAAAATAATAAAAATAAAATAATAGTAAGAAAAACTTAGCATCTGCCTTTCTGTATGAGCAGGGTAGCATAGTTTCCATTTGGGGTGGCCTAGTAAATTTCTATTTGGAACCTGGTAAGAGCCTTAGTTCTCAGATCAAAGACATACTAAAAGAGGCCTCAACACTAAAAAAACAGCAGGGTTGTATGATTCCCCTACAATCTTCCCTGTATATGATTCTTTAATCTGAACTCTGTTACTTATTGCGGCAGCCAGTGATGCTAATCAATGTTGCAAAATGAACATTATTCCAAAATATCCCTGTCACATGAAATTTGATCAACAGTTGGCTTATCATCCATCCTCACTTGCCAATAATTGTAAGTACAATATAATCATTTGTTTTTAGTGATCAAAAAATAAGGGAACACGTATCATTTTTAATAGTGGCCTTTACAGTGTCAGAATCCATAAATTCTCTCTCAAATAAACAATAAAAATTCCAAGAATCTCTAGAAGCAACTCCTGATTTCTTTCTTGGCTTCACTCCAAAGGACACTGCCAGATCATCAATGACCACAGAGTACAGAAAGAAGATGGGGATGCTAAGCAAGGTTTTTGACACTCTGTCAAAGCTATCCCAGCTAGTATGAATTTCTGTTTGACATACAAAGTATTCCAGTTGTGATAAATAAAAGTAATTAATCTTTTGTTTGGGTAAAAAGTAGCTAGAATTAGAGTTTTGTTTTCATTGAACCCTTAAAACAGAAAAGGCAAATTTTTCATTAGTAAAGAATTATGTAAAATATCGAAATCCTTCTTCGATTTATAAACAGATACCTCAATGAGGTTCTGAGTATTTGGGGGCAGAGGGTGTCTTAAAAAGGCATTGGAATTTGAAGTGGATTAAACATATTTGGTATAAATTATGATGTTCTAGAAGAGAAAGTAAGTATTCCACATCCAAAGACGAATGTGAAGTAGAGAGTAAAGAAAGATGCTGATAAAGGTGATGAAAATTATGATAATCGTAACTTAAACTGCATCATTTAGGCATTGATAGCTATTCCTATTTAACTGATAAGGTAACTAGGTCTCAGAAAGTTTGTCTTGTCCATCATAAGTTGTTGAATTTAAAAGTAAACTCAAAATTCTAATTAAAGTCTACCATTCTTTTTCATACACTGAAATCTACCATATGGTGCTAGCTGAAAGAAGAGCTTCAGTGTGGCCATGGAAGACACAGAGGGTGAGGAAATAAAACAGTAGCATATCCATGTCTCTTTACAAACTCTGAATTTAACAGTTAATATTGGAAAAAGATTTTCCGACTATACCAGAATGTATGTTCGCATTCATTTATGATTTATTTGTTTACTATTCACTTCTCTGTTTAAATTGTTTTACTTTTCAAAGCAATAGTCACCTTTCTCCCCACCCCTTGAAATGTAGAATAGCCCTTATCTTCCATAAGGTAATCATTTTGCCAGCCAAAGTCACTAATGTCATCCCTTTTAAACAGTACCCGAACATTTAGGGGCTATGGATGTCCTTATGCCTCAGTGCTATTTTAGTCCCTATAAATTAATTAATAACAAATAATGAAAATTAAGAATATTGGAAGTCAGGTAAACCTGGGTCTGAATCTCAGGTGAGACCATCACTATGTGTATAACTTAGAATATGTAATTTATCAAGATTAGTCAGTGTGAACACAAAGTGTATAGCACATTTCTGCTCATATAGTACATTCACAATATATGGTCAACATTATTATTTTTGCTGCTAAATAAACTCAGTTTTGGGGTCTGACACTTTAACTGCCTAATAGAACAGAACCCTTGCTTATAGCTTCACCACAATTAGATGAAATTTTCATCTTCTTCTATAGCTATAATTTTAGTTTTTTATTATTATACATGAATGAATATTGTAATATGCCTAAACCAAGTTAGGCCCCACACGTCCTTTTTCCCTTGAGCCTGAGATGATTTAGCTACCATCATGGAAGCAAATCCTTCACTTTGGTAATTTTCCATAAGCTTTTATTCCACTTGGTTTTATTTCTTTATTCTTCTGGCTCATACATATTGCAGAACTTCCAGGATATCTTACACTAAATTATCTTAACAAAGCAATGCACGTTGTATATTTGGTATTGCCCTATACTTCTGATAGGATAATAGAGATTTATAACATGATGCTCCAGAACAGTGAGATTTTGCCCTAACTTGGAGTAATCTAAATTTATTAAAAATAATTTAACTGTAAATGCTACCTTAGATCCTACATTGCAAATCAACCTTCTTTTGAGTTTAAGTTATATAAAAGGCGTGGAATATTCCATTCATGAATTCTAATATATTCACCATCATGTATTCTTGAATTTGCTGTTCTTTTGTAGCTAACCGAATTCAGTCCCTGGAGTTTCCAGAGAAATCTCACTCTGTGAAAACATAGAGAGAAAGCAATACCATGTGGTTCTTTGATCGGGCTTATGGTAAAAACATCTGAATTATTTTAGCTTTTGTTCCACAAAGGCCTAGATTTTGAGGCAAAATAGCACAATCTTTAATCCTTCTTATGTTTCTGTTCATCAGAATGCTTGATCAAGAGCACTGATAATTTGGTGTCAGAGATTTTTCCTATTTCATGTTGTACTGACAAAGAAGAATTTGAAACTAAATGTTGGAGAAGAGTTCTTCTATCCCTCCTGGGGGGGATAAATAGATTTATGTGTCTATTTTTGGTACTCTAATTAAGTTATCAATCTGTGATTGCAAGTAGTAAAGGAAACAATAATAAAATTTAAAGCATAGATATTTAAAGTGATAAAAGCAAATGCGTAATGTATGTTTAGGTCTTTTCATAGCTGATCAAATAAGCCTTGTTTTACCTAATTATTTTGATTTGAAAAACAAATCACTAATTAATCAAGACCATGTGATGTATAATAAATCACACTAAAGGACTTAATATCAAGATACAACAGCTTCAAAACCTTTTGACTCAATGAATGTTACCTACAGCAAGGCTGGCTCTGTACAAACCCATTCAGAATGATCCACTGCACAGTTGAGTTGTATATGTCAATCAAATTATGTTAATTTGATATAACATGATATGAACTTCTAAGAAAAACTTATCTAATACAAAAACTGATGTATTTGTCCCCCACCTCCATGATCACAAATCATATAATTTTGAGGTAATCTGGCCAACTGAATTGAATTTTAAATTGTTTTTACTCTGTCACATGGGTGGCATTTCTTTAGCTAAGATACAAAGCATCTTCTGTGCATTGTCAAGGTTATCCTGAAATATAACTTTAAATAATGGTAAGTTTTTAGAAGTATGTCTATATCTATTTATGTATCTGAATCTATTTATCTACAGCTGATCCTTGAACAATGGGGGGGTTAGGGGTGCCAACCTCCATGTAGTAGAAAATCCCCATATAAATTTTCACTCTTCCAGGTCACAACATGTGTGAGAGACTATGCAATAACAGAAAGAACCACCCCAAAAGAATGGAAGAAATATCAACGGAATCACATAGCGTTAAGAATAGTTCATTTTTCTACCAGACAGACCAGAAAACATCTCTGTGAATTTGAGTTAAGCAAAGGTTTCTTATTAATAACAACAAATGCACAGGCCATAAAAAAATGGTAAATTAGAATTTATTAAAGTCAAGAATTTCTGCTCTTCTAAAGATACTTAAGAGAATGAAAAAGCAACACGAGCCCCAGAAAAAAAAATTTATATTTTAAAAATAAAAAATTTTTGCATCATATGTTTCATAAAGAGCTTGTATCTGCAATATGTAAAGATGTAAAAAGTAAAGAAGACAAACAGTCCATCTCTGAAAGGGAAAATAATTTGAACAGGCATTTAAGACATATGGATGGCAAATACACACATGAAATGATGTTAAACATTATTAGATGCAAATTAACTAAATACAAATTAAAACCATAATGACTTAACATTACATAAATCTAAGCATGGCTAAAGTTAAGAAGACTGACCATAAGAAGTGTTGATAAGGACAAGAAAGAACTGAAATTGGTGCAAGCACTTTGGAAATTTCTTCAGAAGTTACCGACACCTCCTGATTCAACCTGAATACTAACAAAAATTACCCAGAAGAAATGAAAGTACATATCTACACAAAGAGTTGTATAAGAAAGGTCACAAAAATTTTATCTGTAATAGCTCAAAACTAGAAACAGCCCAAATGTTCCTTAACAAGTGAGTAAATAAAAGAATTATGGCATGTCTATACAATAAAACAAAAATAAAAATGAACCAAAGGATACACACAACAACATAGTAAGTCTCAATTTGATTAAGCTAAATAAAAGAAGCCAGACCAAAAGAAAGTACGTATTATATGACTACATTTATATAATATCCTAGAAAATGCAAACAAACCTGTGGTGAAAGAAAGCAGATTAGTACCTGCCTGGTGTTGAAGTAAGAAGCTGGAGGAAAGGATTGCAAAGTAACATGAAGAAATGTTTTCTGGTGGTAATGAATATGTTCATTATCTTGATTGTGATGTCGGTTTCATGAGTGTATACATATACAAATGCATTAGTCTGTTTCTGTTACTTATAACAAAATACTTGGAACTGGGTAATTTGTAAGAAAACAAAATGCATTGCTTACAGTTTCAGAGGCTGAGAAGTCCAAAGTCCAGGGAACACATCTGTTGAAGGCCTTGGTGGTGGTGACAGTGACTCAAGAATCTCATGGCAGAATGGCAGAACAGAGAGAGAGAGAGAGAGAGAGACTCTCACATGCTCTCCTTTTAAAGCCTTCAGAACCACACCCATCACTACCATTATTAATCCATTAATAAGGGCATGGTCATCAGAATATAATTACCTCTTCAAGTCCCCACCTTTCAATTACCATAATAGAATTCCCCACCCTCAACAGTTACAATTGGAATTAAGCTTTAATGACTTTGGGGGACCATTCAATCCACTGCAACTGGGTACTTCAAAAAGTTCATAGAAAGATTTGTATTATCTTTTAATTCTATTTTTCCTCAAACTTTCTAAAGTATTCTCATATAAAAGCTAATCCAATTGTACACTTTAAAAATGTGTAGTTAATTGTATTTCAATAAATCTATAAAGAATATTGACAAAAGATTCATATAAGTGGTATTTATGACCAATTTGGAAACAGCAAATTTAAATAACCAAAAGGGTTTTACTTTGTAAAATTTAAAATTAAAATTTCCCCATTACATTTCACTTTTAAACAATCTTTGTTTAGACTCTAAACACAGACACACACACTATGGACTAAATGGCTGCGTACCTCCCAAATTTATATGGTGAATGTCTAATCTGTAATGTGATAATATGGTGAGGTACAGCCTTTGGAAGGTAATTAGGTTTATATGAGGTCATGAGGGTAGATCCCCCATGATATAGTTAATGACCTTATAAAGCAAGGAAGGGATATGAGATTGCTCTCTCTGCAGCATGCATCAAGGAAAGGCTGTGTGAAGATCTAACCAGGAAGAGGGTCCTCACCAGAACCCATCCATGCTGGCACCCTGATTTCAACTTTCCAATCTCCAGAATCATGAGGAATAAATATTTGTTGTTTAAGTCACCCAGCCTATTGTATTTGTTACAGCAGGCCAAACTGACCAAGAGCTATTTTTAAACCATCTTTAGAGAACAAAACAATATTTGCATTTTCTGTCAAAAGTCTTTTTGATGGGATTGTCGTGGTGACTCTAGGAAAAAGATGAAATGTGCATAGATATAATGGAATTTCTCAAGCAATGTACTATAAGGGACTTTGAAAATTTAAAATAGGTAGTAAAAATGTACAATTTTTGTATCATGTGAGGCTACATAAGAGAACCTTTTCTCAAACTTGTAATAAATGAGTAGGTTAAAACTCTTCATGGCACACTGGTCTTGGAGCAAAAGAAAACATGGCTCCTAGGACTCACCTACTGTGCTTAGACCAAACTTTTATTGTTGTTGTTGTCTTATACTATCCCCCCTAATTATGCAAGTTTATAATAGTTTTGCTGTGCTCTGTTTTAACTAATAACACATGATACATCTCAGGACACAGTTCATCCAGATCTAGGTCACTGGAGCTGAGTGGGGCAGATGAGATGGCCTCAGAGTCAGCTGCCTGTGGTGGTAAGAAGTCCCAGTTCAGCAAAATAATACATTTTCAAAGCCTTCAGTTACCAAAGCAGGAGGTAGAACTTACACAAAGATGGGCAGAATGTGGCAACATTGCATCTGGCAGTAAATGGAACAAAATTCACTTAATGTATCATCAGAACTGTCTGACTACAAACAGTGTAGCTCCAGTCTAGCCCAGTCAAAGAGATGAGCCTATAAAAGTTTTATGGTGTCCCGTGCTTGACACTTGTAGGCAAGGGGACTGGGCAGAAGTTCATTTAGCACAAGATACTCATCATGGTACACTGAGTTCTGGCTTGATCTCAACTCCTTTAATGTCATAGCTTTTCATTATTCTTGTCTTAGACAAGAACAGCTTCTAGAAGAGATATAAGATGGAGATTGAAAGTGTAAACAGACCATGCACTGCTGGGGGAATCAAGGTAGGAGAGTTAATGTAATTGTTCTCAAAATTCAGGTGTAGAAGAATTACTTGGGGGACAATAAAAGAGTTCTCTTACTTCCATATCAGAACTGGGGATCAGGCAAAGACTGACAGCAACTGGTAGTAAAATAATTATAAAATGTTCCACACTCATTCTCACTGATAGGGCAGATTTCACCTTTTAGTTTAAAAAACATTAATGCACTTTACAAGGCACATTTTAAATAATGGATAAAGGGGGTTTAGTACTGTGTGGTGAGAGGTGGAACAAATAGCTCTTAGACAAATAATTTATATTTTTCCTGAAAATGACACTTGAGGAGACTGGGTTTGTAGCTAAAGATGTAACAAAAAATTATTCTAGTAAATCATAGTTGTATGAAAATGTGGATTCTGAAGAAAAAGATCTAAAGAAATCTGGATATATTTAAAAACTTGCCTTATGAAGGAAATAGATAAGTTTTAGATATATTATATAAATTAGTATTTTAAAATCAGTGTCCTTTTTTTATTCATTTCTTAATGAAGAGAATGAAGATCAAGCTTAAGCTAGCATGCATCCATTTATGCTAATAGTAATAGCTAAAGGCAAAATAAATAATTATATGACTACATAAAGAATGATAAAATATTTTTAAAATAAAGGTTGAAGTATTATTATACTTAGTATATTTATAAAAACTTTCATATTTCAAATAACTTTTTAACTTTTTTAAACAAAATCCATGATGAAAGTTTTTAGTTATTTTAATCATGTGTCATGATCATTAATGAAGTCAAACTTACATATATTTTTTACAAAGGTATCTTTCATAAAGTAAGAGGATAGTAGGTTTTCAAGGTGCATTAAAAAAAAATTCCACTGAAATACCATTGAAGACAAGAGGTCCTTTTTTCCTCTTTCCTTTGTGACATAATTGTCACTTAATATTTATTCCAAATCATGTGTGTTGAAATATTAGCAATGTTAATGTGGTATTGATTGTTTTACTTCTCCATGTTCCTAAATCCTACAAAGTAGTAAACAAAGACAAGTAACACAGCAAATTTTGCTAAATAGTAATAATAATAATAAAAACAAGCACTACTGCTCATTATCTAATAAGGAAAATATATTCATTTTGTCAAATATATAAAACAGGTTTTGAATTAAAAACATAATAAATATAAATTCAGGTAAACAGAAACAGGCAAACTGTATTTTCTAAGTAGACTCTACTTTTCAGAGCAATTTTAACTTCACAACAAAATTGAGTAGAGAAAGAACAAAGATTTGTGTATCTTTTTTCCAAGTAAGAGAAGAAACTGACATACGTATGCAATCATTTATATACATTCAGCCCTTACCCTGTTCTTTGATTGTTTTACCTACTGGCTCAATGTCACTTCCTCCATCATTGATTCCCTCATAACTCTTGGTGACCTAAATCTTTATATAGATTATACGTCTACATCTCGGTCTTACTGATCTTGTCCTTCCTCTTACCTCAGAGATTTACTCCCACAATTATACATTTTATTTTAAAAAGCATTTATTTATTTATTTATTTATTTATCTGTCTTTCATTGGCAAGTAAAAATTGTATATATTTAAGAAGTACAACATGATGTTTTGATACGTGTGTACATTGTGGAATGACTAAATCAAGCTATTTAATATGCATTACCTCACATCCTTTTTCTGTGTGTATGGTGAGAACATTTGAAATCTACTCTCTTAGCACCTAGATAATGCTATGGCAACAATCACAACAAAATCTCAGTAGCTTATTTAAAATATTATTTCTTGATCTCATAAAGTGTCATCAATCTAAGATTCTCCAAAGAAGCTTTCTCCATGTAGTGGCTCAGCATCCCAAGGCACATCATCTTGTAGCAAGTGCTTTTCAGCATAACCCTTCTGGTTTTGTTGCATCAAGAGAAAAAAGCATGGAGAGAGAATTGGTTTAAATGTGCTTCTGTTCAGAAGTACTCAATTCTTCGGCTACAGCAAATCACATGGCCATGACTATCTCCAAAGGAACACTTCTTTTATTATAATCTTTTTCTTGGTCAAAACCATTATTGAGTTAAATTCAATTCTTAGCCTGCTATGTACCTGCACCTGTACAGCAAGACATAGCAAGCAGGTATAATATCAAATCCATTGCTATGAACCTTCTGGAAGTTCAACAAATTGTTGTGGTCCTTCCTTCCTTCCTTCCTTCCTTCCTTCCTTCCTTCCTTCCTTCCTTCCTTCCTTCCTTCCTTCTTCCTTTCTCCCTCCCTTCCTCCCTCCCTCCTTCCTTCCCACTCAGCTATAAGCAAGTACATGTGGTATTTCTCTTTCTGTGTTTGGCTTATTTCACTTAACATAATTTTCTCCAGACTCATCCATGTTGCTGCAAATGGCAGGATGTCATTCTTTTTTATGGCTGAGTAGTATTCCATTGTGTATATGTACCACATTTTCCTTATCCAGTTGTCTATCAATGGACGCTTAGGTTGGTTCCATATTTTGGCTATTGTAAATAGAGCTGCAATAAACACGGGAGTGCAGGTATCCCTTTGACATGATGATTTCCATTCCTTTGGATATATGCCCAGTAGTGGGATTACTGGATCATATGGTAGCTCTATCTGTAGTTGTTTAAGAAACCTCCATACTGTTTTCCATAATCTCTGTGCTAATTTACAGTCCCACCAATGGTGTAGAAGAGTTCCCCTTTCCCTGCATCCTTGCCAGAATTTGTTATTCTTGATGTTTTTAATAATGGCCAATCTAACGGGGGTGAGATGATATCTCAATGTGGTTTTGATTTGCATTTCTCTGATGACTAGTGATGCTGAGCATTTTCTTAATGCTCCTAGACAAACACCTTCAGACCTCTCTTCTAAAACCTCCAGCACATTCTTTTAATTTTTATTCTCAGATGATAAGCTATGCATCCCCCAGGAAAATAATTTTTCTCTTCTTTTTTCTTTGTGATATACAACACACATACTATAAATGTGTAAAAAGCTGATGAAGTTTTTTTCACTGGAAATATAAAAGCCATCAGAAGAGATATTCCATTAGCACACACAAAATTTCCCCTACCATCTTCCTCATTTCAGGATTCTTTTTCATTGAATTCTCATCTCTTCTATCTTTAAATTTTGTACCTTTCCTGCATTTTTCTTTTTATGCTCACTCCCTTACTGATCATATCTACTCTAATGCTTACAAATAAGATCTATATACAAAAACATTCAAACTTCATATTTCCAGTCCGAACCTCGTTCCTGATCTCCACACTTACAAATGCAACGGTCTAATTATCCACTGCATTTTAATTTGTAATTGGCACTGCAAATCTAATATATCCAAAATTGAATGCCTGATATCTGGCCCAGATCTTTATCCCAAACATCTTCTACATCTCAGTATGGGGTAACTCTATCTTCTCAGTTGCTCAGAACAAAAATATCTTTGGAGCCCTCCCTGACATATCACTTTCTCTAACAAGCCACATCCAATTGTAAGGAAATCCTGTTGGCCCTACCTTCACACTCCATCCAGAATCTGATCATTTACCACCATTTTTACCACCAACACTCTAATCCAAACCATAATTATCTCTCAAATATATTATTGTCATAACCTCCTAATTTCCCTGCTTCGACCTCGTTATCCTCTAGTCTATTCTTCATACAGAAGGCAGAATGATTAAAATGTAAATCTTAAGTCTCTTAAAATGTAAGTCAGATTATATTCCACAAAAGCCTCGAGTGATGTGCATCTCTCTCAAAGTAATAGCTAAAGTCCTCATAATAGCCTACAAGGCTCTCCACAGTCAAGCTCCATATGCTACCACTTCCTTCATTTCTAACACTGTGTCAGCCCCACTGGCTTTCCTGCTGTTTCTCAAACACACCAAGGTCTCTTCCATAGCTTCATTTGTATTTGCTCTTTTCTTAGCCTGGAATAATCATTCCCATATGCCCACATGCCTCACTATTTTGCTTTCTTTATGTCTTTGTTCTAATATTACTTTATCAGTGCATCATTCTCTGCCTCTATTTAACCAACACCACATCCCATAACTCCCTTTTCTGCTCTGGTGCCCACACCTCCCACCTCCTAGTGTATTTTTCTTTATAGCATTTATGCCGCCATATTTTATTTATTAGTTTGTTTCAATATCTGCATTAGCATGTAAATAGTAGAATACAGGAGAGAAGACGGGAAGAAATTCTGAACACACATCTATCACTTAGGGAGTTCAGGTTAATGAGCTCCTAGTATTAAGAGGTGACATGAAATAGAAAATAAGCCTGAAAAACAGGAAAACACACAAACACACACACACACACACACACACACACATTTCAACAGTGGTATCTTGGCTCAATACTTATCTGCTAAAATTCATCTTTTAAAGTTATAAATCACTCACAAAATGTTGAAAAAAGAAATGGAGACTAAAAACCAATACCACAATTCACTAATACTTAGACTTTATTTTATACAGTTATTTCCATTTTGCAGTATTTATTTAGGAACAAAAAATTTGAGAGAAAGCTTTCTGGCCTTGTAAAAAGAAAGTGAGTTTGGGCAAAAGAAAAGCCAACATTTTCTTTTTTTTTTAAAATTTTTTTTCGTTGTACATGTTTATGTGTTACAGTTTGTTTCAGTACATGCATATATTGTATAATGATCTAATCAGAATAGTTAGCATATCTATCACCTAAATATTTATCATTTATTTATTGTTATAACATTCAAGATGCTCTTTTCTGGCTATCTTGAAATATATTATATAATATCATTAGCTATTGTCACCCTAGAGCACAAGAACTTATTCTTCCTATCTGACTATAACTTTGTAACTTTGTACCAGTCTATTAACCTTTCCCTGTTCTCCCCTCCTCCCACCTTTTCCCTGCCTCCAGTAACCACTATTCTACTCTCTATTTCTCTCTTTTTTCCACCTTTTTAAAATTTATTTTTCCTCATTTACCTGTGACAATTGTATATATTTATGTAGTACAATATGGTATTTGGAGATATTCATACTGTGTGCGATTATCATATCAAGGTGCTTAGTGTATTCATCACCTCAAACATCTGTCATTTCTTTGTGTTAGGAACATTCAACATCACACAACATTCAAAGATACGTAGTATTTTGTTGTTAACTATAGTCTCCCTATACCATTATAGAACACTAGATCCCACTCTTCTTATCTCTATTATTTTGTATCCGCATTTTCTGTATGTGACTTCATTAGCAATTCTGAAAGTAGTCTTTCATCTGAATTTTTTTTTATAAATTGCTATTGGGAAAAGTATTTGCTATTGTGTGTGTGATTGGCAAGCAAGCATATCTCTAGATACTGTACAAATAAGCAGAGTCGAATATAAAACAGAATTGATTAGAATCAAATGTGCCAAAAGTTTATGCTCAGTGGAGAAGGTCCCCATTCATGCAGTTTAACCTGGTCTATCACCTGATGAGGAGACCTCACATTCCACCACATCTGGTTTCTGCTGATGATAATAAGCCAGATTCTGCTCAGCAGAACTGAGGCTTGCCAAGCAGCTAGAAATACAATTGTATATGGGTAAATTTATCTTTGGCATTTCTAAAGGCACATCCATGTGCTATATACCCCTTCGTCACTACTGGGCATTGCTGCACTCACTCTTTCTCCCCAGATGAAATCTGGCTTCTTGATTGTCCATATTTATAAGGTATAAAAGGGCAAACTTTGCCTAAGTTCATGTTTTTCTCCTTAAAGGTTTTAAAGAAAACATTTAAAATTCTGGTGGTAAACTCTTACCATCGATGTACAACTTTTGGGTCATATGGAGTCAGAGGGGAAATATCATCTTCTGCCCTTAAATGTCACACCTCATAGATTCTCAGAATTTTGGGGGCAATGCTACCAAATGTCTGATTTCCCACAGTGGAGTCAGCTTTTCTGAGTTAAAGACCTTTATCGTAGGTATTCTAGAAATTTGCAAGAGGAACAGAATGGTTGTATTTTCAGGTGAAGAATTCAAGGCAAGAAATCTGAGTGAATGCTCTTGTTTCTCCTAAGGCCAAAGGTGAGAACTGGGTTTAATGTAAGAACAAGAAAAAAATGCACTTTTCCTCACAAAAATAAGTTTCAAGGAGATGGTTAGAAAAGTGATAGATTCACTGTTAACAATCTTATTAAATTATATGACTAATTGCTAAGTATTCAGCTTTGCAAAGAACAGCTTATTTCTATTGTGACTTGCTTGGAACCCACTTCATAAGAGGGGGAAAAAAAACCAAATTAGGACACTGAAATCAGAGTCTTGGGTTTGAATCCCTGCTTCATCACTTCACTAGTCATTATGAAGAGGCTACTTAATACCTCTGAGCCTCCGTCTTTAAGATAGAGACAAAGTATCAAAATATGAACTATTAAAAATAAAAGGATTGCAATATATATGTATTTAGCAGTTTTTGGTTCATACAAATATCTATTAGCTATTAGCTCGCATTAATGAATGTTAGCAATGACATCCATTTGTAATTTCTAATATTAATTAAGACAAAAATAATAAATGGCAGACTTTTCATGTTACTTTAATGGATCATTATTTACAGGATAAGTAAGACATGAAAATAAAAAGCATAATAGTAAGTAACCTTGAAATTCTCCACAGGAAGCATAAATTCATAGGTTCTTATTCCTGTACCTACACCATGACCTCAGTTTCCCATGTCCTCCAGCTTCTCTTTCTGTTAACTTCACTTCCAGATCAAGATCTCCTTTACAAATGCTCATTTTATACAAATGAACAAACCACTCACCTTATTTGTAAGAGTGTAATTTTTGCTATTAATTTACCTAACAGCACAATTTCAAACGTAAAACGTTTGCAAACACACAATAGCTAAATAATACTATTGGTGAATGCAAATACGAGTTAAACAATTGGAAAACTCATAATTGAAAGTCCCGTTTGACTTGCATGTCACATGTTATATCACAAAGGTACACAATGACACCGACAAACCAGAGTGCACATGAATCGTCAAAAGATAAACCCTGAAGACAGTGTTTTTCTCTGTAACACACTTGAAAAAAATATCCTCTAAAATATTTTTATTGGTAGGGAGATATTCTGGCCTGTATAGTGTTTTTATAGTTTGGGGAAATTATACTCTTAAAATTATTTTTCATTTCTCACAGTTAACAGACAGGAAAGTAGGTTAGCAAAAAATTTCCTATCCAATGATCCCTAATGTGTTAAAGTGAACACATTCACATTTTAATTCTCCACAACAAAATAGAATGATTTGTAAGTGTGTAATATGTTTCCTGGGGATTTTTTATACAGTTTTGCAGGAAAATTAAGGTTTTGAATATTTTGACTTATTTTGAACTATTCTTACAATTCTCCTGAAGTTTACAGTAAGGCATATTTTCTTTAAAAAACAACAACAACAACAAGACTACAGTTTTGGACAAATGACCAAAGCAGAGGGATGGAGGCTGTTCCTGTGAAAGCTAGGAATAACAAATTCCCCCAAATAATTATGTGTTCTGTTGCTAAAGATGAAATTCAGTCTCAAAGACTATATCTACAACTCTTGTTTGGGTAATCTTTACAGATTCAGACTAACTCTTGAAAAAAAGGCCAATAATGCCACTGAAGCTATAAACTGGTCCCAGCTCTGTCTCTACTCATTGGTGTGGGACAGAGGATTATTTTTGACATTTATGCTTTAGTTTTCTTACCCATAAAATAAAATAATCTCTAAGACACTTCTCAGTACTTAAATTCCAGGATTCTCTGATCCTGAGAATTGGAACATTCTGTACCAAGAACAAACATTCCTTGAGGAATGTGATATGTCGGTGAGAGCAGCTGCCTGCATGCTGATGAGTGCAGATGTGAAGCGGTGACCTCCATGTGGAAGTTCAGCAGGCCCTCTCCCCAACAGAACCTACCTAAATGGCTGTCTGTTTGCATTTCTCACTAGCCTCCCTTTAGCAAGTCTTGTAGATCAAGGTCAAGCAAAGATACCCTTGATCATACACCCATCAAATTTCACTGCCAGCCACTAAGACAAGAGAATAACTAGCAAATGATGAGAAGGCAATCTTGACAGCCACAATATGAGACTGTCCTAGGCTAAAGCAACTTTATCCTCCTTCCTCCAGTAACAAGATGCTCAATTTAGGCAGAGATTCTATTCTGTTTCTTCCTGTCAACTCGTTTACCCTATTATATTTACTACTTTGGATATGCCTCCTGATGCCCTAAGTGTTGAAGGAATATCAAGACACTATTCAGACAAATTCTGTCAAATAAAGCAGGGCCACAGTACAGGACAGCTCTCTGGGTGACCTTGGACCTACCCAGTTCTCTTCCTTTCTTACTTGTGGTTCTCAAGAATAACTGTAGAATGTACTGGGAATGCAATATCCTGAGAAAAGGAAAGACTGAAGGGAAGAGCTTTGATTCTGTTCCAGTCCACCCAAAAAACTGAATATCTTTCAGCACTTTATTGCAGAGAATCCTGTTACCGCAGGGTATAAAATTAAGGGAGGGCTGCTTTCCAGAATCCCTCAGCTGTGGTGCAAGTGGAGCATGTGCAGTCAAGACTTCATCCATCCTGTACAGCTTTCCTGAACCTTGGGAGACCCCCTCACAATGAATCTTAGGTTTCTGTTTTCCCTTGCTGCCTATCTGTAAGTAATAAGTTTGCTTTATGCAACTTGTTTTGTATGGGTGTTCTGTCTTCCTGGATTCAGACAAATTGGTCACTGTGAAACTGTTTCACACAAGCAGCCCTTTGGTTGACCACAAAATATTAATATAACTATGTACATGTCAGGAATCCTGAAGAAGTACATTCTGTCATCGCTATTTTCAAAATATATTCATAATCGGACCATTTATCATCACCTCCAATGATACCATCCTAATCCAAGGCACCATTATCTCTTGCCCACCCCCCTTCATTTTATTCTCCATATATCAGCTATGTTCTCTTTTAAAGTATAAGTAAGAACATGTTCAAAATCCTTACCAGCTTCATAACTTACTCAGAATAAAATCCAAGCTCCTCACCATGGACTCTAAAGTTCCCATATAATCTATCCCTGGGCTTCCTTTCAGACTTTATTTCATGTTTCCCTCCTCCTTATTCTACAATCTCTCTGCTCTACAATCACGGTCATTGAACTATTCCACAAAGACAGAACACTCTCCTGTCTCAAGGCTGTTGTTTTAATATTTCCTCCTTCCTGGACACTATTCTTTCAGTTATTTACTTGTCTTTCTGCCATATTTTATTTTTGTCTGTGCTCAAAAGTCACCTTATCAGTGTTAACCATTTATCTAATATAAAAGTCCTTTTATTCTATCCCTTCAATTTTAGCTTCATTTCTTCCCTTCATAGAATGTTATGACATTATATTCTATATTTTCTGATTGCTTGTCCCATTTTATAAGTCATCTAAGTGAGGAAATTTGTTTGGTTTCACTATCATATTCCAAGTGCTAAGAACAGAGAATGGCACTTGTTAAGCACTGACTTTGCTGTAAGATGAATACATCTGTGGTTGATATCTTTAATTGACTTAAGCAAATCAAAACAAAAGGAACTTAGTGATATAAATAATTGGTCCAAAATATAAACATCATAAAAATACTTCTCAAGCAAAGCTGTAGAAATCACAACCAACTTTGAAAATGTGAAATAAATATATAAGAAGTCCACGTGAGCTCAAAGGCTGGTTGTCAAGCTGCAGATTCAATTGCATATGTGCAGACCTCTCTGTTCGCCCTTCTTACTATCACTTAATTAAGCATTCATCTGAGATGATGTTGATGATTATGATGATAATTGATGATAATGTTTTATAAAGAGAAAATCTCTGGAGATGTTTTGCTCCCCAAATTAGGAACTACGCACAGTGAAATTGTTCAAATAAGAGTGTTATTTTTACTTTTAATTCTCTCTGAGAACATTTATTGTAAATATACGCATGCTTTCATATGCACTTACATTCAGTATTTCCTGAGAATTTTCCCCCTTTGAAAATCTGTTACTTCAATTGAAAAAGGGACAGAACTCTGAGTTGTACAGATTAAATCTATTGTACCAGGATCTATTTCCTTATATCATCAATCACCAGCTGAGACTAAATGTCTGAAATTTAGATTTCCCGTCTATGAATTGGACAAAAAACAATTATCTTTTATAGTTATTTGTGAAATTTAGGGTTATTACAAAATAGATTGATAATTACTTGCACAAATTAATATCATATAATGAAAACTGTCTGACCTATCTCCCACCTGAGGTGCTCTGGCTATTGAGTTCAGACAAACTTTGATAAAAATCTATACTCAGCTACTAGCAGTCAGTGATCTTAGGATTATTTCTTGCTTTTGTGGTGTGAGAAATCTCAGCCTACCTCAAAAGTATAGTGATGATTAATGCACTTGAATGTATAAAGGATGTAAAATAAAGTATAATACCTTGTATATTTAAAATAAATGATTTTCCTGCAGGCAAGTTTTTATTAATTATTTTAAAGAGCAGTATGATAGTACTGATAATAACCTCATGCCCATATACAGTCATACCTTTTCTATACATTTCAATTATTTCTTAATACAAGGACCTTCCAGTTCTTTTCATGATGAGTGACAGCTCTCTCTAAGGAACTTTTCTTTGCAAACATCCACTTCTAGGGCAGTACCAAGTTAACAAGATGATGATATCCTTGGCAGCAATACTTAACCAAAGAGGATCCAGTTTCCTCATGCTTCAGGTGGGAGAACTCTATTATGCACCATTTACATAAGGTCTCAAGAGGGTTTAAGAATCAGTTACCCAGGGAGGTAGCATGCTCGGTGACATGCTTATATCCTGTCTGAACTACCCAAATCCTCACAGTGCTACCTGGAATCACCTCCAAAATAAACTACTTGTTCTCAAATTTATATATCAAGGTCTCTGTTGATGGGACCTAAAATGAGACTGTTGGTGTCTCATGTGGCCCTAGAAATCATATTTTCAGGCTGGGTTTATAGCATCTTTCAATAGCATGCTAATAGTGTTACTATTGCCAATGGTAAGTCACATGGTGTTAATCCATGATATGCTGTAACAATAAAGTTCTAAAACTCATCTGTAGTAAACTGGGATGACTTAGACCATCTTGTGTTACTATAACAAAATATCTTAGGGTGGGTAATTTATACATAATAGAAATTTATTTCTCATAGTTCTGGAAGATGGGAAGTCCAAGGTCAAGATGCCTGGGCCCACTGAACTAAGGTGGGGCAGCCAAAGATTATTTCAATTGATGAAGAAAAAATACTTGACAGAATTTAACACACTTTCATGATAATAATACTTAATAAACTAGGAATAAAAGGAAACTACCTCAACACATAAAGGCCACATATGAAAAGCATTCAGCTAACATCATACTCAGTGCTGAAAAACTACTACCTTTTCCTTTAAGATCAGGGACAAGGCAAGGATACCTGCTCTTGACACTTGTATTCAACAAAGTATTGGAAGATCTGGCAAGAACAATTAGGTAAGAAAAAGAAACAAAAGGCATTTAAATTGGAGAGGAAGAAATAAAATCACCTCTGTTCACAGTATGATATTATATGTAGAAAATCCTAAAGATTCCACTGTGTGGGGGGGCAGGGGGGTGGGAAACTATTAGAACTAATAAATGAATCCAGCAAAGTTCCAGGACACAAAATGAAACCCCCAAATCAGTTGAATTTCTGTACACTAACAATGTACAATTTGAAAATGGAATTAAGAAAGCAATTTAATTTACAATAACATCAAGAAGAATAAAATACTTAGGAATAAGCTTAATCAAGGGGGTGAAAGACTGAAAACTACAAAAAACTGCTCAAAAAAATTTAAAGACACAAATGAAAATGCATCCATGCTTATGGACCGTAAAACTTACTATTTTTAGGATGTCAATATTAGCCAAAGTGATCTATAAAAACACAGCAATCCTTATCAAAATCACAATGCCTTTTTTCTTTTTTAACAAAAATAGGAAAATCCATTTTAAAATTTGTATGGAATCTCAACAGACCTTGAACAGACAACTATCTTTAAAAAGAAAAACAGCAGTAGCACCTTGGCAGTAAGTAAAGGAAGCACTATCTACAGACCTGCATTCTTGTCCTTGAAACAGCCCAGGGAAACGGCCACCTTGAAAGATGCGCCATATGGAGAGTGAGATGACACTGTCCTGGCAACCGAATTCTGCCGTCCTGGACAGGAAAGAAGAAATTGCAGCCTATCTTCTACTGTACTTTTGAACTGCCTCCACAGCTGCTGTCCCCAGTGTTGTGCCTGCTTGGGAACATTCCAGCATTTGCAGGTACCTGTTTCTGACCTAGCAACACCCCTAAACCAATCACAGGCCAGACCTGAGCAGAAGATGGCTATGCCCATTTTGCCTTATAGCCCTTTAAAGTGACAGGTTCATCTCTCTCAAAATCTTCCCAATACCAATCATAAACTTGCCAAGTTACTTCTAGAGAAAGAGAAAAAAAAAAAAAAAAAAAAATCAGTAAATCCTACTATTATCATGAAATGGAGAAGGATGGAATCTCAAGTAAATATCCAAAGATAATTCAGAAAGTGATCCAGCAAGTATACAATATAAGCCTGAGACATTCAATAAGAGAAATAAATAATAGGTTGTGAACTGTGGGCAAGGAGTCAAACTTGGAAAATATCCTATGAATACTTGAAAGCATAACAGAAAAGGTACATGAATATTAATAGGAAGTGGTGAGGAGTGATTGTGTCTAACAGAAAAATGAAAAAAGAAGCAAAAGAAGAATAACTAAAAAAAAAAAAAAAAAAGCAGGGTCCAAATAAAACAGCTAAGGATCTGATCCAGGGTAGGTAAAAGGAAGTACATCTTCTCTTAGGAGTCATATATGGAAGGATGGTGCTGTGGTTTAAAGATGTCCCCCAAAATTCATCTGTTGGAAAGTTAATCCCCAATGCTGCAGTGTTAGGAGGTGGGGCCTAATGGGATATGTTTATGTCATGAGGGCTCTGCCATTGTAAAAAGGCTTGTGAGTGGATTCACTCCTTTTTGCTCTTCTGCCATGTGAGGGTATGTCGGGCTGGATCACAGATCCCTCTGCCCCATCCTGTGCAGATCCTGAGTCAGGTAAGTGAAAGAAAAACCAAGTAGCCACCAGCAAAGTGAACATGCTTTATTTGTCAGACACAAGCTCTTCCAGCCAGCAGTTCAGAGCTGCTGCCTTCCATACCGAAAAGTACACAAAAGCAGCAATGATCCAGGGGGTACAAGGGCATGCATGTGCACTAACTCTACTTTTATGTCACTTGTTTACAATGGATATGCTGAATCATACCCAGCTGGATATGAGGTGAGAGGGCCTGACCAAACCAACTCCACTGTCCTCACACTCCACCCCTTCAGGGTCTCTCACCGTACAATCTACGTATTTGAGATCTTCTGCAATGTTCTTTTAGCAAGGCTGACTGACCCTTGCATCCATATAAGATCCGCACTTATTGTACATTCAGTACATCTTGACGCTTGTCCCCATAGCTCTATCCTTTCAACTATTAGCCACAAAAACCCCACCCATACACATGCCCAGTTAGCAGCTGTCATTGGGGTGATTTTCCACAGGAATCTTGCAGCCACACTGGTAGGAAACTCAGTGTATATTCAGCAAGCCGACACATTGGCCACATGAATGTATGTATGTGTCCAGTTGACTCTGGTGCCTGCAGCCACAATACTACAGGTGAAAAGACAAGAAGGTTATTGGCTCCAATAGAGGGAGTTCTCATCCCCCTGGCAGAATACGTGCCAGGTTACCATCCTGGAAAGAATGGTTGCCAGAAGAGGTGCTGTGGCTCTATGCAATAGAACATCCACTGGAGAGGGCCCACCCTTGTGGAGTCTCTCATTTAAGACCCTGTCAACCATAACTACCATGTCCACCCTTTCAGGGACGGTTTGGGTGGATAGCCTTAGTCCCTTTTTCAGAAGACCATTGTACCATTCAATCATTCCCACTGCCTGGAGATGATACAGCACATGTAATTTCCACTGAATAGACAACTGGGAAGCCCACTTCTATACTTCATGTCCAGTAAAGTAGGTTCCATTATTACTTTCCATGACCAGGGACTGACCATACACGACTACAAAACTATTCAACACCTTAATAGTGCTTACCTAGTGTGGGGGCCTTACTGGACCATACAAACAGAAGACCAGTAGCCGTATCAATGGCTTTGAAGATATACCTGTTCTTTTCTGGTCTTGTGGCACAAGACCCACCTGCCACAATGTTAGGAGCTTCCTCCTTTTGGGTTTTCTGCCTATCTAAATGTGGCACCCAGTGAGCCATCAAGAGTACATCTGCCCTTCAGGGGCATTCTTTCTTGGGTTTATGCAGCACCTGGCAAGCCATCGATCACACAGTCTTGAAGCCGACGTGCTGCATTCTCAGGTTTATGCAGCACCCAGCAGGCCATGACCACACAGTCTGGCACTGGAATAAAGCATGTCTACCCTGCCATTGGCTCCAGAGTCTTTTTTCAACTACCTAACTCACAAACTGCACAGGAGGGGGCAGAGGGGTCTGTGATCCAGCCCAACAATTGGTGTAGTTGGCAGGATGCTGAGCAGGTAAAGGAGCCTTTAGACCCTCAGGAGGGGGAGGAAATGTGGCTGCACACTGGTAAGATAAACAAGTAGATGACGAATCAATGTTAAGACAAACAGATCCAAGTTTAAAATTTCATTATCTATTTGCTTTTGTCTCAAATCTTCAAACTTATTAAGACATCATCTACCATCATTTGTCCAACTAGCTGCCTTTGCAGTCTAATACACAACTCTCCCTTAGTCACACATCCATACATAGTACATCCTTTTTTCAGTCACATTATTTTCTGTTCTTGGAAAAAATCATATTGGAAATTTTCTCAGCTTACTTGGCTTAGAATGTATTTTAATAATTCCCTGATAAAAATACCATCTACAAAGACCTATTTCACATCCCACTCTTCCTGAGACATTCTCTGGATCTATCTAACTGATGTAAAGTTAGCCCTCTTCTCCACATATTTCAGTAGAATATTTATTTTATGTTGATTTTAACATATTTTAGCAGGTAGAGTAAAGATATTTTATATGGGAAAAAAGCCTGTCAATTAGTAGTGGCTGAATGGGGTAATGTGGGGAAAAGTGGTCTGTCACTTATGATCATTAGGAAAGAGAGCCAGGATTGACTACTGATGTCTGTTAGGGGATGGGAGATAAGAAGTCATCAGTGATAACCCTTTTATATAGAACAATTTCCACCGTGATATTGAAGCAACCTTTCATCTAAACTCAAATTATAAAACCCTGCCATAGATATTCAAAGATGTTTGTAATGAAAGGACAACTGAATGATCTGTTATGATTAGACCATAAGTGGTTAACTTGCTTTTCTTGGGACTTCATTGCATTAGTCCATGAATTTCAAGTGGGTTTTTGAAGAATTGTTTCATGAAGGAAAATGCAATATTCAAAGAGCCTTTTGTTGCCTTCAAAGGACTATTCTTATGCCAGATATACTTAGAATAATGGAAGTTAAATAATTAATGATAATTAGCAAGTTCAGTTTTCATTTTTTTCCCCCAGATATAGGCTGTTCAACAAAAGTAATCATTAAAGAAACAAGCAACCAGTGCTCAACGAAATATGAGAAACACTAGGAGTTTTGTATCTTACTCAATAGCACAAGAGTAAAACCAATGAAATATGTGGCCACTACAAGAGGGACATTATATGTTAATATATATTGCCTCAAGGGGTTAGAGAAATTGCAGCCAGCATGCTGCATTCCCCAGTGTAGTCACCCAGCTACATTAGCTGCTGGAGCTCTCTCCAGTCGTCTTACCTTAGCCAGTGCATCAGCTTCATCATTGCCTGGACTGGCTAAGAGGAAACGTCCTGTGACATGGAAATAGCAAATCAAGGGACTAAGGATTAAAGTAAGAAACTTTATGGAAACCTTTGGAGGATTTCTTTCAATGATGGAGATTCTTTATACAGATTTCCTGCCAATCATACAAGCAGACAGTGATGTCTAGAGGAAGATAAGAGTTTTCATTTTTCTACTTTAGATATAAATTACATATATTTTCATATAATTAACCACATAGGAAATATATAGACTTCAAATGAGATTGAATAAAACAAGTACACTATTCTCCTCACAAAACTTTAATATTGTCATACTAAGCCAAATATCCAAGAAGCAAACATCTCTTCAATTCTAAGACAGCACTAAGTATGAGTGTGTCTCCTGATACAAAATTTAAAAATGAACCAAGCTGTCGTTTAGCTTCTTTACTAATAAACAGGAAGCTTGGGTAAAAAATAGCAAACTGTTGATAGTAATCAGTACTGCAACAAAGTCAGATGAGTTTCTGTAGCTTCCAGATGTCTTCATAATCGAAATAAATGACTCCTTAAAAAATAAAGCAAAATAAATTAAATTATAAAGAGAGAATGATGCCTGACTTCACAGTTTAGAATATATGTAAATGCATATATGAGAGTACTTCAAAAAGTTCACAAAAAAATAGAATCGAATATGAATCTTTCCACAAACTTTTGAAGATATATTTCCATAAATTATTTGAAGAGTTTAAATATTTAACACTCAAGATGCCTAGCGAGAAAAACCAAAATTCAACATCGAACAGCTTTGCAACCTAAGTGTAGGGTAAATGCTATTCCCCATCCCCGTGCATGCCAGGGTTCCTCCTCCCCCCTGGGAAACTACCCTTGGCCAAGGTAGTTTACCCAAGGAAAGGCATGTTCCTTTGAAGATGAATGAAAGACTGGAGGAAGCCAAGACCCTAAATAAATTAGCACTAGCACACTAGTACTAAAACACTCTGGTGCCATGAGAGTAGAGAGTAGATTAATTTATCTTCTGAGCCAGATCTCCTGCTAGCTGAGTTATGTGAGCTGCGTGAGGGTCTATGCATGAGCATGCAAATGATTTAGCATGCTAAATCTAGCTGGCCCCACTGCTGTCAGCAACTCCTGTAAGTCTAATAAACTGATGTCTCTACCTACTGAAATACTGGGTGAGTTTTTGGAATAAGCAAAAACTACACAAGTGCCCTCTCAGATTTGGGGGTCCCATGATACAATACATTTATGAACTAAAATTTAAATATCAACATTTTTAACAGAAAATACTATTTTTGAAAAAAATCATTAAATATATTTCTAGATATACAGAAAATATAATGCAAAGGCCCAAATTATTTTAGATTTAAAAGTTATGCCTTGAGACACATGAAACCCCATATTTTAGTTTTTCTCCTATACAGAAGATATACAATATATAATGATGATTATTAGAATTACCTGAATATTTACTAGACCTTCCTTTTTGTTGTTATAACATTTTTTTCACTAACTACTTCTACTCTTTCAGATTACCACTACCACCACCAGCACCACAACAGAGTTGAATTTATTAGTAAATTTAGTTCCTGAAAATTCTTGAGATGGGGGAAGAGGCAGAAGCTGAGGAGGTAAAATTAAAAATCTCTTCTTATGATACCAACAAAACATTTTTTAATCAAATCAATTTTTACCATTATTTTCCCACAAGAATGAGAACAGCCTATTGCTACTGCCAAGGGTGACGTAGGCACCTAATACATAGTTCCTCTCCATTATAAACCCCAGATTTCTCTAAATATTGTTGAACATAATTGTTAGTTATTATGGTAGTCATAGGGTATTGTTGAAAATCACATTCATTTTGCTAACTGATGAGAAATAATCACTATTCTTTATTAATATAAACATGTTACATTACATTACAAATGAGGTATTTTTCTCTATTTTCAAACGTTAGTCCCTAAAACCTTGATAAGTAGAATACTAGTCAGGCACAGTGAGTGATTTTGCATTGCTAAAAATGCTTTCCAATGTTCTGAGAAAGTCATTAGTTTTCATTGACTAATATAACAAAAATTACTGATTTGTGGAATAGGTGGTTCATCGTTTTCCAGATGTGTACTTTTTTTGATTTGCTACTGTCACCACCCAATAATACTGTTATTGAACTGCTTTAGCAATTATTTTGGTGGGTATAATATGCAGTCATTCATAATTATAATCCCTGTATTCTACTTATTTTTAACATTCCTATATAGAGACTCCATTCTGGTACATGTTGCTTTAATATATCTAATTGCCTAAATGGATTTCAGCTCTTTAGCTGCTGTCATTATTGCAAGTCCCAATAATAAGCAATGGTTGCTCAGGGAGATGTGTTTACCTCAGGAGGATGGAAACATTTGTACTGTTTTCTAAATGTGTGTTCTTCCCATACCTCATAAATGTGTGCTCACTGATGGCATGACTTCCCTGATAGTACTCTTTCAATATATGAAGATTCACTTGGAGATTTTTTGTCAAAGCAGCAAAGAAAATTTCTTCAATAAGATTCCATGGCTTCTGGGTGAAAGCTTTGACTCTCTGTAGCCATCAGGGTAAACACAAAACGTCCTTATGAACTCACTGCTCCAATGTCCTCCCTTGTAACCTCTGCTTGAAACTTTGCTTGGCCACTTGCATTCCTGTTTTCATCAGTCTCTCACTTTCTCTACTTCACTCATGTTTCTTCTGCCTAGTATATTTGATTATTCTTGGTGCTGCCAAAATATTCTAATTCTTTGCCCATAACAAAAACAAATAATTTTTTTAGAATTAGTTTTTCATAGATTTTTCCTTACTGTCTCCAAATGTAAACTCAGAGAAGGCAGGACTATTATTATTCTAATGCTCAGAACTTAATGTTTAGCACATAGCTGACATTCGGTAATTGTTTGATGAAATCTGCTTCTGAATAATTTATTTATTTGTAATTAAGCTCAAAAGGCAGCTCTTTGGGAAATCTTTCCTTAATACCATCCAATAAACATTTATTTACTAAATACTTTTAAAGTATTTAGAAAAAAAAGTATTTTTTAAGGCACTAGTATCCATTCGTGATGCAAAGGTATATATGTTCCTGTACAGAGGAGTTATGAGAGCAAATGTCAATGACAGAAATTTGGGCTCATACCCTGGACTCCCCCCTTGCCTAAATTTTGCAGTTTTTGCCAGGTTACCTTATCCCTCTAAGCCTCAGTTATATCATCTTTATTTCTTAAAACTTATTGTGGTAAAACATATATAACATAATCGATTTGATCATCACATACTGTACACTAATACTGATAGTCACCTCTGTACCCCATAAATATGTATAATCAAAATTAATTTTTTTAGAAAAAAAAATTTTTTTAAATGTCAATGACAGGATCTGTATCTGAAAAAAGAAACCTAATACCCATCAAGCAGTCACTCTCACTTTCCCCATGTTATCTACATTCTCCCTGCCAATTTTATGTGTGTGTATGTATGTATGTATATATAGGCACATCACACATAGACATACATATTATATACTTTCATGATTGAAGTCCTCTATTGAATTTGCCATTTTTTTCCTTTTCCTCTTATTTCTTTCTCGTGTTGAAAATGGCAAACACTGGAACAAAGTTAAGCACTGCAGTCATTAAAAGTGGAATTTTCAAGTTAGAAACCAGTACATCTTCCCCCGGCTATGCTAGCTTCATGTAGTAACTGAATGAAACAATCAAATATAATACCATACTTTGGTAAATAGATTCCTTCAAATTATTCTTTTATTTCTAGATTATCTAGTGAGGGTAATCCAGGACTCACGTACATGGAAACTATAGATAGGCTCTTTCACTAAAGAGAAGTTCTTATTCCTCAAATATACATATAAAGCACAGAATACTGTTCAGGAATTAGTTACATGACAAGATTGAAAATTTAATATAACTTTATAACTGGATTCATAAAATTGGCATTTGCTGTTTATGACTGGTTATAAAAATTACATCCAAAGTTTTTGCAATACAATATCATAACATGGAGAATCTACAGGATATTTTAAACAAACTCAATCATTTTTCCGTAAAACAAACCCTATTTTGATTATTCCAATCTATATTTTTCCTATGATTTTTTATAGTACATTTAAAAATAACAAAATATTTGTGCACTAAACTATATATATATATATATATATAGCTTACTTCTTTTATAAGTTTTATATGTGACAATCTTATATTTTTCTCAACCAAATACTGACCAGGCCTGACCCTGCTTAGCTTCCGAGATCAAACAAGATCAAGCACGTCCAGGGTGGTATGGCCACATACGTATTTTTAATAGTCTTATCTTCTAAAAGCCTGGTCCTGAAACTTCTTTTTTCTATCTCAAAACACAATTTTAGGTATATAGTAACTCATCTATTTAAATAATCATCAACTCCTACACTTGGGTATAATAATTACTATGAAATGCACAATGCAATGAATTATACACACCTTGTATAGGTGCACTTGCCAAAGTCCATCTAACAACTTAAAATTTAAAAATGCATATGAGTATGGCATTCAAAATTCGACCTTTGTATATTGCAGAGCTCCATGAAGTTCTTTTAGTAACTTTATTAATACTTATAAATTCAATTTAACAACATAAATAGGAGAATTTACACACCTCAAAAATGACAGTTTATAAAAGCCTCAAAATGTAAAAGATGTTGATTCCAGAGCTAGTGTCTAGGTACCTACGGTTTCAAGAGCAAAGTGTATGAGTGGGGCATGTTTGTTAATTAATGAATTGCAAACTCAAATACTAAGTTCTTTAGAGCTCAATGTTCTAAATATCAAAAAGGCCATTTAAAGACTGGGTTAAAAATAATATTGAAATAAATTTATATAATTTCACACTCCATTTGTATTTCAAAACATGCATAAAAAAGAGATAAAGATGCTCAAAGAGGAGACATAAACATTTTAATGCAGCCTGTTACATAAAATCTATGAGACAGGAATGAGGTATATTAACCTCAAAAAGACTCTAAAGTAGAAGAAAATCAACAATGTGTGAAACTAGATAGTTATTCCATTTTCAAAGTTAGCAGATATTATGACTAATAATTCTACACACTTTGTAAATATTTATTTTACTCCCCTTTGGAAGAACAAGTTCATGAATACCTCAATAAAATGTACAGGCCAAATTTTACATAAATATGTATTGGTGGCATAGAGAAGAAAAGGCATGTATGTTTAGGGACATTCAAGACCTTCACTGATCACTACTTCTCCAAAAAGTATGTTTAGCACTATGAGAAATGAAGAGTGGCAGAAAATAGCCTTTCTTGTTACAGCAAGGTAGAATATTAGAAGTAAAACCTTAGTTTCATACATTTTTTAATTGTACAGATAAAATGAGAGATTAGTTTTGTTGACACTGTCCAGAATGATAACAATATGAGGGTACTTCAAAAAGTTCATGGAATATTAGAATTAAAAAATATGAATTTTTCCATGAACCTTCTGGAGTACCCTTGTACTTGCTTGACAGGAATAAGTAACATAAATATAGAAAACACTCAATAAAGAACTATAGGATGGTACCTTGGACTAGTTACAGAATCTTTAATGTTTAGAACTCTGTCAGAAAAAAGTATCTTGTAAAAGGTAGATGGAACAGAAGTCACAGTCTGTAAATAAAATGCCCTTTTCAGTGTTACCTGTGTGAAATATACAAATCTCTAAGTCACACTTAAAAACCTAGACTACCTCATGTACACATTAAGTCCTCTTTTCAATTTTTCAACCATTTACATTTTCAACAAATGTTTGTGTTGTGTGTTTACCCTCTATCAAGATTTTCCTCAAGTTTTTAGATTTAATGATGAACAAATTCCTTCCCTCTAACAGCATAATGATTATACATACATATATGAAACACATATACATATATATACACATATATGTAACTAATAAATTTTTAGACAGAATTTACAGGTATCATATTTGATGCAAAGGAAATAAAATAATAACAGTAAAATTACAAAATTTGATAGACTAAAATAACAAAAAAAATTATCTTAAATCCATTTAGCAACTAATTCTATTCTAAATACGTATGAGAAGTAAAAGCAATAATGGAAACTTCTTTGACTTAAAATAAAATCAATACTAAAATTACAATCTATTTAGAAATAATAGATGGCCTATGTATTAAAACATATGAGACATTCCTACAGTAGTAGTCAAATAAAAAGTGGCACACTTATACATATTTATTAGAACATGTGTAAGAAAACATGCATTTATCAATATTAAATTTTTAAAATTATACTAATATTGAAAAATAAACCAAAAGAAAGCAAAAAGAATAAAGGTGATAGGAAAATAATAAAAAGAACATATTAAGAGCAGCATTAAGGAAAATAATGCCAAAGCTATAATTTTGAAAAAGAAATAAAATAGAAAAAAAAGCATTTGGGAAATATTAATGAGAAAAAGAAAATCCTCAAACAACAGGAATGAAAATGGGACAGCATACAGATATAAAGAATATTAAAAATACATATATTTTAAAATCTTCTAAATATTATATTGGTAAAACCCACAAGCTACAAGGGAACACATATCTTCTCAACTTTATACCAGGCCACAAAGCATTCCCAAAGATACAGTTCAGGAAAAATGGGCAGCTCATAGTAAAACTGCACAAACCATACAAATAAACAAAGAATACAAAATATAGGCCCATAATGTTGTAAATTATGAACCTTTCTAACAAACAAAACAATTACTACATATATTATGTAGAGTAATGAAAGATAAGCTTGAAAGGTAAGCAAGAATGAAAAAAAAAATACAAAAACTAGATTGGGGTCTAATATAACTTCTTGAAACAAAATACAAAAATTCAAAAATTCAGAAACTGAAGATTAAACAATATCGGCTATATAAAGGTAACAAAACAGACTTAAGGAAAGTAGAATGCAATCTAGAGAGAAAGAATGTCAAATACAAAAGAAAGTCTACATTATATGAATAATGTTAGAAAATCTAATTGGTATCTAATTAGTTTCTTAGAAGACGCTAACAGAAGAGATGTGTATTTTTTAAAGAGATGAGGCTGATAAGACTCCAAAATTGTTACTGCATTTTCAGATTTAGAAAGCCCAACTAATTATTGCAAAGAAAATGGATAAATAAACCAGAATCCCAAACTATTCATAACATAGTAAAACTACAGAGCACCAAAGACAGAGAATTATGTAAGTAGCCAGTGGATAAAAGAAGTCATAGAAAAGGCTTTTAAACTGGCAACTTCTCATAAGCAACAATAATAGCCAGGTGTATTAGTCCATTTTTGTTGCTTATAACAAAATACCTGAAACTGGGTGATTTATAAAGAAAAATGACACTTATGGCCTACAGTTTCTGAGGCTGGGAAGCCCAAAGTCCATCTGGGGGTGGTGACAGTGACCCAGGGGTCTCACATTGCAAGATGGTGGAAGCAGAGAGAGCAGAGAAAGAGAGAGAAAGGCAAACTCTCCTCTTCTTTTAAAGCCTTCAGAACCACACCCTGACCATCATTTTTAATACATTCACTAATGCATGGTCCTACAACCCAATCACCACTTCAAGGCCCCACCTTATAATTACCATAATAGGATTTCCCACCCTCTTAACAGTCACAGTGGAGGCTAAGTTCCTAATACGTAAAACTTGGGGGACACAACTCAAGCTTCAGGGAGCTTTGAGGGGACATAATTCAATCCACTACATTCCGCCCCTGGCCCCCCAAAACTCATGTCTTTTTCACATGCAAATACATTCATTTTATCCCCAAAGTCTTAACTTGTTTCAACTCAAGAGTCCAAAGTTCAGAGTCCCGTCTGTGAAATCAATACAAGTTATCTACTTCCAAGAAGATACAATGGTGGGACAAACATAGGGTACAAATTCCCATTCCAAAAGGGAGAAATAGGCCAAAAGAAAGTGGTAACAGGTCCCAAATAAGTCCTAAACCCAGCAGGACAGGCATTAAATCTGAAAGCTGGTGAATCAGGTACCTTGACTCCATGCTTGAGTTGTGGGGGTTGGGTCCTCAAGTCCTCAGGCAGCTCTGCTCTTATGGCTTTCCTGGTCTCAGGCTACACTTCAGCTTTCCCAGGCTGGTGTTCCACACTGGTAGCTCCACAGGTCTGGGGTTTCCATGGCTGTCCTGCTCTCACGGCACCACTAGGCATGGAGCTGATGGGGTTTCTCTGCTGCAAGTCTTACCCCAAGTTTCCACTTGACATTGCTCTAGTGAAGACACTATGCAGTGACTCCACCTCTGCAACAGATCTCTTCCTCAGTCCCCATGCTTTTCCATACATTTTCTGAAATCTGGTGGAGGCTCCCAAGCCTCCACAGCTCTGGCATTCTGCAAGCCTGCAGACCTTACACCATGTGGACTCAGCCAAGGCTTCTGGCTTGTATTTTCCAAAGCTGCGGGTCCATCCATACCTGGGGCCAATTTAGCTAACGCTGGAGTAGCCAAAACAGCCAGAGTGCTGGTATAGGGAGCAGCTTCCTGAGGTGGTCCGGGGCAGTGAGCCCATGGAGGGTGCCTCAGGCCTGTTCCCCAATTCCATTCTGTCTCCCTAGGTCTTGGGGCCTGAAATGGAAGGGTTGGCCCCAGAGGCTTCTGCAATGTCTTCAGGGCCTTTTCCTCCTTCTCCTGATAATTCTTTTCTTTTGCACTAATCTTCTTAGCTAATGGTCGCTGGGCTGCACCACTGCATGCTCTCTGCTTCTCTACCACATGGCTAAGCTGCAAATTTTCCAAATCTTTACACTCTGCTTCCCTTTTAAATTTGGGCTTTACATCAAGCTTTTGCCACCATAACTCAGCGTAGGCTCTTGCAAGTAGCCATGCAGCTTCCTTAATGTTCTGCTGCTTGGAAATTTCTTCCACCAAATACTTTGATTCACATCTATGAAGTTCCAATTTCCACAAAGTCCTAGGGCATGAACACAATGCAGCCAAGTTCTTTGCCAGTTCACAGCAAGGGTAATCTTTGCCCCAGTTTCCAAATAAATTCCTTCTTATTTCTATCTGAGACCTCCTTAGAATGGTCTTTACTGTCCATATTTCTATCAGCATTCTGCTCACTACCATGTAACCAGTCTCTAAGACATTCCAAACTTTCCCTCATCTCTCTGTCTTCTTCTGAGTCCTCCAAACTCCTCCAACATTTGCCTACCGCCCAGTTCCAAACCTGCTTCCACATTTTCAAGTATTTGTTATAAGCAACACCCCACTTCTCTGGTACCAATTTTCTGTATAGTCAGTTTTTCTTGCTTATAACAAAATACCTGAAACTGGGTGATTTATAAAGAAAAAATGACATTTATTACTTACGTTTCTGAGGCCAGGAAATCCAAAGTCCATCTGGCAGTGGTGACAGTGACCCAGGGGTCTCACATTGCAAGATGGTGGAAGCAGAGAGAGCAGAGAAAGAGAAAGACAGACTCTCCTCTTCTTTTAAAGCCCTCAGAATCACACCCTGACCACCATTTTTAATCCATTCACTACTGCATGGTCCTACAACCCAATTACCTCTTCAAAGGCCCACCTTACAATTACCATAATAGGATTTCCCACCCTCTTAACAGTCACAGTGGGGGCTAAGTTCCTAATACGTAAAACTTGGGGGACACAACTCAAGCTTCAGGGAGTTTTGGGGGACATAATTCAATCCACTACACCAGTTAACCATGGAAAAATATCTTTAGTGTGTTAACTGAAAGTGCCTGTCTACCAAGCATTCTCTATATAATGAAAACATTTTTCAAGAATGAGAAAAAAATATATATTTTCATACTAAGAAAAACTAAAGTATTATATAATCTACAGACCCTAACTAAAGGAAATTCTGAGACATTTATTTCAGATGAGGAAATTATTCCATCTGAAAGTTCTGAAACATAAAAATAAAGTGGGCAAAAATGGTACCTAGTTGCTTCCCTCCACCAATACCAAAGTTTTTGTTTTATAGATGACATTCTCTGACCAAATTAGAATAAATTTAAAAAGATTATCCTCCCACAAACATACAGCAGAAAACTTCAAAATTCTTTTTCAAGGAAACTCATGAATCAAGTAATTAAAACAGAAAATAAAAATGCTATGAATTGAATGATTATAAAAATACTTAAAGTCAAAAGAAATTTATAGTCTTAAATGTTTATTTAAGAAAACAAAGATCTAAATTCACAAGCTTATCATCTGATAAAAATAAGAGTTTACAAGATATCACTGGAAGTCAATGAAAGAGAACAAACAGACAACAGCGCATCACAAAAGCCAATCTTTGAATCTTTGATCATAAAAGCCAATCTTTAAATCTTTGAAAAGACTAAAAAAATGAATGCATATCTGAAAAGATTGACCAAAGAAAGTATTAGATAAGGTGCAAAAAGATATCAGGAATATAACATTAGGCCATCCTAAAGCAGGGTCAGATAAGCCCACTATTGTAGTTCTGGTTCACACCAAGGGCCCTAGCACAAAGTAGGGACTCAACAAACATTTGGATCAGTTAATAAAAGTATCTTCCCACATCTGACCACCTGCCTAAAGCATTCTCCCCTCACTTGAATTAAGCTCAGCATGTTTGCATCATGGATTTGGGCAAGCAACCAGAGGCTCCAGGCCAGGGCCCCCACCCCTCTACATACCCTCTGATCATACCAGTTTCAGCTCCTGTCATGCTATTGCCCTTGGAATGTCTGTAGTTCTTTCCACCAGCACATAAAGATGAAAAAACAAAAGAGGCAACTGGGGGGATCCAGGGCTTTTATTTGACAGACTCCAGAGCTTGCCCCCACCTGAGTCATGGTGACAAATCAGGCTTTATCCAGAAGTACTGAGAAAAAGGAAGACAGAAGTTAGCCCTGAGTGGGGAGTGCATGGGGATGAAGTGCTAAGCTTCAACTATAATATAATCTCTTTCCTTCTTCCCACCTCCCATCTGCTCCTGTTTATAAAGACTTAACAAAGCTTAAGTTTCACTTAATTTGACGGCAAGTTTAAGAAACTAAAGTTTACTTGAGACTGACACTAACATAAATTTATAGTGACTTAAACAGGAAGTCACAACTATTTGGGCTACTTATATTCATTTCAGATCCTTTCATGTTATTTTGGAAAAAAAAAATCCTTCCGAAAAATAATTCAGTGCATATCTGTCTTTTGGCTCCATTCTCAAAAGAGAAAAAGAGCTCATATGCAGAGAGATGTAGACCAGAGGCCCTCCCTCCTTCCATACCTGCAGTCCAGGAACGCCAAGGCCTGAATTGGGGTATGACCTGCTCTAGGATCCTTCCTCATGCTGTTGTTCCCCAGGCAGCAATGGCAAGCTTGCATCAGCAGGTTGTGGGCTGCTGGCCTAGAAGAAATATAGTATGGGCAGTGGGTAAGGCCGATCTGCCAGCTTTTCTCTCCACCTGCTTGCCCATCTGTCCCATCTCTCATTTACCTTGGAGGACACACTCTGCTCTCTCCCCATGGTGTCCCCAGTGTTCTGCTTCTGGGGCCAGGTCAGATGCTGGGGCTTATCCTCAGGAAGATCTAGATGGAGGGGCAGCTCCTGTGGTGACTCTGCTTCTGTCTCTGCCTCAGCTTCAGCTTCAGGGAACAGCAGCTTACCTTGCAGGGTATATAGCAGCCGTAAAAATGTCTGGAGCCTGGAAAGAGAAGACAGGTGGGAAGGGAGGGAATCTCAGCTGAAACATTCTGAGTCTGCAGCCCATGCCCCCATCCTCACCTCAGCAGCTTGTCCTTCTCTTGTCCTGCCTGCTGCTTCAGAGTTCCAAGTTCCTGATATAGCCGCTCAAGCTTCTGCTGAATTCCTGTCTGACGCTCCCTCACCTCTGCAGAAACATCTGCCAGATGCTGCAGGTGCTTCTCCTGCCAGGAGTGAGGGTGCAGACATAGCTCATCAGATGCTGAGGTCTTAGTACTATCCCCCCAACCCCTCTAGCCTAGACCCAGCTCAGGGCTCAGACTCACTGATGGAATGAAGGACCCTATTCATTTTAGGCAGGAGCAGGGGCCTATGGAAAAGGAAGGACAGAATGAGCTCCAGAGTGAGGTATTTTGGAGGAAAGGGACACAAAAATGATAATAAAGCTTATTTAGTTTGCTATGTGCCAGGTACTATTTAAAGCACTTGCTGTAATGATTACATAATCATCTTAACAACTCTATAGGGTGGATGGTATTATTGCCTCCATTTCACAGATGAAGAAACACAGAAAGTTAGGTGACCTGCCAAGTCATACAGTGGTAAGTAGTAATGCTAAATTCAAGCCCATGTTAATCTGAATGCCTCAAAGAAGGAAACAAAATGAAGGTTTTCTAAGCAGAGAACTTAGCCCATGCAAAGGCATAATGATGGAAGATGGGAAGAGATATTCTCCTAGGGGGACAGACCAACCTGTTGCAGCTGCCACTGCTTCTGGGCTACTCTGAGTTTCTCCAGAGCCATTTGCTTCTGTGGATAAGCAAAGGATGGGGATGGGGAAAGAGAACAATATTTTTCTGGTTGGACTTTGGGAGATGACAAATGGATCCAATCCAGTTTGCTCACCCTCTCCCCCTCCCCACTCAAGGCCCCTGGGTGCACCTTGGCCTGGAGCTGCTCAATGGCCTCCTGGAGCTGTGCCCGCTTTCTTTGGGCCTCTTCCATCTGGGTCAGGGCCTGGGTCAGGGCACTTTTGATGGCCTCCACATGCTCCTGGTAGGTAGCCTTCAGCTCTTTCCATTGCTCTTCGGCTGCAATTGCCTTCTGTCCTGACATGAGCCACCAGGAATGAGGGCATGAGTGAGGATGGCCTGCCTCCCTGCTACAGTGGGCCTCAGCCTTCCTATCAATCAAAGAGTGGACCTAAATGACTGCCCCCTCCCATTACCACTCTGACCAAATCCTACCCCAATCCCCTGCCTACTCACGGCTTGTGTCTTCAGAAGCCAAAGGGTCTAGGCCCTGGGCAGTGTCCTCTTGAGCCAGGAAATTCTGCAGGAAGTCCACTACCTGAAGTTGGCTGCAGAGCAGCTTGTCCTTCTTCTGGGCATCCTGTTCAAAAGGAGGATAGAGGCAAGGAACATGTTACTTCCTTGCATTAAAGGCCAAGGTTGTTTTCCAGTTTGCTGTCCATCAATGCTGCCCAGTTTCTCCACAGGAAGACCCAGGACCAGCCCCTGGTTTCTCAAAGGCTAACTCCCATGTTGTACATACCACTACAAAGTCAGCCAGGATCTTTGCTGGCAGTTCTGCCTCCTCTTGCAGGCCTATAGGCTCTAGGATGCCTGCCGCCTCGGCCAGGACCCTGGAGGGGCAAGGAAACAGGAGAAACTGCAGTTTCCTGAAGTACTAGTTCTAGAGTACGTGTGTACACACGCACATGTGTAGATGAGTATGTCATTGCTGAGTCTCACCCAGACCAGAGTCTACACAAGGGCCTGAAAGGCCTACATCCTGGGGCCAGGAATGATGTGTGCACGGAGGGTGCATGATAATAAATAAATGGCACAGGGAAAACCTGCAGGTCTAGGGGAATAAGGAGTGTCGGGAAGGGACTGAAAGTTTAAATAGGGATTGTCTCAGCGAAGAGAAACCATTTCAGTCAAGATCTGAAGGCAGTCAGGGAGATACGTAGGTAAAAAGAAGAATCAGGGCAAAGCTCTGATGGGCCCTGGAAAGCCTCCGGGAAGAGAGCACTAGCCGTCGGGCAGGGTCTTAGAAAACCAGAGGAAGGACTCAGGACAGAGGGCTGGAAGCCTTGGGTTAAGGTCTCCGGCTTTCTCTTTGTTGGGGGCTGGAGCAGTCCACTAAGAGGCAAGGATGGGGATGAAATAACCCACTGGAAAAGTGTTGTTGGGACAGGAAACACAGAAATTAAAAAGCTCTTCCAGGATGTCTCCTGGGGGTAAAAAGTCTCTTGTTGAATGGTGCGACGCGCTAAGGGACGTGGAAGACAGACAACAATGAAACCGTCCTCTTCCAGGCCACATCCCGGGGAGTGTGTGTTTGTGGGAAGCGACGCACATTCCCTCAAAGGCCGCACTCCTGACGCGGGGCAAGAGTCACCTCAGAAACAGGAAGGGGGTCGCTGGTCAGGTTCACTTCAATGCGGAGTCGAACCTCAACAGCTCTACGGGGTCTAAAGGACCAACCCCCAAGGTCTACCCCGGCCCGCCCCTAGCTGCCACCTGGCTGCAGGCACTTACTCTAGAGCTGCCGCCTCCACTCGGGTCGCGGCCGACTCCATCCTTCCCGGAGCCGCAATCGCCACCCTCCCCACTTCCTCCGTAAGGTTTGGATTCACCGCGGATTGCGCGCCGGGGCAGGCGATTGGTGCTGGGTTAGTGGGCGGGAATCGGGAACCAACGTGCGCTCTAATAGGCAGATACGAGTTCTCGCGTTGATGCACCCTGCTGCTTGACGCAGGCGCAGTTGTGGCTGGGCCCCGGGACGGAAGCGCAGGGGTTCTGCGCCTGCGCGTTAGCCCACAGGCATAGCTGGTGACTGGAGGTGAAGCTGAAGTCGGCTGCAAACCTGGTGGGTTCTTCTCTCTCAATGCGGAAGAGGGAAAACCGTGGCTCTGAGTTTGGGTTTTAGGGGAAGCTCACATTATTCACAGTTTACTTAAAACATTTACAACGGTAGAAAGAAAACTGCGGGGCTGAATTCAAGACGCTGAGCATCACTAACGAAGAAGAGTGTCTTGGAAATACGGGGAACAAATGCTGTCCGCTCAAAAAGCGTTCCGCTTAAGATTTTTAAAAAATGCGATGCAGGGAGAGAGAACCCAAACAGAGCCCAGAGCATTACCTACGTTGACAAGATAGAGCGGAGACCAAAGGCGGGTAATGTTCTCTGCAGAGTATAGGAGAAAGGAGAGAACTTCTCAGAGAGAGAAGTGGGAATTCTGCACGGTTTTCTTGAATATTCAGGTGAATACTGAGCAGCGTGTGTCTGAGGAAACTACTGGAAAGTTTTTTAAAGATGCCTGGAGATCACACAGGGTCAGAGACTATTTCCACTAATCAGGTTTGAAAACTTCAATCTGTGGGGCATTGAGTACACAGATAAGTCTTGCTTTAGTAATTATTTAGTAGGTAATAATTAGCCCTAGATTGATAACTGCTCTCGTGCCACCTAACATTTTAAAAACAAAACCCAAGTAGATTAAACTATTAATAAATTACTTAAACCTGTGACAGACCAAACTTCAATGATATTTATAAAAATACAAAAATGTCCACCAATCAATATGGTACAGTTTATAGTGTCTGGTATCCACTTAAAAATCACCAAGTTTGCAAAAAAAGAGAAAAGAACCATAATGAGAATAAATCAATCGCTGATCACAAGTGAAATAGATGTTAGAATCAACAAGGATATTAAAAGAGTTGTTACAACTATATCCCATATGTTGAAAAAGATAAGCAGAGCTATAATCAAAAAGATAATAACAACTGGTGTAGAGATGTGGAGAAAGTGGAATTCTCTGCGTTGCTGGTGGGAAGGTAAAATGCGCATATGCTTTGGAAAAGTTTAGCAGTTCCACAAAATGTTAAACAGTTACCATACGAGCCACAATTCCACTCCTGTACGAGACAAATGAAAATATATGTGCACACAAAAACTTGTACACAAATGTCCAGATTAGGCAAATCTAAAGGAACAGAAAGTAAATTAGTGATTGTCCAGGGCTGTGGGCTGATGGAGGTAAGGGGTTTATAGAGTATGGGGAAGGACTGCAAATGGATACGGGGTTTCTTTTAAGGGAGTAAATGAAAATGTTCTAAAATTAGGTTATGGTGAAGGTTGCACAATTCTATACAAAAAGCCATTCAATGTATACTTTTAACAGGTGTCAAAAAGCTGTTGAAAATGCGTATATTAAGTCCGCATATTATAGGTTCACAAAGCTCTATGAGGTTTTTTAATACTGGCTACAGTTTCATTTTTATAACTGATTGTAGAATTATTTGATTGATATCTTTGCTTTTCTAATCAGCAAGCTTATTGAGAGCAAGAGTTATAGACTTATTTATAGCTAAAAGTTAGCAATTAATAATAATTTGTCATATGCATGTTGTGTAAGGGGAAGTTTATGCAAGGTCTTACTAGGCTATTTTAACAATGTTGGTTTTGCCATAAGCGTAATAGAAAGCTAAAGGTTTCTTGATGATTAGGTGACAAGTCAGATTTCATTATAGCAAAGTAAAGCCTGAATTGTGGGTGGAAAAATAAAAAAGATTGGGAGATGATATTATTCCAGTAGCCTTAATGAAAGGTGGAAACATTTTTGGATGCTATGATTCTGATAGGTGAAGTGGCAGTGGAGATAGAAAAAACTTGATCTATTTAGGTGTAATGTCCATATTTTATGATTGATTGAATCTGGATATTTTGAAGTTGTTAAACTATGTATAATATATAACACTTAGGTTTCTGACTGTGCAACTGGGTAAATCGTGTTGTAATTTATTCAAATAGTGATTCCTGGGAGAGAATTGTTTGGGGAATGGCAGGGAAAGATCCTTAATTTGTTTCTATTGGCCTACTAGTTAGAGATGTTTTAGCTATCCAAGTGGATATTTTCAAAAGACAAGTGGACAAGTAAGTTTAGAGTTTGGAAAAAGGTCAGAACTCTGACATATTCTGGATTTGTGGAGAAAATAAGAGAGAGTGTCTGCAGTGATAAGAAAAAAAGCAATCAAGTGTGATGTGCTATAAACAAGAGACAAGAGAGTTTCCAAAAAAGGATCACCATGCCAAATCATACTGAGAGGTCAAGTAAAATGGGATGGAAATTACCGATGGGACTTAGCAACGTGGTGATTAGTAATTTTCTTTCTGAGAGATGTCCGGTAAAGTAATTAGAACACAGAAGCCAGATTATGTAGAGTGAATATAAAGCAGGTTGTATAGAAGCATTAAAACAAAAAAAATGGAGATAAGTATTACAGAAAGTTCTTAGAATAATTTTGGCAGAATACACTAGAATGTTAACCTCAAATCAGCAATATTTCACTGATCAATATTTTAATGCCTTCCATTGCAATTTATATTATATACAAACTTTTAATCTAATAAGAAATACTTTCTCTATGCTTTCCATAAGTATCTTTCTTGACTGTTAAGAGTTTTCCTGGCTCGATACATCTATGTTTAACATGTTCTATATATTCTATATGTATGAGGCAGTGGAGATGATGAATGACACTTTCTAAAATGCACACTTGATTAAAGTAGCAAAGATTGGCTTTATCTCCTTATATTTGAGAGTTTAGATCCCTTTGATCTATTTTAAATACCCATAGAAATATCACCTTTTGAATAAGATAACTTTCCAGAGTTATGCATGAAATCACTGTTGGCATTGAAATTTAAATATTGTTAGGGTAAACTGAAGACCAAATCATTTGAGTATGAGACAATAAATAGCAAATCAAAATGGCATAATACAAGGTGAACTTAAAAAAATAGGACTTTAAACATGAATTTGCCAATTCTGTTTATTCTTCTACTTGGCTCTGACTTGGAAATATTTAGCCTAGAATTCTAGTGAAAATTATTAAAGATCAATAAAGAAGTATAGTACTAAGTTTCATCCCTTTCTATGTTGTCCAGTACAGTAGCTATGAAATGTGAAATGGCTCTGAAAATAGCACAAGAACAGTTTTATTAGTACGTGTGAAGTGATCATGGTGGCAGATTCATCTAAGTTTTATAGAGCATTACGTTAATATAATAATATAATGAGATAAGATGTCTTTGTGATGATCTATAGAGAAAATGCCTCCAGTACTTAATACGACATTAAAAATGGTATATGTTTGGAATCAATTTCCAATTGTATGGAAACTTCTGTTTGATACATTCAGCTCTCTCAACATTGTTTTAGGACTTGAAGCTCTATTTTCAGATCTTTTCTGCCCTGTGGAGAGGTAATCTCAATGAGTCGCAGAAAATCCAATGAATAAAACATATATATAAATATGTATGTATGTTCATATTATATATACACACACACATTTATCTCTGTCCATCTTTACATATACCTTCAAATGTGTATGTATATCTTACATCATAAATATTAACTAAAAGGTGGTATTTTTAAATCTAGTTAATTCTCTCCTCCAATTTTAACACTAGTCTTTTTCTCTAGAATCTCTGACATTTTCCTTTCCATGTCACAATTACGCACAAGTTAGTAAAGTGTAATTTCATTGTGATATTTATTAATTCAGAGACTTAATCAATAATGATTTAGGTAAATAAAGCACATGTGCCAGAATGTTTTGAAAGGATGTTTAAAAATGTACCTGTAGTAGTCATTTCATCATATATGCATATATCAAAATATCATGTTGTACACCTTAAATAAATACAATGAAAAAAATTTTATTCACTATGTCATGCAACTGTCAAAATACCTTGTTCCCTTTTCTACCTTCCTAAACATAGGTATACTTCTGTGTTTATATGACTTTAGACCATTAACTGATGGATGTTTTTCTCTATATTTCTTAAACAGTCTCTAGGAAGTCTCTAGAACTTACATAATTTAGCCTGATGAGTTGAAGAAAAAAGTTTTTGGTAAGCAATTTTAAAAATGTTTTTCCATAGTTAGCCTCTCAGAATATATGATGAAAATTTTATAAAAGAAATAAACTTGATAAATAACTATTCTTTTGGTCTAGGTGTTTTAATGCATTAAGGCAAATTGTATTTTATTGTAACATCTATGCAGTAAGCTAATCATATGGCAAACAATAAATTAGTTAATCAAAAAGTGTTCATTAGGGACTTAAACTCTTGAAGAAAATACTTTTGGTTTTATAAACCAATGAATATTTTGTCTGGTTTTATTGTGTATTTTCAATACTGCTTTGAAAACAAGGAATCCCCATTGTTTTCCTTACTTTTTAAAACAGCTTTATTGAAGCATAAATTACATAGCAAAAAATTCATCAATCGTAAGAGTAAAATTCAATAATTTTATTATATTTATAGAATTGTACAATCAGCTTAAGACATTTCCATCACTCCTGAGAGACCTATTTTGCCTTTTTGCAGTGAATCCCAGTTCCTACTCGCAGGCCCAGACAAAAACTGATACAATTTTTGCCTTTTCTGGACAGTTTGGAAGCATACGGATATGTAGTTGTTTTGTATCTGGCTCTGTCCATTAGCACAGTGTTTCTGAGGACCATCCATTTTGTAATATGTCATCAGAAATTTGTTTCTTTTTATTGATGAATCTGTTCCAGTGTGTGGATATACCACATACAGTTTATCCTTTCACCAGTTGATAGAAATTATATTGTTTCTAGTTATTGACTTTGATAAATAATGCAGCTATGAACATTCCTTAAAAAATTTCTATGTGAACATGTTTTTACATTTTCCATGAGTAGATAGCTAGGATTGGAATTGCTGAGTTGATAGTAAATTTATATTTTGACTTTTTAAGCAAGAGCTAAGATATTTTCTAATGTGGTGCTACCATTTTACATTCCCACCTTGAGTATGGAGGTTTCAGTTTGCCCACATCTTCACATGGTATGCTCGATAGTATTGCTTATAATCATTCTAGTGGGTATAGTAGGTATCTCATTGTGGTTTTAATGTGCATTTTCCCCTAATGACTAATTATGATGGCCATCTTTTCATATGTTTATTAATCATTTTTATATTCTCTTGGATGAAATTCTATTTAAATATTTTGTCCATTTTTTAAAAAGTGTGGTTTCTTTCTTAATACTGAGTTTTAAGAATTTTTGTAGTCTACATATGTCTTTCTTACATATGATAGATGTACATATGATAGATAGATAATTTACAAATGCTTTTTCCTAGTCTGTGGCTTGTTTTTTCATTTTCTTAAGTATCATTTAAACTGTTAAGAACACTTTGCCTAACTGAAGTTATGGAATGTTTTATCTATGTTTTCTTCTCAAAGTTTTTTTAGTTGTAGCTCTGACTTTTACATCTATGATGTATTTTGAGTTAACTTTTTGTATCGTGTAAGATAAGAGTCTTAATTCATCTTTCTGCATATAGACATTTATTGGTCAAAAGTAATTCTTTCTTCATTTAATTGCTTTTGCTCTTTATGTCAAAAGTCAATTGCCCATGAATGTATTTTGTTTCCTGGACACTCAACTCTTGTTTCATTGATCAGCCTTCCTGTGCTTACAGCAGCACCACATTGTTTGATTATTGTGCCTTTTTAGTACATTTAGAAATTGAGAAATGTAAACCTTCCAACTTTTTCTTCTTTAACAAAAACGCCTTGGCTATTCCAAATAATTTGCATTTCTGTATACATTTTAGGAAGGGCTTGTCAATTTCAGCCAAAAGGCCTTTTGGAATTTTTTTAGAGATTGCATTGAATTAGACAGGAAAATATAAATTATGGTTTTGTTTGTCTCTCTTTTTTTTTTTATTTTGACTTTTACCATTATATGGTATTTCAAAGACTGACTGCCAATAATTTTTAGAGAAGGCTTAATATCTTTACTGCATGAGACACTGAACCAATCATTACCTAACATCCCCAGGAATTCTCTGGAATTGGTAAGACTGAACACTAGGCTGGTAAGCTATTTCTCCAGATAAATGTCTTAGACACAGACATAGAGGTGGAACCAGTTAGACTTATAGAAAAAATGTTATACTCAAATCAAAGAATTTAACACAATAACCTTACCCTGTATAAAGAAAGTAGGCAGAGATTAAATACTTTGTTACCAGAACACAGTAATATTATGCAGGCATTGACAAACCTAGATAATTTGCTCTAACACAATTAGGTAATTTTTCCTTCATAAAAATGTAAGCAAACCTGTCCTCTCTGAGAATTTCAGGAGCTAATTATCTTAGTGATTTGAAAAAGGAAACTACAAGGTTAAAACTGAGATGTATATTTTGAAATTAGGAAGAGAAAACAGACCATTTTCTTAAACCTGGCATCTGTGGAAATTATGGACTCCGTGACCAAAATTCACATTTATTAATCCAAATGCACTATACTTGATTTTTTTTTCTTAAATGCAAATTTTCTCATTTGATTGCCACAAAGAAACTCTCCATATTGACTTTTACTATTCCAAATTAATAGAAAGGAAACAGAAGTGAAATAACTTAATCACCACAGAGCTAGAAAATAGTAAAGCTAAATCCGAAACAAATCTGACTGACAGTAAAGCCTGCTCTTTCTATAACATGCACCAATTGGAGTTGGACCTGAGTGGTTATAAGCAAGAAGACTCAGCCTTGGTTGAAGGGTGTTTTTCCTTGTCATCAGCATCTTACTCTCTCCCTGCTACTCAATGTTTTTAAAATTGATTTGGAAATGCTTTGTTATTTGGTTTTTGTGAAAGCTCAATGCAGCTAAAAGAGGCATAGTTCATCAGAGAAAATGAGTTGCCTCCTGAAGATGCTTATAATCACATTTCTTACAGCATAGTTCATAGCAAAATGCAAAAAAAATGGTCTTTGGAATAAGATAGATCAAAGTTCAATTCAGTTTAACTACCCAGTACATTTGTAACCTTGGATAATTTACCTGGTCAAGAATTCAACTTTATCATTTATTAGAAAAGGATAATAAATGGCAAGAATGTTTCTTGTGAAAAACCATAAAAGGTAATTTTTGGAAAATGTCTCAAATTATGTCTGACACATAGTGAATGTTATTAACATTTTAGTTTCCATTTCCTTCAGCCTCTTTCCGGAGTTATGTTTAAATAAAGCCAGAACATAAATTATTGCAGAAATGATTTGGGAATAGTAAATGCTTAAAAGTATATAACATGAATTAGACTAGTTTTCCAGTAAACTGTATCTCTTGCAATTTTTACTTTTCAGTTTCCTATCATTCATTTTTCAATGTCAACTTAGTCAGTAAACTTAAAATCCTAATTTTGGGTTTCACTAAAACAACAATTAAGAAATACCATTCCAGAGGTTTAACATTTAGTTCAGAATGCTGTTACTGCTCTACTGTGAACTTTGATTCTGAGAATCAGTGTTAGTATGACGTTCACTACAGTTGTACTTTGCTGGAATTTTCAGGTCAAGATATTACATTTCATTTTTGGAGGGATCTTCATATTTAGCATCTAAATTGCAGATCATAAGGCAATTCTTACCTTGGCTTGCTAGTTCTAGATGGATAGATTCTGACACACTGGTCAGTTGTCTATTTTAGTCTGTCATTCCTCTAACAATGCTTAGCATCCATGCAATTTGGACGTGGACCATTTGAACTAAATTGCAAGGCTCTCATGAGAAGGAATGTCACACTAGGAGCAAATGCCCATGAAAGCTTTTTCAATCTTTTCTGATCAGTCTAACCCTCCAGCTTCATGCTCTTTGTTTTCTAACGGTAATAAACCAAAACACCATGATGAAAGCTTGAAAGCTAAAGGGACTATTTTTAAGTCTCAAACTCACTTTTAAGTGTGTGTTGCACTTACAAGATTTTGGGTGCTCCCATTCCTTTGGTCTAATTTTCTTCTTCCTGTTTTTCGTTTGTTTGTTTGTTTTTAAGATCTAATTTTCAAAGGAGATAATTTCATCTTATCTGTGTAAATCTTTCCCTTTCAGCCCAAGAAAAATAATCTGTTTAATCTTCATAGCCAAGGTAAGCATTAAGTTGATTTGGTTTTACCACTCAATAGCCATCAAGATGTATCCAAGGACAGCTAATATTTTATAGATGTACAAAGTTAGTTGCTTGGAAAAGCAAGGGGAAGAACAAGAACATTATCTGGGGATTTTTCCCCATCTTATTCATATTCATCTACTCTATAATACTAAAATATTGCTGTAAAAGTCACTAATCCCTTTTAAAAATTTGTTTAAAAATGTTTGAGAAAAATAAGTCATAAATCTTTTGATAACTTTATATTTCTGTTAAATAAAGTGCATTAATAAATAAAACTCATTATTTGGTCTTTTCTCCTTTACATGTCTCTTTGTATCATATGAATATCCTTTGTCCAAAACCAATATGATGTGAACAGTTACTTTAGTTATCCAGGTAAGTAAAACTTAAAATAAAATCATGGTGATTATAATATTGGTTTTCATTATTTCATTGACGCAATGTACTGTGCTATTTTAAAATTAGTGATATACTGGTATTTTTGTCAGTTCTTTTGGCAGTTTTAAATATCTAGATGAGAATTTTTAATTGAGATATACAAAGATACTTATTTTCTCTTAAAATTTTAAATTAGATGAAGGTACACCAAGAAATCCTCCACTCATTAAAATTTGTTCAAGTTATTATATTTCCCTGAGTCTCTACTGAGATTAAGCATCTTTCCTTAATTCTATTAATAATTTGTGTTTTTCTCAGAGCCAGTTAGGACATCTATTTAATTATAGCCCTTCTTGAAGGAACAGTCTCAGCATGAGAATTTAAGGACTGTTAAAGATGCATTAAATACAGAAGTAGAACCTCCTTTGTAAAATGTTTGATCAAAACTTTGCCCATTTTAAAAAATGGGGTTCGACTTTCTATTATTGAGTTATAAGTGTTATTTATGTATTTGGACACAGCACCTTTGTCAGATGTATGTTTTGCAAAAATTTCTCTTCATCTGTCACTAACATTTTTATTTTCTTAATGTTGTCTTACAGAGAGAAAATTAGAAAAAATTAGTTGTAGTACAACATGTCAAGGTTTTATTTTATAATTTGTGCATTTATACATCTCATTTTAGAAATATTTGCCTAAGCCAAAGACACAAGGATTTTTCTCAAACGTTTCTGTTGTAAAGTTTATGTTTTCCACTCCTAGGTTTATATCCATGATCTATTTTAAGGAAAATTTTGGGTGTGGCATGAAGTAAGTGTTGAGTCCTTTTGGTTGCATTGCTATTCAGTTATTTCAGCACCACTTGTTGAAATTATTGTCACTTTTGAATTACTTTGTCGTTTTAGTAAAAAATAAAATTAGCCATATCTATGCAGGTTTATTTCTGTATTTTCCATTCCATTTTATTCATCCATATGTCTATTGTTTGCCAGTTCTATATTCTTAATTACTGTAGTTTTATATTAATATTTGTAATGTGCTGGTAGGATTTTCTCCATTTGTTCTAAATTTTCAAAATTATTAGAAGAAAGTTGTTCATAATTTTTAAAAAATTATCATCTTTTAAGGTGTTGAGGATCTTGTAGTGATGTCTTCTCTTTTATTCCTGGTAGTCAGCCTTGCTCTCTCTCTCCCCCTCCTTTCCTTTCTCCCCCCCCTCCCTTTTTTTTCTCTCTTTCTTAGTCTAGCTGGAGTTTTGTTCATTTGCAGGTTTTTGGTTTCTTTTTTCCCCAGAATAACTCTGGGTTTATTTTTTCTCTAGAGAATTTATGTTTTTAATATCGCTGATTTATGCTCTTATCTTTATTATTTCCCAGAGTGTTTTGTAAATGTTAAATAGAACCTTTTACCTGATGGTGTTGTTCAATCTCCTGTGTTCTTGTTAATTTTCTGTCATGTCATTCTATCAGTTGTTGAAAGTAAGATGGTGAAGTCTCCAACTGTATTTGTAGATTTGTCTGTTTCTCCTTTCAGCTCTGTCAGGTTTTGCCTCATGTAGTTTGAAACCCTGCTGTTTGGTGCATACACAATTAGCATTGCTATATCTTCTTGATGGATTTTTTTTTTAATTGTAATGTTTGTTTTTGTTCCTAACAACTTTCTTCACTCCAAGGTCTAATTTTATAATATTAATATTGGTACTGCAGCAATTTTTATTAACATATACAGGGTATATCTTTTTTTTCATGCTTTTACTTTTAACCTTCCTGTGTTGCTGTGTTTGAAGTATGTTTCTTAAATACAGCATATAGTTGCTCATAGTCTTTTTAATCTACTTAGCCAAATTCTGTCTTTTAATTTGTATATTTAGGTATTTTAACATTTAAAGTAATTAGGTATATGCACATGTTATACGTATGTGTTAGTTTACAAAAGTGAGGTTTGTTGGTTTTTAATTTCAGTTTTTGTACTTTTCAGCTATATAATTCCATTTAATTGTTTTATATAATTTCTGGTTTTTTCCTGAGATTTTCTGTTTTCCTGTGTTTCAAGATAATTTATAGTTGATCTCTAAAACATTTTTATGATAGTTTTATAAATTTTCTTAATTTAAAATTAGCAGTGATTCTAGGTATGCTAGGTGCTTGGAAAACAGAACTGTGAATACATAAATTAACAAGTAAATGCTTCCCTAAACAAAAGGGAAGAAGAAAGAAAGGATGCAAGAAATGAAGAAAGGAAGAAGAAAAGGAAATGAGAGAAAGAATGCTGTTGTCAATGGACTATTCTAATAAAAACATTATATATTGGAAAGAACACCAGCCTCACTTGTGTTACTAACCAATGCAGAATTTTAGGCAATCAATTTAAATTCTATAAATTTATATTTTCTCATTTATAAAATAAAAGGCTGTGCTGAAAATTTGTGATTCCTTCTCGTCATGTATGCTCTGGCTCTAAACAGTTTTTCAGAAAGTTACAATTGATGCTGTATTTAAAAGTGGTTTGCTATTAAGCTTATAATTGCAGTTCCCGAGGCAGCATGCAGGCCCTTTGGCACAGCTGTGCAGTGGTGGGAAACAGCAGCAAGTCAATTGAATTGGTTTAAAACAATAGGAGATTCTGTACATTTTCCCAAGCAATGGCATATGTGGGGTATGAGTCAAAGGGATTGAGCTGCCAAAAAATCAAAGGCTCAACAGAGCTTTCACCTGTGAGCAGCTGGTTACACACTTTTGGTTTTCCAAATGTGTTTATACATTGAGAGAAACCCACCCAGTGGCTATTATCTTTCAACATCAAGGACAAACATGTCATGGCTAATGCCCTCCAACTGTTAATGCAGTCTGTGCCTATGTTAGAACTTTTGTTCAAAGTCTAAAGGATATTTCATTTAACTCATACACTCTACCTTGTTTGTGTACCCTTAGTACCAAACTTTTCATTTAAGAAGCCACTGGGAATATGCTGAGAGTGTATATGTTTACTCCCTCGGCCCAAACTCACTAATGAGCTTATATAAAGAGTGTTAAATAAACAAATCTTGGAATTGAGAATAAAATTATCAAGAAAGGAAAATATATAAATGTGTCATTAAAATACTGTTTAAGCTAAGAGCATAAACAGATTTTATATATACACACACATACATTTTGTTACAGGTTTAGATATGTACAGTACCCTTAATAGTATTCTTCATGAATATATGTAACAGCATGGTTACTCTTTTCAGATGCAAGTAGGAAGACTGTTCAGAGTTGATATTATGAGAGCTTTCTATAAGTCCTTTCCCCAAATGTAAGTAGAGCTTTCTAAAATGCAAATCTGGTTGTATATTTCCATTACTTTAGTAAGTTTTTCAATGCATATTTATTAAATTTCTAATGCAGGCAACATACTGTTTATGAGGTGAAGAGTACAGTACAGGGTGAATATAAATATGAAAGTTACAGTCTATTAGTTGAATGTTTGAAATACCAAATTCTTTCAATGTTTTACTAGTCTCTACATGATATGGACTCTGTTTACAACTTTTTACATTTTTCTCTTTATTTTCTCCTCCTCACTTCTTTATCTCTGACTCATACCTTCCCAACCCCAAAGTAAAAAGTGCTTTTTGTTACCCTTAACTATTCTCACATGCTCTTTTGACTGAAATGCTACCTTATCTTTTAAATCTGCACATTTATGTGCACAGTATCACTCATTTTTTATCCCGTTCTTTGATACCAGTTCTTCTGGAAGGTCTTTGCTGGTGATCCTAACAGCCATTGGATGTTAACTAAGTGTTCCTCCTCTATTCTCCCATATCACTGTATGCACTGACTTATAATAGCTTTTGTTACAGTATTGTGAACAGTGTTATACAGTCATATTTAATATCATAGCCCAGTGGATTTAGAGCATCTCTTTAAAAAAGAAGCTAAGAGTTTGTCAACTTTGCTTATCCTTTCAAAAAACCAACTCTTAGTTTCATCATTTTTTTTCTATAATTTTTCTAGTCTCTATTTTTGTATCTCTGCTATATTTATTATTTCCTTTCTTCTGTTAACTTTTGGCTTAGTTCTTTTCTATTTTTTTAAGGTGTAAAATTAGATGTTTATTTGTGATTTTTTTTTTCAAATGTAGGCATTTACCACTAAAAACTTTCCTCCTAGTACTGCTTTTGCTGCATCTTATATATTTTAGTATGTTATCTTTTTTAATTTTTGTATCTAAAGATATTTTCTAATTTCACTTTTGATTTCTTTTTTGTCACAGTGGTTTCTCTAGAGTGTGTGGTTTAATTTGTACATATGAGGATACTTCAAAAAGGTTATGGAAAGATTTGTATTATTTTTTAATTCTATTTTTCCATGAGCTTTTTGAAGTACCCTGGTATGTAAATTTTCCAGTTCATGTTTTTTGTTTGTTTGTTTCTTGTTATTGATTCCTAGTTTCACTCCATTGTTGGTAGAAAAGATACTTGGTATGATTTAAATTTGTTAAGAATTGTTTTATGACCTAACGTGATCCCTCCTGGAAAATACTTCATGTGTGCTTGAGAAGTCTTTGTATTTTCTTGTTGTTGGGTGGAATATTCTGTATATATCTTTAAGGTCCATTTGGTCTCTATTTTGTTCAAGTCTTGAATATTCTTTGGTTGTTTTATCAATTTTGAAAATAGGGTCTTAAAATCTCCTACTATTATTATATTTCTCTCTATTTTACCGTTAGTTCTGTCAATGTTTTCTTCATATATATGGATGCTCAGATATTGGATGTATATATGTTTATAATCATTATACCCTCCTGCCAAGTAGATCATTTTATCGTTAAATAATGTCATTATTGGTGTCTTGTGACAGTTTTTGACTTAAGGATTATATTGTTTGATATAAATATGGTCACTCCTACACTCTTTTTGTTGCCATTTTGCATGGAGTATTTTGTTACTATTTCCATGGACTACTTTCGGGTCTTTCATATTTTGCTCCAGTTGTGATGTACCATAAATCCCGTGGCTTTCTTCACTTTTTTTATTTTTTATTTTTCTTTTTACTACTCTGTTGGATCATTTCAAATGACTTCTCTCTGAGTTTGCAGATTTTTTCCTTCTGCTTGACTAAGGTGTTATATCCTTGTAGCAAATTTTCTAATTCAGTTATTTTGTTCTCCAGCCTCAAAATTTCTGATTGTTCTTTTAAAATTTTTCAAACTCTTTTTTTGATATTCTCATTTTATTCATACATTGTTTTCCAAAGCTCATTGAGCATCTTTATGACAGTTATTTTGAATTCTTTGTCAGCAAATTCATACACCTCCATTTTTTTAGGATTGGTTTCTGGAGACAGATTTTGTTCCTTTGACTGGACCATATTTCTCTGTTTCTTTGTGTGCCTTAACAATTTTGTATTGGGATCCATACATTTGAAATAACAGTTGCCTCTCCCATTCTTTCTGGACTGGTTTTATACTGGGAAACACTTTTGCCAATTACCCAGCTAAATGTTCTAACAGCCCCTCAAACCTTTTCTGGGGATATGCCTTCTTTATTCTTGTGCATGTAATTTTGCAAGCAGAGAGTTTTTCTAGTTTCTTTTTCAGGTGATTGTAGTCTCTTGCTCCCTCTGGTGCCTTTCTCTGATTTGCAGGTTCTCTGGCTCTGTCTTCAGCCACTGAGCTGTGTTTTATTCTCTGCAGGCCCCAGATGGCCACGGTATGCTTGTTTTGTCAGTGCTCTCAGCCAGGTCACTCTGAGATTAGTCCCTCTGGCAGCTCTTTTAAAAGCTAGAGTTTTAGACATATATTCCACTCTTTTGTCTCCCAAGGGAGAAACCATGAACTAGTCACTTATTCCATATCTAGTCAGCTGTGATAGTTTTTGTCTGTGGCATAACAAGTACTCAGATGCTATCACTAATTGCTGACCTCTGTGGCCCCAGGCATCCAAGGTATGCTGGTTATCCATCAGTGCTCTGAGTCAGATAAAAAAGAAATCAGTCCCTAGGGCACCAGACTGAGAAACTAGAACAGTCTACTCTTGTCTTTCTTTGCAAGGGAGAACACAATGAGTTGAATTTTTCCTCCAAACCATGAGCTGTGTCAGCGTGGGTGAGGGGCTGGTGCAGTTAAAATAAAATGGCATTTCTTACTCTTTTAATATGCCTGGTTTTGGCTTTGAGCTTGCCTGGGGAACTGCATTTTCCTGACTTCAGGAATTCTCATGAAGGTTTTTTGGACCATATTTTGTTAATTGGATGTTTTGGTGGGAGAAAAAAGTCTGTGGTTTACTATTCTGCTATCTTGCTGATATCTCTCGTGGATTTTGATCATCTTTAGCATAATTGTTCTCTTAGACCCCAGATGCGCACACACAGAAATGGCCATGTGAAGACGCAGCAAGAAAGCAGCAGTCTGCAAGGAGAGAGGTCTAACCAGAAACCAACCATGCTGGCATCTTGATTCTGGACTTCCAGGCTCCAGAACAGTGAGAAAATAAATTTAAGTTGTTTAAGCCACCCTAATCTTTGGTATTTTGCTGTGATAGCCCAAGCCAACTAATACACACAGACACTTTATCAATTTGAAACAGAATATGATTCCATAGCTTTGAACCACCCACAGTTAGCTAATTACAGCCCTGGAGGTTACATTTCTTTAACTGTTTAATAATTGATTAAATCACTTTTACTGTTCCTACAACCACTTTAGTATCATGCTTTATTTTTTCTTTCTTGGGAAGTAAAATTGCATTTCCTCTTATAGATCACTGGCATTATCCTGTCCAGAAAAATAAGTCATGGAAGGACATTAAAATTAAACAATAATATAGGCAAAGAATATTAGTGTTTTAAGACTGAGGGCCATAAATTGCATTAACAACTTCTCTCTACTTAATTACTGCTTTTTAATTAAATAAATACACGTATATATACAAACACACTCATCAATAGGGAAGAAGGAAAGCCAATTGGGCATGTGTGTTTCTGCATATGGGACATTTACATAAACAGAACAAAAATTAAAGCAGAACATATTTTAATTTTAAATCTAAAACATATGCATTGGCACATTTATGTTTATGAAACTGATATGTTTCTCATAAAAATACATCTCAGTCTATAAAGGGACACAAAAATCAACTACATTGTTTACTGATAAATTAAAAAATAAATAAAAATACCAAAATGAATAAAAAAGTAGAATGAGCAGTGTATGTAAGTATTCTCTTACCCAAAATTTTTAAACTGAAGTTTGATGTGTAATTAACTACTTGCCACTAATGAAATTTTATGAGTCCAATATTTATCTTATTTTTGGGAGATAGGGAACAGTTCACATTCTACCTCTACCATATTTGTAGGTTCCCAGGTTATTGGAAACATAATGGAAATAGAAGGAGAATGAAGAAAAACAAGGGCAAAATATATTGGAATTCACATGACAGAAAAGGAGAGGGTCATCTGCTTCTGGACCAATCAAACTTTTTACAAAAAATGGACAGTAAGGGCACAGGGTTTCTAATGATGTCTTTGATGATCTTAGTATTTCATTAAATTAAATAAATTTGAGCCTTAACATTCATAACACAAGGAGATAGCAAGTTGTAGAAAGAGAACTGGATCCATACTTAGTCTTGGATCCACCTTCACACAGATGCATAATTTTGAGTGAGCTGCTTCATCTATACAGGCTAAGATGCCTTCCAGTGTAAAATGAAAAACAAACAAAACAAAAGAAAAAAAATAGGCTCAATGATCTTTAATATAGCACCTTAGGCTCTAATGGCTGATAATGTTACTACTCCCTCACTTTTTTCTTCCATTACGATAACATTTCCTCTCTAAATTTCAGCGTAGAAACTACTGAGTGCACTGAGAAATACATTCTGAAACTACTGGGGTTTCTGTAGAACTTGAACCAGACAGTACAAAATTGACTGCTGAAAAGCTGTACTCTAGCAGTGCAATGTCAAATACATTTTTTAGCACCTCTAATTTTCTCATCTTTGTGCAAAAGCAATTTTATTATTTATGCTTGCAAGAAATTATTTCCATTATATTCACCCAAAGCTTTAAGAAAACCAGTGATTGGCCCCTTAATTAACACTGTAATCTGTAGTCATCTGTAAAAAATAAGGTCATTAGCAGAAAGAAACATGGATAATGAGTTGACTATCCTGAGGACTACAGAAGTAAATTTTGGACATTTCCAATAACATAAACACTGATAAAGGATATAATTTTGCCGTCTCTTCTTTTGTTCTCCATCCTATTGTCTTCTACCCTTACTGAGAAGAAGAATAGAGACAAAAGGAAAAAGGCTTTTGAATTATAAGTTCACCTGTAATTTTTTTCAGGCTCTCACCCTCCATGCAATTTATGCCAATAGTTACTGCCCTCACAGATATATAATAAAGATTAATGAAGTATATTTTAAAGTTATCTTTTCTTTATAATTTTCCCATGTATTAAGCTCTGGACTTGTCTCTGGGGAAGCTATTGCTATAAGCTTTGTCCAGTGGAAGTAATATTATGTTTGGGAATAGGAAGGATTCTGTGCATCTGGAAAATTTTTTACTAGTTAATAACTGACCATGTCCCTTAGGTATGGTAAAATTTACCTCCTTTATTTCCTTTTACAAAGGATGGAACACACACTTTAAAAATGTGATTAAAACAACTTGCATTAACTGTTAATTAACTAAGCTTACCTCAAAGCTTGCATATAGGGTTACCACATCTGAATATAGAATGATGTGGAAAAAATAACTCACTGAGTAAGCAGTAAACTGGAAAGGAACTGACATAAGAGGTGCTCAGTTTCCCTGGGCTCATGTTACAGGACACACCTCTGGGTTATAAGCATTCCCCAAGGTTTCAGGCTCATCCTTTTGGCTCTCCCCTGGAGGAAAGTTACTGTTGCCAGTGAGACCTATTTCCAGCACCAGCATGAAGAGAATGAGACCACAAGGAGCTGACTTATGCAAATTTGGTGGATGGGCATGCTCAGTAGAGAAGGGTTATATAACCCTGGTAGCTAAATGACCTTCCCCTGGAGGTGCTAGAGAGCACAGAATATTTTTGAGTATGCCTGGTGGATGTGACAGGATTTGACCAATGAACATGCTCCAAGAAAAGAACAACTGAGCATGTGCAAAACTAATGTTACATACCTGGAACAACCCCCTTCATTGAATATTCATTTGGCAGCAAAACTATAAAAGCCAAATCCTAGCAAAAGGCTGGGTTGTTGCTCACTTTCCTGGAGGCAACTGGCACTTTGCTGGCTGAGGTGTGTGTACTTTACTTTGTATCAAAGTTACTTCCAGCAGGTGGCTGCTTATTCTCTTGAGTCATCCTGCACACTGTACTTAGCTTTAAGTATGAAATTCTTGCTTTCATGTTAAACTTGGTGTGGGCCCTGCTCAGTCTCTGGAGCTATGCTGCACTCTCTCTGTGGAACCTGTATTTCTTATCTGTTATATTAAACTTGTTCTCACTTTCTACTGTGACTCTGCCCTTGAATTCTTTCCTGTGGCGGAGTCAAGAACCTGGTAAGAGGACAGTGTAGTTTGAGGCCGACTATTGGTATCCCTCAACCCTACCTCTGGCATCAGAACCAGATATTCTGGATTCTGAGAGATGACTTGTTAGCTGTGTTTCCATATCTAAGTCACTTGGTGTCTCTGGGTCTTACCTCTGAAATGGGAATCTGATATTTCTTTACCAGACTAAAGAATGGATTATACTGGATGCTCTTTTGAGGACTCAGGTTGTTCTGAGACTCAGGATTCTCCTACTAAAAGTGATTTAATGTATCAAGACTATGTGGTCTGAATATTTGTATCCTCTCAGAATTTGTATGTTTAGTCCGAACCTTCAAGGTATTAGGATGTGAGGCATTTGGGAGGTGATTAGGTCATGAGGGTGTATCCTCATGAATGGATTAGTGTTTTTATAAAAGATGACTGAGGGGAGTGTCTTTGTGCCTTCTGCCATATGAGAATGGAGCGAAAAGACTGCTGTCCATGAACCAGTAAGCTGGCCCTCACCAGACACCTAATCTACTGGTATCTTGATCTTGGACTTCTCAACTTCCAGAATAGTGAAGAATAAATTTCCATTGTTTATAAACTCCCCAATTTATAGTAATTTGTTATATCAGCCCAAAAGGCCTAAGGTATGTGGTTTTTCAGATGTCACATTGAGATGCATTTACTTTCACCTATTGAGAACATCCCCTGGATTGCTAATTCATTCATTCAACAATGAATGAATATTCACTCAGCACATATGTTCTGCTGCTTCTCTTTTTTTTTTTTTTTTTTTTTTTTTTTTTTTTTAATTTTATTTTGTCGATATACATTGTAGCTGATTATTGCTTCCCATCACCAAAACCTCCCTCCCTTCTCCCTCCCCCCCTCCCCCCCGACAATGTCCTTTCTGTTTGCTTGTTGTATCAACTTCAAATAATTGTGGTTGTTATATCTTCTTCCCCCCCCCCCCCGGTTTGTGTGTGTGTGTGTATGTATGTGTGTGAATTTATATATTAATTTTTAGCTCCCTCCAATAAGTGAGAACATGTGGTATTTCTCTTTCTGTGCCTGACTTGTTTCACTTAATATAATTCTCTCGAGGTCCATCCATGTTGTTGCAAATGGCAGTATTTCATTCGTTTTTATAGCTGAGTAGTATTCCATTGTGTAGATGTACCACATTTTCCGTATCCACTCATCTGATGATGGGCATTTGGGCTGGTTCCAACTCTTGGCTATTGTAAAGAGTGCTGCGATGAACATTGGGGAACAGGTATACCTTCGACTTGATGATTTCCATTCCTCTGGGTATATTCCCAACAGTGGGATGGCTGGGTCGTATGGTAGATCTATTTGCAATTGTTTAAGGAACCTCCATACCATTTTCCATAGAGGCTGCACCATTTTGCAGTCCCACCAACAATGTATGAGAGTTCCTTTTTCTCCGCAGCCTCGCCAGCATTTATCGTTCAGAGTCTTTTGGATTTTAGCCATCCTAACTGGGGTTAGATGGTATCTCAATGTGGTTTTGATTTGCATTTCCCGGATGCTGAGTGATGTTGAGCATTTTTTCATATGTCTGTTGGCCATTTGGATATCTTCCTTAGAGAAATGCCTACTTAGCTCTTTTGCCCATTTTTTAATTGGGTTGCTTGTTTTCTTCTTGTAAAGTTGTTTGAGTTCCTTATATATTCTGGATATTAATCCTTTGTCAGATGTATATTTTGCAAATATTTTCTCCCACTCTGTTGGTTGTCTTTTAACTCTTTTAATTGTTTCTTTTGCTGTGCAGAAGCTTTTTAGTTTGATATAATCCCATTTGTTTATTTTTCCTTTGGTTGCCCGTGCTTTTGGGGTCGTATTCATGAAGTCTGTGCCCAGTCCTATTTCCTGAAGTGTTTCTCCTATGTTTTCTTTAAGAAGTTTTATTGTCTCAGGGTGTATATTTAAATCCTTAATCCATTTTGAGTTGATTTTAGTATACGGTGAGAGGTATGGATCTAGTTTCATTCTCCTGCATATCGATATCCAGTTATCCCAGCACCACTTGCTGAAGAGGCAGTCCCTTCGCCACTGAATAGGCTTGGTGCCTTTGTCAAAGATCAGATGGCAGTAAGTGTGTGGGTTGATTTCTGGATTCTCTATTCTATTCCATTGGTCAGTGTGTCTGTTTTTATGCCAGTACCATACTGTTTTGGTTATTATAGCTTTGTAGTATAGCTTAAAGTCAGGTAGTGTTATGCCTCCAGCTTTATTTTTTTTGCTGAGCATTGCTTTGGCTATTCGTGGTCTTTTATTGTTCCATATAAATGTCTGAATAGTTTTTTCCATTTCTGAGAAAAATGTCTTTGGAATTTTGATGGGGATTGCATTGAATTTGTATATCACTTTGGGTAGTATGGACATTTTCACTATGCTTCTCTTTTATATTAGGCTACTGTTCGAAGATGGACCAAGGACAGATTATCCATGTAAGGGAAAGGTATATTGAAGCTGAACAATGAAATAGGCCATTCCATGTGATAAAGCAAAGAACTTTATTTCTGGGTAACTTACTTACATAGTAATAGGTCAGGTGGGTGGAGACTCAAAGACATATGCTAAGCTTCTCCCTGCACTATCTCAAGGCTAAGCTAAGATTTATTTAGGCAGTTCATAAGCAAGCTTAATCTAATTAATTCCAAATGTTGATGCAGGTCGCCAGGCCAGCTTATCTTCACACTGATACTTAATCTTTCCTTCTTCATAGTCAGCAGGTTCTCTTTATCTGTTGTTCTAACAACCTTTACTGTATAACTTTATGGGAAAGGCCTAAGATGGAATCAGTTTTGCTTACAGTCCCACAGCTACCTTTTCATTTCTTGAATTCCTCTGTCCCTCATGATCCATATCACAAGATTTGTATTTAAGGTTTGAAATAGACTTGACTACATTTGAGTTTCTCCATGATTGTAATGAATTTATTTTGAATTCTCCCAACTACCATATATATGGCAAAAACTACTGGGTTCCTCTTAATATTGAATCCCTGCTTCTTTTCTGAGTTAAAAGAAAAAAAAAAAAAAAGCTGGGTACCTTGCAACCACACTAAAAGAATATATTTCTCGAATCTCTGCAGTGTGCTGGCCATTGAGATGCAAATAGAAATACTTCATAACCATTACCATGTAGTTTCTAAAGGGGGAAGAGGAAGTTGTTAAAAATAACTGGTATTTCTGTCCTGAGCAAAAGCATGAGTGATAAATGGGAAAAGAAAGAAAAAGGAATAGGTTCAGGGTAAAAGATCAAGTTAACTTTTGACATATTAAAATAAAGATTTCTCAGAAGTTTCAAAATCAAGAGATTATTCCAGTTTATAAGTTAATAGAGGTTTGGGCTAGAAGTAAATGTTTGTAAATTATCATATGTAGATGAGATTCAAAATCTTATGTACAAAACATCTTTGCCATCTTTTCCAGGTTTTTCACTAGTAATGTTTTCTAGAAGAAAAAAAATTAGGTAAAATAAGAATAAATATTGTAGCAATATATTTTTTTCAGAAATTTTATAATAATTTCCACTATTGTATAGTAATTATTACTATGGTAAAGTAATTTCCACACTTTTGAAAGATTATCCATTTTGATAACTGAGAAATAATATTTCATTGTTTTGATTTACATTTATTTGAAATGATTTTTTTTTTTTTACTTATGACTGATGCTCAAATTATCATAAAATGCAAACAGAGAAAAACATTTTTAAACAAAATTTCAAATATTTTACCTAATGCTTCATTCTTAGGAAGCTACTGGAGAACACACCCCATAGTAATAAGAAAGCAAATCGGAAGAGGAGAAAAATTGGAGTGTAAAATATGGGTTTCAACAAAGGAGAGTTGAATAATATGTTTGAATGGATAAACAGAAGATGTTCAGCACAATGTCCATAGTAGTTGTGCCTCCTCTGCCATCACACTTTCACTGTGAAAAGCAGTTTGGACTCACAATGAAAAGAGATGGAGAAAATATTGAGTTGATTGTGAAAATCCCTTGATAAATGAGATTAATCTGAACTGACAAGGTAATTTTTTATGTTTGATAGAATGAAAAGTTATGGTAGAAACATAATGAAGTTATAGAAATAAAGTTGTACTTTTTTACATCCATATTTATTGTCTAGAAATATAAATATCAGGTCCTGTATTAGTGTTCTCCAGAGAAATAAAACCAATTATATATATTTAGATTTATTATAAGGAATTAGCTCACAAGATTATGGAGGCTGGGAAATTGGAAATCTGAAATGTGAGCCTAACCTACAGGCTTGAAACCCAGAAGAGCTGATGGTTCAGTTCTAGTTTGATGATGGCAGGCAGAGACCCAGGCAAGCCAATGTGCAGATGAAGCCTAGAGGCAGTCGGAGAGGCTTGTGTTTGTGTTGTATTCAGGCTTTCAACTGCTTGGATGAGGCCCACCTAAATAATGGTGGGCAATCTGCTTACTCAAAGATCACCAATTTAAATGTTAATTTCATCTAAAAAATACCCCCCAAGTTGACATCTAAAATTAACAATCACACTTTTTCCAAATAATTGCATGGAATATTTTAAGTGCCAAAATATGGATGATGCTAAAGCTGATTCTTGAAAGATGAATAAATTCTTGTTAGACAGACAAAATGTGTGCATATATCTGGGGCAAGATAATGACTAGAGTGAAACAAATTTCTAGGCAGAGGGACAAGCATCGATCCTTCCGTCTTCTCAGTTTGTGTTAGAAGCTGCTTGTTAATGGCAGTAAGACTCCTATTTAACACCTCTATTCTAAGTGTTCAAGGTAGTCATTGCAGGACTACGCTTTTATCCTGGAATGAGACAAATCCAATTTGTAGTCACCAGACATGAAGGTCTATATACAAAAGTGACTATTCATATGTGGTGAATAAGAGGTACTTGTCCCATCTTTTATTATCATGGAATTAATCTCTCCAGATTTGCTACATTGTAGTTTCAAATCCTAAAAGTGTACTCGATAATGTGTAAAATGTCATTGTGCTTATAATTCACCAACTTACATTTAGTTGCGATTGGAGATGAGGCCTACTGGAAGTATGTTATCATTTTAGTAGATTTCTCTTTGCTTCCTTGGATGTAACTTCCTTTGAAATCAAACACTTGTGGAAACGTTGGTTATTTGAATGACATGAGAGTGAGGAACTTTTTTTGAGAGGTTCTTTCCATTTTCATATTTCTCTCATTTTTGCACAAAATACTTTAATTTTTCTTCAGGGGAGAAAACCTTATAAAGTGAACAAGACAAGCATTGAAACTTCAAACCTCTTATACATGTTTTCAATGATTTTATAGAATTCTTGATGCAGAATAGTGTTTAAGAAAAAAAAATGATAAGTAAATAAAACAAGAGAGAGAATTCTGCATCCCAGAATACCACCCAGAGGTGTCACCTTGCCATGATATAAAATAACCTATTAAGTCACATTTTGTAAAATAGAATTGAGCCACCATAAATAGAAAATCTTATGTGGTACCTGTCTCTTCACCCTAGGTAATTTAGTCCAGCGAATTCCAGTCCACGCAGGACTGTAAATTTCCTGGAGCTGAGATTTCCTGACCACATGCTCAAAAGTATTTATCGTGACCAGTTTCACTTTTCTCTCTTTTAGTCCCTCCCACTTTCTAGTCTCATGTAAAGTTTCACAGTAAACATAGCCAAAAGGTCATGCTCTGAGGAAGTGAGACCTATGATAAAGATGTGGAGGCCTCCTCCTGTATACCCTCCAACACACAAACACACACATACAATGCCACTAACAGGGCTGAGCTCCACTAGCAAATAGGAGGTGAGAGGCCTTCAAACATGATGCTCCCCCTGCCTGGCACACTCTTCTCATTCTTCACTCGAGTGGTTCCTTTTTATCTTTCCAGTCTCAACAGAAGGCTTTCAAAAAGGATTTCCTAAACTATTTTTATAGCACGTATGTGATGGTTAATTTTATGTGTCAAGTTGACTGGACCATGTGGTGTCCAGATATTTGGTTAAATACTATTCTGGATGTGGTTGTGAGGGTGTTTCTTGATGAGATTAGCATTTGAGTCAGTAGACTGAGTAAAGCAGATTGCTGTCCCCAATGTGGGTGGGCCTCATACATCCATTCTGTTGGAGGCTTGAATAGAACAAAAGGTGGGATAAGGGAGAATTCACTCTCTCTTCCTGATTGTTTCTGAGCTGGGACTTCATCTTCTCCCACACTCAGAAGGGAACTACACCACCACAGGTTCACTGTCCTGGGTCTACAGCTTGAAGAGGGTAGATTGTGGGATTTCTCAGCCTCTATAATTGTGTGAGGAAATTTTCTGTAATAGCTCTCTCCATCTATGGAGATTATATGTATAAATTTCGTATTGGTTCTTTTTCTCTGAAGAAAAGATGTTACTTTTCTCTAATATTCTTTTGAACCCTATGAATTAAATTATTACACATTTATAGAGAGGCCTGCATTACTCTTTCAGAAATGGTGGGTTTCAACTGCAGAAATTAAGGCATTTTAGTAAAATATGATCTGCCTAAATTGCAATTATGTAGTTCTTCTTTCAGCTATGTCCTATAGATTTGTCATTCATTTTGTGCTGCCAACATTTACTTTGCCTAAAGGAATAAATATAAGGAAACACACTGCCTTTGTTTTATGTCTCTGAAACAATTAATTTGTGAGTATGACTAAGGTTATCTTTCTGAATTAACGTTCAGTAAAATTTACAGGTGAACTGTACTCCAAAAATACATTCAAACCGGTGGACTGTACTCCAAAAAAATGCATTAAAACCATACTCCAAAAAGACATTTAAAGTATATTCTATCTGATAACCAACTTTCCTTACTCTTTAATACATGTATAATTGGAGTGGAGCAAGAGTACATGTATATGAAACCATCTATATCTATAATTTTTCTATGCATATAATAGAATTAACTTTACATAGAGTTCTTCTGTCTCTGCTTTTCTAGGTCATCCAGAGGCACTTGGTCAGTCTTTGATAGAGAATGATCTTAACCATAAGTTAGCTTCTTAGAGTACTCTGATATTCCTATTGAAGCATTCTTGTAAACAACCCTGACATACTTTTCAACTCTCCTCCTGACAGAATTTGAAATTATGCTGTAAATAATTCATTATTTGTAGTAAAACAAATGTGTAGTAGGCAGAATAATGGCCTCCCAATAATGTTCATGGTCTAATGCCAAGAACCTGTGAATATGTTACCTTACATGGCAAAAGGGACTGTTCACATGTAATTAAATTAAGGATCTTGAAATGAGATATTACTCAGGATTATTCAGGTGGGTCCAATGCAATTGCAAAGGTTCTTACAAGAGAAGCACAGGAGGGTCACAGTCAGAGAGATGTGAGGATGGAAGCAGAGGTCAGAGATTTGAAGATGCTTTGCTGCTGGCTTTGCCCATGGAACATGGGATCAATAGCCAAGAAATGCAGGCAGCCTCCAGAAGATGGAAGAAGAAAGGAAACATTCTGCCCGAGAGCCTCACAAGGAACGCAGCCTTGCTAACACCTTGATTTTAGCTCATTGAAAACCCATTTTGGACTTCTGATCTCCATAATGGTAAGGGAATAAATTTGTGTTGTTTTAAGCCACAAAATTTGTGGTAATTTGTTACGGTAGAATCTTAGTTTATTTGGGATACCATATCAAAATACTATAAACTAGGTAGTTTATAAACATCAGAAATTTATTTCTTACAGTTCTGGAAGATGGGAAGTCCAAGATCAAGGTGCCAACAGATTCAGTGTCTGATGAGGGCCTATTTTCTTGTTCATAGATGGTACCTTCTCACTGTATCTTCACATGGTGGAAGCGGTAAGAAAGCTTCTGAGATCTTTTTTATAAAAGCACTAAAAAAGGCAGTAATAAACAGTACTCTATCCTATCCACATAACTTACCCCCAAAAGGCCCATTTCCTAATACCATCATATTGGTGATTAAGTTTCAACCTTTGAATTTTGGGGGGGCCACAAACATTCAGACCATAGCAAGCAGCAACAGGAATCTAATCCAGTCACTCTGAAAGTGATGATACCTGAATTATGAGCTATTAACACTTTTCTTTATTTCACCCAATCACTTCCCATCAAAATACCTAGTAGAGAAATGGACACTGCAAGAGTGAGAAAATTTTAATTAACTGTACAATAAATATTTTCTGAGCAAAAATTAAGTTACAAGCACTTGTAGATACTGGAAATAAATGAAGGTAAACAATATTAAACCCAAATCATAGGGTCCTGCTCAAGCGAAAGGGCTGGAGAATGTAATTCGTTATAGGTTTCTGAGTACACCAGCATTTGGGAGAGTAATGGGATTAGATTTATGTTTTCCACACGGGGCGATTTGTGAAAAGGCTCAGAAGAGGTTATCTTTAGAAATATCTGCAATTCAAATAACAACTTTCAAGGGTTTCAGTGACAGCTGGCCCTCATTCACCATTCTAGGAAGAAATGAATCTGTTCCAGTTCTTCTCACACAAAATTATTCTGAGGATTGGCTGTGATTTACAGTTTTCCTCTTTGTGAGCATTGGTGAAGTTTCCCTTTAGTTTTGGGACAGATTATACCAAAGTATCCAGATAATTTAGTCAAACTATTGTACAGCATGATAATTATAGTTAGTGATCATGTAGTTAGTGATTATATTCTTGAAAAATGCAGAGTCGATGTTAAATGTTCTCACCACAGAAATAACCATGTGAGGCAATTCATTTGTTAATTAACTAGACTTAACCTTTCCACAATGTGTATATGTTCCAAAACATTATAAATACATACAAATTTGCCAATTTATTTTTTTTCTTCCAAATTTTATTTTATTTTGTCAATATACAATGTGGTTGATTATTGTGGCCAGTTACCGAAGCCTTCCTCCTTCCTTCCTCTCCCCTCTCCCTCTCAACAATGTCCTTTCTGTATGCTTGTCATATCAACTTCAAGGAATTATAATTGTTGTGTCTTCTTCCTTCCCCCCATTTTTTTTTGTGTGTGTATTTATTGATTTATTTTTAGCTCCCACAAATTAGTGAGAACATGTGATATTTCTCTTTCTGTGCCTGACTTGTTTCACTTAATATAATTCTCTCTAGATCCATCCCTGTCTTTGCAAATGGCAGTATTTCATTCTTTTTTATAGCTGAGTAGTATTCCATTGTGTATATATATATCACATTTTCCATATCCACACATCTGATGATGGACATTTGGGCTGGTTCCAGCTCTTAGCTATTGTAAAGTGTTCTGTGATGAACACTGGGGAAACAGGTATACCTTCAACTTGATGATTTCCATTCCTCTGGGTATATTCCCAGCAGTGGGATAGCTGGGTCATATGGTAGATCTATCTGCAATTGTTTGGGAAACCTCCATACCATTTTCCATAGAGGCTACACCATTTTGCAGTCCCACCAACAGTGTATGAGAGTTCCTGTTTCTCCGCAACCTCGCCAGCATTTATCGTTCACAGTCTTTTGGATATTAGCCATCCTAACTGGGATGAGATGGTATCTCAGTGTGGTTTTGATTTGCATTTCCCAAATGCTGAGTGATGTTGAGCATTTTTTCATATGTCTGTTGGCCATTCGTATATCTTCCTTTGAGAAATGCCTATTTAGCTCTTTTGCCCATTTTTTAATTGGGCTGCTTGTTTTTTTCTTGTAAAGTTGTTTGAGTTCCTTGTACATTCTGGATATTAATCCTTTGTCAGATGTATATTTTGCAAATATTTTCTCCCAATTTAAAAATAATAAAAAGGCATGTGCAGTCGTGGTGCCTACAGTTGGCACACATTTATTCTGTGTCCAATACTGGGAAAGAGGTAAGGAGAAAAAAAAACAAAACAAAACAACTATTTTGAATAACTAGCAAACTGGTGAAATACTTCCTGTATACAGATCACATCAAGATCATGCTAACTTTTAAGATAAGTAATCATTTATAAAATCTTCAGTGGTCTGTCATTGCTGTGTAAATGTGTGCCCTTAGAATATATCTGTTTTTTCAAGGTGTCTCCAAAATTACTCATATGCTGTTTGCAATAGTGCCTGATTTTAAAATGGCATACATCAACATTTAAAAGATACACTTTTCTCTATATTCTTTGACCCTCCCAAAATTTTCATAGAAGTAATGAAAATAATTGCAATCTCTTAAACTTTTCATCAGGGTAAACTTCAAACATATAAAATAGTTGTTTATCTGCCTTTAACAATTATCAACTCAGGGCCAATCTCATTTCATCTGTACCTCTTTTCTGGATTATTTTCAGGCAAATCTCAGGCATCTTTTAACTTAATTTATAATAATGTATGTAGATATCTCTAAGAGATAAGAATGTTTAAAATAAACATAGAAATAATATCCTTATAACATCTGAAAAAGAAAAAGTTGCTTAATTTCAGGTAACTTGTTTATAGAGCTCTAAGAATCTGTATATTATGTGTAAGTGCTTAACATATTACCCTATCTTCTATATTTCTGGAAAAAAAAGAAATTACATTTAAAGATTCAGGTCCATTTTTTGGCAAGAATATTTCTTAGGTAATGTGCATTTCTATAAAGAAACACATAATATCTAGTTGTCTCTGTGGTGTTAGAAGTCACTAACAATCTTCTCTAGGAGCCATTATATTGCTGGAAATTGGGCAGTGACGATATTCTATTTCTATTGTTTCCTTATTAAGAATTAGTTAACATAATTTTATTAAAAAACATTTTCCTGTCAATTACTCATTTGTACTAAGGTACAGTTTTTAAACTGAGAAGTAAACTTTTGATTCTTTCTCCTTATTACTCAGTTTTTAATTCAATGAGTTTGTTACCTCTCATTCTGTAATAGTGACCATTATTTTTTATTTGTTTGGTTTGGGTTCATTTGGTTGGTTGGTTGTTTGGTTGGTTTTGGCTTTGCTTTGATATCACTACAGACTCATAGATTTAAATATGTTTGATGAGTTTCAATCTGTTGCAGTTATTCTTATTGATGATCTAATTGTCACAACTCTGCACAGAATGAGGCTCTCAGATTGATCTCTAGGACTTTTTGACGTAATCCTAATTATCTCATATTATTTTTGCTATCTGTTTTTATAATATGTTCTAGGAAAATGTATAAGATGTTCTAAGAACAGGTTCTGTTTTCCTAATTTTTTACATTAAGAATTGTTAGAAGATATATTTTTAATTATCAATAAAATTTAACTTTTTTTCATACTAAATAGCCCATTTTGTAATCCATCACAATTTATTAGCCAACTTTATATACTTATATTTATTTATATTACTAATGTTTTTTAATAATTTTGTTGATCTTTGTTATTATATCCCATGATTCTCTCTAAATTTTTACTATTATGAATAAAGCATATAATTCCTTGCTTAAATATGAAATTATGATAAAATAAAGAAGAAAAAAGGAAAATAAGCTTTTTGAAAAAAAAATTCAAAAGAGGTATCCAACATTGAACACACTGTTGTTTCTGACCATTTGGGGTGACATAATCACATAAGAGGTAAAGCCAAAGAATAGGATGTAAGATCAGCTAAGCCATCCAGAGAACAAGAATATGTAGAATTGAGAGATTACAATAGGAGAGTGTTTCAACTCAGCTAAAAGGAAGAGAAAGAGCACTGAGTACAGCAGAGCCTGTGTTAGCTGGTTGCATTCTTGATACTGCAGCAAAAGCAAATGAGTGGTTTCCTAGAAAACAGGCTTCACAAGTCCAAAAGCCACAACCTGCTATTTTGCCTCAAATCGCTGTAAAAGGAAAACCCCAGGTAAAGCTGTTGGGACCTAACTTGTTTCTGGACTTTACAATTAGTTTATACCTGTCAGATGCAATAAAATGTGAGTGGAAATTTGAGTTGGAGAGGAGGGTGATTTCCTTATAGTCAAAAAGTCAGAGAAAATAGTATTCCTTTTTCGTATTCAAAAATGTAATATAGTAAGAGAATTTTTTTTCTTTGGGTTTCAGTTTTGATTGGGGCCCAAAAGCTACAAACAAATTTTCATGTGATCTAACGAGAATGTCTGACCATGCAAATAGTACAAAAGAATGCAAAATGCAAAATGACCATGCGAAATGAAAAGGAATACAAAATAGAGTATGCAAAACAGTTTATATTACATCCTCAGACAAGTAAAATAGTTGAACAGGATTGAGGGGGGAGTCTTTGGGTCCCTCCATACCTCCCCCATATCCAAGCCATGAAAAGCAGCTTTAAAAGAGCTATCTGAAGAACCTGACATGTGTCCTCTGGCTGAGAGGGGAATCAAAAGAGGTCGGTGTGTTTTGCATTGCCTGTCTCAGGGAACAGGGCAGAGAGGGGATGAGAAGAACACACAGAAAACACCAATGCTGGAATACAAAGTCATAGACTTATTACAGGTGCCCCAAGTTTGGCCGCCCTCTCACTGGAGATAAAGGACTTAGAGAGTCTAATGTTGATACAGGGTTTGCAAGCTTTATTATCATGCCTGGGAGACAGTCAGACTAGAAACTGTCTCAGAGACTTGAGAGCATCAGCAAGTGTTTTTTAAAAGGAAGAGTGTGGGAAATAAAAGGGGGGGCTAGTCCCATCAGAGAGCTACTTTGTGAAATTTTGCAGGTTCTGGGTTTTTTTTTTTTTTTTTTTCAGGGTCAGTACTGTTAACCCTCTAATCCAGTTCTGTAGTTCTTTCTTTCATCCTCGGAATGTGGATTTTAACCAGCTCCCACAAGCTCTATGCCATCTTGTTCCCTGGGCAGCTGTAATTCTAAAGGAAAAGTGGTTAGTTTGCCAAATTCCTGATTAGCTCTCATTACTTTGTCCTTCCTGAGTGTTTTCCTGTGAGCTATGCTGTGAGCCAAGGTGACAAAAAAACTTCTTTATGGTTAGCATTCTGCTTAAAGTTGTATTCTACAAAATGGCTCTTCTAAGGTTAACTGTTGATGACCATTTGCTGTGGTGGGCTCTTACAGTCTAATAATCCCTTTTCACCCTTCACCTCTTCTCCATCACTCTGATTCAACCCTAAAGGAGCCAGAGGCAAGACAGGAATTAGCAACAGAGATGAAGAAGTGTAGGCAGAAATATTATGCAACTGAGCAGCTCCTCCATTTTCATCTTTTCCATATCAGGTTTATGAGCCATATTCAATCGTGAGTATTAAATTAATAGAGTATTGAAACTTTATTAGTATACAAAACTAGGCTTTTTAAAATGACAAAGAAAAATGGAATGATTGCTCATTTCTGACAGCATGATTGATAATTCATGGTTTGTGCTAGTATAGCAGTGTTAGTTGTTTAAAAAATGAACTTTTCCATATGTGTTGAAAGTACCCTAGCCACAGCAGGAAATTTCTTGAGACACCCTTGGCCCCAACCACTATATAGCAACTACTGTTTTAATGCCTGGCATAGCAGGGGGTCTCCAAAATTACAGTTCATGTTGGTTCTGACTAGCTAGTGCACATCTTGAACATGTTACAAAATATTTGAATATTATTCATACCAGAAAAATGGCCAGAAAAGCTGTGGGATTGCCTGATACAACAGTGAGCAAAATATTTATTTCACTGATTGCTTGACAACAAATCCAGCTCATTTTTAAAAAATAGTTTTAGTAGGAAAAAATGCCCATTATTGCTTTACATTGTATCATCTTTTTTCAGGCATTATATAAGATATATTTTTAGAACAGTTCTCTGATGTAAGCATTATCAAACCCATTTTATAGGTGAGAAAAACTGAGGCTCAGAAAAATCAATTTATCCTATTTAACAAAACTAGTAAGCAGAAGAGCTTGATTCTTAAACACTAGTGTGCTTCTAAAGTCCATTCTTTAACTTTGTGTATATTGCCTCTGATTCAGTAACCTGTTCTTTCTCTTTCATCCTTCTTACTTGTACACAGTGAAGTTTTTTTCTTTAGTTAGCTTTCATTTAACTAATTGGAGCTGTGAATAAAGTTTTGAGTTTTTTCCCCTCTCAACATTACTTTTAAGTGGATATGTATTTGAAAGGAGTCTGGGAAAATCTGATGTGAAAGGCAGGAGGTAAAACATTCTTCTTTTTAATTTTGTTTTTGTGTTTTTTCAGAGCGAACTTCTGGAGGAGTGGTTTTATTTTATCTTCATAGTAACCTTTATCTTCATAGTAACCTCTTTGCAGAAAATAACAAAATTGAGACTATTTTGTGAGGCTTAGCAAACCTCAGTATAAAGTATGCGTCATAGAGTAGACATAAAATATACGCAATCAGTATAGTTAATTCTTGATTCTGCTGAGATAATGGGCCTTAAATTCGTATTTTCAAATATTTCCCATTGCACAGAATGTTAAAAATATTTTCTTGTCTGTTACCATCTGCTAAAAATAATTCAGTTAAAATTACATTTCTTACTGTAGATTCACAGAGAAAATATATTTTAAAAAAATAAATGAATAAACAAGCAATCACTGGCTACAATAAATGTACCAAATATTTCACTTGTTTATTCTAAATATAAAATCCTATTATTTGAAGATCAAAAAGCACATTTGGAAGGTACGAATACCAAGTACAAGGCTGGGCAGTTGAAAATTAAAGCCATATCCAATGCCCAGTATGGCATTTTAGATGTTAAATGGAATACAATTCATTTCAGATTAGATGGCCATTGTCCATCCAGATTACTGTATGATCTGCAATTTATATTGAGATGAAACAGAAAGAATTTTTTTCTGCCTCAGCTTCTTGGCTTTTAACACAATGTTTCACAGATGTCTGACCTTTGGGTTTTAATGTGATAATGTGGCTTCCTCTGACCAAAAGATGTAAAAGCTGATTTCAGAACAGAAGTTGTTTTTCAGAGTAGAATAATCCCAAATTGTCTACAAAAAAGATATCATGTATTATTTAAAATGACTAGATATATCAAAGATTGTTTTTCTCAGAGGTATTTTAAGAATGGGAGGTAAATAAATGACAGTATATTAGAGTAGTAAATATATATATATTTTTTAATTAGCCACTTGAGAAAATTTTTAAATTCTTTTTGGGAGGTGTATTCATTCTTCGCCATAGTTGCCACTTTTTCTTGACATTTGATTGTGTACATCACTGTTGTCACATGGGTTCGTGGCTTTTTTTTTTATCATTTGTATTAGCATCATTTATCTGCACATTAAATTGTTACTAGTTATTGTGTTCACACTCTCATGTGTATCATCTAACTGTCTACAGATGGTCCCTGACTTAGGATGGTTGGACTTAATGATTTTTTAACTTTACCATGATTTAAAAGTGATAGGCATTTCAGTAGAAACCGTACTTCAAATTTTGATTTTTGTTCTTTTCTCATGCAGTATGACACTCTTTCACGATTCTGGCCACAAGCCATTCTGTTTCTCACTTTCTGTACAGTGGTCAATATATTACATGAGATATTCAACACTTTCACCAAATAGGCTTTATGTCAGATGATTTTGCCCAGCTGCAGGCTAATGTAAGTATTCTGAGCACGTTTAAGGTAGCTAGGCTGAGCTTTGATGTTTGGTAGGTTAGCTATATTAAATGAATTTTCAACATGCAATATTTTCCATTAAAGATTGATTTATTGGTATCATAAGTCAAGGAGTATCTGCACTTCAGGTTACATGTTCAGCTTTATTGAACAGGAAGCTAACCTTTGCCTCATAGATTTCCAAATTGATAATAATAAGAATGTGGACAAAGCCATTTCTATTAATTTGACAACTGCTTCTCAATTGGAACTCATAGCCTCATATATGAGTTAGGGGTTTATTTGAACAATTGTGCTATTACTTTTTGAGTGTGTATCAATTATCTATTCTTCTACATAATTACTTTTTTGAATGTTCTGATGTTAGACAGGAGTTTTAAGTCTTTTACAGTGGTTCTACCACTGTTTAATCATCATTTCTCCATAAATCAAAATTCTGCCCTTGATATTTGTGTTTGCTACCACTATTTAATGGGAAGTTTCATCTAATCTCATTGTTGGTATTCTTTTAATCCCTTTCTTATCTGTTTAGATATAATTTACCTTGAAACCAAACAATGTTTCTTTGCCTATAGAGGCCACTTCTTTTTCTTTTCACACAGTAGTGATTATAAAACTCAAAAGCTAACCATCAGCAAAGGGTGGGCAGATAATACAGTTTTTCATTTTTCCTGCAAACAGATAAGATGTTCCCAGTTGACTTCTCCTGGAAGCCCGGACCTGCCAGTTCTCGAAGTCACTTGACTCAGCAGTTATTTCCCAACATCTCCCCGTGACCTTGAATTGACTGCCTCCTGTGTGCGTCCACCTCTGTCTTCTCCATTTCTCACTGAGCTTCAGGCTCTTTCTTCCTGTCTGACATTTTAATGCTGCACTTCCCTGCTCCTGTACTACCTGAATAGCTTTGATCCACAAGATGCTCCAACACTTCTGCTTGCATAAAATTCAATCATTGTTTATGTCAACTTGTATGTTGTTCCCACCCAGCCTTACTCTTGATAACTACGGCTTTAGAACCCAGTTGATTTCTGGTACCAGCCATTCTGTTTGTTTCTCACAGATCTTCTTGACTAGTGTTTGTCCAGAATTTACTTAAACATACAAATGAAAAGTCTTCTTCCTTTTCAGTATCTTCCTCTTTTATATTCCTCAACCAAACTCATGTCTATATTTTCACTTAAGCATTTCTTATCCTTAATTTTCTCTAATAAATTATCATCATTTTTCTCTACCAACTGACAGAGCATCACCATTTCTCATCACCGTTCATCTGTCCTGTGACACTTCATCTCCATACTTCGAGTTGGTTCACATAATAACTACATACTAAGTGTAGCTTACATTCCAACTATTTTATCTCCATTGCCTTAATGTTGACTGTGTTTCACATTTCTCTCTGATCTTAGTTTGTTTTTGTGTGTGGACACAGCAGATTTCCTTAGCCCAGTTTTCCTCTTCTCAGGTAGACTTTATACTTTTATTCTTCTCTAAGTTTTTTTTTTTTTTCCCCAGATTTTATAACAATTATGGCTTTTTAAATATGAAATTCTATTAGCAGTTGTTTTATAACCCATACTTTTTATACAGATGGCAATTATCACTATATATCTTCAGAATACCATGCAGGCACTTCTCTTCTAAACTCAAAACACTTTGTAAAACCATGTCATGTGCAGGGAATGAAGACGCAAATGATCTGGATGCCGCCTGCAGGAAGTTTATCGTACATTAGGATTAAAGGAGAATAAACAGACTATATTTGGATGAGAGGTCATTGTAAATTTTTCAATGAGCCATTTGTCTCTCTGTCTTTGGAGAAGCTGAGATAAAACATTTCACATTACTAACTGTTAAAACAAAAAGGCATTCTTGATATTTGCTTCTGGGAGAACAGTAATAGAATTTAAGCTATTGGAAATATAAATATGTGCTTTTATCTTCTTAGAGAAATTCTAGGAGTGTCCCATTTTCAACCCTTTCTAAAAGAAGAAAATATAAAGCCAAGTTTTTTTAATTGTTCTGTTTCCAGTGTGTTTCTTTTCTGCAAATGAAAACAAACAAGCTTACTCTGATAGAAAATGCATGTTTTCTAATCAAATAGAGAGAGAAAGGTGAAAGTGCTTATGGTGCCATTTGTGAATGGTTGTTAGGATGCTCTGATATGCCCACCTGAGGGAAAAACACAGATAATAAGGAGAAAGAGAGAAGCTACTGCGTTACAGATAGATTTTAGATTTTGATGCCACTCAGAATGGTTCTCAACATGTCACAAGCAATAGGACAGCAGAATAAATATATAAAGAGGAGCTTATTTCCTTTGTATAGGATACTCTTATATTTACTCTGGGGAGTTTTCATTTACCATTGTCGTCTTGATGTTCTGACTGGGTAAGCAACTGTTCCTTCTTTTACCTTTAAAGAATCTCATTTTAGACAGGAAATTATGTTATATGATTATGCATAATAATATGAAAAAAAATGGCTTGATAACTTTAGTTTTACACCAATAATCTGATTTTTTTTAACCCTAAAACTTGGTAGCTAGTGTGAAAGGTAATTATTTTAACAAGGCATTTGGCTTGAAGTGCCAAAATAGGCTACTTAGTTAAAATATGCTATTCTGGCATATTGACTATTTAAGTTAAAGACACTTGGAAAATAGCGTGTGCAAGATCACTTTGACCTTCTTCCTGTTTCTTAAAAAGCAGCAGATGAAATTCGCATGTGAAAGATACCCTTCTTATGCTTGAAAGATGTAATATCCTTATCTTCAAAGATGAGAAGTCAAAATTAAGAGAATTCTGTTCAGAACTTATTAGAATAACTCTTACCTTTTAGGCCTCTCCACATAATTTAGCCACATTTTCACAGTTTACTATTCTTTGTCCTATTCAGTATTTAAGTAACTGATTCTAACTGCTTCTTTAGATCTTCTTTTTATTATGAGGGCTCCTGTGCCATGTAAAACTTGTATTATTCTTTTCTCCTCTTAATCTAATATCAATATTATCATCAGACCCAACTGGAACCCTAAGAGGATGGAGATGGAGGTGGAGCTTTTTCTGCCCCTACAGACTCTTTTTCACCTCTGATTCAAACATGCTCTGGCTCTGAATTCTCCCAAGTACTGGGAGTCAAAATTACTTTTTACAGCCTGTTATGAAAGTCTTTGTGAATATTACTCCCAAAATCAGGAAGAATGCCTTGGAAAGAACACATTAGAAAACAACATACATCTATAATTTTCAAGACATAGAAAGAAAGGTAACTGAAATGCATTTTAAAGATCTTTTCCCTGGTCAACTCAAAATAGAAAAATCATTATTATTATTATTTTTTTTTTTACATAGCCCTGAAAAAAAAAAAATACAGATGGCTTTTGCTAAAACTGGGAGTTCACCAGCCCTTTTAGTTAGCCCTATTTTCTCTTAAATTTTTCTCTAGTCATTATTAGTACTTTTTTTTTTAAGTGTTCCAGCCTCTAAACTAGAAGAAATGGCTTTCACCTCACAGTTCACAGTTTCAGGCTTCTGCACCTGACTTGAGTTTCACCCCTCCCAAAAAGAATCAAAAAGGAAATCGCTGCTCAAAATTTCTTTCCTTCTCTGAATTTTTGATTCTGCTTCTGCAGTAGACCATGAATGGCATTCTACCCCCAGAGTATTAAATATTTTAAAAACTGATACCTTCTATTGCTTTTTTAATGATCTTTCTCTTAATCTTCTTGATTTTCAAGTCTTTAATTCCAGAAAGTGATAACTATACAAACCTTAACCTTGATTACATATATTTCTAAGCCATTTTTTGGTTCATGAATATCCACAAGCTCTCCCTCTACCTCAGTGCCCAATAAATACAAATCTGTATTAGTAACCATTATCCTGCACACATCGGGCTATGATGTTGATGAATGATCTGGGGCTGGAAAAACTGGTTTTGTATTTTCTGATTAGATTGAATCATTTTATCTGCTGCCAGAGCTATCTGAAAATGCACAGGCAAGCTTAAAGTTATTTATGCTAAGGAGAGGTTCATAATTTAGCAATTATTTTTTCTATGTTTACTTGTTAGCTTTTATGGGCTCAATAAGTGCAGCTAGTGTTTCGTTTCGTTTTGTTTTGTTTTATTTTAATCCATGCTTTAATATGGAATTTTATAGTTACATTAATGAACCAATATACAATTTAAACATTATAAAAGCCATGAACAACCATGTGTTTACCCACACAATGTGATTTAAAAAAAAAAAAAAATGTGTGTGTGTGTGTGTGTGTGTGTGTGTGTTTGTGTGCAGGAGATAGAGAAAGCCAATGCTGGCTAAACCAGAAGCAAATATTTGGGAAAAACTAGTGAGAAAGATGTGTATCCATCCTATTATTTCCTTTTAGACTCTCATAAAAATCTTTCCATCACAGGTTCGTTATTTTCTGTCCTATCTTTCAAATTGCAGATAATATTATTTATGGATTGTGGCTGTCGTATGAGCATTTTATGTGTGTCTGATGGAGGGAAGAGGATGATAAAATCTAAGATCAGGAAAGGTGCATATGTATTAAGTCTAAACAGTAAAAGGTCAGTCTTTTCTTTGGGGAAAATACTTCTACTACAGACACACATAAATTTACAAATCATCACAAAAGAAAAATTAAAACAGCCATTCAAGAAATTATCATTGTAATGTATTACTCATTCTGGTTTTTATTTTTCAAACACTTTGTGTGTCAAATCTAAGCAAAGAACATACATTGTCAGAATATATCATTTATAGAAATGGGCAGAATTTATCATTTGTAAAAATGGTAAAGAATAGGATATAACTTACAGAGTTGAATAAGATCTTTATGATACCAGTTATAACAGTACTACAAAAAATTAATATGAGCTTTAGTATAAACTCTAGGCAAACAATTTCATAGCAGATAAAAATTGGGGGGATTTCAAAATTCCTATTTGCTGTGGAGTAATTGAATTGTGTTCCCCAACTTTCATATATTAGAAGTTTAATCCCCATTGTAACTGTTGAGGGTGGGAAATCCTACTGTGGTAATTGAAAGGTCGGGCCTTAAAGAGATGATTAGATTGTAGGACCAAGCCCTAGTGAATGGATTAAAAATGGTGGTCAGAGGTGTGGTTCTGAGGGCTCCAAAAGAAGAGAGAGTAATATGTCTCTCTCACTCCCCCATTTCACAATGTGATACCCTGTATCACTGTCACCACCAACAGACCCTCACCAGATGTGTTCCCTGGACTTTGGACTTCCTAGCGTCCAAAACTGTAAGCAAATAAATTTTGTTTTCCTTATAAATCACCCAGTTCTGTGTATTTTTTATAAGCAACAGAAACAAACTAATATACTATTAAATTAACATTGCAAATTTTACTAAATAATACCTGGGTTTGTACTCTTGGGCAAAAGACTTACATTTTCCTCTTAATTTTAATTCCATATCTAAGACACATCTACACAGGAAAACTATATCTGAACTTTTTTCTTTTTCCACATATGCCAGTCTCCTTCCCAACTCAGGGTCTTTGCACATACTACTACTTTGCCTTCTCTCTCCCAGCCTGTATCTGTGAGCTTATTAGGAATTCTCTACTATTGGTTGACAGAGGAAGAGAAGACTTGGATCTGGTTTACAGATAGTTCTGCACTATATTCAAACACCAAAAGTAAAACAGCTGCAGAACTACAGGCCCTTTCTGGGACATCCCTGAAAGATAGGGGTAAAGGAAAATTTACCCAGTAGGCAGACTTCAAGCAATGCATCTGGTTGTGCTCTTTGTTTGGAAGGAGAAATAGACAGACATATCATTATGTACTGATTTATGGGCTACTGCCAATAGTTTCACTGTATGGTCAGGTACTTGGGAGGAACCTGATTGGAAAATTGGTGACAAAGAAACTTGTGTAGCAGGTATGTGGAGAGACCTCTGTGAATGGGTAAAAAAATGTAGATATTTGTGTCCCATGTGAACGTTCACCAAAGAGTAACCTCAGCGAGAGAGGATTTTAATAATCAAGGGATAGAATGACCCATTTTGTGGATGCTCTTCAGCCTCTTTCCCCTGCTGTTCCTGCCAGAGCCCAATCAGCTCATGAACAAAGCAGCCATGGTAGTGGGGATGGAGGTTATGCATGGACTCAACAACATGAACTTTGACTCACCAAGGCCAACCTGAGTGCCCAATATGACAGCAGCAGAGACCAAAACTGAGCCCCCAATATGGCACCATTACCTTGGGTAATCAGACAGCTACCCGGTGGCAGTTTGATTACATTAGACCTGTTTCATCACAGAAGAAGCAGTATTTTGTTATTATTTGAATAGACATTTATGTGGGTTATGGATTTGCTTTCCCTTCATGCAATGTTTCTGCCAAAACTACCATCTGTGGACTTACAGAATGCCTTATCCACTGTCATGCTATCCCACACAGCATTGATTCTGATCAAGGAACTCACTTCACAGAAATAAAAGTTGGCAAAGGGCCCATAGTTATAGAATCCACTGGTCTTCATATGTTCCCCATGATCCTAAAGAGCTGGCTCGATAAAAGCATGGAATGGCCTTTTAAAGACTCTGTTACAGGACCAATTAGGTTGCAATACCTTGCAGGGCTGGGACAAAGTTCTCCAGAAGGCTATATATGCTCTGAATCAGCATTCAATATTTGATGCTACTTCTCCTATCATCAGAATTCATGGATCCAGGAATCAAGGAATAGAAATGGGAGTGGCACTGCTTATTATTATCCCTAGTAATCCACTAGAAAAATTGTTGCTTCCTGTTACCACAACTTTATGTTAAGCTGGCCTAGAGATCTTACTCATACTTCCAAAGTGAGGAGTGCTTCCACCTGGAGACATAACAGTAATTCCAATGACCTGGAAGTTAAGACTCCAGGCTGGCCACTTCAGGCTCCTCATGCCTCTGAATCAACAGGCAGATAAGGGACTTACTGTGCTGACTGGGGCGTTTGATCCTGAATCCAAAGAAGAAATTGGACTACTACTCCACAATAGAGGTAAAAGAGATTATGTCTGGATTACAGGAGATTCCTTAGTGTGTCTCAGCATTACCATGTCATGTGATTGAAGCCAAAGGAAAACTACAACCCAATCCAGGAAGAATCGTAATGATACAAACCCTTCAGAAGTTAAGGTTCGAGTCACCATATCAAGAAAAGAACCACAACCAACCAAAGTTCTTACTGAAAGCAAAAGATATCAAAATGAGTAGTGAAATCAGGTAGTGATAAATACCAGCTATGACCACATGACCCGTTACTGAAATAATGACTAATTGTTATGAGTATTTACTCATTTTGTTATGAATATGTTTGTGTGTGTACACATACATATATACACACATATATTCATATATATATACACATGTGTATATATATATTTGTATGTAAATCTATTTGTATATTATACGTATAACATACTTGTAGTTATATATATTAAGCAAATATCATTTTTTCCTCTCATTTCCTTATCATTATAAGATATATTGACTTTACATCATAATATTTAAGTATTGCTAATTTGATATTCATGGTATTTAAGTTATGGGATATCAAGATGACTAAACATTACTCAAGACTTTGCCTCTTCTTCTAACAAAGGGGTCTTCAGCTTGTCGACTTCAGATATTGAAACACCTCAGCCTCTGTAATTGTGAGCCAATTCCTTATTCTATCTATCTTTCTGTTTCTTTAAAGTACTCTGGCTAATACAGTCATCACATCTCTGGCTATTTTACCTAAAACAGAAAATACCATTCATTTATTAGCTCATTGCACTGATTTAATTTCTTCATTTCACTTGCTAAATTAAAAAAAATATATATGTGTTTCTCTTTTATATTCTACATTCAATATAATGTGACCACTATGAAAGTAAGTACTTTGTCTCTGTTTTTACATCAGAGAATAGATGGCATAATACAAAGGTGATGCTTGATAATTACTTGTTGAAATAGTTTTGATTAAAACATTCTGTAGACCCCAAAACGTTTATGTTTTATACCTGCTTGAATGTCTGTCCTATGTAAAAAATAAAATAAATGTAAAAATAATGGACTCAGTGACTTTGAAAATTCTCAGACTCCCATGATGGCAAATGATGCTAAAATGAAGAAATGGCTTTCAAGCAAAGATCAAATCCAAGACATTGCCAGGAAAGTATGGTCCAAAGATGAACTCAAAGATATAACTGTAAAATCCTTTGACTAGATTTTAGAAAGATCAAAGGTGGTTCTTTGGAATGCTATGCAGTTAAATAAAAGGCCCTCTAAAATATAAAGAATGAGATATACAGATACACTCAACCAATACAGCTTGCGGGAAGCTTAGGACATTGTCCCACAGCCTTCTCAGTGGAAATCCAAGGTAGAAGAGAGCTATTTCTGAAAACATTATTGGGTTAGCCTTTGTTTAATAGAGTGAATCCCAGTAAGATTCACAGTAAACCTACAAAGTTTTAAAGTAAATTACATATGTAAAATCACTGACAATTTGGACTGCAACAGAGGCAGTTCAAAATGTATCCTCCCAAACTTCTTTAAACATGTATCAGGATTAATAGACTGCTTAGACTTAAATGTGTGTTAACTTTTATGAAATGGAGGAGTGGTTCAAATGATAGCACAAAGAGTTCAGACAGTGGGAAGTCATCACTGGACAGGAGTAAGATTAAATCCTCTTCAAGAAAATTCCAACATTTGAGTGGCTGGACTTCAGAACTCTCATGAACTGGTAACTTCTGAATGCCTCCCATTTTCCACTATTGAATAAGAGTGCCTATGGTGATCATGCTGTGGCTGTGTCCCCCTTTTATGATGGGCGTGGGATAGGCAGAAAAATTTGTCTCTTTAGTTTCACAGGTTTTCAGATCAGAAGAAAATGTACTCAAGGAGCTGTAATTAAAAAACTATACTCAAGAAGCCATTAATGCAGCTAGACCTGATTTAAATGACAGGATTGTAGACTTTAAGCTAGTGCTGTAACAGGATGAGGCTTTGGGGGACTTGGAATGTAATTAGTGAGGTGTGAACCATTGAAAGCCAGAGAACAGACTGTAGTAAGTGGCCTTAAGACGGGTCCCAATGAGCAACACATCCTGGTAGTCATGCACTTGTGTACTTCCCTCCTACAATGCACCAGCATTGGTCTGTGCAACCAGTATCTTATGCCAGAAGTGATGTGACTTTTAAGATGAGGCTATATGCCACTCAAGGGTTAGTCTTCTGTGAAATATAGGGTCTTGGATTTGGAAATTAGAAACTGAAGCAACTTTCATCCTGGTAGCTGCATGTTTTCATTACTGATTTAATTATCTCTATATATTTCTGGTGGAAATGGGTTTTTATTAAATATCTTATTCTCACTGTATCACTTCCTTTTATATTCTATTTTCAAAAATGATTTCAGCTACTACAGAAGAGGACTATCTCCACAAATGCATATGTGTATGTGTGTGTGTGTCTTTGTGTGTCTGCGTATATGTGTAGATTAGCTACAAAGCTTGCATATATGCAGTTTAGTTTATTCAACAGTTAGAGAATTCATTTTTGGACATTTTAGCCCCCCATTCCTATCAAAAGATCTAAATTTCATATTAAACCGTGTCCTCTCTTTCTCTCTTTCCCTGTCTCTTTCTCACACAGACACAATCTTAACAATCCTTGGTTTCTGTAGACTTGTATATTGTCCTCTTGATTTTGTGTCTCTCAACTATTACTGAAATACTGTTAGTTAATTTAGTTGTGGTCCCCTCCAGAATTTCCATATAAATGTACTAGATTGCATGAGCATATGATAATGAGTCCTTACCACATTCCAGTTGAGATGGGTGCATATAAATGCTGTACAATATCTGCCGCCAATAGATTTGCCCAGAAAAATTTTATATCAAATAAAGGTCTAGTTTTTATTTCACATTTTTATCTCGTGTCCTAAATGTGCACCTATTACTCTGGATTTAGTAGTGAAAACCATCATAATATGTTGTAAAGAGAAGATGGGTTTTTTATTGTGATCTCTTAGATTTCTTGGGAGATTAAGCTCCCTGAGGATAGGATCCACACTATATTAATTTTCCTTATCCTCCTCAGTGCTTTGTAGGTCTAATAAGTGTGTAATGAATTGAATTAAATTCACCTATACTCTCACAGAAATCAACCTCTACTCTCAGTTCTTCTAAAACAGTAGAAAAGTTTGCCAACATGAAAGAGCAAGAAATAAAACATTAATGATTTTTTTGTCACCGAAAATGTGACTCATTCTTTCTTACACAACTCCCTTTGTCAGCATTCTTGCCTTCAGACCTTCTAGCCTCTGTGTCTGTTACAGCAGGGAAGATGAGGGAAGATGAGGAGGTGGAGGAAAGAAGCAGTTAGGCGGAGCAATATTAAGACAATACACGAATATCCCTTGGAACCTTGTGTCTTCTACCTTCTTTATTTCACACAGATCAAGTTGGCAAGGCTATAACTTATATGGGTGTGTAACTTAATGGGTGTATAGTGACAGTATTCTTTGAAGGCCTATTTAATCCAACTAGGGCTATTTTTTTCTTGTTTTAATAACATTACACTTGCTCTCTCTTTGATAATAATGGTGGAAGAGAGAATGACACAGTATGACACATCAAATGTATAAATGCTTGGAATAGTCATAAGCCTTTTCTCCTCTAAATAGCATCCTGATTATAAATGCCTATTCCACAGAACTTCTCTAAGTTTTCTCACTTGTTTCTTTCCTTTCTTTGGAATAATAATCCACTTAGGAAGAATACCATCAAAGAAAAAGTCAGAGTAATCAGTGGAAACCTAGTCTAGCTTTGGGGATTTATATCACAATTTCCTAAAGAATTTATAATTTATATTCCCAGGAAAGGAACACGATTCTTCAATCTAAAGACCACAGTTACTACTGCCATGTTCATCCAGATAAGATGTGTATCAGGACCATAAAAAAGTGAGCAGTAACTTTTTCCTTCTTTCTACTTTTTACATAATCATAGGAGGAGTATGTGATACTCATATATCTTATTTTAACTTAAAAGTCTGAGTATAACTAATTGCTACTTGTTAGATATTCTGTAAACTCACTTTAGATCCCAGGTGTTTTTATCATCACAGACATAAAAAAAGAGTATTTGCTTGTTCCTATTAAATGACAGCTATTAGAGCCAACAGGGGGCCTTTTTATTTCACCAATAAGTGGGCAGAATTGAGGCTAACATCAGGGAATAAGGGCTTAAGGAAAATACATAACTTAAAGCCACCTGGCTGACAGCAAAACCAACACTAGGAACCATGTCCCTTTTCTTAGGATTAGTGGCTACAGAAATGTGCTTTCTCAGAAGGGGCACTCTACCAGGAAATATGAAAATCTACCTCTATTGTCCTTCAGCTAAAGGAATGAAATCTTGCAGTTTCTGTAATTTTAACCTTGTTAAACAGATGCCACAGGAACTCAAGTGGAACTCTGATTGCCTTGAGAGCTGAGTGAAACTATCCATTGCAGCTGCATCAGGGTATTAAAAAGAGAGACAGAAGGAAGAGGCAGAGAGGGGCACAAGTTCAGCAGTGTGAGGGACTCAGACACAATGGGAGGCAGAGAGCAATAAATGTCTGTGTTGTCATTGAAACAACATAAAATGAAGGCGCTTGTAAGAGGCCTGCTAAAGCTGTGGTACCTCAGGAGCTGATTTGTATGAAATACAATTTAGAATAGGTGACTGACAGTACAGTGTATGACCTTTATTTCCTTTTCTGCCTCAAACTTGTTAAAACCTTTGACCAGTTTTCCTACGAACACGAATTACTGCTATAATATTTAGTTGAACTACACATTTCTCAAAGCAGTAACACAATGCTACTTTATTTTTTTAAAATACCAAATAATTTTATTTCATTTTTTTATTGGTTGTGAATACTCATGAGATACAAAGCTGATTGTCACCCCTCGTGCCCTAGATGTGAAGTCCAAATACATACCAGCAGCATGTCCATTACCACAAATTGCTATTGTACCCCATGTCCCCCACCCAATTATCCCCAACCTCCCTTCCCATCCCCCTTTCCCCCACTCCACTCTGTATCCCTAGGTATGTTCTCTCCCTCTGAAAGTCCAACACACCACTATGGTCTTTCTTTCTTTCCTTCTTTCTCTCTTAGCTCCCATTTATGAAGGAGTATATGCAGTATTTATCCCTCTGTGCTTTGCTTATACTACTTTAAACATTGTGCTGGTATCTAGTTTGCTTATATTCAAGCCATTTCTAAGGGACCTATACAAATCTCAGAGTGCCCGTTTATGATGTATTTCTAAGGCTAAAAACAAAGTGCTGCCAATGCATGTATAAACAGTTAAAAAAAAAAGCCATGCATTGAATTTTTGTCAGGGACTTCCATTTCTAGAGATGATTGTTGCATAAGGGTCTTTGCCTTTATAAAGGAAAATGTGTAGATTTTAACTAGCTTTGTGCTCTAATGTTCATGTTTTGTGAAAGAAAAAAGTTTCGTACTAAAATAAAGTGAAACCCAAATCAAACCCTTAAATTTAGCATTTTGAACACAGACAGAAATTTCTGTTATCTCCTAAGTATTTTATTGTTGTTTTTCAGTTTTAATTCCATTTTATAGCTTTATTGAGGTATAATCAATATAGAAAAATTGCACACAATTAATGTATACATTTTGATGAGTTTGGACATAATGCATACACGGATACCATCACCACAACCAAGCCACTAAACATATTCATGGCCTCTAAAATTTTTCTTGTGTTCTTTTGTGGTGGTGGTAGTGTTTTTTCAAGAATTTAGTCTTTGATTAGGGTACTAAGGACCTTAAACAACATATGGGAAAGCAAATAAATCAAGTCCATCTGGATGGTTAAACTTCAATGAAATATTGAAATTATGACTAAATCCTCAAGAACCTTGCAAACTGCATTTCCAATTTGATTATCCACAGGTAGGACTTCATTTGCTCATTCACTTTTTCATTTATTCATCCACTCAATCATTCTCAGGAGGAGGTGCCTTGGGTTGAATATCCCCCCAAAACTGAATCCCCACTGTAACTATTGATGATGGGAAATTCATTTATGGTCATTGAAAGGCTGGGCCTTGAAGCAGTGATTAGATTGCAGGACCAACCATGCTGTAGTGAATGGATTAATAATGGTGGACAGGGGTGTGGTTCTGAAGGCTTTGAAAGGAAAGCACACAAAGAGTTTTTCTCTCTCTGCTCTGCCATCTTCTGCCATGTGAGACCCTTGTGGTACTGTTACCACCAAGGCTTTCTCCAGATGTATTCCCTGGACTTTGGACTTTCCAGCCTCTGAAACCGTAAGCAATAAATTTCATTTTCTTACAAATTACCCAGTTCCATGTATTTTGTTGTAAACAACAGAAATGGACTAATGTAATGGCTGGATTCCTTGACCTTCTCTTTCCTTAAATCCTTGTTTTTATCTTTGATTAAATTGTGTTAGCTAATATCTACCTGCATGTAAAAAGATCCAGAGTTGAGTTTAGAGTTAAAAAGCTGAACGGCAGCATCTGAGTTCTATAGCTCTATGGTTACCAGCTTGTCAGTTTTTCTTTCCTGTATTAGCAGACTGAGCTAAAACCGCAGCTTGCAAGTGACTTCCTGCATAGATGAGAGAAAATTTTGCTCTTTTGCTAGTGCTAAAGGAGACCCTTGCCCAAAAGACCTCTTTCACAACCTCAGTAACCCTGTTCCTCCCACCTGAAAAAGACCCCTACTCAAAACCCTGTACCCACTGTTTGGAAACACTCTCGCTCCTTGACCACGCTTCCTGTTGTTGTGCCCAGCTGTAAAACAATTGGGCCAGCTGCGGGCAGCCCCTTATCCAAAGCCTCTGACCCAGTTGACCACCTGCTTAAGACCCCTGATTTGGGGAATTTGGCCTGAATACAGCCAGTCAAAATGCTTGCTTACTTGCTTGTTCAGATGGTATATAAGCTTAGTTCCCCCTTTGTTGGGGGCCCAAGTATTTGGAATTCAATTCCACTTGGGTCTGCCAGCATAATAAGCCTGTGTTCTCCGCCCTCTCTGAGTGACAGAGTTTCCTTGGCGACACCCATAAGACTAATACAGGAGGTATATGTCTGTACTTCACCATATGAATGATCAGGTGGTCAGTCCTCACCTCCTTTGCCATTAAGTGTACTAAACTGCTGACCATAAAGTTCCAGGGTGATATTTTATCTTACTTTGCTCCATCACCAATGTAAATGTAGCTATCAAGATTTTTTCCCTCTAGTTTTTGTTTTGTTTTGGCTTATTTTGTTTTAAGTTCTAAAAGCTGGAGTCAATTTCTTTATTATTGTCGTAGCACATCCATATGTACCACCCAAGGCCTGCTGGATTAAACTGTTAAATTTGTCTCTACCTAATGTTTCTTCAGAGCCATACGAATTACACTGATTAGATTGTTGAAATTATTTCAAAAGAAAAACAGTCATAGAATGGAAATAAACTACAGAAACTAGGGAACTTGAGTAACTAAATCTCCTAGGAAACATTTACAGCAGATGGTAAAGTAGCCAGTCTTGTTCTGATAAATGAATTTCCAAGTTCCTCAGAGCAGCTTTACAAAGTTTTACTAAAATAACAAACGGCAGCCGACCTCTGCAGTGAACACAAAGTGCTCCACCACCCTTTGCACCTCCTTAAATTAAACCCATTTCTGCTTACACAGAAAATCTGTCTGTGGAAAAGCACTGCTAAGAATATGCAAGCACATTACTCTGGAAGCCACAAGAGAAGCCTGATTCAGAAAACTTCGTAATACTTTCCTTGTGAGTTTTTCCCTTTATGCTATTCAGATTACAATACTACCAAGTAATCATAATGTATTTTATTCCTTGCCAGAGCAACTCTAGTTGTTGTTGGAAGCCAGACATTGTCTAAATATGTTTTCACTCTCTCAACAATGATTCTGAAATCATATACATGAATGAGATCACTGTGACCAGACAACTGGATCAAAACCTAACCCCTCTACTCACTGGTCATGTAAATATTAGATACATTGCTCACATCCTCTGAGGCTTAGTTGAGTCATTCGTTAAGGAAATCCACACTTGCCACACCTGCTATTTGAAAGGATGGATATAACATATGCTGAGGACAGTTCCTGACTCATAATAATCATTATTAAGGCAATATTTATCAATATGTGATTTTACAGCAGATAATACTAATTCATATCTATTCTTTCAATATTTAAACACCAAAATACTATTTCATGAATTAAAGTTTGTACTCTAAAAATATGATCCTATAATTATTTATAATTATATAATTAAAGTTTGTAAACTAAAAATTTGATCCTATAATTATTTGTTACATTATTGTCTCATAGGATCAACAAAAGAACATATTCCTGAATTAGGCAAATATAATTATTTATACAATTAATAGTGGATAGGTATTTCTCTTGGACCTAGGCTTGAATCCCAGTACAGCACTTAGCTTCTATGTGTTCATGGACAAGTTGTTTAATCTCTCTGTACCTCAGTTTCCTCATTTGTGTTTCAACTTTATTATGTGCCATAATAAAATTACATAGGAAAGTATTTATGTAAGAACTATTAGGTGTGTTTTATGTGAGAAAATCCACAAAAAAAAGAATGCTTATACTTCCTGGCACTCAGCAGACATAGTAGGTACTAAAGGAAATTTTAGATCCCTGTACATGATTAATACATTAAACCCCAAATCCACTATGAAAATCCATGCCTTTATATCTTTGTACCTCTCATTGCACTTGGCATAGGGTCATGAATATATCTGGCATTTGTACGTACTTCTTAACTACTTTTTTTCTACTGTCAATACTGTCATAAAATTCTTCCACTCCAATTAACATAGCATTGTATAGGAAAAAAATTGAATGCTGTTTTTATGTTTTACTGAATGTATATAGAGTTAAGTTGACACTTCCTTGCCCTTTAGATGCTAATGCTTACTGGCTGCTCTCTGGTTCTTCAGGAGTCTCTCTATGACTCTGTCCTCTTCACATGCCCTGCAACGTCACCCCCAGCCCTAGACAATGCCAAGATCATTTTTTAAAAACCTCCATTATGTCAGCAATTCATTCTATTGCTACTCTCATTCTATCAAACCCCTGACCCTACTAACTTGATGGAACACTATAGGAGGTGAAACTAGTTTATACTACAATAACAGCAGGCTTGCTTTGTATATTCTTTCAAGCAAATCTTTTTAAAGGGAAAGGCTTTTATTCATAACAAATAAAAAAGTTGTGGAATTTCAAACACTGTGATCAATAGATTGTCAATGCATTTCCACAGGTAGAAATAAATCACTTGAGGATATAGAAAAAATGAGTTTTGTATTTATTTTCTATTTATATGAATTTTACCCTAGCTGCTGGAATTTAGTATTTTTAATATCACAACTGGAATATTTAATGCTATTATGAATTAATTTTCCTATTTAAAATTTCTTTTCCTATTTATAACAAAGTTGGTAGCACACACGATATTTTCTCATTTATCAAATATTTTTAAAAGATGTTTAGAATAGAAGCAAAGATGTACTTTACTAATTACCACAAAAGTATAATCTGCTGCTGTTTACTGATCTTAAGTAAATAAGTTGGCTTCAGGGCATTTGATCTAACTTTCTTCCACTTTCATTCAACGATATTTTTTGAATTATTATAGTATATATTGAATTAGAAAATGAGAAGCTTTTTTCTGTAAGTCTTCATAGTTGTGGTTTTCTTTTTTTGGTTTGCTTGTTGGTTTTTAAGGTACGTTTGAGATATAAGATGGCATAATGATTAAAAGTCAAGTTCCAGAGATAGATCAAGATTTAAATCCAGAGCCAAATTACTCAATTTTTCTAAGTATCTGTTTTCTCCCTTGTAAAATTGAAATAAAGTGAGTAGCCACTTCTTAGGGTTGTCATCAGAATCAATGAGATAATGCTGTCACACAGTTTAACAGAGAGCCTGAAATTTGCCTGTGCCAATAATATTAGCTATCATCATTAGGATTGTTCTCCTTAATACCTAATCCACTTGTTGTCAATTAGGTTAGTCATTATTTCCTTCCAAGAAAAAATGAGAAAAATGTTTAAAACTTAAGAACTATTTTTTATATTTAGCTTTCAGACCCAACGTAACACAGCTGGGAGGCAGAGGCAATAGCTGATTGGGATAGCTGTAGAGACAAATAATGTTTTAAGTGTGTGAGAATGTGGAGCATGATAGGATATAGTATTACTCATGTGGGTTGTAAAATATAAGTCAAAATTATATGTATTATGCATTAAAGTAAAATTCAACATTGCTTTTTACAAAGAAGAAATTATACTACTAAACCTACCAATTTAACAAAACGATTTTACAAATTGAGCATGCCATTGCCTTAGTATGAACCCCTTTACCCCAACTGCTATGTAAACATCACCTTAGATGTCATGGGGAGAAAAGAGGGATCGAGATGATTAGTTTTGGAATATGAAAGAGTATTTAAGAAGAGAAGTAGTCTTTAGAAACAGGAAACATGGTGACATCACTTAAGGACAGAAGTGGGGGAGAGAATGGGGCCATAGGAGCTCTGAACACTACATGCACAAACAACAGTCTAAACTAGTGGTTAAGCTTGTAGCCTCTAGGTCAAGACAACTGAGATGAATTCTGACTCCTCCACAAATAATATGACCTTGGCTACAATATTTAACTTATTTATCTGTGTCTTAATTTTTTTCAACTGAAAAATAGGGACAATGATCATGTCTACATCATAGAATTGTGACAATTAAACTAATCAATGCATGTAAAGAATAGTGCTTGGCATTTAGTTTAACAGCACGGCATTTCATTAAAATATTAGATACTTTTGTTAACTAGCACCTCACAATTTTGCTTAAAGCTGACCCTGTGTATAGGCTTAGGTTTTTCCAAGAAATTCTTCATCATCAAAAGTAGGTCTGGAAGTTATCAGGGAAAGTTTAAAGAAATACAAATATATGCAACACATATTTACACATTCTAAAGCCCCCACCGAGCCCCCTAGATGTTACATATTCCCTTTGTACATGTGATTCTATTTCTCATGGGTCATTATACCGTCTTCTTTTGAAGGTCCTAAGGCAAACTCTTTTACAATTGTAATACTCACAAGTCACGTCCATATACTTTACAGGTATATTTTTAGGTATATTTTGTAAATGTGAAGTTGAGTGCATTTCACCTAAAAACAAAAAGGTTTATAATGCCAACATGTTATTAGAGGAAAAATTACTGACTTTGTAAACAGACGGATCTTATTTGCATTCCAGCTCCACCACTTACTTGTGGTGTCAGCAATTTATATTCTTTCCGAGCCTGTTTTTCCTCTATAATATAGGATAATAATTTTTACTTTGCAGTTTTGTTATGAGGGTTAAATATAAATTACCTTCTGGTTCATAATGTTGGTACATAGTACTCAAGGCATGGTAGTTAATATTATGAATATGATTTTAACAGTAAGCCATAGAAAAAAATAATATAAAGCAGATTCTTAGAATCCATCAAAACAGGTTGTAAAAATGACTTAAAGAAACATCCACCATGGAAATGACTAATATTTTGAGGAGCTTTATTTTTCCGTTGAGAACCATATCCCCTCACAGTGTCTGCACTTCTGTGTTCTTCTTGTCAGGAAGGATAATATCTATGATGCATCGACTGACTCTAATGAAAATTTTTATTCTTTAGACACAAAATATTTCCCAACACAATACATAAAGTCTTTGTGCTCATGTCAGCACTGGAAATGAATTTCTGGAAAAGAAGTAGAAAAACTGCTCATTCCTACAGACATCAAAACGCCAAAGTAAAGGTGAAAATAAATGTATGTGGCATTAAAAATAATAATAATAAAAAAATAAAAAGCCTGAACTGAAAAGTGTACCAAGGAAACATCCAACCCTTGAATTACTTTAAATATTTTTAAAAGCAGTGTGTTAGCTGTATAACAATGATTCATGCAGTTCACCTGATATTCTCCAGTGCTTGCTTTGTGGGACTCAGTGTCATCCTTGGGGATATAGGCAAGAAAAGTTTTCCTCTTCTGCATCAGAGAGAGGAAAACAAACTGGCTGCTTCACATGTGTACCTTGGAGAGCTTCCCTCAGTGGGCTTAGTGATCAGCAATCATGTCGGATAAGCCTGTTATTTTTGACATAATACTATTCCTAGCTGGCAGTACTCAAAAACTCCCAGATATTTAGCTTTAACATAAATTCAGTATATGCTCTTCTATTAAAAGAGTCAAGCTGTTTATTCCCACCAGTTATTAGGTCTATGCTTCATTTAATAGCTTTTTCTCTAGAACTACTTAAAAAATAGTTTCCATTAAAAGTCCCATGTTTACATTTTCTATGCACCAAGCAGAATCCATCATTAACATGAACCAAACTGAAATGAGGGGCTGAAATTAGGAGGAGTTAAAAAAAAATCTGAAGTAAATCTTCAAGTAATGAGGGAAAAAGCTTGCTTTAGAATTTATCAAAAAAGGAAACATCATTATTTCGGTTATGTTTTAAAAACATGATAGTTGCCAAATGTACAAATGTAAAATCTAAGTAGAAAAACTTTTTACCTACTTGTAGCCAAAGGCCAAGTTTCTTCTCAATTACTAGGAGGTTTTCACAATATACTACCTATTTATTTTAAACTGAACCACTAAAAGCCTGACCACGGATGTGACTGTTACCATTACCGTGTGAATCTCCTGTTGATAACCTGTACAGATGGTCTGTCTGCAGGACTGTGTGATGAAAAACTTGCTCTCTACAGAGGCAGCCCTTTTTGTTTTCAAATAGTTCTAAATATTTGAATGTACTTGCTGATACTGAGTCAAAATATGCCTTTCTGTAATGTTCATAATCTCTGTATTTACATTTGAGATTAACCAACATTAGACTAAACCATTCTTCTACATGATAGACTTTCAAAAATTTGATGCAATTTATGTGCCGAAATTATCCTACCTTATCATTTTCCCCCATTCTTTAGGGAAAAAATATCCCCATTGTTTTTAACTGAACTTGACAATATCATTTTGAACCTTTTTTATCACTTAGGTATCTTGTATTTGGACACCTTCTAGTTTCTTTCTGTTAATGTATTATGAGATATCAGTCTGCCTCAAAAAAATTAAAGTCATTACTAATGATTGCATTTTCTTCATCTAACACCATAACTTTTAATAACATTCTAAGAAAATTATTATTTCTGATAGTTAACACTAGATTTACAGATAACATTTTACATAATTTTCTAAAATTGTCTTTAAAATATGGACAGAATCATTGTGAAATTCACAAGTCTGAGCTTCTCAAAGCCAATATTATCCCATTCTGAGGAAGAGTAACTTTCTTTTTCTCATAACCATAGCAGCAATTCTTTGGTTTCATATGCTGGTAAAATGACCTCTAGTTAAAAACACAAAGAAATAGTAATGGAAATGAGAGAGAAAGAAAAGAAAGAAAAAAAGAAAGAGAGAGAGAAAGAAACAGAGAAAGAAAGAGGAAGGAAGAAAGAGAAATAAAGAGTGAAAATAATTCATCCTATATGTTTCTTTAAGTTAATAAGGGCATCTTTCTCCAGAGTTCCCTGTGATGGTTAATTTTATGTGTCAACTTGACTTGGTTTAGGGATGCTGAGATAGTTGGTAAAACATTATTTCTGGGTATGTCTGGGAGGGTGTTTCTGGAAGAGATTAGCATTTGAATAGATAGACCCGAGAAAAGATCACCCTTACCAATGTGGGTAGGCATTATCCGAGCCATTGAGGGCCCAAAAGAGAATAAAAAGGGTGAAGAGGAATGAATTTGATCTGTTTTCTTGAGCTCGGGTATTTATTTTCTCCTGACATTCGACATTGGAACGTCTGGTTCTCAGACCTTTGAGTTTGGGTTGAACTACACTGCTAACTTTCCTGAACTTCCAGCTTGTAAAGAGCAGATTGTGGGACTTCTATGCTTCCACAATCTTGTGAGCCAATCCCTCATAACAAATACCTTTCTTTGTATCTATATTTACATATAGATATTTATATACAGTCATATGTCACTTAACTACAGTGATAAGTTCTAAGAAATGTGTCAAGTGATTTCATCATTATGCAAACACCATAGAGTGTATTTACACAAAGCTATATGGTATAACCTACTACACACATAGGCTATATGGTATAGCCTATTGCTTACATGAGAAATGTGTTGCACTATGACGTTAAGATGGCTACAACATCACTAGGCATTAGGAATTTTTCAGCTCTATTATAATCTTATGGGACCACCATCACATATGCAGTCTGTTGCTGACTAAAATGTTGTGATGTGGTGCATTACTGTATATATACAATTGTACAGTTATCCCTCAGTATACATGAGGGATTGATTCTGGGATCCTCCTAGTATACCAAAAATCCATGATACTCAAGTCCCGCAGTCTGCCCTCCATAACCTGCATATGTGAAAAGTCATCTCTCCATATCTACAGGTTACATATCCTGTGAATACTGGATTTTTGACCTAAGATTGGTTGAAAAAAATTCATATATATGTGGACCCATGCAATTCAAACCCATTTTGTTCAGGGGTCAACTGTATATCCCAATGGTTCTGTTTCTCTGGAGAACCTTGACTAATAAAGCCCCCTACCAGGCCTATTCTTACAAGTTCATTTGTCAGCTTAACATGATTATAACGAAATTTATCACATTGAAGGGAAAACTGAATACCATGAATTGCTTTCACTAAGACCTAGCAAACTACCACGCTCAGGCCAAATCTGGCCCACCACCTCATTCAGTATAGCAAGCAAGCTAAGAATGGATTTTACATTTTTGAATCATTGAAAAAAAGTCAAAAAAATAATATTTTCATGACATGTTACAATAATAGTAAATTTAAATTTCAGGTATATAAATAAAGTTTTATTAGAATACAGTTATATTTACTCATTTAAATATTGTCTATGGCTACTTTTATACTATAGCAGCAGACTTGGTTAGTTGAGACAGAAACTTGGCCTACAAAGGCCAGAATATTTACAATCTGACCATTTATTAAAAAAAAAAAAAAAGAAAGAAAGGTTGACGTCCAGTGTAGACTGATCAATAATCCCATGGGAGAACCTAGATTTTTTTTCTTGGCTAAGATAAATTTACATCTATGTCTTTCCTTCAAGTTGCCTCACACAGTTGAGAATTTGATTCACTCATAACTATATTTTTTTCTCTGCTGTTAGAACTTGAGACCATTCACTTCAGTAATAAAGAAATAACAAAATAGAAATTAAGCAGTCTGATTTTTATTTTGTCATTTGTGAGGGCCTATATCACCTAGTGGTGTTTTAGTGAATATTTAACCACCAGTTCTCTGAGAAAAAATACTGTCTTTTTAAGCTTGCTAAATTCAGTGTTGTTGAATTACTTCCACCATGACAAACTTAGCTTACCAACATGATATCACTGAATACAGAGTAGGGCAGAGGTGATCATTGTCTGATTTTATGAGCAGTTCCAGCTGGCTCAAACATAATCTCCATTAATATCATGCCTATTAGTCATGGAACTTTCGATGATGATGCTTTTTGCAGTAACCAGAACATAAAAGAAAAAATATAATCGTTATTTTTTTAAAAACTCAGTTTTATAGGTCTCCTGATATTATTTTAATACATATGTATTTATAATGATTATTGTTGATATTATTTTCTCTCCTTCTTTTATAGATTTTTGTTTTGTTATCCAACTTCATTGGCTGCAGAAGGGATAGAGGACAAAAGTAATAACATTATGGAAACCAAAGAAAATAACCTCAAGATGCAGCTATCACCACCACCTCCAGTCTCCCCAGTCTCTGTCACAGAGGCTTAAAGGGTTCATTAAGGTTATCAAAATCTATAAACTCAGAGGAATAGCCTTGCTGAGCTGGGGCTCAGACCTCTGAGGAAGTGACACATTCTAATTGCTGCTGCTACCTCTGTGGCTGCTGGAAAAGTCAGCTGAAATAAATTACTGTTTCTAGGGCAAAGGACTGTTCTTGGGGGAACATCTGCAAGAACAACAAACAAACAGGAAGTAGGAGGTCCTTTCTTCCATTCTCTTGCCTTTCTATGTTTCTATAATACCTCCCAATAGCAGGATCTAACAGAAATCCAACTCAGAAGAGTCTAGAAAATGTAGCTTGGTGATCCCCATCATAACATCACAGTGAATTCATTGCGCACAGATGTGGCTGAAGACCAAGATCATTGGCAAATCTCTTACCTAATGCTCTATCTGCCTTGATTACTTATAACATGGATACCTATGATTATAGAACACTCAGTATAGTTTTTCATTCTCTTCTCCAGTGACATTTCAGTTTTCCTTTGGAGATGTCTACCTCTTTCTTCTACTTCTAGTTCACATTGTGTGAGAGCAATTGACCTAATCATCACCTGCAGTGGTCAGAGTATGTCTCAGGCCTTTCGAAAAAAAAGGACACTACCGCATAGTGGACTGCCCCATAGTGGTTTATTTTGTAATGTGTTCTAACCTAGTCTAATGAAAAACCTAACTAGAAATTTTGTTTAAATTATTGAGTAAAACAAACATTCTTTTTCTGACGAAGTAGCTAAGCTAGTAAAATAAGCTTACTGTTACTGGTGGTCATCTTCACATGGGACGATGTTGGGTACATTTTGTAGAGAAAGCTTGCAAGGAATGTAGACAATATAAAGAAAAGAAGAGAAAGTTATAATAAGAAATTTCTTACAACCTGGATACAGTTGAGCCTGAAAGTAGCACAAAATCTAGATATTTAATAATACTATTAATAATTAATAAGTAACACTTACGTAGTGAATACTGTGTGCTAAGCACTCTTGTATGCACTTCATGAGATTAATGTATATAACCCTCACAAGGACTCTGTGAAGGAGACATCATTATTGTCTAATTTTATATATAAGAAAACTGAGATAAAGAGAAGTTAGGTGACTTGCCCAAAGTCACACAGCTAGTAAATAACTTAACTCAAAAATATGTGGTCTTATCTACATCATTATATTGTCTGATGTGCTTCAGTTATGAGAATCAATGCTTTCCATTTTAACTTATGGACACTGAGTTTTGTTTTATTTGTTTTTATGGCCTAAAACTAAAATGTCTTGACTAATTATATCTTCTTGGCAAAAGGAATCTTTCTTCTTTTAAATCAGTATTTTATATGTATTCACTCATTTTATATCACTCTTTTTTTGATTTATTGAAATTTATTTATAGGTGCATAAATATTTTTTTCTGCTACTGAAAGTTGCAGAAATTTAAGGGTAAATTATAAGATGTGTTATTGCCCACATCACATCGTAGCAAGAATTAGTAATCATTGATACATCTAGGATTAAAGTCAAGTCTTAGGAAAAACACATAATTTAAACACTTAATAATATGAAATTATATCAATTTGGTCACAGGTACATATTTCTGAAGAAAATGTATTTATTGTGTTTATGAAAAGTTCTAGAATTTGGTAAATCAAGGTAGTTCATTTCCATCAGTTGAGAACATGGTTTCTTATACTTTACTATTTCCAGGACATCAATTTTTCCACACACCAGGATAAGAAAGGTTATAGAATGTGCTTATTTTGTTTTTGAGCATAATGGTTAATGGCTTTTTCTGCTCTTAGAATTTTTAAGCCGTTAATTTTATCTCAGCCCTTTTTGCATTCCACACCTTTCTGCATACTAATTAGGTGTGTAAATATCTCTTACAGCCACATCTCTTTACTTACCCAAATCAATTCATTCCTCCCCATCACACTTATTCAGGCTCAGTGCCCTTTTCTATTACCTCAGTGACAAGTTGACAAAATACAATGCTTTACTTCTATTATTTATCTCTGCTGGTAAAGTAATGATGCAATGAATTTAGATCCTCATTTTAGCCATCATTTAACCATGAACATATAGGCTCTAAAAGAGTTCAGAGGTCTTCATTGCCTAGCTTCTATCACATGCATGGATTCCATTAATAGAACAAATTCACAAGTATTCAGGTAGAAATATCAAGCACTAACTTAGTTATTTTCTATTAAGTTACATTGTATATTAACTATAAAAAGTTGATTAGAATTAGGTTAGAACTTTTATGTCAAAGCTGCCACTGTGAAGATATGCAATTTGAATCCTAGGGACGAGACAGGAAGCTATTAGGATTATAACTATTCTGTACTATTTTCAAAACTTTCTATATCACAAACTTATAGTCTATTGTATACTTAATCTAACCCCCATTGTCCAGATTTTATAAATCAGTGAGCAGACTGCCCTCTTTCCTTTCACTTTCTCCCAGGGGACCTTGGGTTCCTCAGTCAAAAAGTACTTTCAAGTTCTCAGTACAGTATAAATAAATGGAAGACTAAATAAATGTGTATGCTCTGCCAAGATTCTAGTAAAATGAGAGTAAAGATATAAAAATAGTATAAATATTCAATTAAGGAGAGAATACAAGCAAAACATCAATAGAGTAAGATTTCAATAAATATCTGATGGGCAGAAAAAAGAATAATGGTAACCAATAAAGCAGGCCGGAGAAATGCTTACCCTACGAATATGTTGAATAGAATATAATCAAGAAGGAGCAAGTAATAGTGGCAAAAACCCAGTGTCTTGACATTCGGAATAGCCAGACACTTAGGAGAGTAGGAATGAAACTTGGGGCTACAAATATTGGGATTAACTTAACAACTACAGATACATGGAAAGTATGAAAGTGTGGAAAGTAGGAAAGTGTTTATATGCATACTTAGCTGCTAGAATTTATGCATACTTAGGTGGGTAAGTAGTACAAAGGCTTCTAATTTCTGGCATTTGATATATCTCATTAGGGAAGCTCATTCTCAGAAAAGCCCCACACTGAACAGAAAGCTCTCTAGCACCTTTTTTTCCTTCCCAGAAATGAAGAAAATAAAGTGATGGAAAAATTCATAAGGTGATAATTGGGGTGTTAAAAAAATATACACACAAAAGAACACTCCAAAAATTTTTAAAAGATCACTAAAAAAATTAGAAATTATAGAAAATAATTTTGCCAAACAGTAAAAAAAGTCATGAGAGTAATAATGTAGTAAAAGATAAATCTAGAGGGTCCAATATAAAACTAATAAATACTCTGTTTAAGACAAAAAAACAGAAAATAAAAGAAAAAATAAAAACAAAAATACATGATAATTACCAAAACTAAAGAGCACGAGTCTTCAGAATTAATGTCTTCCTTAAATGATCAGAACAAAAACTCATACCTAAACAAAGTTTTCTGAAATTACTGAATATTAAGCATAAGAAAAAGGCCCTGAATGCTTCCAGGAAGCAAAACAGAAACTTTCACCTTGCGTAATGGTTGACTAATATATATGGAGGAAACGTCTCATAAAAATAACTAAATAGTCTGGATAAAAAGATTAAAATATACACATAATACTAAGACCTAAATGTATAGTAGGATGTTAGATCAAATTTTAGCATAAAATTGAACAGATCAGTAACAACGTAGTGAAAAACCTACATAAATATGTAAAACTTGAACAGGTATTTCACAGAAGAGGAAATTCAAATGGCAATGAAAATATGAAAGGGAGCTCCACTCCTAAATAATCAGAAATTTGATATCATATGTAATAATTAAAATATGCCTGAAAATGCTTTGGTACTCTTTCCATCGAGAGTTGGGGATTTATATCCCTCTTCTTCAATCGGGGGCTTGTTTGTGATTGCTGCAATAGAGTATGACAAAAGTGATGCTATGCCTTTTACAGGTTAGGCAATAAAATGCCAGAAGTTTTCACTTTGTTTGCTGGAATACTAGTTCTCAAAGACTTTAACCTCCATGTAAGAAATCAGACTACCTTGAGATTACCATGCTGTGAGGAATTCCAAGCCACATATGGAAGAGACCATTCATGGGTGCTCTGGTCAAATCCCAACTGAGCCCAGTGTGTGTTATTACAGCACCAGATACCTTTCATGCGCATGAAGGAGCCTTCAGATGATTCCAGCTCCAGGGTTTTCAACTCACAGCAAGCTGGTTGAGACTTTTCAGTTGAGTCTTCCAATGCCATGGAACAGAGATAATGATACTGGAGGAGAGGGTCTGGGGAAGCCCAAAAGCCAGCCTCGATCCACCCCATCCTCTTCCCAGGTTCTTGATTATGCCACAAGGAAAAATTCAAGAGCAGAGTCACAAGAGAAAGTGAGAACAGGTTTAACGTAATGAATAAGAGATACAGATTTCACAGGTAATGTGTGGCCTAGCTCCAGAGTCTAAGCAGGTCCCACACCAAGTTTAATACAAAAGTAAGAATTACACAAAGTGCAGGCTGGCTCTAGAGTGAACAGCAGGCTGCTAAAGGCAAGCTGGATAAAAAAGGAAAGAAATACACACCTCAGGTGAAGAGCAGGCTGGCTCTAGGAGAGTGAGCAACAGCACCACCTTCTGCTGGGATTCCACTTTTATAGTTTCACTATCTAATTCATATTCATGATAGCTAATAAATATTCAACATAAGCGGATGGTTCCCAGTTATATAACCTAGTCTTACACATGCTCGGTTGGTCTTTTTTAAAGCCTGATCATTGGTCAGGTTCTATCACATGCACCGAACATATTCAAGAATATCCCGTGCTCTTTAGCACCCCTCGTGGAAGGTCATTCGATAAATTCCACTTTACTGAGCATGCTTGGCTATTAGGTTTATATAACCGCTTTCTACTGAGCATGCTTAGCCACTTAATGCATAAGTAAGCATCCTGAGGTCTCAATTTCCTTGTGTTGGTGCCAAAAACAGGTGCAACAAGCAACAGTAACTCTCCTCTAGGGGAGGACCTATTGGAGAGGTCTGAGACCTTGGGGAGTAGCTTGAAACCCAAACTCATGGAAACTGAGCATCTCCTATCTCAATAAGATATCCCCAATGTGCTCTGTCTAAATTCTTGCACCCCAAACCCTGGAGCATAATAAAATACTTATTGCTACATGACACCAAACTTTTGGGGTGATTTGCTTTGCCCTAATAAATTGAACAGAATTTGGTGCTGGAAACAGCTTGCTGCCTAAACAAAACCTAAAATATGGTGCTGATTATTAGACTGGTTATTGATAGAAGCATATATTTCTTTATTTTCTTATACTGTTCTTTCTAGTATCTCCTCTTTAACCCATTTTCATTTTATCTTGTCATGTTATCATGTTTTACCTCATTCCACTCATGATTTCTTGGCTTTTCTGAAATCGCAAATAAGATTATTTTTAAAACTTATTTTTTTCCTATATTATAGTATTTTCAGACCATGAATTCTGTGTTTGTTTTGAATCTCACACTACACAGTCAAACAGGGATTATCACGAAGATGACTTAAAATAGCAAGACAAGCAAGATGCCAGGGTAATGAGCATTATTAGCTGTGGAATTATTTCTAGAAGTCCAGGAATGTCAAGAAAGGGAAAGTAATATCTTCTTGCACTTTATATGTTGACCATAAAGCAAAACAAACAGTCAAACAGGCAAAGTTCAGGTAAATTTAGTGTCAAATCTGAAGCTGTTTTCTGATTGAAAAAGAGTTGGTCAGTGGACTGACATCACTTTGGAAGAAGAAAAACAGGAATAAGAAACAATCAGGTTGATCCTACTTTGTGCTACTTAGACACAGGGGATACAATGTCCCTAAAAGACATACCCTCTACTTGGAAAAAACAGTCAATCGGAACAGCAATTACAATGCAAAATAATAATTAAAAGATAATAATAGGATATGCAGGGACCATGTGTGATAGACATTTAATGCCGTTTTGCAGCATTAGGAAAGGTTTGAGCTGTGAGTGAGGGGTATGGTGTTCAGCCAATAGTGCTAGGATAGTCGACACCCAACTTGGAGTGACTCAAATAAAAACATAAAAAGCACATAGATCAAATATTTGCATAACGCAAAACTGAAAAAAGTTTTGTTAAGTAGAATTAAAACTCAAAATGGTATCACTGGTCTAAAATAGACAAACAAATACAAAATATATTTGAACAGACAAAATCAAAGAACAGTGTTTATATTTAAGAAAACGAAAATAATTATAAAATAGATGATAAACGTTTGTTTTAATAAGTAAAAGAAGAAGGAGGAGAAGTATGTTTGTTTGAAATAAGAAAATGATAATAGTTATCATATATTGAGTACTTACCTCAATCGAGTGCCATTTTAGAATTTTTTTATTATTAATATTCATGAGATACAATGCTGATTGTCACCCCTCATGACATGATATGAGGGCCAGATTCATACTGGCAGCATACCCACCACCAGGAATTGCTTATGTACCCTGTGTCCCACACCAAATTATCCCCACCTCTACCCCCCTCCCCCAGTCCCCCCCACTCCACTTTGTAGCCCAAGGAATATTATCCCCCTCTGCAAGACAAACGCACTACTATGATATTTCTTTCCTTCCTCCTTTCTCTCTTAGCTCCCACATATGAGTGAGTACATGCGGTATTTATCCCTCTGTGCTTTGCTTATTTCACTCAACATAAGTTTTTCTAGGTTTCTCCATGTTTTTGCAAATGGCAGTATTTCATTCTTTTTTATGGCAGAGTAGTATTCCATGGTGTATATATACCACAGTTTCCTCATCCAATCATCCGTCGATGGACATTTAGGTTGGGTCCATGTCTTGGCTATTATAAGCAGAGCTGCAATGAATATGGGAGTACAGGTATCCCTCCAACATGATAATTTCCATTCCTCTGAGTATATACTCAGAAGTGGGATGGCTGGATTGTATGGAAGATCTATGTGTAGTTGTTTGAGAAACCTCCATACTGTTTTCCATAGTAGTTGTACTAAGTTACATTCCCGCTGACAGTGTAGGAGCATTCCCTTCTCTCCACACCCTCACCAGCATTTGTTATTCACTGTCTTTTTGATTATAGACAGTCTAACTGGGGTGAGGTGGTATCTCAATGTAGTTTTCATTTGCATTTCCCTGATTACTAGTGATGTTGAGCAGTTTTTCATGTACCTGTTGGCCATTGGTATGTCTTCCTTTGAAAAATGTCTATTCAGCTCCTTTGCCCATTTATTTAATTGTGTTATTTGCTTTTTACTGTATAATTCCTTGAGTTCCTTGTATATTCTGGATATTAATCCCTTGTCAGATACAGAGTTGGCAAAAATTTTCTCCCATTCTGTGGGTTGTCATTTCACTCTCTTGATTGTTTCCTTTGCTGTGCAGAAGCTTTTCAGTTTGATATAGTCTCATTTGTTTATATTTTCTTCTGCTGCTTGTGCTCTTGGGCTCATGTTCATAAAGCCTGTGCCCTGACCTCATTGCTGAAGTGTTTCACCTATATGTTCCCTTAGTAATTTTACAGTTTCAGGTCTTATACTCAAATCTTTAATCCATTTTGAGTTGATTTTAGTGTATGGTGAGTGTGGTAGATTGAATTATGTCCCTCTGTGTTGGGCCCATTTTTAGGAGCAAACATTATCTGTGAGCCACATGGTGCCTATGGGTGGAGGATGAAGATGGTGCCCATGGGAAGTAGGGGAGGCGTAACCCAAGATAGCTCCAAAAGGTTTTTATTGGTCCTCCAGTATTTCCACACTCGTGAACCCTGTGTGATTGCTATGCTCAACATGTTAGTACAAAATGCATGCCCATGTGATTCTTTAATTGATTGTTTAATTCTTGGACAGCCCCTACTTGCTTGCTTGTATAAATTGCAGTGTAATGGCAATAAAGTGGAACTGCCCTGACAGAACCCCTGCCATATCTGAGTGTCTCTTTCACGGGGCTGGGTTGGCGGGCAGCAGGCTCACTTTTCCCCGAGATCCCTCAGTCCCAGCACCGGGGGTAATCCTGATGGCTCCTTCTACTTCTGGGTCTGCAGGAGGACCCCAAGTGCACCCCTGCACGTCTGGAACTCATTGGAGCTTGAACTGTGTTCCCCAAGTTTTATGTATTAGAAACTTAGCCCCCACTGTGATTGTTAAGAGGGTGGGAAATCCTATTATGGTAAATGAAAGGTGGAGCGTTAGAGAGGTGATTGGATTGTAGGACTGTGCAGTAATGGATGGATTAAAAATGGTGGTCAGGGGTGTGGTTCTGAGGGCTTTAAAAGAAGAGGAGAGTCTGTCTCTCTTGCTTGCTCTGCTCTCTCTGCTTCCACCATCTTGCGATGTGAGACCCCTGGGTCAGTGTTACCACCACCAGATCGACTTTGGACTTCCCAGCCTCAGAAACTGTAAGTAATAAATTTCATTTTCTTATTAATTATCCAGTTCCAGGTATTTGTTATAAGCAACACAAATGGACTAATACAGGGAGAGATGCATATCTAGTTTCATTCTCCTGCATATGGATATCCAATTTTCCCAGCACCGCTTACTGAAGAGGCAGTCTTTTCCCCAGTGTAGATTTTTGTTGCCTTTGTTCAATACCAGATGGCTGTAAGCCTTAGGGATGATTTCTGGATTCTCAGTTCTGCTGCACTGGTCTGAATGTCTATTTTTATCCCAATACCCAATTTTGGTTACAACAGCTTTGTAGTATAATTTGAAGTCAGAGTTATGCCTCTGGCTTTATTTATTTATTTATTTTCTGTTCAGGATTGCTTTGGCTATGTGGGGTCTTTTGTTGTTCCATATGAAAAGTAAGATTGTTTTTTTCCATTTCTGTGAAGAATGTCATTGGTATTTCGATGGAGATTGCATTGAATCTCTAGATCATTTGGGGTAGTATAGACATTTTCACAATGTTAATTCTCCCAATCCAAAAGCATGGAATATCTTTCCATCTTTGTGTGACTTCTTCAATTTCCTTCAGAAGTGGTTTGTAGACCTCATTGTAGAGGTCTTCCACTTCCTTGGTAAAATTGATCCCTAGGTATGTTATTTTTTTCATGACAATTGTAAATGGGCTTAATTTCTTTATTTCTCTTACTGTTAGTTCATTATTTGAGTATATAAATGCAACCAATTTGAGGGCATTTATTTTGTATCCTGCAACATTACTTAAGTTATTAACCAGCTCTAGGAGTTTTTTGATAGAGTCTTTAGGATTTTCTATATATAGTATCATGTCATCTGCAAATAGAGAAAGGATGGTTCAACATACAAAAGTCAATAACTGTGATACATCACATCAACAAACTCAAGGACAAAGACCATATGATTATGTCAATAGATGCTGAAAAAGCATTTGATAAAATTCAACATGGCTTCATGATAAAGACTCTCGACAAATTAGGTATAGAAGGAAAATATCTCAACACAATGAAAGCCATTTATGACAAGCCCACCATCAGTATCATTCTGAATGGGGAAAAACTGAGGGTCTTTCCCTTAAGGACCAGAACAAGACAAGGATGCCCACTCTCACCACTTCTATTCTACATAGTACTGGAGGTACTAGCCAGAGCAATCAAGCAAAAGAAAGAAAGAAAGGGGATCCAGATTGGAAAAGACAAAGTCAAACTTTCTCTACTTGTAGAAATTGCGTATTTTCTATTTTAATTTCCACATTAATCCAAATGGTGTATATTCTTAATCAACAGTTCAGAGTTAATTTCGCTATGGCCATCATGCTGATAACTGCTAAAACCAGTATTTGAATCCAAAACTAATAGTGAGAGGTCTACAGGAGTCCATGTGCCTGGTGGAAGGTGAACATTGCCTGGAAGCTGAAATGGTAAATATTAGTAATAGTGGTTTGGGTAATACCGCTTTGGATGTAATTTGTTATAAAATAGAGAAATAGTTTGATTACATTTTAAATGTATAAATTCTATTTGGTGAAATATTAAATAAAATGTTTATGTACATTAATACAGTATGTTTAATTGATACAAAATATTGTCATGAATTAAGTAATATTTGTCACAGTCCAAAAGGCATTTTTAAAAGCCATCAAAATACAGAGAACAATGCTACAACTTATGAATATATGAGTGAGTCAATCATTCCAACTCACCACAATACAGGGAAAGGGCTGGTACATGATTTTGAGCTGGTTGTACATTCAAGAAAGGAGGAGATCAAAAAGAAAAAGGACTGTTCGGTCTATAAAAGGGGCTGCACATGGCCACATGCAGATAATTCTCATTTGAAAGCAGTGTAAATAAAATAAGTGCTCATGAGGCCATATCATGCTGACTGCAATCACTACATTAAAAAGTCCCTTGCTTAGATACAGGTAAGCTTATTCTTGTACTGGCTTTTATGAGTTGGTTCTGTTGCTACTAACAAGCCTACAACCTTGATTATTTTCCTGGACTCCTCCTTGGACAAAGCAAGGTGAGAACCACTAATAGAAACCAAAATGGAGCAGCAGAGTGAGGAATCCAGGAGGAATAAGCCCTGAGAAAATGAGCCTTAAGGGGTATGTAATTGCTTTTAAACAGGTAGAATCAGGTATAGCATAAGTTTATTCTTCAAAAAGTAGAACCAGAAACAATATGGAAGAATAATTGCAGGGATTCAATGATATAAATGGCTGCTTTGAGTACTATATTTTTTCATGACTGATGGAATTAAATGAAATAGAATGGTGCTTAGTGAGGAATGCTCTGTAGGTAATTTTTCTCTGGGAAGAGGCTTGTATCAAATGATGTTGAAGTCCCTCTCAGATCTAAACTCTTTAATACTAATTATTATTTAAAAAATCAACAATTCTAAATATATAATTAGATATTGAACAATGTGTATGAATAGAAAAATTGCCAGCTAAACATGTTTTCTAATGAAATCTCTTTCCTTTGTGTGAATATATTACCAAGAGACTTGTAATATTGTTTGTAATAAAGAAACAATTACTCCTTTAGCTATAACTAAGTAAAGAATTATTAGGTGGAAAGAACTGAAGAGTGTATAATGTTTCTTAAGTATAGGGGTAATTAGGTATAAGAAAAGACAGATGTATGCAGGATTAATCAAATTACCAAAACAATCATCTCAGGAAAACATACCCACAGACAACAAAAGTAATGATTATTTATCAATAATTGCATTAGACAATTATTGTAGCTGTGTATTCTAACTTTAATATAAAAAAAATCAATTAAATTTGGTTCCTACCTAATAAAACAACTTTAACTTTATATGTAATATGATTTCTATTAAAGCTGGGTCCACTGTTGTTCATCATTCCAATAAAATTACGGTTTGGGATGGGGACGTGAGTAGACAGGAGATTCAGAATGATCATTTGTATTGTCTTAACTTATTTTATGAAAATCAATCTATATTTTTTCTACCTCTTTTGGACATAGTGTTGTTAATTTTATAACTGAGAGATTATTGTCATTTGAATTACGATTTTTCACATAGAGTTGAGCAAAGCATTGTCATTATTATTATTATTACTATTATTTCTGCAAGATAAATGCAATTTATTTATTTATTTTTATTTTATTTATTTATTTTTTAAATTTTATTTTATTTTGTCAATATACAATGTGGTTGATTATTGTGGCCCATTACCGAACCCTCCCTCCCTCAGCCCTTTGCCCCTCCCTCCCAACAACCTCCTTTCTGTTTGCTTGTTGTATCAACTTCAAGGAATTATAATTGTGTCTTCTTCCCTCCCCACCCCAGTTTATTTGTGTATTTATTTATTTATTTTTAACTCTCACAAATAAGTGAAAACGTGATATTTCTCTTCCTGTGCCTGACTTGTTTCACTTAATATAATTCTCTCAAGGTCCATCCAGGTTGTTGCAAATGGCAGTATTTCATTCTTTTTTTATAGCAGAGTAGTATTCCATTGTGTAGATATACCACATTTTCTGTATCCCCTCATCTGATGATGGACATTCGGGCTGGCTCCAACTCTTAGCTATTGTAAAGAGTGTTGCAATGAACACTGGAGAACAGATATACCTTCAACTTGATGATTTCCATTCCTCTGGGTATATTCCCAGCAGTGGGATAGCTGGGTCATATGGTAGATCTATCTGCAATTGTTTGAGGAACCTCCATACAATTTTCCATAGAGGCTGCACAATTTTGCAGTCCTACCAACTTTGCCAGCATTTATCATTCACAGTCTTTTGGATATTAGCCATTCTAACTGGGGTGAGATAGTATCTTAGTGAGGTTTTGATTTGCATTTCCCGAATGCTGAGTGATGCTGAGCACTTTTTCATGTGTCTGTTGGCCATTCATATATCTTCCTTTGAGAAATGCCTATTTAGCTCTTTTGCCCATTTTTAAATTGGGTTACTTGTTTTTTTGTTGTAAGGTTGTTTCAGTTCCTTGTATATTCGGGATATTAATCCTTTGTCAGATGTATATTTTGCAAATATTTTCTCCCACTTTGTTGGTTGTTTTTTAACTATGTTAATTGTTTCTTTGGCTGTGCAGAAGCTTTTTAGTTTGATATAATCTCATTTATTTCTTTCTTCCTTTGGTTGCCCATGCTTTGGGGGTTGTATTCATGAAGTCAGTGCCCAGTCCTACTTCTTGAAGTGTTTCTCCTATATTTTCTTTAAGAAGTTTTATTGTTTCAGGGTGTATATTTAATTCTTTAACCCATTTTGAGTTGATTCTAGCATATGGTGAGAGGTATCAGTCTAGTTTCATTATCCTGCATATGGATATCCAGTTATCTCAGCACCATTTGCTGAAGAGGCAGTCTCTTCCCCAGTGCAGAGGCTTGGTGCCTTTGTCAAAGATCAGATAGCTGTAGGTGTGTAGGTTGATTTCTGGATTCTCTATTCTATTCCCTTGATCAGGGTGTCTGTTTTTATGCCAGTACCATGCTCTTTTGGTTATTATATCTTTGTAGTATAATTTAAAGTCAGGTCGTGTTATGCCTCCAGCTTTAGTTTTTTTGCTCAGAAATGCTTTGGCTATGTGTGGTCTTTTGTTATTCTATATAAATGTCTGGATAGTGTTTTTCCATTTCTGAGAAAAATGTCATTGGAATTTTGATGGGGACTGCAATGAATTTCTATATCACTTTGGGTAGTATGGACATTTTCACTATGTTGATTCTTCCAATTCAAGAGCGTGGGATATCTTTCCATCTTCTTGTGTCCTCTTTAACTTATCTCAGCAGTGGTTTGTAATTCTCATTATAGATATTTTTCACATCCTTGGTTAACTCTATTCCTAAGTATTTTATTTTTTGGTGGCTATTGTAAATGGGAAAACTTTCTTGATTTCTCTTTCTGCATGTTCACTATCAGAGAATAAAAATGCTATTGATTTTTGTGTGTTGATTTTGTATCCTGCAACTTTGCTGAAATCATTTATCAACTCCAAGAGTTTTCTTGTAAAGGCTTTAGGATGTTCGATATATAGGATCATGTCATCTCCAAAGAGGGACAGTTTGACTTCATCTTTTCCAATCCAGATGCCCTTTATTTCCTTCTCTTTTCTGATTGCTCTAGCTAGTACTTCCAACACTATGTTGAATAGAAGTGGTGAGAGAAGGCATCCTTGTCGAGTTTCTGTTCTTAAAGGAAAAGCTTTTAGCTTTTCCCCCTTCAGGATGATATTGGCAGTGGGTTTATCATATATGGCTTTAATTTTGTTGAGATACTTTTCATCTATACCTATCTTGTAGAGAGTCTTTATCATGAATGAGTGTTGAATTTTATCAAATGCTTTTTCAACATCTATAGAGATGATCATATTGTCCTTGTGTTTCATTTTATTGATATGGTGCATCACATTTATTGATTTACATATATTGAACCAATCTTGCATCCCTGGAATGAATCCCACTTGATCATGGTGTATAATTTTGTATATGTGTTGCTGTATTTTGTTAGCTAGTATTTTATTGAGGATTTTTTGCATCTATATTCATCAAGGATATTGGCCTATAGTTTTCTTTTTTAGTTGTATCTTTACCTGGTTTTGGTATCAGGGTGATGTTTGCTTCATAGAATGAGTTTGGGAGAATTGCATCTGTTTCAATCTTTTGGAATAGTTTGAAGAGAATTGGTGTCCATTCCTCTTTGAATGTTTGGTAGAATACTGCTGTGAATCCATCTGGTCCTGGGCTTTTCTTTGTTGGGAGCCTTCTGATAAGAGCTTCAATCTCTTTCACTGTTATTGGTCTATTCAGATTTTCTACATCTTTTTGGCTCAGTTTTGGTAGTTTGTGTCCAGAAATTTATCCATTTCCTCCAGATTTTCAAATTTATTGGTATATAGTTGTTTATAGTAGTCTCTAATGATTCCTTGTATTTCAGAGGTATCAGTTGTAATATCACTTTTTTCATTTCTAATTTTTGTTATTTGGGTATTCTCTCTTCTTTTTTTAGTTAGCCCTGCTAATGGCTTGTCAATTTTATTTATCTTTTCAAAGAACCAACTTTTTGATTCATTGATCTTTTGTATTATTTCTTGAGTTTCAATTTCATTAAGTTCTGCTCTGATATTAATGATTTCTTTCCGTCTGCTAACTTTGGGTTTGGATTGTTCTTGTTTTTCTGGTTCTTTAAGGTAAAGTATTAGGTTGTTCTCTTGCCACCTTTCCATTCTTCTGAAGTAAGCATTTAATGCAATAAATTTCCTCTTTAGTATGGCTTTTGCAGTATCCCACAGGTTTTGGTTTGATGTATCATTGTTTTCATTAGTTTTAATAAAGTTTTTGATTTCCTGTTAGATTTCTTCTTGGACCCCTATGTTATTAAGTACAATGCTGTTTAATTTCCATGTGTTTGTATAGTTTCCAGAATTTTGTTTGTTATCGTTTTCTAATTTTAATCCATTGTGGTCTGAAAAAATACATGGGATAATTACATTTTTCTTAAATTTGTTGAGACTTGGTTTGTGACCTAACATGTGATCTATCCTGGAGAATGATCCATGTGCTGATGAGAAGAATGAATATTCTGAGGTTGTTGGATGGAATGTTCTGTAGATATCTGCCAAGTCCAATTCGTCTAGAGTGTTGCTTAGTTCTTTTGTTTCTCTGCTGATTCTTTGCCTTGATGTTCTGTCCAATACTAATAGTGGGATGTTCAGTTCCCCTGCTATTATGGTATTAGTGTCTGTTTCCTTCTTTAGGTCTAATAGAGTTTGCTTTATAAATCTGGCTGCTCTGACATTTGGGTGTGTATATGTTTATGATCATTATGAGTTCTTGATGGATCAATCCTATTATCATTATGTAGTTGCCCTCATTATCTCTTTTTGTGGTTTTTAGTTTAAAGTCTATTTTATCATAAAAAACGAATAGCTACTCCAGCTGTTTTTTCATTAATGTTTGCATGGTAAATCTTTTTAGTCTTCATAGGTGAGATGGGTCTCTTGAAGGCAGCATTTAGTTGGGTCCTCCTTTTTAATCCAGTCAGCCAGTCTGTGTCTTTTGACTGGGTAATTTAATCCTTTTACATTAGGAGTTGTTATTGGATGGTGTTGACTTACTTCTAGCATTTTATTGTTTTTTGTTTGGATGTCTTAAGTGTCTTTTGTTCCTTTCTTTATGATTTACTGTTTGTCTTCTGTATTTGTTGGTTCCTTGGATTGTAGACAAACTTTTTTTCTCTTCATTGTTGGCATTTTTATTTTACTAGTGGATTTTGATTTTTCTTGAGTTTTTATAGCTGTGGTAGTTATTTTTTCAGGTACCAAACCCAAAGTACTCCCTTGAGAATTTTTTGTAAGAGTGGTCGTGTGGTAGTGAACTACTGCAGTTTTTGTTTCTCTGAGAAATATACCATTTGCCCTTCATTTCAGAAGGAGAGCCTTGTGAGGTAGAGTATTCTTGGCTGGAAATCTTTGTCTTTAATATTTTGAATATATCATCCCATTTCTTTCTGGCTTTTTGGGTTTGTGATGAAAAGTCTGATGTTAGTCTGATTGGGGCTCCCTTATAGGTGATTTGATGCTTCTCTCTTGCAGCTTTTAAGATTCTCTCTTTGTCTTTGAGTTTTGCCAATTTGACTGTAACATGCCTTGGAGAGGACCTTTTTGGGTTAAATACAGTTGGGGATCTTTGAGCTTCCTGAATCTGAAGATATGTGTCTTTTCCTATACCTGGGAAGTTTTCTGCCACTATTTTGTTGAATGAGTTTTCAATGCAATCTCCTCTTTCCTCCCCTTCTGGAATACCCATGACTCAGCTATTTGAGCACCTAAGGTTGTCTGATATCTCTATTAGATTTTCTTCAATGTTTTTAATTTTTTTTTTTTTTTGTCTGCCTGTGTTATTTTAAACAGCCCATCTTCAAGTTCAGAAGTTCTCTCTTCTGCTTCTGTAAGCCTGCTGGTTAAACTCTCTGTTTTGTTTTGTTTTGTTTTGTTTTGTTTTAATTTCGTTGAATGAATTCTTCAGCTTGGCAAGCTCTGCTACATTCTTTTTCAGGGCATTGATTTCCTTGTACATTTCTTCTTTCAGGTCCTGCATACTTTTCCTCATTTCATCATGTTGTCTAGCTGAGTTTTCTTGTATCTCATTTAGTTTCCTTAGAGTTATCACTCGAAATTCCTTGTCAGACATTTTAAGGACCTCTTGTCTATAGGATCTAGAACTTGAGAGTTATTACCCTTTGGTGGTGTACTTTCTTGATTTTTCATATTTCTGGTATCTTTCCTTTGATGTTTAGTCATTGTCACAAGGAATTTCACAGTCCACTGGTTTGACACTATTGTCTGGCTAGGATGCTGCTGGGGCTGCCAATTTGACACACCTGCCTCATTGTCTGCTCAGTCATCTGCTGGTGCCTTGGGTGCGTAGTCGCCTCAGGTCTTAGGCCTCTCCAAGGAGGCACCTCTCTGGTCAGCGTGCACTCAGCCGGTCTGGGGACGTAGTCCAGCGATGGTGAGGCCTACCTGCTCAGTCAGATGCTGACACCATTGGGTGTGTGGTCTCCAGGTCTTGGGCCTCTCCAGTGGGGCACCTCTTTGATCAGAGCGCACTTGGCCTGGCTGGGGATGGAGTCCGGCAGCAGTGAGGCATACCTGCTGGGTCGCGCACTGGCACTGCTAGGTGCGTGTTCTCCGCGGATCTTGGGCCTCTCCAGTGGGGCACCTCTTTGATCAGCATGCACTCTGTCGGGCTGGGGATGGAGTCTGGTGACAGCGAGGCCTACCTGCTGGGTTGCACACTGGCACCACTGGGCAGGTGGTTTCCATGGATCTTGGGCCTCTCTGGGAGGGCACCTCTGTGATTGGCGTGCACTTGGCCAGGCTGGGGATGGAGTCCAGCGGCGGCGAGGTGTACCTGCAAGGTCTTGTGCTGGTACCTCAGTGTGCGTGGCCCTGTCATTATTATTTTAATTTCATATGTATCTATGAATATTTTCACCCTTTTATTATTTTATGCCTTATTGCTCTCTCCTCCAACCTCCAGCTTTTGTTTTCATTAATATAGTTAGTTAACAAATCTATATGCACAGTTGTGTCAAAGAATCAGTCCTTGAAATTATTTGTTATTTCTGTAATATTTTTATTTTCTAAGTTAATGATTTTTTCTTTTGGATCTCAGTTTCTTTTTTTCCCAATGTGTTGGAATGCTTCTAAAATTCTTTTAATTACATATATACATATCTGTGCACATAACATATGAGGCTTTGCCTTAAAATATAATGTAAATATCTTATTATTTTGATACATTTGTATAGACCATTTAGATTAATTAATATTATAGGTATATTTTATCTTAGTTCCACCTTAATATTTTATGTTGTGCTTTCAAGTATTTTGTTTCAATTAAGTTTAAATTAATCTACTACCATTTATGTATTCCATACCTTGTTCTTTTTCTGGTTTTTCTTTAAATAATTAATATGATTTTCATTTTTGTTCTACTGTCAGTTTATAGCTCTAATTGAATCTTTTATCCCCTCAATACTCTATCGTTTAGAGGAGCTTTCTATGATTATATGGGGGGTTTTTTGTTGTTAAATAATTGCTTCTTCAAAATACTTGCTACTGTAAATAATTCAGAATTTATTTCAAAAAATTGTTTTCAAGTTCATGATATTAATTTAAAGTAGCCATGAGTAACTGGGGTGGCTGTCCTGTAACACTCTGATCAGCATTATGATAACTGATAGTAACTGATAGTATCTAATTTACAGTCCCATAAATTGTGCTAATTTACATTTGTCAAGTTATTAATGAGCCACTTTTTCCTATACTTTGTGAGTAAACAGTAGTATCAGCTCTGGAATCAAACAGAAAAGGGGCTGAAGCTGAGCTTGGTCATATGCCACCTCCATGAACTTGGACTTGTCCATGTAGTCTTGAATTTCAATATTAAATGTGTGGAAAATAATAGTATCTATGTCGTAGGGTTGTTGAGATTATAACATAGTGCTGGTCAATAACGTATACAGACAAGTATATGGTGTATGTTTTGTTTTCAGATGATGGTTGCTATTTTAATGATTTATTTTATATTGTTACCTTTATTACTGTTATTATTTGTGCCATTTCCTATTTGTCTTTCTGCTCTTGGAAAATATTATGCTCCTTGGTCTACATATCTATTGGGCTCTCATACTGGGATTCTTCTTATTGATTTATACAATTTATAATCAGAACATTAAAATTTTCATATTTTCATCTTATATTTGTCTTATTTTTCCCCCCTTTTATTCCATTTGGCTAAGTTTTCTGTACCACATTTTAAGTATTTACAAAAGCTATTGGGCTAATGATTACCTTTTTCTTTTTTATTATTTTAAATCATATGCAAATTGACAAAATCTCACCCACTTACATAGCCTATAAGATCATCCAACTCAATATGAACATAGCAGGTTTTATTATAGCTTCTCCCAAATTCCTCACATCTTGTATGAACATTTTAACTCTTACATCTATGTATATATTCCTATATCAGAATGTTTTATCTTCTGTATTAAACAGTCCTAAAATGAATGAAAGTGGTTAAACAAGATAGATGTTTATTTTTTATATGTAACATTTAGAAGGAGGCAGTTCCATTATCATCAGAGACTTGTGCTCCTATTTTGTTGTGCTCACATTCTCTATATGCAGCTTTTATTTTGTGGTCCAAGAAGGCTCTTTCAATTCCCACCTTCCAATCTGCCTGCCAGCCAAAAAGAAGGGAAAAATGAAAAGGAATAACATGATCTTTTTCTTTAGGGGACATAACTCGGATTGCACATTTAACTTCTGTACATATTCCATTGGTTGCAACTTAGCCTCAGAGCCATCAATTTGAAAATAAAGCTAGAAAAGTCTTTACCTAGGAGCCCACATACCAACTGAAGCATATTTTTTTAAAAAGTAAATGTGTGTAAAAAAGAGAGACAGTTACCAATCATCATCTGCTTCATTGAGCATCAGCTATACACAGGTACCTTCTCTTATTTTAGGCCACTCACACTCCATCCCCTAAATTCCATCAGTTATTACCTCTCACTCATAGCCTAGGATATTTGGAAAATGTGTCATCCCCTTCATTAGGTCTGGATATGGCCATTCTAGAATTGTTCATCTAGAAACAAAAAAACAAGTTAATTGCACCCCTCACATTCATAATCAGTAAGCAATGATTGTAGACATGAAAACTGAGAACACTTACATTTTTAAAAGAAAAGAAGGCATATATGCATTTATCTACAGCAATTATCAACCACTCTTAGGCTGGAATTGAGAATATCTCATGCTTTGATTATAGAGCTAATTAACACATGCGACAGTGGCTGGTTTTCTCTCTGGGGTGACCCCCCCTTTCTCATTGACCTCTGTGGTCCAGTTGCCAGATAAAATGCAGGATGCCCAGTTAAATTTGAATTAAACTTGGTGTTCTGCATTTTTATTTATTAAATCTGGCAACCCTGCTCTGTGGACCTGGCTTTAGCTTTTGGGCAGTTTAAATGCTGTTTTCTATTCACCATGGACTAATGTGATACCATTTGAGAACGGGCCTTTCTTGGAGGCAGCAAAACTTCTGTAGATGGTTTTCTGCTAGCATAAGTTTTCATGCCTGTGAGTTGACTTAGGAGCTAAGAAATCACAAAATTTAAGTATGAGAATTGTTTTACAGTTTGGGAGGGTGAAAAGTCCATGATCCAGGAGGCGCATCTGGTGAGGGTCTTCTTCTGGGTGCCATGTCGACAAAGGGTATCACATGGTGAGAACAAGAGCTAGAGAGTTAATGTGCTCACTTGCTCACTTTCTCTCCTTATAAAGCCATCAGAACCACTCCCTGATAACCCATTACTTCATGAATGAATTAATCCATTCATGAGGGCACAGTCCTCATGATCCAGTCACCTCTTAAAAGCCCACCTTTCAAATGCTGTAATTGGATTTCCCACCCTCTTGACATGGTTAAAGGGGTATCAAGTTTCAACAAGTTTCGAGGGGACGTTTAATCCACAGAACAGACATACATGTATTTACCTTTCTTAGAGATCTACCTCGGGATAGAGAATAGGGAAATAAGGAGAAAAGAAAACAAAATAGATGATTTACTTAACCTCATTTGAAGAATTCTCACTGTCCACCTCACTATATCAAATGTTATGAAATATTTATGAATTCAAATTTGATTAGCTTTTCTTCATTATAACTCTGCTACTCTTTGAAGACCACCTGGCTAGCAAAGTTGTCAATTTATGTCATCAGGGAGCAGCTTCAATACCTGTCAAGGAATTTGAATCTTTATCTCAGGAAATTGTCTAGACGACGGCAAGAAATGTTATTACAATCATTCAACAATGCAACCAACAATAGCAAATGAAAATGTGAAGTTAACACTACAGAGGTTACTTAGGACACAAAATGCAACAACCTAAGAAAAATAAAGGGAAATTTGACATTATCAGAATTAAAACCACCTTTCAAAAACTTATTTAAAAATTAGAAAGACAAACCACAGATTGGAATAACATCTCCACAATACATACATGCATATGCGTACATACAAACACTCACACACACACATACTATTTGGTTTACTGTCATCATATGATGAATTTAGAAGGAGGTGTCATTCAGGGTTATAAATAAATAAATAAATATATTCAATGTATGTAAGTATTATTTTATTATCCCATTCTTAAAACAGGCAACTTCATGTTGGAAATATATACAAAAAGCACAAGACGTTCAGCATCGTTGGTCATGAGGGAAATGCAAAACAAAACAATAATGAGATGTGACTACACAGAGATTAGAATTGCAAAAGTTGTAGAAGATTGATATTAGTGTTGAAAAACATTGCTGGTGGGAATCTGAAATTGTTCATCTTAGAAAACAATTTGGTAGTTACTTGGAAGCATGCATTAGCTTCCCAAATCCTGCTGTTCCTCTCAGCTATTTACACAAGACAAATGCAAAGATATGTCTGTAAAAGACTGGTATATTAATGTTCATAGAAGTTTTATGCAAAATATCCAGCTGTAAAACAAACCAATAAATTTTCATCAACATGTGAATGGATATACACACGATTTGTGTCCATCCAATGGAATATCTCTCCACAATAAAAATAAAAGAACAAACTATAAACACACAGACTTTTCTCAGTAAATATGCTATATGAAAGGAGCCAAAGAGAAGTAATGTTGTGTCATACTGTTTATATACATTTTGAGAACACAGAAAACTAACTATATTGACAGCAAGCATATCAGTGGTTGCTTGTGGAATCTCTTTGGGTAATGAAAATGTTCTGTGTTGATTGGGGTAGTGGTCCCATGAGTGTCTTCATTTATCCAAATCCAGTCCAGTAAACTCTAGACTTGAAGTGGGTGCATTTTATTGCATGTAAATTATACCTCAATTGAGTTTAATATATATTCTATGTTAATGTATGTGTGTGTTTGTGCATGTCCATCTGTGTGGCCTGTGTGTATCTAATTATCAGAGCATTGTCTATCAATTATGTGAGTATAATTAGCCACTAAACTGAGCTTGCTCCTGTGCTTTTCCTGGAAGTTATTTTCATATTAGATGGCTAATTAATCCATTCAACATATGAAAGTTCTTGTTACTCCCCTACACCCTTCAGTGTTATCCCAACTTTAGCAGAATAAATGTTGAATTCCTTGCATGATCCACCTTCCCCTCTCCTCAACATTTTAAACTTTTTCACTTTCTATTTTAATCACTTTGCTCCAGACACCTTGGACTTTTTGCTGTTTCTCATACATACTATTATACCTTGAACTACATTGCCTGCTCCGTATTATCAGTGAGATTGTCAAATCACTTGGGTTACTTCCCACCTGTCCCCCTCTATTTTTCCCTCTTTGGAGCTCTCAGTTCTCCATATTCAACCTGAAACAATTACCCAAGATTTGTATTAAACATTTCTTTGGTTAAAAAATGTAATCACTGGCCTTATGAAGAACATACATTGGGGAAAGGACAGTCTCTTTGATAAATGGTGGTAAAACTTAGGTCCTTATTTTTCACCATATACAAAAAACTACTCAAAATGGATTAAATACTTAAGTGTATGACCTGAAACTATAAAACTAATAAAAGAAAACATAGGGAAAACATTCTAAGACATTGGTCTGGGAAAAAATTTTATGGAGAAGACTTCTAAAGCACAGAACAAAAACAAAAATAAACTAATGGGACTATATCCAACTAAAAAGCTTCTTCACAGCAAAGGAAACAATCAACAGAGTGAAGAGGCAACCTACAGAATGGGAGAAAATATTTGCAAGTTGTTTATCCAACAAGAGGTTAATATCCAGACTATACAAGGTATTCAAACTCCATAGCAAAATAATAGCAATAATGATAATAATAATCTGATTAGAAAATGGGCAAATGACCTTAATAGACATTTCTCAAAAGAAGACATACAATGGTCAACAGGTATGTGAAAAAATGCTCAACATCACTAATCATCAGAGAAATGTAAATCAAAACCACAATGAGATATTATCTCACTCCAGTTAGAATGGCAATCATCAAAAAGACAAAAAACAAATGCTGGAGAGGATGCAGAGAAAAGACAATTCTTATACATTGTTGGTGGGAAAGTAAATTAGTACAGCCATCATGGAAAATAGTATCAAGGTTCCTCAAAAAACTAAAAATAGAATTACAGTATGATCCAGCAATCCCACCACTGGGTATTTATGCAAAAAAAAGGAAATCAGTATACCAAAGAGATATCTGTACCTTCATGTTTATTGCATCACTATTTACAATAACAAAGATACGGAATCGACCTAAGTTTCCATCAACAGATGAATGGAAAAAGAAAATCTAGTATAGATACACAATAGAATACTACTCAGCCATAAAATAATGAAATTATGTCATTCATGGCAACAGGAATGAGCCTGAGAGACATTATGTGAAGTGAAATAAGTCAGGCACAGAAGGATAAATAACACATGTTCTCACTCACATGTGGTAGCAAATAAACAAACAAACAAACAAACAAAAACTGATCTCATAGAAGTAGAGAGTAGAATTGAGGTTACTAGAGGCTGGAAAAGGTGGAAGGGAGGATTAATTAATGGATACAGAATTACAGATAGGAAGAGTAAGTTCTAGTATTCTATAGTAGTGCTAGTTTATAATTAGTGATAATTTATTGGACATTTTCAAATGGCTACAAGAGAGGAGTTCAAATTTTCTCATCACAAAGAAATGATAAATATTTGCAGTGATAAATATGATAAATATTCTATTTCCACGTATACGTGTATCAAAACGTTACTCTTGCATCCCATAAATATGTACAATTATTATGTCAATTAAATATAAATATATTTATATATATATATTTTATTTTTAGGAAAAGGTTAAGGTTAATCCAAATATGAAGAGTAATGAAGGAAATTCACAGAATGGTGGATCTTTAGGATCTCTGGAAAGTAATTGTTCCAAATCAGTCATTGCATTGTCTTTAAGACAAGTTTTGTTTATAAGAAATTTGATAACAGTCTGATTTTTATTCTTCTGTATATAACGTTTTTTTACATTTCACCCTCCCAAGGGTCTTCTACAAATTTCTTTGTCCATTGTTATTTTGAAATTTTCAGATTTGGTTTGTTTATTATTCATTTATGCTGAAGGCAATGACCCCGCAAATCTCTTCATCTCTTATCCCTTTCTTGATCTGTTTGTCAAATACTAGACAACTTTGCATATCTGCTATATTTTTTGCTCATGATCCATCTGTTTATCTACTCATAATAATATAAATGTTATATTTTATTTTTAGCAGCAATCCAAAAAGAGCACAGAAAAATTAATAGTGCACACAGAGTGTAATATAAAAGTTTCATCCTCAAAAATGTACAATTAACAGTATAAGTAATAGAAAACAGGATATTAAAATTGTGTAAAATGTGGAAGGCAATTTAAGAGGCAAATCTCTTCATCTTGAATGAAGACATGTCAAAGCATCAGCTAAAATGGATGGAAATAGAGACCTAAGTGCATTATTTAGATTTCTAATGATTCAAAGATGAAAAAGTAATAATGTACTCCAAGAAAAAACGTGGTGGTATGTGGAAAGAAAACCAGGAAAATATAAGTGACCTTAATCATCACCTTATAGTAGGTTACAAGATCTGATGCCCGAATATCATAAATTAAAAAATTAAATAAGTACGTTACTTAGTATTGTAGAAAAAAAAAAAACATTATATTCCTGTAAATTTTAGAAGAATTACAACCAGAGATAATTAAAATTATTAAACTTGGAGCGATATGGTTGTGTGCCAGCTATAACAGATGGCTATTGGTTTTCATTATAAGCACACACACATATATATTTTCACATTTTTATGATTTGAAAGTATGTTTTAAAGTATAATTGAAAAAAGTAACTAATTTTGAACTGAACCAAACTGAGTTAAATTTCCTTTAAATATCAATGAAAGAATTTTATTCAAAAATACAAATAAAATTAAATATTTTAATAAGTGATACATTTAATTGAAAATGCAACACTATTCTAAAATGAATTTGAGGAATAATCAGAATTTCAGGCAAAGAAGTACATATATAATTATTTGTTATAAACATTTCTTTTTTTATTTTTATCTTTATGGTTATATAAAAACATATATAATTATATTACATAAATGTATGTAATAGAATATATTACAATAAATTATGTATATGTAGAATGTATTATATTACATACATATAATAATTGTATATATGTCGGGTCTGCTGCCGGCCGACCCGAACAGCCCTAACCTCGTTCCTTTTGGTGGGCGAGCGAATGGCTCGGATTCCTCTTTCCCTCCGGTCCCTGTTAGGAGGAGACGGGGGAAGAGAGCCGTGAAGAGAGGTGAGCACAGCCACCGGCCCCAACCAGCCTGTTAAAGGACACTCAGATGCGGCGGGGGTTCTGTCGAGCAGTTAGTTCCGTTTATTATCACACAAGCACTTGCTTTTAAAGGCAAATGGGTTATGCCTCCAGCTTTATTTTTTTTGCTGAGCATTGCTTTGGCTATTCGTGGTCTTTTATTGTTCCATATAAATGTCTGAATAGTTTTTTCCATTTCTGAGAAAAATGTCTTTGGAATTTTGATGGGGATTGCATTGAATTTGTATATCACTTTGGGTAGTATGGACATTTTCACTATGTTGATTCTTCCAATCCAAGAGCATGGAATATCTTTCCATCTTCTTGTATCCTCTCTAATTTCTCTCAGCAGTGGTTTGTAGTTCTCATTATAGAGATTTTTCACCTCCTTGGTTAACTCAACATCACTCAGCATCCGGGAAATGCAAATCAAAACCACATTGAGATACCATCTAACCCCAGTTAGGATGGCTAAAATCCAAAAGACTATGAATGATAAATGCTGGCGAGGCTGCGGAGAAAAAGGAACTCTCATACATTGTTGGTGGGACTGAAAAATGGTGCAGCCTCTATGGAAAATGGTATGGAGGTTCCTTAAACAATTGCAAATAGATCTACCATACGACCCAGCCATCCCACTGTTGGGAATATACCCAGAGGAATGGAAATCATCAAGTCGAAGGTATACCTGTTCCCCAATGTTCATCGCAGCACTCTTTACAATAGCCAAGAGTTAGAACCAGCCCAAATGCCCATCATCAGATGAGTGGATACGGAAAATGTGGTACATCTACACAATGGAATACTACTCAGCTATAAAAACGAATGAAATACTGCCATTTGCAACAACATGGATGGACCTTGAGAGAATTATATTAAGTGAAACAAGTCAGGCACAGAAAGAGAAATACCACATGTTCTCACTTATTGGAGGGAGCTAAAAATTAATATATAAATTCACACACACACATACACACACACACACACAAACCGGGGGGGGGGGGAAGAAGATATAACAACCACAATTATTTGAAGTTGATACAACAAGCAAACAGAAAGGACATTGTTGGGGGGGAGGGGGGGAGGGAGAAGGGAGGGAGGTTTTGGTGATGGGGAGCAATAATCAGCTACAATGTATATCGACAAAATAAAATTTAAAAAAATAAATAAATAAATAAATAAATAAATAAATAAAGGCAAATGGGGAAGGGAGGTTTTTTACATAATCTTATCAGCCTAAAGGTCAAGAGAGCATGCATCCTGTCTCAATGCCTAGCTAATGCAACTTCAAGCATGGAAGCGCGTATTTGGCCAATAAGGGCTAAGGTAAGGTTCCCACAGACACTCCCACCCTACTTCCTCCCCGCGCCATCTTAGGCTGCCACGTTAATACGCCCTTGTGGGCCCATAATGACGCCACTTGTAATGTCACTTAAGGTGGCGTTAGTTTTTAAGGCCTGACATATATAATTACAATAATGTTATACAATATAGTTTTACATGTAATGACCAGATGATATTCATAATAAAAAATAGTGTTATAGTGTTATAGAGTTCAAAGTACAGCATATAGTATGTGGTGCCCAGAGCTTAGAATGGTATATTGAATCAGTCAGCAGTTCTCATCACTAGGCAAAGACGTCATTTGTTGCCAACACCAAGGTCACCTTGGTATGACTGGGTGACTTATACACTCTTTTTAAAGTCACTGATCAGTTTTCTTAGTAAAATTTCTGACCTTATAAAAGTTGAAGTTTTTTTAAATTTTGTTTTTAATTATCGTATAATAATTGCACATACTAGGTGTGATGGTTAATTCTAGGTGTCAACTTGATTAGATTAAGGAATGCCAAGAAACTTGGTAAAGCGATCTTTTTAGGTGTGTCCATGAGGGTGTTTCCAGGAGATATTAGCATGAGAGCCTGAGTGGACTGGGTGGGAAAGACCTGCCCTCAATGTGGAGGGGACTCATCCAATCAACTGGAGGCCTGGAGAGAATAAAAAACGGAGAAGAAAACAATGGGCTCTCTCTGTCAGCTGGAGCTGGGATACACTCTTCTCACCTATTCTTGGACTCACAGTATGCCTTATTTACCATCATGGTATTCCATACAACATTGCTTCTGACCAACGAACTCAATTCCCAGCTAAAGAAGTGCGGCAGTGGGCTCATGCTCATGGAATTCACTGGTCTTACCATGTTCCTCATTATCCTGAAGCAGCCAGTCTGATAGAACAGTGGAATGGCCTTTTGAACTCACAGTTACAGTGTCAGTTAGATGACAATACCCTGCAGGGTGGGAGCAAGTTTCTCCAGAAGGGTATATACACTCTAAATCAATGCCTGATATATGGTACTGTTTCTCCCATAGCCCGGATTTACAGGTCCAAGAATCAAGGGGTGGAAACAGAAGTAGAACCACACATCATTACCTCTAGGGACACACTAGCAAATGTTTTGCTTCCCTTCCCCCACAACTTTATGCTCTGCTGGTTTAGAGGTCTTGGTTCCAGAGGGAGGAATGCTTCCATCGAGGGACACAAAAATGATTCCATTGAACTGGAAGATAAGGCTGCCACAAGCCACTTTGGGCTCCTCATGCCTCTGAATCAACAGGCTAAGAAAGCACTTATGGTCTTGGCTGTGGTGATTGACTCAGACCACCAAGGGGAAGTTGGACTACTATTTCACAGTGGAGGTAAGGAAGATTATATCTGGAATATAGGAGATTCCTTAAGACGTCCCTTAGTACTACCATGCTCTGTGATTAAGGTCAATGGAAAATTATAACAACCAAATCCAGGCAAGACTACAAATGGCCCAGATTCTTCAGGGATGTAGGTTTGGGTCATTCTGCCAGGTAAAGAACCACGACCAGCTGAGGTGCTTGCTGAAGGCAAAGAATACAGTATGGGTAGTAGAAGAAGGAAGTTATAAATACCAGCTTCGACCACTTGACCAGTTACAGAAATGAAGATTGTAATTGTTCTCCCTATTGTGTTAAGAGTATGTCTCTATGGATATACACTGTACATATATTAAGCAATTATTTTGTTTTTGTTCCTCTTGTTCTTTATCATGTACAACGAGACTTACTGACATTATATTACCATTTAAATATCGTTAACTTTACATCATAGTATTTGCACTTAAGTCATGGGATATCGGGAGAAGAGTAAATATCATCTAAGGACTTTACCTCATCTTCTGGGTTTTTTGGTTGTATGAAGGATAGTTGCATCATATTATGCAAAATGACCATGTTATTATGTTATTGTCCCATTTGAAGATCAAGTATGATTTAAGGAAATAGCATGGACACCAAGTTGACAAGGGTTTAACTTGCAATGGTTAATTCTTGTTGTCAACCTGATTAGATTAAGGAATGCCAAGAAACCTGGTAAAGCGATCTTTTCAGGTGTGTCCATGAGGGTGTTTCCAGGAGATATTAGTATGAGAGGCTGAGTGGACTGGATGGGAAAGATCTGCCCTCAATATAGGCAGGAGACATCCAATCCACTAGAGGCCCAGCGAGAACAAAAAAACAGAGAAAAAAGGAAAAGAGCTCTCTCTATCCTCTGGAGGTGGGATACGCTCTTCCTTCCTAACCATGGACATCAGAGCTTGAGACTCTTCAGCTTTTGGGTTCCAAGACTTGCACCAAGGACATCATTGGTTTCCCTGGTTTGAGGCCTTTGGACTTGGACTGAGCCACGCTACCTTCATCCAGTTTACAGACGGCCTATCGTGGGACTTCTCTTCGCAGTTGTGTGAGCTAATTCCCCTAATAAATCCCCAGTCATATATAACATTTCCAATTGATTCTGTCTCTATGGAGAACCCTGACTAATACACTATGGTACTTCAAAATGTTCATAAAAAATTTATATTACCTTGTAATTCTATTTTTCCATGACAGCTCTGAAGTAGCCTGACTAATACATAACGGTACTTCAAAATGTTCATAAAAAATTTATATTACCTTGTAATTCTATTTTCCAAGATCTCTCTGAAGTACCCTCATATTTATGGAGTACAGAGTGATGTTTTGATACATTTGTACATTGTGTAAAACTCAAATCAGTTGCAAATGAGTTTATGGCTTTGGTAAAGACAGTTCTCTAATTCTTCCAAACCATGAGACAAAATTTGGATTAGATTCAGAGAAAACTCTGAGGCATGTGTGTAAATAAATGCTTATTGAATTTGAAATTTATAAAAAAAATAAATAAAAGACTGGCTGCATCTATCAAATTATATATAGCATAAATAAATAAACATATACATGAGGCTCTAAGAAACATAAAAAGTATAAATGATATATTTGTGTATTTGTATAAAAAATTGAAGACATACAATTTTGTAAACTTGTTATTATAAATTTTCTGGATTATTCTGTAACTTCTATCTTTGATGGCCTAATATGAATCCCTTTATTTATTTGCATAATTAAATGAAAGGTCATTAGCTATTTTTATGCCTTCAGAAAAAATCCTCCAAATTGTTTCTAGAATATCAATAACTATTAATGAAAATATGCATTAAAATAAATCTCATATATTTCTAATAAAACTTTTGTTTTGACAAAGTCTTCAATAATTATTGAATCTAGAGTTATTGTTAGCTAAAAATTAAAGAATGCAACACAATAATTAGCAGTTAACACAACAAATAACATAACAGTTACCTGACATCAGAGTGCTATCTTCTCCACTGTACTATGCTGGGTTAACACAAGCAAAACCTTCAATCTCTGAAGTGACAAGGCACAGTTAAATAAGATACAACTAACTGAGATGATATATATATTCACCTTCTTAGACATGCATATTTTTTGTGTGTGTACTAAGATGTTTGTTTCCCAGGTCACCATTTATTAATAATATTCTCCTAGAATGGGTTAATAGCAGCAATGCAATAGAGAGCACAATCTTTGGGAAAAAGCCGACGGGTTCTGTCATTAATCAGCAGTGTGACCTTGAGCAAGTAACTTGACCTCTCTGAGCCTCAAATTTGGAAAATGATCGCAGTTCTGAGAATGAGGGTCTGATGAAAGAGATGGAGTGTGTAAATGTTCAAATGTGATCTCAGAAGGGTTCCAGTCAAGATGGCGGAATAAACAGTTCCCAGCATCACTCTCTCCCACAAATCAACCAATTTACAGTTATAAAAATGTAACATCAGCCAAGCTGGGGCTGCTGGAGCTCAGAGGAAGAGGAGGAGAGACCTGCGGAGTTCATGAAGGGGGAGAAGCCACGATGAGAGAAAGAAAAAGCTACTCTGACTGTTTCAGGACGCGGTCACTTTAAGGCCTGAGCTGCTGAGCACATGGAGCAGGAGCAGGCAGAAGCCGCTGCTGTGCCCTTCAGATGGTGTTACTTGGAGGTGGAAGGGAAGGAGAGGGCCTTGGCAGCCCCAAGGACAACAAGACCACTAATAGGTACCATGGACCCATGCAGGAGCAAGGAGCCAGAACAACCAAAAAAAGGGGAGCCACTCAGAGGCTGGTGAGTCATTGCAAGGGATGGCACCGGGCTGGTCCCATGGGAAATGTTTGGAGCGTGGACAGTGGGCGAGATGGGAACAACAGGAGAACACTGGGACACAGCAAGGACAGCCGACCTGCCCCCCAGTCAACACAGGACCACTCAGAGGAGACTGGTCAGGAATACAGAATTGTATGGGGTGCAGTTTGACAAAAAACCTCAGGCTCAGATCAGAGATTCTACAGAACACAGACCCACCGGGTCTCTGGAGAGCAGGAAGTACCTATAAGATCAACCATTAAACCCTGAGCTGCACAAAAAGCCTTCCCTAGGGAAACAGCAGCAAAGCAGCAATTTACCTCAACCATACAGCTCAAGTACTGGTTCCCACAGGACGTTCTCCCATGTTAGAAGCAAAGGACAAAAAATTAGTTCTGGCCCAGGCACACCACCTTGGGGACTTCCTGGGAACCAGAGGCTTGGATCTGGGGAGTGGACCCCATTCTCACTTCCAGCAAACTGTGCCAGTGCCTCGGGGCTGGTACAGGGACCTGAGTTACAGAAAAGTGGACTGGACCCTCCTCCCACAACCAGGCACACCATGCCAGCACCTCAGGGCTTGCCCAGTGACCCAAGGCAAGGAGAAGGGGACCGGACCTCTCTCTCACAACGAGGCACACTGTGCCAGTGCCTCAGGTCCCGCCCAGGGTCCTGAAGCATGGAGAAGGGGACTGGACCTCTCTCCCACAACCAGGCACACTGTGCCAACACCTTGGGGCCCGCCCAGTGACCTGAGGCAAGGAGAAGGGGATCGGACCTCTCTCCCACAACCAGGCACACTTAGCCAGCACCTTGAGTCCTGCCCAGTGACCCGAGGTATGGAGCTGGGGACCAGACCCTCCTCCCACAACCAGGCACACCATGCCAGCACCTCGAGGCCTGCCCAGGGACCCAGGGCATGGAGAAGGGGACTGGACTCTCTCCCACATCAGGCACACCAAGCCAGTGTCTCAGGGTCTGTCCAGGGACCCAGGGCATGGAGAAGGGGACCAGACCACCCTCGTACAACCAGGCACACCATGCCAGCACCTTGGAGCCCACCCAGGGACCCAGGAAATGGAGAAAGGGATCGGACCTCTCTCTCACAACCAGACACACCAAGCCAGTGCCTCGGGGCCCACCCAGGGTCCCAAAGCATGGAGAAGGGGACCAGACCTCTCTCCAACAACCAGGCACACCAGGACAGCACCTCAGGGCTCACCTGGGCACCTGGGGCATGGAGAAGGGGACCGGACCTCTCTCCCACAACCAGGCACACTGTGCCAGCACCTCGGGGCCCACCCAGGGACCTGGGGCATGAAGAAGGGGACCGGACTGACCTCCCACAACCAGATACGCCACACCAGCACCTTGGGGCCTGCCCAGGGTCCCTGAAGCATGGAGAAGGGGACTGGACGGCCCTCCCACAACAAGGCACACCATGCCAGTGCCTCAGGGCCCACCTGGGGCATGGAGACAGGGACTGGACTCTCCTCCCACAACCAGGCATGCCATGCCAGTGCCTTGGGGCCCACCCAGAGACCCGGGGCATGGAGAAGGAGACCAGACCGCCCTCCCTCAACCAGGCACACCATGCCAGCACCTCGGGGCCTGCCCAGGGATCTGGGGCATGGAGAAAGGGACTGGACCCCTCTCTCCCAACCAGGCACACCAAGCCAGCTCCTTGGGTCTCACCTGGTGACCCGAGGCATGGAGAAGGGGACTGGATACACCTCCCACAGCCTGGCACATGGCACCAGTGACTTGGGGCCTGCCCAGGGACCAGAGACATGGAGAAGGGGACCAGACACACCCCACAACCAGGCATACCGCCAGTGCCAGGGAGCATACCAGAAACAGCACCTCCATGTAGGTGGCCCACTGCAGCCTCCACAATAACTATGGCTGCCACGAAAGCGACTAGATACCACAAGCACCACACAAATGGTCCACCAACCACTAGAGTGCATTCACACAAGGAGATTCACCAGCAGAGTCAGAGAAAAGAAGAGGATGTCTCTTTCCACAAAGCCCATTTCAGAGTGACAGAAGCAGCATCTGCTCTATGATAATATTGGGGGACCCGATCACATCTCTCGGCATTGGACAGATCATCTAGGCAACAAATTAACAGAGTAACCATGATTCTTTCAGAAGGAGAGATGAAATCTAGGGTAATTAGAGGGGGCGGGGGAAATGGTGGAAGGGGAGAGGTTGGACAAGGGGCATAAAGAATAATTACTAACAATACATATGTTAGTAATATTGATTTGATCAACATATCTCAATGTTCAACCCCCAAAATATGTATAACGGATTTTATTCAATGAATAAAATAAATAAATAAATAAATAAATAAATAAATAAATAATAATTTTTTAAAAATGTGATCTCAAATTTTGTACCAAGTATAACTAGATGGCCAACGGCCACATTATGCCTGTAAGCTCTTTTGTAAAGTTAGACTCTTGATGATACATTAGTTAAAAGTCATACTTACCACAAACACTTATGATCTATGAAACTTTGGACACATTTCTTAACCAATGTGTGCCTCAGGTGTTCTGCAAATTGAGAATAATTAGTGATAGCACCTAGTAGAATTGTGGACTAAATTAGTTAAGGGAAGTTAAAATATTTAGCCCTGTATCTCACCTACTGCTAGAAATCGAGAGCTGTTGTTATTATTCATTGGTGGTTTCTAAGTCTAGAATCTTTTTACCAGCTCAGCTCCCTAGAGACAGATGGAACTTTTCAGATGATATATTAAGTATATCTGGGCTCATGAAGTTGCTATTTAACTTAGCAAAACAGCGATACATTTCATGAGTTTTATTACAAGAAAATGCCTAAATACATCCCTTAGTGGCAAAATCTCTCAAAGAAAAACTTGAACATTGGGAAAAATACAGATTGTTATTTTGTTCTCTAATACATAATGGTTTTATGCCAAGTAATAATCATAAAAATCTAAATAACTATGTCCAAATAATGTATATTAACATAATTAATCGTATTGAACGATTTTTCAGTCATACTAAATAAACCCCTTTCAGTTTTCCAATTTGGCAGTGTCCCTTCTCTTCAAGCCCTATCAGCAGCTTGAATCCCTCCCACAGACTACCCACCCACCTTTCTCCACTGTCCAGTTGGCTCTTGCGCTTACCTTATGCCTCTTGCTCTTACTTTATGCCTCAGAAACAACTTAGCTCTTCTAAATTGGACTAATTTCATACTGATTACCAAGAATGATTTCACCAAAAAAGGTGTCAGGCCACTATTATGATACATCATTTAAAATTAGAGAAAACTAAATAAATGGAGAAAAAATACAATGTTTATGGATTGAAAGGTTTAGTATCACCAAAAAGATTTGCTTTCTCTGAAATTAAAAGTCTAATACTTAAATTTATGTAAAAATATAGAAAGAATTATCAAGATAATTTTGAAGAAGAGAAAAAGTTATAACACTTAAACTACCCAATGAAAAGCTATATAATAAATCTACGGTAATAAAAGAGCTATGGTAATTGTGCAAGGTAGGAATATAGACCAGTGGAGCAGGACAAGAGAGTCCAGAAACAACCTCATACATATCTGGACACAATTTATTGTTATGGTTTAAGGCCGTGCAGAGCAGCCAGACAAGGACAGTCTAGTCAATATGGAAAAATATTAATATCAGCTCCTTCCTCCTATTATAAACAAAAATTCATTCAATATGCTCTTTGGATCTTAAAAAAAAAAAAAAACAACTATATAGCTTTCACAACTTTAGGATAGGCAAAGATTTTCCAAAAAAGGATATTGAAAAAGCAATAGCAATAAATAATTGATAAAATAAACTATATTAAAGTTAGAAACTTTTGTTCGTCAGGAGACACAATTTGGCAAATAAAAAAGCAACCCACAGAGTTAGAAAAGATATCTGTAATAACAAATATAATTGGCAAAGGACTTGTATCAGGAATATTAAAAAAAAAAAAGATTTCTACAAGTCAATAAGGAAAATACAGTCACCCTAACTGACAATAAGCAAAGGACAAGAATTAGCACTTCACAGAAGAGGCTATCCAAATTATCAATAAATGTATGAAAAGGTGCTCAACTTCATAAGAATAAGGGAAGCATAAACTAAAGTCACAATGCATTATCTGTACACATCCATCAGAAAGGGTATAATTAGAGAGACTGACAACACTAAGTTTAGCAAGGATGTGTAGCAACCAGAAATTTCTTATGTAGTTGATGGAAGTGTAAGAAGTACAACCACCAAGGAAAAATATTTGTAGCTTGCTAATAAGGCTAAATATATAGTTGAACATTTCTATTACCAGATATGTGTACACAGAAATGCAGATGTCAAAATTATCATCTTCTAATGTCTTAAGGATCTGTAGTGATGTCCCCTCTTTTTTTCCTGATAGCTTCTCTCTTTCATTCTCTCTCCCCCTTTCCTTTCTCTTTCACTTCCTGTCTCCCCCTCTTTCTCAATATTTCACAGCAACTGCTGACTAAGCTTCTCCTGAATCTCTTGTCTTTGTCCTCTTTTTTGTCTGGCTCAGCTCTATTATACAGGTCCAGGTAGCTTCTGCCTTCTTCAATATTCCTTTTTCCCTGGTTCCCAGATTCCTCAGAGTAATGAAATTTTCACCTCCTTATCCTGCAAGTAAGAATCCTCCTCCACAGTAATCAGAGAATTACATATATTCACAATTGAACATCCCTTTATTCTTTTTACATTTAGGCTAAAATTGCAAATTTTCCTAACAAAATTCATATATGAAAAGAATAACAACTGAAAACATTAGCCATCAACATGTTGTCATTTAAAATTTCTGACAAATTTGGTAGATAGAATCTACAGGGAGAAAAGAAAAACAGGTTATGAGAATCTTAATGGCGAGAATATTATTTTCTGTGGCAAGTAGGCAGAGTGCAGAAGTCCAGTGAAAAGAAAAAGAAAAAATATTGGCATTAGATAAATGGAGAAGAGTCAATAGAGACAAGATGAACATTTTATTTTCCTGTTTACCCTGTGCTGAACTGTCTATTCCTTACCTCCAAGTGTTTAAAAAGAGACTTGTAAAGAGACACAATTGTTAAGTATTCATTATGCTTTAGTTGGCTTTATTTGTAGCCTGATTACTCAGAAGGAAGAATGAGAAATTATTTAAATGACAGGTATATCAGTGTAAATATGAAGTCATCAAAACTAAGTGTTGGAACAAAGAGACTATCATAGAAAAGTCTGCATTTTTAAAAGTATTTATTCTTTATTTTCTATTGTACTACTACTTTTAGTAATACAATTTTTAAGAAGAGGTTTTTGTTTTCTTTCTCCTTCATTGCATTTCTTATTTTCTCATAATAACTTAGAAATACTCAGGATTCCTAAATGAAGAAGCTGCTTGTCATGGTGTAGCACAGTAATTTCTCTTCATCGAGATTGAGTCTTAATAGTTTAAAAGACCCTCTCACGGCACTTCAATATGTTTCCACTCATTGATGGCTCATTCAGCAAGGCCAGGTATGTATGAGTCTGAAAAGCACTGGAATAAAGCCATAGTAAAAATGCAATAACAATAACTTCCCCCAGAATAGAAACAGGCACACAAAGTTTATGTTATAAGCCTAGAAGGAGGTGTGCGAAAAGAAGAGAATTAAAACATGCACTTAAAGTAATGATCATGGTGTGATAACATGACACCTAATATCTCACGGGGGAAAAAACATTAAATACCTTCATATTACTACAGTGCCCATGATTAACAGTTTTAAATGTGAGTGTTCTCCTACAGTAAGTTAAGCAATTTAAAGCTAGAGTAATTTTGGAGGAGGATCTCAGCGGCAAACTTTGGCATAGACCCGAGTGCTTTGTATTATATGGTATGCTAAGCCTTCAGAGAAAACTTTAATAATCTCAAGGTTAGAACTGAAGAATTTTAATTTTTTTAAAATTTAAAAACAAAGGAATGTTCATAAACATTCCAGGTAAATAAGGTCTTTTGTTATTGTATTAACATTATGTGCTGCATGTCTTAGCATAATAAACATTTGGATTCATTATTATCATCCAATATATGAGATCATTTATTTACTCATTACTAAAACATCTATTGTGTAGCTACTGTGGGCAGCTATACAACATTTGAGGAGGTGAATATAAAGATTCATGAATATATTTTATGCTCTCAGGAGCTCATAGTCATATTGGTTTGCAATTTTGTAGTCGTTAGGGCTGTTAACACTAATATTTCAGGTATTAGTAATATTAGTAAACACTAATACTTCAGACAATAGTAAGATAGAACTTCTGAACCTCCTTACAGTTAGACATGGACATGTGCCTTGCTCTTATTAACAGAATGTAAGCTGAAGCGTCTTGTGTTACTTGTATGTGATAAATGTTCCTTTAATCTTCACATGACAACAAGTAAAATTCCAAATGTGAATGCTTCATTGGCCTGGATCCCTGATTAAAACAGTCAAGTAAAGCCATCTGCCACCTCGAAATGACTATGAAATCTCAGCAAAAAAATTTAACATTTGCTGCTTTAAGTTCTGAGTTTTCTTTTTGCTGTTATAAATATACCATTTCTTTTCCTTTTGTAATCCTAGTTGTGCAGCTCAACTGTCCTCTTCTGTCTTCTTGGTGCTTCTATTCAAGAGCTAATCTGTATTCTGGGCTCCCAGCTTCCAAACAGCATGTCTGGAACCATGTCCGTATCATACAAGGCAGGGAAAAAGAAGGAAGAGGCTATTCCTCCTGCAGAGGAGGGACTGAGGCCATGTGGGTAGTTGCTCACTTGGGACAGTGTGTAACTACAGGAGAAACTGAATGTGGAACAAGGCATAATACAAACAGATGTAAAAGAGAGTCTGAGTCACTAAACGAAACGGGGAGCAGAAGAAGGGTTTGAGAATATATTATAACTACGGGAGAGATTTAGGACTCCGAGAGGTAAGTGGATGAGGAGTGAGAGAAAGTTGGTCCAGAGGGAGAGAGGAGTTTGATGTAAATTGTACACAGTGATATTATTAGTAGTTAATATCAACTAACCTTTATTGAGCATTTATTATGTGCCAGATATTTTGCTAAGCACATTTTATACTTAACCTCATTTATCCCTTGTTACAACCCTTGTAATCTTGATACGTAGGTACTGTTATTTCTGACACTTTAAAAATAAATGAATTGAAGATCAGACAATTTCAGTAATTCATCTAAAATTAGGGAACTTTTAAGAGATTCAAATCCTTATAGTGTGTCTCCAGAGTCAGTACTAGTAACTGCCGGTGTTACACTTACTCTCTAAATTAAAATAACGAGGAAGAAACCAACGGAATTCCTTTCCCTAGAAAGGGTACAGAGACCTCAGTCTCTTTGCATTTGCTCAAATTTGAGATTTCAAGAAGACTCCCATTCCCATTTCATATTGCTCTCTCTAATTTAGTTCCTACCAACCACTGATACCAATTCTAACTCTACTGGTACTTGTGTAAGATAAAGCACTCAAAAACACAGAATTTTTCATGAGGAATTATTGGCTTGTACTTTCTCAGCCTGAACCTCAGAATCTTGATTCTAATAGATAGGGGGTATCAAATTTCAGGGGCTTTTTAAACTCAGACAATTATAAAAATAATTCTGAAAAGATTGAACTTACTTTTGAAAAGATATGTATGTACATTTTACCTCTTTATTTATAAGTGATAATTTTTTAAATGGCACTTCAGATATTGGTGCTTATTTTTTGTTGCCATTAGGCTTGGTTTTCTTCAACTAGTATAGTGGGAGTAATCGTTTGAATGCTTGCCTACTGAAATCTGAAAGTCTATTTTTGCTTCTTGTAGTTAATATAGCGCCTTAAACTCTGTATATTTACTTGTTTTTAATATTGATTATTTTTAAATTGATTTCTCTGGACTGCTTTTCAAATATCCTTTCACCCCCCCAGCATCACAAACATTGGATAGTTAGTCATTAAATGCCTCAAATAAATGGAATACCCATGCTTTGCAAAATGGTTGCTGCAGCTATCTAGAATTCCCTTTTTTGTTTTTTGTTCTTTTTATTTACATATTTTTAATTGAAACAATTGATTGTACATATCTGTGGGGTACAGCATTGAATATCAATACTTGTGTGCAATATGTGATCCTCAAATCAAGATAATTATTATATTTGTCACTACACAGTTTAATCATTTTTGTGGCCCTTTACCAATTTTTAACTAATTTTTCCCCCTTTCTCCTCCCCCTTTCTCCTCCCCCTTTCCCACTTACGGTAGTCTCACTGCCATTCTCTCCTTATGAAAATTCAATTTATTATCATGACTGTTGTATCTTTCATTCTTTTTTCTATTTTCTTTTTTTTAGCTCTCATTTATGAGTGATGATATGCAGTATTTCTCTCTTTCTGTTCCTTTCTTATTTCACTTAACACAATTCTCTCTAAATTCATCCTTATTGCTGTGAATGGCAGAATATCATTCCTTTTTATGGCAGAGTAGTATTCCATGGTGTATATATACCACATTTCCCTTATCCAGTCATCCGTTGATGGACATTTAGGATGATTCAATGTCCTGGCTATTGTAAGTAGAGCTGCAATAAACATGGATGTTCAGATATTCCTTCAACATGATTTCCATTCCTTTGAGTATATACTCAGTAGTGAGATTGTTGGATTGTATGGCAGTTCTATGTGTAGTTCTTTGAACAACCTCCATACTATTTTTCATAATGGCTACACTAATTTACAGTTCACCAACATTCCCCTTTGTCAATATCCTCACCAGCATTTGTTATTCTTTGTCTTTTTGAGGATGGCCAGTCCAACTGGGGTGAGATGATATCTCAGTGTGCTTTTGATTTGCATTTCCTTAATGCTTAGTGGTGTTGAGCATTTTTTTCACATGTTTGGTGGCCATTTGTATATACTCCTTTGAGAAGTGCCTATTTAGCTCCTTTGCCAATTTTTAATGTGGTTACTTGCTTTTTTACTGTTAAGTTTTGAGTTCCTTGTATATTCAGGATATTAATCCCTTCTTGGAAGCACAGTTTGCAAATATTTTCTCCCATTCTGTAGGCTGTCTTTTTGCTCTTGTTTCTTTTGCTGTACATAAGATTTTTAGTTTGATATAATCCCATTTGTTTACTTTTTATTTTGTTGTCTGTGCTTTGGGGATCATATTCATAAAGTCTTTGCCCAGTCCTACTTCCTGAAGTGTTTCCCCTATATTTTCTTTTAGTGGTCTTATATTTCAGGTCTTACATACAAGTGTTTAATCCATTTTGAGTTGATTTTGGTATATGGCAAGATGTAAGTTCTGCTTTCATTCTTCTGTATATGGGATGTCCAGTTTTCCCAGCACTTGTTATTGAAGAAGCAGTCATTTCCCCAATGTATGCTCCTGTTGCTCTTATCAAAGATCAGTTGGCTATAAGTATGCGAGTTGACTTCTGGATTCTCTATTCTGTCCCATTGGTCCACATGTCTAGTTTTATGCTAGGACAATGCTGTTTTGATTAACACAGATTTGTAATAATTTGAAGGCAGGTAGTGTTATGCCTCTGGCTTTCTTGCTTTATTTATTTATTTGTTTGTTTGTTTGTTTGTTTATGCTCAGGTTTGCTTTGGCCATTCAGGGTCTTTTGTTGTTCCATATGAATATTAGGATTGTTTTTTTCTATTTCTGTGAAGAATGTCACTGGTATTTTGATGGGGATTGCATTGAATCTGTAGATTGCTTTGGGTAGTATGGATATTTTCACAATGTTAATTCTTCCAATCCAAGAGGATGGAATGTCTTTCCATCTTTTTGTGTCATCTTTAATTTCTTTCAGCATTCCTTTGTAGCTCTCTCTGTAGAGATCACCTACTTGGTTAAATTGATTCCTAGGTATTTTATTTTTTTGGTGACTATTGTAAACTGGCTTGTTTTCTTGATTTCTTTTTGTGCAAGTTTGGTATTGGACTATAAAAACACTACTGATCTTTTGCATGTTGATCTTGTATTGCACAAATTTATTGAAATCATTTATCAGTTCTAAGAGATTTTTGGTAGAGTCTTTAGGTTTTTCTATGTACAGGATCATGTCATCTGCAAACAGGGACAGTTTGACTTTGTCTTTTTCCAATTTGGATGCCCTTTATTTTTTCCCTCTTGCCTGATTGCTCTGTCTAGTACTTCTAATGCTATGCTAAGTAGGAGTGGTGAGAGTGGCCATCTTTGTCTTGTACCTGTTCTTAAGGGAAAATCTTTCAGCTTTTCCTCATTCAGGATCATATTGGTGGTGGGTTTGTCATACATTGCTCTTATTGTGCTGAGATACATTCCTCCTCTACCTAATTTGCTGACAGTCTTTATTTGAAGGGATGTTGAATTTTGTCAAATGCTTTTTCTGCATCTATTAAGATAATTATATTGTTTTTGTCCTTTATTTTGTTGACGTGGTATTTCACATTTATTGACTTTTGTATGTTGAAACATCCTTGCATCCCTGGGACGAATTCCACTTGTTCATGGTGTACAATTTTTTTGAGGTATTGCTGTATTCTGATGGATAATATTTTGTTGAGGATTTTTGCATCTATGATCATCAGTGATATTGGCTTCTAGTTTTCTTTATTTTGTTTTGTATTTGTCTAGTTTGGTTATCAGAGTGGTGCAAGACTCACAGAATGAGTCTGGGAGAATGGCCTCTGTTTCAGTTTTTTTGGAATAGTTTGAAGAAAATTGGTACTAATTCCTTTTTTTAAGTTTGGTAGAATTCATCAGTAAAGCTATCCAGTCGTGGGATTTTCTTTGTTGGGAAATGTTGATTACTGCCTCTATCTCTTTGCTTGTTATTGATCTGTTCAGGTCTTCTATGTCTTTTTGGTTCAGTCTTGGTAATTGTATGTGTCTAAAAATTTATCTGTTTCTTCCCAGCATTCAAATTTGTTGGCATATAGTTGTTTATAATAGTCTCTAATGATTCTTTGCATTTCTGTAGTATCAATTATAATGTCTCCTTTACCATTTCTAATTTTTGTTATTTGGGCCTTCTCTCTTTTTTTAGTTAGTCTAGGTAATGTTTTGAATATTTTGTTTATCTTCTCATAAACCAACTTTTTGTTTCATTGATCTTTTGCATCATTTGGGGGTCTGTATTTCATTTAGTTCTGCCCTGATCTTAAATATTTCTTTCCATCTACTAATTTGGGGATTGGATTGTTCTTGCTTTTCTAGTTCTTTGAGGTGGAATGCTAAATTGTTCATTTGAAATCTTTCTATTCTTTTGATGTAAGTGTTTATTGTGATAAATTTCCTTCTTACTATATATTTTGCAGTATCCCACAGGTTTTGATATGATGTGTTCTTGCTTGCATTAGTTTCAAGAAAATTTTTATTTCTATTTAATTTCTTCTTGGACACTTAAGTCATTTAGGAGTGTGTTGTTAAATTTACATGTGTTTGGATCGTTTCCAGAGTTTCCCTTGTTATTGATTTCTAGTTTTAATCCACTGTGGTCTGAAAAGATACTTGAAATTATTCAATTATTTTTAAATTTATTGAGACTTGTTTTGTAACCTAATATGTTGTCCCGGAGAATGTTCCAAATGCTGATGAGAAGAATGTATAATCTGTAGTTATACATTGTTGGAGGAAATGGTCTGTAGGTATCTGCCAGGTCCAGTTGGTCTAAGGTATAGTTTAAGTCCTGTGTTTCTCTGTTGATTTTTTGCCTAGATGATCTGTCCAGTGCTGAGGGAGGAGTGTTTAGGTCCCCTACTATTATTTTATTGGAGTCTATCTCTTTCTTTAGGTCAAATAGTATTTTCTTTATATTTCTGGGTGCTCTGAATCTGAATGCATATATATTTATGAATGTTATGTCTTCTTGCTGGATAGATCCCTTTATCATTGTATAGTGGCCCTCTTTGTCTCTTTTTATGGATTTTGGTTTAAAGTCTATTTTATTCAATATAAGAATTGCTACTCCTGCCTATTTTTGGTTTCAATTTTTGTGGTATATGTTTTTCCATCCCTTCACTAGTAGTCTGTGTCTTTACAGGTGAGGTGAGTCTCTTGTAGACAGCATATAGTTGGGTCTAGCTTTTTAATCCAATCCATCAGTCTGTGTCTTTTGAGTGGGGAGTTTAACCCATTTACATTTAGGGTTGTTATTAAAAGGTATTGTTTTACTCCAGGTACTTCATTGATTTTTGTTTGGGTATTTTAAATAGTCTTTTGTTCCTTTCTTCCCCTTTTATTGTTTGTCTTTGATGTTTGTTTGTTTTTTGAGGTGATAAGATTTAGCTTATTTCTCTTTCTTATTTGCATATTTGTTCCACCAGTGGGTTTTGTTCTTTCTTTTGTATTCATGGTAGGGATTATGGTTTTTCAGATTCCAGATGCAGGACCCCCTTGAAGATTTCTGGCAGGGCTTGTCATGTGGTGGTGAACTCTCGCCATGTTTGACTGGGAAATATGCTATTTCTCACTCATTTCTGATGAATAGCTTTGCTCGTATGGTATTTTTTGCTGGCAGCTTTTTTTTTTTTTTTAATTTTAGTATTTTGAACATATCATCCCATTTTCTTTAGCATGTTGAATTTCTTTTGACAAGTCTGCTGTTAGTCTGCTGGGGGCTCCCTTATCAGTGATTTCACGCTTTTCTCATTCTGCTCTTAGGATTCTTTCTTTGTCTTTGAGCTTTGCCAGTTTGACTATAACATATCTCAGAGAAGACTTTTTTGGATCAAATCTGTTTGGAGATCTTTGAGGCTCCTAGATCTGAAGGTCTGTATCTCTCCATAAACCTGGGAGGTTTCCTATTGTTATTTCATTAAACAGGTTTTAAATGCCTTTTCCTTTCTTCTTCCCTTGTGGAACATCCATGATTCAGATGCTTGTGCAGTTAAGATTTTTTTCTAGCTGTCTTATATTTTCTTCATTTTTTGAAGTTATTTTTTTTTCTGTTTTTTGTCTTCCTGAGTTATTCTGAAAAGACTATCTTCAAGATCACAAATCCATTCTTTCACGTGCTCTAGCCTGCTGCTTAAGCTCACAGCTGTTTTTATTTTTTATTTTGTTGAATGAATCCTTCAGTTCAGGGGTTCTGCTATATTTCTTTTTAAGGTACTTATCTCCTTGTAAATTTCCTCCTTCATATACTGGATTTTTCTCATTTCATTGTGTTGTCTGAGTCTTCTTGTATCTCATTTAGTTCATTTAAGATTGTTGCTCAGAATTCCCTTTCAGTCATTTCAAGGGTTTCCTGCTCTATGGGGTCTGGCCCAAGAGAATTAATTACACTATTCCTTTGGTGGTTTTATATTTTCTTCTTTTTTTTGTATTTCTAGTATCTCTGTGTTGATGTCATCCGGTAGAGCAGTTGCTTCTTCTACTACTGTGGAGTGTGTGTTGAGGAGAAAGACTTCCTCTTCCTTTCCCAGTCTTTGCTGGTGACTTTCCTTGTGTCAATGCAGTTGAGTGGGTGGCAGGCCACCTATATGGTGGCTGTGGCTGCTACTGTGATGGCAAAGCTACCCTTGCAGCAGCAGTGGCTGTGGCAGCAGCTGTCGTGGACCACCTGAATGGAAGTGGTGTTTTTGGCATGCTACTGCCTTCTGCCAGGCAGGGGGTACTGCCTGCAGCTCTTGCTTGGGATTCCTGGGCTTGTTCCTGCCTTCCGTCAGGTTGGGGGAGGGGCTGCCCACAGCTTCTGCCTGGGACCCTGAGTGTGTCCCTGCCTTATGCTCATTGGTGGGGACTGCCTGCAGCTCCTACCTGTATCCCTGGGTATGTCCTTGCCTTCTTCCAGGTGGTGGGGCTGTCAGAAGTTCCTGCTTATATCCCTGGACATGCTCCTGCTATATATACATATTCCCATATATAGATTGAATACTGCAGCCAATCCCCTGGTCCTTGAGGCAGCAGCTGGCAGGCAGCGGGAATTAGAAGAGGGTGGAGGTGCACAGGGTGGTGCCAGAAGCTTGGGCCTTCAGTCCCCTTTTTGGTATGTTTGTTGACTGTGTGATTCAGTAGTAGGGAGAGTTATTAGACTTCCTTAGTTTGGCATAAAGAATAAAAACTGATGGGTTGACATCAAAAGTTAGTGATTCTCATATGTTACTCTCAAACTTCACCAGTAATGTTTTCCACCCTAAGATTTCACAACTGAAAGTTTTGCTTTGTAATTATGTCAGGACAAGTGTGTGTTTGAGATATTCTACCATGGCCTAGAATAGGGATGGAAGAGATGGGGTTCGCTTACCCAGCCTGTGTTAGTCATTTGGGTGTGACTGCGTAGCTCAAACTCATTAGAAAATGAGTGGAGGTCTATTATTATGTCTGCCACAGTTGTATGAGGGGGAAACAACTAGAGGTTATTGCCATTTCTTAAACACTTTTGAAATATAACGTTAACTCACAAAGAAAATCCGTTTGTCTGAAATTTTGTTTCAAATCTCATTTTTAAATTATTTAAAAAACCTTAAAGTTATACACTATACATTCTCATCTTAGAATATACAGCTGGAAGTTTGAATTCAACTATTAAATGTCTGGATCAATCTGCAGTCTGGCTTACCTGTTAATAGAAGGTGTCTAAGCCAATTATCATCCTAAATTCTGATTCATCTGTCAGCCTCACCAGAGTGTGTTGTACAAATTTCTCTTGTCCTTCCAAGTTCAGGGGGAAAAAAGAAAGAAAGAGAAAAATTTCTATTTGATAGGTGTAAGGAAAATCCTCACCAACAGGAGTAAGAAGGGGTGCCATCTGTCTTCTACTACCATTATTCTACCATCTTCTGATCTCAGCTTAATCTTGTCTTCTCACTTTTGCAGAGTAATCTCTTCACTTCCTTATGTTTATTCTCCCTGAACATTATCATTAACACTGATGCTAGCTCTTGCTATGGAATGAAGTATTTGTTGCATTGATCAATATATGATAGACAGTAGAAACTCATGCAAAGCTTACATAGTCTGTTGCAGGCTCTCTGACAGAAATCATTAATGCAATGTATATTAAGTCAATTTGAAAAACACTATAATTTGCTATCCATGTTTCTTAATTGTTTGGGGACAAAAACAACTAAATATTGATTAATATTCTTATTTCATAAGATGAATTCATAAGAATCTCATATGAATGAGAATTTTCTCATTTCATCAGAATGTTGCTCTAATCGAACTCATCAATAAGTAGTACCTGGACACTCTAAGGTGAAAATCATAAAATGATTTTAGTGAGAAACAAACTTTTCTGTATTGAAAACATCCAAAAGGAGTACTTTATTTTGTTTAAAATTATGAACAATTTTTCAACAAAGCAGGAAGATTGAACACTACTGTCCCAGAAATTATTTGCTTTGAAAGTACTTCACTTTTAGTGCATGTTTTGTATACTTTTAGCAATCAGTATAATCAAATTTGCATTTGAGTACTGGTATATGATCTAGGGTTATTCCTTAATCTTTCTGAGTTTCAGTTTTTGCATTCATCGCTGTGTATATCATAAGGTTGTTGTGATGATTAAAATAATGCATAAATATAAAATAATCAGGTGAATAAAGCTTGGTGGATGACTGAATAGCCTCTGTAATTAAATAGGCTTGGCTTTGACCCCACACTTCATCATTTACTAACTGTGCAGCCTGGGTGTGTTACTTCAAGTCTTGAAAACCTTCATTTCTTCACTCACAAAGTGAGGAATGTAATAGGACTGACCCACAAGATAGGTACTATATTTGGGGTAATGCATGCAAGATACTTAGTATGGTATCACATGCACAGTATTTTTTTTTTTTTTTTTTTTTTTGCACAGAATCTTCTAATCAATGTTTGCTACTAACACTGTTGTTACAAAAATCAAAACATGATAGATATTGTCCTATTTCTTATTAATCTTTTCATTCTTTTATCATCCATCTGCTTTGGAATTCTCAGCCTGATCTCAAGATTTCTTTCTTCCCATCACTTCTACACATGTATCTCCCAGAGTGCCACTTTCCTTCTCCTTATTTTTTCAGAATTTTTAGTGACCTCCAAAACCTCTCTTCCTCGTGTGTCTAACACATTATTTGTAAGTTCTTGGAGGCAAAGTTGTGCACTGTCCCTGTGGCCTTCGTAGCATCCTGCATATACTAATTATATCAAGAATAAACCTCTAAAAAACATGATTTCCTCTTTCTAAGCCTCAATTTTTTTTTCATATTTAAAAGAAAAATACTATTAATACCTACCTGTGGGTTTTTGTACAGTTAGAATAAGATAATAAAACTCCTAACACAGTTCTTGGTGCATAGCATATGTTTAATAAAAGCTAGCTAATTTTATTCTTATTGCTTAAGAAGTTCAATTTTAGAAAGTTTCTCCTTTAATGCCTTCAAAGATTGCTTTCTTTTCACACCTGCTCTTTGGTTTTACAGTTATCCTGTGGAATACCACTAAGTTTTTTTTATGTCCTTTTAGATAGGAAAGCTCTTCAAAAGGTGTTTCCTAATAAAAATTTTCAAATAGCACCATATATTGGCTTTAACTATGAACAAAACACTATTTATAATAATTAAAATAGAATTTCCTATCCAATGATGTATGATATTTTAAAATGACAAACATTCATTTTCCAGTCAAAAATGGATATTTCCATTAATAATAATCTGGAAGAAATCACTGATAGAAAATGATAGAAGAATGAGAGAATTCTGCCTAGAGTAGGAATATTGTTCTCAAGTGTGTTATCCCTGCAGTTCAACATCTTTTCCACACAGTTATGTTTGGGACTATTATGTCTAGCAAACAGCAAAACCTGAGCCGGCCCCATGGCTTACTCGGGAGAGTGCGGCGGGCGCCGAGGCCGCAGGTTCGGATCCTATATAGGGATGTCGTGGTGCGGACCACACTGTGCCGAGGTTTGCGATCATCTTACCGGTCAAACAAACAAAAAAAAAAAACATAGCGAAACCTGTAAAAATTTATGAAAGTGCAACTGACTTGCATCGTTATTTTCTCAGTTTCCACAAATTTCAGAAATACATTTGTCACTCTTATCTGCTGAAAATGACCAATTAAAAGTAAAAAAAAATTAAAAACTTAGGGAACAGGGATATAAGATTATTTACTAGATTTGTTTTTTGGATGCTTAATTGCTGTTTCACAGCTCTTTTAGAACAGCAGGAATATTCTAATAGTAACAAAACTCCCAGAGATCCATTATGTGTTGTCTTTGCATTTTCACATCTAGAGGCCAAGACTAGGGTGACGCAAGTGAGGCATCTATAGAAAAATGGTCCTCATCTTGTTTCTTAGAGTTATAACTGATTATTGCTTATGGCCATTCATGAAATCTAACTGGTAGACCTGTTATCCTCTCCTTTGGGGGCAATTAATTTCTGTATAAATCTGTGTGTCCCTCAAGCATTGGCTGCACTCATGCTGTCCAAGGTAAAAACCATCTGAACTCCCCCCAAAATGGTACCTCCCCTCTGCCCTGCTCCTTGCCCCAACTTTGCTTGTTTTTTACATACATTTCAGGATCTGATGACTTAGAAGTAAAACAAAAATAACAGTAGTAACAGTAAACAGGTATGTAACAGTTAATCCATGCTAGTCATTCTTGAAAACACTATGCATATATGACATTTAATTTTCTCAAAAACCCTATGAGCTTTGCCACCTATGAGCTATCACCCCCTTTATGAGATGAGGCCTACAGGGTAACTTCCCAAGGTCATATGGTCTATAAAGGGCAGAGTTAGGATATAAACCCAGGCAGGTTAGTTCTAGCATCTGTGCTTTTAACCATTAAGCTAAATTGCTGCTTGAGATACAGTTTTAAGATAATCTGTTGGGGTTTTACACGAAGTATTACGGTTTGTCATAGTATTTTTAGCTGATTGTTTATTTTTTAAATTGAGTTTTGTGGATGTTTCTGATTTTTGCTGCTACTGCTGCATTTTTTTTTCTTTTTCCTCCATTTGGTTATTTATTCCACCCTTGTTTGCATCTCTTGGCTAAGACTTTTTTTTTTTTTTTTTTTTTTTCTTTTAACTGTGTTGAAGTGAATCCTAGTTCAGGAGTTCAAACTTTGTCCTAGAGTATTTTTCTATGATTTTTTATTACTTGAAACCTCAAAAAAGGCCAAAAGCAAGTACTTCCCAGAAATCACTCATACATAAAAGTCCAGACAGGGCAGGTTTTGCAAAGATTTGCACTGTGAAATCTTTAACTACATCTTGACCAGTAAAGCACGGCAAAGAACACATTTATTTGGATGCACTTTTTTGATTTCATTTACTGGGAAAGTACAAAAAAATTTAAGGATTAGTTCCAAATCTTTCCAAATTTTCTTAAAGTCAAGGGAAAAGTATTAGGGTGATATAACAACTTCTGAAATGTACACCCTTGTATTTATTCATTTATTCAACCAACATTTAAATAAATAAATTTAAATTTTGGCAGATAACGTATTAGCTTGGGAAAGTTGCTTAATGATTCAAGTATCTATAAAATAGAAATACGGATAATGTCTGTCTTAAAACATTACCTAGGTCATTAAATGAGGAAACGCATTGAAAGTAAACAGCAGGAGACTTGGTACATAAAATTTACTAAAATTCATCTTTTCAGTTCGTATAGCTCTTTTCCTTCTAATCTACCCAGAGCCCTATTGCTGTATAAATAATTTCATGCGCCAAAGTCTGTCCATCATTGTTGCAGTTATTTATTGCTGTGTAATAAATAATCCTCAAACTTAGCAGCCTAAAAACAACAAGCAGGTATTATTCACACAGTCTCTAAGGGTCACAGATCTGAGAGGAGTTTTGTTTGGCAGTTATGGTTCTGGGTCTCTCATGTGGTTGCAGTCAAACTGTTGAATGGGGCTAGGGTGTCTGGAGAATTGAATGCAGCTGGAAGATCTGCTTCTAAGCTTACTCATGTGGCTGCTGGCAGGAGGCTTTAACTCATTGTGTATGTTTCTCTATAGGGCTGGTTATGACATGGCTTCCCAAGAATGAGTGATGAGAGAGGAGACAAAGAAAGAAAGAGAGAGAGCAAGATAGAATCCACAGTATGTATTATAATCTAATCTTGGAAGTGACATTCCATCACTTTTGTCTTATTCTGTTAGTTGCACAGACTAACAGAGCATGTGGTATGTTATGAGATGGTAGTACAGAAGTGTATGGGTACCTGTAAGCTGGAATCATCATGGGCTATCTTGGAAGCTAGTTACCAAATTCATCATTCCTTTATTAACAAAACTTTTAAATGTTCTCTTGTTTTTGTGAGCTAAATTGGTATTCCTTATTCTGGTTTTCCATCACTTTGACAGTACATCCCTTGCTCTTCCACACTCTTACTTGGTCTCGTTTCCCATGGCTGTGATCTATAAGTTGAATGCTGGTTCCTAAGCAAACTATCAACAACACACAGCTCCGTGACTTTGCATACCATTTTTTTTTCCTGCTAAATTATTCTATCCACTCTTCCCCACAAATTAAAGCTCTTCTCACTGATTCAAAGTCCAGTCGAAATTCTATCCTATCTGTGAAAACTTTCTTATTCTCACAGTGGATAGTTTCATTTTTTCTGAATACTGTTTGGATAAACTTTCTATAAACTTCTTGTATGGAATTATCTTATGCTGTCTGATATTCTTCTCTAGTCTTCATAAATTGATAAAGACATGTCATGAGACTCACTCATCCTCACATCCCCTTCAGTCCTAGCACAATGTGTAGTAGATATGATACATGCATCAAATATTTGGTCTGATTGAATAAAATCACTCAGTGCACACTGATGTAGAAAGAATAATAGAGAGGGCAGTGGAATGACTTCCAATGTGATTGTGTTCTTCTGTCTCTTGTCAATTCCTTTTACTTTTGCAAATAGATGGACAGGTAGCAGGCTCATTAGGTTAATTTTAAATATGCAGATTTGGTTATAATTTTGAATGGACATCAGCACATTTCATTGTGGATAACTGTGTTGAAGTGTCATTTAATGGAATACACTTAGGCAGAGAAATGTTCATTGAAGGCAATGAAGAGAAGATAATAGCATTAATTCTCTTCTTTTTATTCTCCACAGCATATTTTCTAAGTATATATATATCAGTAGGACAATCTGACATATTGAAAAATTTTCTCCTTATTTAGGACAGTTCTATTAGAAGAAGAGTTGATCCCTAGAAAACTGTAAGATAGATTTCAGTTTCATATGTTATTTTTTAAGGCAAACAAAAACAAAAATTAGTACAACCTTTTGGGAATTTTTATTTTAATGAGATGATAACATGGTTGCATGTCAGTGCAAGATGATCAGATATTGTGTCCTCGTTTTCCACTTTCTGATTATAATGTTTTGGTAATGGAATATCAAATATAATTTATACTTATATCCAGAGGAAAACAATAGCAATATATAGTATTAAGCAAATGCCTTATTTCACATGCTGCTTTAAATTCACAAAATTTAGTCTCTAATTTCAGGTAAAATTTAATAAAGCTATTATTGTTATTATTGTAGGGAAATGTTGCTTAAATATTTCAAAATGTAATTAATGTAGTCTACATTTCTGAAGTCTATGCTGTCATTAAATCTTAGATGGGGGCCGAGCCCGTGGCGCACTTGGTAGAGTGCTGCGCTGGCAGTGCGGCGACGCTCCCGCCGCGGGTTCGGATCCTATATAGGACTGACCGGTGCACTCACTGGCTGAGTGCCGGTCACGAAAAAAAAAAAAAAAAAAAAAAAAAGATAAATCTTAGATGGAAAAAATAATTTTTATATGTACACAAGTTATACTGTATCTTCTTTATTAGATAGTATGTTTATAAGCTAATCTGCATACCGCATTGTAGCATTAAAAAAATCTAGGAAGTCTTTTCTCTATCCAACTCAGAGATGTGTTTTTCCAAGTGCTTTCTGTATATGACTGTTTCCAACCTCTGGTTGCCGAGTCAGACTAAAATGGATGTTTCAGGTTATCCCCACACTGGCATTTAACCTCAATGAATTGCCAAGGTCTGTCTGTATTTCTCCTAGAAATGAGAGCATCTGCTCTGGCCCAGACATTTCACATATATTGCCTTATTTAATTTTGTTTTTATAATACCAGCATGAGCAAATATAACTCTCATATCTAAGATAACAAAATTGAGTATCACATCAGATTATCAAATTTAAAGAAAATATCCCATGTGGACAAGGGAAGAGATACTAATGAAGAACTAATGAAGATACTAATGAAGAAGTGAAGAAAAGCAGCTGTTCCCTTAACTATAATTTAAATTGGTTTTGGAACTTTTGTGTTGAAATTGAATTCTTTATTAGAAATTTAAGAAACAAAACACACATACATTTAATTGCCAGATATCTAGACACTTCAGCTTACCACATCAAAAGTCTTATTGTATATGAAAAGACTGTATATAATACAATGTATAAAAAATTAATTTTGTCTTTTATAACCGTCTTTTAGTTCCAGTCTGATAGATTCCTTTAATGAGCATCTTACTTCCCGAATTTCATCTCAGTGTCTGTTTCTGGAAATCTAATTTGTCAAAGTGGATAATGAGGCAAGGATTACAGAACTGATTTGGCCAGTTCTTAGCAAGTCCTTCTCTTTAATCAGCTTGATGAGCAGATGTCTAAAACCTCCCCCAATGACCTCCACCTCCTGGCACTCACACATTCATGTAACTCCCCATCCCCTTGAGTGTGGGCCGGACCTAGTGACTTTCTTTAACCAAAGGAACATGACAAGACTGAGGTAATATCCCTTATGTGATTAGGTTACAAAGAAGTGTGACTTCACCTTGCTAGCAGACTCTTTTACCTTCTTGATTTGCACATGGGGCAGCCTCCAGCTAAGAGCCAGTTAGGAACTGAGGCCCTCAGTCCAACCGCCTGTGAGAAACTAAATTCTGCCAACTACCTTTTGAACTTGGATGTGAATCTTTTCCCACTTGAACTTTGGGCTCACTGTAGTGCAGCCACCACTTTAACTGAAGCCTGTGAGAAACTCTGAAGTAGAGGACCCGTACAATACATTTCCAGATTCTCGATCCACAGGAATTGTGACATAATGAATGCTTGTAGCACAGCTCTAAGTTCTGTAATAATTTTTTAAACAGCAACATATAATTAATACAGATGGTTTACATGTACATGTATGTGTGTTTATATTTGTGTGTATGTTTGTGTATGTATTTGTGGAGATAGGTGTGGTAGAGAAGAAGACTTGTCATTGTTGATTTGGGCTTTTGATTATCAGATGCTATTCAGGGACAATAGGAAAACTCTTGTTTTACTATTTCACAGTTCTCGTTGTCCTTGCATGAGCTAATCTAAACCTTCTGTGCTGCGAATTCCTATATTACAAAAGGAGAATTTTAGTGTATTCTCTGTCCATTATAGGCTTCATATGACTAAAAAAAAATATAAAGGAAGGGTTCTACTACCATAATATACTAAGATCATGAAGACATAAACTGTAAGAATAAAGAAAATTTAGTATAATTCAACAACCTGGTCAACAGCTGGCTGTGTGTCTCTCAAATACTTTTCGGAGATTATTAAGAGGGCACATGCTGAATAGGAGAATTACACACACACTATAGCAAGAAATACATCACTTTTAAGTGATGCAAATACGAGGCTAAATTCTGTCTTCAGACAACCCATTCATTTCACAGTCCTGAATGAAATGAAGGACTTGCCATCACAGCCTTTCATGGCCAGAGGGCTTTAGGTTGGTGATCCTGGCCAGCTCCAAAACATTCTGAATAAGACTCAGGAGCCTTTCTGGGAGTACCTGAATATGTCATTAAGGATAAATAAAATACAAAACACTGATTTGAGGCCTAGTAATGTGAAAGATACTTCAAAGAGCCAAGCTAAGGCATCTTTGCAAACTCTGTACACCATGGATCTTGAGAAAGGGAGTTGAATTGAATGTATCTGCATTCACCAAAAAAAAAAAAAAAAAAGGTAAAAAGTAAAAACATTGCAAGGTCCTGGAATCAATCAAAATCTCTCTCTCTCTCTCTCTCTCTCTCTCTCTCTCTCTCTATATATATATATATATATATATACACACACACACATACATACACACACATATATACATATTTTTTCCCTAATAACTTGTTATCATGGTTATTTTCACATAATAATGCTGGTAGGGAATATTGTTCTTTTTTCCCTATAAGAAAAATAGTATAGCCAAGTTAATCTTCATAAAATAATATATCCTGTAAGAATAACTAAGTACTCTAAAATAAAAACTAATGATAGATCATAGAAGAGTATCTAAGTAATCTAATATAAAAATTTTAAGTGAGGAGCAATGCCTATTATTTTAATATTTGTCTACATTTTAACTCCAAGATAATCTAAATGCTAAAGGAAAAAATACTATACATGCCCTTTATTTTTAGATTCCTTCTAAGTATAAATTCTAGAAGAAATTTTTCATATGAATTGTAAGTTTCTTGCTACATATTAACTCTCTGGATGCTAGCACTTAGTATAGGTAGAATTTTTACCATTAAACTAGTCAGGAAAGTTTAAATTATAGTTGCTGAAAGCTGATTTTGAAAATCTTGATCTTAAGAAATATTCTTCATTAAGTGTTTAATAAAAAAGTGTTGTTACCAAGTATTAAATATTTTCTTAGAAATAAAAATTAAACAAATAATGATAAATATTTTATGAGCTAAAAAGTACAGAAACATTGTAGAATAATATAAATGTTGATAGCAGGTTATAGTTCAGGCACCACACCAATGCTTTGATGCTGTGTATTTTTGCAGTGTTAATGATTTCTAGAACATCTATCTAATGAATTGAGTTCAGATGTTGGTACTTTACCTCTAATAGGTGTTTTCTTGTTAATAAAATAGAACCCAATTAGTTCTTTGGTAGTATTGTAAATATATAGTCGGTCTTTGCCAGTCTTGTAATTGCACATTGCCTAAGTGTATTTCAACAACAGGTCAATAGACACTATTCATAGAAGCTATCTTATTCTTCTTCAGGTTGATTTATTTCTTTCTGATAGTATTGCTTCCACATTGGCTCTTCAATTTTACAAAGTTTGAAATTAAATGTAAATGTTGAAATTGAATGTAGTCTAATCCTATCAGTTTATCTCATTGCCACACTTGGAAATTTATTGTTCCCTGTACTTCTAAACTTAATTAATGTATTTTGGACAATTTCTTTACAGTCGTCAGGTAAGAAACTTTTTAAGTTACATATTTACAGAGGTGACTGGTGAGCTTTTGGGGAAGATACATTACCTTCTTTCAACAGGTGAAGGAAAAGACTTAGTTAAGTACAAATGGGGGGCCATAGGTCTCTGCTTATTTCCAGCTGTTACCCCAGTATAATTATTAAAAGTGTTCCATTTCACACCTAAATGCATTTGATTTGTAGGAGAAATTAAATATTCATCCTAGAATAAATCAAACTGAGAACAAGGTGAAACTCACTGTCTCCTATTCAGGTAACATAAAGAATAAGGGTGTACTGTAAACAAATACTTTAGACATTTATTTGCATGTGGATTACTTTGTACATCAGTTACATTGTTGGTTTAATAAATATTTTATTAAGTCTTTATAAGCCAAGCATTGTGCCAGGCATTTGATAATTATTAGTGATATACTTTCTAGAGGGGAAGATGGCAGTGTCAGTATAGTTTCTACATCTCACCTGAATACCTATAAAGACAGAGAGAGGACATTTAAATGTCATAACCATAACCAAATAGAATACATTTATAGTAGATCAAGGTGACAAGATATCCCTACAAGCTTCAAACTACAAACAAAAATACAAAAGACTATAACGCTAGCTCGGTACCTGCATCTGCTTGGGAGAAATCAGAGGAAACAACAGGGCACTGGAGATCCTGAGAAGTGGGGCACCCCCAAATAACCAATAAGGCACTCACTAGAAGGTTGCGTGAGCCAATCTGAGAAAATCAGCTAAATCTAGAGAGCGGAAAGTATTTGCCTTCTCCAATAGCAAGTGATTACAGCAAGGTGTATGCATACTGAACACTCTCGCAGTTCTCCCCCGTGAACCCTCCAAATTGACCTTCCAAGGTTCCTTTCCAGTTCAGGGTCCAAACTGAAGACAAATTGTCAAGGATGGAAGAAAAATTGAATATATAAGGGGGAAAAAAGATGAAAATGGGAGTTTTAAATAAGAGCAGCAGAATAGAACAGAGTCAGGGAATCTCAAAAGCAACAGACCATTGCTTTTTAGATTACATGAAAAGAACAGAAGAGGGAAAGTTACACTAAGTCACGTCTTCTAAATATTCAAAAAAGTTAATTACAAACTAAAAAAAAAAAAAAACAGGCAACAGATAAATCAAATACAATACCAGATGGTCACCAGGAAAAAAAAAATTACCTAAAAAAAAAAGGCATGCCAAAATGTCCAGAGTACACCTCACAACTGCAATTTTTATTTTAAAACAAACCAAAGACACATTAAAAATAAATATGATACACAAAAACCGACATATATCAGAATTAGAGGACACACAGATCGGAAGTAATAAAGCTCAAGAAATAATTAAAAGAGAAAAATGAATCATTTCAGAAACAAACACTAACATAGAAGAAACACAAGAGTGACTAAGTATAAATACATATGCCTTAAGCAAAATAAAAGCAGACAAGGTGGACCAAAACTAAAATTAAATTAAAAAAGAGATTAAAATTTGATAAAAAAAAAGATTGGGAAGAAAATACCCAACATATGGATAGTCAGAGTCTCTGAAGAAGAAAAACAAGTATAGAAAACACAACAAATTAGAACTAAACTAAAATTTTAAAGCTTTTGAAAAAAATGAGACTTCATATAGAATGAGCACATCATGTACTTGAAAAAGAATACAGAAAACAAGTACTAACTTTAGTACGAGCTACTGAAATATGAAATAAATGTTTTTTAGATCACTATCCAAAATACAATAGCTAGCCAGTTATTTACATGGAAAAGAGACTGAAGTTATATATTTTTTTGTAGCAGTGGTTTAAATGACATCAAAATACATAGATAAAAAAAAGAAAGAAACAGTGATCAGAAAAAAAAGCAAATATTTAAAAAGGGAAATATCTAAAAGGGAAAAAACAGGTAATAAATCATAAATAAACAAGTATGCTCTGAGGTATATTGGCAGATAATTCTGGGAAGAGAAATCAGAGCGCCCGGCTGTCATTTTGTGACAGATAAGTAGAACCCATAGCATAATAAGAATAATACCAATAATCAGTATCATTTATTGACTATTTTACGTACTTAGTACAGTGGCCTTCCCCCTGTGCCCAACCCCCAAAGCTTGAGATATTCCTTCAGGCAAAAAGTTTAGAACCACAAATATTATTTCCTACATCCCTTTCCAGACACGCCAAGAATGCCCACCCTCCATCCTCTGATTCCTAAATCTAGAAAACTATAATTTTTTGTTTGAGTATACTGCTACCCTTCGCCTCCTACCTGCCAAGTGTCTTCAGGTGAAAAGTTAAAACAGTTCCTTCCTTCAGGCTCCTTCTTCCTCCAGTTTCTGTTTGCTTTCAGTTGCTCTCTAGTTTCTTCCAATTGTTGTTCTCTTTTTTTAACATTTTACCCAGACTATATCATTGTTATCTGAGTGATGATTATTTCAGTAGAAGCAATTCTTAGAAGCCAGAAGGTTTTTTGATGGCAAAGTAACTAATTTCTCTGGTTTTATCTGTGTATTTTGATGTCATTTAAATCTAATGTGACACTATGTTCTTGTCAAAAAATAGTTTTGAAGAACAAACAATAATCTGATTTTGCCAAGAACATTTCTGCAGAGAAAGATAATGTTAATTTTTTAAAATTTTTGTATTAGTTATGCATATTTATGTGGTGTGAAGCTGACTATCACCACTCATTCCCAAAATGTGATGGCCAAATCAATACTGGCAGCATGCCCATTATCACAAATTGTGATTATACCCCTTGTCCCCCACCTAATTAATCCCCGACCTCCCTCCCCTTCCCTTTTTCCCCCACTCCACTTTGCAACCTTAGGTATGCTCTCTCCCTCTGCAAGTCCAACACACTACTGTGGTCTTTCTTTCCTTCCTTCTTTCCCTCTTAGCTCCCACTTATGAGTGAGGACATGCATTACTTTTCCCTCTGTGCTTTGCTTATTTCACTCAATATAAGTTTCTACAAACTCATCAATGTTATTGTGGATAGGAGAATTTCATTCTTTTTTATGACAGAGTAGTATTCCATGGTGTATTATTTTGATGAAAAAGATAATTACCTACATGTAGACTCATCCAGAGTTTGCTTGCTCAGTCATTTCAAACAGACCAATCAGTAATTATTTTGATTCACTTAGGAAATAATACTACTAGAAATGATTAAATGCATTTAGAACCAGAAGACGAATTTGTATATTGTTTTCCATACCCAAAATGAAGAGACTTTAAAACATTATTAAATGCATTGCCTCAAAACACAAAATTTGTGATACAGGTGACAGTAAGCTTCTTTTGTGCTAATTGTTTCACTTTGTTTTTCAAAATCTGTTGCCTTTATTATATAACAAATTATACTTCATTTTTTCCCTTATATCCTTCTTTGGTCAAAAAAATGAGGTATTTACCATGCAAAGTGAAGTATTTTTACTTTGAATCCAAACATATCATGTTAGTATTTTTAAACTTTCTTTTATAATTTCCAATAAATTCTGTTTTTTTCCTCTACTTTTAATTGTCACCCTATCCTAATATAAAAGGCCATTCCTATCATGAAAGGTCTAAAAATGATTATTTTGGCTAGAGTCAAATGTACCTGACACCCAAAATAAGATATGCAGCATAAAAAATAACAATAAAATAAATAAAATATCAGAAATTATCTTTCAGCACAGTTTGACAAGACATTGTTAGGTATTCATCCAACTCCATGATGTTTTCCTTTTTCTGGGAACACAGGCTATATTTCCAGTTCATTTTTTGTAATTACATTTTAGACTGTGTCTGGGTTTTCCAAAAAGATATGGGGAGAAATCTCCTAAACTTCCTTCAAGCTTGGACCTTTAAATATTTCACATGTTTCTTAAGTTCTTTCTTTATATTTCTCATCAAAATGTAGAGATATGTGTCCCTAATAATTGAGTTATCAGATTATAAAGACCCCTTTCTGACTGGTTCTGGAATTACTATGTAGAACAATTTTCCTATCCCCTCCCCCAAATAAAAAACCACCAACTATGTACCAAATACCTACAATGATGACAGATGAATCTTTTTATGTTAAGCCACAAAGATTAGTGGTTAATTTGTTTTATGCACCCAAGTCCAATGTATTCTGACCAGTACAGAGGAAATACCTTGTTGATATCCAAAATATAGGGGATAAAATAGTGTGATCACCAGGAGAGGGATGCCCAAAAGGACGACCTCTGAAGATTACCCTAACTTCTTTGCTTTTAATGATTATATCTTTTTCTTTTCAAAGCCTGCCTAACTTCAAAAAAGTCACAGTTGAGGGATGTCTCTTAGCATATGCTAATTTGGTAATTGTTTTTTTTTTTTTTTTTTTTAGTTTATTTTTCATGAATCTGCATTTCCAGGCATAGACAGAATATCAAAATTTTTCCTGTCCTCAATCCCTTAGGTGACTAGCTGAGTTCAATCAAACCTGAGTTCAAATTAAACTAGCTCCTAGAGTTAGTTCTGCTCTCTACAGACTTAAGCTTTTTAACATGGGCTGGGGTTCTGATTGGCATTTCAGTGTAATAATCTATCCAAAACTTGATTATGTAAAAAACAAAACAAAAACATTGCATTTTTTCATGGATTCATTGGTTAGAAATGTAGAGAGGGCACAGCAGAAACTCCTTGTCTCTGCCCTGAGATTCTTCTGCTGTGAAAGCTCAAAGCCTGGAGGTGACTTGATGGCTCGAGGCTAGAATTATGTAAACACTTGTTCATTCCTATGCCTGGCACCAGGACTAGGAGGGCTCAAAGACTAGGACTGCCAACCAGGGAACCTACACATGACCTCTCCAGGTGGATTAGCTTCCTCATAGTATGATGGCTGTGGGTTAGATGGACTTCTTACACTGGGGCTCAGGGTGAGTGTTCCAGCAAACAAGGTGAAAGATGAACTAACTTTTATGACCTAGCCACACATTGTCACTCCTGCTGCATTCTATTCCTTACAGATGAATCACAGCCCACCCAAATTCAAGGAAAGAACATTGAGTCCCATGTCTCAAGTGCAGGAATATCAAGAGACTTGTGAGCATTTATTTTAAAACTGTCATGGTTGAGAACCCAACTGGCTTTTTGAAGTATATGAGTCACCAGAAATTGTAAGTAAATATTTTATATGTACACACTTTAATTTTGAATGGGTCTAAAATTTTTATCTTAGAAGTCAACATCTGATAATCAAATTTCATGTAGTACTTTCATGGCTGCACATGCAGGTATAGCATTAGTAAATTGGGAAATTTTGTTCACATCCATTTGATACATGAAACATAAAAGATACGCAATCATGTGGAGATATAAAGTGGCTACAAATTAAAATGTACATACATGTAAGGGTAAGGGGCATCCTTGGAGAATGCACTCATCAGAAACCTACCCACAGATGTTAAGGTGTAAGTTGTATATCAAATACCTGGATTAACTTATTTTTTCTAATGATGTTGACATACCCAGAAACAATTTTTCCTTTCAAATCAGGAGCTCAATCTTGACAAAACCATTTCCTCCCAGACTAAAATACTGGTGCCTTTTACATTTCGACAGATATCTTTAATATTTTTGAAGATTTAGTAGTAGCTCTCTTTTATGGAATTTCTTTAAAACTACAATACTGATATATATATATGTATGTGTGTGTGTGTGTGTGTGTGTGTATGTTAATCATGGTTAATTTGATTTTTTTAAAATGCTTTTTGACTAAAACACAGACATTCCTCATAATAGATACTAAATAGTTCCCTGAAGTTATCACCTGTTTTCATAACTTAGCAGTTCTTTTTTTTCCACTTAATTGGGATGGGGAATGTGATTGTTCAAACAAAAAGAGGACATTACATGTTTAATACAATGGACTGAGTCTGTGAAGCCATACACCCGCTGCTTGCCTTTCATACTCACTTCTCGTTTTTAAGCAGACTGACTGACCTATTTTTGAAGTGCAGGGAGATGCCTACATTTTGGCTTGATATCAGAATTGGAAAATAAACTTTTAATAAAGTTGCAACAGCGTAATTGTATGTGCCCATATTACATTTATAACCATAGATTATATATATATATTCACTTTTAATTGTTAGGATTCAGAGTCCTCTTAGAGAACAATGGCCCTGAGTTTGCAAGGGCAGGTAGGATTGCCCAGATAAGTATAAGATGGGCAAAGAGTGCTCTAGGCACAGTGAACAGGATGCGTGAACACAAGGAAGCAAGGTAGATGGATTGTCCTGGGTTTATGTAGATAACTGCAGGGAAGTAGTTATAGACACAACAGAGAGACTGGGATTATATTATCGAAGTTCTTAAGTGTAGAGCTATTATCTATTTTGGTTTAGGAAACTACACTATTAAAACTGTGCTTTAAAAATATTAGTTTTGAAAGAGGGTTTGCATTAAAATGAAATGCAAGAGGAACTTGATGCCCAGTTATGAGACCAGAGGCTTTAAGAGTTTTCTTTCCAGTAGATTGTGTTAAGATGTAATCTCTGCAAATAATCCACACCCTAAAGTGAACTTAATTTATTTGAGAAAAAATGTACAGTGATTTTCCTCCCCACTCAACAAAGGAAAAAACACGTCAAGCCCTTCTTTAAAAAAAAAAAAAGGTATCATTTTGTATTTATGTATGTATCTATTGAATTTCTGTTTAGCTACTCAAATAGCAAAAAAGAACATTTAGAATTAATTTTTCGGAGTAACGATATAATCATCTTGCAGAGGAGTGCTGCTGATTGTAGTGAGTTCTCACAAAATCAGAAGGAAAAGGTAATAAAGTATTAATAGAAAATAAAATAAAATAATAAAATAAAAAAACAGGAAAGAGCACTAATAATACTAAGCAAGCCTTAAAAGTCCATATGTTAGGAAGGGAGATATATATTCATGGGGAAATATTAGGATTCAGTGGGAAATTTTTTTAACAAATGCTCTAGAAAGCTTTGGAGGAGGTAAATAGAATTTGAGGCCATACATAGACATATGACTTTGGGGGCTAGAATTGATACTTATCTGAACCATATTAGACCACTTTTTTGCTGCTGCTAACCAGATTGAAGATCTTGGCCTTTAACTCATAGTCACTCTAGTAAATATGATTCTGATTTCCACACAGTTAGGGGTTTGCCCACTGTACAAATCAAACTGTATGTAACTTAATTGTGGCCTAGCATTGCATCTTAAGGCTAAAAGAATGAATAGAAGAAAATGTTGATGGAGATCTAATAAACTATATATAATCCCAAAAGGAGTTATTATGCAGAAATTAATTTATATTCTGAGTACCATTTCCAGTAAGCAGAGTAAACTTGAATTAGATTTAGAAGTAAAAGTGAAAATGGAAGTTACACAAGTACTCAATTTACAAAGAGAAAAAGATTTGGGGTCTTGTGATATGGACTCCTTAACTTAATATTAAATATTCTGTAAATATATAGCACTTACAAATATATTTGAAAATATACAGAATGGATTAAGAAGTTTAAACTAAATTGATGTATTTAATTAATTGCAATTAATTAAATGCTAAACTCTTTGTGAGAAAAATGCTAAACTCTTGCTCTGAGGCAGATGTGTCTTAAGCCACATAACTGTTCATTTCTTCATTATTTTGAGAAAAAGTCAATGACAGTTTTTCTACAAAATGAAAGCAATTAATAAAGAAGTGGATGTGGATATGGTGGAGGATAAGAACAGTGCTTCAGGGGATTTGACATTTTGGAAATTTAGGGAGAAAATTCCTGCTTCAGTCTTTAGCGTGAGCACATAGAGTTACAGAAATTAAAATAACATAAATGGGAGTGATATCACCAAAATGGAAGAATAGACAGTCCTGGCATCATTCCGCCTGACAACAGATTAACTTACAACTAGGAAAAATCAAAAACTGCCATCCTGAGATAACTGGAACTCGAGGAAAGAGGAGGATAGACCTGCGGAGTCCATGAAGTCATGAATGGCTGTGGTGAGTTGGAGAAGGGACCACTCTGACCATACCAAACCCCAGATGCTCCCAAGGCCAGCATGGAACAGTAAGAAGCACCTACCACCACAATAAGTAGCTACCAGGAAATGGCAAAGCTGCAATAACCCCCTTTTTGTGAAGCTAGTTGGAGTATGCAGGGGAGAAGGATGCTCGAAGTATGTCATCCCAATTCCCAGGCCAGCAAAGCTGCTTTAAACATCCTCTAGGCCAGCATAGGAAGGAGAGGCTGCAGCCAACAGGAGGAGGGAATCACTCAGAGGTCAGTGAGTCTTTGCAGGGGACCAGTGTGTGGCCTCCCTCACGGGAAGCATTGAGGGTAAAGCTGACTGGCAAGGGCATCATTGAGGCCCAGCATTGCCAGCTGTCCTGCCTTCCATTTGGCATGGGCGTTACACAGTGGAGAATGGTCATAAAAGAGATAAAGGAGAATGAGATAAAACTGCAGGGAGTACAGTTTGTGAGAAAGACCTACTCCCGGGCCAGATCTTCCACACAGTCCAGTTGCATTGTGAAGCCTGCACATAACCTGGAAGTGATTAAAAGGCCAACAATTAAAATCTGGTCCACACAAAAAGCTTTTCACAGTTTGAGAAAGAGTAGCAAGGCAGCAATTTAGCTCAGGCATGGAGCCCAGTTACAGGTCCACATGAGAAGTTTCTCCCAATTGAGAAGTTACCTACAGAACAGCAAATTAGTTCCATTGCAGTATTTAAGTTGTGGTGGTTGCTATTAATCGACCATAGAATGGGAAAACAAAAACGAACAAACAAACCAAAAACCACAGGCCAGAGTGAAAGTTCTGATATTAACCAGTAAAGGATTAATGCCACCAAAGAACACCTATAAAACCTGGAAGAGATAGCTGTCTCCTCAAATGCACAGGCATCAATGTAAAGACACAAAGATCAAGAAAGAATGACACCATCAAAACAGAAATAACAAGGTACCAGCAATGAACACAGAAGAACAGAGGATTTATGAAATGTCTGATAGAAAATTCAAAATAATCCTCTTAAGGATGTTCAGGGAATCACAAGAAAATACAGATAGAAAACTAAATGATATTTGAAAAACACTCTAGGAGTAGAATGAAAAACTTGACAATGGAATAGAATCAATTAAAAAAATAGAAATTCTAGAAATAAAGAGTATGTAAACTGAACTGTAAAACTTGATAGAAAGCTATAATAGGAGACTCAATCAATCAGAGGAAAGAATCAGAATCACAGCCTGAAGGCAGAATATACAAAATTATCTAGAGGAGAAAAAAGAAAAAAGAATAAGAAAAAATGAAACAGAATACTGAAAGCAGCAAGAGAAAATAAACAATTAATATTCAATGGAGCCCCAATATGTTGTTCAGTGGATTTCTCAGCAGAAATTCTACAGGCCAGAAGAGAATGGGATAATATATTCAAAGTATAGAAGGAAAAAGACTGCCAACAATTAAAAAAAAATTGTATCTAGAAAAACTAACCTTCAAATATGAAGGAGAAATAAAGTCTTTCCCAGAAAAACAAAAGCTAAGGAAATTCATCAACACTGTACCTACCTTACAAGAAATGCTAAGGAGATGCCTTCAATCTGAAAGAAGACAGTGCTAAAGTGTGACAAGAAAACATTTGTAGGTACATAACTCAGTAGCAAAATAAGTACACAGAAAACCTCAGAATACTCCAATGTCATAAAGGTGGTGAATAAACCACTTATATATTTAGTATAAGACTAACAATATCATAACAAATTCAACAGCACATTAAAAAGATCATTCACCATAATCAAGTGGGATTCATCTCAGGAATGGTTCAACATATGCAAATCAATAAATGTGATACATGATAGCAACACAATAAAGGAAAAAAAATATGAACATTTCAATAGATGCAGAAAAGCATTGATAAAATTCAACACCCCTTCATGATAAAAACACTCAACAAATTCGTTTTAGCTAGTTCAATAAGACGAGAAAAAGAAATAAAGGGCATCCAAATTGGAAAAGAGGAAGTCAAACTATCCCTATGTACATAAAAGTACATAGAAAACCCTAAAGACTTTAACAAAAAATTTCTAGAACTAACGAATGAATTCAGTTTAGTGGCAGGATACAAAATCAACACACAAAAATCAAGTGTTTCTATATGCCAATTAAGAAATATCTGAGGAAGAAATCAAGAAAGTAATCCCATTCACAATGACTACTAAAATAGTGAAATACATAGGAATAAATTTAACCAAGGAGGTTAAAGACCTCTACAATGAAAACTATAAAACACTGGGGGAATAAATTGAAGAAGACACAGATAAATGGAAAGATATCTCATGTTCATGAGTTAGAAGAATTAACATTATCAAAATGTCCATATTACACAAAGCAATCTACAGTTTCAACACAACCTCTGTCAAAATACTAATAACAATCTTTACAGAAATAAAAAATGATCTTAAAATTTGTATGGAACCACAAAATACCTCATATAGCAAAAATGTTCTTAAACAAAAGAACAAAGTTGAAGGCATCACATTACCTTACTTCAAAATATATATAAAGCTATAGTAGCCAAAACAGCATGGTACTGGCATAAAAACAGACTAATTGACCAATGGGTAATAAAATAGACAGCATAGAAATAAACCCATGCACTTACAGCCAACTGATTTTCAACAAAAATGCTAAAAATATACAGTGATGAAAGGACAGCCTCTTCAATAAATGGTAAATGGTGCTGGGGAAATGAGATACCCACATGTAGAAGATTGAAACTAGACCCCTACCTCTCACCATACAGAAAAATCAATTCAAAATGGATTAAAGACCTAAATTTAAGACCTGAAACTATGAAATTATGAAACTACTAGAAGAATATGTGCTACACAAGATGAGAGTGGTAAGCAATTTTCTGAAAGACTGCAATGGCTCAGGAAACCAAATTAAAAATACACAGATGGGACTATATCAAGCTAAAAAGCTTACACACAGCAAAGGACACAATCAACAAAGTAAAGAGACAACCTACAGAATTGGAGAAAGTTTTTGCAAACTACACAATAGACAAGGGGCTAATATCCAGCATATATGAGGAACTCAAACAACTTAACAGCAAAAACCAATAACCCAGTTAAAGGACCTGAACAGATGTTTTTCAAAGGAAAACATAGAAATGCCTAATAGGCACATGAATAAGTGCTCAATATCACTAATCATTAGGGAAATGCAAATTGAAACTACAATGAGATATTACCTCATTCCAGTTAGAAATGATATTAGCAACAACACAAAAAATAATAACAAATGTAGGCAAGGATGTGGAAAAAAGGAAATTCTCTTATATTGTTGGCAGAAATGTAAATTAGACAGCCAATGCAGAAAACCATGTGGAGGTTCCTCAGAGAACTCAAAATTGAACTACCTTATGACCCAGCAATCCCAGTACTGGTTATATATCCAAAGGAAATGAAATTAACATACAAAAAAAAAAAAAAAAAACCACCTGCACTCGTTGCAACACTACTTGCAATAGCCAAGAGATGGAATCAACCTAAATGCCCATCAACAGATGAATGAATTAAAAACAACAACAACAACAACAAAAAAAAAAAAAAAAAAAAAAAAAAAAAAAACTGTGGCATATATACACAATGGAATACAATTCAGCTATTTAAAGAAAAAAGAAATTTTGTTATTTGCAGGAACTTGGATGGAATTGGAGACCATCATGTTAAGCGAAGTAAGCCTGGCACAGAAAGACAAATACTGCATGGTCTCACTCATATGTGGAATCTAAAAAAAAAAAAAAAAACCAAAAAACTTAAGCTGTTCTCATAGAAGTAGAGAGTAGAATATTTACCAGGGGCCGGGAGAGGAAGGGGAGTGGGGGATGAGAGTGGTGGATTAACAAGTACAAAACTATCTACCCTAAGTGAATCATTGTGCATTATGTGTATGTATTGAAACAACACGCTGTGCCCCACAAATATGTACAAGTAAATATAAAACTAAAAAAAAAAATCATGTAAATGAGTATGAGGCAGGAGGAGCAGACCTGGGCCCTTGGTGATAAAAGATATGAACATGGGGAAGGCAAGTTTGAGATATTTTACATTAAAAAGATTTTAAAAGAGATCATAAATGATGAAAAATAATTTGCCATGTATATTCAGAATGAAATTTAAAGCATATTAATAGTATAATACTTATAGAATGTGAAGTGCTGCTAATAGAAAAGCCACTTGATACTATATATAAGCATTTGGTATTGTGATATGAGTTCTTTGACTTTCTATCACTAGGCCACTGGTTTGAATTTACACAGGTCATCAGCCATTAAAAGGCATTATGATTATTCCAGATCTTGGGAATTGCTGCAGCAGCTAACATTCTGTTCTCATCAGATACTCTAAGCAGATGACAGTGTTGTTTGATTAAAGGACATGGACTTGGGGTAAGCCAACTAGTGTTCCAGTGCCAGCTCTGATACAAACAAGCCATTTGGCCTTAGTCAAGCTACCTGGATTCTTTGAATTTCTCCAAACTGTGAAACAAGAAAGTTCCTCCTAAATCTGTGAGTGTATAATTAAAGAACCTGAATGCATATTATATTTATTTGTCCATGAAATGTAAATACAATTAACAGGGCCAAGGAATTAGTTATAATCTCAAGCTACTTTCCTTACAACACAGGTTGAGGCCCTTCTCTTTCAAGTGGATTGCAAAGGACAAAACAATGGGAAAACCACACATTTTGGAACAGCAAGCTGCCTTCTTGAGAATAATTTGTCACCTGTGCTACCTGACAAGATTTAGTTAAACATTGATGCAGCCCTTCTTTTTTCAAAAGCCCCCTCATTAGCAAAAGCTGGTGTTTCCAGCATTTCATCAGTTGAGCTCAGCTCTTTTTTTTTAATCCAAGAAGGATGAAAATGGACTGCCCATCCAGGAAACTCTCCTCTGCTTATACCAGCCAAGCACATTAGGTGTAGACAAAGTTTCAAGCCCAGCTGGAGATTGAAGCCCTCCCCAGGAAATTAAGAGGGACTGTCTTTATTCTGTCAGCCTATCTTTCACAACAGACACATGTCAATCAAATATCATCCCCATTTTATTTTTACTCCCTTCTCACCCTGCTATTTCTATTTTCAGTCAATCCATCTTCACTGCCTAAAAATTGTCATTAAGAAATAACCACTATAATAAATTCTTCCAGAGTAACTTCTTTAATTTTCAGTCTACTCCAGGATGTAACCAATAATATTCTTTATAATGCCAGAACGATTTTATATAAATGCAATTCCAATTGTAGGTTCATTATAATCAGAAAGGATTCAGATATATTTCTATTCCAGTTTATAAGTCTAGTGTTTCTCAACCATTTCTCAGCTTCTAACATTCTAGAAACTGTGTAGAGTCACCAATTTAATCAGAAATCCTATTTAGAAGAATTGAAACTTGAAAGGACATTAGAAAGTAAACAACTGAGAGTTTAAATATAAACAATATTAAAAAGAAATAAGAAAAAGAAAGCCATTCAAATAAATTTTACATCATTCCCAGTGAGATAGGAGGTGCCTGGTTTCCATAGGCTTGGATTACATGACACATCTCTGGGTTTCAAGCCATTTCTGTAGGTCTCAGTCCTCTCTTCTAGGTCCTCCCCTAGAGGAAAGTTACTGTTGTTACTTAGACCTGTTTTTGTCACCAATATGGGGAAATTGAGACCTCAGGGGGTTGGCTTATGCAAATCTAATGGTTAGGCATGCTCAGTAGAGAAGGGTTATATAGCCCTGTTGCCAAGAATAATCAACAGGATGGAGTTTATCCTTTGAATGACTTTCCACTAGGGGTGCTAAAGAGTACAGAATATTCTTGAATATATCTGGTTTATGTGATAGGATTTGACCAATGACCATGCTCCAAAAAGAGACCAACTGAGCATGTGCAAGACCATGTTACATAACTGGGAACCACCCGGTAAGTTGAATATGTATTAGATAGCAAAACTACCACAGCTGAATCCTGGCAGAAGGTAGGGTTGTTGCTCACTTTCCTGGGGCCAACCTGCACTTCCCTAGCTGAGGTGTGTATGCTTTCTTTTTCAACAAACTTACTTTCAGCAAGCAGCTGCTCTCTCTATTGAGCCAGCCTGCACTCTGAACTGTACCTCAAGTGTGTATTTCTTACTTTTGTGTTAAGTTCAGAGTGGGACCTGCCCAGTCTCTGAAGCTATGCTGCACTTTCTTTGTGAAGTCTATATCTCTCATTTGTTACATTGTCTGTTCTCACTTTCACTGTGACTTTGCTTTTGAATTCTTTCCTGAGGTGGAGTCAAAAACCTGGTCAGAGGACGGGATGGGTTGAGGCCAGCTACTGGGCCTCCCAGAACTTTCCTCCAACATCACCAGTACAGGTTAATAGCAATCCTGATTGCTTTTCTCAGGGTTTTTCACAAGATATTCAAAAATTGTTTTTATTTCCACATAGAAGATACAAATCAATTATTTTCAATTATGTACCTGGATTTATCAAACACACTACTGGAGTTAATGAAATGATCTGTCTCGGAAAAATATAATCAAATACACTTCACACTAGCATTTGCCAAAGATTAGCCATCCTTGACAGAGCTTTCAATAAATTTTAGAAATTGCCTGTAGGTGTCACACAAAGAGCCAATAAAGGAAAAGGAGCAAAGAAGGCTGAGGTTATATGCACAGTTGCATTTCACTCAGCCATAACTTTTTTTTACTGATGAAATACAACCTTGCTGAGGAGGCATATTTCTGTAGTTGCTCTCTATAAAAGGGAAATCTGAGATTCTATTAGCTGTACTTAACTAGCTTCCTACACAACCTTGTCCACTTTTTTCTTACCTTTCAAATTCTCAGGGCAATGGCAAATTCAGAGCAGGCTTTGGCAATGGTCTACACAGCTCCTCTAAATTAGCATAATCCTTTGACTTTCTTCCCAATAAGAAACGATGTGGACTAACATTAGTAAGCAAAATTATTTATAACAGATTTTTAAAATTATAAGAAATTTAAACTAGCCATTACATAAATCCTATATTATAAAATAAATCTAGTCATTGTATTCTATTTTTAAAGATTTTTTTTAATGGTATGAGAAAACGTCCATCAAACAAAATAATGACATATAATAATATGAACCTATTTTCATAATACTATGTATATAATATATTCTTTAACAAATGGGCATATATGAGAAAAATAAAAAACAAAAATATTAATAGCAGCTTTATATCAAATATCACAGCAGCTTATGCTTTGATGTTATAAATGATTTGGGATTTTTTTTTAGTGCATTTTCTAAGTTTTACATAATTTTGTATATTAATTTTAGAATTAGAAAGAAAAAAAGCAATAAGGGTCTCTGAGGCACTGGATAGGCCAGGTGTTTCAGGTTTCTACACAGTTCATTATTAAGGTTTAGTTTTATCTATGTCAGCCTCTGCAGAGGTTTTTAAAAATACAGATTCTAGAATCCTACCACAGACTCATTTTTAGCAACCAGATTATTGGGTACTGGCAACCAATAATTAAGCAAAAACAGCATAGATATCTGGGGCCAACCAGATATAGCAAACTAAGCATAAGTAACAAAGGCAGATACTTAACATCCAAAACATTGAACGGCATTGCTGGCATGAGTCTTAGATGACATCTGTTAGAAATGCCTTGTATTAAAAGATATGCAAGCCCAAAAGCTGTACAGCTTTTGACACAGACAGAACAGGAACTCTGGTAGCCTGATTTCTAGCACTCTCCTGGCTCCCCAATACCCTGCCATAAAACTAAAATACTTCAGTGTTCATGACTGCTTTAAAATTTAGCTTCTTTCTTGCAATGTCTGTATCTACTCCCCATTGGAGGATAGATAAAATCATCAACTCAGCATTTCAAGCAGCCACCAGCTATAGGACAATGACAACTCTTAGAACTGCTGCTTACAAACCCATTCAGCCAGAAATGTAAAGTCTCTGGAATCTTCTCTCTTGTGTAGAGAACTGTATTTCACAGACTTTTGAGAAAAGTAGAATATAAAATGATTGAAAATTTAGTTGTTGTCTTAATGTATTATTTATGTATTAGAATGTATAATCTGAGGGGAAAAAAGTGAACTGAAAGCCTGAGTAAATATGCGGTTCCTTGTTCAATTGACAATTTATAGTTATATGAATTTATGGGGTACAAAGTGATTCATAATTTATGAATAGGATGTGAAATAATTAAATCAAGCTAGGTAACATATCCATCACTTCAAATACTTAATATTTCGGTGGTTAGAACATTTTAAATTAACTTTCAGCAATTTTGAAATGTGCAATACTCTATTATTCACAACACTGTGCAAGAGAATTTTTTAAAAAAATAATTTCTTCTGTCTAATTGAGATTTTATACCCTTTGACCATCATCTCCACCCCTAGCTGCTGTAGACACCATTCTATTCTCCACTTCTGTGGGTTTAAATTCCCCATGTAAGCACAAACATGAGGTACTGTCTTCTTGTGTCTGGCTTGTTTTATTTGCATACTGTTCTCCAGTTTCATTTATGTTATCACAAATGACAGAATTTCTTTCTTTTTTAAAGCTGAATAGTGTTCCATTGTGTGTGTGTGTGTGTGTGTGTGTATACACACACTACATTTTTATTAGCCATTCATCTGTTGATGAACACTTAGGTTAACTCCATAACTTGGCTATTGTGAATAGTGCTGCAATCAACATGGGGGTGCAGACATTTCGTTGACAAACTGATTTCAAATCTTATCCACTCTCAGCCAAAAAGCCTGCTCAGATATGGTGGCTCCCACCTCTATGGATTTTAATCCTCAATTGTATATTACTAAAGAACATAGCCTCTGATCCTGCTTGTCTTGAGTAGGGATTCTGTCTACCCAGGGAGCTCAGCCTGCAGCCATGCCTAACTGCAGATCCCATATAGCAGAATTACCTGGCCAGGGAATACTTCTTGTTGTAACTGGCCTGACAAGAAACCTTTGCAGTATCCAGCCACTAGCCCCACCTAATAACAGAGCCCAGCAAGCAGTCCCCCACAAACATCAGAGCAAAGGCAGTAGCCTAGCCAACCGCAGAACTCAACACAAACTCTACCTGTCCAGGATTGTCACTAGCAGGCCCTTCCAGATTCACAGGCTAGACTAAACAGTGAAGGTCTATCCCTGCCAAAGAACACCTGTAAAGGCCAGAAGAGGCGGTTGTCTACTCCAATACATAGACAACAATGCAAGGACATAAGGACTAGGAACAATCAGGAAAGCATGACACCTCCAAACGAGGTGTCCTTAGCTCTCACCTCCTTAGCTATATAACAACTTCAATACTTACAAGCTCTACTTTCCACATAACTTTAGGGGACAATTTTGCTAAGCTTTCTGCCACTACTTAACGAGGATTTTCCTCCCTCTAGTTTCCAAAAATACATTTCTCCCTTTCTTCTGAGCCCTCACTAGCAGTATCCTCCAAGTCCAAATTTCTACCAGCCATTTGTTCAAGGTAATTTAGGCATTCTCCATTGTGCCTCTCAAAATTATTTCGGCCTCTAGACTGCTCAACATTTTTAACTATTGGTTACAAAAGCACCCATTTCCAGGAATCAAAATATGTATTCTTTTTATATTGCTACATAACTATTACAGTGTTAACATTTTAAAACAAAATACATTTATTATCACAGTTCCTATGAGTTTAGAGTCTGAGCACAACATAACTGGGTCTTCTGCTCCGGGATCTCACAAGTCTGCAATCAAAGTGTCAGCAGGGACTACAGCTTCATTTGAGACTACAGATTCTTTTCCAAGCTCACAGGGTTGTTGGCTGATTTGTCCTTACAGTTGTCCTCAGCTCCCGGAGTCAACTCACAGTTCTTTGTCATGTGGGCTTATTCTAATACGGTTACTTTCTTTATAAAGCCAATATGAAGAGCAAGACACTAAGGCAATTCTGCTAGAAGGATGGAGACTTACATAATACCACATAGTCATGAAAGTGATATCCCATCAGTTTTGTCATACCCTATTAGCTAGGAGCATGTCACACGTCCCATCCACACTAAAAAGAAAGGGATTATACAAGGGTTGAAACAGGTGGTGAATATCAAGAGTGCCACAGTAAATTCTATCTGCCACACACCTGTAGGACCTAAGTCTTAAAATCTTTTTGGATATAAGGAAAACAAGGGAGTAAAACATTTAAGTATTTATAAGCACAGTCAAAATTCAGATTCTATTTTGCCTAATTCTAAAACACTTATACTTAATTAATGCACTTAATCTCATGAATGGTTTGAGCAACAAGTTTCACCAGTGTAAATGATGAAAATATTACCTACTTTGTAGGGCTAGAAGGGAGAGAATTAAATAAGACCCATTTTGTGCCTGGCCAGAGTAGAACTCATCAAATGCTAATAATTATTATAATTGTCGTAATTTTTAAGTTTCTTTACACAATCCAAATAGTTTTCCTGTCTTAGATCAAAGATCAACTTCAAATTTATCATCACTGTATTGCCTTTTTTCATGAGGTATCCTGGCTCCCTTTTACCACATGTGAGAGTAAGGTAGAGCCTTCTGCCTTCGGTCTCCATTCCCAGAGCTCCAAAGAGAGGGGGCCCAAATTAAGAATGTGATCAAGACAAGGTAGGAGAATGTGATCTGATGAAAAATGTGTAAAACATGTGTGCAGTGATTCTACTCCCTTATTCTATTTGCTCTAAAATCATTAGATACTAAACTACCTTCAGAATCAAGTCTAAGAAAGACCAGCAATAAAGTGCTCTGCTTTCAAAGTTTCCAAAATACATTTTAGTTTCTAATGGAGTTTGAAATAAGAACAGCAATAAAACTCTCAGCTAAAAGCTGTTATATAAATCAGAATATAGCATTTTTTAAAAATCCAACTCCTTGAAGCTTAAGAAATATCTACCCAAGTCCATTTGTAGTAATTTATCCAACCGTTCAATTTAGCCACAATGAGTTAATTTTATAGAAAAACATTCATGTAGCAATAAGCATTCAATATCTACTGTTTGAAAAGTTCTATGGTGAAGCAAAAAGGTTCAAAAGCCCTAAATTACAGTTTCTGGCTTCAAGAAGTTTAGTTTCAAATAGGGGAGAAAATGAATGCATATAAATAAATTTAATGTAGAGTAGATTAGATTAATGCCATAAATATACTACAGATAACATATTAGTGGAGTTCAGAGAGACAGGTCAGCTTACTTCTGGCTAGAGAGCTTCATAAAAAGATGGTGTATAAACTGTACAGTAAAGAATGAGCAAATTACAGAAGGTGATTTTTTTTAAAAAGGGAATTATGGGTAGAGAGGCTTAAACCAAGTCCCCTCTATTTTCAGAGGTGGGAAGTACAGGTTGTTTAGCGAGAGCAGCAAGTAGTTCAGAATGGTTAGAATTCAGACTGTGAGAATAAGAATTTGAAGGTATGAGAATGGGGATATATTTTAAAAGGCATTTATTTTCAGGTTAAGGTGCTCAGACCCTAATCTATAGAAAAGAGGGATTCATTTGAATTTTTGTTGTTTGTTCATTTGCTTTGTTTATAACATATCTGATAGAATTAAATGTCTGCTGAGGGCTGCAGAAGACACGTCCCAACCCAGCCCAGGGTGCACAGAGTGGGGAGACATCCAGCTAGGGAGGCGGAGACTCGACAGAAACCACACATCCTGTGGGGTCGCCACTGCCTGATCCAACACCCCGGGCCAGAGCGCACGGAACAGGGAGAAGACCTGCATGGGAAGTGGAAGCTCAGCAGAGACCACACACCCTGCGGTACTGCCCCGTGATCCAGCAGCCCAGCAGAGTCCAAGCTGACCAGAGAGGTGGCTCCCCGGAGAGGCCCAAGACCCGAGGCAACCACAAACACAAGGCACTAGAGGCCAACTGAGCAGTCACAGAGGTAGCCATAAAAAAATGGCAACCACAGCAACATCTTAGTTTGTCAATAGTCTCAAACCGGTGGACTGTGAAACCCCCTGCCACAATGAATAAACATCAAAAAAAAGATACCAGAAATACAAAAAATCAAGAAAGTACACCACCAAAAGTTAATAAATCTCAAACTCTAGATCCTATAGAACAAGAAGCCCTTGAAATGACTGACAAGGAATTTCGAGTGATAATTCTAAGGAAACTGAATGAAATACAAGAAAACTCAGCTAGGCATCATGATGAAACAAGGAAAAGTATACAGGACCTGAAAGAGGCAATGTACAAAGAAATCAATGTCCTGAAAAAAAATGTAGCAGAACTTGCTGAACTGAAGAAGTTATTCAGCGAAATAAAAAACACAATGGAGAGTTTAACCAGCAGGCTTGTCGAAGTTGAAGAAAGAACCTCCGAACTTGAAGATGGGCTGTTTGAAATAACACAAGCAGACAAAAAAAAAAGAAAAAAAGAATCAAAGACATTGAAGAAAATATGAGAGAGATATCAGACAACCTTAAGCGCTCAAATATCCGAGTCATGGGTATCCCAGAAGGGAAGGAAAACAGAGATTGCATTGAAAACATATTCAACAAAATAGTGGCAGAAAACTTCCCAGGTATAGGAAAAATCACAGATCTTCAAATCCAGGAAACTCAAAGATCTCCAAACGTATACAACCCAAAAAGGCCCTCTCCAAGACATGTTATAGTCAAATTGACAAAACTCAGAGACAAAGAGAGAATCTTAAAAGCTGCAAGAGAGAAGCGTCAAATCACCTATAAGGGAGCCCCAATCAGGCCAACATCAGACTTTTCATCACAAACCCTAAAAACTAGAAAGGAATGGGATGATATATTCAAAATAATAAAAGACAAACATTGCCAGCCAAGAATACTCTACCCTGCAAGGCTATCCTTCCGAAATGAAGGGCAAATAGTATATTTCTCAGACAAACAAAAACTGCGGGAGTTCACTAACACATGACCACCCTTATAAGAAATCCTCAAGGGAGTACTGGGTTTGGTTCCTGAAAAATAACTACCACTGCCATAAAAACCCAAGAAAAATCAATACCCACTAGTATAATAAAAATGGCATTCATGAAGAGAAAACAAACAAACAAAACGCTATCCACAACCTAAGGAACCAACAAACACAGAAACCAAACAGTAAATCAGAAAGCAAGGAACAAAAGACACCTAAGACAACCAAACAACCAATAAAATGCTAGGAATAAATCAACACCTTTCAATAACAACTCTTAAAGTAAAAAGCTTAAATTCCCCAATCAAAAGACACAGACTGGCTGACTGGATCAAAAAGGAGGACCCAACTATATGCTGCCTACAAGAGACCCACCTCACCCATAAAGATTCACACAGACTAAGAGTGAAAGGATGGAAAAAGATTTACCATGCAAACAGAAAAGGAAAACGAGCTGGAGTAGCTATTCTTATATCTGACAAAATAGACTTTAAACTAAAAACCATAAAAAGAGACAATGAGGGACACTACTTAATGATAAAAGGACTGATCCATCAAGAAGACATAACAATCACAAATATGTACGCACCCAATGCTGGAGCAGCCAGATTTATAAAACAAACTCTATTAGACCTAAAGAAGGAAGTAGACACTAATACCATAATAGCAGGGGACCTGAACACCCTACTGTCAATATTAGACAGATCATCTAGGCAAAGAATCAGTAGAGAAACACAAGATCTAAACAATACTCTAGACCAATTGGAATTGGCAGATATCTACAGAACATTCCACCCAACAACCTCAGAATATTCATTCTTCCCATCAGCACATGGATCATTCTCCAGGAAAGATCACATATTAGGTCACAAATCAAGTCTCAATAAATTCAAAAAAATTGGAATTATCCCATGTGTTTTCTCATACCACAATGGATTAAAACTAGAAATTAATAGCAAACGAAACTCTGGAAACTATACAAACACATGGAAATTAAACAGCATTCTACTTAATGACATATGGGTCCAAGAAGCAATCAAGCAGGAAATCAAAAAATTTATTGAAACTAATGAAAACAATGATACATCATACCAAAACCTGTGGGATACTTCAAAAGCAGTATTGAGGGGGAAATTTATTGCATTAAATGCTCACTTCAGAAGAATGGAAAGATGGCAAGCGAACAACCTAACACTTCACCTTAAAGAACTAGAAAAACAAGAACAATCCAAACCTAAAGTTAGCAGACGGAAAGAAATCATTAAGATCAGAGCAGAACTGAATGAAATTGAAACCCCAAAAACAATTCAAAAGATCAACGAATCCAAAAGTTGGTTTTTTGAAAAGATAAATAAAATTGACAAACTATTAGTATGGCTAACTAAAAAAAGAAGAGAGAAGACTCAAATAACCAAAATTAGAAATGAAAAAGGCGATATTACAACTGATTCATCTGAAATACAAGGAATCATTCGAGACTACTATAAACAACTATACGCCAACAAATTTGAAAATCTGGAGGAAATGGATAAATTTCTGGACACACACAAGCTCCCAAAACTGAACCATGAAGACGTAGAAAATTTGAACAGACCAATAACAATAAAGGAGATTGAAGCTGTTATCAGAAGGCTCCCAACAAAGAAAAGCCCAGCACCAGATGGATTCACAGCAGAATTTTACCAAACATTCAAAGAGGAATTGACACCGATTCTTTACAAACTATTCCAAAAGATGGAAACGGACACAAATCTCCCAAACTCATTCTATGAAGCAAACATCATCCTGATACCAAAACCAGGTAAAGATATAACCAAAAAAGAAAACTACCTGCCGATATCCTTGATGAATATAGATGCAAAAATCCTCACTAAAATACTAGCAAACAGAATACAGCAGCACATATGTAAAATTATTCACCACGATCAAGTGGGATTCATCCCAGGGATGCAAGGCTGGTTCAACATACACAAATCAATAAATGTGATACACCATAATAATAAAGTCAAACATAAGGGCCATATGATCATCTCTCTAGATGCTGAAAAAGCATTTGATAAAGTTCAGCACTCATTCATGGCAAAGACCCTCTATAAGTTAGGTACAGAGGGAAAGTATCTCAACATAATTAAAGCCATATATGACAAACCCACTACCAATATCATCCTGAATGGGGAAAAGCTGAAAGCTTTTCCTTTAAGAACAGGAACTAGACAAGGATGCTCACTCTCACCACTCCTATTTAACATAGTGTTGGAAGTACTAGCCAGAGCAATCAGAGAAGAGAAGGAAATAAAGGGCATTCAGATTGGAAAAGATGAAGTCAAACTGTCCCTGTTTGCAGATGACATGATCCTATATATCAAACAGTCTAAAACCTCTACAAAAAAGCTCTTAGAATTGATAAATGATTTCAGCACAGTAGCAGGATACAAAATCAACACACAAAAATCAGTAGAATATCTTTTCCCCAATAGTGAACATGCAGAACGAGAAATCAAGAAAGCCTGCCCATTTACAATAGCCACCAAAAAAATAAAATACTTAGGAATTGAGTTAACCAAGGATGTGAAAAATCTCTATAATGAGATCTACAAACCACTGCTGAGAGAAATCTGAGAGGATACAAGAAGATGGAAAGATATCCCATGCTCTTGGATTGGAAGAATCAACATAGTGAAAATGTCCATACTACCCAAAGTGATATACAAATTCAATGCAATCCCCATCAAAATTCCAAAGACATTTTTCTCAGAAATGGAAAAAACTATCCAGACATTTATATGGAACAATAAAAGACCACATGTAGCCAAAGCAATGCTGAGCAAAAAAAAAATAAAGCTGGAGGCATAACACTACCTGACTTTAAGCTATATTACAAATCTATAATAACCAAAACAGTATGGTACTGGCATAAAAACAGACACACTGACCAATGGAATAGAATAGAGAATCCAGAAATCAACCCACACACTTACTGCCATCTGATCTTTGACAAAGGCACCAAGCCTATTCACTGGCGAAGGGACTGCCTCTTCAGCAAATGGTGCTGGGATAACTGGATATCTATATGCAGGAGAATGAAACTAGACCCATACCTCTCACCATATACTAAAATCAACTCAAAATGGATTAAGGATTTAAATATACACCCTGAAACAATAAAACTTCTTAAAACATAGAAGAAACATTTCAGGAAATAGGACTGGACACAGACTTCATGAATACGACCCCAAAAGCATGGGCAACCAAAGGAAACATAAACAAATGGGATTATATCAAACTAAAAAGCTTCTGCACAGCAAAAGAAACAATTAACAGAGTTAACAGACAACCAACAGAGTGGGAGAAAATATTTGCAAAATATACATCTGACAAAGGATTAATATCCAGAATATATAAGGAACTCAAACAACTTTACAAGAAGAAAACAAGCAACCCAATTAAAAAATGGGCAAAAGAGCTAAGTAGGCATTTCTCTAAGGAAGATATACAAATGGCCAACAGACATATGAAAAAATGCTCAACATCACTCAGCATCCAGGAAATGCAAATCAAAACCACACTGAGATACCATCTAACCCCAGTTAGGATGGCTGAAATCCAAAAGACCCTGAATGATAAATGCTGGCGAGTTTGTGGAGAAAAAGGAACTCTCATACATTGTTGGTGGGACTGCAAAATGGTGCTGCCTCTATGGAAAATGGTATGGAGGTTCCTCAAACAATTGCAGATAGATCTACCATATGACCCAGCTATCCCACTGCTGGGAATATACCCAGACGAATGGATATCATCAAGTCGAAGGTATACCTGTTCCCCAATGTTCATTGCAGCAATCTTTACAATAGCCAAGAGTTGGAACCAGCCCAAATGTCCATCATCAGATGAGTGGATACGGAAAATGTGGTTCATCTACACAATGGAATACTACTCAGGTATAAAAACTAATGAAATACTGCCATTTGCAACAACATGGGTGGACCTTGAGAGAATTATATTAAGCGAAATATAATTATATTATATTTAAATTAATATATTAATTATATTAAGAGGCACAGAAAGAGAAATACCACATGTTCTCACTTATTGGTGGGAGCTTAAAATTAATATATAAATTCACACACACACACACACACACACACACACACACACAAAACCAGTTGGGAGAGGAAGAAGATATAACAACCACAATTGCTTGAAGTTGATACGACAAGCAAACAGAAAGGACATTGTTGTGGGGGAGGGAGGAGAGGGAGGAGGGAGGGAGGTTTTAGTAACGGGCAACAATAATCAACCACAATGTATATTGACAAAATAAAATTTAAAAAAAATTTTTTTTAATTAAAAAAAAAGAATTAAATATCTGCATTAAGGAAGATAGATCTGTCAATGAGGTTCAAAACAGATTGAAGTTCAGTATTGGTGACAGTAAAACCTAACAGCAAAAACAACTAAAAATTTTGATAGCTTATATCAGAGGTAGATGACCTGAAATAAGAAAATAGCAGCAGGAATGGCAAAATGGGTAATGATTTTAGCAATATCAAAGAGAGAAATAAAGAGAATAAAGAGAGAGAAACTTAAGAATGATGTCATTCATGCAAACCTGTGTGACTAGTGGGTGATGATCTTATCTGAAATAGTGAAATCAGGTAAATAAACTGAGTTAAGATTGTAAAATAATTTTTCCATATGGATGAGGTTGTGTGTTCCAGATTGCACAGGTTTAGTTAAAGTTGCATATCACACAGAGCACTGAGGACATTCTTGCAGTACATGGTAGATAGTGAAGCTGAAATTCTCAGGATTAGTTTTGTTGAGGATTGAGTATTATTCACATGAAACAAAGCTTTGCAGTCATGAATGTATGAAACAGAATGAGATTGAAAGTGATTGTCATGGGAGCAATGGTGAATATAAAGGGGAAAAAAGGCAAAAGGAGAAATTTGAAAAAAATCTCACGTTTAAGAAGTGGAAGAATACAGAGAAGCCACTGATACAATAAGAAAAGAAAAAAATGACTGTGAGAAAGAAGGAAAATGAAGATAGAAGAGTCCAGGAAGCATAGGAATTCAACATGATCTATATATCTATAAACAAAGCACAGTTTATAGATATATATTGTATGTTATTTTTGTTTGTTGGTTTGTGTTTTATTTTACAACAAATTCTATTGATGCACTAAAGAATTTTACAATGTAATAACCATATATGCAAATATATTTAAGTTATCTACTTCCGAATGGTTGAATTGCCTCCATGCGTGCATAATTCTCTTAAATCATACATACATATATAATAAAATGGCCTTTAAGTATGTATAAACATATGCCTGTATTATTTACAAATTCTTGTGTATTCTATTAGTCTCTTCACTTTTCTATGTACAGTCGTACAATCTGTAAGTAAAGATACTTTTGATTCTTCTAGCCCCAGTATTTATTTTTTGCCATTGCATTAGCTAGAGCTTTCTAAACAATTCTGAATAGCAATGAGAATTGGGACCACCCACACCTTCTTTCTGCTTTGAAGGTCTAGCATGTCATCATTAAGTATAAAGTTTGTGAAGGATTTCTTGTGAAAATCTTTACCATATTGTAGCAAATTTTTCTTCTAGATTTATTCTATTGAAAGACATTATTTAGATTTTCTAAGTATTAACAATCTTTTTTGGAATCCTAATATTATTGTATGGATTAATATGATGCAATAAAATGGATGCATTTTGGTGTGCTTATTTTCCTCTTCACCCTTAACATTACTCTGTGTTTCTCCTATTGAAGCAGGAGCTAGGTTGTTCTTTGCTTACAACCTCACAGAAAGGAGGAAACAGCAAAAAGTGGAAATCAATAAAGTCAATATCATGCTCACGAGTTTCAAAAGTCCAAGCCTTGAAAAACCCGGGTCATAAACAATAGATTTTGAAAAATAGATGAAGAGGCCATGTACCTCACTTCCATGTTAAATAAAAACTCTGAGGAATAAAGAAAGTCATAAACATAAGAAGAAACACAGAATTGTTTTCCTGTACCCTGACTTATCCCTATCTGTGGGCTAGTTTGTATATTTGAGAGGAGGGAGCAGAGGCTGAAGGGCAACAGGTCATAACAAGTTCTTAATATTCCAGAGCAGAGGAGATCTGTCTGTGCGCTTTCCTGAAAAAGCAGTGGGAGTCCAGATCACCTTTTTGCCCAGGCTGCAAGCAGTGTGAAGGCAGCCTCTGAGATTGTCTCCAAAGGTCCATGCCACCTAGTATCAGGCCCTATGTAATCCCATTCCCTTGAATATGGGCTGCAGTTAGTAACTTCCTCTACCAAGTAGAATGTGGCAAAATTACTAGCATGTTATTTCTGAGACTGTAGTTTCTACCTTCCTGGATCTCTCCTTTCTTTTTCTTGGAGCCCTCACTCTGGAGGAAGAAAGCTGACATGTTTTGGGTGGTCCTTTGGAGAAATCCATGTGAAAAGGAACTGGTCTCTGGCCAGCAGCAAGTGAGGACCCGAGTTCTGCCAACAGCCATATGATATGGCTTGAGATAAATGCAGTCCTGGATGACACCTTGCTTGTAACTATGCGAAAGACCGTGAGCCAAAAAAATAGCTAACCCCGGATTCCTGATCCAATGGTGATATATGTTTGTAATTTCAATTCACTAAGTTGTGAGGTGATTTTTTTACACAGCTATAGAAAACTCATACAGATAGCATTATGTGGAGTGTTTCTGCAGACAGATTTGAGAATGGCTCCCAACTCAGTGCAGAGATGGTAGAATGACATCTCCTTTACCTGTGAACAGCCCTGAGTAAGCGCAGGGTCTTAAGAAGCTGCATAAGTTTTATTTAGAACCAAAGTGATATGAAAGCAATAAAAGCAACCAAATATTTTCTGGACCCTTGAGAGGGGAATGACATTTACTGAGAGGAAACTGAAGCTTCAGAGGTTATGCAGTAGAGAAAAAGGGATAATTAACCCCTAAGTTATTTTGATAAAAAACTGAGTGGAAGATGGCAAAAGACATATCTCAAAGCATTCAGTGTATTGAGATAACAAAAGCCAGATAGTACCCCACCTCCACAGATAGTAGGACTCACAGAGTACTCAAATTCTCCACCCGCCACCTCCGAGAACTTGGTGAGAATTGAGTGCCTCCAATTAAATTTCTTCCAGGAAGTGCAATGAAGATCTCAAAATATAATTCAAGGTGATTTCAAACAAACAAATGAATACATAAATGTAAGTAAGTCACAACTCACACATACTAGGATTTGTTGATTGAGATTCAAAGTATAATTATAAAATAATGTTTTTTCTCCCATTATTTGTAAATAAGATAAAACTATATTGATAGTTCAGTGATGTCGAATTATCTTTACATTACTTAAATAATGTTTATTTTGTCTTTATCTACCTTTAAATAATTATCAGTGTGAATTCCCATAACAACACAAATTATAAAACATCTACAAATAATTTTAACAAGGAAAATACAAAGCCTCTATTTTTAAAATAGTCATATATAATAAGCTTTTTTTATTTGTATAATTTTAGATTCACATGCAATTGTAGGAAATAACAAAAAGAGATCCTGTGTACCTTTTACTTAGTCTCCCCTAAACATAACATTTTGCAAAACTATAGTACAACATCACAACCAAGGATTGAACTTTCCACAACCAAACAATCTTATTCAGATTTCCCCAAGTTTACTTGGATATGTGAATGTGTGTTTATTTAGCTCTATGGACTTTTATCACATGGGCATCCAGATTAGTATATATACCACCACAGTCAAAATACATTCCTGTCAGCAATGTACCAGTGATAGTTTCTCCATGTCCTTACCAGCCTTTTTGTTGTCATAATTTTTTATTTTAGTCATTCCAATAAGTTTGTAGTGATATCTCTTTGTGGTTTTAATTTGAGTCTCTCTGATAGCTAATGATCCCGAACAACCTTTCATGTGCTTATTTGCCATCTGCATATCTTCTGTAGAGAAAGATATGCTCATGTCTCTATTAGTCAAGGTTCTCGAGAGAGATAGAACCAGTAGAATATGCATATTGATATATGACATTTAGAGGAATTGGTTCACACAGTTATGAAGGCTAAGAAGTCCCACAATGGGCTGTCTGCAAACTGGAGTCCTCGGGAGGCGGTTAGCAGGGCTCATTCAAGTCCAAAGGCCTCAGAACCAGGGAAGCCAATGGTATAATTCTCAATCAGAGGCCGAAGGTCTGAGAACCTAGAGGTATCATTAGTATAAGTCCTGGAATCCAAAGGTTGGAGAGCCTGGAGTTCTGATGTTCAAGGACAGATGAGGAAGATTGTATCCCAGCTCTAGCCAATAAACAGGTACATTTTCTTTTTTCTCTGTTTTTGTTCTCTTGCATACCCCAGAAGATTGGGTAGTGCCTGCCCATATTGAGGGCAGATCTTTCTCATCTAGTTCACTCAGTCTCACATGCTAGTTTCCTCTGGAAACATCCTCACATATGTCCCCAAAATAATGCTTTACCAGGTTTCTAGGCATTCTTTAATCTAGTCAAGTTGACACCTAAAATTAACCATCATTATGTCTTTTGCTCATTTTCTAATGGGAATAGTGTTTGTTTTGTTTTGTTTGTTTTGTTTTGTTTTGTTACTATTGAGTATTGGGAGTACTTCATCCAATACAGCCACTAGTCCTATGTTGGATATGTGATTTGCAAATTTTTCTCCAAGTCTGCAGCTTGTCTTTTTCATCCTCTTCACAGGGTCTTTCTTGTGTTGTCAGAGGACCTCCCTTTGATCTGGGGGAGGAATGAGCTTACCTGGACTGCCTTCTCTTACTAGGTTGGGGCTGAAAGTTCAGGGCCTTGGTTGCCTCCTCCTTTGGGGTGGGGGGATTTTAGACACATTGCTGATGTGTTTTCTTTCCCTCTAGTCTTTGGGTCTCAGATCAGTTTGCCTTCCTCTTAAAATCTCTTAAGGTTCTGCCTAGATTGCTTCTCGCATTATTTCCAGTGTTTATAGTTGTATGTCATGAAAAGAAACAGAGAAACTAGTCTGTACCATTTTGTCTGGACTGGAACTATAAGCATTTTTATAGAATATAAAACATGAACTGAAAAACTGGATATTATTGATAATATTATACTAGTAGACTCAACGTCAAGTAGATTTCATACTTTCCAAATAAATATATACAACTGCTGAATTTTTTATCAGATTTTTCGGGAAACATGATGGGGAAAAGAACAAACTAATTTTAAGTCATACAAAAAGTAAATTAGTAAGAGTAATGAATAAAAAACTGAAAAAGAAAAAACACAGTGAGGGCAACTTAATTATCCGATATTAAAACCTACTGAAAAACTATAATAATTATTTTTAAGTTTAGTATTGCAAAGAGCAAAACAAAAGTCAATGAAACAGAATGGAATTTTAGAAATAGGAAAAATATAAGTGAGAATTTACGTGATGTAGATATTTAAATCAAATAGAAAATAGATTGTTTCATGAATCATATTGGCACATTAGCTATCTTCTGAGAAATAAACTTAAGCCTTTACATAATGCCACAAGCAAAGTGCATTTTGCACAGGGGAAAGTTATTAATAAAGTTTAAAACAAGAGAATATTAGAAAAACTTTTTGGAAAGGCATAATTCTTAAAACCAAAGAAGAAAATAAAAGATATATCTGATTATTTAATTTCGTATTGTAAAGGACACTTTAAAAAAAGTAAATAGACAATGATGGCTGTTAAAAAATTGCTTTGTATATGAGATAGAAAGTTGTCATATAATAAATATTCAAAAAGCTTTTAGAAAAAAATTAGAGAAAAGCAAACAATTTTAAAATGCTAAAGAAACCTTAATGGACAGTCAGAAGATAAAATGCAATTAGCCGATAAATACGAACAATTTCTAACTTTCTAGTAAGGCCAGGATTTATGACAGTAAATCAGAACAGCAACAACAATAATAATAATAAACTTGTAGTACTAGAAGTATTGGTAACTAGACGCTCTTATAGCACCTTTTCATGAGATCACATCTATGCGGCTGAAAATTCTAAAATCCCAACAGCTTAGGAAAACTTGAAAGGGTGGCAACAAAAAATATTGAAAGCTGATGGGCAGAAAAATATGTGGCATTGTATTGAGAGAGGAAACAAGTTGGTGAAACTAGAACTGGAAACATTTTGGAGCATGTATTTTTAAGAAAGCTTCAAACCACTATTTTTCTAACTCACTGCTAAAACTCCATCCCAAGGCATGGAAGACACTGTATGGAAATTATCTCCAAAGATTTGGCAACCAAATAGAACCCACTTTTTTTGTTCTTAATATCAGTAATACAAGACTCTGGGGTCCATGGTTTTAGGAAAACTTTTTCTGTAATCATGAAATTGCTAGATAATTTCTTTTTTGTAGCAGCTCGACAATGGCATGTGCTATTTTCATATTTAAGGAAAAAATAATGCTAATTGAGATTACCCCTCTCTCACTTAATATATAGAAATATTAAAACATCTGAAGTTATCTGTAGTCTTGAGTGGCTAATGTAATTTAATAAATTCTTAGTAAACAACATATATTAACAGCTTAAAATTATAACTTGAATAGAGTAAGTATGCTATGTCTAACAGTAATCGAGTACCAATCAGTTTGAAAAGGTTTTGATATTTTTCCCCTTGAGAATTAAAGGAAAAAAATGGGTACAGAAAAAAGGATTATACATAATCATCCAGTTATTGTTATTAGAATTGTTATTAGAATTCTGAATCAGACTGGAGATGCTAAAATGCTGTTTGTGTTCTGAAATACAACAAATTATCAATGTCTTCAAAGACTGCATTGTAGTCAAATACTGCATTGCAACATTTACACAATACGTTTGTAAAGTATAGAAATAATCTTTCTACTTTCCAACGACCTAAGGAGGAAAGCATAACTTGTTCATTCATAATAACAGCAGCTAATACTTACAGTGAATCTAACAAGTTCTAAGTACTATCCTAAGTACTTAACTTTACATGCATTTACTCACTTAATCCTCTTAACTACATGAGGTAGTTATTATTCTTTTCATTTTACAGATATAAACTGAGACCTAGAATGCTTAACTTTCCCAAATCTTAAATACTGTTGTCAGAACATACAGAAATTTAGGGGAACCCTGCCAGAACATAAAGGGATTTAGGGGAACAAAGAAACTACTTGAATTATTTTTCTGCCGTTGCACCTAAATGTCATTTTAACAGACCAGGGAAAAATTCAATATCTGATAGGTTAGAATTTTAAGAGTTAATGGAATATTCAGCAGATGCCATATATTTAATTTGTTTATATGTAAGGAATGGATTTTCTTTATCATGTGCATAAACAATTTTGTTGCCTTTGTTACTCAGCTCACATATATTTTCACAGTGGCTTTTCCTGATATTCATTCTTTCCCTATTTTATTGGCCACAGAACTACTCATACCAGGTTGTTTCTAAATATTTCTTGGTAACAGACCCCTTTACAAATATTCATAAAGTTATGGATCCCTTCAGTTTCACCTCACATGCAAATACATTGATAGTCTTACATGTATTGATACAGTTCCAGAAGGTATGCTGCTCCTCTAATGCTACGAGGTTAAAAATATCCATTTGCTTTTCTATATTCTAATTTGTATCAGTCAAAGTTAAGTAACTTGTCACCAAACTAGTACATTCCTCACTAAACACCTGTATGACATTTAATAACTATCTGTCATATCTCCCTTGTGTGAATAAAGTTATAAATGTTTTAAATTCATTCCTTATTTGGTTGTCTGAACTTACGTTCTTCAAGGACCTTGGCCATCAACAGTTGAGAGTAATTGCTTCACCAAATGATAGCTTATTTCCTTATTCCCTTTATTTTATAGGCTTGAAAACATGTATCTCATGTCATGCTAACATAACCAAGTGATGATAATTATGAGCTTAAGAAATGTCAGTATTATTGTTTAAGAAGTGTCATGGGAAAATCCTTTTAGTGCTGTCTTCAAGCAAAAATTGACTTCTCCCACCAAAAAAGATTTGTGAAAAGGACTGTCATGGCCCCTGTGTGCAGAAGATGATGGTCAAGGCAAAGAAGATCCAGATGCTGAGAGAACAGAAAAAGATTGCTCGAGGACAAACAGCTGAAGCTTCATGTAGACATTATACCAGTATTTTCAACAATCTGTTCAAAGGAAGGAAATCTTACTTGGAAATCAATTTTAAAAGACACTGTACTAAAGCCCTTATATTTATGTTCCAAAGTATGACAAATTACTAAGATCTGCTATGACCCAGACACATTCTGCAATGCAACACTTACATTCTGCTAATAAGAACTTAGAAGAAAACAAGGCTAATAAGAACTTAGAAGAAAACAGCAGATGCCTGAAATAAGATGGTACTGAACACAATGTAGGGTCCACAAGAGGAAGATGATGAATCCAGTGCAGATCAGAACTGTTTCCTCAGTCATACAGGTTAAGGGTTATCACGAAACCCTTGGAGAGGAGGACCTGACGTTGATGCCGAAATGTACTACATATCCTTGATGGGTCCGAAAAAAATAAGTCATGATTTCAATGATGTAAATATCACCATGCTTTTCACAAATTATTTTCACATATTCTCAAAATCTAAAATTACGGAATTCTTCTAAGTACTGTCATTGGTAGAAAACAGCATCCTATATAGATAATGGTGTCTAGAGCCCAAATACATCAAACAGTCCTCAGCATTCAAAATTGTGCACTAATTTTCTTCTGCCAATTAATAGTACGTTATTATTTACTATAAATAAGTCAACCAGCACTCAAACATATATCACCAAACCAACTTTTTTGGAATTAGGATCCTATGTTGAATAGAGAAAAAAAACAAAAAACAACAGTCAACAATGACAAAAAGCAAAGGAGGATGACAATTAACAATGACAAAAACAAAGCATCCTACATGATTGTCTCTAAAGGACCTAGACATAACTGCTTCACCTTCTTAGAGAAGTTGTCTTACTAATGCCAAAGTGATTTTAATGGTCTTCTACTTAACATATTTTTCCTCAGAATTTACTTCTGTCTTTTAAAACATTATTTCTCAAAAAAATGTTTCTCAAAGAAACAAAACAAATCAAAATTTCTCCCTTGCATGTATATCACGGCATATTATGGCTTCACTTAGTGTGTTTAGTAGCTGCTTAATTTCAACTCTGTATCTGTGAGCACCCGACAGTGTAAAATACAATCAAGTTTCAATGAAGTAATAAAGTTCTATTGCTGTCATGGTTTCAGCATATTCCCAGGTGCACAATTATTTCACTGACTCTAACATGCAGGCTCAAAACACTTCCTATTTTGTACTGATACATCAGTGGTTAATCAAAAGCAAAAGTGTCATTTTGTAGGCCTTTTATGAATTTAATTTATAGTTAGTTTTGGTTAAGCTTCTTATTGATGCAGATAGCACCATAACTTGTTAGCTAATGTCACTTTCCCTAAAATCAAACTCTTAGTTACTTTTGATTTTTATTCTTTTAAATTAAAAATAAAAAATATGCCCTTTTTTATAATGCATGATTAATCCACTCTGGATTACATATTTTACAACCAGTTGTGTTAAATCGTCTAACTCTCACCAGTCTGAGATCATCTGTTTCTTCTGTTGTTTCATAAATGTGTTATTTGCAGATTGAAAACATTGTAAATAAGAATTTTAACAATAGCCTAACAATAATAACAAGAAGAATTACAATAAGAACTGCATATGTAATACTTATTGCATGCCAAGCACTATTCTAAGCACTTTACTAAAACAAGTCATTACTAATTTAATTCTCACAATTCTATAACATAAATAATTATAATATTGCTACTTTACAGATAAGAAAACTGAGGCACAGTGTCCATTTACTTGCCCCCAGACAAACAGTTCATTAGAAGCAGAACTAAGAATTAAACCCAGGCAATCAAATCTTCTGATATAACAAGTATTTGTTCAGGTCCTTTCATCCAAAGAAAGTTAATTTTATATTACTCTGCTAATAGAATGCTACAATTGTAATTTGAGCCATTATATTTTTAAGAAGTTTTAAAAAAAAATAATAATAAAATAATAAAAGAAATAGGCTAGCAAATTTCCTTGGTTATCAAGTGTGAAATGTGTCCTGATTTCAGAGATTTTATAATATTTTTAAAAAGTGAGCAGACATAAAAGGTGTAGGTCATTTTTACGTATCATGTCCCATAGAGGAAAAATGTGAAGGAAACATGTTCTACTTGCCATTTGAGAAAGATTAAAAATTTTTATACGTATTGAAGAGGGCAAATTTCAAAGACTGAGGAGGAAGAGAAAAATTAAGAGAAGAAAGCTTCACATTACTAGGGGCTTTCCATTATCATCATGGACTATTGTGATAGAGCTGGGAAGCTTGAAAATGACATTATACTGTATATCTCAGATCAAAAACAAGCAGTGATGACATTAATACCATTCAGTGTTATTTTTGTGACAAACGGAAAACTGTGATTAAAAAATCAAACCCTTTGGATATACTTTAAACATGACTAAATGATCAGATTTCTATATTTTGTTTTGTTGTCCATAAGATCTTTTTCTTTTTCAAATAAAATGATGCCAATATTTTCCTATGAATTCTATAGGCTCTCTAGTATACCAACCCAGAAAGCAAAGTTTTTGCTGAGAAACCTTAACTTCTGGGTCTCAGCCTTTTGCAAAGTCACATTCTTTGGAAAATTTGTACTCAGGGAATATACAGTGGACATCTGTCGATTTATTCTATTTAACATCTATTTTCTCCTTCTTCTATTAGTAGCAACTTCCACGTCAACCCTTTCCCAAGCACAGACACACACTCACACACTCAAACACACACACACACCACATACATACATTTCTTTAGGGGAACCGCTTCTCCCTATTACATTCCCTGTCATTCAAGAAGCTCTACTTCAAGAAGTTCTACTCTAAACACAGTGTCATACCCATTGGCCATGATGAAAGGTCTCAACGACTGGGCTTAATGACATAAGCCAAACCTTTCTCTTTAGGTTTATGTATACTGAATTGGGAAAAGAAGAGTTTCTCCTCTCTGAGATTGCTAAAGAGTAATAATGCAAATTTGGAGTCGACCATAACCATTTTCTCCCCTCCTCCCACTTCATATAGAGTTAAGAAACCTACATGTAGAGTTATGGAGACAGGGAGAAAAAGCACATTTCTTCTCTTAATCCTGGTTGTTCCGAGTTACATAAATTAATAAATTTCATTTTTGTCTCAATTGGGTTCCTGCCACTTTTAAGTAAAAAGGAGGAAAAGAAGAAGGAGGTTTAAATTCCAATAACAGGTTTTTGTAACTTCCCTGGACAACAGTGATATTTTAACAATTTTTCAGAATAGTTTCCTGGCTAATGTACAAATAACCATAATAATAATAACATTTGGAAATATACGTGATCCAAATTTAAAACTGAAATATAAATTAACTCTCAACATAACAAAACAGAAGAGTTAACTACTTCCCTTCATCTGCACTCTTTCCTGTATTTATTTCATCCCGACAAAGCCAATACTCCATGAATCCTGGGAAATCTCAGACAGGTTCTACCACTCTGTAAACACTGGAATAAAACTGAGTGGAATTTTTACTGATATATCTTAACCACTGTTTGCATCATTACTCAAGGAGTACATGTTGAGTAGAGCATCTTACTGTTTACTCAAAAATGTGGGTTGAAAAGAGCTCTAGGGACCTTGGATGTTGGAGTCATTCTAGCTGGAAAACCTTTGAATATAATATCCAGACTTAATCAGCTATGCCTATCAAAAGTCAACTGAAAAGAATCTTACATGTATCTGCTCCTCAGGTCCTACTCCAGACCTTCCCAATTGTTATGAACCACACCCACGAATGTGTATTTCAATAGTTCCCTGTGTAAGTCTGATGTCCATCCCTGATTAAGAACATTTTCCATGCATAAATTCATGGGGTTTTTTGTTTTGTTTTGTTTGGGGGGAGGGGGTTTGCCCATGTGCCTCAGTAAACAGTCTATGCTGTAAGACTAGGGGCCCTTTTCAATCAACAATAGGTTATATGGGTCCAGCACAATGGAAGCACTTGATAAATTTTTGTATCATAAATAAATCAAGCTGATTTAGTTCTTAATTTCTCTAGCAGAAAATAAAACATCTGGATTCTTGGTGCCATTAAATTTTTTCTGTAAAATAAAAAACTGTAGAATACTGCATCTTTCCCTTAGTCTCTTGTTTTATGAAGACAGCATGCTAAAATCTAATGATTGAAGTGTACCCTTCAGCAGATGAGAAGAAGGCGCAGCCTTTAACAAACATGCAATCTTGAAGTTGCCATCACTACTGATGTCCTACATAAGCAGATCTGTATTAACTTAGATATACCCCATAAGGCAAAGCAGAAAAGGAGCATTTCTTAATGGCAGCCTCAGTCCTGAGAGGACTGAGAGGACAGTGATAATGGAATCCTGTCCAAAAAAGAGTGGAAAGTGGGTCCAAAGTCAGACAGGCATGTGCTAAATATTTAGAATAAGTGGGATCAGAAAAGTACAACCATAAATCTGAGGACACATGGGAATACCAATGTTTTTTCTAAAATATAACTGACTGTGATAGAGGTTAATTTGTTTCATTTGTGGAAAAATAACTCTTCTAATTACACAAATTCCACTCCACCCAATGCATGTACACTTTTTAACTTGGGCAAAGATTCAGAATAGAACACGGCTGGGTGTTTTGTTTTCCAGCGTTCTTTCCCCCTTCACCATACTTATTTTTCAAATAGGCAAGCACCATTCTCGCACTGTCTGTGTCTTTAGGCTGGAGAACATATCACTTTATAGATCCGAGGGGGAACACGTGATGGTAAGGCTGGCAGATTAGAGAGATCTCTACTCCTCACCACAGTGATTGGTTCTGAAATGAGCGTGTGGCCAAATTTTCTCAACAAGAGTCAGCTCCACCTTTTGCTAGTACTATTGGTAAAGAGATATTACATTATTCACTGGAATTATGTAAGCCTGGAGCTCCTTCTGACCTCTTTGTCACCACAGTGAAGACTGCTTGAGAATAGTGAAGACCATGCAGAGAAAAAGTGCCAGAAACTAATAGGAGAGAGAAGAGAGTGAGAGACAGAGAGAGAGAGAGAGAGAGAGAGAGAAAGAGAGAGAGAGAGAGAGAGAGAGAGAGAGAGAGACCATGCACTAATAACATTGTTTGAGGCTCTGGTTCGAAACATGCCTCAGGATACCTCTTCCTTTAAGCTTCTCATGTAGGTGATAAATTCAATTCTTTTATTTGTTTAAGTGAAGTTGAGCCAAGATTTTGTGATTTGCAGCAATAAAAATCCTACCTAAAATAGATGCTTTAAGATTATGATCAAGACAAACATGAAGTGGGTTTGAAGGTCAGGCTGGATCTAAGAGGGGCTCAGGATGTCTCAGTTTCTACCTCCTTGGGTTGTGAGATCATGGAAATTTTCACAAATCCTTAAAAAAGGAAAACATACACATGTGTGCTCCCCCCCCTCAGTGACCCCTGAACTTCCTTTACAGAAAGAAAAGTATTCCAATCAGAGATTCATCAATATATTAATCAAATTAAAGGAGAAATGAGGTTGGGAGATTTTACGGTTTAAGCTTGATTTACCAGTGGCACCAAGGAAGGATGGCTTTACTCAAATTAAGACACTTTTGAGAGCCAATGAGAGCACTAGTAATAATGACACCATGACAACATGTGTACATCAGGACTATCCCAGGGAAATCAAGATGTATTTATTCTATATAAAATACACAAAAGTGAAATCGGAGAGTGAAAAAAAAAAGCAAAAAAAAACACACACTTTTGGTCCAAAACTCTCAAGTTAAAATCTTCTCTCTGTCTTTACATGATATTTGGCAACTCACTTTAACACTCCAAATTTGTTTTCTCATTTGAAAAAAAAAAAAAATGGGTTAAAAGTTTTATCTCAAATGGTTGTTTTGAAACTCGTGTTATAATGGACATATTTATAGTTAAAAACTACCAAGTTTACTTTTTGTGTTATTGAAATCCAATTATTATAAAAGAAAAGGATCAGAAAGGCCTTATAGAGCTGCCGTGAAACAGAAAAGGTCAAAAGGAAAAACAGTGGCCAAGAGTGTGTGTGCACACCCGTCATGGAGTTTATTCATTGGCTGGGGATGTCATCTGAGGAATCTCTTAAAGGCTGAGGGCACCACCTGGAGGTAAAATGGGTGTATTAGCATATATTGGCACAACTGCAATGAGTATTTGAAGTAAGAACAATTACGTAAGCATTTTCATCAAGAGAATTGATCATCGGGGATCTGGCAGCTTGCCCAGTTTATTATCCAGAGTAAACTTTGGCCCTACTCTGATCAATTTAAATATTATGTCACCTTCTAAAAAATTCTTGCAAATAAACTTTCGAAGACTCTTATTTCTACTTAACTCATTAGAAAAAGTTTGGTGTAGAAAGGGACTCACAGATTTTACACCTTAGTCACAGGCCATCAGCCATAGAGCTATGTGATCTCGAGTCAACCACCTTATTTCTGAAATGTTTCCCTAAAATGAGGGACCAGTATGCTGTGGCAGACCCATTAAGAGCAATTACTCTGAAGTCAGATATGAATTTAAAGTGTGTATCCACCATATAACTGTGAAAAATTATCTATCTTACTAAATCTTTGTTTTTCTAATCTGCTAAATGAGAAGAACATTAGTAATTATTTCATAAAATTATTGGGAGGATAACATGAGATGCTGCACTTAGCATACTTATCACATCACCTGGTACATGCTAAGGGCTCAGTAGGTTTTTTCTTTTTTCTTTTCTTTTTAAAAAATTTCCACAACCCCTCCAAGCTAGAACACTAATATTAAACCTAGTTTTAAAAATAAGTTACTTTAAAGTGAAGCAAGCGGGTCTATCGTTGATAGAGAGATTGCATTTTTGGAAGATTGCTACATCAATGTACATCCTATCCTAAATGTTCTTGAAATACAACATTAACATTCCTCCATTGACAGTAGAGAGTCTAAGGTTTCTCTCTGTTGTAACTTCCGAGGCTAAGTCTGAAGAGGCAATATTTCCATGAGGCTCTCTCTTTCAGAACAAGCTCAGTCAGAGCGCTGAACCAACAGGTAAGAAGTCTAGCCCCCTGAAGCTTCCATGCTGATACACCACATGGAGAGACCACATAAAGACAGAGTTATCCAAGGAGCTCCAGTTGTTCCAGACTCCAGTTATTTAGGCCGTCCTAGCATCAACTGTCAGACATGAGATGAGCGAGCTTTCAGATGACTTTGGATTCTGCTTTTGAATCACACCATTTGACATGTTATGAAACAGAGGGAAGGAAGCTGTACCTGTCAAGTACTTCCCAAATTGCAGAATTACGAGGAAATTAAATTATTGATATCTTAAGACACTAATGTTTAGAATGGTTTGTGTAGCCATAGCAACTGGAATAGCTAGTGTTTTAAACGTATTATGTATATGGCTATTGACCTAACAGGCAATAAGTTCAGCCTCCTAAATTTAGAAATTCTAATTCATTTCTCTTCACCTGTTTATTTGACTATGGGTTGCAGATGTGTAGACTCTTGATTCCCCACCCCTCTGGACAAACATTTGATTTTAGAACTACAATGGTGAGAAGAGAAAAAACCAAAATGATTGAGAAAATGAAGGAAACATCATTTAAAGACCTCGAAGAGTTAGGGTTCTGGGCAAAAATAGAACAGGTGCTGATAAAAATTTTCATTCCAAGGCTATGAAATCATAACAATAAAAATTAAATTGCAGCCCTGTGAACACTTTAAAGTAAGAGAGATAATGTTTGGACTTACTAGAAAGTGCACAATTTTGGAATCAGGAGCCAGTCCTAGTCCTAATGCTAAAATTAATTAAAAGTTTAATATAAAAAGTTATTTAACCTTGCTAGCTCTCATAATCTATACCAATTTATAAGGGGGGTGTACTAGGGATATTTTCCTTGGATGAAAGGAGGGCTATAAGGGGGATCTGAATCTCCTAATATTTTGTGGACATATAATACAGTTGGGAAGAGATTGTATTGATTAATTATATTCTCAAGGAATCTATGATTCCTTAAATCTTAGGAACCACCTAAACAATTTCATGATCTCTGTCAGAACAAACATTAGATATTTCAGACCTATTCAGGATACAGCTACAACCAGCATTCTGATTTTTAGCCAAATTATGCAGTTAAATTCATCGATACACGGTGAGTTATAAAGAAAAAGAAGTTTAGAATTTATAACCTCCCTAGCTAATGTAAAATAAAGGAAATGTACCATTCTATGATCTAATACATGATGTTCCACAAAACGTTTCAGTCCAGCCATTTATATGCTCCAATTGTTAAAGACAATGAACACTGCAGGCATGGATAAGAATAGTTTAAAATAGGCAGATTTTTGGCACCCTAAATAATCTTGCTGGCTGTTTAGTAAAATTTTCATCAGGAGGTTCATCTGCACTTACAAAGAGGTCTAACTTAATCTGTGCTTATCAGAATTCAGGGAGTCACTGTAGCACTGTCTTTATTTCTAAACATTGACACTTGTGTGACTAATAAGATAAACCTTGTCTTTAAGAGCTTTATTGACTTTTTGGCTGAGGCTCTAATTTCAGTGATGTCTCCAAGCTCCTACTTAGTGACTAGTTCTGAAGATAAGAAGTGCTGCAAAATTATTGCTAAGACACTGGCTGACATAAAACACAAATTTGCCAGTTTTCTGATTTATTAAAGATTTGATATTCAAAGTAAAAATCCGGTGTTCAAAGTAAAAATTATACCAAATGAATTTAAACAGGCAAGGAAGAATTTCATTCAAAGATATTGCAGTAGACGAGGAAAAAAACACAAAAAACAAAAAAAATGAGTACTTGGCTTGAGTTCAATTTCCCTGAAACAGAGTACTAGAGAGTGTTTAAAAGCTGGGATGGGCGGATTATAGGCCATCTGTGCTTGCTAACTGAGCTTGTTCAAAGTAAACTTTCTCATATTCCTGACAGCAGGTGGTTTTACAATGCAGAACAAGGCAACCAGGCAACCACCAAAGTTAGATTCCTACCTTCCTATAGAGACTGGTAGTTAGGGGCACTATCCTCTTTGATGATTACATTTAAATGTGGTGGTTTTCAGGTCCTTGAGAAAGACCTTCCTGGGCTGTAAAATTGGCAAGAGGCTTTTAAGAAGATTTATGTCTCTAAGAGGCAGAAAACAAATTTACAATCAAAAAATTGTTTTAAAGTAAATGTTCTAAGAAAAGGAAGGTCAGTGACTAGAGTCAGGAAGAAGCGTGTCTAAAAGTTTAGTCAAGCTGAGAGAAACACTAAGGCTCTCTTGGTCACCATCAGACTTTCAAAATGCACTTCACTTTTTTCATATGTCACACAGTACCTGTCAATTTCAGCATCACTAGCTGCACTGAGATGCCATTGAGAAGTTACTATTTCAGACAGGCCATTCAAATAATGATGACCAAAAAGAGTACTATTTTTTTTTTAACAGAATGTAATATAAAATTTATATACTGACATTTAGACTAGATTTGATTTTTGCCCAGTAGTTTGTTAGAATTTTCTTCAGATATTTCTGTGAATTTTCATTCATTGTACATTTCCTATTATTTCTCAAATACATTTAAAATAAGTGAATTAATGTAGCCTAATTGTTATTTTAGTGTGTCTTATTTATCACAAAAAGGGTGGTTGTTTCTCTTGATATTTTGTACAGAGTACCCTATATGCTTTCATATATTTTGTTTTGATCTCAGTGTGTGATCTGCTCATTCAACAAAATGCTTCAAATTGTCCATTGTCACACTTTAGAGACTGTCATCCCCTTGAGTGCAAAGTTTCTGGGGCTTCCTTATTCACTTGTTAACCACATTGCTCACATTGTGCCAAGAGTAATTATGAAACATGCTCTCTAGCCAATGACCTTGGTGCAGAAATAATCCCTTAACAGTGAATCTCTACATTACTGGCAGTAAGAAGGTGACTTAACCCATTTCAGCAATTAAAGGGACTTTATAGCAGGCCCATTTTCTCCTAGATGTACTGAATAAGGGTACTGAAAGAAAACGTTTAGCAAGAGAAAATAAAGCTTGAGTGACGTAGACTTACCCACATAGGTGATAAAGTGTCAGTCAACTTCTTTAGTCTTGTGCTTCAGATTATATTATTACTACTCCCAAGCAAAGGAGATGCTCACTGTACAAATTCTAACTTCAATAATAGGATGTGTAAAACCCTCCAGGAACTGGCCTGATTACATCCACAAAGCTGTATTTTCTTGTGACTCTCCACATTTCAACGCTCTTTCTTAGATTTGATTCCTCAGAAACAGGCTCTGAAACAGAGATTTGCATACAGAAGTTTATTGGGACTGGATCCCAGAATCAAAAATCTATGAAGGAGTGAGGAAATCAGGATGGAATGGAAAGAGGAGTTGAACTACAGTGATACATTTGCAGCAGAGGCCTTGGCTGAACCCAGGGGAATTCCTGAACCTGGATGGTCTCCAGAGATGCCCTGGATTGAGGCAAGGGGACCTGGGCTTCATGCTCCCATATTGATCAGTCATTGAATGTTGGCTACCATGGGAGGAGATGGGGTAACCTTGAGCAAGTTAGCTGGCTTCCCCTCAGGACATTGTATGAGAGGTACTATAAGCTGTGAGTGAGTAGCTGCTACAAGTCTCAACTCGTAGGGCAATGAATGCCTCGGTACTGAAAGGAGATCTGGGCATCAGCACAGCATCCACATTAGCCCAAGCTTTGCACAGCTTTGATTGACTTGCTTGTGATAATTTGTTATGTCACAGTAGAAAACCAATACAGCTGGTATCGATCAGTATGTGTAGGATAAACGTATAAAAACATGAAAGATGGTGCAGTTTATATAGTTCAACCATTTTGCCCACTGTATAAAGCAATTGATGCAAAGAAAATCTAAGTGAATTATCTGGAAAAATCATTGATAAAACTGGAATTTGAGCACATATCCATTAATGACTATTTCAGCTCTGCCTGCAATGTCATGTTCCCTCTCTTTGTGGGAGCTTATCTTTAAAATGATAGGTCATAAACTTATTTCATTATCTTTTTTTTAAAGGTAAGGTTTTCATTACTCTGGTATCCATTAAACAATCAGCCTGTTTGAGTGTTTACTGAAGTGCAAGATACTGAACAAATTCCGCTAAGTAAAGGAAGATATGTAAGTCAGTCTCTTACCTCAGGAAGTTGTGATTTCACTGGTATTGGGTAAGAATTCTGCCTGTGACTTGTATTCTATTTGTCTTTTTCTAGCTACCACTGGAGGGATTATGAAAGATAATTTGAGTATATCTTCTACTAAGAGAACAAATCATGAACACTCTAGGTCATTCTCATTATATGAACTTGTTTTAAATGGCAAGTGTTTATTATTTTATCTTTTGAAAATCTCCTCTGTCCCACCCCTATAAAAAAACTGCTACAAAAATATTTGACTTCCTTAAGCAAATAGAAAGACCTAACAACACTATTTTCTGAGTTTTTCTCTGTCTCTTTTATTGTTTTCTTGTCCTAATGTCTCTCTCTTCCTACTTTATTTTTTTCTCATAGAGTTAATGGGAAAATTTGTCACTCTAAATGTCATTAAAATTACTAACATTTTAGCCTCTAATTTTGAAAATTTGGTACAGAGATATATATGAGATCCTATTTATAGTAGAGCTATGATGTATTTAATTTAGATGCATATTTCTCAATTTTCTTGCCTATACAGGTATTTTTATTACATTAGCTTAAACCATCAGATATTATTAGTCGTAGCCCTTTTAAAAGAAACTTAAGTTTTGTTCATTCTGCTAAAATATCCCAAAGACATAAAGGTTGGATTTCATAATTAACAGGCATAAGGGCACAAAGAGGAGAGAGGCATTGACAAATTGAGTTAGAAGAACATGGTAAAATTGAGGAAAAAATTGAAATACATGCACCATTTATATAATCAACTCAGCTAAGTGAATGGGACTGCTATAAAATTTCTTTCATTTTAGTGTGAAATGTAACTAAAAATGACAAGAAAATTCTAAACCAATTTAAATGAAATTACAAACATTTGCATATAGATATGCAAAATAAATTGCATACCTACTAGGTTCTATCATTATATATAATAAACTAAACTGCTCCTTATTGGAAAAATGAAGGCCTACGAAACATTATTACTGTTTCTAAAGAAACATTACACTTATTGAAAGCTGGATTCAAAATTTTTTAGTCATTTATAAGGTATCTAACTCATCACCTTTAATATTACATTTTAGAATAATAGATAAGCTAAATAAAAATACCAGAAATTACTAGTATAATTAAATTCTAAACAAATCCTGATTGAGGAACGTATGACAATAATTAATTTCAGTACAATGGGAAATGTATGATGATATTGCAGGCATACATCTTGAAGCAAAATAGAAAAATCAGCATTAACATTGACTAAAGCAGGCCAAGGGAGCCAAGACAAACTTCAGAGAAGAGATGAGAAAAAAAAGTTAAAGACATCATTCTGTGTTCTATGGTCATTAGGAGTAGCATAGCAGGCTATTCCACGTCAATGGCAGATGTCACTCCGTCAGGCAGAAGGACCGTTCTGTGAGGTGGGAGAGTAGACAACACACCTGAATTATGCCAGTGAGTGAAACAACATAACTACAATAAAACGTTTTATTGTCAGAGTTTCTTACCATGGAAACACACAATTTGAAAGGATATTGCCTTGCCCTTTTTCATGAAACCACACACAAGATGAAGCATGCTACAAAAATTAACAAGCATTGAGATTTTCCTGATATCAGAGTTTTTGTAATATACATTGGATTGCACATTTTATATTTTACTTTCTAAAATTGTTTAAGAAAATCAGATTGATGAGGGAAATCAGTTTTCACTTAAAAAAAACTAAGATATTTATTATCTAGGATAAAATTAACTCAAAAATTTTTAAAAGTAGTAATTTTCACTCTGAGTCATTAGTTTCCATTTTATTAAACAATACTTGCCAAGTAGAATTGAATTCTATCCCTCTGATTCTTCTTAAAGGCTAGTGTTTTCAAATATATTCTTCCACATATTTGAATTAAAGATAGAAGCAGCAGCTAGCTTTCTTTGTAATAAGTGGAAGATAATGTGCCAATAAATCTTATTCTCTGAATCTGTTCCCTTTGCTGTAATGTGAATATCAAGATCAAATAGCCTTGTGATGTGTTTTTTTTTTCACTAAAATTGTATGAGTTACTTAAATTATAATGCTCTCTTTTTAATATTTACCAAAATCATTACCAGAGCAATAACCCCAAGGAATAAGGTTGGTCTTACGAAAACAGAGTTAAGGACCTGCTCCTTAAAATTAGATATCAACTGATTCACTTAAAATGTAAAAAAATGTTAATATTATACAGATAAAGTACTCTTAATTTGTCAGTATCTTCATACTGACACAATGTTCTTCGAAAAAGATTAAAAAGACTTGCTAGGTATTTTCCAAACAGGTCAACAGTAGAAGCATCTGTAAATATATGATCCAGAACTATTGATGTTTCCATATGTTGAAAAACTTCCTAATCAATAACCGGGAAAAACAATTTATTTTAAATTACAAAAAGTGTAAGATTTCAAAAAGTTTTTGTATATCTGAAGATAATTAGTAAAGCACTAAAATATCAAGTAAATCCTGAATCCTCATGTTCTATGATTTTAAAGTAGGTTGGCCTTTCAGTGATTAATTTGCTTCATTTATAAAATGTTGGTCCCATTGCTGATGGAGCCTACTGGACAGGTATGCACTGTTAGTGAATATGACAACACATTATGCTATTGTGTTTTGCATCAAGAGAAAATCTTCTAATATATATATATATATATGTATCTATGACATGATTACTTCTTTGGTCACTAAGAAACCACTGATGTTTACATCATGAAAGAAGAAATTCTCTTCCACAAATTCCCATGATGGGTGGGAAGAGCTAACTAAATACTGAAGTAAATAAAATAGGCATTCTGACTCTAAAATATCCACCTGGTTTGCCTATTTCCATTTCTGCTTCCCATTACGTGATCCTCCCTTTTCATCTCAAGTGTCCTGTGTTTAGTTGTCTTTTCACTCTCCCAAGTCTGTTCATTCCTTCATGTTAGCACAATATAGAAGTATCATTATATAATCATTTCCTCTCACTATTTTCTTTTTATTTTTCGGTTTCTTGAAGGCAGAATCACATTTTTTTAAAGCCACTTTAGCCAGCCTAGTGCCTAGAATTTAATGAGTGATATGTCAATTCTTATTGAAATCACTGAGAAAATAGTGAATTCTTCAAATGGTGCATTGTAGCTGATGTCATAGACTTACAATTTATGCACAGTTTGCCACTACACTAGCAGGAAATGCAACAATGACATAAAAGTAATATATATATATATATATATATATATATATATATATATTTTTTTTTTTTTTTTTTTTTTTTGTCTTTTTGTGACCGGCCGCACCGCGCTCAGTCAGTGAGCGCACCGGCCATCCTTATATAGGATCCGAACCTGAGGCAGGAGCACTTGCCGCGGCGGGAGCACTGCTGCGCTCCCAGCACCGCACTCTCGAGTGCGCCACGGGGTAAGCCCAATGTAAAAATGTTTTTAATTGACTTCTAAGAGCAGAATTATACCAAATAATTGTAATCAGTGTTATAACTATATTTCAGCATATAGCTGTACATTGTTGATGCAAAACCACTGACTTTTTTTTTTTCAGTAGATACAAGTAAGCTATTATGAGGTACATAACATTGCGGTTGCATTTGCTTTTGCAAGACTAGTGATGTGGTTACTTAATAGAAACATTTCTCACAAGTCACATAGTAGAATGTTTTCTTGAGATGGAGAAGAGTTTTAGTTATAGTTTCATGAATTTCCCACCTTTTTAAAGAAATACAATCCAAGACCACACTGTTGTTTTATTATATAATAAACTGTTTTATAAAAATGTTTTTTAAATTTTATAAAATTTATAAAAATTTGAATGAGACAAACATACTGACATCTTATCAGTTTGCCTTTTGCTCTAATTTATGTCTTTTTGCTGAACATCTATTTTTATACTTAATAACTATGAATTTTGCAAGCATTTCTTCTAATGTGAGTATAGGATTTTCTTCCTCAATCAATACTTTCTGGTAATAGTCTAAGTGAGAACTTGATGTAACTGCACAAGGCAACTCTTGTATTTCCCTCAAGTTTCTTTTAGCATCTGTACTTAGAGAGCTAAGGACAAACATCAGAACATGTCAATCCTGTCGTGAGAGACACAAATAAAGACAGTAAAACATGTTTGCCTGTGTAATTGTGTTTTAAACTGGCACTAGGAAATCTCTGCACTTTGGCACTAAAGTCCAAACTAAAAATAATCAGCTGAATAATGGCCATACTATTAGCCGTAGAAGCAAGAAAGGAATACATCCATTAGAGAAGTCTTACTGGTATGTCAGTATTCAGATACTATCTAAGCCTTATTAAAAAAACAGGTCCACTACTCTGTGTTTTATAATATGATTGAATTTGCTTTTCAAATGTGCAGAATATGTGCAAATTGTGGTTATTTAGTAAAATTGTAGTGATTGCAATGATAAAACCTATATTTCATATATATGTGTGTATTACCTGTCCATCTATCTACAGTCAAGAAAATGGGTCCACCCAATAATATTTTCTGAAACAGCCCATCAAATTCATTTTTGATATAGTCACTTGCCTACATAAATCAAGTAGCAATCTGTGACAAGCATGTAGAAGTAAATATTGATGTCATATTTAATTACATATTGAAATTTATACTACTAATGTATTTTCTAAATAAATAATGAGTTACTTTGTGAGTCTGGGTAGAAAGCAAGCTGAACTTTTGGTATTACTTATTTATAAAGCTGTGGGAAATAAAATAGGGTCAAAAATAATCTGGATTTATACAAATGCCTAACCACTCACAGATTGCTTTACATAAAATTTACTGTGTTACCTGTTCAGCATGAAACTCGTTGAAAATAAAGAAGCTTTTTGCTAAGCATCTTTTCTAGTGACATGAAAAATACTATAAAAATGTAATACTGTTACAATTTTCACTAACAGCCACCTACATTTAGTTTGCAAATAAAAATGCTTTCAAGTACATTACTATATTGGAAGATAATTTTCTTAAACACATTTTGTTTAATTGTAATTTCGTGTTCAATAACGTAAGTTAAATGACTTACTTGCTCTTTCTCTACAAAATAAGGATTATGTGTGTGTGAGTTTGTGTGTTAGTGTGTGTGTGTGTATTTTGATAGTAAGTGGTAAAATTAGGGCATTGCATGAGAAATCACTATACATCAACCCAATTGCATGTTAATTGCAGGCCATATAAACATATTATTCATGCAGCTTTTGTTTCAAACTTTGATTTTGATTACTGAATCTCTAACCCTGCTTTCTCCTTTTTCTCTCCTTTTCTCTTTTTTTTACCTCAATTTTCTGTTTACGATTAATTCCAACATATGATATGGAACATCAATATCCAGACGGTCTGAAATGATTCTGGACACACAGTATCAAGTAAGTGAGAAATTTGGTTTTCAATAGGCCACATTGTTAGAATGTGTCATTTTTGAAATAAGTTAAAATGTGGTTTTTCCTCTCTCTGAAATTCCCAAACCAATTACGGTTAGTGGATTATTTGAGGGAAATAAATATTTCAAATAGGAAATCAAAATAATACAGTAATAAAAAATACAGAATTTGGAGTCATATATGATTTGGGGTTTTGGTTCTTCTTACTAATGGTAATTTGACATTAGCTCTGCTACTTGATGTCTTAAAGCCTCAGCTCTATTTCTATAAAATGGAAATCCATTCCCTCATTCAGTAAACAGTTGTAAGTATGAAACAGTCAACATATGGTAGAATCTATATTAACCAATTTCTACTGCACCAAAGAGATTACATAATACAACTAACACCTTACTCGTGACCAGTGCTTTAGTCAGTAGGCTAATCTGTAGTAAGTGCTTACAGTTCTGCTCTCATCAGTCAATCTCATCTATTCATGAACCTGTTCAGACCTATGGTACTTGCAACTATAATTACAACATTGAAGTAAGTATAATTGTATCCGTTACCCATTGCCATGATAACATTGCATAACAAATAACTCAAAATATTAGTAACATAAAATAATAAAGTCTTATTTAGTTCATTAATTTGTGGGGTTTAGCTATGAGCTTGGGAAGGCTTTCTGTCTTGTTGTTGCATTTGCAATCAATTATAGATTGGTTTATAGCTCTCCTCATGTCAGCAGTTCGGGTGACTGTCAGCTGGTCTAGAATAGCCACAGCTGGCATAATTTGGGCAACTTAGGTCTACCCCATATATCTTTTATCCACTGGCTGGCTAGCTTGGGCATGGTTATGGTAGAGATACAAAATGAAAGCAGAAGTGTGCAAGTGCTTTTTTAAGTCTCTGCTTGCATCATATCTGATAACAGCCATTGGCCAAAGCAAATTATGCAACCCCTTAAAAAATCAGAGTAAGAGCAATACAGGTTTTATAACAAAAGGAACGGATACAGCTATTGGTGAAGAATAGCAATCCACCACAGTCCACTCTCTGATAGCAATTATTTTTCTACGTTCAAAATATACACATCCTAACTCAGGATACCCAAAGTCTCATTCAATTATGGAATCAAGCTCAGAGTACAGAGTCATAGGATCTATATCAGGTCTGGATGTAACAGCTCCTGATACAGAGAGTTATGAACTAAGTAGACAATGATAAAATAGGAACAATGTGACTACAGAACAAACTCATTCAAAAAGGGGATGAACAAAAGACACTTAGCATCGGTCCATAGGAGCTCTGATATCTTGTAGGGTAAATGTTGCCAAGCTCCTCTACTCCTCGGATGGAAAATGTTTTCTGTTTAAGCTCTGATTTTCCTCCAGTCCCCAGTCCACTGTTTTACAGAGCTCTTGAATCTGCCCATTGAAAGGGAATTCCTTTACAACATCATTCTGCTTGTTCGCTTTTGAAGAGATTATTGGTAAATATACCTTTTGTGTAACTTTCTCAATCTAATTTCTGCTCATAAAAAGATGAGCGACCAGAAGCTTTTATAAATTTTAATCAATTTTAGTCTTTTACTATAGGTTGGTGATGCTTCTGCCAGTACAACTGTCTCAAAACTTCTGAGCTTTAGATAAATATTGTCCTCTTCTATGTGACAAAAGTTACACTAACAGTTCTTTTCAAGACTCTCTCTCTAGACTTAATCACTACTGATTTTGTCATTGCAGTCTGCTATAGAAAATATTAAAATTTTAGAAGCTCTTTTATACAACTGAAATGTTCTATCTGGCAACATTGAAATTCTTTCAAAGGCCTTCACAAAACATATGACAACCAAAGGCTTGGTTCTATTGTTAGCCTGAGGCCATATCTTAATTTGGAATATTTTAAGATCATGAAAGGCAAGATATGAGAAATGATTTCAATTTTAGCAAATCCTGCATTCTCTATGATCCCTCTAAATTCTGCATGTAAACTGACAATTTTTTTTCCCTTAGATTATCAATTTTTATATAAACTTATAGAGATCTAGAAAATCTATGAATTTTTAAAATAAAAATTATAGGAGGCCATTGTTTTGGACTAAGTTCCCACACTAGGCCCCAAAAGACCAGACTAAAAGTTAAAATGGAGTCACCCCTGCTAAGTTCCACATCACCAAACCTAAACTAAGTTGTTTGTGGTCTGACCTTCTGAGAAATCAGGAGAGATAACAACCAATTTCCCAAACAGGCCAGTTTTAAGCTTCAGTAGGCATGATAATGAATATCCTTCTGCTTTAATCCTTACACAAAAAGTATAGCCTATAGTAATTTGATGTTAAAAAATAAGTTACTTTTCTATTGTTCTGTCTCCCTGTTTCCATTTTACAAAGGAAGTAACTTTGAAATGACCAGATCACTTTTTGTTTTTTCTCTTTTCTTCAGCCTTATCAGTCTATAAAACCAACTTCTTCTGCTCAGCTTATTGCAACACTTATTCTATTTTATGGAATGAAGTGTTGCCTGATTCTAGAATAACAATAAAGCAAACTGAGATTTTTAAGTTTGTTGTAAGAAGGCCTTAATGTTCCCTTCAACTTGACTAAACTTTAGACAGAATTCTTCCAGACTCTAGGCTGCTGATCTCTGTTACCATAGAGAATTTACTTTAGAAACTTTATAATTGAAAATTCTTTCTCTGCCCCTTTTGATATGTAAATGTTTTTAAAAAGCCTCTCGCTAGATTGACATTCCAAGAATGTCTTCTAAAGGACCTGGGAACCATTCCTTTAAAAGGCAATCCTTAAGGAAGATAGAGCTCCCATATTTGCATCTCTGTGGGAGGGTAGACATCTTTTGTCAGCGGCATCCTTGCTTCCGGTTGTAGAACTACCTGCTGTCTTGATAACAGGGAAAATTTACTTTTCCTTTGGGTAAAGCCAGTTAGCACAAACATGATCTGCTATGCCCGCATTCCAGCTTGTAACAACTCTCCTGCCCTTTGTTTCAGCAGATCACATCCACACGTGGTCTGTGATCTCTTCCCTATTGCTGGCAAGGGTATCAAAATACAGTCAACTTCTCTCTGCTCATCTTGTATAGTGTAATTTTTTCTTTAACAGAGGTGAGAATTTTAGGGAATATTTCACCATTACATAATATGAGTACCACTTTCTCATCTCTTAGAACAGTTTTCTCACATTTTTTCCCTGTCTCCTAGAAGAGTTACTTTAGCATTCTTCTTCCTTTTGCATACCACCCAATCACAATGGTTATGCCACATATTTTAGTTTTTGTGTGTTTATTTTATTCAGCCTTTCTTTCTGGCACTATTTTTCTATATATCAAGTATCTAGGGCCGTATTAATGAAGACAAACAGCTGCACAATCTCGGTGGCATTTATCGATAAAGTTCATTCAGTTCATGGTTCAGTGGGATTCAGCTGAATTGGGCTGCTCTTGGCTAAGCCCAGCTGAGCTCACTCATGTTTCTGTGGTCAGCTATTGCTTTGGCTAGGCTGTTAAACTGCTAGCTTCCCTCACATATATGGAGGTCAATTGGTTATCAAATTACTTAGAATGGCCTCAACTCACATTACTGAGACAGCTAGTCCATGTGTCTTCCATCTTCCATCAGGCTAACTTGAGTGTTTTATGGCAGTGGCAGTGGTATAGCAGTGCAGGAAAAATTTGTGAACTATTTTTTTTTTTTTTTGGTCTCCACTTGTCACAACTGCTTGTACCCCATATGATGAAGCAAGATATATGGCTGGATCCAGAGTCAGAGTGGGAAGCCACTACAGGGTTACATGGCATAAGGCATGAATATAATGATTGGTGGAAACTGGGACATTAATAAATCTAGCACAAATACACAAACCAAAGAAAGGTGCATAGAAAAAAAACAGCAGAGAAGTGTTTCTATGAATGCTATGGAAAGATTTGATAAAGATTATGGAAAACAATGTGGAGATTTCTCAAACAACTACATATAGAACTACCTACCATGTGATCCAGCAATCCTACTTATGGGTTTATTCCCAAAATAATGGAAATCATCATGTTAAAGGGATACCCATCTTCACTGAAGTTCTATTTACAGTAGCCAAAATGTGGAACCAACCTAAAAGTCCATTGATAGATGACTGGATAAGTAAATTGTGGTATATATACACCATGGAATACTACTTAGCTGTAAAAAAGAATGAAATTCTGCCATTTGTGGCAACATGGATGAGCTTGGAGAAAATAATGTTAAGTGAAATAAGCCAGACATAGAAAGAGAAATACCACATGTCCTCATTCATAAGTGGGTGCTAAGAAAGAAGGAAGGAAGGTAAGAAAGAAAAAGAAGAAAGAATCGGGCTGGGACACAGACTCTGCAAACCTGTTCTGTGCACAGACTAGGTCACAGAACCCTGTTGGGCTGGGTCACAGACCCCCCAAACCTGTTCTGTGCATGTTGGGTCACAGAACCCTCGTATGCCATGCAGATTGGGACATAGACCCCTCATATGCAGGTCACAAGCTAGGTAACTGGAAAAGATCCTGGGAGCTGTTGGCAAAGTTGACATGCTTTATTCTGACATGAGCTCAATCCCCAGCTTCCTCAGTAGCTGCAGCTTACAGTAGTCTGCAGCAGCCTCCAGCAGATCCAGTAGCAGCAGCGGCCCCTGGTGACCTCCCAGAGGCGTCCCCAGGGGTACTATGGATCAGAACCATTCATCCTTTATACTTGTCAGATAACCCAGGGACACCTGGGTGCAAGTCACATAACCAAAGAACACCTAGGTGCACATGCGGAATTACATCAGACAATAGCCAAGGAACTCCTGGGCACATGCATGCAGTTAACATATTTACATCAAACAGGCCAGGTCATGCTTGGCAAGATTCTGAACATCTGAGGGAGCCTGACCATTTGTACATTTTCTTTACAGAAAGAAAGAAAAAAAGAACTGTAAATAATACATTGAATTTTCAGGAGGAGAAAACAAATCATCTGTGGTTACTAGTGGTGGGACAAGGATAGGGAGAGTGGAGTTGGGGAGAGATTGAGTAAAGGGCATTAAGAATAATTATAATTTATAATAATGACTATGCTAATAATATTGATTTGATCATCACACATCATACATAAGTGATGGTAGTCAATGATATACCCCCAAAATATGTATAATCAATTATCTCTCAACAAAAAAAGTTGATAAAGATAAATCCAAAATAAAAAAAATCTATTGAATTAGATAAAGACAAGACAATTATAAAATCTTAAAGAAGTCTGTTCTCATAGTGACTCACAAGTGACTTTCAATTCTAAATCATTTTATAGAAACCAAAAACAGCTTTCAAAGAAAATCACTTACAGACATGGTTTATCTGAAAAAAGAAAAACCTGTAATTAGCAGATCCATCCTGAATGAAAAGTTTCAGTCCTATATCCAAAGATTGAAGAATGAATAATTTGTTTAAATATAATTTTTCAGATGTAGGTTTTTTAAAAATATAGTTTGTTTAAACTGATTTTTAATTTGACTGGACAAATGCATATGGGTTCTTATTTCATTTGGTAAGAGCTCCTGCCGTGATAAGTGCTCTGCACTGTGCTGGCATATAATGATGTGCTCATTATATTTATAGTAGATTCTGAGAGCAATGTATCTTAAGGTACCCTTCAGTACATTTAGGAGACTACTGTAGCTTTTCTGTTACAATTGTTGTAAAATTGTTGTACTTTTGTTGACATAAATATAGGATTACATTTTCTGAATTTCTTCCAATTTGAATGCCCAACCTTCCTTTCCTTTTGCTTAATAATTAAATCCCAATTTTAATTCCAAATCCTAATGTTATTTCAGTTCCTACTTTCATCCAGCTGCAACTTCTTTCTCTTCAGCTTTCATCAGGCACTTAGGGCATTTATGTTTTATTGGATCCTTTATTTCTCCTTATACTTCCATGTGTCTCTGAGGTTTATAACTTGCATGATTAGGAAAGCACTGACCCTTTGTCTAGTGTAATCATGGCTAGGGTACAATAGCAATTCAAAATGGCAGGACCTTGATGTTACCAGAAGGCTGGATTCCAAGTCCAGTAGTTGACTAGGGTAAAGCCATGGAAGTTTCTATGAAGACTTATAAGAAATCATCTCCTTTCTTGGAAAGCCAGCCTGGGATATAGTAGCCTTGGACATGTTAATTCTTACCTTTCTGGTCTCTTCATTGGAGCCCTCCAAGCAAAATATTTCTTGTTTCAGCAACCCTTCATAATTTCAAACTATACTGGTTTAGATGCTACTCACTGCTTTTGCAGAAGGAAAAGCTGGTTAGGAATACCACTCCCCGGGTAAAGATCATGTTCTTCTGAGGCAGATCAGAATGTCATTTGTCAGAAAAAAAAACAGTAGGCAAACATTCTCTAGACGGCAATGCTTCAGCTAGACTGACATTCACAGCTGCATTGTAGGAGCTAAGAAAAGATTTACCTGAACCTGAAGCATTATTCTTAAGTGTCTTGCACTTACCAACATTAGCCCGGAGAAAGAAAAAGTCATCCTGATGGCTTGCTCAGCCTTGTATCCTTGGATCAATGCATTGTTAACAGTCAATTTCACTGGCAGGTACCACTAAATAGTCAGAATTCTCCAGCATGTTCCACAAGCAAAGCAATTTTGTTAGTAGACCCTGAAGTGACTATTAGTTCCTCCAGGTAAATCCAACTTACTGGCAGGCAGTGAAAGTTTGGCGGATAAGACTACCAGGAAGCATCAAATAATATGGAAGTAAACCAGGTAATGTTTCTCCTGTGAGGACTCAATTTCAGGAAAGTACGCAGCTCATGCCCCCTTCCACAATTTTGGGTGTTCTCTTCTTACTAGGTGAGAAATCTTCTTCTAGAACAGGGTTTTTGAGTCTCAGCACTATTGACATTTTCGGCCAGAAAGTTTTTTGTCATGGTGGACTAATGTAGAATATCTAACAGTGCCCCTGGCCTCTACTCAAATCTAGTGACAGCCCCTATTATTATGACCAAAATGTCCCCAGATATTGGCTAATGTCTCTTTTAGGGGCAAAATCACCACCAATTGAGAATCAGTATTCTAGAAACATTTTTCCACACCCCATAACCAAGATAATAACCTCAGAAGGGAACAAGGAATCATTTAATTATCATCTGAATCTCTTACCCCATGGTCCGAAAAAAGTGGTCAGAATATATTCATTTGCACCTGCACTAACTTTAGAAAAGTTAGCGTGTTTCCTATGAAGAAACATGGTGATGAGACATAAAAATATAACATCATATAGTGCAGCATTCGGATAATGAGCCATCAAGAACCAGACTGAGGAAAGCTACAACTTCATGTTAGAGTTTACTCAGCCCTTACTACAGTGTGTAAACTAGATTTATGGGCCAAATGAGTCAGAATAGAAGGAAAAAAGAAAGATGCAAGGAGAGTTTCTATTTCTAGGCCTAGGTCCCTGCTCCACAGTTGTGTCACTCCTGACATTTCTCCACCACTGACTCCTGAGATTACAGGCAGCTGAGAACAGATGGACTACCCCATGGGTAGGAAGACCATCTAATTTTTTTTCCCAAACTGGAATACAGTTGAGAATGAAAGGTGGTATTAATTAATTACACTGAGACAAGAGGTACAAATGGCATATTCCTGTCAAAGCTGCTGTGAACCATTCTACCCAGACTAGGAAAGCAGCCCAGCCAGCCTGGCATAATTGGCTTCTGCCAAGCTAAGCTAGACTGGAAGAGTCCTGTTCCCTGCTTCTCTAAGGTTGACAAGGGGCATGCAAGGACCAGCCATCTGATCCCACAGAGGACGGCTTAGTGTTGTGTTTCCAGGAGAAAAAGGGCACTTTCTTTACTGATTCAATGATATCTCAATATTTCATTATTAAAGAGAATAACTCTTCCAACATTTGGATGGTATGCAGGGGAATCTATAGTTTGGCAGCCAGCATGGCAGCATCTAGGTGATTCCTGTCTTTCTCTTCTTAAATTTTTTAAATTAAGTTTGTGGTTATTTAGTGGCTCTCTGCTTCTCTGTTCTTTCTTTAATCCCTACTCAGCTTTATCTACCAATCCATTCATTGAGATTTTCATTTGATTTTTGCTTTTACTCTCAGTGTTTTATTTCCAGGACCATGTTCTTTGAATGTTATTTTTGTACAGTAGCCTGTTCTTCCTTAGTGGATGCTTTTTCTTTCTAAGGATATTATTGAAAATAATTTTTTTTTAATTTATACTCTTTCCTCCAAATTCTTTTCCCTTTTGTTTTGTCTCTGTCCTTAAAATAGAGATTTAGTCAAATGTGTATATAGATTCTTGTCTGTCTGATCTTATTTAAAGGAGGGTCAGATAAAAGCTGATTGGAGATTCTATGTCCATAGTTGGGTAAGTTGACTGTGGGATTTACTGGGATTGTTTGTTCATTAGGGAACTCATGTATTAGTCCATTTAAGACTTTTTTTTTCCTTTTGGATGGTGATATTCCACCCACATAGCCGATGCAAATACAATATTCTCTTACCTGAGTTTTATAAGGCTGGCTGCCATCATTCCAGGTACCAAGTGAAAGGAGAGAGTAGGGACACAATATTCACAACATAAATTTCCATCACTACCCCTGTTTTTATTACATCAGTTTTGCCTCAATGGTTCCCCATTGTGCTTTATGCTTTCTAGAACATAAACCTCCAATATTGCCAGAGTGAGAGAGGAATAGCTATCCAGATTCTCAAAGCAGAAAAGAGATATGGGGGATCAGTTTCTTAAAAAAAAAAAAAAAACTTGAAGTAATGATTTCATTTTAGCCCCAGTTTTGCCTACCATTTTGTCCTGGATGATACTAATTTCTGAGATTTTTCAGGATACGATGGGATCAATGATTCAGCTTTATCTGCTATTAACTGAAAACTCAGAGACTGCTGGGTTAGTCCCAGATAGTCATCTGTTTTGCAGTCTCCAAAATGTTTTTGTCTCTTCTGTTCTCTTTTTGTTTCAGATAATGTGTCTTTTGAGAAGTCATTTCCTGTCACTAGTGGGATTTGGAGGAAATGTAGATGAAAGTGACTGTTGAATCCACTACGTTTATTCAGGCATCTTATCCTGACTTGTTAAAAGGACAGACACACGACAATAAATGGGAAATTCGGGGGCTTAAACTCTTGATGTTATAACAATGTGCCTCAGAAATACATCAGACCTGCATCATACAAATACATCATACATTCACCATAGTGCCAAGTTGCAAAATAAAATAAGGAACTGTTATCTGTTCAAGAGGTGCTTTATTAATCTGTTGGCTAAATCTGAAAGATTTCCCAGTAACCTTAGTAAAAGCAAATGGTGTATAGGTCTTTTCATATCAAAAGGAGTAAAGTCAATAGAGGTAAAAAGCTTCAGTTACAGGAACGGTGATTAAATCCCATAACACTGAAAATTATGAGGCACCAGCTGTTGACTCCAATTTTATTTCCTATAAATGAAAGAGTGTACGGTAATATCCCTGCAATATAAAATACTCCCCAAAATAGAGAAGAACCTCACTGAATAAATTTACATTAGTTTTGAATATTTTTTATTCATTGTATTCAGACACGTTCAATGAATTGTGTTTCACGCTTTTAAAAAAATAACTCGATGTTTTGATCAATATTAATACTTTGAAGGTATGCATTTTTGGATTCTAAAGTATTGTACAGGTCAATTTTTATAGGAAATAAAATGTGAAGCTGGCTTTTAGCTGTTCAGCAGGAACAGCTAAAACTATTTTGTTTTTCCCTTTAAAGTGATCGCTGAGTTGAAGACAGCATAGCTTACTTGCCCAATCCCTAGACTACAAGTGTCAGATATTTCAAATTATACTTTTCCCTACTCTCTGTCATATTAACTAACAATACTCCAATTATGGATGGTAAAACATTAGAAGTGTTCTGCTTTTCTTGCTCTTACTCTGTGATAGGTTCTACACTGTCATAGATGGCTATTTGTGAAGATAAACAATAGAAATGAAAATGTCACTAAACGAAAGTGTGTTTTCTGCTTTAATAACTTAGATGTAGATGCAAAAGTGGGAAATTTCCATAAACTGAAAGCCTAAAGCTAGTCATTGGCATTAATAATCCTGACTTTAAATTCTACGTAAGTGAAATTATAATGCAAGAGTGCTAATTGTGACTGTAGAGGCTAATAATGGAACAGTTTCAGCAGGATTTCCCTTTCCTTCCCTTGAAACACAAATGTAATATAAATGCATTTTATTTCACTTAATAGGTAAATGGGTCAAATAGCAACAATTTATATCACCTACAAATATTATAAAGTATGCCCTTTAAAAGTTATGTGATCTACTACTGTGCAAAAATGGTCAGGATTTCAAAGTTTTAGAACATCAATCCTGTTTAGCTTATCCTTAATCAAGATGTAAACTATTATGCATTTTGAGTTTTTTTACTTTCCTGTCTCCAAATATTGCTAAGAAGCATTATTTCTAATGTTTCTCAACTAAACACATACAGCCAGATATCACTCTTTCCTTAGAAAATGCAGACTGTTATAATATGTTATATCCACTCTCTAGCACCAACACAGTATCGTTTTTAGTAATTAAAAAAACCCTAAAAATATGTTTATTGGAATTCCAGACTCCAAAAAGGCATATGTCAAAAAGGGTAATATTGCTAAAAAAATCCTTATAAAATTTCAGTATCTGATTTCCCATAATTTAATCAGCTAATTCTTTCCTTTCACATGACTAGAATGATGGTGTAATTTTTCTTCTTTATTTTTCCTTATCATATTTAAACTATCTCTGATTTTAACATAGTTATGCTGCTTTATGAATGTATGTTTTTTCCTTAAGTGATTAAGATTTGATATTTGCAGGGTTAGAGCAATTGTCTGGCTAGGGCAACTGTCAGCATCCTGCCGACGTAGCAAATTGAATTGCTAAGGCTAGGGCTCACAGACCCTTCAAACCCGTTGTACAGACTGGGTCACAGACCCCTCATATACCAGGCTGGATCACAGATCCCTCACATGCCAGGCAGGGTCACAGACCCCTCACATGCCCAGCTGGGTCACCAGACCCCTCACACGCAGGTCCATGCTAGGTAATTGGGAAAGATCCTGGGAGCCATTGGCAGAGGACTGGAACTCAGTCCTCAGTCCTCAGCTTACTCGGAGGCAGCAGCTGCGGTGGTGGCTTACAGCAGATCCAGCAGCAGCAGCAGCAGCGGCAGTGGCAGCGGTGGCAGTGGCGGTGGTGGCAATGGTGGTGGTGGTGGTGGTGGTGGTGGTGGTGGTAGTGGTGGCGACAGTGGCCTCCCCATGGCCTCCCTGGGGCATCCCAGGGGAGGGATGGCCCTTGGATCAGCGCCACTCCTCCTTTATACTTAAGTCTGATAACCCAGGACACCTGGGTGCACATTTGCAATTACCTTAGACAATAACCAAGGAACACCTGGGTGCACATGTGTATTTACATTAAATGCTCGGCAAGATTTTGAATGTCTGAGGGGACCTGTCCATTTTCCTATATTTTCCCTACAATACATTATTCTTGTTCTGTGTTGCATCAGTTCGTTTCATTATCTCTTTATAATGTCTACATGTCAAAACTAACCTTATTTCCTAAGCCTCAAAAAACTGACGGCACTTTTAAAAGCAATCCATTTTGCTGAAAAGATTCTTGAATAAAGAGTGGTTTTGTACTACTTGTAAATGTGGAGTGACAGGATTATGTCAACTACATAAATTTAAGCATTTAAATTAAATGATATATAATCTTTCATAATACTATCCATATGCTCATAGAGAGATTACCTTTAATATATTTTTGACCAAATTAAGAACAATTAGTGTTTGAAAATGTTGCAGTGCTGAAATATGGATTTTATAGAGAATTATAAATTTTAAATCTTGTACTATTTCTAATGCAAACTTACTTATATCAATTTTAGTTTTGTATTCAGTTAAATAATTTAAAACAATATATTGCCCTGATGTAAATTTAATTGACCTCATTCTTATTCCTTACAACAAATTATTTGAACTAGAAATGATAACAGTTATTTAATTTGGTATGGAAGTTAAATCACAGACAATGGGCCCGCAACAAGGACCAAAAACCGTTTCTATTATGTTACTCTGATCATGACAATAAAAACATTTGTAAGCAACAATGTAAGTCAGCAGAAAAACTTAAAGACAGTAAATCATCCTAAAATAATTTTTTCCAAGCTCTGCTATTTTTCCTTACATAGTACTTGTCTTGTACAAAGTGTCATTACACTTTGCAAAGAAAGGATACTCATACAAGTACCTTTATAAGTGGGATGTGTAATGGGGATTCTTTAAAACATACATGGGCAGAAAACCATCTCTGCAAACACACAGGTAGGTCTTTTGAAGAACAGAAGTGTCATTGAGTATACAAAGGTATTTCAAGACCTCTATTCTGACAGTAGTTCCGATTACTCAACAATTCTAGCATTAGTCGCTTCAGAAGAAAATATCCATTGCTCACTATTCTTGTGATCCACCCCTGTGGTGATTCAGTTACTTTCTGTCTCTGATCTACATACATGTTTGATGGAAAACATTTTGTTATAAATACTGAGGATTTATCATCATCTTATTCTCATGGGATCCTTTAAAGTCCTACTGGAGCCTGTGGTATGCCATTCCAAACTCCTTTTAGGTACTTATTCCTCCAGCTTCTGAGAGTATCTGGGGCTAACAATGCTCAGCTGACTTCCTCTCCAGAGAATATCATTAGCCAGGGAAATCTGCTTTCTATTAGGTTCCTCCCTTCTCTACCCACTAATGGTGTGTTTATGCAATTCTATAAAGGCCTAGCTCTCTTCCTCAAGGCAGGAACATTTGGAAGGAACATCCCAAATCCACGCTTCCCTGTCAGATTGATTGAAGACTTTTGTTGTACTGCATCTCAATCCAACTCCTCCTTGCGCCTAATTGTACTTCCGTCCTACAGGTATTGGTGTAGCACAGAAATCTCTACCTATTCCAGTATCCTAGAGAATCCATTATAAGACCAGGTACTAGGAGTGTTCCAAGAACATAGACTCTCAGGTGAGGCTTTGCACACGGATCACCCATTGGCAGGCTGATAATGAGGATATCATCACTGTTGTTAGATGGAGCAATGATAACCCTTGTAATGCTGTAACTACAAAAACAAACAAACAAACAAACAAATAAATAAATAAGGTTGAACTAGAATAAGATAGATGAGGCAGGAAATGTACTGGCAGGTGTAGTGTCTTAATTTTTTGAGAAATACAGAGGAAATATTAATGATAAGGACTGGAGAATTGAAAGGTGTTGCTGGAGCAATTGATGGATCAGAGAAAGACAGTGAAAAGCTGAAGGTAATTAATCACAAATTTAAGGTGAAGTGTGAAGGTCACAGGAATTATACTTATGAAAAAGCTATAGAGTGTGGTTACTATGGTAGGAGCCAGGATAAAAGCTATAGAAAGAGGTACTGTGGGAGCTGAAACAAAAGGGGATGGAACATGAAGTAGGATGAAATCATTAATATCTAAATCATGTAATTGGCCTCAGTTACATATAAGTGACAGTGAGATCAGGACTGACCCATCATAACGCGGGTTCAGTCAGAGCTGACAATTCAAAGGTAGAGCTGGCTCAGCAGGAATCCATTGTAAGATGGAAGTAGTACATTCAAGATCAGGTACATGAATAAACTACATAAGTAGGCAGCTTCTGGGTTATCCATTACTGTCACACTGTGGTTTCTTCCTCAGCTCAAACCTGTATCCTTTTACCTCATGACTAGCCAGTGGAGGAGGAAAAAAGCAAAGCTTGTTTAATAGATGAGTTGTGAAGGATGGCATGCAGGCTGATATAAAGGACTGCTGCTGCACTAAAGCCAAAATCAGGAATAGTCCTGAAAGACAACATTTAGGGAAAAGAACCCTTCCAAGGGATGCTATTTCCTCCATTTTGTGTAGAAAGAGGAATGGCCAAAGGTAGGAATGTAGACTCACATGGGAATGGTGAATAGCTTGGCTGGCTAGTAGGAGGGCTGGGAAAGAGTTAAGACTTATAGAAGTGATCAAAAGATGCGAAGACCTTTGAACCCTATGTTTATGTTCACTGAATAGCATCCACTATGGAAGACTTACTAAACAACCAAGTAGACAGAATTGCTAAGCCAGTTGAGATTTGCTAGTCTCTGCTTTTGGCCAGCCTAGTTCTTATAAAGTAAATGCACGCATCGAGTAACCATCGTGGCAGGGATAGAAGCTAAACAAGCCCAACAGCATGGGCTTTCATTCACCAATTCTGATCCATCTAGAGTTGCAGCTGCATATCTATTCTGCCAGCTACAGAGGCCAATGCTGGACTCATGATCTAGAATCATCCTTTAAAGGAATCAATCAATTTCTGGAGAGTATGTTGATGATATCAGGTCCATTTCACTTTGAGAGGGGAAATGATTCATGTTGATTACAATTGATTCATATTATGGACAAGGATTTGCATTTTTGCTTGAAGGGGCTCAGCTAGAACTTCTCTATCCAAGAACTTCAGAGTGTTTGATTTACTGACACAGAATCCTGTATAACAGTACATTGAATTGACAAACATACTTCATAAAAAAATTGCATGAACGTCTGGATAAATAATAGAATCCACTGAATTAGTGTCCGGAAAGGACATCAATACACATTCCCAAATAAGAGAGATCAGAGCTTAGCACCCAGAGTACATTATTTGGCTTTAGGACCCATTCTGCTGCCTCATGTGGTCAAACTGAGGGCTTTCTGTTGTGCTTGAGTATCTTCAATATTCATGTGTGATATTAGGATTCCAGGCCTACAGTATTGTGAACCATACTCATTTGAGTCTAAGGTTAATGGTGTGAGGAGAGACCTTTTTATTCCTTTCTATTCCTAACCCCTAAAAAGCAATTTGGGGAATAGCATGGCCCTTTACTCAGCTGTGATCAGAAACTACTTGCTTGATAGTGCTTTTCAAATGCAATTTCATCTGGCAGCTTCAGTAATTTTCCAGCTCTCTTTCTGCATGGCTAGACCTGTGGATGACACTGTTACATCATGCTTCATGGATGAGTTGGGTATGTTCTACAGGTGAATTGGAGGAAAGTAGAGGGGTTATTTTGCTCAATTTTCACATGTCACCAGTAAGTCTCTGGTGACAGACCCAAATGCCTTTTTTTTTTTTTCCAGTGGGTGGGAATATACAACAAGGAACTGCTGGTGTAACCAGGGACACTGGAGAGGGTTACTATGCCAAATAGTGTGGAGTGGGTGGGGAAAAGGCAATCATGCAGCGTCAAGTGGATAGCTTGGCATCGTCACTATTATTAAAATAATTGTGACTACTTTCACAGTCTGGTGAAAGAAAACTAAAGATTATGTATTTCTGAACCTACATAAGCACTGTAATAAAGATAACAGTATTTAAATTTTTTATAGATGATGTGCTAAAGTCCCTTGAACCCAAAACACAACTATCCATAACATTGCAGGGAGACTACAGGTTTGGGGTCAAAAAGGCCAAGATAATTTTTAAGTTTTGGAGACTGAGAAAAATAATTTAATTCTATCTCAGGTTCTTAATCAGTAAAATGTAAATGTTAACAACTGCCTTATAAAGTTTTTGTGAGACTTGAAACCATAAAACTTCTAAAGGAAAACAGGGATAAGGCCCCTTGACATTGGTCTTGGCAATAATTTTTTAGATAAGTCCAAAAAAAAAAAAAAAAAAAACAGGCAGAAAAAGGAAAGTAAACAAGTGAGATTACTTCAAACTGATGAGCTTCTGCACAGCAAAGGAAACAGCAAAATAAAAAGGCAATGTGTGGAATGGGAGAAAATATTTGAAAACCATGTAGCTGATAAAGGGTTAATATCTAAAATATGTAAGGAATGCCGATAACTCAATAGTAGAAATATAAATAACCAGATTAAAAAACGGGCAAAGGACCTGAATAGATGAATAGACATTCCTCCAAAGAAGACATACAAATGTCTAGCACAAATATGAAAAAATCCTCAACATCACTTATCATGAGAAAAATGTAAATCAAAACCACAATGAACACCTCATACCTGTTAGGATGGCTGTTATTAAAATAAATAAACAAACAAACAAATAAATAAATAAACAACAAGTATTAATGTAGATGTGAAGAAAAGAGAACCCTACTACACTGTTGATAGGAAAACAATTTTCCTTTATGGAAAACAGTATGAAGTTTCCTTAAAAAATTAAAAATAGAACTACCATATGATTCAGCAATCCTACTTCTGAGTATTTATCCAAAGGAAGTAAAATCAGGATCTCAAAGAGATATCTGCACTCCCATGTGTATTGCAGGATTATTTACAATAGCCACAACAGACAAATGGATAAACAAAGTGTGGTATTTAACAAAAGATGGAATACTATTAAACCTTAAAAAATAATCCTGTCATTTGCGACAAAATGAATGAACCTGGAGGACACTATGCTTAGTGAAATAAGCCAGTCAAAGGACACATACTGTATAAAATCTAAAAAAGTTAATTCAACTCATGGAAGAAAGTGCAATGGTGGTTGCCAGGGGCTGGAGACAGGGGGAAATGGAGAGATGATGGAAAATGGTACAAAGTTTTAGTTATGCAAGGTATATTAGTTCTGGAGATCTATACAGCGTAGTGTGTCTATCTAACAATACTGTATTATGTATCTAAATTTCATAAGTGGGTAGATTTATGTTGTGTTTTTCCCACAAAGACATAAATAAATAATAAAGGGGATGGGAGGAATCTTTGAGAAGTGATGGATATGTTTATGGCCTCGATAGTGGTGGTAGTTTCATGGGTGTATACTTATCCCCAAACTCATCAAGTTATATACATTAAGTATGTGCTACTTTTTGCATGTCATTCATATTTCAATAAAGTGGTTTGAAAAAAAGAGGAAAGTGCTTATGAAGTTTAATGGGATCTTCATTACTTAACACACATTTATTCCTATTACTCTAGGGGAAGATCAGCAAATTCTTCTTTATTGACGAATTTAATTTTGTAAAAACTTTTTAACTCTGTTCCCCTGGAACCTGATTACAATGAAATGCCATTTTTGTTACTAGGCAACATAGGTTATTTAAAAGTAACCCCTGATTGGTACATTTTATCTGGATTGGGAGCACTACAAAAGAATTAAAAATCCTAGTTAAAAGCTATACCTTAGATTTTCCTGAGTGACTTTTGAAATGGAAAATATTTATTACAGTGACCCCTTAGTCTATGCCTATGAAACTGTTATGATACATTTTAGTTCTTATTTGAAACACAGGCTTCTAGGCCACATCTTACCTAACTGAGTCTCCTTTACTTACTGTTGTACTGTAGCATTAAATGCCACAATATAACAACAGGAGTGTATGGCCTGCTCTGAGTATTTCCACTAAGAAGAAAATTCTCTTTTTGCTTTGCTGTTGTTTTCGATTTCTTGTCATTTGCACTTTTAAAGGAATCTGATGCTAAGTGTGGCCTACTCAAATCTCATGAGTCTGAGTGTTCAATCAAGACTAAAATGAATCCCTCTCGTTAAGTATTGCTCTCCTTTTCCAAATCATGCTGTGACTGAAAATAAGGATGCAATTTGCTACATTGCAAGGTGACATGAGCTAGTGTCAACAAAAAGCAGTATATATAAGGCTTACAATTAAATTTAAGAGTAAACCCTCAGCCATTGTCTAGTGAATATGTACAGCAAAGCTGAATTATGATGGGACTCCAAATTCTTTAATCAAGTTCTAACTGTTCCGTTTGGTTAAGAGTCTTATATCACAGATTGCTGTGAGGTGTTTCAGTGAGGGCTTACAGGAAACCCCAAACAATGAACCAATGGATTACAAAACGTAGGCATTTTATTTGAATTAAAATCCCAGAGAAAAGTAGGAGAGAAAATGTTTCAACCATAAAGTACTACTACAACAGAAGCCAAATGGCTGCAGAGAAGAAATCCATTGAGATGAAATTTTTAGACAGGTTTTCTCAAGGCTGAAAGTTGAGCTGGCACAGAGGAATAATATCAGTCACATACTCAATGACCAATGAAGAAATCTATGCATTTTGTACTTTGCAAAGGAGAAGGGAGTGAAAGTGGTTGTCATTTCAATCAACTCTGCCAGGTGGTGGTGAAAAACAGAATGGCTCATATCATTTCTTGGAGAGATTCCACTCTGAAACAAGCTCTTCAGTCACCCTCATGAATGTGCAGTTTCATGCCAACATAAGAAGACAAAGGTGTTCCACTGACTTACCAGTTGGCTTTATTGTGAAACTATGGTGGCAGAGGAGTAGATGGTTGTAAAAGATCAAAAAAATAGCCCACCAAAACTATTGCTGTTTTGTGCTCTGAAAAGTGTTCTTAATATAATGAATAAGAAACTAGAAAGTTCCAACTATTTTCTATTTTTTTTGACAATTCAGTTTCTGAAGGAAATGTACATAAACAATATAAAATAAGTGCAGTAAAACAGGAGACTGAAGGTTAAAATTGTTATTGAAGGAAGTGTGGGAAAGAGTATCAGACACCGTGTCCTTGTCAAATTTACACATCTAGCTGAGTTTAGTGCTGTGTAGTTCTGCTCCAGCACTTAGTCATTAGTTAGCCACTGGTCATTCTCTGCCTGACCCCACATGGTAAGCTAGCTTGGTACACTGAAAGGGTCCTGACATATTTAACACCAACACTTGTATTTATGCACTTAAAAATGAGGTTCCTGTGACATATTTCTCATCTAGGGTGTGATAACTAGTAATATTTTAAATCTTAGTAATGCAAAAGTATAGACACCATTTAATTTGATAAACACCCTCTTGTTTTATCTATGAATTTTTCACTTCTTTTTTATACTTGTTCTTATTTGCCTCATTCCTTAATAATGTTAGCCCTTAAGAAAAGCTATCCAACTAGTTTTACCGTTAAATACCATGATATTATGTGAAATATTTTTCTCAGTCTATATCACTTCTGTCAAGCTTGTTCACTGGATTATGCCTAGCACATTTTTTTTACTCAGATATATGAAAGAGTGAAAAAATGAAGAGGTCTTCATACCAGTAATCAAAATTGTATTTTCCAGAGTCGGAATCCCCAGTCACACAGGATTGTGGATTCCCACATGGTTTCAGAAGTCCCCAGAGTCTTCTTATACCTAAGTCCATATGCTCAGACCTCTTTCCTGTTGTGACCAATGAATGGTGCGTATTCCCAGAGCTAATCTTTGCACTTGTGTACTAGATTGCACCTTCTGGCCTTTCTCCTTCACCATCACGTTTCTTCTCTCTCCTAATCATTCCCATCAGCAGAATAACCTATTGAAATTTGTCCTGTCTTCAAAAAAGAAAAAAAAAAAAACTTTCCTCACCTCAAATCCCAGTTCATCCGCTGCTCAATTTCCACGCCCCTCTTACAGTCAGATTCCTTGAATGGCTGCTACTGTGAGCCCATTGACACTCTTCTACCTGCCTGTGAAACTGCCTGTGGCCTCCTCAGTTCCTTGTGGCAGTGAGGTCCTTACCCATCACTCCTAATCTGTGACACTTTCTACCACTTCTTCACCCATGCTTGTAATGTAGGAGCCTGGTTCTCATATTCCTATGGTTTCTCCTGTTCTGATGTTTTGTGTATTTGTACCCAGGTGATGTGGCAGCTGCACTGTTTTAGGCTAGACTGGCTTCGGCTCTTAAAACTGTCCTTTTTTTCCATGGCTCTTTCTCTTTCCTTTTTAGTGCGCTCCAGAAGTCACCCTCCCTAAAATGAGAAAAATCTCTTTCACACCCCACTCAGCTACTACAACCAAATAGTGCTACTACCATATGTTCCAAGTATCAGAGATGGGAGTGATATGAGTATGAAAGACTGAGGAGAAATTTTTTGAATACGGAAAGCTATAAATGAGAAAAGGTTTGGGAGTAGGGAAAAGTATAAATGAAAATTGTCAGTAAGAGAGAGCAAGGTGGGGAGCAGACAATCCAAATCAGAAGACTGCTCAGAGAATGGTATCACAGACAACAAGGTAACAATACGAAGGAAGGTACTAGCATGTACACATTTTTTGAGGGCTAATGAGAATGCGTTGTGATATCCCATGGAGATGACATGGCAACATCATGATAATACTGTGATGATACCTAGTAACAAATTCTTTTCTGCTTCCAGGAAATTTTAATAGACACATTAGGTATAGGAAGCCTGCTCCCCATAACTCACACGTCTCTACCTAACTCTTAAGATCTTTAGCAAAAATGGCCCTTCGCATCTGCTCACTATGCCTCATTTAACTTTCTTTTGCTAAAGATTCTGCCCTCTTCTAAGAAAGCTCTTTGAAAATCACATGCAAATAATGTGAGATATTCTTGGTAGCATGAAGTAGATTCCAACAGAGAAGTGATTATTCAAACCAAATACCAGAAGATCAATTGGATAAGACATGGGAAGTATAAAAAATAAAGTCATAAATTATTACATTGACAGAAAACTTTGACAAATAAATTCTGTAAAGCTTAAAGTGAATCAATTCTTTGATATAGAGGGAAAGGGATTTTTAGCATTTGACAAACCTTGGTTAAAATCATGGCTCTGACACTAACTGTATAATCTTGGACAAGTTACTTAAACTTTTTGAGACGCAGTTTCCTCATATTAATCCCAAATCATATCAACAAGGTAGAATTGCTGTAACATTCAAACAGGATAATCATTTTTAAAGCTTCTAACCCATCATAACCCCATTATTAGTTTTACCATCATGTTCATCATTATTAATTTTCATTTCTCTAGATGTGAATTCAACTTCCATATTCTAGGACCAGAAGGAATTATAGACAATTTCAAAACTAATATGAATAATATCAGGTGTTCATATTATTTAGTAAAAGTACAGAGGGAGGAAAACCCTTGTTTATTTATAATGGTTACTCCAATGCAGATGGTAAAGTTTCCATGATCCCTTCTAATATGTAAATAATGAGAAACACACCAAAAGCAAGAAAATGAGAACAGGTTATAAACTGCAAGCAATTTATGCTTTTAAAAACCTGAAACAGTTGTTATTCAGACCCAATCACAAAATCCTGACGGTTGTTCATTCTGACAGTTGTTCATGACCCTCCAATCTATAAATTGGGTTAATTATGCTGCCATGGAAATGCATTTGAAAGACATCATGAAAACTCAAAGTATCATTATGCTATTGCAGGCGGCTCACTGGCCTAATTGCTAATATATACAGTGTCAAGAACAGTTTTTTCATTCTGCCACTAAATGAAAAATGAAAAATGAAAAATAAACACATCGGTATTATCAATCTCTATCAGTTCTGAGGTTGTCATTTAACTGAGTCAACATTTCATTATCAGACCTATTTAGATCCTTTATCAAACGTGAACAATGTTACAGAAACTAGTTTGTCCTTGATTTTAATATTTTCTCATAAGGGAGGCAATAAAATAAGCAGTTGCTATTTTGGTCTTCCTGTCTTGATGTGTATTACTGAAAAAAAAATGTACATGCTGTTACATTCTCAGTTTTATAAACACAGGATGTCTGTGTGTCAATTATGTTCATCATGAATGTGTCCAGTTTTCAAATCTGACTTACTCTTCTCCATGCATGCCTTAATTTTTTTGCTGATTCAGAGCCTCTCTCTCTATATTTCCCATCTTGAACCTGGACCTTCAGGCAGACAGGCCCATTTGTAATGGGGCGGTGCCGAGGCCAGCTGTCCTCGGTTCTTTCTTCGAGTTAAAGACTCAGAAATCAAAACACAGTTAAAGTTAAAGCTTTATTACAAGGCACGAAAGAGGAGTTTAAGTAAAGAGGGAAATGAAAGTGCCCTGTATTGTGCAGAAACGGGTCAAATCCTGGGCAGGATGTGACCTGGTACAAATTCCGAGAGGACAGTGGCCCTGTGGGTATGTGTTTGTGACTTTTTATCTATCTGGTTTGCATAAACATAAACTAGCTTGATTGGCATTTTGATTGGCATTAAGGGTTATATTCCCCTTTAGCTATAGTGCATGTTTTCACCCATAATGTATGTAGAAACCTCCCAGGGGGGCGGGGTGGGGGTGGGGCAAGGGGGGGTTAAACCTCAATGTAAATGTTATTTTACTGCCATGCTAATAATAACTATTAGGTTAACTCTGGGTTTATGCACTGTACTTATACACATGCTCCAAACAGTGGCAAGTCCCTACCCGCAAGCTCTGGTCAAAATGTGGTGGGAGTTTATCCTGCTCTGACTGCCCAATACATATTCCATGGGCGAGCCTGAGCGGATGGGGTGGGCCCGGGACAGGTGTTTGTTGGACCACTAAACCTGTTACTTTCCTTTCCCTTTCTCCCCCTTTTCTCTACCTGTTCATGTCTAACTACCTAACACATTCACACAGATTGTGGGCGACAACAATAAAGGTGTATTCGTCAGGACCACCTGATTTATATCCAACCTACTCTCATGTTTAAGCTTCTTCTTCACTCCTGATATGCATTTTCTATTGTTCTTGGAGATGGTCATGATATTTTTGTCTTCCCCATTCTTTAGATTTCTTGATTTTCCCAGAGAGTTTTTTGGGTTTTGTTTGTTTGTTTGTTTGTTTTCAGGATTCTAATATAATATTTTGTCTCTGCCTTCCTTTTGTAAATTTCCCTCTCTTAAATTTAAGTATTACATCATAATCTAGAGACATCCACTTATCAGCACCCTTCCCCATGAACTTAGAGGATCTGAAAAAAAATTCAAACAATGCTTTTCTTTGTTTAGGAGGTCCTTTTCCCCAATACTTGCATATACAAACCATGATATTCTTCAAGTGCAGCTAGTTCAACCTCAACCTCAGTACAACTGTGATGTGTTGCTAGCGTACCACTAACCAATTGGCCCTTTGCCCAGAGGAAAATTTTACCAAGAGCTTTCAGACAAAGTCCAAACTTTTTAACATAGCTATCAACTCTTCATGATCTACCTCCTTTTTACTTTTCCAGGTGACAATGAGTTCTTGAGGTTCAAAACTTTGTATTCTTTATGCAATTGCCTGAATGATTAAAAACTTCCATATTTTTGTGTTTTTGCAGGTAATTCAAAGACAATAATGTTTTAGAATTACTAATTATTAACTGAATGGTCTATGCTTGGGGAACTGTGCTTGGCACTGGGGATGAAAAGATAAAAAGATCATTGACAGGATGAAAATTTTCCTCCAGAGGAAGAACCTACATTTGTCCTTTAAATGGATGATATCTGAACCAAATCATAAAGAAAAGGTAAAAATTTTCTAAGTAGATGAGAGGAAAAAGGCATTTCTACAGGGATTAAAAAAATAGCATAGGCCCTTTTTCCAGATTTCCTGATTCAATTGTTCTGGGTTGAGGTCGAAGAATTCATATTTCTAACAAATTCCTGAGTGATGCTGATTTGCTGGTTGGAGAAAACCATGGATTTTAAGGAGAAAATATAGAGTCACCACTGGCTGTATTGAAAAGAATGTAAAATGAATAGGCAGTATTCTTTAAAATACATTAAAGAGGCAGATCATAAGTAATCCAATGAATGGAAAACAAGGCCGAAATGAAAGAAGGTACAACCTCCCAGCACAGTAAACTGCCTTGAAGATAGATTGGTTAAAATCTATTTATATTTATGTTTTTTCTTCCATAATTGGTTGAGCAGGACTCATGCTATTTGGGAATTTTAAACAATACATACATTTAATTTATAATTTTTCAACAGAAAAACATAAAGCTAATTTGGGATGATAATGTTAGCATTTTTAACTTTAAATAAAACATTTTAAAGCTGGAAGGGATGGAAGATACATTGTCACAAATTCCTTTATTTTAAAGGGAGAAAAATAAAGGGCAATAGATCTACATTACTTGATGAGATCACTTAGCTATACAAAAAACTTAAAGTTTTTTTTTGACTATAAAATGCCTTATAAACCCTTGACAATTTTACTTGACTCCACTGGCACAAGCTGAGACCCATTATTCGTACACAGTTTTAATCCACCTATTTAATACCCAAAGTTCCTATTTTTTTCATTCTTTCTCTTCTAAAAGTATTGTATTTATAAAATCGGCTTTTGCATACTCAAGTTTAGCTCTCCGTATGATTAGGATCACTGCTATTGCTCAAATTAAGAACACAAAATGTATCCTATGAAATATTGTATCATAACTATAGGAAATTTGACTACTTTTCTTTTTCTTCTTGCAAATTGACAGAGTATGAAAATAGTTGTATTATTTTGTGATTTTTCAGTTACATTAAATCCATCTTTCCACAGTATCATGAATGAATACTTACTGTGTGCTTAGACAAATGTGATTTTTTAAATGTCGTTCTTTTATCTGTGATTCAAAAAGGAATAATAATGTCCCCTGGTAAATTTCCATTAACTCTGAAGTATATAAAGTTTTTTAATTCCTTCAAGATATAAAATCAATATAAAATGACCTTGAAAAATAAGGGAACTCCTTAAAAATACTAGTATGATTTAATATAGCTCTTCAGTTAGAAAGCATCAAAGATGCTATGAGAAAAATACCTAGCTTTTAGAAAGATGAGTGTTTAAATTTTACAATGAAGTCAACCATGCAATGCATGTTCAATACAATATATGAAAATATTAATGACATAATATTTTACTTTTTTATAAACATACAATTTATTAAAACTGTGTTCTCCAAAATATTTGTTATCCATATATACTGTATATTTTCATTTGCTTTTCTAGATCTACTCTGCACCCTTCTTTGTAATCCTCTATGCCCAGGGAGACTGTTACGGAATACACCAGTGTATTCTCCTTGCCTTCTAGCTTTGGTTCAGATAAAAAGAGGCACTTTTAGGAGATGGACACCAGTTAGGCAGTGAAGTTGGAGTATTTATTTCCTTAACTCCTTCCCTGCTGATCTGCCATCTTTCTCTCAAGGTTCTATTTCTAACAGAAGGTCAATCCCCTACAGTTATTCTGTTTGAATCCTGAAAATTACTCTAGCCCCTGTCCCAAGTAGTTGTAAGTGCTTCCACTATGGCTAGAACTAGCCTGTACTATTTCCTGTGGGTTTCTAAATAAGCCTTTAATGAATTCTACTCCAACTGCCTAAATTGAGGGTGCTGTTTTCTACCAGAACATTGCTACTTCAACCATCTTCAATACCTTATGACAGAATTATTTCATAATAATATAAATACTAATAGTAACATTTCTTGTATCAACATAAAGTAAATATGTAATAAACACTTACTAAGAGATGAATATGAACTTAACACTTACTCTTATATTACCAAGCGACCAACTGTAAATTTAAAAAATACCCAAATACTTATAATACTATTTCTTTGATGTTATGTTACAATTTATTAAAGCACTACAGATACATAGATAGCACATTACTAATGAAGTTTCACTGTTTACACATTTAAAAAACAATTTCATAGACATCTGTAACAATAATGTTAAAATCTAGTTAATGAAGTTTGCAGTTTGAAAATTCTGTTTCTGAAAATACACATTTCTACACACTGTAGGATTAAGCAACAATCCAAAACAAAGTAAATATATTAAATAAATATAATTTAATAATTACTCATGTTTTTGTAAAACAGGAGGACAGCAGTTGAAAACTACAACCAGCTCATCAAGTTTCATGATACAATGTTAAAAAAACACTGAAGCCAAAATTCTAGGACTTGCAAATATATCATGAGCAGAGATTTAACATTTTATATCAACTAGATTTCTCACTGAACAAGTGCCCAAAGACTTCTAAGATGACAGTAAATATAATTTATCCTTACTAATTCATTTTCTAAGTTACCAATACACAGCTTTGAAACATATGTTTAAATTAAATTTTATAACAGTACATGTTATTCATCAGAATGTAGATGTATGGGTTAATGTTGTGCATTTTTGAAAATTATCCCAGGTGATTTTCATATACAAAACATTGAAAAACAATTATTATTTTACTTTTAATTTGATACTTTAAAAAATATACAGTATTTCTTATGGGAAAAGTAATGAGCTTTCATCATATGCATAGCTTTAGTCTTATACAATTTTCTTATAAAACAGTTAGTTTTACATGTAATATGGGAATCAGTATACTTGCCATATGTTTAAATAACTAACAAAAACAACTACTCCAGCAAGAGCCCTCGAAGTTCTTAGCAAAATCCATTCATTTTGTATTAAAATAGTAAAATTTGTCTGAATCATTTGAGACAAAAAATATAGCCAAAGAGCATGTTGAGAAGTTGTTTTGGCACACGCAAAGTGTTGTGGCCAGTTTTACACACATGCTTGTGTGTGTGCACATGCACACTGACACATGCACAATTACTGCTCCTGTGGAGACCTGAGGTAAACCGATTTAAAACTGAGACAACTGAGAGGAAAAATTTTAGGAAACTCTATAGGGTTTTATTGAGGATTAATTCTAAGGAAGACAAACACAAAAAGAGAAACAAGTAACTAAAAGTCTGTTAGCTAAAGTTTTCACTCTCAAATGGATCAATAAACTCCCGAGCCTTGGGAATAACCATCCCTAACAAAAATGTGCATATATTCATCATCACATAATCAATACAGCCAATAAACTGATTGGAAAATCTGTTGCTCCCTATTTCCTTTCTTCCTGCCCTGACTCCACTAAGGTCCCATTTCAGTGAGCTCTACTCCTGATCATTTTTTCTCTCCCTCACTCACTTCCTTGGTTACTAAATACATATAAGTTCAAGGTAAATGTAGACATGCACTACATACACAAGATAAAAGAGAATTATATATATTTAAATCAACATAAAGTAAATATTTAATAAACACTCACAATTTTATATATATGTGTGTGTATATATATATAGTACATGTGTGTATATATATGTATTGTTTATAAAATAAACAATTTTATGTATGTGTGTGCACGTGCGCACACACACACACACATATGTATAAAATTGTTGTTTCCTACCTGACATGAAATGGGTTATTTGGAATGGGGATACAACTACAGTTTTTGGAAATATTGTTTCTTTCCTCATTGGAAGATTGAATACATGAATTTTCTGCCCTATATCATCTAGGGAGTAATGACAAGAAAGATTTTGCTCTCTCTTCATTCCCTTTTGAAGTCTTCCTTAAGGGACAGAAGCAAATCAGCATGAATGGAAAAATCACTATGCTGTTAAGTCAGCCCTTCTTCAAATCACTTTATCTTCTTCCTGACCGTACTTCCTGCAGCCACCTTGGCTGGCTGGCTATCCTCATCCCTCTAGCGAAATGGGTAACCTGAGTTAGATGTTCTCTGTGGATCTGTTCATATTTCTCTCATTCTCTCCCTGCAAGAAATAAGAAAAATTGAGTCTGGAATCTGAACTGTGATTTCTAATTCAACATTAAGAGTCTAGAAATTGGCAATCAGTACTTTATTATTGTTTGGCTTCCCTGGAAGGAAGAAAGAGAGTTACATATTTAAGGCTTAACAATGTTGGCTTTAAATTTCATTACTTTCTATGTTAATAACATAGCAATAGAATAATTTTTTAAAAATGATACAGGGATGGATATATGACAGACAGTTTAGGTTACATTCCCAGCAAGTATTTCTCCATTTCCTACTTCCCAGTAGTCCTCAAGTTATGTGAGTGGGCCTTTTGTCTCCATTCCCAACTCCAAAAATAGAGAATGCAACCAATCAGAGAATTCTGCTGCTCTAACTGAGTGTGACATCTGTTGCTTTGTGTTGCTTCACCCCCCACAGATTTGTCACCCCTCTTCCCCTGGGTGACAGAGATGCAAAGAATTACTCAAAGCCCATCTCTTCTGAGCAGTGAGAGACCCCAAAGTGGTTAATCTTCCTGGAACCCTCTGGCAAGAGGCATCCCTTCCTTTGGAAATTTACCCCAAAATTGGGGTTCTCTTCCTGCATTTAATTTCCAGACCAGGAAGTTACAGGAAGAGAACATAGGTGGGCTTACAGTTTAACAATATAGGCTGGTAACTTTCAGTGAAACAAGCCAGGTAACATTCCAGTAGACAATTAAGTGATCTTACAGCAATTTCTCAGTATCTTTACATAACAATCAGTAACTAGTCTGTCCTTGAGCCAGCAACCTTGCTGTGCCACAAATCTTTATCTTACACCAGAGACTTTATAGCCTGAGGAAAATTTCCAGTCCTCCTCAAGGTCAATATTTGAAACTGCAAGGCTTTGGAAAACCAGGCCCTGTGAAGTACATTTGCTTAAAGAATCCTCTACAGACATCCAGGATAGACATGAGTCTAAGCTGTTCTAAAAAGAGTGAATGTTAGGATTTGGGGATGGAATACTGGTACAAATGTACCCATGTCCAAGAGCTTATGGAAATCATCTTGCAATCACAAGCATAGCCTACCTTTCACTGAAGTTTGTTTGCCTGGCGGAATCAGGAGGACTGGAAAGCAGCAGCAAAGTAGTGATGGAGACTCCATCTTGTTAACTCCACACCCCTTCCCTCTCTCCCCTCCCTCCCCGGAAGGTGGGAACTAGAAACTGAACCCTGCTCAATTCCTTACCATATATGGGCAAAAAACCCTCACCAACATCCCTCCCCTATAAATACCTGCTTGTATCCACCCTGGGCACGACTTCCCCAGCCTCACTCCCTTGTGGGGTGGAACCTCACCCGGGAGTGCCCCCATTAAAGTCTACCCTAAATTTCCTGCCTGGCTCCTGGTTTTCTTTGCTCCAGTTCGAGACTAAAACCTTCAAGATTCAAACCTAACAAAGTTGACATTGCAGAGTCACTGCAGAGCAGAATAAAGTAACTGAGTTCTTAGAAACATGACTAAATTGTTGGATCATACCAAATACATCTCTGGGATTTTCATGTATCTTGTATTTCCATCTATATTGTACCTATCTCTATACATCTCTATATCTATATTGTCTATATTGTTTAAGACAGTTTGATTTGATTTTTCTGTTACTATAACCAACACTATGTTACTGATATAGGCTTCAGAGAAGAATGTTTACTATGGTTTTCTGATGAAATGAAAAAAAAGAAATTCTCGTGTTGCCAACTCAGCAACTTTCCCTTCTCCTGAAATCATCCTCCACCTACTCACATCCATACTGCCCTAGTGGGAGCTGCAAGTGTATTATGCAGCTGTGCTCCTGATCCTGGAACATCTCCTGATCAAAGACAATCCATCTGAGTCATTTTTTTTTTTTTCTAACTGGAAATAAAGAGAGTTAATTGTAATGAATGCTGTGAGGTATGGAGCTCAAGAGCTCTTGAGGAGTGTATTTCCCACCGGGCAGATGAAATCACTTGAAATGTAATAAAGTGAAGCTAATACAAAATAACTGCAAAACTAAGAGTGGAATGAGAGTCCTGGCAGCATCAAGTCCATCTTTTCACCATTCCTGATTTCTAGTGACATCACCATCCTTCTCAGATATAGGAGAAAATGACCCCCACTTTGGAATTTTTTCATCACTTGGAGCCACAAAAGTATGACAAATGTATTTTAAAATATTTAAGTGGTAATTCTCTTTGTAGTTCCTCTTTTCAAGTCACAGAAATGTGGTATCTAAAATTTACACTAGAAATTTCTTTCCGTTTTTGTACAATTATTTAAATACTTGCATGACAAATCTTATGCATCCATACAGTATTTTAATCCTCCCATTTGGGGAAACAAATACATGTATATCAAGTAAATATTTCAGTGCTCTAAATTTAGCCTCAGGATTTTAAAAATAATTATAAAGCATTCAAAAATGTTATTATTTCTGAAGTCAGCAGAAAACTACAAAGTGAATTATGGCCTTGCAGGCACAATAAGTCCATCTGTAACTATTCTGAACATAAACATCAAGTGTTTACCAAGTAGCAGGTAAAAACCTTTTTATAAGGCTGTGCGTATACAAGAATGTTTTGCTGTGAGTATTATACACAAAAGCATGAATAGCTTGGTAAAAATTACAACACTAGGCTAACACTTGCAAACACAAATATTACGGGGAGCAGATATTTATTTACTTAGATCAGTTTCACTTCCTATGCCAAACTACAAAACGGGTATACATTGAAAGAACATCTGATAACCACTGGAATATCAATTGGGGCGAGTGATTCTTACTCTTTCTTGTCACTTGCGTATATTGGTTCATAATATTTTATGATTTCATTTTTTAAAAAAATGCTAAGTGCATGCTCCTTGGCCAGATATTTTTATGCTTTTTCTTTATATCCATGTTTATTTGCTCACAATGAGTGGATGGTTCAATAGACTGATTTTTTGCATACATAATTTATCATAGAAAGCATTAAACAATGATAAAAATAAAAACTGACAGAGGATATAGTTAATGGTTTAGTACATATAATAGTTTAGTCCTTGGGGAGAATGTTTAATCTTAAGAGAATTTGGAGGAGGAAAAAATCTGATCTTAAAATAAAAGCTTGCCCTCACTAACTATACAACTTGAAAACTGAAGCCAACATAATTTCCTATCTCTATGTTGGACAACACTGGGACTGAGCATACTTTCCTATCTACATGTTAAGTAATATTGAGAATAAGCAAAGTCAGTTTAACTACTTGACCCAGAAAATACTTGTTTCTGAAGGATAGGACTGTGAAACAACTAAAATAGCTTACTTAAAGTGACAAATTGGTTGCCTATCGAGAACTGTTTCAAGACACTTGTACATTGTGTCAAGTCATCCAAAGCTATTATGTCATAAACTATGCAATCCCAACCAATTCTCTCTCTTGCAACAACTTCCTTAAAATCACCAAGCCCAGTCTCTAATATTTTATAAATATCTTTCCCTGATGTTTCCCTTCTGGGACAGTACTAAGAAAGAAAATCAGGGTGACTTTTTTCTATGGCAATAAGATTAATAAATCTCCTTTACTTATTGAATGTTTTTTATTGTTATTGGTTATTGGTTATTGCTATTGCTTGTTTATTTAGTTGATTGGTTGGCTGGTTGGTTAGTTGGGCTTTCAAGATTGCAAGTTGACAAACCTGTAGATTTTACTTACAACCAATACAAACTCCCATGCTGCCATGGTTCAAGTCCATCAACTGAGAAAATCATGGTCTTCTGAGGTTACTTGATCTCTGGCTTGAGGGTCTCTCTTTTAGTCCTGAGGTCTTTCTCAGGTGTCACCCAAATTTGATGGTGAGATAGTCCTTCATTAAGTCTGAACTCAGATTTCTTTCTTTTCTTGCCCTTCTAGATGCTAACTTTACTTTGTCTTTTAGGAAAGAGAAAACTTTAAAAATACTTTAACTAAAAATGTTTGAAAACTGTTCTCACTAGAAAAATACCTTTTTATTAATTTTATTGTCTGTTCTCATCTGTATATGCTTTAAGTCTTTAAGAGGAAGTCAGGGGAAGGATGAGTCTATATTTGAGGAGGCCTCAAGAGCAAACAAGTTGAGAAACTCTAATCTGACCAGCATACTTTAGTAAACTTTGCCTTAAATCATCTTTGGAAAAAAATTAAGCAATTTCCTTGCTTATATCTTTGTATCTCTGGGAATATCTTTGTTTCAACTGCTCAGAACTGAAGGATTTGTTAGAGCCCAAGTAGGAGATGACTGGCCTTAGGCCAGTTCTTGAAGAAAGGAGGTTTGCATGAGCAAACCTGTTATAGTTACCAACTATCATAGTTCTGAAATAAGGCATTCTCTGTCTGCTTGAACCTCTGAGGAAAAGGCCTTTTGAACTCTAGTTTATATACCTATAACTGCCATAAGTTTCACTAAGAACAATTAAAAATTGCAGTAGTCACTTTAGAAAATGTTTTGCATGAATGAGATCTTTTATTTGAGATACGAATTACCACAATTATGAAAGAAACACTCATGAGAAAATTGACTTTTGTTTATGGGTACACTTTGTTGAATTTGGAAGGTCTATCTCTGTTTCTGTACTTGGAAAATTAATAAGTAACACTTTTTATTCCTATGGCTGGATGAAATTTTCAGAGGCCCAAGTTTAGAGGTTACACTGGCTATCTACCTATAATAACTTGCTGTGTTTATGTGCGAAAATATTTTCCCTAATTGAAGTCTTCTCCTTTCTTTACAGATAATGAGCCTTTAATAGATTTTGCTTGATATCCTTCTTTTTCCCCTTTATTCTTTCTCCATTCTCATGGGAAATTCTGAAGATTAATTATTTATAAAATATTTTGGCATTATCTGAACACTTTAGGAATTCTAGTCCAGTTAGGTAGTCAATAATTTCCAAAATAAGAGGAAAAGGGGTAAACTGTTTTTGCTTCTTTTGTGTATACTTCTCTTGCCAAATATGTAAATTGAGAAAGAATAGTTTAATTTGGGGCTTGGGCAATGGTCTTGGTTCATAGATAAGCATAAATGTTAGAAATTTAGATGTTTTGGAGGGGATACAAAAATCTTATTTTTTTGATGTGTGGATACAGTGATTTGTTTATACAAAAGAATTTATGTAATATTCCTCATACATAGATGATGCTTTGGAAGCAATAAGTTGAATCAATTTTAATCTTCTCTTATTTTATCACAATGTAAAAATAATTAAACACAATATTTTAGTTTGCACAAAACTAGAATTGGATTTCAGTTGATTGTATTTTAATGTCCCTTTTAAAAAGTTACATTTAAATGTTAATTTTCCAGGACCAACAAATAAAATTTGTCAAAGTAATTTAAAAAAAGTGTTCTCATAAAAAATATAGCTTGATAGTTCTCTGGTTTTCTGTCTTCTAGTTTCCTCTTATACCCAGGGGGAAAAAGTATATTAATTTACATAAAGTGATAATTAATATGAATTGTATTTCCAAGAAGGCAGAGGGGGGAATTACAGAACTTTTGTCACTACTGTTCTCTCAGATGATTTAGATAAACTAGAATGTCTTTAGACTTTGTTCAGAAGGAAGTACATTTTTGGGTTTTCAGAGGATTAATTTATCTGGTAATTCCTACTTATTTCCTTATTTCTATTAAATCTGTCTATTAAATCAGTACAGTAAAATGGATATAATTAAACACTTTTTCCCTGAGTCCACTCTACATGTAAACTTTTAGACATTTAAATAGAGTCATAATGTTACTGTATTGCAAGCAATCTCCTTCTTACCTATGAAAGGGTTGCTAATTATCAGCTTGTGGACAATTAATCCATATATTTGGTTATACAATGTTTTTACATTTTGAAAATTTTATCTAAAAATTAAATTTCTTGATTCTTTTAAGAAATCTGATGATCTTGCATACCATTCAGAAATAGTCAGCTGGAGAAAAATAATAATAATTGCTAATCAATTTTGAGTATTTATTATGAATCAGGCACAATTTTGAGTGGTTTATATAGAATTTAATTTTTATATTAATGTAATTTAATTTAATTGCATCAAATAAATATATTAATAGCCCAATTGGCAAGTTAAGAAACTAAGACATAGAAGGTATTAGCAACTTGCCCAAGTTTGTAAGTGCCAGGATTTAGTCAAAGAAATCTTACTGCAGAGTTCCTCCTCTTAAGCATCCTGCTGTACCACCTCCTTTAGTTTGTGTAGATGCACTTCAGTCTGCCAGTCCCACTGCTGCACTGTAGGGCCACAAGCCCTATCTACTCATGTAAATAACCTTTCTAAATGCTTTTGGTGTCAAAGTTTGTGATTCATGATCAACATTGAATTCTCTTATGTAAAATAATGAAAAAATCCATAAAAATAAAGAGGGATGTATATTTCCAAAGATATAAAACCATTCCCTTTAACAAAGAAAGAAAGAAAGAAAAAAAGACTATGGTTTAAAGAAGTTCCTATTCCCACAGTACCATAAAAAAGTATATCCTGTGAGTTACTATTTATAATAGAGAATTCTTGCTTAATGGTTAACCTGCAGTTCAGAATTTCTGTGTGTGATTTATTTACCTTATTTGATTTGCAAAACTAAACTCTGTAGATTTCAGGTAATTTCTTCAAGGACAGAAATTATTCTGATGTCCTTGTTGCTTTCAAGCTGCAACTAAATTTTCTGGAAGTATTATTTTAAGTAAAGTACATTTTGGTAAACAGTTAAGTAAAAATTTTATTTTACTGGTAGATTTTTTTTCTGTATCCCTGTATTTACAGTATAAAAGAAAGTTAATAACATGAATTAAGGTACAATCTAGCTTTTGTGATTACTTTAACATCTTTTGCTAAAGACCATATTTTAACTATAGCTAATTCTTCTTATTGACGATAGTATGTTCTATAAAGTGATCATGAACACTGAATTAGTGAATACTTCACTGAACCATTGCTTCTAGGGAAGATACAGAGGTAGGTTCCTGTGAAGTTCTAGAAATAACATTTTTGTCAACTGATCAATACATAACAATGTTTTACGTATGTTTCTGTTTAAAGACACCGTATTTAATATCTATATGTTGATTCATTAACATTGAATTCATGGCACTATCATTCGTGCTTAAATAAAGTTATTTTTATTCACGATAGTCTCTCCATAACCAACATCCCAGCCTTCTTCTACTTAAAAACCCTAGACAGCCCTTCAGCACTACACTTGGGGGTGATGACAAACAGCAAAATCACCAACAAAAATAATAAAAATATGAAAAATGTGCATTAAATAGACCCTGAAAAGGACACTTGCTTATAACACAAGAGCTGAAACAAGAAGGTAGAGCATCACCTCAGCTGGGAATATACTGGATGACTAAATTGTTTACTGCTTGGCACATGTCCATGAACAACCATGAAAGTACTGTGAGTATTGATTACAAATGATTTTCTTTTCAATTACAAATGAATTGGTTACAAATGAATTTCAGTGAGTAGGCAAATTTGCAAATACAGAATTCATGAATAGTAAGGATTGACAATATTTTACAAATTAACACCTTCTGAGTTCTAATAATGATATCTGAGAAAACAGTGACTAAAGACATCTTTTCTGGTGAACTTCATTCTGTTGAATTAAAAATGATATAATTCATTTGTATTACATATTAAATTAGGGATTGGAGTGCTGCTCTTGGGATTTATCGACTCTAGCACATCTGTAACATTTCAAAGCCTCTAAAGATCTCCAAGAGGTTCTTTCATATTATACTGTTTCATACAAGACTCCCTCCTCAATTCATGAAGATCAGACCACTTGGTATTTATTCATTGCCCTGTATTATTCTTGATTTCTTCATTTGAATGAATCTTATCCCTCTAACATTGTCTAAACTTCTTAGGTAATAGAACTTTTTTGAAAAAACAATATTTAATGCAATGCTTGGATGAACTGTTCATCGATCTCTCTGTGTGGTACAGTGCTCTCCCATGTTCCTACATTCTTCTATTTTTCTCTATCTCAAATAACCTATGTTCCTGTTACTTTCTGTTTTCATTTTCTGCCCATTCATTTCCATATTTCTGAAATGTATTCATTCTTCAAAGTCCAAATGAAAATCTAAATTAAGTGTGGTTGCCGTTCCCCAAGATAACCCCCAGGTTCAGAGATTCACTAGACAACCTCACAGAACTCAGAAAAGCTGTTACATTCAGGTTTATGGTTTATTACAACGAAGGGATGCAGATTAAAATCAGCAGAGGTAAAAGGTACATAGGACAAAGACCAGTAGAGAACAGGTATTTGGTTCTAGTTTTTCTTTCCCAGTGGAATCATATGAATGGCACTGAAACTCTCAGCAATGATGTGTTGCAACACAAATCTAACCAGGGAAGTTTACCCAGGTCTTGGTGTCCATTGTTTTTATTGTGGGTAATTCACATAGGTATGGAGTGACCATATGTCTGACCTATTCACTTAGTCTCCAGCCTCTCCAAAGGTTAAATTTATGTTGTATGGCCTTAGGCCTACACAATACATCACATTGTTAGCATAAACCTGTCCAACAATCTGTCTTGGTTCAAAGCCCCAGATAGACAAAAACATGCTTATCAGGCAGAACATTTCAAGGGCTTAGAAATTATCTTCCAGAAGCCAACCTAGGGTTAGACCTTTCTCTGAAAAGTGCAGATTTTGAAGAACCTAAGATTGCTGTGTTAGTCCTTTACTACACAGATGTAATATACTCTATGAACCACCCTCTCATAATCTCCAGCCATAAATAAATAATTTTACCTCTGAATTCTTATAGCATGTTATTTCTTTCCTTCCACATCACTTTTTATCTTGCTGTGTATGTAACTTGATACATTTAACTTGAGGCCTTGATATGCCAAACCTGTGGAACAAGAGACAGAAGCTTATTAACGGCAAAGATTTTGATTTTCTGAACAGGTCTGTAGCTGAGAACAAAAACTTCATTGTTCTGTTCCAGACCATGCCAGGGAAGGAGGGTGAATGATTGTTCATTGAGAAGAGAATAAAGATTAAAGACTTGACAGTGTGTGACTAAGAGATGAATCCTGGGACAGAAGGCAAATGACTAATTAGGAAATTTAGGTTGTCTTGTCTTCTCACGTAAATTTTAATAAAATCCACATAAATACAATTCCTTCGAGAAGGAGGAGGAAAAGGTACAGCAACATTCTGAGAAAGGTAGGATTGGGAAAAAATCTAAGACCACTGTTGAGGGCCGGCCCGTGGCTCACTCGGGAGAGTGTGGTGCTGATAAGACCACTGTTGATGTTGAAGCTACCTGTAATGGTTCATAGTAAGCTTATAATTCCTCTGTGAACTTTTAATTCTGGAGGATAGACACTATGTCTGAAGAAACTTTTGCTGCCTCACATACTTAGCACGTTTTCTGACGCATACGTAATAGCTATTCCTATTGTATACTTACTATGTGTTACGAACTATTCTAATTACTTTAAAGCATTATCTCGTTTAATCCTATGAGGTAGGATTTTTTAGAGCATAGAAAATGAAGGCAATTTAAGTAAGTTACTCGAGATCCAAAGCTGGTAGACAACAGAGCAGGTTATTAGACTGACGATTTTGCACCAGAGCCAACCCCACTAACCACTTATGTGAGTATCATCACTCAGTAAAAGTAAGCCCTAGAGTGGATCACCAGTTTAATTAACACAATGAACTAATAGATAGTGTTTATCAAAAATATGCTGAGAGGCTGACATTTGTGTTAACTCATGACCATTTCTGTTCACATCATGAAGAAAATGTAGGCCTTTATAGCCAGAACACTTTCATATTAAAAATGGAATATTGAGCTGCAAGAGATGACAGGTTTAATCCAATTGCAGAACACATATTGTGTTTCTTAGAGTTTGAACTCCAGTCTCAACAAATAGAACACATTCATGCTCATATTGTCACCAGCAAGAGGACAAAATGAGCAGTGAAAACAAAGTCACAGTTCCGCTCAAACGGGAGCCCTCCAGAAAAACCACTATCTTCCTGAATACTCTCAGTACTAACCTAGAAGTCAAAGTGAATAATTTGACTGTTTGATGCAGTGGGAGAACAGTTGGTGGTAAACGCTGAAACTAAGCAAATAGGTATAAATTATCTTCTTCTATTTTGCGGTTGTCACTCACTCATCTATTTCTGAGAAATAAAAGATGAGAGCAGAAGGTACCCAACATATAAAAGAAATCAATTCAAAAATGTAATGAGGCAAATAGAAAGAAAGAAAAACAATTGTTAGGAAGCAAAAAAGATTTGTTTTAGGTCTGCAAAACCAAAGTAATCAAAAAGAAAATAGCTCAGCTGAAACAGAGGCATGTTCACTCTTCTGATTGAATTATCTGGTCAATAATGGATCGAGAAAAACAAATAGGAAGAACAAACATCTTATTTTATCCTACATTGGTAAAGTGTGAATAACAGTAAAAGATATAGTTTACTACAAAATATGAGAATACAAATAAAAAAATTAAACCTTAAATCCTAAAATCTTCGAATATTGAACTCAAAAACTTAGAACTCATCCGGTTGTGCTGTTTTTGATAGCTCTCAGTCTCCTGATCAAGTATTATATTCATTAATGCTTCTATTACAAATGAATGATTTTGTTTTATGGTCAAGTATCAAAGTAGTAACAGTTTCCATATTTTTTTTAAATAAAAATAAGTCTCACATGTGCAGAGTAGAGGCTAATTTTAAAGAGCTATACTCTGAGCCATAGAAGAAAAGGGCTCAGAGGAGACACTATTAGTTATTGACTAGGAAATGTATTCTTGCTTCTGCTTCCTAAAAAATGAGGTAAAGTCAACTCCTACTAAACACTGGCCTGTTCACAATTTATTTTACTACTGAGTGGACAAGAGTAGAAGCTAGAGATTTGAGGAGAATGTCCATATTATCTGCCTTAGATCTGAGGATCTGCCAGAGAAAGTAGATTTTTAGGACAATCCTTTTCACCCAGACATCCCTGCTTTATTGGAGGGAAAAACAAGCTAGTTAGTTCTTATCCAACCACATGTTACAACTGCTTAAATCAGAAGATAGGTAGTCCTTGCTGTAGGCTCAACAGCTACCTGCCAGTTTTAGTTCAAGTGAAAACAATTATCTTTTCCAAGTCTTGTATAATCTGTTTTCCCCATTTAATCTGACCACAAAACTCTGACTTGGGTCTGTGTAACCAAAACTGTGACCTTCCACATAGCTGGGATATCTAGTCATTAAATCTTACATTGTAACCATAACCACATCTCTATTCATGGTTCCTGCCCAGTGTGAATAGAGAATGCGTGAAAACCAAACCCAGCTTGCCTATTAGACTACAAATCTGTTCTTGTCCAAAAGTGTGGTCTAAACACCTGGCCATCTTTAACCCGAGACTACTCATCCCTAACTGAAGCAACGCATAACCTAGTTCTGACAGTTTATGAGTAAATGGAACAACTGTTCCCTTAGTTATAGTAATGATTATGTAATTCAATAAACGATAGCAGTAGTTCAAAACTGAAGGGTTGGAAGCCAGTCGAACATCTGAGGTAGCACAAAATAAATGCGATTATGCATGGTACTCATTAAAAATGCAACTTTATAGGCCCTGGCCTGAACCTACTCAATACAGTTGTTCATAGTCATCTTTGAGAATTTATTTTCAAATGTTCCAGTTTTATTTTTTCCACTTCATCCCCACTAAAGTAGGACACAGCAGATTATAAGGCATTTTAATGGAAAAATATTGTCTTCTATGAGTTCATCTAAGAAAATTAATATACAGATAGTGAAGGAATGGCTATACACAGGAGCCGTACACCTCAACCTATGATATTCATTTATCTAAATAATGTCTGTATGTGCTGCAGGAATTCGACAGCACGGAAAAGGGCTGCAGCTGTCAGGGCTGGATGTTAAATATGGGGGACATGATCCCATCGGTCATCACATGTATTCTCACTTATACAGCAGAGACATTTCTTCAGGTTTCTCCATGGTCTGAATTAAGTATCCATCCAGCTATCCATTTGTGTCTGTTGTCACTGCACTCACATCAACTAACTTTTGATTACTAATAGATGTCATGGATCTCTTGATTTTGAGGTAGGACATGCCATCAGAATCAGTATGACATCCCGCCCACTTAAAGCACATACCCTCCTCTGTACGTAAGGGAACCAGAATGATTGTAAACAAACATTATTTATCAGTCTACTGAGAATCTCATTGTCTTTGGGTGAATTGCTTTTTGATATCAAAGAATGAGGACCTGACCTTGGTCTTTGGGAAATGCACCCTGTGGTGTCCATGGCAGCCAGCTGTCAGGTGTCCCTCTTGTCACCTGTGGGCTACACAATAGACTTCAAAACATTTATGAGTCCCTGAATGTCAATTCAAAGCCTCTTTCTCTGCATGTGACAGTAGAATGCAATATTTAAGACACAGAGTGAACTTTGGTGTGATATTTCCCATCTCCCCGTTTTGGTTTCCTTGTAAGAAAAATGTCAATAATAATAGTACTCACTTCATAGGATAATTTGGAGATAGTCAAGAGAGTGGATGTGACACACAGAACAGATCTTGAAGTACACAATCCATGTTCGTTATAACCATTATGCTATGATGACAATTATTATTATTCCACTATAATACGGGTTCATGCAATTCATACCGTAATGCTACCCAGGCAGGATATATATGGAATGAGCTGAATAGCAGGTGGTTCATCTAAGCATCAGTTTCATTTTACTAATTCACTGGTTTTCGTACTTGACTCCTACACACCAGATGTTTTGCCTGCTCGTGACATTTGGTAGTGACTTTATATATAGCAGACATCTGCCTATTATTTCCCAGGGAATCCACATCCCATAATAATCCCTAATTTTCAAACCTAAAATTTGGACTACTGTTTAGATATCTCAGTTCTGGCCTTGTTACCCATACTTCATGCTGTCAAGACTGTTGGATGATAATTGTTTAACCAGGTCAGTGACGAATCTTTGCTCTTTGGGACTAAGTATGAAAGCCCAATACACAGATAGTTCAATAAAACAGAACAGAAAATTCTGAAATATTCCAACTGCATTTGGAAATTTAATGGACAGTAAAATTCTCAACTTGAATCTAATAGGGAAAGGGTAAACTGTCAATAATTAGTGTTAGGATAACTGGAGAAACATAAGGAAATGATATCATTGAACCCATTTTTCTCTCACCATGCATTAGAATAAATTCCAAGTCAATGTGGAGATTTGCGTGAAAAACGAAACAAAGCTAGAATAGGAGTGGAATAAATTGAAACTGCAAAATAAAAAGAAAAAAATATTGGGGAAAGTCTATATAAACTAGGAGTGTTGATGCACATATAAGTATGCTTAAAGATAAAGATAATGAAGGAGAAAGTGACAATTTTGATTATAAGCCCAATTTAGTTTGTCAATCCTAAAATAAGGACAGGTAGTAGGAGCTAATGCAAGGGAGAAATCTAAGAGAAAAACGATTAGAAAGAAAGATTTTTGAGGAAATTGAAAATATTTAAGATAATCGAAGGTAAGTAATAATAGAAAATGCAATTAGAAGGGGAACTAACAAGTTGTAATAAGTAACTGGAAGGAGTAAGCCTAGAAATAATATTATGGAAACATGCAGCAGATTTTATGCAATTTAAGCCTCATATATATAACAGCAAAAGAGAGAAGAACAGGTTGAGCAAAAAACTTGTTAAGATATAAATTTCAAAAAGTAAATAAAACCAACAGGACTTTCTTACAAATATAAGATGAGCATGTTTTAAAGTTTTAATTTAATTTAATATAGGGACCAGTTAGAAGGATATGCTAGTTCCATATAATATATGAGAATATAAGAGAATATAAAGTTATTTTTAGGCACCAAAAGAAAGAATACAAGAATAAGACTGCTAAAGTAGATTCAATGCTGGTTAATGCCCTACAAGGCAATAAAACTGTAGCCTCTGGAATTATCTCTCCTATGGGAATAAATCATTTGAATCTCTACAGAAAATCCATTTGATTTGCTATTGTACAAAGATCATTTGCACTACTATCATTTTTCTACAAGTTAATATCAACTTTTAGAGTTGTAAATATTCTATATAATAGTAAAGACTAAGTCAAAGAAAACTGCATATGCCTGGAGAATTACATTAATCTTTAAGTGGAACCATTAGACCCACCTAGTAAGTTCATATGAAACACTCAAAGGACACAGAGTTATGCTTTTTCTTATTTTCCAAATTTTTGAATTTTTTGTTTAACAATCTGACTATTTTAAATGTGAATAAATGTTTGAACACTGCCTAACATACAGTACGTTTTCCTACACTTCAGGCTCTAAGGTGCTTCAAGAAGCAGCTCTTTAACCTATTTAAATTTTAAGATATTAAATAATAACACTTTAGTCATTGCACTTGGGTATTTAGGCTTCTTCAAAAAATTCTCATTTTACAGGATTACTTAAAATTTTTAAAGTAGGTAAGTCATTTAAAAAGAGATATTTACATATCCTTAGCATTTATCACTTTCAATTTTCTACTAAGAACATGTATTTTTAAATTTTAATATCTTCTTTACAAGATCATAAAAAATGTAATGGCATTTTGGAAAAAAATACAAAGTGCAGCAAGTCATAATGCGGGATTTATTGCCTTTAATGAAAACATTAACTACATTAATAGAATCATATTATCGCTGACTCAATGCATCTCTTATGAGCATGGCACCAAAATAATTTTATACTTAATAGAATACTTAACTGGGTTAAGCCCAGGGAAGATATTCAAATTGTAACAGCTCTTTTAAAAGTCACACTTATAAGGATAGAGAAGTAAGGTTGTTAAAATTATTTAAAATTTTCAATTTTCAGTTAAAGACAGGATGACAGAGAAAAAATTGTTACTTTTTTAAAAGTATGTGGAAGTTTAATACACTTGAAGACTGACCAAATGTTCTGCCACTCTAATGAGCCAAGAGTAAAAGAGATGAGATTTAGTTGTGACTACCTTAACTGTTAAATTTTTTGCCACACATTTTTTAAAACAATAAAGATGACCAAGTACTAGATAGGATTGTTCAATCCTTTTTATTGCTATAAATAAACTTCCAGTGAGGCTCAAAAATCTCATTCTTCACAACTGCTAGAGTCTAGCTATGGGGCCAAGCTGTTGCAAAGTGCATCTTTGATCAAAGGAGAAATGTAAACTATTCCCTTAAAAATTTGGTTTTTCAAGTATTTTGGAAAACAACATCTCATCATTGGAAAAAAAAATTCTTTACAGGTAACCGTCAGAGAACAGACCTATGGAAAAAGGGAGTTTGCTTTTGGTCCAAGAGTTAAGTGAGAGAAGCAAAAAGTTTTCCTGTGCTTTCGTGACATCCTCTTCAGACCACCAAGAGATTAGAGGTTTCCACACAGAGACTTAGAGCCAAAGCCTTATAGTAATGCATTCAATTTCAGCACTACAATTTTACATTTAGAAGAGATTGGTTCACTTCATCATTAAACAGTGCTACTATTAGCTAAAGAAACATGCACATACACACACACACACACACACACACACACACACACACACAGAGTTTAGGGAAATGTGCATAAGAGGTCTTCGGAGTATCCTTATTCATATTTTCCAAACCATACTGAATTCATATTGGACTGAGTAGTATAGTGTCTCTAACCTATTCACTCCTCCAGCCCTTCATTTATTAACATGGAATTTCAGTCATTCATTTTATTATTTCAGTCTAGATGTATCTGCTCCTACTGTGTGTGGGTGTATGAAGGTGATTATGTGTATGTGTGACTGCATGTGTGGGTGTGGAAGTATAGATGTGTAGGTGTTTGAGTGTGTGGTTGTGTGTGGGCATGAGGACGGTGTTGGGAAGTGGGGGTGGGAAGGGGATGGGAAGTCCTACAGATGCTCCACTTTAGGTTGGTCCTTCACTTGGAATGTTCTCTTTGCTTCTCTCTCCCAGAAATATTCAATAGTCAGACAGTAAAAAATAGGATATCCACTATTTTTTTTTTTTTTTACCTCATCAAAACTGGCACACTGATTCCTCTGTAATGGAATATATGTATGCATAACAAGAACTTTGGTTGTGATCTCAAGAACTAGACCTTACTCTACTACTATTCCTGTCCTGCATGGTTTCCATCAAAGCCACCTCCAACTTTCAGAATCGTTACTCTCCAGAATCATTTCCACTTTTCTCTACCCTCAAGTTTTCTCAGCAAATTCGATAGTCAAGATAGGCGGTTACCTTTGAATCTGCATAATAAACAAGAAACAGCAAGTGTAGGATTGGATGATGACTTCTCTGCAGGTATAGAGTTTGAATATGTTCTAAAACTCATCCAAAAGCACATCCATGGAGTGGACTGAAGTAGCCAAATAGAAGGGCAGCCCATTGTCCCTTTCATATGAGCCAGAGAGGGAAAAAAAAATGGGTTTAGGTCACTTATGTGTACTTTGGTTCAAGTTGCCTAATTTTAAAGCATTTTAGAGTTCATATCCTAAAGGTTTGGAAAAACAAGTAGAATAATTGTTCGGGAAAAAAATATCAAACATAAATTGGCAAAGGAAAGTAAAGGCTCTATCTCCTGCAGTTTTTTTCCCCCTTTCTTGTTGACCTTTCACTGTGAAGACCTTGATAACCTTATTTTTTAAATCTCTCCCATTTTATGGAGTAAGTCTATTTAGTAAACATACATCTCTCAACACCAAACACAATATTGACAGTGTAATTATAGTTCCTGTATGAATGCTAGTTTTGACATAAATGTCATATTTGCCATGAATGAGGTTGACTATACACAAGAATCACTTTTTAAAATTGAAATAATATCCTTATTCTTGTGCCATAAAAAAATAAAATTATTTTTTAAATGAGCTTTTGGCACTTGGAATTTTCCAAATAAAATTTTCCTGTGACCTTGCTCCCATGCTGGACAAGCATGAACTCGGGAGCCAGACTGATTGGGGTTGAATCCCAGGTTTTTCACCTACTGTTCCTATAATCTTGGGCACAAAATTGTTTAATAACACATTATTTAAACTCTCTGTTCCTCAGTTTCTCTAAACATAAAGTGGAGATAATAAGTCCTACTACATGAGGTTGTTTGAACATTAAATGTGACAACATTTGCAAAGAACTCAAAACTCTGCCAGACATACGGTAAAAGCTGTGTATAAAATTGATGATTAAAATTTCACATGACTGGCTTTGACTTGGGGCTGGCTAACAAAATTGTCAAAATATTTTATTAAATATTGATGGTAAAAAAATTAATGTCTCAAAAAAAAAAAAACAACAACAAAGGAAACTGACTCAACAATTGCTTTTAAGTTTGCTATCAAACTACAAAAACTAAAATAAGAAATTGTGTATAATGCTGCTAAATCTCAACAGGGCTTTCGAGTGGGAGCTGGGAATCAAGAGGCCAGTGGCTAGTACAGTACTGTCGCTGGTCGTCTCTGCTGTGCTCAGTAAGCCATGTGAACTCACTCAGTTTCAGCTGCCCTATCCACAAGAGAAGAACAGTTATTCTCTAAAAAAAGAAAAAAAAAATCTATAAGGCTAAATCATACAGAAATTATAGAGTTCATTCTAAGTATACCTTTAGAAATCACCTCATCTATACAAATCTCCCTCACCCCAAATTAGAGAGAAAAGCAATAAAATCCAGAAAGAGAGTGTAATTTGCCAGCACTCCCTATACCCCCAGCCCACCTCACCCCACCTTGAGTGTGATGTAGTTAGTAATCACAGCCAACACTCCACAGGTGCACCTTCAGCCTCACTAGCTCAGCCAAGAACATTTCGATCTAAGTTCCTCATGCTGTGCCTGAGGAAACCCACATTTCTAACATCCACTGAAAGAAGAGAATTTAAAGATATTTAACTGGAAGTAAATTCATGCAAAAAAAATAAAAATAAAAATGGGCTGTTGCATACAAATAAAAAAGAGAAAAAATATATTCTGGGAGCCCAGCATGGAATTAGATTATTAAAATTTGCATTCAAATGAAGGTAGCAGGATTTTTCTCAATGTTTTTATTACTTCCTCACCAACTTAAGGTCTAACACAGATGCAGACTGCTGGATATTAAGGAGTATCCCATAGCCCCAAATTGCCTGTCATCATATCAGAGCAGTTTGTACACAGGTAGATTGCTTTACAGCAGATGGAAATTTAGAGAATTCTGTTGTGTATAAGTAACACAGTAGATGAGCTAGTCTTTTTTGTGATAATTATTCATATGATAAATAAATGTGCTTTGAAAGTACATATTTAAGTTAAGGAAAAAGAGAGAGGGAGAGAGAGTTCTATTCTGAGCTGAACCACAGTGCAGATTATGATGCACAGAGATCACCCCTTGCCTGGGCTGCCTGTGTCCAGTGACTAAGTGAGTCATAGTATAAAAGGTCAGGTCGAGCCATTTTGTCTTATTGCAGGACAGCGGGGCTTTTGCCAGGATTGCCTTAAAGCTTACCTTCTCTCTCTGCCCAGTTCTTCTTCCTCCCTCCTCCTTTCACATGTAATGATCCCTAATCTTATTGCCCCCACCCATTAAGCTAGATTTAATACAATCTTCTGGTCTTTTAATTTTAAATTCACTGCAGTTAAAAGTTGCATGTTTGTTTAAAAATGTGTTTTTATGTTTGATAAATTGATCAAGACATATTGAGCCAGAATAAATTGATGTACCATGTGGAGAGGCCACATGCCTACTGTTTAAACAAGTGGACTGTGAGTCAGTCTGCCTGAGTTCAGATTCTGTTTTCATAATTTACTAGTTCTATGCCCTTGAATGAATCACTTAACCTATCTTTGTCACAATTTGCTTATACAAAAAATGAAATATTTTTGCAAAAATTACAAGGGATACTGCATGCACATGAGACATCTAGAAAGAACTGTACCAGAAATTTTATACACAATAATGTTACTCATTCTTTAATATATACATTAATTTTTTACATAACAAAATGCTAATACGTCCAAGGAAATTAGAATGTATCCATTAATTTAAAAATGTGTACTGCATTTCTACAAGACATTCTTTTTAAAAAGTTCTATGAACTTGCTCTTTTTTGAAGGGTATAAACATTATGATTCTTATTACAATAATTACTAGCCTGCTTATAAATACCCATCTTGACAAATGAGAACAGTGATATGTATATATATTTTTTCTATTAACTATGGGATGAATTCCATACCTGTTGATTGTTCCTATGCATATACTTTCTTAATTTTGATTCCCCTATCATTAGATGGCTCTTGCACTAGGAGCACATTCCTGACAGTGTCATCTACTCCTAGAGATGCAGCCAGAGTACCCTGTCTTCTGATGGGCTGGTGGGTAATGGCGTAAGAGAAAGAGAAGCTTTGCAAGAGTGAAGTAGTGAGGTAACGGGCTTCATCATCACTTACAGAATCCCGTACTTTCATCCTAGCATCACTGGGATCTTTTAAATGTTTCATATGATTTCAAAATCATCATGCTACCATGCTTAAAAATTTGTGTATCTGCATATGTGAGTGTGTGTACACACACACACACACACACACATGCAGCACTCTGTCATAAAGACATAAATAAAATTGTTTTTCTACCTGAACACACTATTAAGTCAGAAAAGACTACAGCATTTTTAATATATTATTTAAGAGTCAATTACAATCTCCTCTTTCCCCTTCTTCTTTTAAATCATCAGACAGTAGTCATGTTAGTTGATACAACAGCAGAGCTAGACCATAACTTTCATGCAGGGTCAATTTTATAGGATAAATAGCTATTCGTGATGTATAACCTGAAAGACACAAGGAAGATCTACTCTTCCCGATACATTCAACATTGTAACTAAACTTCCATCACAGTTTCATTCTCTGAATTTCTAGGAATAATCAAAATGCATAGAGTTTGTTAAATGGTAGAATGTGAAATCATTATTCATGTTTTTAGGTCAACAAGTATAAGAAAATTTTTACCATCATGAGAGCAAGCTACTTAAGAATGAAAGTTTCTCATGACACATAATGAGACCTACTGGGAATCTAGAATTCATAGAACAGGGGCTTGTAGCAAGAAAAGAATTTCTGAAAAAGGGAGAGAAAATAGTGTTTACCACACAACTTTGCCACCTATATCATTCTGCCTTTATGTGAAGGCTTTTTATATAAGCTAAACATATATGTATGGGGGATGTATTGTCCCTGTCCATTCAGTAATCATATTGTCAGACACATGGTCTCTGATAACACAAACACAAATGTAGAGAGGGAATTATGTTCTGCATAACAACAAGGTGTTATTGCTGTGATCACTCTCAAAGGCAAATCAACTTGAATTGACCATATTATGTGCTCCTCAAGGGTTATTTCAAATACCTCTTGAAACATTTATGATGTAAATAAAGTCATTAATGTCTGTGTTGGGAATAGGGAAGACTCAGGGAGCTACTTTTTTTTTTTTTTTTAGAAAATTTATCATGTCTCCTTAGTGAGACTCCATATCTCATTGGTCTTAGCCACATAACTGAGGCTTGGAAAATGCTGGCTCATTCATTAAAAATGGATAATTTTAGCTTAATTATTTTCAGCTTCTTTTCACTCCCTTAGTGTCACACCACCCACATTAGTAATGAAAACTTGAATTCTAGAGGCTTTATTTCTGAGACAGGCTAAGAAAGGGAAATGAAACTTAAGACTTACAAGAAAGGGAAAAAAAAGTATGTTCTACTGCCAAATTTGAAATGCTGTTTATTTTCACACATATACATGTTATTGAATAAAAAATGAGCTTAAACGTTTTCTGATTTACATTAAAAAAGAAAACATTTAAAAATATATATTACCTATGTACTTGTTACCTAAAAAAAGACTAGTCTGGTTTTTAAAACTACAAATTTGGGAACTCTGAAAGTCAATATACAAACTATTGGATTTAAACAATTTATCACGTGGCATTGCTTAACAATCAACTTCTTTAGTATCTCTTTATTTTGAAGAAAACTTTTGTTATTTAAATTATTATTTATTTTCCTGTGATTATATCAAAGTTTTTTGTTTGTTTATTTTATTTAATTTGGCATTTATTCATTGAAAGTTATTAAACTCATGAGTTGAATACCTTCTAGGGCATTAAGTTATACAGATCACCTAAGAATTTTCCTTTTAGCTAGAGATCAATTCAATTTGAAAAGATTTAACTCATGGATTTTTTTCTGAAACAAAATATAGCTTTCTTTCCAAAGAGACATTTATCTCATAGAATTGGAGTGGTGGATATGAAACATCACATCCAGAAAGGCCTAGATTTCTTGGATATGCTCAGTGTTATGGGAAGACAATTTCTTTTCAGAGGAAATATCTAAAGGCAGACAGGAGGTAATCAAATCATACAAAGAGACACTTTTGAAGTAATGTTGAAGACTTTCCTAGCTACCAGGAAAAATTTCTTTTCTCTCAGAGCCAATACCCTCCTCTCAGGCCAACGAAACAGAGTTTTTGCTTTGGTTTTCCCGTTTTAAAACAGCCTTTATTCCAGTGTTTTTCTTTCTTCCTCTGTCTTCTTGTTTCTCCCTTTTGAGTGTGATTTTTCAATTCAGATGATGATATTCAAATGGCTAAATTTCTCAAATACTTTCTTTTCTTTCTTTCTTCTTTTTTTTTTTTCTTTTACAATAAAATTCAAACTCCTTTCGAAGGTAGGCATTGTAAACTATTGGTAAAGCAAAACTGTATTAAGAATAAAGAGGAAATAAGTCCCTGGATTTCAGGAAAAAACTTAATTGTAGTCAATCTTTGAGGCTCTGAGGACAATTATTAATTTGGGAATGATCTTAATTTTTGACTTCTCTCCTGTTTCATGGCTATGCTTACATTTGGACCATGGTGATAGCCTGAAAGCTATCATATTATAAATGGAAAAATAAAAGTGATTGAATATCCTCAAAGAAAAGAAGGCAAGAACATAAAATTAAGATTTAAAAGATAGTATAAGTTTCCGCTTTCTGATAAAGGCAGAGTGGGTTAAACTAGAATAACCCTCATGACAAAAAAAATAAATAAATAAATAGATAAAATTCTGGACAGAATTTATACAAATCAAATACAATATATGTGCAAATGTAACATAAAAAACACTGTTACTGTTTGAAGTAACATAATTAATTCACTATGTTACTAAGATTTTTTGAGTACCTTTTAAAGATATCAAAGGCAAACCAAAACTGGAGGGGTTTTGACCTTAGAAAGTAAGAATTTTACCCACACAATATAAGATCTATGTTTACATTTATATAGCATTTCTCCTGAGGAGACTTCCTAGTCCCTTTAGAGCAACAAATTAAACACAGAAAGCTACAATATTTTTTTTACCTGAGAAATTAGAGAGCAGATAGAAAGAGCTGAGGGCTCCCCAGAGTGATGGGGGTCCCCAAAGTCTCTGTCCAAAGTCGTCTCAAAACCTCAGCTGTCTGTTAATTTGCCTCATCAGTAAGCCCAGGGTAAAATCACAGCCCTCAGGCTGAAAAAACTGAGCAGATTTTTGCCAAAGGCTAATGCAGGAAGACAAAATTTGCAATTTGAGTCCTGCCATTCTAGAGACTTATTAAACTCTTACAGCTTTTCATTGCTGTCCTAGATGGGCCACACTTCAGGAATGAAGACTAGCTCTACAGACTAACAAAAATTTAGATTTTTTCTTAAATTTATCTACCACTAAGAATAAAACCTGAATTAGCCTTCTCTGACAATTTGTAAAACCTAAATTTTACAAAATAAATACAATCCCAGTAATATAAGTGCCTGAGAGAGCAACATTCAACATGTTTCAAGGGCAATCAAATAATTCAGAGTGTACATGGTATGTTATACACAATGCCTCAAACATAATAACACCATTCTCTAGACATGTGTAAATTCAGGGAGAAATGAACTAGGTCAACAGAAAAACCAGTCAATAGTAGGAAATCCACAGAAAACATCGAAATTAACAGATAAGGCCTTTAACATATCTACATTAAATATTGAGGGAAGAAGTTGGGAAAAATTGATATATTAAAAAAAAAGATGAGGAATTTTAGGAGATACCTAAAAACTACATTAAAAAAAGAACTAAAATCAATGCTTAAAACTGAAAAATAATTTATATAAACATTTTTTAAAATGGCTAAGGAACAACAATTTAAATTTTTAAAAGGTTAGAAAATATGAAGAAAAATCAATATAGAAATCATTCAAACTGAAACACAAATGGAAAATTTAAAAATGAAATAAAAAAATTCAATGACTAATTTCTAAATGATTAAATCTCTGTAGCTGCAGTCTTAAAAGGAGAGAGTAGGAAGATTGGACTAAAATATATTCTAAAAGTATTTTTCAATGACTTTAATTGAGATTAAAAAATTAACCCTTAATTCAACAAACTCAAGGATCCATAAGAGGGATAAATACAAAACACACACACACACACACACACACACACACACGTACACCCCAAGGAAAATGATAGTCAAATTGCTGAAAAACAAAAATAAAGAGATATTCTTAAAAACAGTCAGAGAAAAAGGACACGATACATCAGGGGTATCACAATGCAAATGAGCATGAAATTGTCATCTGAAACAAGAGAAACCAGAAGACAATGAAAGAACATCTTTAGAGAGATGAACGAGAGAGAGAACAAACCCTTCACCTGGTGTGATTACAGAAGGTGTGCTAAAGACATGTTCATACAAACCAAAGTTTAGAGAATGTATTCAAAGTAGTCTTTTACCACTAACAATGTTAGAGCTCATTTTCTGAGTTTGTGAAAATAGTTACTTTAGAGAAATTTGATAGGAATTAAGAACTTTAGAAATGATGATTCATGGGTACATTTAAAAAAAATGTTTACTGAATCATAATTGATTATACATATTTTGGGAGTTCAACATTGACATATGTTGATCAAATCAATATTGCTTGCGTGTATATGTTAAAAATCGTACTTATTCTTTATGCCCCTTGTCCAATGTCTCCCCACCCCATCTCCCTTCCTCTTCCCACCATGTGTACATTTAAAAATTAGTGTTTCATAAGTTCCTTAAGAGTCTGTTGAATAGTTAGAGCAAAATAGTTACATTGTAGGGCTTAAGAGTTATTTAGAAATAAAATATATGACAACAATAACCCAAATAAGAAAAGGGGTTTTAAGTAGAATTAGACTCTTCTAAGATTCTTGTATTTTTGTGAAGTGGTATATTATTAATTCAAGATGTATGGTAATAAGGTAAAATGCACGTTAAAATCCTTAAAGAAACCAATACCAATACAAAAACAGTATAGCCAAACAACCAAGAGAAGTGATAGAATAATTTTTAAAATACCCTAGTAACCCCAAAAACACAGCTGAAGCATAAAGAGCAGAGGACACACAAAAAGAAACAATGAGTCTGATCATAGAATTAAATTTAAAATATCATTGTAACTTTAAATGTAAATGATATAAATGGGCCATATATTACATTTGAATGGCAGATTGCCAGACTATGTAAAAAAAAAAAAAAATAGTCAAGTTAAAATTCTATGCTATTCACAAAAGATGCACTTTAGTGATTAATGATAGTTCAGAGACTGGAAATAAAGAACAAAATTTGTAGTTTGTTCACTTATTCCTTCTGTTGCTTGAACAAGTCATTTTATTTAGTTATGCTTCCATTTCTTCATTCAATAAAATAATATAAAAGGTATCTTGCTTATTGCAATGCAACATTAATGGGAAGAGTGTGATACAACCAAAAAAAAAAAAAAAAAAAAAACCCTAGGACTGATCATTGGATGCAGGTTGCTATTCTAGATCTTCACTATTAAAGACATGTGAAACTGTGGTAACCTCTTTAACTCCTTTGAGCTTCACTTTCTCTAGGAGAATAGCAAGAGTATTGGATGAGCTCTCCCTGCAATGGGGAAATTTCCCTATGCAAATCCTTTCAAAGCTGTAAGATTATTGAAAATGATTTGTGTTTGCCCAATAAAACCCTTTCAAGAGAAATTATCTATTCAGAATCCTCACGAAAATGAAAGATATATTTGGCACAGAAAGCCATTTAAACATAATTTGTTCCCCTTTCCACAGCTGTTAAATTCTGGGTAGTGAGGGCTCTTGACTCCTGAGAAGTTATTATCTATGAACTGTCTAGAAATCTGTGACATAGTCTCGATATTAAAATACACACACACACATATATATATATATAAAGACATATGAAAACCTTAATGATAGGGTACTATGAAGATCTACTATTGCTTTTTTTCCCCTAGATATACTCTTAATGAAGAACTGGTTTCTAACACCAGTATTTATAAATACTATTCTTAGTGTGCTTCTTTTATAAAATTTTGTGAAATGCCTCTTGCTATTCTATGCATATTATTACAGTGAAGTCACTTCATTGGAGCTAGTCTCTGTCACTGGCCATCAACACTGCCCAAACAAAACAACGATCCAAAAAGTTAGCTATGAATGGGTCAGTGGTCTAAATTATTCCTATTCCATATTATAAGAGACACTCACAATATCAATTAAAGCAGTGATTCTCAAATGTTTCTCATATACTACTTATTCTCTTGATAACAGCAGATTTCATCAGGCTACTGTCAAAACAGGAAGTAAAATACATATTTTTATTTCTCAGTGAGAACGGGGTAGGGCTTCAAATACTCAAAAAGGAAATTCATTAAGCCAGCTGTTAAGGACTTGAAATATCCAAATATAAATCTGAGATGAGAATTGTGAAGGACCGTTCTCCACAACGTGGCTTTTCTATGGCCTTTATCCATTATTGGAAGTTAAAGATACACTCATCAAAGAGTTTAAATCCATGGTTAATGGGAAAATTGGTGGGACTGACAAATTTGATGAGTAGAAAAAGAAAATAGAACAAAATTATTTGAAAAGTACAACTAAATAAGGAATCTCAGCAAAAAGTGAAAAGAACAATTTGATAATAAAATGACAGCCCAAAGTAAAATAAAAGTATGTATCAAAAAGCAGTAATAGATGCATATTATTTACAATATATTTCTTTGTAAGAAAAACGTGAACTGTCCCTGTGAAAGGAAAATGGTTGAATAAATTGTGGTACACCTATTTGACACATAGTTTATTTTTATTTATTTATTTATTTATTTTCTTAATTTTATTTTGTCAATATACAATGTGCTTGATTATTGTGGCCCATCATCGAAGCCTCCCTCCCTCCTCCCTCTCCCCCCTCCCACCCAACAATGTCCTTTCTGTTTGCTTGTCGTATCAACTTCAAGGAATTGTAGTTGTTATGTCTTCTTCCCCCCCCCCGGTTTTTGTGTGTGTGTGTGTGTGTGTGTGTGTGTGTGTGTGTGTGTGAATTTATTTATTTATTTTTAGCTCCCACCAATAAGTGAGAACATGTGGTATTTCTCTTTCTGTGCCTGACTTGTTTCACTTAATATAATTCTCTCAAGGTCCATCCATGTTGTTGCAAATGGCAGTATTTCATTCGTTTTTATAGCTGAGTAGTATTCCGTTGTATAGATGTACCACATTTTCCATATCCACTCATCCGATGATGGACATTTGGGCTGGTTCCAACTCTTGGCTATTGTAAAGAGTGCTGCGATGAACACTGGGGAACAGGTATACCTTCGACTTGATGATTTCCATTCCTCTGGGTATATTCCCAACAGTGGGATAGCTGGGTCGTGTGGTAGATCTATCTGCAATTGTTTGAGGAACCTCCGTACCATTTTCCATAGAGGCAGCACCATTTTGCAGTCCCACCAACAATGTATGAGAGTTCCTTTTTCTCCGCAACCTCGCCAGCATTTATCATTCACAGTCTTTTGGATTTTAGCCATCCTAACTGGGGTGAGATGGTATCTCAGTGTAGTTTTGATTTGCATTTCCCAGATGCTGAGTGATGTTGAGCATTTTTTCATATGTCTGTTGGCCATTTGTGTATCTTCCTTAGAGAAATGCCTACTTAGCTCTTTTGCCCAGTTTTTAGTTGGGTTGCTTGTTTTTTTCTTGTAGAGTTGTTTGAGTTCCTTGTATATTCTGGATATTAATCCTTTGTCAGAGGTATATTTTGCAAATATTTTCTCCCACTCTGTTGGTTGTCTTTTAACTCTGTTAATTGTTTCTTTTGCTGTGCAGAAGCTCTTTAGTTTGATATAATCCCATTTGTTTATCTTTCCTTTGGTTGCCCGTAAGTGACACATAGTTATTAGAGTAAAAGTACGATGTAGTAAAAATAACGTAGGATTAGAGACCAGATAAATCAAACTCAGACCTTTGAAATGTTATTGATAATGCAGACAATCACTTTTCTTTTTCATATCTAATGAAAATTTGTGAATTGTATCAACAAAAAAGGAATTTTGCATATGCAATATGAAATAGTGTATGAGAAGTAAACTATCTTAAAAGTCAAACCTGAGTTCTAAGTTTAGCTTAATTTGTGCAAAACATGGGAACTTGGGTAGATTACTTATTATCTCTGAGTCTCAAATTATTCATATATAATATAACATTAGGTATAATTCATTTTAACTATGTCATGGGGTTATTGTATGAAACTATGACATATTATAAAGCAATATTCACATGTACATTTTTTTATTATTGTTGTTGTCAGTACATCACTTCTCTCAGTGGATTGGAAATTTCTTGAGAGCAGAAAGAATACCTTTCTTTTTAGTATTTGCCAAGGTACTTAACAGAGTATATCATTATGCTTTTAGGCAAATGAAAGCAACAATGAGAGAAATCGTTGAAATACTCCATGTATTTTTTTTTTCAATTAAACTTTTTATTTTGAAATAATTGTAGCTTCACATGCAGTTGTAAGAAATAATGGTGAAATGTTCTGTGTGCCTTTTGTCCAGATTATCTCAAAGGTATTATCTTTCAAAATTATAGAATAAAATTATCACCAGGATATTGACTTTAATACAGTCAAGATACAGAATATTTCCCTTACCAAAAGAAACCCTCTTATTGCCATTTTATAGTTATATCCATTTCTGTCTTTAAACCCTGGTAACCACTAATCTTTTATTCATTTCTATACTTTTGTCATTTCAAGAATATTTTGAGTGGCATTGTACAGTGTGAAATCTTTTGGGATTGGACTTTTTTCATAATAATTGTCTGAAGATTCATCTTAGTTGTTGTGTGCTTCAATAATTTCATTTATTTTTTTTATTTCTTAGTAGTGTCACATAGAATGGATGTACTGCAGATTGTTTAGCCATTCACCCATTGAAGGACATTTGAGTAGATTTTAATTTTGTGGCTATCATAAAGAAATCTGCTATGAATATTCATGTACAGATATTTGTATAAATGCAAGTTTTTATTTCTCTGAGATATATGACAATGAGTGTAATTCTGGGCCATATGACAGTTGCACATTTAGTTTTTTAAGAAACTGCCAAACTGTTTTCAAGAGTAACTTAAAATGCACAGCAGCATACATTTCACAGAAACTAAAAAACACATTTTTATTTCTCAATGAGAATACGGTAGGGCATCAGATACTCAAAAAGGAAATTCATTAAGCAAGCTGTGAATGTGTGAGTAATCTTTACATCTTTGCCAATATTCACTGTTGCCACTATTTTTTAATTTTAGCCATTCTCATAGGTGGGTAGTGATATCCCACTGTGGTTTTAATTTGCATTTACATAGTGGTTAATGGTGTTGAACATTTTTTATGGGTTTGTTTTCCATGTCCATGACCTCTCCAATAAAATTTCTCGTCTTTTTTTGTTTGTTTGTTTGTTTTTTTACCTGTTTTCTAGTGGGCCATTTTTCTAAAAAAAAGTGATATTGAATGTTGAGAGTTCTTTATATGTTTTGGATACTTGTCCTTTTCAGACATGTGGTTTCCAAATTATTTCTCCACTCTGGAGCTTGTATTTTAATCCTCCCAACAATTTATTTTGTAGAAGAAAACATTTTAATTTTATGAAGTCCAATTGGCCAGTTTTTCCATTTATAGATCACATATTTGGGAAAACATCAAAGAAATCTTTGCCTATCCCTCAATTACAAAGATTTTCTTTTATTATTTTTTAAGTTTCATAATTTTACATGTTAGTCCATGATCCATGTTAATTTTTATATGAAGTGTGAGTTTTAAGTCAAAATTCTTTCTTTTTATTTTCATTTTTCTTTGTTTTTTGCCTATTGATATCCATTAGCTCCAACACCATTTTTGAAAAGGCAATTCCTCCTTCACTGAGTGCTTTTAAAATTTTATCAAAATCATTTCTGCATATTTAGGTGGCTCAATTTTCAAGATTTCTAAGCTGTTTCTTTAACTATGTATCTATCCCTCTGCAAATACTAGACAGTCTCGATTACTGCAGGTCTATATTTATTCTTGAAATGAGATAGAGTAATTCTCTGCACTTTATTAATCTTTTAAAAATTTATTTTTGCTATCTAATTCCTTGATATTTCCAGATAAATTTTAGAATTATCTTGTCTATATCTACAAAAAATTCTTGTAGGGATTTTGATGGCATTTGCATTAAACCTGCATGTCAGCTTGGGGAGAATTGCTATCTTTACTGAGTATTCCAAACCGTGAACAAACTACATCATTCCATTCATTTTAATTTTTAATTTTATTCATCTGTAATCTGTAGTTTTCAAGCATACAAGTCCTATAAATTTTTGTTAGCTTTACATCTAAATATGTTTTTGAGGGGGGAGGGGGTGATGGTAAGTTGTACTGTATTTTTCATTTTGGTGCCCATATATTAGTTGTTATGTACATGTTTACTTGCTTTTGTAAATTTACCTGTCACATTACATTTCTGAGTTATTAGTTATAGGAGTTTTTTGCTTTTTTTTTTTTGTAGATTCCTAGGGATTTTCCATATAGACAATCATGTCATCTGAAAATAATGACAGTTTCTTTCTTTCTCTCTCATTTGTATGCCTTGAGTTTCTTATTTTTGCTTTATTTCACTGATTAGACCTTGTAGCCTATGTTCAGCAAGAGTGGTGAGAGTTGACATCCTTGCCTTGTTTCTGTTCTTACCTGTGTTTGAAAACCCATAACCACAGTCTGAGGAAATTCCACTAGAGAGGCATCGGCATCCTACAAAATGCCCAACTCTCAATGTCTCTACTGATGGAGGAGTCTTAAATAGGTAACCCTTTAGAAGAGGTAAAACTGTGACTTAAATGAAAACTAAATTGTCAGAGACTAATACTGGGATATTCTGGGGGAAATAGGCTTGATTAGATCTTAGAAGAGAGAACAGGAAAGGGTAGGGAAAAAAAATCCCTGGAGGTAAGAAGGTAAGGATCAGAGAAAAAAGATTGTGAGCATCAAAGATAAAATATTAACAAATTTATCATTTCATATGGGTCTCATTTTGCCTATACCTATCCCTTCTTAACTATTTTGGGGAGAGATGCTTTGTCTGGGGACTTAAATTGTGTAATTATGTCAGAAAGAGATATAGTAGTCACAAAAGATCAACAAAGGAGAACTTATTTAATGTTCATTTTGTGGGCAAGGATTTGTATCTAAATTTGTATTGAATACTGAATTATTAGTTTACCTGTGAAATTTTGATGATACAGAAATTTTAAAATAGCATAACAAGTAAAAAATAAGCAGTGTCTTTTAAAAGTCTACATGAGAGATTCTGTTCAAATGTCTAACTGCTGTACATGATTTTTAAAACTTTTGAATATTGATTTAATTCAAAGCAAAAAATTCTTGTAAATATTCTTTCAGCATTTTATAATCCTACTGTTCCTTTAAAGTGCAACTCCTCCATGGATTCATCATTGACTGGGGTACCTTCTCCTCTGATTTTTAATTTGCAAACACATGTGCACACACAAGTATATCTGTAGCTCCCACACAATATTTATAACAAAATGAATTGACTCTATAGCATAATGCCTATTTTGGGGCAAGACTGCTTGGGTCCACAACACGAATCTACTGTGAATTAATTTTGTGGAATTTAGCAGGAGGCTTCACTTTTTTGTGCATAAAATTCTTCCTGTGTAAACTGGGGATGATAATAGTAAAACTTTCACCAGGGTTGTAGTAAGAAATTAAGTGACCTGATACATTAAAAAAACACTGAGGAGAATGTCTACAAACTTATAAATGTTCAATAAATGTTAGTCATTATTATTACCATATTATTAGGTATAGTTGCATTGTTAATATCTCTTTTGGTATGCATTGAAAAGGCATGTAATATTGACTAACTTCCAGTCACTGACTGGGCAGAAGACACTATTGTATGTGCTTTAAGTCATGTTCTCTACTTAATTAGTCACTAAAAAATAAAATTTTTCTGTGTTTTAAATAATAAGTGAGGATCACAGATGAGGATACTATATATTACGAGTGTTCAAAATAATAAAACACAGCTACTTTCTGATAGGAATTTGAGGGATAGAACAATTTCAATATATTTGCAAATTTTCTATCTCCTGTTAGACAAAGAATGTTAATAAATTGATTTTTTATTTCCTTTTAATTCTTATCCATCTCTACAGATACAAGAATACATGAAGAAATACCACAGGAGAAATGAGATCTATAATAACAGCAATTATCTCTTCCTACATGGTCAGCACTCTGACATGTTATTTTAAAGCATTGTGTCAGTTAGTCTAGTAATGCTCTTTGGGGCAATTACCAATAATTTATTTATATTTATAGACAAGGAAACTGAGCCTTAGGAAGTAAGTTATTTGTCTGAGAGCATATACCTGAAAAGTGTCAAAACCAAGATTCAAAGCCAGGCTCTTTATCACCAAAGCCCAAATTCTTAACCATTAGGCAAATGTAAATCTTTAAGTTCAGTAATGGGCACAACCTATGCATGTTTTACCTCTGGATAGTGTTATGGGATTAAGAAATTGCTCTAGGGTATCACCTAAAAGTTAGATGGAAAAGTTGCCTGATTTTTAAAAGCAAGACCTTTCTCCTCTAAAACACCTTATGAAGGACAAGCAATTGTTCAATTTAGTGCACACTTTGTCAGTCCTCTAAAAATTATTTCCTGTCTGGAATCAGTGGTCCTGCAAATGCACTAAAAAGTACAGAATATAAAAATCTCTCTAAAGTTCTTATTGCCCTAGAACAACATGCCATATGTTTATAGGATGGAACTTGTCACTTGCAGGAGAAATTTCCAGTTCTTTATTTGTTCTTGTCATGGTGTCAACTCTTTCTCTTTTGTTTCAGTATTTCAAAAAACTATCTGTAGCCAAATAAAAAGAGGAAAAAAAACAGTCAAATCCCATTCTAATTTCTTCATTCCAATCAATGAGCACTTTACTTCAAAGTTTCGGTGGAACCATTGAAATGTGATCATTATAATCCTGAGACTTGTCTGGGACAGGGTTAACTGTATTAAGAAAATAAGATTCTGTACAGAAAAAGAGACATATTAGTGAATATTGGACCCTTGTTATAAAACAAACTAGGTGATAACACAAATGACTGGAAAATTTGATGATAAATCTATATAAGTACTATCTTCATTTTTATGACTTTTGTGAATGATACTACTTCACAGACAAGGAGAAAGTGGGCAGTTTTCCTCCTCTGCAAAGACTAACCTCATTGTAGTTTTTACCCTCTCCATCCAAAAGTTGTATTGCTGCTCTCACTGATGGCAATTTCTGACTATCAAAACTGCATCGAGTTGTATATGACTAGTCAGATCAAACATTTCTTTCTGCTCTGCTGTGAACATAAACAAACATTAGCCTTTAGAAATGATAATCTAAAATTCAAGAAAAACAAGATTTCCAGCACCTGAAGTTTCTTCCAATGAAATGATCTTTATACTAAAGCCTCTGCGTCCATCACCATCTGGCCCCAGAACCACATTCATGATGAGTGGTCAGGAGCTGTACCATAACGATTAAAGCAATGTTTTTTTTCTGGTCTCTAACAAGACTTTTGGTTTACAGTGTGGATATGTTTGTCTCAAGCACTGGACATGTCTCTGCTTCGGTTACTCTCCCTCTCTCTCAAGCACTTTCAGTTTCATTACAGCTGATGATACAAACCCCAAACTACTATCTTTAGCTATTATCTCCTCACTTTTGTCCTAGATCATCTACTTTGGCAATTCCCCGGGGGATAATAGTATGTCATCCAGATTTCACCAGTTATATTTATCCCCTGTAATTTGCCTCAGATATTTCACTACTTCAACCTATATTGGGTTGGCTGGCCATTAGGCATCAATTTCTCTTTACAGCTTCCCACCACTGACCTTTCTCTTGCACCACAGTAATTGCTCACGCAGAATCATGAACCTGAAAGCCAAACCAATTTCTGACTCCACCCCAAGGCATAGCAGCCATGGTTCTGGGATTGTTTTGGCAGTGAGACCCATGAGACACAGATAGGTTTTAATCTAATGCTATTTTATTTAGCTCTGTAAAAGGATACAAGGAAGGAGATGCAGCAGACACAGCATCTTCACCTCATCAGGAAATTATCCAGCTACCAAGTACAGAACCTTTTTTGCCTCCTTATTTAGATAGAGCACATAAAGCTTACCCAGAAAAGAGCCAATGCCTGTGTTGGTCACCTTGACACTTAGAAGCCATAGCCCCTTTTCCCATCAATCTTTCATACCATTTTAGCCATGCAGACCTGAGGCCAGCATGCCAACTCACAGCTCCCACCCAGTTTCAGTTCCACACAGCAACTAAGGCAGATACAACAAAGCCAATTTATCTTATCTTGGCTGTTTTCAAGGCAACAATCCTGTGGAGACCAAGGTCATTGTCAGACAGGGCTGCATCAACGAAATCCTAATGCTAGTTTGTTTGTTTTTTAACCAGCCTTCACCTGTGACTTTCAGCAGAGGGCTCTGCTTGTGGGTCAGTTCTCATGCTTGTTTAGTGGATCTGGAACTCAGAATTCCTCCCTTGCAATTAAACGTTGCATCACTGTGGCATCTTTTCTGCTTCATGGTAAAAACAGAGGTAGGCTAACACTTCTTGCTCCCAAATTCACCCCAAATGGCCATAGTCATCAGGAAAAATTTAATCAGTGCTGAGCTACATAATTTCTACAGCCCTTTGTTCAAAAAACAGGAAAAAAACGTCCATCATGGTATTAAGATAAAGTATCTGTTGACTTCTCACAGTGGTGTTTTTTTTTTTAAACTTGCTGTTAATGTTGTTCTAAGTAAAAAAAATTAATTGTTCAGTTATTAGCATGAATTTTACTGTTCAGCTTTCCATTAGTTAATAGCAGTTTCAAATGTAGATAACTGAATATGTATCATTTATATGGAATTATACAATTAGTATAATTAGTAATCAGGAAGTTTTCCAGTTTGTAAATACACACACACACATATACATACACATATACATACAGTCCTGTGGAGACCAAGGTCATTTCATAAACATATAAACATTAAAAATGTATGTATCATAAACATACATTTATAAATATTCTTATAAAAATTATATATATATGATACATATGTTTATACATGTATCATATATGTATGTATGTGTATATGATGTATGTATCATGTTTTTATGTATCATATATGTGTATATGTAATTCTTATTAGGACAATAAAAAAGTTGAAAAAAACTAATTCAAAATGGTTTTATTTATATTTTGACATGTGCACATTTTACCAACCCTCTCTAACTTGAGCTTTTGAAGGAGTGAGAAAGAATTGAAAGGAAAATGAACTACGGGTTGGCCTGTCTTTCTTTTTCCTTCTATGTCATTATTGTCAGCATAACTTGGCTAATGCAGGGAAGTAACATGACTAGGAAAGAGCATAATAGGGTTCTTTGGTCATTAATGCTTCTTAGGACACCGTGATGTTCTTTCTGCATTCAAAGCAAGTACTGGTTTGTATGGAAAGCATGGCCTATTAAGGCTGCCCCACCCCAGTTTATTCAGTCATAAATGTAACATTTGCTATGGTGCCCTTATAAGAAGAAGTAGGGACAACAGAGCTCTCTTTCTGTCTGACATGTGAGAAAACAGTGAGAAGACAGCCATTGGAAAGCCAGAAGGAGAAACTTCAGCAAAATTCGATCATGCTGGTGACCTAATGACTGACTTCCAGTTTCTGAAACTTTGAGAAAATAAATGCCTGTAGTTTAAGCCATTCCATTGATGGCATTTTGTTATGACAGCCTGAGCTAAGACACATGCTTACCTTGCATTCAGTTGAACTTGAGTGTTGTTTAATCCCAAGCATTGTGGGTACACTGGGATTCTGTGCTCATGGGGCCTGCAAACACTATATGCAAGTGGAGCAGCAAGGAACAGCGGATATCTACTCTACTCACACAGTGCTCCATTGTCCCATCGAACTTCTCATATACCACATAGTTCATAATAAAATTATTAATAATTGTAAGGCACTGTGTTCAGAGCATTACATCAAGTTCACCGCCCTTCTGAGTGTAGGGCCTTATATGACTGATTGCATAGGTTGCTTGCTCATGAAACTGATCGTGATTGTTATGACTCGTATATGGAACCAGAGAATGTCACACCTGTCTCCAAGGAAAGACTGATACTAACCCAGAACATAAATATTAAAGAGCAGAATAGATATCTTCTCATAATAAATAAGGATAGAAATTAGGGAGAAACATCTTAGGAGGAAGTATGTTTTAAAACATATTTTTTATAATGAAGTATTACTTAGGTCATTCTACCAAAGGTAAAAATATATACACTGCTTGAGAAAATAATTTTTAAAATATCTTTTATATTAGAATTTCTGGATGGTGAAATACTGAGACCCATCTTATTTGTAATTAACTATCCCTATTATCCACTTTCTACCCAGGCCTCTTCTCTAATTCTAGTCAGCTAATTTTACTTTCTTAAAGTGATCTAAAAATAATGTGCTTTTGGGAGATGAAGAGTCTCAATTCAATATAAGAAAAAAGTAAATAAATAAAGTATACAATAAAACCATTACATAGGTGGAGAGCGGGATGTCTGGCTTCCAGGTGGGAACTTTCCTAACATGAGCGACAAGAGAATTAAAAATGGGCAATGTTGAGAAAGTCAAGAAGATCTGTGTTCAGAAATGTGTCCAGTACCACACCATGGAAAAGGGAGGCAGGCACAAGACTGGGCCAAATGTCCATTGTCCGTGTGGGCAGAAGACAGGTGAGGCAGCTGGGTTCTCTTGCACAGATGCCAGCAAGAACAAAGGCATCACCTGGGGAGAGAAGATGCTGATGGAGTACTTGGAGAATTCTAAAAAGTACATTCCTGGAGCAAAAATGATCTTCCCTGGCATTAAGAAGGCAGAAAGAGAAGACTTAATACTTATCTCAAAAAAGCTACTAATGAGAAATAGTTGGACACTGTCTTATTACAAAGCAGAAATATCTCATGACTTTTTACGTGTAATTTAATTGATCTCATACACCATAAATCAGATCATGAATGGCTGACAGAATATTTTTGGTGGAAAGTCCTGATTTAAGGAAGACTGGCTTGTGGTGAAATGAATATGATAGGATTTTTTGAATTTTGATAGTAATTCTGGTTCAATAAATACTCTCACTGTTTTCCCCTTTCTAAAGATATGATTAGACTTGATTAGTAATGTTCAATTGTTCATAAAGATGGTGAGTGCCTTCTCAAAACCTGTTCGAGATTGGTTTTATATCTAGACTTAAATAACTAGTTCTATGAATACATTTAAATACTGTGGAGATCCCTTCACTGTCTCAGAACTGAGCAAGACTCATCTGTGTTTTAACTTGTGTTCATTAGCCTGTTAAAGGCAAGAGCTGAAGATAAAGTAGCAATGTCTCCTTTATATTTTTGGTCTTAATTATGCTAATATTTTACTGTATCTAAAATGCTGATTTTTACTTATTGAAAGGTATTTTAGTGTGGCTTATATACAATATCAAATAGAGAATGTTTAACACCTAAAAAATTAAATAAATTAAATAAATAAAAATATTATGTAGGATGTTTGAACTGAAGTGTTATGATAGTACAGCATTTATAGAAAGCCACATAATGTATTTTTACATATACATTTAACACTTTCTTTTATTCTGTTTCTCTAATAACACTGTGAAATCCTTACTGTCAGATAAAATATTGTTCCCCTCTGTGGTCATGTACCTCATTACCGTCCTTGGCTTAATTTAGGTTCTAAATAAATGCCTGTTGATAAGATAACTTTATTTTATTTTGTAACATTTGAAGCCTAATCATATGATCCTCAACCATGATTTCAAAGATGGATTTATTCATTAAATTAATTTTCCACAATTTTACTTGCATCTGTTAATCACTATACACCATTGCACTTATGAGATCATCTTTTCTATTTATAAAATTATAATGACAATAATATCAAAAACAACAATGACAACATGAAATAGATTGTACAGATTGTTTTCTACAGATCATTTGACATATTTGGGATTGGTTACAACTAATTAACCTAATTAAAAATCTGAACAAAGCTCATAGTAAAATAATAGTTTATATGAACAAAAGTTTCCAGAAATTGATATTCCTTAAAGATAAAAGAGACTTTAAGTAGGTAACATCAAGAACACCACAACCATCCAATTCTCAGACCCCACTCAAATTCATCAAGTTCCCGAACAATATGTTTTTATCCTTTCTGATCTAGCCACCTATCCCAAAATTGATTTACAATGAAGAAACCTAGCAGACACCTGCTTTACCAGGTGATCAATTTTAGTATCAGTAGTTGGACATTGTCACTGTGTGCCTCATGAGTAATGTCAAGAGTGCATGGCCTGAGTCTGGTCAAGTGAAACATCAGACAGATACATGTTGAGAGTCATACTGCAGCATGAAGGCAGTGAACTTTTTAAGGAACCAAGAAATATGGAAGGACTTAAGAGCTTGACAGAGTCTGATGAGGCATGGCAGCTAAACGCAGTAGGTATCTTGGATGGCTTACTGGACCAGAAGGGTTAAAGAGATATTGTTGAAGAACTTGATTAACTTTGAGTGGGATCCATGGGTTGGAGAATAGTATTGTCAATGTTTATTTACTGAATGGGAAGGGTGTTAGTGATAATGTATAGGGGTGTCCTTGCTTTTGGAGTACCCACTGGAGTATTTAGAGGTGATAGTGAATTCTACTAGAAAAAAGACTACATATACAGAGAGAGAGAGAATGAGAGGGTAATGAAGCAAATGTGGAAAAGCATTAACAATTGGGGACTCTGGGTCAAGAGGATGTAGGAGGTTTTTTTTGCTACACTTGCAATTTTTCTGTAGGTTTGCCATTATATCAAAATTGAAAAGTAAAATTTCAAAATAAGAAAAAAAGAAGATAAATGAGACTGGTAACTAATCTTTGTTCTTTCAAAATCAAGTGTTATTGCCTTGTCCACAGGGGATTTCAAGAAAGTCTCCATCAAAAAAGGGATGGGGAATGGAGGCTGTAGAGGGGGAAAAAAGCATACGTAATCCCAAACAAAGCTGGCAAAAGGGGAAAAATTGAAACTAAAAGTCAGAGCTAGAAGAATCAAATAAATGGAACTTGACAATTGAGATATAAACCTGGAAAAGGAAAGTAACTTCACAGCTTTTCTGACTTGGTGTAAAGGGAGGCCCTCAGACTAGATGTAGGCAGAGTTTTAATTAATCTTTTGAAGATGAGCTTACAAGTGAGAGAGAAAAATCAAAAGAAATTTAAAAGTGGAATAATATAACTCATACAAAACTCTTTTATTGAAATGACTCAAAAATTCCTTTTCTGACAGTAATCTGTGATAATAGAAATGGTTTAGTTCACATCTACCATTTGGAAAATATTTTTGGTCATTTGTACATATTACTTCGTCAGTGATCATGACTGTTCATTTTATGTCTTTGATCATGGGAATGAGAATAATACTTGTTTTTTAAGGGATGTTTTAAATACAAAGACTGAGTCACTTTTTAAATAGAGCTATTTTGCAGGAATGCTAATGTGGTATCTGAAAATAACCCTTTTGTTATTTCCAAAAATAATAGTGATTTGAGCATAATTTGGACAACTCTCAAAAGATAGTCTTGGCACCCTGTGAATACCTATTTGTTTACTTTAACACCAATCACTAGGGTTGAAGCCCTAACCCTAATGTGACGGTGTGAAGAGGTAGGACCTTTGAGAGGTAATTAGGTTCAGATGAGGTCACAGGGTGGGGTCCTCATGATGGAACTAATGTCCTTATCAGGAGAGACTAAAGAGTTCTCTCTCTCTCTCTCTCTCTCTCTCTCTCCCTCTCTCTCTCCCCTCTCTCTTCCCCTCCCTTTCCTTGACCCTCTCTTCTCTCTGTCCCCCACCATGTGAGGATATAGCAAGAAGGCGGCCATCTGTAAGCCAGGAACCAGAACCAGCCTCCAGAACCAAAAAATAAATTTCAGGTGTTCGAGCCAGCTGGTTGGTTTATGGTGTTTTGTTAAACAGCCCTAGCTGCTTAAGACAATGACTCTGTATTTCTTACCATTTCCACTACAGTAGTCAAATATCTGCAGAGATCTGGTTTATTTTATCCATTTAACAGGAATAGAGATTGGAAAATAAATCAGTTTGACATATTCATCCTCATTGGCTATCATAACTGTAGAGGGTTAGCAATCTTTTTAGTATAGGTTTTTAGGTGATGCATGTATGGGAATAAAAAGATGATAAAAGTATTTGTGGCCATTAAAAGAAGAAGCTAGTGAGAAAACTCAACAAGAACTTAGAAAATTACAATTATTAAATGTTTAGGAAGGTTCCCCCCCCCCCCACTGGTCTCTGATTTAAATTAAGCAAAATAAGAGCAGTTTACCTTTATTTCTATTCCCAGACTTAAAACTAAACAATAATAATTTAAATGATTACAGATAATATAGGTAGTAAGTATAATTAAACATGCGGCCACCTCAAAATCCAATGAAGATACATATATATATATATTCTTTGTAGAAATATACAGATTATATATAAACACATGCATATATTATATATATATAGATATATGAATATAGGATTATATAGACACATATATATATATATAATCTCTATAGAAATAGTCAAGGTCCAATACTATGGAGAACATCTCATCTTGTTTAGGAAAAGGGAACAAACGTATTTCTGGCCATAGACTTACCATATCATTGAAATAAAGGCAAGAAAGAAAAGAATCTTCAAAATTGCCCTCCACTACCCTAGTGTCATTAATTTTTAACAGCCTCACCTCAAATGTCCACCACGAGTTGAAACTCTTTGATTTCTGCATCATCACCCCTTTCTCTTTCACTTTGAATTACCTTTTGCAACAACTACTTGATTTTCTTAAGATCATATTATATTACACATAACCTTTAAGTCAGGCAACATGAAACACTTTTAAAATGAATCATCTGTTTACTTGATGTTGTAGAGAAGTTTTTAAAATCTCTGAAAAAGCAAGTTTTACATTGCTGCTATCATAGACAGATGACTAAATCTCCTGTTTATTTCTCAAGTTTTGATCCCATATGGAAAGAGACAACAGATAAATCTGAATAATTACTTTAATATTTGCAGAAAATAAGTAGTTTTATTCTTATTTTAGTTTTAACAACATTGTGTATTTAAATCACATTCAATCAGCAAATAAGTTGACCATGTTTTAAAGTATAGTCATCTCTTCATTACATCAGCAACACAACTAAACAAATTTATTCTGGGCTTAATTTTTAAATAACTATTTGACAATGTGGTAAATATTCAAGCCTGCTGAAAGAAAGTCTGAATTTCAGACATCAAGGGTTAACTCATGCTGATAATAGACTTCTAGAAAAAAAGAAAAGGAGGCACTTATCCAACTCCTTCAGATTTGAATGTTCTCACTTCATAACAGCCAGTGCATACTTTCAGAAGAAGGTGTTCCATCTATTGCTGTCATCACAGTCCAAACTCTGATTAAATTCTGATTTTAAATTTCTCTTGCTCTGACCAACAGCTGCTGTTTTCCAAAAGGCTCAGTGCTGCTAGATGACTTAGCACTGTCACTTCTCCATCAGGATTTTTTCTTGCAAACAGAAGGGAAACAATCCTTTAAAATAGAAGTGATTCTGCTTTTAGAAAAGTTCTAAAACCATCCCTGCCCATACTTGGATTTGCAGGAATGCTGTCAGAGAACTCTTATTATTCTCCAGCACAAATTAATTTCAATCATATCCAATATTTGCGTTAAACTGTCTCTTATTTCTGTCCTCTTTAATTTAATTTTGTTATGTTAATGTATATTTAACAATTGCAAATGAGCATGTAAAATGTACAATTACGTCTGTTGTGTCTATCTCCTTTCTCTAGCAAGATTTTATTCTATAATTTTCTAGAAGCCTGACATACAGTCAAGGGAAAACAAACTTTCTTTCTTGTAAAAGCTGATAGAAAACATTTAGCTTTAGTGCCTAAATTTGCAAAAAGCTAGCTAATTTGCTTTTAGCTAATTTGCCAAAAGGCAGTTATCCCAATAGCTAAATTATCAAAAGGACAATTTTCTGAATAAACTCTCCTCTTAGTCTGTCCTCCAGGTAAAAGCTTTTCCTCTCTTTCCTCCAGCTTCTACTAAGTTTAGCTCAAGAACATGGTGAAAAACCAAATTGAAAAAATCTTTCTAAGCTATTTATAGGCTAAAATGAATGTCGGACAACTAAAACATTATGGAAGTCTCAAAAGCTGTTAAAACCATACAATTTAATTTGAATTGGTGTGAATTTTATAAATGACCAAAGAAACAAGCACATATAGCAAATTGGTCTTTCAGAAAAATTGTACAGTCAGTGAACTGGATTTTGGTGAAATGGATTTGGAAAATCAAACTAGATAGAACCCTCATTGCAAGGGATAAATGAGAGACAAATCAGGAATTGGAGAAGGGGGAAGTATTGAGCTGACAACAGGGTGAATTAGTAAGTTTCAGGAGTAATAAAAGTAGAGACTGAGCTAAACTACGAAGAATTTCATTGTAACAGCTCTCTTTCTCCCAGCTTTTCTCTTACTCCTGGGAAAGGTGTGTTCCTTGGTAACAATCCTAGGATGTAAGATGTGATAATATCTCCTAGAAAGGTCAAGGGCATTTGTCTTGAGCTCAAACTAAAGCAGGTGAGGACTATGGATCCCATTTACATCATTGCTGCAGATGAGATCCACTGTCTAAACAAATGCAACAATGATACAGATGCAAAAGAAAGACCTTTTAGTAAGGTTTCTATTCTCTATTAACCCCAATTGGCTATACTGAAATTAAAATTCAGTTTTGGCACTAACCTCCCAGAGTCAGCGCAGACTTTGAAGGTTACTTAAGGTATCGGCTGCACTTCAGGGGTTCCCAGACCACCTGAACATCTGATCAACTGCCTATAAATTTGGGATTTCCCCTTACCCCCTCAGGTTTGGTAGTTCATTAGAATGATTCACAGAACCCAGGTAAGCACTATACTTACAATTATGATCTTATCATAAAAGGAGCAAACCAGGAAGACCACCCCAATGTGGAAATACATGGGACGAGGTCTCCGAGGGAATGCCGAGCTTCTGTGCCCTCTCCGATTGGAAGGTTTTGTTTGTAAGGTTTGTTTCTCCCAGCACTCAATGTGTTTACCAACCAGGAAGCTCCTCTAAACTTTAGTATCCAGAGTTTCATTGGAGTTTCATTATGTAGGTGTGATTGATTGGTAAGATCATTGGCCACAAGATTTAGCTCAATCTCCAGCCCCCTCTACTCCCTGGACATTGGGCTGGATCAAAGTCCAAACCGCTTTAATCAAGCCTTGGTTTTTCTGGTAACCAGCCCCAACCCTGAAGTTATTTAGGGACCCACACTGAGTCACTTCGTTAGTATGACGAAGACAGTCCTAACCACTAGAGAAATTCCAAGGATTTTAGAAGCACATTGCTAAAACTGAAATTCTTTATTCTACTACAGCTTGCATTCGCTATTTTGAGGTAAATATTTTGCCTTGTCAGCAAGATCATTTTTTTTCTTTTATTCTCCCCACTTTTATTTTCCTGAATAACTTAACAGAAATGTGGAATAATCAGAAATAATAAGAGATACACATATATTAGCTAGCAATCTTCATTACAGGCTATGAGAAAAGTATTTTATTCTATTTTTCAGGAAAGAAAATTAAAGCATTAGAAGTTTGGGTAACTTTCTCCAAGTCACATACAGACTAAGAGGCAGAGTCCATGCTAGAATCCAAGACTTAGCTGGCTGAAATCCTAGACAGGGCAAGTGGTAGTGTTGGTGTAGTCCATCACTCCTGGGACCTTAAATGTGTGCCTGTTTTAGTATTTACCTCAAAACTGAAAACAGAATTTTATGATATATATTTTTTTTACAATCTGTATTAATTAGAGATATGATTTCCATTTGCTTTTTCTTAGAGTCTTCCACATGCGGCTAATGCACAGGTCTGTTCGCCAATGTGTGCTGCTGCTAAGACATACCCTGCTGTTTAAAATGGCTTGCATGCAAGCACTTTCTTTTCTTAAAAAACATGTAATTACATAATGACTGTAGCTCTGCTCATGATGGGGAGGCAGCTTGACTCTTGGAAAATGTTCTTTTGCTTCTTTGTTGCTATAAAAAAGTAAAAGGTACTTAGTGTCTAAAGCTAGTGTACTTAAATATGGAGCACAATGACTCAGGACAAAAAGCACTTACGCGAGTTAACTCTCTGTCAAGAAGGTTGGCAGACTCTGAGACAAGCACATTTAAAACGCATATTTTCTGATACTTTCCCAGACACTTCTAAAATGGTCTTCTGTTAAAACTTTCAATTTTCTCCGATTGTTATACATTTTCATGTTTCAAAAGTGCCATAGACTCTCTAAGACATTGACTTGAAAATGTCACAGGGTGCTATTAGTTTTGAGCTACTAAAACACATTCTAATCTTAAGAGTTTGCATGTGAGGTTATTACCAATAGATTCTGGTCTTTCAGTTACCTGTGCTCCTGAAAGGAAAATAGTCCATGACTTGCACTATTTTCTTCTCTCATCAAAATGGTGATGATGCATGTGGGAGTCAGCCATTATTTAACAAGTATTAAAATACAGCCCACACATATTTATTATACTTACTTTATCCAACTGAGAACCTGATCATTCTCATCAGTGGTGCTCACTGTATGGTCGGCAACCAGCTGCGTCAGCATTACTGAGAAAATGAAAATTCTGGGGATCCTGATCCACCTCAGACTAACTAAATCAGAATCCAGAAAACAGAGTCTTCTGCAGATGGTTTTGATGCACGAGCACCATTGCCTTAGTTTGTTGCTTGAGATCAGACACTGAAGATGCTTTCTAAGCTATAAACTTATCTGTGGTAAAATATCAGTAACATCACCAATCCTGAACACAGTCATTCCAACACTACCAAATCAGCAGGAATTCATTTCTCATAATCACAGTTATCCTGCAAACACCTTTGACAGCAAAGCATGAAACTGGTAAATGCTTATGCTGAAAAAAAAAAAAAAAAGGAAAGGAAAAAAAAAAAAAAAAAAACATGAAGAAAGGTCCAGAGAAGAAAAGGAAACTTTTCTTGTCAGGTGTACAAGGTAAGCACCTGAGTAGAAATACAGAAAGGAAAAAAAAAAAAATGATGAAAAATGTCTGGATGGGAGAAAGTGAATAACTTTGCTTCTGAATTTTTAAAACATGGGCTCCTTAGATATGGGAGAGTGAAACAAATGTGCCAGCAACTTTGGGAGGATGAGAGGAACTTCTTTATTTCTAGTCTCTTTGCCTTTACACCACTATATGTCTAAAACAGCAAGCTATTTTAATATTAATGATTAAGACAAGCCTCCTCTTTTGTAAATTTATGTTTTCCACCACTTCCCTGTCTTATCTGATATACTTACTTCAATGCTTCCATTAAAAAAAAATTAAAACAAATAAAAAAAGTCACTTTCTTCAACTGTAACATCTTTTCCAGTTACTAGTTCTCTGACTTTCCCATCAGTTAAATATCATTTAGAACATGTGTCTACACTCACATTCCCAACTTCTCACCTCCATCTCCTCCTATAGCTGCTGAAATCTGCTTTCTTTCATTAAATTCTACTGACTCTGCACTCTTCAAGGAGATCTTATTTGCCAAATCCAGTGGGCACTTTCAACCATTGTTTTGTTATTACCTCCACAGTTTCACATTTTTGAGTACTTTCCCCTTCTTTAAACTCCCTTACTCCTTTGACTTCCTCTTAATCTAATCCTCTTCTGGTTGTGTAATAGTCCCTTTATAGTTTTTTATAAATATATTTTTCTCTACTCATCTCTTAAATTTTCAAGTTTCTTGAACATTTTTCTTGGTGTGTTTTATTTTGTCACTGACTGAGCAAACACAGACATTCTTCATCATTATGTACTCAGAATTTCCCAGTTATTATCTCCAACCCAGACTTGCCTCCTAGTCTAAACCTTTCTTTCCAACTGCCTACTACAGAAGTCCTGATTTCTAGACATCATAATTCAACACATCCCCAAATTATCTTATAGTTTACCTACTACCCAATAAATCCACTTCTCTTTTACCTGCTTTGTCCTGTCTGTTTACTCATACAATCAAGAAACTTGGATGTCTTACCAGAGTCTTTTCTTTTTTGTAACACTTTCAATGAGTCATCGAATCATGCATCATCTGTTTATTACGTATTTAAATTTCATGTGCTCCGTTATACCCCATCCCTACTGTCTTAGTGTATTTCTGGGTCTTCTTCATGAACAGCCTAGATTTATCACTTTAGCTTCTTAACTGTTTATTTTAAAAGGACATTTGACACCAACCTTAATATATTCTCCTCTGCTTAAGAGCCTTTCATGGATTACGTTGCTCAAAGAATAATTTTCAGACTGTTAACTAGACATACAGATCTCTTTATAACTCAGCATATAACAAGCTTCTGTCCTTAATTTCTGTGACTCTTCCTGAAACACGCTATGCTATGGCTATAAAAAAAAATTATTTGAAGTTCCCAATTTATATAATGCCCTCCTTCTGTGCTTTTAAACGATGACGGCCTTTCTTTCAAATTTATGGTCCTTATTACCTTCTCTTTTTGCCTGATTAATTCTGACACATCTTTAACACAGAGTCCAAGAGTCATTGTATTACTGAGATATTTTTCAATCTTGCTAGGTAGAAGAAACATGTTTCTTCACTGGAAATCACAAAGAATATTTTGTATACTTTCACTTGAAACACATCACTGAGTTCAAACTTCTTATTTACATGTCTGTTTCCTTCAGATTGTGAACTGTTCGGGATCTGTGACTATGTCTTAGTCACCACTGTATCTCTAGCACTGTACATAATTCCTAACATAAATCACTTGCAATCTAGTAGAAGAGATATACACTTGAGCAAGTAAACATTCTACAATGCACAAGTGCTATAAGTCAGGTATATATAAGATCCAGTAGTGGAAAAAGGAAAAACTGTTCTTCCTACTATTCTTGGAAAGGTCAAGTTCAGTTCCACAGAGTATAAGAGCCTTGAATTTGAATTGAAGGATACATAGTTCACCTGGTGAAGGAAACATGACAAAGCTTTCTGAGAAGAAATACCAAGTATAGAAACATGGAGTCATAAAACCATATCACACAATTAAAAAAATATTTAAGTATCTTGTATGGTTGGTGCAAAGACTTTGAGGAAGAGAGAGCAAAAGACAAATCTGGAGTGGTAGACAAGACCTAGATTCCTGCCAGACTTTCAAGTCCCACTGGGGAGTGTAAGATTCATCCAAGAGGCAGTCAGGAGTTACTGAGAGGGTTTAAGCGGAATACAAGCATATTCTAGATTTGGGGTTTGGAAAGATTATTCCAGTAGCAGTGTGGAGAATGAGGTTGAACTGGCATAAGACTAGAGGCAAAAAGATCAGGAGATTATTGTCTGATGAAGACTTGAACCAAGGCAGCAAAAGTGTAAATAATAGTGATAGAAAAAAAAAAAAAGATAAAATTCTAAGCACTTTACTTTACACGTACAATCTTATTTAATTAACAATTACACTAACCCTCTAAGGGATGTGACAGTGTTATTCCCATTTAACAGGTAGAAAATCAGAAAACATGGAAAACTGTAAGTAAGTTTTCTAATACCAGACAGCTAATAAGTTGTTTAACCAAGATTCTGATCTCATCTAATTCAAATTCTAGATATTACTAAAATCAAGGTGTTGTTCATGCTTATTAGACTGAAAAAGTAAGCACTGAGAAAAGTCTAATATGCCTCCCAAATTTCTGACTTGCCTGAATAGTGGTGGCATTAACCCAGATAAGAACACAGGATGAAAGCGAGCTGTGAGTATTTATGCATGCATGTGTGTTTATGTATGCCCATGAACACTTGGTCATAATGGTGATCAGAATGACGTAGTTATAAAACATAATTAACACTTAACTTTAATAAGATAAATTTGAAATATTTATGTGCCACCCTGATGGAGAATTGCACGTGACAGTTGGGCGTATGATTCTCATGCTCAATGGAAAAAAATGGACTAAACAGATATATTTGGGAGTTATCACCATGCAGGTATATAATTGGAAGCTGTGCATATCAGTGACAGATTTAATTTTGGCTCTCTCTTATGTAAAACTGCTCTTTTCAAAGAACAGTAACCTCATAACTACCAAATCCAATGATCACTTCCCTTTCTCGTCTTGCTTGACTTATTTGTAAACTATGTTGCTTGATTAATCAAATTAATACTGATTCAGACAATGCTCTCTAGAGATGTCAATATATGAATCAAAGTAACAGGGGATAGTCACAGCCTTATACAACCTTATAAAAGTTATAGCCTTATACAAAGCTAACTATGTGGAAAAAATTTGTTAGCTGAACAAATTGCCATAGGTACGGTATTTGACCAGTCTAAAGGCCTATAAAGGAAATAGGAATGTTGGTGTCTATTCTATAACAAGCTTGAGAGGTGGTATGTCAGAAGTCATGTAAAGGCTACAGCAAAAAACAAAAGAGTTAAGTGATAGTTACAACTGAGCAGGAAAAAGAGTGGAAAAATAACCAAGTGAAGTGTTGGCCTCCAACAACGATCATTCATCCAAAGAGATGATAAATGCTATTTGGTTCAAATAAGTATAGATATCTGAAGAGACATAGTCCAGGAAATGAAGTCTGCATGGAAAAACTAACTTAAATCATTTATTTACTCAGTCATATTTATTTACTGCCAATTATATTCCAGATACTGTGTTAGCTTTAGTACCAAAATGGTAAACATGAGATACTTTTTCTTAGCTTTCATCAATTTTATTATCAGTTGAGGAAGCTGTGATTAATCAAGTAATTATCAAAATTACTTGTTAACATTCTGATTCATGTTATAAGGGGAAAGAAGATGGTACCTTGACACAATATAATAGGAAAGCCTAATGTAATGTACATGTGTGGAATATTTGTGTGAGAGACAGAGACAGAGATAGAGATTAGATTGAAATTCAGTGTGTTTGAGAAAGAAGGTGCTGCGTAAATCCTTACTAAGAAAGAGACGTGTAATCTAGAATCTGTAATCTAGGATGATATAAGTTAGATAGCTAAAGAGTGAAATAGATACTGGGTGAGTTCAAGGAAAAATAAAAGTGAAATACTGCATGAAATTACATGTAGTCCTTGTACGAGGGCTATCAAATTTCTATGTATAGTCCCTTTTTCATTATGGTTGCTACTAGGAAGTCAGTTTTCTGATGACAGGACAGCATCTCCTGGCTGGACTTGAGATACACACACTGGTGATAAACACATTATGGAGATGGGTGCTGTGTGGAACTAGTGGATGAGCCAAGAGTACAGAGCCAGGCTCTGGTATCCAAGAGAAATACACTGATTCTGAAATTAAGACTGAAGCTCAGGTTTTTAGACTGCTGACAGCAAAAATCCTAATGAACTCCTTGCCTTGAATCACCTCAATGTGGAGTATCTGAGCTAAATCTTAGAGGCCTCAGTGACTCTTGTTGAGAGATCCTGGAGAACCAGGAATTGGCCACTGAGATGTAATCTAAGACTATTTCTGAAAAACTGGCTAAGGAAACAGAAAAAATCTCTCATATGCTTGCATACAGAAGATAAAATTTAATTAGAACTGACATGTCTTTCATCTCATTCTATTTTAATCACAGAACTTGAATCTGATTAGGATGTCAGGTTTTACAATTAGACCTCATCCTGATTTCTTTAGGCTGACTTACATTTTTCTGCTCAGATTTTTTGTTTTAATTGTATATGCTTCCATATTAGATCTGTGCTACGATGATTTGAACACTTAAGAAAGGTTCACAGCCTCTTCTCCCCTCTAAAACAAACAAACAAACAAAAACTTTGAAATGGCCTATCAAATACTCTTTAAAGGAGCACACTTAGGAAAATCTCGCATTATCTATTAGTTGGTAAAAATTCTGTTTCCCTTGCAGTATGGAACAGGCAGCTAGACTGTCTTATGGGATTATCTGAACTAAATAAGAATGCAACTTTGAAAGAAGAGGTGAAGAGTTGGTTCTGCAAATCTTCAATGTTAGTGAGGCAGGACAGGGATGGAACACAGCCCCTCAATTCAGCCCCTCATCCCTATTTTCAAAGAATCCAACACACCCAGATAAGCTATTTTCAAAGAATTGAGCACACCCGGAGAAGATATTTTCACAAGCTAAGATAAGCTTTTAACCATGAACTTCCCTCCAGGCAGTTAGCCTGTCTCCCACATGCACACAAAGCTTCAAAGTGACCACTACAATAACTCTCCTGGGGTGATGGTAATGAGCGACTCTCCCATCTTGGATCGAGTGAGCAGGCCCAAGGACCAAAACCCTAACTGAGCATGCACCCATGCCAGAACCAGGAAAAACAAATGGACCTCCCCCAGAGGCACAATGGTGACGCTGACCTGCAACCCTTGCCCTGTAAAGGACCCTGAACAGCTTCTCTCAAGGAACTAGCTTCTCAATAGCTTTCCCCCTCATGTGTAAGCTCTCTTCTCTTTAAATAAAGCATTACTAGCTTTCCTGCTGGGTGCATTGTTCATTTCTATGACTTTGAAACCCCGGTTTGGTAACATTAGCAGTTTCCACTCTGCCTTGTGTCCAAATAACTAAACTTCCTTAATGGAAGACCTGTGATCTCATTAACCTAAATCTTTCCAGATCACCTAATGTGATTATACATGATTCCTTCTCCAGAGATGTGCCTCTATTGCTTATATTTCTCTGATATGGAAGGTGGCCGCAGGCAAGAGGGCTTGTTCTAAATGGTTCCATACAAAATAGAACTAAGAGACTCCACTGCTTATGTGGGATATGGCTAATGCATCATTTTTATGGGCTTCAATTTCAGGCATATCTGGGTTTAATTCTCTTCATGCCTTCTTTTTAGGTGTATGACCTGAAAAACTTGCTTAATTTCTTTGAGCTTTGGTTTCTTGACTGGCAAAATAGGAATAATGACATGATTTACCATAAGAGGTGATAGTAAGATTTAATGAAATAATTCACATAAAATTGTCTGTATATTATCTCACAATTAGTGAGCACTCAAATTTTTTATCAATGTTGTTTTCATCATTTATTCATTCTCTTTAGAGATTGAGATAGAATATGGGAGAAAGGGAAAAAAGCATAAATGGTGGGGAGGGGGGTCAAATTTAAGAAACTGGTATACTTCTCATGATCAAACTCATCATAATTCATACAACTTCCTGTTTGATGTATGTACACGCCACTTCTTCCACCTGTAAGTGGAAACCATTTATGCAACATTCCAATGACATGCTTTTCCAATACAGTAACTGCATATCTCTCTCTCTCTCTCTCTCTCACTCTCTATCTATCTATCTATCTATCTATCTATCTATCTATCTATCTATCTATCTATCTATCTATCTATCTATCTACCTATATGTGATTATACACTTACTTTGAAACTTCCTGTCTTCAGAAAATATTAAATTCTTTAAACCGATTTCAGCTTTTAAGACTTTTGTGATCAGTAGTAATTCTTCCTGTGTCCAAGATATTAAACTCCTTATAAAAGCCTTGATCCTCTAGTAATACTATTAATGAAATTCAAATTTCTATCCTGTAGCCACATTCTTCCTACTGAAAAGCTGAAGTTGATTGAAGTCAATGTAAGTTGGGTATGAGTAAAGGATAGAAGCCTTTGGTCTCTGGGAGGTTTCATTCTATTACTTCTGCACTGAAGGAGATTTCTTCCCTGCTTTCATCTTAAAGCAGAGGTACTGAATATTGATGAGCAAGTTTTCAACCAACTTTAGTGATTAATTTTTGTTAAACTAATTTGGGTATCAGACACACAGTCTTCATTTTCTACTGGGTCAGATAATATGCCATAGACAAAATAAGCCAGTGAATGACCTCAGGTTCCCATCATTTGCCTTTTTTCTGTGTGATGTGTCATTTTTTGCTACTACTACAAGGGGAAGACTTGAATATCATTGAAGAAAGTAAGAAAATACAAAAAGAAAAAAAAAAAGGAGCTGGGGTCAAATCTGAAATTTAAATTTGGATTCAGGTTTTTCATAATTCAGAATATTAAAAAGGTCACATATGCACTCTCTTCTTGATACTGTGTCAATGACAGTAATTAGTTTGCCTAATTTGCCACTTTGTTTACATGAAAAGTTTCACATTTTTCTACACTGTCTAAAGTGCTACAGAAAGAAACATAATTGTACTGCTCTGAATGAGACTCTACTCTTCAAAGGAGCCAAAAAGGACTCAGGAAAAGTAGATAGACATTTGCTTTTCATAGACAGGGTAAATAGGCTTGTTTCTTTGAAGAAAAAGAAGAAATAGAGAATCTACATAAATATATGACTGCATTTGTGAGATGCACAGGCTTTTACTAACATCTAAACAGGGATCATAATATAAAATGTATAATTTTAACATAAATTAGATTAAATGGGCATTGCCTTTGGTTTAAATGGTCTCCCCCACCCCAGACAAAACTGAAAAAAAAATAAATACTTTATTAATAGAACCAACTCCAGCTTTCATTACCCTTCATATTCCAGCACATATACACACAAACAAACAAAAACAGAAACAAAATTTTTAAAAAACTTCATACGTTGATTTAAAAAAAAAAAAAAAAAAAAAAAAAAAAAAAAAAAAAACCTTGTGCTACTCTTTCAGGAAGAAAAAATAAAATTTCCAAAAATTATTTTCAAAAATTCTCAAATACTTTAAAGCTACCATTAAAGGACTTGATAAAGTGGTATCTTGAGGGAATAATACCTTTTAATTCATATAAGCATTTGAGTTAATTAAACCATTCCTCAGTGTTATGTCTACCTATGCACATCTTAACTTTCCTCCAATGATCAGCTTACATCTTTCCCCTGGGCCTGTGACTTACTTCTATGGTTTTGCCAAAATTGAATGTGACCTGACCTTGCATTCCTCTAAATACCACATCCCCTAAGTTATGCTTCTTTTTGAGCCCCTATTATATGTTTCCACAAATTGTATTTATATGTGCCTTTATCTTATTTTGCAACTGACCTATTTTTTTTTTTCCTTGATTTATGATTCAATTATCTGTAGCAACATTAAGGCTTTGCTGGCCACAGCTACTCAAAAACTCTTTTGAAATGAAAGAATTAATTAATAATTAAGCATAGGATTTTGAGTCCTAAATCTTCTAATTTAACTGTTAGGTAACTATTATTCACCTGTCAAAAAGATCATATAATTTTAAAAATCCACGTAGTAAGATCTCTTGTTTTGTCTTTCTTCTAAAAGTTTGACTTTGAACAAAATTAACAGTTTTGTAAGATTTTTCTTCGTTTCTCTTCTCATTCCCTTTATACTCTGGATTACAACAGCCTTGGTTTCTCATTGGCCTTAACTCACTGCACCTGAGTTTTCCTTGATGCTATCTCTTCAGCCCCTCAAAACAGGAACTATTTGGATTTATCTGTTCTCATATCATTATGCACATGGCATGAGTACATGAAATATTTAAAGTTGAGGACTGGCCAGTTAGTCCAGTTGGTTAGAGTGAGGTATTGTCACAACAAGGCCAAGGGTTCGGATCCCTATACTGGCCAGCCACAGACGTGTTCAGATGTTTTCAGGTGAAAGTAATAGAAAAGCCCGTCTCAAACTGGACTTCTCAATAACTTATGAAATTAAGAAAGATTATAGGCTAATTCATGTAATAGCTCAACAGAATTATCAAAGACCCCAGTTCATTTTATTTTATTTTATTTTTTCATCTTTGTCTCTACCTATAAGCAATTCAAAATAATCCACTCAGGTGAGGAGCTATAGGCTCAGGACGATGGTGAGGGGAATGAGGTATCTGAGGCATTAAGGAGGCATAAAAACACCTCAGCAATTAATATAAATAATATATTAATGCAATATTTTGAAATATCAAAATTAACAAAAAAATCCATAATACAGAAAGCAGCAAATGTTTAAATAAAGGCAGGATCTATGATAACACATCCTACTTGTCCCTTGGTTGTTCCTACTTGCATCTTGACAAGGAACACTGTTGCTTCCTTTATCAGATAAGAAATAATTAACATGAGGGGCTCGAAGAGGGCAGGAAGGTTTCTCATTGGTCGCCATCTTGTCTTTGCTAAATACCTCATTTCCTCATTTCTTTCCTTATCAACTTCAGTGTAGTGTGCAAAGTTTAGTGTTCCCAACTGGGTTCTAGAAGGCTTGATATTTGTACATATTTCAAGCATTGGAAGACTCAGGCCATGGGCAGACTAAACCCCTCTTAGCAAACTATGTTTTTTGCTTATTCTTTTCTCAAAAATCCACTTTTAGACCAAGTTTGCTTGTTTATCATAGAATTCACTGCAATATCCTGATCGTTTCTTACCAAGCTTTTAGTGCTGCAGCTTCTTGGACACATAGTCTAGAATAAATCCATGCTACCATGAAATAAGGACTGACAACTTCCACATACTGTAGTTCAAAGTTTTGTTTTCTCTATCTCATTTTCATGTCTCATATTCTACTCCTTTACTAAGTTCACATTTTTAATGGAATTGGGTGGATTTTTTAATTGCTCCACTCACAATTCCAAGTTCTATAAGAATTTAGAATACTCTTGGTTGAAAGAAATAGTGAACAAAGTCAAGCTGGCACACCAATAAAGAGATGTTATTTTCTCACATAAAATCCACAGATAAGGAGACTTTCAGACTCAAATTGGAGTGACCTAGCTATTTAACAATAACATGAGAAAAAAAGTTATTTTTTTCCCCATCTCTTTCAATGGTTTATGGTCATAATTGAGAATAATTTATTTCTTGTCCATATCCAAAGGGGAAACAATCAATTCTGACCCAGCATTCTAAATGCAAGAAATCAGAGACTCTTTCCTACTGAACTAGATTAGATCACATGACTGTTTCTAAGTCAATAACTGGAGAAAATAGAACAGAATGTGCTGACTAGCTTAGGCTATCAGAACCCACCTAAGAAGCTGTTATATTTTACTGTCCCTTGAAACATTTGGGCTACATGAGAGAGGGTCAGATGCCCTAAAAAATATGCAGTTACATTTATAATGATAGAAGGAAAAATGGATTCTAGATATCCAATCATAAGTTCTCAGCGGGCACAGCCTAAGTTAACTAGATGAATGCATTTTAAAGAATTAACTGATAAAGAATGGGAACCACTCTTTATACCTAGTACCAGTTAACCCATTACATCTATTGAGTATACTTTCTAGTTACCTCTACACCCACCCACCTCCTCTGCTGTAAGTCTAGGTCTAAGAGCCACCCTCCCTATAGAAAAGTAATTTAAAAGCCTCCAAACTGGTTATTCTGCATCCATCACTGCCTTCTTCAAAGCACTCCCCACAGTGCAGCCAGAATGTCTTATTAAATCTATATCTATTCAGGTTATTCCCATCCATAAAATTCTCCATTAACTTCCCACTCTAAGATAAAGTACAAAACCCATAATTTAATATATAGGTCCCCATATGACCTGGCTCCCATTGACCAGGCTCCTATGGAATCACTTTCCCCTTCTTTACTCATCAGCCATATCAGCTTTTATTTATTCTCCCTTAAAATTACCTTCTACTGAAATGCTTGTTCAAATATTCTAGGTTTCACATATTCTAAAACCAATCCTTAGGCAGAGCTCCATGTCAAGCAACTTAGGTTTCAATTTACTGGGTCCCTCCCTGCCTCAAAAGTTTATGAACTGCAGTAAAGGGCTCAGCTCTATGACAAAGCAAACATAAATACTAGCTTCCCTTCTAGACTAAACTCCAGAAGTCATGTGTTTTTTCACTTGGTACACAACAAACAAAATTTTCTTTTTATTTAGTAGCTTAAGTATTTAGTAGCCAAGAGAAATATTTAAATATTAAATATTTAGTAGCTAAGAGAAAAACAACCTGAAAGTGCAATACAATTAATTTTACATTTAGAAATCTATTATAAAAACATGTAAGCAAGTTACTGAATTAGTCAACATCAGTAGTCTTTGCTGTGCATCTATTATTTGCCAGAATAATGGCTATCACTTCTTACATTCCTACTGTATAAGCAGCCAGTCTGCTCAATGTTTTATTACAGACTGCTCCAATTATTATTCATAATAGTCAAATGAGGTAAGTGTCATTATCCCCATACTACCACAGAAAGGTAAGTAACTTTGCAAAACACATAGTGAGTCTGTAACTCAAATTCTAATCTTAAGTCTTTTACTCCAAGACCTTCTCACTTAACTGAATTCCTTCCCTCTGTAGGAAACATCACATTGTCATGAACTTAAGTTACTTAGCTCCCTTCTTAACATCAGTGTGCTTGTAGCATCTGCACACTTTCTCATAACTACCCTGTGCTATCCCACTCTCACTGTACCTAATGAAAGAAATAGTCACCTCTGATAACCCTAAGGTGTGGTACTATGTTTTCTAAGTGAGTCTGTCAAACTTAATAAGATAAGTTTTCCTGTATGAGTGAAAAATTCCCAGCTAAAACATTAATTTACTAATTTATTTATTTACAGACAATGAATACTGTATATTTCAAGATAGCCAGAAAAGAGGATCTTTTCTGAGTATAAACATTCTATACCTCATAAAAATGTACAATTAAAAAAAAAAGCAGCTGAACGGAAACTTGTTGCTTTAAAAACAGTCAACTAAATCTCAGCCAAGAATGAAAACATTGTCCCAATTTTTTTCTTTTCTGTGTAATAATGAAGATTAAGACAATTATATTCTTCTACTTGTCCTCTTTTGTCTTCTTGCCCTTGTATATGCTTTGCTTTTATGTTTCTTTTAATCAGTATTATAAAATATTCTGGAGTTCAAACCAATTCTGAGATTAATTTAAAATTCTATATAAGTAACATTTTCATTATTTGCATCTATTTATTTACTTTTTTCCGTATTTTTAGAATTCAAATTTCTCTCACTTAGTATGCATATTTGAGTAAAGACTATCTGGAACTGGGTCTTCAAAAATAATAATTGTTTTACTGTTAAGAGCTTGCACTCAAAGGGCTGATCATCATATTCCCAGTAATGACTTTTAATAAATAAATGGATTCTTTTTTGGCCTCTCTTTACGAACACAGTCACAATTCATCACTTGTATTCTTGTGCGATTCTAATCTGAAATAGACTTTTTCAGTATTTCTTGTTTCTTAGAGATTTATCTACATGAAATGATGATTGACTATGAAATGTGTGTGTGTGTTTCCACTTTCACAAAATCTTTATTAGCATAGATATTTTTCACCCCTCATGTCTGAGATTCACTTGGTACATTAATGCATTAATGACTCCTCCTAAAGTTAATTACAGAATAAATCATCTCAGGCTGTCAAAGATATTTTTTATGTAGCAGTCATATTTTGTCCTGATATTTTACTTAGTATTTTCTAAATTGCATATTTCCATGCACATAATTATTTAGTTAGTACCATTTAGATGCTCAGGAAATAGTTATTGATTATCAACTAAATGTTCAGAGCAAAGTTGGGTAAAAATAACAAAACTGAAAAGCTCAACGTTAAAAAATACACAATTTCAGATTTTTTAAAGCTTAGAACACTTTATGTCATTAAAAAATTAATTGGGAGCATATTTTTGAATTCAAACTTCTCAGTGCCTAAATGACCCAGCTGTGAGGTGTTTTCAAGTGTTTAGAGTATAGTCATTTAACTACTAATAGAGTTTACTACTTAATTACTGGTTTGAAAGAAAAGAGAGAGGTCAGACTCAAAGTTAAAATCAGATATCCTGCGTACAAATAACAGAACTATAATTCTCTAGCTATGCGTATGTATGCAAGTTATTTAATGCCTTGTAGACGCAATTTCCTCATCTGAAAATGATAACCTAGTAAATATGCTACCTAATTTCATGACTGATAAAAATACTTATTTCATAATGCTCATATAAGTGGCTTATAAATCGTGACATCAGTATATAGGCATAAAGATCACAAAATGTTCTTTAAATATGAACGGAATATAAACATATTTTGGCATTCTCAAAAAAATTTTGAAAGGATATATGTCTTCCCTTTGGGGCATTCTATAGAGCAAGTCCTTCTCATACTCTCTATATCTATTAGTTTTTATGTGGTGGGATTCTAGACAAGTCTTATCCACTATAATTGAGAATATTAATTCTATCAATGTAGTCTTTCATCCATACGTACATTCATCCACTCATTAAACATTTACTGAGAGTCTTCTGTGCTTTGGGCTTTTTAGTATCTGTTTGGATACAAGAGAAAATAGTGATATGGTCCTTGCTTCAATGAAACAGCATTTGAGGAGGCATATATATAAATAATTGAAATACACATGAAATATGCTGAAACAGAGGTACATAGAGTTTTGTTTGTGAGCATGAAGGGTTAAATAAATTACTTAAATAAATCAGATATCATAGAATGCTCAGTCAAGACACTAATTTCCAATTTGCCTTAGAAAACCTCTTCATAGCAAATGCAGCAAGAGCAATATTAACCCTCTCTCTCTATCCCTAGCAATAATGTTGAGAAAGTTTGGAATTGTGAAGACTTAGAAAATAACAAGGAATAGGAATAAAACTTAAGGACTGGATAATATACTAACAAGATAAATAAATGAGCCTTAGACTCTTAATTTGGAATAAAGCATTCCATATTTTAACCAAACAAGAAAAAATGAAAATCAATATTATTAAACACATACTACTTCCTTCATTTCAAGCATCACCTTTACATTTATTATCTCATTTTCAAGCTTGTAAAAAGACTGAATTAAAAATTATTACATTGGTTTTATTTGTGGAAAATCTGAAGCTTAGAAGGGTTCTGTTCTGCCTTTTTCCCTCACTTTATCTACTGCCTCATCTTGATTTGTAAGCAAACTTGAAAAACCTACAAAAATAAGTGTTTTGTGGCTTATCTAGAAATAACAGAGAAAATATTGCTAGTATTTTTAGTGAAGAAAATCTGTATAGTTTATCTCAATCTAAATAAAATGTAAATTTTGTTTAAAAAGATGAACTATTTAGCTCCTTTGCACATTTTTTAATTGGGTTATTTGTTTTTTTACTGTGTAGCTGTTTGAGTCTCTTGCATAGTCTGGATAATAATCCCAACATACATTGGGGAAAAGACTGTCACTTCAATAAATGGTTGAGAAAATTGAATATCAATATGCAGAAAAATGAAACTAGACCTGAACCTCAAACCTTGTACCAAAGTCAACTCAAAATGGATTTGAAGACTTAAGTGTAAGACCTGAAACTGTAAAACTACTAATGAAAAGCATAGGAGAAATACTACAGAAAGTAGGGGGGCAAAGCCTTTATGAATAAGAGCTCATAAGAATAAGAAACAAAAGAAAAAGTAAATAAGCAGGATTATGTGAAACTAAAAACCTTCTGCACAGCAAAGGAAACAATCAGGAGTGAAATGACAACCTACAGAATGCGAGAAAATATTTTCAAGAGAACCTGTTCTTATTGTTTCCAAATTCCCTCCTCCTTGTCTTTCTCAAAATTATTTCAATCAGTCCTTTGTCCCAATACCCTACCTAAACTTATTTTTTCAAGGTCACTAACAGTATCCCCACCTCAGAATCTTAAGGTCAAGAATAAGTATTAATCTGATTTTACCCATTAATAACATTTGGCATTATGAATCATTCTCTAAATTTTTATATCAGAAAAAAAGAATATGACAGTCTCCTAATTTCTCTGCCACTTTACCAACTGATTTTTCTCTCTTCCTCTGGTTCCTCCTCGTCTCCTTAATTCCTAATTTTAGTATGTGCCTGGGATGCATTTTTAAATCTCTGTTACGTTTCCATTTAGTGCCATGGTTATTTTCACCAGTTTCATGCTATTAAATACTATCTACTGAATATTCTCAAATTTATTATCCAGTCATGACCTCTCTAAACTCCAGTCTCAAGTATGTTGCCTTCTACTAGTCATCTTCACCTGTCTGTCTAACAGACATCTCAGACTTTCTGTTTCCAAAACTGAAATCCTGATCTACTCACCCTTCTTCACTCCCCATGATGTGTCTCTTTGTCCGTCTTCTCCATGTCAGATAATGGCTCGTCCTCTCATCATGCAGGCTAAAACCCTTGAGGTTATCAATATTTCTTAGTACATTTGTGCCACTATAACAAAATATGAGAAAGTGGGTAATTTATAGATCACTGAAATTTATTTCTCACAGTTTTGGAGGCTGGCAAGTCCAAGGACAAGTCACCAAGTAGGTTCAGTGTCTGGTGAAGGCCCATGCCTCATAGATGGTGCTGTCTAGGTGTCCTCAGATGGTAGAAGAGACAAGATAGTGAAAACAAGGGTGAACACTAGTTCTCTTCAGCCTTTTTAGAAGGCACTAATCCATTTATGAGGACAGGGCTGTCATGACTTAATCACTTCTCGAAAGACCTCATCTCTTAATATCACCACAAGGGAGATTAACTTTCAACGTGAATTTGGAGGGGCACAAACATTCAAACCATAGCATCATGAGTCGTTTCTTTGACTTAGAATGAAAACTGAAATAATAAGCTCTATCGTCAAATGTATTCAGTAACATGTCACTTCTCATTGCTTCCAACTTCTATACTTGTCTTATGTACCATATCTCTCAGTTAGAATACTTTATTAGCCTCTTATCTAGTCTCAGTGCTGCAGCATTTGCTTTGCTAAGGTCTAGTCTCAATGCAACAGCTGGACTGATGCCTTAAAAATACAATTTAGGTCAGGTCACACCATGCTTTGAAAGCTCCAGTGGCTTTCTCTGATAGAGAGAGAGAGTAAAGGATCAAGTCAACATGAATGCTTTGGGGGCTCTAGAAAATATGATCCCCATAATTTCCAGAGTTCATCTCCTACTAATCTTCTCCTTTCTTTGCTTTGACTTCCTGCACTTCTGGTTTTCCCCAAAATATCCAAGCATTCTCCAGCCTCAAGGCATTTGCACTAAAACATTGTATATACGTAGTAAATAAAATCACATGATACACGAGGTCACCAGAATACATTAGACTATCATGGAATGCAAAAACAGGCACCTTTATGCAGAAATCTGAAACAAATGTGATAAAAGGAGGATATTTTTCAGGATGAGAACAAAAATGGAGAAACTCTTTCTAGACAATGCTAGTGGGAGTGTATAATTTGTATAAAACAGCTATATTTTATATATGATTAATGACACTATTAGCAAACTGTAGATGGTGTATATGAGTACAGAATAAACCTTTAATTATTGTCTACTAATTTACTGATTTGTATTAAACAGGAACCCCTGAAGGAACACCTATAGGGATATTTAGATAGAATTAAAGAAGAGTCTGACAAATTATTTTCTAAAGTGATATTAGTGAACAAATAATTCTCTCTCTTAAAATGATGCTGTAATAATAACCACTCCAGTACGGATAAACTAATTCTTAGCAGATTTTTATTTACCTCTTCTTTCAATGCTTTCTTCCATTTTTCAAACTTAGTTTAAGCTGTATTCACCACAATGACCAACATTCAACTAAGAATGATGAAAATATAACTAAAAAATGTTTAAGTGAAAGCATTTAGATACTCAAATTTGCTTGAAGAAAGAAACCATATTCAAGATTTAGTTTTTTTCAAATGCCTTGAAAAAGATTTTCAGAAAAAAACTTGAAATTGGTGTCTGAAGGTGGTATATTGAGTAACATCTTTCCAGTGACAGGGAAAACAGTTTTTTGAGCATTTTTAAACCTATTTTTCAAACAATTTTTGTTTTCGTCTTTTTGTTCATGGTTATAATTATATTGTTTTGTTATCTCCTGGTCAGAGTATTTTAAATCCCAGAATTGCATCAGCTTTGAAGATGAAAGATAAAAGATTCTTATGAAAGCATATTGTTTAAGGATATCTTCTGGTTATATGATCTTGACGGTTGAAATAAACAATCAAGGTATTGAACATAAATTCTAATTTTTCTACAAAATTGTTTTGGAAATGAGCAGATTATTGTGTGCACTACCTTTCAGCAGATCAGACTTACTATAAGAGGTGACCTTCTTCCATATATATGAATGTACAATATACGTACATAACATTTTATATATTCATATATTATATATATACATATATTCATATCTCTTTTGACAAATACCATTCATCAACTTACAAGAACAGGATTGAAATCTAAAGAGATGTTTCTCTTCTGCACCAGAGAATCCATTATTAAATTATTACCATCTTGAGAAATTTTTAACATTAACTGACCACATTCTGAGTGAATGAAATATTTTATCATAATTTAGATAATTTTAAAAGGGTTATTAAATCATTTAAATTATAAATTATTACAATCCAAAAATTTTCATATTTGAGGATAACAAGAAGTTTATGGAACCATAAAATTCTCATTCTATTTTTACTTCCAATTGTACATTTTCTTTTACACCAATGCAAAATCTGCTTCTTGGCAGCTTTCAACTATTGATTATAATGTTGCATTTTAGAATAAATTAGAGTAAATCTTAGCTGTTACTGTTATGACAGTGCTCAAAAGCATATTCGTTCAACTACTTCTTTTTTTACAAGGCACCAAGAAGCCACAATGAGTAAAGGATAGTCTCTTCAATAAATTGTGTTGGGACAACTAAATGTTCACAAGCAAAAGAATGAAATTAACCCTTATCTTACACCACATAAAAAATCAACTCAAAATGATTAAAGACCTAAACACAAGACCTAAAAATGTGAAGCTCCTAGAAGAACACATAGAGGAAAAGCTCATCGACATTGATCCTGACTATAATTTTTTTGGATAAGACAACAAAAGCACAGACAATAATAGCAAAAACAAACAAGTGAAAGTCCATTGACCTAAAAAGCTTCTGCATAGGAAAAGAAATGAAAAGACAGCCTACAGAGTGGAAGAAAATATTTACAAACCATAAATCTCATAAAGAATAAATGTCCAAAATATATAAGGAAATTATGTAATTCAACAACAAAAAATGAATAACCCAATTAAAAAATGGTAAAGAACCTGAATAGACATCTATCCCTAGAAGACATAAAATGGCCAACAGGGATATAAAAAAGTACTCAATGTCATTAATCATAAGGGAAATGTATATCAAAGCCACAATGAGATATCTCAGACCTATTAGTATGGCTACTACCAAAAAGACAAGCGATAACAAGTGTTGGCAAGGGTGTGGAGAAAGGGAATCCTTGTACACTGTTGGTGGGAATGTAAGTTGGTGCAGCTATGGTGGAAAACAGTGTAGATGTTCCTAAAGAAATTAAAAATAGAACTACCATGACCCAGCAATTACTCTTCTAGGTATCTACCCAAAGGGAATAAAATTATCTCCTCCTAAAGGTATCTGCACTCCCATGTTCATTGCAGCATTATTGGCAATAGCCAAGACATAGAAATAATCAGAGTTTTTGTCAATGCATGAATGCATAAAGAAATTATGAGATATATACAAAACACACACACACACACACACATATTTGGGTGTATACACACACACACTGGGCTATTATTCAGCTTAGAAAAGATCTTGCTGTTTGTGATTTGTTTCCCACTTCGAATCCCAAAATGTTAATCCCAAAATGTGCCTCAATACTCCAAGAGTTCAAAAAGCTTTCAAAACCTTCAACCTTTCAGGATTTTCTAGCCTTCACATGAAAAAAGTAGATGAGTTCCAGTAATAGCTTCACTTTTTTTCCTTGAATCCCTACTGCGGAATGAACCATCCCCCCACCCCTCCACCAGCCCCAGCAAAAAAAAAACTCAACGAAGTTAATCCCCGCTGTAGCTGTTGAGGGTGGGAAATCCTATTATGGTAATTGAAAGGTGGGGCCTTGGAGAAGTGATTAGATTGTGAGGACCATACCCTAGTGAATGGATTGAAAATGGTGGTCACGTGTGTGATTCTGATAGCTTTCAAAGGAGAGTGAATGAGGAGGTTAGTCTCTCGCTGTCTGCTCTGCCATCTGTCATGTGACAATATGCACTGCTGTAGAGTCACCTCACCAGATGTATTCCCTAAACTTTGGACTTCCCTGCCTCTGAAACTGCAAGCAATAAATATTGTTTCTTTACAAATGACCCAGTTCCAGGTATTTCATTTTAAGCAACACGAATGAACTAACACATACCCTAAATATGACATCACCTGGATAAAAGTGGTAACCCAAACTATGCTTCCCCTTTCTCAGTCTCATTACTACCATGGTTCATAAGATCTCTTCTAGTACAGTGACATTCAGTAGGTCCTGAAACCAGTATTTGCAATAGTAGTTTCACTTCTGGCTGTAGCTCTGGCACTGATACATATGATTGGGGCCTCTCAACGCTCTTTCTTGTTTCATCTTTCCTGCATCTTTCAAGGAACTTTGGGTTTGGGCTTGGCTACCACCCTATTCCTGAATTCACAGGTTTTGGGGATGGCTGACAATTGACTGTTTTGACTAAAAAGTAAAACAGATATAGCTTTAAAATCCTCATGGGGAAAAAAGTGCTATGCAAAATGCACAAAAGACTTACACATCATTAGTCTATTCTACATTAGTTGTGAATATTAGGAAAATTCATTTTATCTTTTTGGATCTCCAATTTTCATGTTTCAAAATTAGAAGTTAGAAGAGATTTCTTCAATGGATATTTCAATTCAGGCCCTTCAAAGACAACAAAAGCTAATAATTACTGAGTTTCCTATGTGCCATGTGCCATGATAAGTGTTGATTTTCCTTTTTTCATAGAGGCCTCATGTAGGAAGAGCACTATAAGTTGCATAATTTGCACAATATCATACAGTAGTATGTGCTAAAAGTGCATACTAACTCCAAAGCGATTTCTAATGTGCTTTCGCACTGTGCCAGGCTGTGGAGTTTGGAGGGTGAAATTCAGATGAACCAAAAACTGTTTCTGATCACTCAAAACCTACAATTGAGTGAAATCCCTTCTCCCGCTAAAGTTCGTTATCTTGACAGTTTTTCTCTCACAATCAAGATGTGATATTTAAAAATCAGAAGGACAGTAGAAGTAATTTTAAAAATTACAACTTAAGAGAAAATGGAGGCTGTAGAGATTCTGTGGAAAAATTGAAATCAATTAGAATCAATTACAAAGAAAACAGTATAGAAACTTTGTAATCATGGGCTAATCTATTCTCTCACATAATTATACTACATATCAGTTACTTCCTCTGATTTGCTCATTAAAAGTAGTTAAACTCTGCTATCCAGATTTTTTTCTTGCATATAAAAATTTATGAATAAAAGTGAGACTTTTTTTTAAATAAACCGTATAATTGAGCACAGCACGAAGAAGCCAAGTTTACAGTCTTAAATACTTTCACTCCTCAAAGATTTTTCAAGATATTTATTCAGAACAATGATTTAGACAAAAATTGGAACTTTGGGGAAATATGCTGTCTGTAAGGTTTTTAGTGTACGAAGTGTACACGTCTAAAGCTATCCAGATCTTATTGTTCATTTAGTACTGTGAGCCCACAATTACCTCTAGCTGAAAAGACTGAACAACTTTTTTAAAAAACCCAATTTATAAATTCTTAAAAGTCTCCTACTGAATTGATTTAAAATTCAAAATAGTTCAGAGAATCTTTCCCCATTTCTTAGAGTTGTTTTCTAAACTTCTGTATTCTATTCAATACTTCTGCTATACAACTTCAGCTGTGATCACAGAAGAAAAAATGTGAACATATGAATATTTCCAAACTAAAAAGTAAAAAAAAAAAGTTATATATGATTCATTATAGCATTATTTCTAATAACAAAGCAACAACTACAACCACAATTACCATATCAACAGAAATAAAAGATACCAGTCTGCAGGCACTGAAAACATACAACATTTTAGAAATATTTAAATAATTAGGATGCAACATAATACATAAAGTTGGTGAAAGAACAGAATTTGACATATACACTTTTTCATAAATGATAGGATATTATGTAATTATTAAAAATGGTTTCAAATTTTTTAAGGTAGCCCTGTCACTGTCCAATTGCAGAACTTTCTGCAATGATGAAATGTTCTATATCTACACTGCCCATTAGAGTAGCCAATCATCACATGTAGTTATTGAGCCATAGAAATGTGACTAGTGTGACTGATTAACTATTTAATTTTACATAATTTTAATTAATTTAAATTATAATTTAAGTGTATGAATAGATTTATTTTCAAAATTTATAAAAATCACATAACGCATTTGTATTTACAAAGGCAGAAAAAAGTAGAGAAAAAAATTGGCAGTTAGTAAGAAAAATAAATTAAATCCATTCACCTGCAGTAAAACAAATTGAATATACTAACTCACCCACATCCATGAAAAAAGGATGTTTGGGTTTCTTTTTTTTTTTTTTTCAATTAAACCAATTGCTTCTATTTAAAATATTGAGCAAGCAAATAAAAACTTTCATTTTTTATTATTTCAGGAATGAAAAATTATCATTTGAAAAAATATCTAAATAAAATATTTAAATGATGATGTTCAAATTATCATTTGAAAGATATTTTTTAAATTGTGGTTCCTGTTTATAATAAGATTATATTCATCCTTTTTTATTCCTTCTGTTTCAAATGATAACAAAATTAACTTAGATTAGTATTCATGTACATCTCATCTAACTCATTAGTTATAATATTATAATCTGTCAATCATATCTCCTAGTGATAATGACCATGTATAAAGTGTTGTCTTCAGAAATGTTTGGGAAATGTTACTGGACTCCTAACAGATTGTGTGACAAGAAATTAAGATTTATTTGTGGAAAACAAAAATCCATTTTAGTTTCCCTTGTGATGAATTTATTTTATTATATTGTTCTCCCAGTGGTTTCTAATTCCCAATTCTTTTTTTTTTTTTTTTGTCGTTTTTTTCGTGACCGGCACTCAGCCAGTGAGTGCACCGGTCATTCCTATATAGGATCCGAACCCGCGGCGGGAGCGTCGCCGCACTCCCAGCGCAGCACTCTACCGAGTGCGCCACGGGCTCGGCCCTCTAATTCCCAATTCTTAGCGAAAAATTACATCTTTAGAGAATGACCATTACCTGGCACTAACAATGAACCAATTCAATGAAATATCATAAAACAAATATTCAATTACAAAACAGAATGGGGGTTTCCCCAATATTAAAATCTTTCTAGTTATTGTACAATGTCAGAGACTTGTTATGTTTAATCTTCTATGAATAAGTTATAGCTTGCTCTCTGATTTGACAACTTTTTTTCACCCTTGTATGGGACTTCCCAGAGATTGCAATGTTTTCCATCTCTGATGCTGCTTTGGGTATAGGCTTTCAGTAATGCCCGTATTTGTAGACTTATGAACAAACTCTTTGATAACCAGTTGGGCTATAAAGGGTTGCTGTGAATTACTTTTGACATTGTTTATTGAAAGACAAAACTTAAGGCCCAAATAATTATTATGTTTTCCTAAAGCAACAGATTTATGATCCAGGCTATTTCAGGAGTAGTTGAATATAAAATAATCCACGCAATTTCCATCTCTCTTTGTACACTTTTGGGACAACATACATGAAAGATTAATATTCTTCGGAGAGAGCTAAATATCCTCAGAATTTCCTAGCACTTGTATTCTTAAAAAATGTATATGTCAAATTCTGTTCTTTCACCAACTTTGTGTATCATAGGCTAAATAATATTTACTAACCAAAAATATCATACTTTAAAAAGTGGAGGCAAAGAAAAATCATTGCAAATACATGAAGAAAATAATTTTAAGTATTACCTGGTGCATTTCCACGTTTGTTCTTTCTGCATTTGAACTTCCTCAGACCCAAGAAGCAAAATCCAGCCACCCATCTTCACTGTCTTCAGGAAAAAGTAGCAAAGAAAAATGAAAAAAAAAGCTGTTGAGGTTCAAAATGGCAATAGTTTTTGGAATACGTCAATAATTTTGAGGAAAAAATGCATTTCAAAGCCTGAACATCATGTGCTAAGGTTCTGTCTTAATTAGCTAGAGAAGAATATCTTTCCACGTTCCTTCTTCTCAAGCAAAACAACTGAAAT